>NC_140780.1:242988137-244413137 GCF_044657685.1 Stegodyphus dumicola
CTATAGATTTTGAGAGCGATCAGACACGGGTCCTCCTTCAGAAGCAAATAAAAATCTCTGGAGAATTTTTATTATCTATGCCAAACTTAGTTTGCTTTTTTTATCTACTTATAAATTTTACGATGGCATGTTCTCTTACAATGAAGAATATTCATGACCAATTAAAACATTCAATTATATAACAGAAACACTGATTACTTACAAATGTCTTCATTTGTTTTAAGTATACAATAAAGAAATATTAACATGAAATGTTAAAAATTTACCATACCAGCTGCAGGTACATCCATTTTTGCTTCAGTATCATCTTCAACTTTCTGAATTTCATTCTGTTTAAAAATAATAGCATTAAAAAATTAAAACACACGATGATTAAGTTTTCCATACAGCTATTTTAAATAAAATATTTAAAAAATTCTTACTGAAAGCTCAGCTTTCTTTTCAGAGTCCAATTGGAAATCACATTCTTCATCGGTTGGGATTACAGCACCAGTTACTATAGCAGCTTGCTTCAAAAAATCAAAAATTTACATTGTTTATAGAAAGAAAACTCCAGGTGATAAAATATCAACTTTAAAAACTTATATTAGAATAAGTGGTGTGAATGGTGTGGTGTATTTAATTATGGCAAAGCACACTAGGGCTATCTGCCTAAAGGGAGGGATACCTTCATGGAGGACTTTCTAAGGCAAACTGGCTCGTATACACATTACACATGGGGAAAACACAAATGCAGCCAGAATGTTCACGGGATTCGAACCTTGGACCGAACTACCAGTGTTCAGTGACTTTACCACTCAGCCGCTGGTGGACCTATATTAGAATAAGAGCTTAACAAAACTTACAAGAACTCCTTTAATACAATCCTAACACATTCTAAAGGCATATCATCATCATATACTAAAATATATTTTCTGAAAATTAAAAACCTTCTAAAAAAAGTCTAAAATCCTTATGAATTAATTGGAATTATATGTACTTAATCAACCCTTTTCTTCCCTCTTTTCTGCCACAAAGTGATTCTTTACAGAAGGCTATATCATTATTTTCTATTACAAGGCTCATATATATTTCTGGACATAGAAATTAAGTATTTTTAAAGACGATCATTGAAAAACATTAAGGTCACAAAATGGGAAATTATTAAATTAAAGCACTATTCTAAGAATAAAACAGGTCTGTGAGATGCATTATTATTAAACATCATCTAATATCCAATATAAATATAAACCAAATTTGAGAATAAAGCTCATAATATTTATCAAGGAATTAGCTTTAAGTTACAAAATTTCTTGAAACATTTATATTTTACACTTATAATAGTGCTATATATTTTAAAGAAGATTAGTGACATTTTATTTAAGATTTAGGAACAGCTTTATGCTTTTATGCCTCATTTCATAGTGTAGTGAATTAATCCAGAAATTTATGAACATTTGATATCATCTGTCAGCTGAAGGTTAAAATGAAGGGTAAAATCATAATATTATCACCACTTGCTTGGGTATTATCACCACTGCTGCTTGCCTAGAAGGACAGCTACTGACAATGGCGTTAAGTTAAAATTTAGAATTGTCAAAATAAAACTCAATATCAAAATACTAGTTGATATTATGAACATAGTACAATTTCAGAAATTTATCAAGACTTGCTTTGAGCAAAATTTAACTACCCCTTCAAATTAAATGCAATGTAATGTTTGCAATGATTTTAATCATTATTTCTCTTAATAGCATTTTGACTTTTTTACAGTGGTTAACATGGATTGGCTGAACAGCAACACTTATATGTAAGTAGTGGTTCATGCGTTTAGCCTTTTTGTATGTCCATCAGCTGCTTACGATTTTAAACTTTGTGTTCATTTCTTATGTTTTTAGTTCATAGTGTCTTCTTTATTTCTAAGCAGGATGAATGATTTAATTGGCTTAAGTAATCATCTTAAAAAATAACCGATGTATGGAGAATGGTTTAATAGAGTTTCTTATAATGTAAAAGCCACAACAAATATGAACAAAATTGTTCAGACAGTTCCAGACAGTTATGGACATAGCTATGCCTACAGAAAAAAATGCTCATTTCTTTAGAAATTACATTAGACACAATCAGCTTATGAAAGCAAGATGTCACTTTGTTATTTCGAAGGTTTACCTGCCAGGATTTTAAAATGCATTTTTTAGTTCAAGATATTTTCAATTGTATTTATGTCAGTTATTCAGTCATTATTATGACAGTTTTCAATTGTATTTATGTCAGTTAACCAAAAGCACATTTTCTGCCAAAGAAACAATACAATGCCCATCCATTCTTGGTTCATCAAATATTAAATTTCCAAACTCATAATACATACAGAAAATGAAAGCATATAAAAATTTCAACTTCTTGAGCATTCAAATATAAATTCTCATGTGACCCATAACTATTCTGAATGACATTCTAAATATTTTATTTTGAGCATTAGACTGTTTCTACTAAAACAATTTTCTCACAAAATTCATAACTTATTTTACATTCTGAACTGTGAATCTTTCGATGTTTTACCCAAGATAAACAGAATGCAGAAACAATCAAATTGTACTTTACTAAAATAAAAAAACATTTCTTTTAATTACACATACCTTTCCATACAATGGTTCAAATTTCTTTTCATATTTTATTTCAAGTTCATGGCGTTCTTTATAATATTCTACTTTTGTATTCACATAAGCTAGCTGAAGTTTTTTTAAGGCTTTCACATTCCTTTTGACTGGCTTTGGCAGATTGAGTGTGTTTGAGGAACATGATTTATGGTTTAGAGCTGCCATTATACCATCTTTTAGATCTTCTGTTTCTGCAAAGAAATTTCAAACAAGAATTTATCACTTAAGAAATACTTAATAGAGATTCAATTTTTAAATTTTACTTAAAGCAGTAACTTTTTTTATGCTCCTCAACGCTATTAAATGTTTGATCACTATTTACACTACCTCCATGCAACATACTTGCTAAAAAATAATGAATTTCAGTGAACGCTTTTATGATAACTACTGCCACCCAACCAGTATAGTAGTTGTTAGCGTCGCTGACTGCAGTGCCAAAGGGTTCGGGTTCAAATCCCGGAGAAGGTATGGATGTTTGTAAATGTATAGTGTCAGTGCAGAATGACGGCAATTTAAATATGAGGCAGGCCAAACGTCCTTGTGTGGTTTGGTCGAAGGTGAGAGGGATGGGAGACCCTCAGACCCATCCCACCTTGGGGTGCTCTCCTTCAAACTTGGGGGCAGAACTGAGCTAAATCACATTGTCACCTGAATGGTGCTCAAGGCTGTTGCCAATGGCAGGCATAATCTAGAGCTCCTTGCAACGAAGAATTCTGTGGACTTGGGCTGACTACATCATAAGCAACAACAATGATAACCACCTACTTAAAACAACTTACCTGTAAAGTGACCGATGTTTCAGAGAGCATGAGCATCCATACGAACATCTCATCTCTAGCAAAATCTCCTTAAAAGATCAGTCAGCTGAAACTGTAGGTCAGCAATGGCTAACTTCATGACATGGAAACTCATTCTGGGTGACACGCATCACACAATTCCAGAGCCATCGATGGTGACAAAAACATTTGCATAATACAAAAATATTTGTCTCTTGCATTAGCATCATCACTGTCAACATGTACTGCCTTTACCTCAGATGCATTTGAATGCATTCTTGGCAGATGGATAATAAGGATAATTCTATATGTATAACAGCACCACAGTTACACATTTGGGTATTTCTGAATTTTGACATGATGAGCTCAAAACATTTGCCATCAGTGCTGTAAGTGGTGTCTTTGAGGGTTTACTATATACAAGACAATTAAAGTACACATGTAATGTATTAATACTAAAACTATCATTCGTAGCCACCATGAGGAAAAGTCTTGTTCTGAAGGACTGCTATTTTGCCTATTAAATGACAAACAGTTATTTAGCATGAAAATGTCCACTCCATCAACTTCTGAAAATAATTACATATTTACATACAAGAAGCTTGATTTTTTTTATTAGTTTCTATTATCTATTAGCTACTGAAACAATGCAGGAGAGCTAGCATGCTAGGACTATCAGCTTTGGAGAAAATGATACCTTCCTGGAGGACTTCTGCATGGAAAACTGATATGTATTCATGTCATACATGGAGAAAACCATAAAAACAGCAATACAAACTTCTGTTCACCATAATTTTAACCTAGACTGAATTACCAAGATTCAAGGCTATTATTTACTTGGCATTGGTCAGTTCTCAGAGATAAAACAAATCAACGATTAAGAAAAATAAGTAAAAAATGTTCAGTAATTATGGGATATATATTCTTTATTATTAATTTAAATGACAATTTCAGAAACTTTGAACCAGTACATGAAGCTTCAATTCAATGTTTAACTGCATGCTTTTATTTTATCAAATGCAGCTTTTGAAATGATGAATTTTGGTAAGTACACTGAAGTTTTATATGCACTTTAATGGTTACTGCAGCAAATTAAAATACAGAAATTAAGATATTTGATAGAATTATGGATTTTAAATGTCTCGTAGAAAATGGAAAGTGAGCCAGGGAGCAGCAATGTGACCAATTTTCAATACTACCTGTGCTATATAATCATACTACCCTAAAAATATATTTTCAATATTTACTGCCTATACTTCGTGGTAGCAAATATGAGAATTTCTACTACACTTCATGAAAACATGACTCGGACATGTTTCCAAAGTACGCATATGATATTGGATATCATATTTTCTAAGGTGACCTAGAATCATGACTGGGCTGTCTCAGGAATATTTCACCGTATAAGAACTTGTTTTGTTATAATTTATTCTGATGGTCTAAGAAAAAGGAGAGGAAATGATCCACTAAAATGATCACGAAGCCAGTTTATTTGCCAAGATTTGAATCCAGATTGAGCTACCAATGCTCAGTGATCACTTGGCCAATGCAAATGGTGAGCCATTCTGCATGGAAATACACATACAGGGTGGTGATGAAAACACTTCGATATATAAATCCCTAGCATCCTATATGTCAAACCAAATCAAAATGAAATTTCAGGTATTGAAAAATTAAAAATGGCATTGGAATGCTACACACATGTTGAAAACAGCCAGCATAAAACATTTGCAAAGAGGGTTTTAAAAGAACAATGAAAACACAAGAGAGGTGAACGGTAGAAAAAAACTTTTATTGGAATTACAAGTTTTCAACGTATTTCAATGTTTCAAGACAGAAGTCATCTCTAATAACTTTGCAGTTTCCTGGCCAAACCTCGCTCCAATGAATCTCTAGTCATCCGATTATCTGAAATCTAAGGTATACATATCAAATCCACAAGATGTCAGAAGTGAAAGATGGCACATTCCTCCTGTGATGTTATGTTCATCATTGTTGTCAACGATCTCCCACATGCAATGCATTATCATCTGCAGAGAGGAGCATAATGAAAGCTTGCAATTCCAGTACAAAGATCCCCCCCTTCTCTCTTGGGCTGTCAGTGGTCCTTCACAATGCTCTTCTTCGCAAATGTTTCATATCGACATACATGTATCCTTCCAACCCCCACGGGGGGTCGACATACAGAACTATGCAAAGCTACTGGCTAGGATTTGTACCTACACAGTCTGAGCCATTGAGAGTATAAAATTTATGAACCTAGTGGTTCTAATGGGCCCCGGAAAGTTCACTCATTGACCAGCCCGGTGATCTGGTGAGTCCTAGAGTGGTGTGACTCTAGAAGCACAGCAAATAGCACCCTTGGGTTCGCTGGGTAATATCCCACTGCGACGGGTAGCCCGAACAACTGGCAGGTAGCAAATTGACGACCAGTCTTGCTTTGTGCGATGCATCCTTCTCTCCAATGTGCGAGGGCGGTGGTTGAACCTCTGAGCCTGGTTCCAAGGGGCGAAGGAACTTCCAATGCAGTTCAGTCTCGCAGTGTGAGAAATCCCAATTGTGTATGTATCCTTCCAATGCCATTTATGGTCTTCAATATGCTGATCAATTTGCACAGGGAAAAAAAGGGTGTTGCCTTTCAAAAATTTTTTCTCTGTAACCATAAGAGCTCAATTGTTTTAAATCAATATCTTGAATGCATACCTTCAAATAACAATATCTGAAACATCATTTAGATTGGTTGAGTATAAGCCACTAAGGGTTCATATATTGAGGACATTTTTTATGACCAAGCTGTACACAACACATATTCTTAAATAAGTTTACATCCATCATCCATAGGAGCAGCAAGTCATCCATAGAGAGTTAATCTAAGCTAGATAAGAAAATCTTAAATAGCTGTGCCTATATCATGGTTCAATAATGCTTTGATAAAATTATATAAAGAAATTTTAACTCAATTACATAAGCAATGACTATTACTATACATTAAAATTTATAATGCACCCAAATCTTCCACAAGAGCACTATTTTTAAAACTGCCTAAATTTAAGACCTTTTTACTTCCTTGTATGAAGTAAAAAGGAAGTATTGTAATCGGGAAAAGATTCAGGCAGCATATTTCAACGAAAATATCCATTCTGACCGCTATCGAATGTAATTCAATGATGTTTTTGCATGCCATCTGTATGTAAGGACAGAATAAAGACTCTTTTTCTCCAAAAAAATTATAAAACTGCTTTAAAATGAATTCTGAAGAGAATTTTTCATGGCAAACATACGTACATAAGTATCTCGCATAACTCAAAAACGAGTAGCCTCAGAACAATGAAATTTTATATGTAGGGCTGCTATAACATGTAGACGTGCACCTCTTATTTTGGTAGCAATTGGCCGCACCAAACATATATAAATATATTCATATATATCCACTCAGTTACCCGGCTCAGTGATCTCAGTTTCTTTACTCTTGTATGTTTGTAAATTGTGCCTTTTTTGCTTTAAAAATGATTGAATTATGTTGTTCTTATCGTCCGGTTAAGGTTTTTATGCCTTTAGTAAATCTGCAAGCAATATCTGTACAATAATCAACAATTTAAAAGCTATTTAAGTGCAGTTAAGCCTAATTTTTAAATAACTTGGCGGATATATTTGTTTACATTTGAAACAGCAGAATAGTAGATTTTTTGCCAATTTAGAGAGACTAAGCTTTGCAACAACAAAGATAATGCCCTCATTTATTATTGTGAATTAAATAATGCTTAATCCTTTCTGGAATTTTTTCGAGGAAATAAGAGTTTAAGATTTACTTTGTAATTTTTAAATACGAGGGCTATCCAGAAAGTAGATTACGTTTTGGAATAAAAAAATAAACAAAGTATAGGAAACAAATTTTATTATATACAGATGAAAGCCACACTCAAATACTACTTTTCTACATAGTCACCATACAAATTAAGGCATTTATCGTAGCGATGTACAAGCTTGGAAATTCCTTCGTCGAAAAATTCGGCCGCCTGCGCCTTCAACCACTTCGTTACCTCTTCTTGCAGCTGTGCGTCGTCATCAAAACGCTGCATAGCCAGCCACTTCTTCATTGCTGGGAATAGGTGGAAGTCGCTCGGTGCCAGGTCGGGACTGTACGGCGGATGAGGAAACAACTCCCACTTAAAAGATTCAAGAACTTTACGAGTGACATTTGCCGTGTGGGGCCGGGCGTTGTCGTGAATCAACAAGATCTTAGAGCTCAACATTCCTCTGCGCTTGTTTTGAATTGCTCTTCTGAGTTTTTGGAGAGTTTGGCAATACCTTTGAGAGTTTATTGTAGTGCCTCTTTCCAGGAAGTCCACCAAAATTACACCTTTTCTGTCCCAAAAAACAGTCGCCATCATCTTCCTTGCCGACATTGTTTGCATGCATTTCTTGGGTTTTTGGGGAGAACTTGTGTGCCCCCACTGCATTGATTGCAATTTCGTTTCACAGTTCACATGTTTCACCCATGTTTCGTCACCAGTAACGATGCGATCGAGTAAAGAGTCACCATCCTTATGGTAAGCGTCCAAAAAGTTCAACGCTGCAGCCATTCGCTGATTTTTGTGGTCCTCTGTCAAGATTTTTGGAATCCATCTTGCACAAAACTTGTGGTAACCAACCCTTGTGGTAATTTATCGTAGCGATGTACGAGCTTGGAAATTCCTTCGTCGAAAAATTCGGCCGCCTGCGCCTTCAACCACTTCGTTACCTCTTCTTTTCGCTGATGATTTCGTGCAACAAACTTCGCGAAATTTGTGGAAAACTCAAAGAAAGTTCCGTTATTGTGAAATTTCGATTTTCATGGACTTTAGCATCGACTTTTTCGAGAAGTTCGGCGGTCACTATGCTGGGTCTCCCACTTCGATCTTCGTCGTGAACATTGGTTCGGCCATTTTGAAATCTTATGACCCACTGACGCACTCCACCTTCAGTGATAATGTTGTCCCCATACACTTCACGAAGCTGCCGATAGATTTCTATCGGTTTACAGTTTTTTGCAGTCAGAAACCTTATTACTGAGCGCACCTCGCAGCTCGCGGGATTTTCAATTAACGCAGACATTTCAAACCGTCACAGTATCTGAACGGAGCACAGCACGAACCTCTCACTAGCACGGCTAGATGCAGACTGAGCTGCGCAACGCTCTGACCCCAAGATGGCCGCGCTAGCCCCGCCCCTAGCGGACACAGATGGAAACGTAATCTACTTCCTGGATGGCCCTCGTAGATATTTTGAGTTTTTATGTATTTTTGCCTTGTCGCGAAGTGAGAACTGAATTAATTGAATGAGAAATACTAAATTGTCTGTGAAAAACTGTTTCTTTTTAGTTTTGTTTGCTTAATTTCTTTTATACATTGTTCTAGATTTATTATAGTATTTGAATAGAACATGTGGCAACAATTAGATAATTCTTCAAATGATATAAATTTTGTTTTGAATATGAACGAAATATAACACTGTTAAGTGAACCTAGCACCACAGTGTCGCTATGGTAAACAAATGTAGTGAATTTTAAAGAGTGCATTTATTCTATTATGGTTTATGCGCTATCCACAAAGAAGATTTAATTCAATCCAATAAGTTTAAATGAAATGCAAGAAAAAATGCGTATAATTTAATATTCCGTACAAGGAAGTCATGTGTTGTGCACATCAGATTTTTTCTTTTATGTTGAAAAAAAGAGACTTGAGACCTCAAAGATTTAATGAACAAAATATAAAATTTAAAACTTACGTGCAGTATTCTGTTCAATGTCAACAGCTTCATCACCAGTATTAATTTTTAGTTCTGGTCCCTCACCAGCTTGTCCGACACTAAATAAGATATTGCATTTAAAATTATGTATAATTAAAAAAAAAGTTCATAAAAATCAATATTAGCAAAAGTTTTTTAATTCTCATTTGTTCATAGATTCAATATAAGTAATTATAAAATTAGAATATTCTAAATTCGAGTTAACAGATTTTATAGAATAACTAAACCCAAGAACTAATGCATTATCCTTTATATTCTAACATTTTTGTGTTTAATAATGCATTAAGATTAGGATTTACTAAGTATAATAAACTAAAAATTTATTAAGTAAATAATAATAAAGCATATAACTAAAATCTTCATAATATCTTCACATTATAAAATTAGAATATTCTAACTTCGAGTTAACAGATTTTATAGAATAACTAAACCCAAGAACTAATGCATTATCCTTTATATTCTAACATTTTTGTGTTTAATAATGCATTAAGATTAGGATTTACTAAGTATAATAAACTAAAAATTTATTAAGTAAATAATAATAAAGCATATAACTAAAATCTTCATAATATCTTCACAGAAAACATTCTAAGGAAATTGAGTCCAATATATATGAGTACATGTGCATGGAATCCATAAAATATAAGTTTTCACATTGAAATAACCCAAGGATAAACATTTATTATAAATAATTATGTTTTAGTTATGTATGTACAAACTATACAAACTTAGCATAAAAATTAGAGAAGTAAAACAGCAAACAAAATTCCGAAAAATATGAAATCAATACAACTTAAGTCCTGAAGTTCATGAATAATTTTTTTGAAGAAAATTTTGTTATTTTAACCATTTCAATCATCATTATGCTAATCAATGAAATTTTAATGAACAGCAGTCAAAATTTGTATAAAATTTCTTCTGACCTATTGTATTCTAGGGCCTATCTTTAGAAAAATTAAAGCTAAAATGTTGATTAACCCTCTCAGCAGCATGATCAACTTTAGCCACTCACGAGATCTTTTGTCACCTGGTATATATTAACTTATAATTTCAAATATTTTGCTTTAATTCCTTTAATAATGTATATGTAATTTTAATGCAAGTTTAAGAAATTAAACATTAAAATAAGGGAACTACTCTTATATATGCCCTCAGTTGGCGCCAAACATTTTTGGCAAGAAACTCAACGGCGTCATATTACTATCCAAATTTTTTGTCTACATTTCGAACTTTAAGTTTAAAATGTCTGCAAAAACCCCCATTTTCAATACAAAATTTACGCTAAAAATCAGGAGGGGGAAAAAAATTTAATTCCTAAAATACACTTTGATCCACATAAACACACCCGTGAACAAAAGACTCATTAACACCTCCAACATCATACCTTCTAACACTAAATTTACTTTGCACATAATGCAAAATAAGCGAGTCAAATTTTACCACGTTTTTCATTGCAACATAAGACATTTCCAAATGCCCACCAAACCAAAATCAATTTTCAACATCAAAAGGGTTGCCATACAAACATCACACCAAAAACCAGAGCAGAACACATATTGCCACATTTGGGGACTTGAGGGTGTGTATAAGAGTAGTACCAAAATAAGTAATTAGACAAATATAGCTAATAAATGTCGTTTAAATACAGATTTTGTAGACAGATCCTAAAACCTGTGGTGCTCACATCAATATCCATTAATATGAAATTTATTAATTTCTGATAACAAAGATTCATCTACTTTAATGAACTTAATATGCTTTGTTAGCCTGGTCAATGTATGTTAAATACACAGACAAATATGTGAGTGTTGATGCATGTTAACACTGACCATAAAAATCTTCAAATATTAAAATCTGAAAAAGATTCCCAGTGACTGATTTTAATAATTACATTAAAATGATATGTATAACTAATATCTTTTCTTGATTTAGTATTCTAGGTTTAATTTACCATATCAAGATCATTTTAAAACTTTAAAAGAACTAAAGCTAAATTACTGACTGGTGAAATAATCCAAAAATTGGGCAATCGTGCAATCGGAATGGGAAATCGGAATAGCAGATTATTTTTAATGGCAATTGTTTTCCAATACAAGAAAAAGTTTTGTCAACAACAAAAAAGAGAACCTTTTCTTAATAGCAAATTTCCAAATAACTGAATTAATGAGCATAAAATTCTAAAGTCCCAAAAAGCACTGCTCTTTCATTTATCAGAATGACAATAGTTTTCCCACTGTGGAAAGAAAATAGGTTTTCAATTTACATTTAATGCTTATGTGACTTGACTAGACGTTTTGATGTTATTTAGCTAAAATGCGCTGGCAAGACCACTAGTGCAGTAGTTCTCAACCTTCTTTTCGCTCGGGCAACCATGAATGTGACAATTCATTTCTTTAAACTAATGTCGACACTTTCATGCATTTTATTTTTCCAAACTCCCAAATTTCAATGATTTTTATAGACAAATCGGTTAGAGTAAACATAAGGGTAATCCTTGTATTGTCGCGAAGTTGTTTCATTTATGGTAGCCTGAGTAGTTGAACATTATAGAAACCCTATTATGACGTAATCGTTTGCAAGATTGTGGTAAATTCATAAGGGCTCATGTTGGTTAGGAAGTATATTGCTTGTTTTGTGGTTTAGACGGTAAAATGGCTAAATGTGATAAGATTAATTTTATGTTTCTGTACAACTTGGAAAGAAAGGGGGAACAGCATTACTTGACTGGTGTGTAAATGAAGGTTTACTTAGCAGCCATTATTAAGTGTCCTGTTTTGTAGAAAGGAAATGCGTATGGTCGAACGTGGTTATGGAGGGTATTTTCGACTCTTATTTTGTGAATTTATGTGATGACGCCAGTATACAGATTGTAGTTCAGATAATTTTAGGAAGTTTTTGGATGCTGTTAAGAAATTTTGACTGAAGACACGTTAATTCGTAAATAATGTAAGTGGATATTTCCTTTGTGCAGTGCAAAGATGAATTTCCTTTTTTATGTTATTTCATTGTTTGATTTAAAATGTAGATTATTGAGATTATATATTTTTTGTTGGCTGCTCCTTTGACTTTTTAAGTGAATATACACTCACGTTTGTGAAAATTGCAACACCATGAAGGACTTACGCGAGTGAGCTGAAATTTTCAGGAAATGCAAAGTAGCGCATGCGTATGCTGAGCAGCGCCCTCTGAACGGCTGATGGATCCGAATAAATAGACGGCTGTAGCGAGGCGTGTATGGTTATCGGTGGTTATCTGCTAGTGGTAAACCTTAACTCAATCTGTACTTATGCCTCGTCGACGAAAGAGAGCGAGATTTGAACAACTTACAGAGTTTGAACGAGGGAGAATCATCAGCCTTCGTGAAGCTGGATTGTCGTATCGTGCAGTAGCCTCTCGTGTGCAGCGTAACAGCAGCACAGTGATGCGCGTTTGGAAGCAGTGGACGGACGAGTGTCGGACAACTCGGAAATCCGGGAGTGGACCCCGAAATGTGACGTCAGCTCGCGATGATAGACACCTGGTCCGCATGGCGCGGACGGACCGTACAGCTTCCTCTAGACAATTGGCAGCACTGTGGTCAATAGCTACAGGTGTTTCATTGTGTGCTTCATCAATTCGTAGACGTCTGCTGCAGTGTGGACTGCGCGCACGGACTCCTTTATACAGGATCCCCCTAACGCACGACCATCGCCGCCTGCGGCTACAATGGGCCAATCAGCATAGAGACTGGCGTGCTGATTGGCAGCATGTCGTGTTTTCTGACGAATCCCGCTTTAATTTGTGGTACCATGATGGCCGCATTCGTGTCAGACGCTATGCCGGTGAACGCCACCTTCCGGAGTGCATTATCGAACGCCACAGTGGACAAACACCCGGAGTTATGGTCTGGGGTGCCATAGCATATCATAGACGATCTCAATTGCTACGAATTGTGGGCAATCTGAACAGCAACCGGTATATCCGTGAAGTTCTACAGCCCGAAGCTGTTCCCTTCCTTCAAAGCTTGCCAGGCGCTGTATTTCAACAGGACAATGCCCGCCCTCATACTGCTCGGATTGTTAAATCCTTCTTTGCAGCGCAGCAGGTACAGCTTCTTCCTTGGCCTGCGTGTTCCCCGGATATGTCGCCAATTGAACATGTGTGGGATGTCATTGGTCGGCGTCTTGCTCGTGATCCTCGTCCTGTTGCATCTGCAGACGAACTTTGGGTACGCGTACAAACGATATGGAACGCTCTTCCTCAGTCAGACATTCAAACTTTGTTTGACTCCATGCCACGTCGTGTAGCAGCACTTATTGTGGCGCGTGGTGACCACACAAAATACTGATTCTGATCTCTTGTTCTTGTTTGTTTGCTTTGAACATTTAATCATTTATTTGTACCACTACCACTCAACTGTGTATTAAATTGCATTCAATTATGACGATTCCTTCTTGGTGTTGCAATTTTCACAAACGTGAGTGTAGGTTGATGTCTACATGCACAAAGTCAAGGGAGAGCGTAATGCCTAGTTTGTGCAATTCCTTTTTTTTTTTTTTTTTAAAGTGAAAATAGGTCGACATGTACATGGATAAAATTAAGAGAGTGTGCAATGCCAAGTTTGTGCAATTCTCTGTTTTTTTTTTTTTTTTTTTTTTCAAGTGAAAATAGGTCGATGTGTGCATGGATGCCGAGTTTGTGCAATTCTTTGTATCGTTATTTTGGCTTTGTGTAGCGGCGATTTTGGAGCGAAAATCAGCGCTACACAAGCCCAAATAACAAGTCAAAGAATTGCACAAACTTCGGTTCCATGTACCACCAAAAATCTCCAAGGGTTACCAGTAAATGCATTTTTACCAACACATCATACTTTTTGCCTTAAAACAAATTTTTAAATGTGCATTTATAGGATTTGCCTGTGCTGGAAAAAAATTGTGATAAAGTATTTCCAGTAGTATTTTGCCATAAAATCTCTATAGAGAATTGCTCTGAATCTCTTCTGACAAAATTTGCTGCAGAACAGGAGGAATAAACGTCTGCTTGTATGTAAGTTTACTAAGATTATCTTTTCTTTTTAATGTTTAAGAAGGTAACTTTTAGTTTAATTACCTATTTAAAATGTAAAATAGATTGTAACAATATTTTTGAATGTAATACAGATTTTTAGAATTACAAATCATCAGTCTTTCTTCTGTAAAATTTGCCAAAACTGCATTAAGGTGACTGTGCTAATACACAAGTACCGTACCTTTTTTGCCCTGTGGATCCCTTTAACCACTGCTACAGGATCATTCCCTCTCTTTTCCAAAATTCAAAAAATCAGTATGTTTAAATTTAGTATATTTTTTAAATTTAGAATATGTTTCATAAATTAGACAAGAAAAAGTATAGATAATGTTGATGAATACCAAACATTTCCAATAATTTAAAGAAGTACAGAATAAAAGGGTAATTTGGTATTATTGCACAATAATTTCAAATCGGAGGTTATTTCATATTGTAAATGTTATTATGTACATATTTTTAGTTCAATATTTAACCTAGAAAACAATTTATACAACTACTTACAAATGGTATCTACCGCGTGTAATTATTCCAGTCTACCACAGTCTTATTGGCAATTTCTAACTCTTCAAAGCAAAATTTTACACTTGTTAATTCATCACTCCAGAAGTATATATATATACATATATATATCAGACTGCTGTAATACATAGCAGATGATTAATCTCGAACCAATTACAGCTTCAAACGCCAATGTATTTGTTATACTTTTCACATTGCATTTCCTAAAAGTTTATTTTCCATCATCATCAAATGTGAATTTCAATATTCCCTGAGGCAAAATATTATATTCCTGCAAAAAATTTACAGAATTTCTTTTGCTTGAAGGCAAATCCTCCAGTCGCTTATTTCAAAATTTAGCTGAAGACCAAAAATATCACAATTTGCTTTTACAGCTTCTAAAACAACCAAAACAGCTGGCAAACAAATGGCAACGTTGCTTATTCAAACTCAGTGATCGATACAGTTACCTAAAGAATTATTATGCATATGATTGGCTGAAAATTTGGCGACTTTATTAAGGTGGTTGTGATAATAGATAAATGCCAACAAAAGGATCCTTTAGAATGATGAAATATAACTATATCTAACACAGATAAAGGCTGATTGCACTCCTCCCTGCTTGAGAACCTCTGTAATGGTGGATTATGATATGAATAAGCTAAAACATTCCCTTACTGCTTTCGTGTAATAATGATTTTATATTTGGTGATAGATGAAAATAAAATACAAATGCATACTAACTTATAATAATAAATTTAAATGTCAATCTACATACCCTACATTTACTATGTCTTCAACTAATGTACCATATTCTGAATATGATTAGGTGTCTTTAGTTAATCTTTATAATTTACCATAGATTGAAAAAGCATTCTTTGAAAATGTAATATTAATGATTTGCATTTTTGAAATACAGTCAACTTGCAGCAGACCCATAGCTAGGGTTTACAGCCCCCAGGGGACAGCTGAAGATTTTGCACCCCCTCCTGTTTGACAAGAATGGAAAACATTTGATTCTAAAATTTGGTAACATCAATTTAGCACCTCCTGGAAGGTTTGCCCAGGGGCAGATATTCCAGCTTGCCCCTTCCTAGCTACGCCACTGACTTCTAATTAACCAAATCCATACCTGCCAACCTCTAAAGATAAAAATTCAGAAGATTTCTTCCCCAAATTCAGAAGAACACGAATTAATATCATGCTTTGATATTAAAAAAATAACAATTTATACAAATAGAAAAAAGAAAATTGTACTTACATTAGTAAATCTTAATTAAGTAGAAACTAAAAAATTTATTAGGAAACATAAAACAAGAACTTAATGTTACACAAAAAAATTATTGCAATGAATTTAGAGTGCATTTTTTGGCTTTAGCCAAAAATTCTTTGGAAAATTTATTGTCATAACAATTAGTTTCCTCATAACATTTAGCAATTAAAATGTTTTCTAGAGTTTTTGGTGAAATTGAAGAACGAAACATAGTTTTGTTTTTCTTCACAACACTGAAGACTCTCTCGCACTCAGCATTACTGTGTGAAATGACGAGAATAGCACATAAAACTCTTGCTAGTTTATCATATTTTGGTGCTTCATCAGCTCTTTTTATTCTTTTTAAGGTACCAACGAGGATATCAAGTCGATCTTCTCAAGAACTGGCAAAGTCTTCAAACTGTGCAGCAGAAAATTGGTTCTGTAGTTCATCTAAAGCATCATTATGCATTCATTTTCTTTAATTGTTAACAAAAATGGAAATTTATCAATAAAAAAACGAATCTTTTCAAAAGATGAATTTTCAATTTGTTTCAAATTTGCCACTTCAGCATTTAAAAGAACTTCATTTTGTAAAGGAAACTTCCTCACAATGTAATCACAGGCTGAGGAAAAGTACTTTCTAACACATTAAAAAAATTCTTTTTTCTCATGATCTTTCAAAGAATTTACAAGTTCCCTGGTTTGATTTCCAATTATAAGGTCATTGTCATCCTTTTGATTTGCCAAACTATTATAGGCAACACGAATCAACACACTCTTTTTCACAACGGACGGTTTTACAAACTTAGTATAAAGTTCTTTCAAAAGATCATTAAGAATTTGGATAAGCAGGGGAGAGTCTGGCGAAGCTGATTGTAGAAGGGTATTTATACTTTCAAAAATCTTAATGGTACTTAACACAAAACTACAATATGCTTTGTTCAAATCCGAAGAAAGAAGATAGAAAATCCTTTCCTCCCGGCTAATAGAAGACTGTTTCTTCTTCCCTTCAACTTCTTTAACAAAGTTGACCTTTGAGGAGTCTTCTAAGCATTTTCTTTTTAAAGGGTTTGATTCTGTATGTTGGCTTTTCCCTTTTAAAGCATTTTGATTAGAAGCAAAGTTGGTTTTCGGAATCTTATATGCCGACAAATTTGATGGGATCTGTGGTTTCGTTTTAGTCTCTTCGTGGAAATATTTTAGCAATGCATCCCACTGTTTAATAAACCTTCCTAGCGCTCTGCCTAAGGATAACCATCTCGTGCATACATGTTTCAGAATTTTTCTCATTTCACCAGAGCACAGTTCTTGGAAATTCTTTAGGTTTTCTTTCCTTTTTACACTTTTTTCCAGATAGAAAAACACATCACTCAGAAGCTGGTCAATATTTAATAGTAAAGCAGCTGCAGCTTTTTCTGCACCCAAATTAATTAAGTGGCATGGGCATCCAATAACAATTAATTCATTTTGTTCTTTTTTGAGGAAAGAGGCTACACCCTTTTTGTCACCCACCATGACATGAGCATTATCTGCACCAAATGAAATGCAGTTTGATATTGGGATGTTAAGTTGTTTCAACTCATTAATTACCAAGGAGGCAATATTTTCCCCCGTAGTGTCTCCATTTAACAATGGAAGATGGAAAAGATGAGTTTTCATTTCATTAGAAACATCACAGAAATATGTGACAACGATGGGGTAAAGCTTCCAATCGCTGTCGTTGCTGCCATTGATTGACACCGAAAATGCTGAATACTGGAGTGAAGCTATTGTTTTACTTTGTGCATCGCAAGCAATTTCGTTCACAATAGAAGATGTTTTCGTGCGAGCACAAGCATATTTCTGAGCAATCTTGGAGTCGGGAAACATCCGTCTGAAAAGTTGACCGGCGTGATCGGCAGCGCTTAGCGGCACGTTGTGTTCGATGAGGAATACAGTAAACAAACACTCTGCCAAAATGACATCGGCATCTGAATTCGTAGCCGAATTTGAAAAATAAATCATCCACTTTCTTTGACGTTGTCGAAGCCGAAGCATTAACTTCATGCTTTTTAGACTTAACATGCTTCACAATGTCGCTTCTTCCACCGTGACTTATTATGAAGTCACACACGCACACGTTGCAAAATGCATAGTTATTTCCTTTGAAGGATTCTTTAATTGTTGGAAATTCGGCTTTGTAGGCAGGCAGAAAATATTGAGAATACGTTTTTTTTTTTAACTCATTTCGTAACAACGACGTATTAAAAAAATTCGTAGCACGTGCAAAAAAAAAAAAAAAAAAAAAAACAGAATGCTAAACAGAAATCTATGCTCGCCGAGTAATTCCCTTGCTGCTGAAACGAACGCGAAAAAAATAATCTGGCGCCCACAAAGAAAAGAGTAGGAAAAACAAGTTTAGCGCATTGGATTGGCTGGTTAAGCGGCGAGTTGGGAGAAACCGCAGGTTACTGGATTCGAAGTAGTCGGTAGTTGGCGGTAAAACACGATGCAGTTGACGAAAATCGCTGAATTGGCAAAAAATTCTAAAATTTCGACAAAAATCGCTAAAAACACTTGAAAAAGGAAAAAAATCATAAAAAATGGATTACGATCGTAAAATCGTAAAGACAAATGCATTTTCGTAAAAATTACGAAAAATTCGTATAAGCTGGCAGGTATGCAAATCACATATCAAAAAAATTCATTGCAAAACAATGTTAACTTGCTACAAATCATCAGCCTAAACATGCTCTTTTTGTTTTAAACACTGATTTCATTTAAATAACCAAACGAATTTATTCTCGCCATTAAAAAGTTTGAAAATAGATAAACTGTTAGTAGTATTTTTTCTAATTATAATGCAATCTTTCTATAGCAGCTGTCCTCAGATACTGATTTTAAATTCACTATGCATGTCATGTTTGGTATTAACTCCCTTAATTCGGGAGTTTACTATCACTAGTAAGTTATTTAAACCTACCTTTCTTTAATTAGATATGTTAAAACATCAATTTTGATACTAAGATTAATCATCACAAACAAGATTCAGGTTACTTTACTATTTTTTAATTCTAAATAAATGTATTATTAAAAATGTATTAGCATTTTAATTTAAATATCCACTTAATGAAATGTTAGATAAAAGGGCCAAGCCTTAACTATAAAATTACTTTAATTTCCGAGAGGGGGGAAAAAAATGAGTCCTTTGATTATTTTAAGGCCATAAACTCCAATTAAGAAGAATCTCCAATTACTAATACTTAGAAAATTAACAAGTGCTCTTATTGAACATCAACTATGATGACCATCTCCATGCCAGACAACACTACTAGAACTACTGTGATTTTAGAAAGAGTTATAATTTTACCGAAATAATTTTCTGCAATAACCATTTATTACCAGTGTCAATTATATATTTAGCTTATCAATTTTGGAATTGTAAAATATTTCTGTAGTTTTATAAAGCACTTAGCAAGTGATTAGCACATTCAAGGTTTGGAAATAGATATGAATCAACCTTTTAATCAGCAGGCAATGCTACCGTAATTTCCGGAAGAAACGCCGCGGCGTTTACGTGTTTAAAACTTAAATTTTCAGCGGATGCAGCGTTTCTACCCAGCGTTTAGGTGCACTAAAAATAAAATAATTCCTATGATGGTCATTGTACATAGTTTGGATGGCCTTGTCATTGTGCATAGACTGGTGCTGTTCCCACACAAAAGACCACTCAGTTGCTTTTTGCGAACGTTATTTTGTTTACATTCTTTCCCTTGAACGGACCTACATGCCTTATTCACCCTAAACCAGATCTCAGAACAATAACATTCTTCCCCTTTTCAAATCAACATTCTCATCAGTTTGAATAGTCTCTTTCCTCTGCCATTCGATAAATCTTCCAGGACCCATCCTCTCCCCACCCCTGCCTTTACTGCAATTTTTTTCAAAGGCGGACACGACTCCACCTGCCTCGCAATAACGAACTCTGACGTATTTCCCCTTCAGCATGAATGGATTTTTCTTGGCATTCTGCCAAATACAGATCTCATCAGTTTGGGTACAAGTACTTGTTGGATAGTTTTTAAGTAAGAAGGGAGCGGAAAATTTTTGAAAACGTCTCTAAACGGCACAGAAGCTGTACATTTCTTACCTTTAATTTATTTTTGAATTATGGTTTCATTTCATGCATTTTTCTTAACTGGTATGTCATATATCAGGACTTAGGTTGAGTTTTTGCATCTATACGGCCCACGACGATGTCACATGCAATTTAATCTATTGCGGCGTTTACGCTGATGCGGCCTTTCTGTGTAATTTTAATTTTTTTCCCGCCATTTTTCTCGAGTGCGGCGTTTGCGCTGATGCGGCCTTTCTTCCGGAAATTACGGTATATACGTTTTTTAATATGCTTGCCGTCTTTTTAACTTGGAAAGATAAAATTATGCTGAACACCTTTTTTTCCTTTTTATTGCTATTTCACATTTTAACAAGTATTTAACATGAACTGACAATGCTTAAAATTTTACCTTAAAACCAACAATGTTATTTCTTGCTTTAAAGAATTTTAGCTAATAAATGGTGGCAATTTTCGGATAACTGGCTCTTGGTGACCAGGCCCCATTGGATGGATGCGGGTGAACACCACCAAGCCGGGCTACCAACCCCGACAACATTCTGCTGACGTTTAGGTTACTGTAGGACGTTTAGGTAACAGGAGGGACTTTATGAGAACTTAGGGAAAACTTCTTAGGGTGCATATTGATTGTCACGTGACCATTTTACTTCGCTTCTTCTCAGATGAAAGAACAAACATTTCTGGGACTTGTATATATTGTTTTCTAGAAACACATCCGAGTTATTGTTATTCATAATTTATTATTTAGTGCTAGAAAACATTTGATGTTACAACACTACACAGGATTATTTTGCTCTACAAGAAACTTCAAATAATGAACTGCCAAGATAATACTACGGAAAGCTTTCTTATTGTTTCTATTTTTTTATCAAATTTAGATTTAATTAAAAATCACCTTAACCTGCACTTAACATCAAGTAATTTGAAAATAGATAGTGCCTATTTTTTAAAGGAAATTACATGATAATATCCAGATAAATATTTTTTCATAAACAATTCATCGAAGAAATCTTATATATAAAAACTGTAATTTACAAAATTTAGCAATGCTTTAAAAAAAAACTCTATAGTCAAAGAGCAAGAGAAACAATTTTCCTTTTTTTCCCTCCCTTTTCTTTTTTTAAGTACATGTAAGTCTTACGGCGATGTGAAAATGGAATCATTTATAACGTCAAAATGTAAAATGCTTGTAAAAATTTTTCTTTTTCAGATCCGATGAACAGGCTTTGATCTATAAGAATGGAGTTCAATGAAACTAATTATTGGATACATTAACAAGGAATGGCTCTATAACAGTTGTTCTTGTGAAAAAATAAAATTTTATAAGTGATCGGCAGAATCGTAGTTACGGTTTTCAGCGCCCAGGGACAACTGAAGATTTCGTACCTTCTACTGCTATCAAAGAAAGGAAAACATTTAACTCTAAAATTTTGTAACATCAGTTTGCCGCCCCTTGGATGCTGCTCCCAGGGACAGATGCCCCCCTTGGCCCCCTCTAGCTAAGCCCCTGGTGATCAGATACACTGTTTCTTGTGAAAAAGTTACATTTTAAGAGCACCTGGATACCAATTTTATTGTGAAAAATTTAAACTTTCACATAAATTAAGAAGACAAAGATTGTATAAGAAATGCCATCTAGGGGTAAGTACCTTCATTTTGTAATATATGTTTAAATTGATTAATTAAAAAAAGAAAGATGAAATTCTTGCATATTGAAAAATAAGTTAAGAAATAATTAATTAAAAAAGAGAGATGAAATTCTTGCATATTGAAAAATAAGTTAAGAAATATATATTTAAACTGATTAATTAAAAAAAATAATACTCTCATATACTGAAAAAAAGTTTCTTAAAAAGAACATAGCATATATTACAAATAGTTTAATAATTTTGGAATTTTTTCATTTCGCTTCCATATATGTCATGTTTAACTATCATACACTTACCTGCATACATGTGTAAAAAATATTTTGAAATTTAGAGAAAATGGCAAATAATTCCATTTTTAATTTAAATGCCAAATAATATGAGGCCAAAATTACAAGTAACTTAAGTTTTTAGGTAAGAAACTTCCTTGTAGATGGATTGTTTACAGTTTAAGCAGCAGTACCTATTTGCCTTACAGTGTTTCATGCAAAACATTTTACTTGTACATGTTAATTAAAATGTCTTGTTCCATAACTTTAGAATGAATTAAAATTGGTAAGTTCTCATATCATGCTTAGTGATATAACATTAACTGTGTTATACAACACTGAAGAAACAGCGAATGTCAACATGAACAGGGGTAAGTTCAATTTTCCCTTTCGGCAGTTCAGAATTGTTTTCCCTGTCCATTTCCCTCGAATTGGAAAAAACAATATTTGGCTGCCATCTTCGATTTTAAAATGCGCATTTCTAAAATCCAAGATAGAGGCCAAAAAATTGCCAAAGTCAGCCAAGAGCCGGGTACCCGAAATGAGCCTAAATGGTTTCTGAAAGATACTTTACTACTGTAAAGTACAACAGTTGGAGAAGTCAGTACTCATAAAAACCCTCCTTTTTCTATTTTTTTTAATGTTAATCTACACAATCTAAGAATGTTAATCTACATATTTAATGTAAAAAAACAAATTCTGGGTTAAAACGACAGCTTCTTTATCTACTTCATTGAAACAACATTTCAGGAATACAATTCCTTTTTCAAAAGCATTCAGTCCCTTAGCTACATTTATTTGGTTATATAATTTTCCTCGACAACTTCGAGAAAAAAGCAAGAAGAGAAATTTAATGTCAGAGGGAAGGAAAACCCGTATGCAGAAGTAAAATCGGCTAATCTTTGGAATGTGGTAACAGGTAGTTTGGCAACATTTTGGTAAGGCGATAAAGGTTACTAGCTAGGACTTTAGCAGTGTACATGGATAAAGTCAAGAGTGTGGGCAATGCCATTTTTGTGCAATTCTGGGATGTTTTTTTAAGTGAAAATAGGTCGACATGTATGTGGATACAGTGTATATGTAATTTTTAAAAACACGGCAAGCAGCGGGCGATTCTGCACTTTCCCCAAATTTCGCACCTAATCTTCGTCATGATTAAGCCCTTTTGTTCCATAAAAGTTCTAGCATAAGCGTAATTCGATTAGCAGATTGTTGGAAAAAAATGTTGAGTAAAAAAAAAACATGCCTTTACTTTGTGAAAATAAAATGGCGTCCAAAAAAAAACTAGCAGGTTGTAGTAGCAGGGTTGGTCGCCAAAAAATCACCAAGTTACCATAATTCAAAGATTAACCGTAAAATCTAATTTTTCATAAATTTACATTAAATAATTTCATAAAAATTCTTCACAGTTATGTAAATACTATTATTTAGTATCAAACTAATGTTTGCACATCTTCAGTGTGCATGTCTCCAAAGCACCCAGCTGTAACAAACTGGATGGACTCAAATAATACATACCAGGCATAATACATAAAAATCTAGATAATACATGCATTAAATATACTGGAAGTCTAGATGTAAATCATCTATGCCTATGCTATATTTTCATATTGTACAATTCTGTTAAAAGGCAGACCTCTCACAAGTTAAGTACTTTACAAATTGTAATAGAATAATGAATAGAAAAATATAACTAAACTTTTAAGCCCCCTTTTTTAATAAGATAACAATTACATAATTCAGAAAACCAATAAGAATCTTCATCAACACATGCTAAAAATTATACTATCAATTTTAAGATACATTCCACAAGCTTCACATAAAATGTGAACGAAGAAAAAATCAACTGGTATAAAAATTACGGCAATTTTTAAAGTCATTTATAGAAAAATAAAAGGTTTAATCCTAGTATCCAGTGCACACAGGATTTGGCTACTTTCTGATGAGCATTAAAAACGGGACATATACGATGAGTAGTTAACGGGTCATTCAAAGAAAGTATACAGTTAAACATAGTATATATACTATGTGTGTATATACATATACTATGTGTGTATAGTATACATATAGACGTTCTTTGGATCATTTTTAGTGTTGGCGATAATTTTCGAAGTCCTGTCAAGGCTGCACCGTATACTAGGATTCTACCAAATAAACAGTGGCGTAGCTAGAGTGGGGCAAGGGGGGACATCTGTCCCCGGGCGCAGCATTCAGGGGGCACCAAATTGATGTTACGAAATTTTTCCGTTCTTAGCACAGAGAAAGGGGCGCAAAATCTGTTGTCCCTGGGCGCTGAAAACCCTAGCTACGCCTTTGCAAATAAAATATTCAAATGTAGAAAAATAACATATTCAAATGTAGAAATAAATTAAAAACTCAATGGTCTTACTCTTTAAGGTCTCCCATTGCAAAAACAGTTCGTTTCTAAAAAATTAAAGAAATAGGAATTAAAATTTCGGCACTCGATTTAAAAGTTTGCAATCTAACATATAAATAGAAAATAAAATCAACAAATAAGCATAATAAAGCAAAAAAAATAAATAAATAATAGCTCACTATGATAAGTAACAGCGGTAAAATGAAGAATCGTCCACTTATTTGTTTGCCGCTTTTTACAAGAATTGGATTTTTGTCAATTTTCTTTTAATAGGTCGATGTGTACATGGATAAAGTCACGGGAGTGCGCAATACCATTTTTGTGCAATTCTGAGATGCTTTTTTAAGTGAAAATAGGTCGATGTGCACATAGATACCGAGTATGTGCAATTCTTAACGCACCAAGCAGTGGGTGATTCTGCACTTTCCCCAGTAACAAATCCGAAATGCTATCAAAAAATGTTATCAAAGTTTTAAAAATTTACAATTCTTCCTTAATTTACAAGAATATTTTTAACATTATATACTCTAAAATGATAAACATAATATATAATTTACTGAAATAAATTATGTAACAAACATTACGAAAAATAATGAGCAATTAGCCCGCGCAATAAGAACAAAAGAATTTTCAATTCAATATAGACTAAAAATATTTTAATTTAATTGATGTTTAAGAACTATTCGAACAATCTTTCTTCACTTATATTTAAAAGTTTGAACGGGAGTGTTACTAAAAATCATACAGCTCTGCAGAAGGCCTAATATTTGTTCAGCAAGCGTTAATCACGAACAGAGTGTCAATTCTAACAAGGCCAGGTCAAAGAAAGTCTATTGGCCTTCTTTCTAACTGGAGTTGGATAACTCAGGGGGGGGGCCCAAGAGCGATGCGCAGTGCAGGGAGAAAGTTATGCCACATACGCATGACGTCATGTGGGTGACAGCGTTAGTTCTTGGCGTTTGTTTACTTTCGTTGCATCAACAGTTTGATATGATTTGTGTTGTTAATTTGCTATTATACCTAGGCGGAAGTGTCAAATTGTGCTATAGCGTTGTGTCAGAATTATACACGTTAATACGTTTCTTGGCGGAAAACACTCTTTACAACCAGATAAAATAACTATTTTTTTAATGAATTTATGTAGTTTTCATGCATAACTGTGATGTAATTTTACATTTATTTTTCATTTTACTGCTATTTTACCTTTAAATTGAAAAATTTCTCATTTTAAATAATTTTTTATCATAATCTTCATTTTGTGTATGAGACATCGTAGTGAGATATTTAAACTCAGTGTCATGTTTACCAATACTGAGTACCTGAATGATTAGTTAATAAATTCGAGTATCCAACTTCATTCACATGTTTTGGTTACTTTCTTTACATCCCAAACGTAATTCTATGTATTGAAGCAGCGTCTGGGTTAAGCTTTGCGAACTAAGTAAACTGATACATGCCTCACCGTGACGAAAGAACAATTTCTCGACCACACTATGATGCAAACATCGAATGAGTGAGTGATATATTTCCTTCAGTGTTATTTAACTGATGCATACAGGTATGTGTGATGTAATTTAATTGATATAACTTACACATGCTTGAATCTGAAGGAAAACAAATCTGTGTATAATGCTAGCGAAAAAATAGCGAAAGTGTAAGTAAGATATTCTGTTCAGTGTTATAGAACTGCTGCATATGTTTTAATTTTGATTTCATATAACTTGTTTTTAATTATAAGAGAAAGAAAAATAATTCAATATTGAACACATACTTCGAGTATAACAAAAATATTTTAAGAAACAACCTGATAAAAATACATTAGTAATTAAAAATATTTAATTTGTGTACAGGCTGAATTGAAATTAAGATGTGGTGGTGTATTTAATTATGGCAAAGCACACTAGGGCTATCTGCGCAATAGGTGTGATGCCTTCGTGGAGGACTTTCTCAGGGAAACTGGCTCGTATACACGTTACACATGAGGAAAACCACGAAAACGCCCATGCAGCTAGTCCGTTCGCGGGATTCGAACCGAACTACCAGTGTTCAGCGACTTTACCGCTCGGCCGCTGGTGGGCCGAAACTAAGATGTAGGGCAAGTTTATTATTATTATTATTGTGCGTATATGTGTAAGAAAATGTATTTTAATTGTTCCATTTTTAATGTATGGAAGGAAGAATAGGATGCCAATATCGAAGATTATTTACTATAGCAAATAATCACGTCAGGATAAATGTTATATAGAAATCTTGGGAGTGTAAGGGATTATAAGAGTACTTTTAGATTATACTGAAAATATATGCACTTCTGCTAAAATCTGAAGTGAATCAGTATGAAGTGACTTTTCGCTTTAAAAAGAATGTGATAAGTATACTATTTAAAAGTATAATGACGGATATTAAGAAATTTGTAGAATTTTATGGTATTTAAATATGAATTTGTTAAGTCAAATCTTTTTATATATATTTTTGCTTTAGATATGTAAACTTAAAATCACGATCATATATTTCTCATGGAATGTCAAAGTTCATTTGTGTTAAAAAAAGTGCATGAGCAATGAAAATAAATAGAATAATACTTTTTGATTATGTTTTTACCATGGTCTTAGCAGTTATGCCATCATGTGTTCTGTTCAACAAGATTTATTTAGTGCAAACAATACTACGAAAAAATATTGAAAAATACCTTGTTTTACAATATTTATTTCCCTTAATTAACTTAAATATCGTTTTTCATTTTCTAATGCTTTCCTTTACGAAAAGAATTTAATGTTTACAATTATTTTCAGCATTCGTACGAATTCTGTGCATAAAATAAACATTTTCTTTAACAAAATACTTAATCGGAAAGTATATACCCGGTATTTCTGGTGTATCTACCACATATAAAATGATCATTTTGCTTTAGTTTACATTTTTTCCATTACCAAAATCATGTAGCAGACGCGTCGGCCGATGCGTCTTGTCTCCCGGGTGACGTCACTACCAGCAACCAATGGCACGCTTTTTCCGTTCCTGGCCTAACCTTAGTATATTAAAGAACCTTGGGATAACTGGAGACTAGCGGCTCAAAACAGGGATGGCTGTGAACGGCTCCCTATGAGAAAATCTTTTGAACGAACTGCGCATGCGCCGTTTCTTTTTATCGCCAACAAATGATGGTAAACATATTGAAATTTCTTGCCAGCGTTTCGCGTTTCATTTGAATTAGCGTAGGTGTTATCAGTGAGATTAATAACAACGATAATAAAAAAAAATCATTTCAAATGTTTACGCCAGTAAATATTTTTTGCTCTTTTTCACACTATATATGCTATCATCGATAGAATTAAGAACTTTTAGTAATTAGGTCAAAATTAATTTTAACGTGTAAATTTCAAACTCACAAATTTGAGTACAGATTTTCATCAGATGTCTGAAGGCAGTTACTATATTTCAGTACAGCAAATCCTGGAATATAAAAGAAAAAAAATTTAATTGAAGTCTATTCTTCAGCTTTATTCTAATTCCTATCGATACATCTCTCTAAAACAGTTTATTACAGAAGTTTCAGATGTAAAAGAAGTTCATAAAAGTATTAATCAATGAAATTATTTCCAATGGTCAGTGAAATTGGTTGCAGTTTCAGACACTGTTGCAGAAGTTTTCACATACAATTGCTGTTTATTGTGCAAGTAATATTGAAACTAACTAAAGTGTTTGCATAGATTTCTGCATCTTGGCGGAAAAAATGGAACATTAGTGGAAACAAATTATGTATATATTGATACTGTAAAATGTGGGAGGTTTCAAAGACCCAGCAGAAAATATGGTGGCATTGATATCAGTTGCATGTTTACTTTTCCAGACTATTATATCTGAAAAGTACGAAAAGCATTTCATCTACACCATCAGCTTCTTACAAAAATAACTGAGGCTCATCTCAGTTATTTTTATAATATAGTATGTGTGTATTAATAAAAGATGCTGTAAATGTAATTTGCTGTACAAGATAATAAACATGAGTGTCGTTAGGATTTCTAAATATATGTTTGAACAATTATGTACAAAACATTCCTTCAAATTCACTTGAAAGAAATGAAACGAAACTGAAAAAATTCAAGAATCAGTAAGAAGCAACTTTTTTTTATATTTGGATGATATTTTCTTAATGCTATGTTTAAAATCACAATTTCTTAAACTGTTTGTTTTAAGTATACATTTATACTTCTTGCAGGGTTAAAGTGGCCCTAAATCAACATAATTTATTATATTATAAATAATGAAAATTGTACATTACTTATATAAAGAGAAACATAAAGTGACATAGTATGTTAAGTTAGGTTTGCAAAGGTAATTTAAATATTTTCATTGTGCAAGACTTGTATGCTTAAGAATTTTCCAATCTTGGTGTTATTTATCGTATAAAACATCACGATTCAAATAAAAGTACTATTTTGTGGTATAATTCCATTATAGGGGCCGTAGCAAATTGCAGCAAAAACATATGCGCAAAATCTAACGAAAGCGGCGATTTCACACCACGTACATTTAAATAGTTCTATATTTGTAAGTCACCGCCCACACGATATATTGATTAGGGAAGCTGACTGCAATACAACAAGGCCTAGGCTCAAATTCCGGAGAAGGCATGGTTATAACTGCTGGTTCCTTCATAGATTTTTCCGCACACCCCTATTGGTTTATTAGGTGCCTCCATAATAAAGTGACCACCACCTGGCCTTAGTTGTGGCCAAGCTGAAGGCCCGCTGTTGGGGGGGGGGAAATATTTGTAAGTCGCCATTGGAATACTGGTTTATTTTTTTTTTATTCTTTTTTGATTATGATATGGATCTAACAATTTGGGAATTGCCCAATGACAAAATGTCTGCAATATAATTTTTCCAAAGAAAAGACATCATTCATTATAGAATATTATGATCGAAAAACCACGAGATGAAATTATGCTTTAGCGGTAACTCAATAGCAAAATGGAGGTGCAGGAATGAACCTGTATTCTGAAGAAAGGATTAAGAAGTCAGATATTGGATCGAAGGAACAAAAATCCCCTTCCTTATAACTGATAGGCAGGCTCACCTATTTTTAGTATCAAGAGATGACATCTATTGAATTTTGTGAACTCCAACTGAAGATGAACCACAATACAACTGTAGACTGGAAGATATGCGTGAGGTGTGTGCCATAGCTTTAATTTCTCAGCCTAAGTTGAAATTCGGCGGATGTGGAAAAAATTATGAAGCAGACAAAAGCCTTTTCAGTATAAACAAGAATAACATTGGACGTCTTCTTCTGCCACAATGGGTTTTTGGTGGATTGTGCAGAGAATCAAAAGAATGTTTTAGTCGCTATTCCAGATCGATCGGTGAAAACCTTATGGAACATCATAAAGGTTTGGTTTGGTTTATGTGATTAGAGCAAAGCCTCGAGGGCTATCTCCCTAAGGGAAGAGAGGCCTACATGGAGGACTTTCTAAGGGAAACTGGCTTGTATACACGTTACACATAGAGAAAACCATTAAATTGTCCATACAGCCAGCCCGTTTGTGGGATTCAAACCTCAGACCGAACTACCAGTGTTCAGCGACTTTATCGCTCGGCCACTGATGTTCGAACATCATAAAGGAAAATGTCACAGAAGGAAGCATTATTTATACTGACTACTAGAAATCATATAAGTTGGATGAACTGCGATATGCCGGCATTGAACATTTTACTGTCAACCACAACTAGAATTTTGTGGACCCCGAAACGGGGACCATACGCAAACAATACAGCGACTGTAGGGCAGCGCTAAATGCCGTAATAAACACCATCGGGGCACATTTCAATTCTCATTTGTCCGAGTTTATGTATAGACATTTGCAAAAAAAAAAAATAACTGAAATCTTTTTTTGCGATGTTGCAGGATCTTAAAAATTTTATGCCTCCCGTTTAATTTCACTTATTTTTAACCCTTTTTTTTTAATAAATTAAATTAACAAAAAAGTGTAATATATGAAGCTAACCTTCCATCAACTTAAATTAATAATCTTAGATAGTTAGTTACAATAATGCTTTCTTACAGTTACAATTAGCCGTTTGTTTATATTAAATTATAATAATAAAGTGTAAAGTATTAGTGAAAGTAAACTTTCATCTAAATTAAAATAATACTCTTAGATAGTTATTTTTTATTATTATGCTTTTCTTGAGTTAAGGTTACTATAATTATTTTGGCATCAACAATAGTTTTGGTGATTTTTTGCGGTCCCTATAACGGAATTGTACCGTATTTTTAAATGAAAATCTAGTTATTTAAGTCCTTTGTATCTATAAAAATACATACTGCAGTTATTTACTTAAGTCATAAGGCCCTTTTCAAAAGTTTATGTCTAATTTAAAATAATTAGTTAATGTCAACTTAATCATATATGTAATTATTGTAAAATCGTGGTGTTTAAAATGCTTTTCGCTACTGAAAAAGAGTGTTTTTGTTATAACTTTATAGAATTAAAAATCCCTCAAAGTAGTATATTTATAGTTTAAAATGTTTGTTAATAAAAATTTATTTATTTACATGATGTTTCTAAGAGTGAAGTAAAAAAAAAAAAAAGATTGCTTGCTTATTTATATTCATGAAGGTATATTTCTAATACAAGTAATAATAACTTTTGAAAAATGTTTCATGATTCGGGTAAAATCTGGATATAAGGGCCTTTATAGCAGTCGAAAGAATGTCGTTTCTTTTCAAATTGTATGTGCTATGTTCAAATGCATGATTTATGTGAATTCAATCACAAATTTGATTCTGCTTTGATCTGAGTGTTTCATGATTTTTTGCTGTATTGAAGAAAATTTTTTGGAAATTAGTTAATGGCATTAAGGTTCTTTAAATTAGTGTGTTCAAGATTCGCCATATATGAATCTATTCATGCACATTATGTTTCTGAGAATAAAATCAGAAAACTGTTATCCTCCTTATTTATAAATATGTTGGTAATTTCAAATGTAGGTAATAATGGAACTCTGATGTAAATAGAATTATTATAAAAAATGTTGTATGATTCTGACAAAATTTGAATGTAAAGGGTTTTTATATCATTTGACACAAGGCTGCGGTTATTCACTTAAATCAATTAGGCCCTTTTCAGATTGTATCTGCCATGTCCAAATGCATAATTGATGTGAATTTAATCACAAGTTTGATTCTAATATATGGAGTTTTTCTAATTTTGAAGAAAGTGTTTTGGATATTGACTAATAGCATTAATACTCTTTCAAATAATGTAGCTATTATTTAATGTAGAGTTTATGTGAATCTATTCATGCATGTTGTTCCTGAAAATGACATCATTAAATACCTGTTTATTTATATTCATGAAAAAATATTTCAAACTTAGGTAATTATTTATTACTATTGTATGTAGAGCTAATATAAAGTGTTTCGCATTTGTGTTAGAAGTTGGATGTTTGAAGTTTTTGCTTTGAAAATTATTTCAAACCTTAAAAACTATGTCTTTAGTATTACAAAGTTTGCTTTATCTAAGTGTAATCGTATAACAACTTAGGATATATAATTTAGATCTTTTATGCTTGTTCTCAGCATTAAAAATCAAGTTATGGTTATATGCAAAAAAAGAAAAAAAAAAAAAAAAAAGAGAATCTTTTCAAATTATATGTCTAACATTCAGATGTTTGATTTAAGTCAGTTTATTTGAAAATGAAACTGAAGAAATTTATTACTTGATACTATTATTAGTATGCGGTGTAGCTGAAAATCAAGTAAAAACATTTTATGATAAAATTTTTGTATCCGAAACTGCAAGATAATTTTCTTTTTTCCCTTTTTGTAATTTATTATGTACTTTTCTTTATACCATTCTATTAAAACTTGTTATTGAGTTCTTACATTTCCTTATTTTTCAAGTGTTAGAATACTATATGAAATTTTTCTGCGGTATAATTGATTTTTTAGTAAAATAAAAATTTATTTTTGATTTGTGCAATTTTCTTACTTTATGAAATCACAAAACTTGTTTAAGAACTACAAAACTCGTTTAAGAACATCTTATTACAAATAATGTTTAAACATTTAATACTTCTAAAATCTAAATTTATAGGTGATGAAAGTATAAATGAAGAAGTACGTCATACTCAATTAATCACACTACATAAGAGAAACATTTACGAAAGTCAGTAAACATGTATTGCCACTATTTCATTATTATTTTTTTTTAATTTGCATTTTTAAAATTCTCTAAAATGGGGCATAAATAATATAACAATAGAAATAAAATGACTGCATAATAGGTATATAAAGTGGTTGAAATCTGATGTAAGAAAGTTAATTTTACTATATTATGTAACAATGAATTTCAGTCATGAAGTTGGAAGGTTTGTTTAGAAGGAGATTCTGATATAACCCTAGAGCTTCTGTGGAAGTTTCTATTGTTGGTCGTGAGGCATTCCTCCTTAAGGCAGATATCTGTAAAATACTTTTCCATAATCCAAATAATCCTAATCCCTTAGTTCTCAGTGAAGGTATTCCTTCTGTTAGGTAGCTAGCACACATTTCATCATTCTCAATTAAACTAGCAAACCTCTTTAAATGTAATAGCTTTGATTCCCATAGAACATTTTAAAATTTAGGAAAATATTTTTTTGTAATCTACATGAGCATTAAAGTTATTTATATATGAATGGAAAATACTCAAATAATTATTCCAAAACTAAATAAATATGATTATGGTTAAAAATTCTAAAATTTGTAGGTTTTTTTTTTTTTTTTTAGTTTGTTAAAGATGTCTTCAAATCAATCCATAATAAAATTATTACTTTCAGGTTAGGTTAACTACATATGGATTATCTGCCTAAGGGAAGGGATGCTTCCATGGAGGACCTTTCTTAGGGAAACTAGAACCCAAAATATTTATTTTTAATGACAGGAATTTCTCTTATTTTGTTCTCAGAAGCACTATCATAATATTCGAAAAATGTCTCTTCTGCCTAGTGATGGCTCAGAAGCTGAACGTGAATGTTTTCACGGAAAGAATTTTAATATTTAACTGTTCAGTTTTCATTGTTCGCAATGAACTCTGTCTAAATAGCAGATCTTTCATTTTCAACATTTAAAACAGTTATCATATGCGTGAAAAATATTATTTATATATAAAGTGAAAAAGGAACCACTCTCACATTCGAATTTTCCGATAATTGATAGAAACAACGCCAAGTGGCGCATAATAGCCAAATGTAGTAGCCCAATGATCATTTGAAAATAAATACATTTCACTATGTCCGTGAGCATGCGCATAACAGGCCTTCCGTAAGGAGCCGCCCACAGCCATCCCTGTTTTGAGCCGCTAGTATAACTAAAGTTGGATAAAGCTGTATATATAACAGCTTTGGTTGGAGCAGACAGATGTCTTGTTTTGCACCCGCTAAGTCTTTCTGCACCGATGGGCGAAAAATCAAGCATAGGTGCGAAGGAAAGGTATATAGAAAGAGGGGCAATTTCGTATTTGAGGAGAGTAAAAAGGAACTTCGTACATTTTGTACGAGTTCAAAAGGCCAGAAAGAAAAGATGGGACAAAATAAAATTTAAATTAAATGGCCCAAAAATAATAGAGGGGAAAAAAAAAGGGCCTATAGAAAGAAAAGGAAAAGAAGTAGAAAATACCCTAAAATACGATTGTGTCCATGAGTGTAGTTAAGGAGTTCATCTGCAAAAATTCGTGTCTTTAAGAAGCAAACTTTAGCTAAGTTAAAAAAAATAATAAATGAATGAATTCCTACATGGTAATGTGTATGCCGTTATCTTGAGACCTAACAAGAAAAGACATATATCATCACAGAGATGTACATAATATTTTAACTAAAGTAACATTAAATATTACCGTTCCCAAAAAATTCATGTATATTTCATAAAAACAGTAATTGACAAAATCATAAATCCATACACAGTGTGAGAGCATTTCAGCAAAAATAAATTACACAGTTTATTTTTCTTAAATATTAGTTAAATATAAAATTAATGTATTAATTTAACCATTGTAATTTATTATAGTACAACTTTAACAAATTCCGTCACACTGTATTTATATTTGCTCATAATTCTAAGTTTGAGACCTAAAAAAAAAAAAAGTCGAGGATCTTAGTTACAAAAATCACAATCTATACTCATCGTTGGTCAAGAGATCCCCATTTTTTCCCTCTCAAGAAATTCCTAAGCACGAAGAGGGGGGGCCTCCGAAGGGTGTGAATTGCTGATAAGAACGGACTACTGATAAGGAATGTGGCGTCTGTACGGAATAGTTACGAAGAAAAGAACCACATGACTTGCTACTATTACTAACTATTGTATTATGCTAGAATCTTATGAAAAATAATAAATAAAAAAAATTTAATTGCACTCTAGTGATAGAGAAACATATATTGTATAGAGAACAGAATGTTACTTATCTGAATGTTCCGTGTCAGGGCCTCTTTTGGATTTCTCGTGTTGATAGTAAACAGCTAACAAAACACCTGAAGTTTCGATGAAGCGAAGTTTCCTTTTTCAATTTGATGAATGAGACATTGCATAGGAAAGGTGCATTAAACTTTTTTAGAGAGTTGAAAATATTTACTGAAACAGTTATTTAAAAAATTTCGGAGCTATGTTTAGACACTGCCTCCAGCTTTCGTGATCGCAGCGCCAGCATCTATGAAAAACAAGCAGACAGACAAAGTAGACAGATGCCTTGTTTTGCACCCTCTAAGTCTTTCTGCAGTGATGGGCGAAAAATCAAGCTTAGGTGCGAAGGAAAGGTATGTAGAAAGGGGGGAAATTTCGGTTTCCAGAGAAGAGTAAAAAGAACTTCGTATTGTTTTATACGAGTTCAAAAGGCCTGAAAGAAAAATTGGGACAAAATAAATTTAAAAATAAATGGCTCATAGTAGTTAAGAGGAGAAAGGAAAGGATAAAAAAAAGGTGGGCCTCGAGGGGAAAGGAAAAGAAGTAGAAAATATTTTGATATGTTATAGCGTCCATTGATGTGTGTCTGATTAGAAATATAACGTGAAGCAAACAAAATTAACATAAATTGGGAATACATAGACACCCTAGCATAATTTTGTAAATGAGCATATAAAGGAGATTTAGTTTGTAACTTATAAGGTATATAATATATCATATAATTTTGAGGGCCACTGGGAAGACAAGGCATGTTAATATAAAGAAAACCTTACCGGTAAATACGTATACAAACTGTTTTTCATTTTGAGATCCCCGGTCGTCGTTTGAAGAATAATTTATTATGACTAGTTTCTGAGTCGTTGAAGCTGTTTCAGCACTTTGTATTGCAGAAATCAAGAACCTGTAAGTAAGTCTTTAGGTAAAAAGAAACTTCTTATTATAATGATATTAGCTAGTTTTACCTTGAATGAAGGAACGGAGTAAAATTAATGAAAGAGCATCAGCAGATGCTGTAACAATATCGAGATTTCCGAAGGTGGCAGAAGGCCCCGCCCATCAAAGGTAGCCGCGCCTTCGCCTCCAGTAGAATGGTGCTTTGGTACACCAGGGTACCTGGGCCGGAGGCCCTACCCCTTGTAGAATAATTTTGAAGTTTCGAATTATGCCAAAAAATAACCAGTTCCAGTTCTATAACAAAGTTTGTTACAAAAACATAAAGTTGAGTATTCAGTTGCATAATAAATTTGTCGATTGAGAAGCTAAGGTAAATAAAATTAGCTTTTAAAATAGTAAGCGTGCTAATAGCGGCAAGTAAAGCATAAGCCGTCGAGCTGCTGAATAAGTCCTTTACGTAGTAGCGAAATAGTACAGCGAGAAATGGTAGCTGCTCATTCGTCGGAGTCAGTCACGTGGAAGATCACCCTCCCGGAAACTGACCACGCTTGCTGCTGCTTGAAAACCAGGTTAACTGGTGAATAGAATATGAGATGATAAAGTTGAAAACCAGGTTAACTGGTGAATAGAATATGAGATGATAAAGTTGAAAATGAAGTAAAAGCGGAGAATTACTGCATTTCGTCGAAATGTAAAGTCTTAATATCCTTCATCAGTTATTTTCATAAGATACATTGCAGCTTTAAATCCAGAGGATAACTTACCAGCAACCGTTTTCGCTTTTCTGATATTTTCAATAATCTCTATAATTTTGCCAAAGAAATTCTGGAATTTTAGCATCACGTAGCCAATTAAGGGCTTCTCCTGCATCTGCTGGGATTTGATTTATCATTTTCTTTAGTTTTTCACTGTACTGTCCCTTCTGAGGTGGGGGGGGCTAATTCCTTCGCTATCTTTCGAGAGTTGCGGGAAGGCATCTTTCATCGCAATAAATTCCTTCGGTTTGCGTGGGGAAGGTCTTCGCTCGATCTGTTTCTTGTACACTTCATCTCGCTACGTTTGTGCACAAATGTTGGGAGTGCCCCCACTCCTGACATCTAAAACACTGGATCGGGCGTTTTCTGGGGCTATATTTTTCTATCCGGACATTCACGCTAAACATGCAGTTTAACTGATGAATTGCATGACCTTCTTCGTTCCTCTTGAGTTCAATGAGCCAGATTGGCAGTTTTTCAGAGTTGTATTTTTTACTCCTGCAGAACTGTTTTACCTTAATAACTGGAAAGTTTCTTCTGATTAAATCGTCAAAAACTGCCTCTTCAGTGACTTTATCAGGAAGATTTTTTTAAAATGACTCTCAAAGGTTTTTCTCTTTCCGTCAGGTAGGTATGAAAAGGTATTTCGTTCGCCTTCAGAAACGTAGTGACATTTTTGTAATCCTCCATCTTTTTCGTGTTGACATATATCAGTTTCATCTTCATGTTTGCTTCAATTTCGTCTTTGCATATTTCTCTAAGGTCTCGTTCAACTATCAGCCAGTCAATCATCTCTTGCTTAAAGACAATTGGGGGTGGAATTTCATCAGGGCAGTCACTTTCAGGTTCTTTCAGTGTTTCTTCCAGCTTCTCAAATCTGTTTTCGCTAGTGATTTCCATCCGAGCCGGTTCTGGTGGCTTCTTCGCAGTCTTTTTAGGAGAAATCCAGGGGTTTTCTTTCGATTTTCTTCAGTTTGCTTTTGGCTATTTTCGTCTGAATTGGCTGGTTTTGCAGGGGTAATCGATGTATTTCCTGTTATGTGTTTCCAGACATCTTCCAATCCATGTTGTTTAGCTATCATCATTAATCATTTCATCTGGAATTCGTCGGCAAAATTATAGTCTGCAAGATTCTGAGCAGCATCGGGTTCAGACGAGGTTTTCACTTTCTTTTTCTTGCTTTTTTCCCTGGGTGATTTTACAAAGTCTTCTCTCCGGAGTGGGAATTGCATAGATTTACCTTATATCATTGATCTGTCCGATTCCATTTCATCATCAGAAATATCACCTTCAGCCCTAAAATAGAAAATTTTGCTGTACCCAAGGGTACCTGAAATAGCTCAGTAAAACGCAGTATAACCTAACCAAAAAACTTAACTGTCCGCCTACGGGACTGAGACAGTTCGCAGTCTAGAGTCCGTAGTCGCGCCTTCATGGGAGAAAGAAAAACCTCTTTAAAGCTAATTCATGTTGATTAAAAGTATTTTAAAACGTAAGCTAAGAGGGAGGGGGAAATAAGTAAATAAACCAGTGGTGAATAGAAGATTTGTCAGTAACGAGAAATACGTAAAAAAATAAATAAACAAAAATAGGACCGCTTCCTAAAAGGTAGCCACGTCTTCATAGAATTAAAAATGGTGTATGAGACGCCGATATTCCCTTATGAACTATTACAGGTCATCGGCACCTTCAAGGATTGGTAACATACTTCATGAAAGGTTATGAAGGGGAAAAGAAGAAAAAATTTAAAGGGAAATTTGTAAAAAGGCAGTCCAAAAATTCCGATAAAGAAGATCGTAATAATGAGTGGGCGTAAGTTGTGCGAGCGCGTAAGTTGGATTACTTGTACTTGTGACATGATGGGGCAGAGGGTGTGGACATCGCTGCTTTTCGGAAAGGCGTGGCTATGTGGAGTTTGAATTTGTAGAAATAAAGGGTGCATAAATTGAAAATAACACTTGAAGAGGGAAAAAAAGTGTTTACGTCCTCGCAGCACGTCGTCAGTAGTCGATATTTATCAGAAGGTAAAGGTGAAGAACACGAGGTTTTAAAATATTATGCTTGAATATAACACAGTACAAAACACCTGTATATAAAATAATGCTAACAACTGAAAATTAAAGGAATATTGTTTTAGTAAGCCAGCGTTTGTATGTAGAAGAACAGTTGTATTGACTAAATGCAAAATGCACAAAAAGATAATACAAATGAATAAATATTTACGTCCCGTGTCTTAACTAAAATGTTAAAGTTTTCAGAACTGCGTAATAATTCGGTAGAATAAAAAGTATACTCAGAAGAGAAAATAAATAGCAATAACAATAAATAAAAATTATAGTAATAATAAATAAATAAACCGAGGCGTGATTCATACACATTTTTTACCTTCATTTTTATATAATTAGCTTGTTTAGGTCATTTATTAGTTGTTATTTAAGGCTAAAAATTACTCAAAGCAATTCTGCAAACTTTAGTTATTAAATATAAAATTTTAATAAATAAATAGAGAAACTGAGAGGAAGAATGAGCAGCAGCTTTTTCTCTTAAAAGAATGCATAATTGAAATATTATTTAAGAATAATGTGCACTGCCTTTTTCAGGCGAAGACTAGCTGGGAGATGGACATTTGAGCTAAAAGCGCCATCTGTGGGCAGAAATAATAACTAAAAACTAAGGACCTGTTGCTTGGGTGTGGCATATGAGGAAATCCACACAAATAAAAGGATAAAATAATCTAAAAAATCCGAAAAACGGGGGGGGAAATTCTACAAATACTGGTCAGGGTGGGATAACAACCAATAATTTAGTAGAGCAATTAATTTGGTTTGAAAGAAATGCTACTTACTCGCCCTTGGTTTCGATATCAGATCTATGAAATCCACTGTTGTAAGGTATAACAGCCAACAATCATTGGGGTAAAAACTTCCCTGCCGCGCAAAAGACAATCCTGAAAAGGAGAAAAACTATATTTACGCCAGGTGATATGAATTTATTGCAAAAATTTGCGTTTTTTCCGGAGCGCTAGAAAAGTGCGACCGCCTGTGTCGGTGATCGCAGCGCCCCACTAGAGCTGGAGCAAACCGCATGTATTCGTTACCGATTAACGGGTACATCAGTTGACTCGAAGTACCGATTCGTTACTCACATTTGTCGTACGATGCGGTTTATTCGAGTACGAATGATGCGGTTGCTATTCGAATACGTATGATGCGGTTGCTATGCGAATACGAATGTTGCGGTTTCTATGCGAATACGAATGATGCGGTTGCTGTTCGAATACGAATGATACGGTTGCTAACAATACCCGTGTGTCATATTTTTTATTGATAATTTCGAATTTTTTTGGTTAACTCATCGGGCAAACTCTTGGTTACATTATGTGTTTTAGTTGAAATATTATTTGGTTGTTGATATTTAAGAAAATGATCAATTTTGATAGCGTGAAGCGTTATTTTGTATTTGCTTTTTACATTAAGATATATAGTCCATATTATGTTTGTAATTTGAAAATTTAGATGATTATTGATTTTTTTCTTGAGCGTGCCATAGTGAGATTTTATTGATTTGAAATATTTATATACTGCAATTAGGTATTGTTTATATAAGAATATGTAGGTTAATATAAGTTCTTTACTTTCTTGTACGAAATAAAAAGTAAGTAAATATTGTAATCGAGAAAAATTTTGGGGTATCATATTTCAATGGAAATATCCATTTTTGACGATTACAGAATTCCTGTGAATTATGTTTTTGCGTGACGTCTGTAGGTATGAACACAATGAAGGACTCTCTCTCTTTTTTCCCCCAGAAACGGATTGTTAAATGTAATCTCATGTACTCTAAGCTGATACTTATGACTAATGATTATGAGTCTAAGTTGATACTTGAAAGGGATTTTTTTCGTGATGTGTAAGTACGTATATATGCATTTCACATAACTCAAAAACGATTAGTTGTAAAACGTTGAAATTTTGTATATGGGACCGTTATAACATCTAGATGTGCACCTCCCTTTTTATTGCAATCGGTAATACTACAAAACGTAAATATATATATATATATATATATATTTTAAATAAATTAGAAAATGTAGTAAGCTCGCCGGTATAAATCTTTAAGCTTGCAGGTCCAGCCCGTATGTTATTGTATATTTAGGACTAATAGCAGACCGCTATTTATTTTTATTTTTATTTTTATCTTTGTCTTCATTTTTGATGTAATCGGAATAGTTTTTACATATTTTAACACCTTAATGTGTCATTTTGTGCGGACGCGTCGGGAAATTGGAACAGAGAATTGAGACTAATAAATTTTCCAAGACACTTTGTCTAATTAAAAATTTTGTAGCGAAAAAGTTTCAACTGTCTGTTTCAGCGAAATGCGTAATGGATTTAGCTTGATTCGACGTTCAATTAGATATTTCCCTTGAAAAGCCAGATTGGACCTCGAATTCAGCTAATTTACCATTTTCCGCTTTCTATTTTTATCTGATTTTGTTTGTTTTATGTTTTCACTTGTTCCATGGTTTGATTTTCATATGTTTTAACTTCAAGTATCACATCGACAGGTATTTTACTGTATTTTTTGCCATTACTAGTTTCCAACGCTTAGTATTTTACTGTGTTTATTTTCTCGTGTAGCATAATTTCTCACCCTTCAATGACATTTTTTAAAAATGTGTTGAACTTTTTTGGAGCCACAGCTCCTGGTGACTTTTAGGCGAGCTTACTACATTTTCTAATTTACTTAATTTTGCAGCATATTGCGCAAAAAATTTTCTAGACCAAATTGGTCATACAGTATTCTAATAACTACCTTGCTTAATTAAGACACAATAACACGCCGAATAAATACTAATTCAGAAGTCAAACAACAAAAATCAGCGTTAATTTACAAAATTTTCACAGGACTAGTTTCGATGGTTTTACCGAACCACCATCTTCAGCTGCAAAACCGCAAATGAACAAGATAGGAAATAATGATTAGATAAGATAAGAAAGCCTGGACAAGAATAAGCAAGTGGCGCCATCTGTTGGCGAAACCAGAACTAAAACATAATTTCTCTAAAAGCCGAAGGCAAATTTGGATTGGAATTAGGATCGTTAACTAGAACAGAAAGATTTTTATGAATGTGAAATGCCTCTAAAAAATCCAGTTCTCCAATGGAAGATGTTTTTTGAATAATTTTGGCAGCAGAAAAATTGAAAGTGTGATTTTCGGACCAACAATGTTGAGCAACAGAAGACTTCTGTGTTTCCTTTTTTCTAACATATGCCTCATGTTCTTTGACGCGAAATTTTAAGGCTCTCTTAGTTTGGCCAATGTAAATTAAACCGCACTGGCAAGGAATCCTATAAATACCCCAGGAATTCATATCCGGAATGGGGTCCTTGAGTATAGAAGTTGGAATTTTATTGATGGGAGAGTAAACAACCCGAAAGTTAAATTTCTGCAAAATATGTGCAACTTTATAGCTAATTGATGGAAAGAAGGGAATGACAACAGAATTTTTATAATCTCCTAAAATAAGAGTGTGGCTTTTAGTGTGTTGAGATGAGAATTTTTTAACTGCTTGATTAATAATGTTGGGTGAAAAGCCCCTGTCAATAGCTATTGCTTTTAAATAATTTAGTTCTTCATCAAGGGCTAGTTTGGAGGAGCAAACTTGAAGAGCACGGAAAACATAGGAATAAAATGAAGCTAACTTTTGTTTAGCCGGATGACATGATTTAAAGTGTGGTGGAAGGCAAACCGATGAAGGTTTACGGTAAACTGTAGTACTGAAGTTGGATGTGTTACGTGTGACCAGAATGTCGAGAAACGGAAGAGAATTGCAAGTCTCAAGTTCAAAAGTGAACTGAATAGCAGGATCAATAGAATTCATTGTTGAAAGAACTCTATTTAAATCATCTTTATTACCTTCAAACAGGGTAAAAGTATCGTCTACGTAGCGGAACAATGCCGGGAAGTTTAAAGTTTCAAACAATTTTGATTCATAATAATGCATGTAGATATCAGCCAGGATGGCTGATATCTACATGCATTATTGCATTATTTTTTGCACGTGGTGTGGCCGCCATTTTGTGATTGTAGGAGTTTCGGTGAGTACATTTTTGCAATTTTCAAGTTATGTTTATGTTTTGTACATTTGGATATTGTGCTTTGCTTGTCTGATTTCATGCATTTTGCTTACAAACATTTTGTTTTCTATTCATTTCAGTGAGGGATTTTTCTGCTATTTTGTGTGTACTTTATTATTGCTCAGTTAATTTAGTTTGATTTTCTGCTTTATTATTGCTCAGTTAATTTAGTTTGATTTTCTGCTTTATTATTGCTCAGTTAATTTAGTTTGATTTTCTGCATTGTTTATCATGCCTTCATCCGTTAATCGTTTCACTAAATTACGCCTGAAACGGCAAAAATTCCTGAATCATCTTGACTTTTTACTTAAATGTAAATGTAAAAAATTGATCCCCAATTTTATTCAAATCAAATCTAATCAAAAACCTTCGAGTCGCGTTTCAAGAATTCTGTTAAATTGCAAACTTGCCTTACTTCGGTCCGTGATAAGGGATACACGTCAACAATTGTCCAAAATTGAACATGAACTCTATAAGCTTCATCTGGAACTCGCTAAAACATATCCAAAATTCACTGCCCTTGAACAAAAGTCTTGGTCTAGAACGGAGAATGCAGTTAACCGTCATAAAAACACCCTTGCAGTTAAATTCGAAAAACTTCTTTTACAATCTTCCAGTTCAAGTAGTTCAAAAAATCTTCCCATTGTAAACATCAAGCCAATAGTTAATATTTCTAATGTTAGTCTTTCAGAAGAACAAGAGAGAATTCTAAAATATAATTTTAACTTCTCACAAACCTGTAAACCCTTGATTCCAAAGATTTTGGCTCCTATCGAAAAAGCTTTCAAGTTCAGTAAAGTTTCAGATTCACAGAAAGAAATGATTAGGCATCTTATCGCTCATAATGTGAAATTCAATAATAAACCTTTGAAACCAAATCTAACTGCGAGAGAAAGAGCTACAATGCGCGAGATTCATTCTAACCCGGATATTGTCATTTCAAAGGCCGACAAAGGTGGCCAGATAGTCGTCATGAATAAGAACACTTACATCGATGGTGTCACTAAACTCTTAAACGAAGGACCATATAATCCGATTCCTAAAGATCCTTCACCTTCGGACTTATCCAAAATAAAAACTGCGATCAAATCTTCGCAAATCATTTCAAGCAACTTAAAACATTCGCTTATCCCATCTGTTGCGAATTGTGCCAGATTATATGCTCTTCCCAAAATTTATAAAAGTGGTATTCCTTTCCGCCCTATTGTATCAAATTTAGGTACTGCCTCGTATCCATTAGCTAAATATTTAGTTTCTAGATTTTCCACTCTATTAGACAATAACATTTACACCATAAAAAATTCAATAGAGTTTGTAAAAAAGGTTAAAAACATTTCTCCTCGTAATTTACTCATGGTTTCTTTTGATGTAAAATCATTATTCACCAATGTCCCAGTGGAGGGTGCATTAAAATGTCTAGAAACCAGACTTCGCGAATTTCATTTCTCTTGCATCGAAATTGATGAGCTAATTTCTCTCACTCAACTCTGTTTGAAACAAACACATTTTGTTTTCCAAAATAAATATTACAAGCAAACTGAGGGATTAGCCATGGGAAGCCCCCTCAGTCCCATCCTGGCTGATATCTACATGCATTATTATGAATCAAAATTGTTTGAAACTTTAAACTTCCCGGCATGGTTCCGCTACGTAGACGATACTTTTACCCTGTTTGAAGGTAATAAAGATGATTTAAATAGAGTTCTTTCAACAATGAATTCTATTGATCCTGCTATTCAGTTCACTTTTGAACTTGAGACTTGCAATTCTCTTCCGTTTCTCGACATTCTGGTCACACGTAACACATCCAACTTCAGTACTACAGTTTACCGTAAACCTTCATCGGTTTGCCTTCCACCACACTTTAAATCATGTCATCCGACTAAACAAAAGTTAGCTTCATTTTATTCCTATGTTTTCCGTGCTCTTCAAGTTTGCTCCTCCAAACTAGCCCTTGATGAAGAACTAAATTATTTAAAAGCAATAGCTATTGACAGGGGCTTTTCACCCAACATTATTAATCAAGCAGTTAAAAAATTCTCATCTCAACACACTAAAAGCCACACTCTTATTTTAGGAGATTATAAAAATTCTGTTGTCATTCCCTTCTTTCCATCAATTAGCTATAAAGTTGCACATATTTTGCAGAAATTTAACTTTCGGGTTGTTTACTCTCCCATCAATAAAATTCCAACTTCTATACTCAAGGACCCCATTCCGGATATGAATTCCTGGGGTATTTATAGGATTCCTTGCCAGTGCGGTTTAATTTACATTGGCCAAACTAAGAGAGCCTTAAAATTTCGCGTCAAAGAACATGAGGCATATGTTAGAAAAAAGGAAACACAGAAGTCTTCTGTTGCTCAACATTGTTGGTCCGAAAATCACACTTTCAATTTTTCTGCTGCCAAAATTATTCAAAAAACATCTTCCATTGGAGAACTGGATTTTCTAGAGGCATTTCACATTCATAAAAATCTTTCTGTTCTAGTTAACGATCCTAATTCCAATCCAAATTTGCCTTCGGCTTTTAGAGAAATTATGTTTTAGTTCTGGTTTCGCCAACAGATGGCGCCACTTGCTTATTCTTGTCCAGGCTTTCTTATTTTATCTAAACATTATTTCCTATCTTGTTCATTTGCGGTTTTGCAGCTGAAGATGATGGTTCGGTAAAACCATCGAAACTAGTCCTGTGAAAATTTTGTAAATTAACGCTGATTTTTGTTGTTTGACTTCTGAATTAGTAACTACCTTGCTTGTTAATATATTTTAAAATAAATTATAATTAAATGTAAAGTACACACACACACACACATATATATATATAATTAACAAGCTAGGTAGTTAGTACAATACTGAAAGATCAATTTGGTCTAAATAATTTTTTGCGCAACATGCTGCAAAATTAAAGAAATGAGAAATTGTAGAAAGCTCGCCAAAAAGTTACCAGGAGCTGTGGCTCCAAGAAAAAGTTCAACACATTTTTTAAAAAAACAATGTCATTGAAGGGTGAAAAATTATGCTACACGCGAAATAGAATGTAAAATATATTAAACACTGTAAAATACTAATCGTTGGAAACTAGTAGTGGTAAAAAATACAGTAAAATACCTATCGATGTGATAAGTGAAAAGTTAAAACATATAAAAAAAAGCGATGGAACAAGTCTTGGATTTTATTTTATTTATTTATCACTAAGTAAGTTACTTGACTTACTTTGCTTTCATTTTCGCAATCGTTGGTTGTAGTCAGGACTTAATTTTTAAAATTAGAAGTGCTGGAGCTCTATGGAAGGCCATCAGGAAAGATGAATAAATAAATAAAAATAAAAAATAACTAATACAATAATAAAATAATTAGAAACTAGAATATTAAATGATTATTATTATAATTCAATAAAAATGTAAAGACAAATGAAAATTTAATTAATTCTTAAATCAATGATGAATAGCTAAGTAATGAAATAAAATACCAGACATCGTCTTGTTTGGGAGCTGTGACTGAAATTGCAATTTAAGAACTAAGCGGAGCATTAGCAAAATTTAGGATCTTGATGAGAAATAATGTACTGTTTACCAGACTATAGATAAAAATTTGGTTATGCAGCCTATTCCTCTAAAACGACGTTTCGTCGCTACCTTCCCCCACCAATTCACCTTTTTTTCGGTTTCGATTTATTCGGTTACGGAAAAGCACACTAGGGCTATTGCCTAAGGGGAGGGACTTCGTGGAGGACTTTTTAAAGGAAACTGGCTCGTATGCAAGTTACACGTGGGGAAAACCACGAAAACGCCCTAGCAGTAAGCCGTTAGCCGGGAATTGAACCCCGGACTGAGCTATTAGTCTTGAGCGACTTTACCGCTCGAGCGCTGGTGGTCTCTTTTTCATTTCCTTCGCTGTTTGAAAAACAGGTGTTTACTTTACGATAAAGCAAGCACCTGTTTACTTCAATTAAAACGGGGTAGACGATATGACTCTTCCTACTTTATTCTCACTTAGCTTTTGATTTCTAATATTGATTCAATATTTTCTGTAGATATTCTGATTAGAATAATGGATTTCAAACATGTGCAAAAGGTGTGTATCTGAATATAATTAGGTTTTTATAACGCAGGGCCCATTGTATTAATTTCTAAAGCAATAGAACCACAGTATCGCTGTTTTGAAAGAAAGCAAAAATGTAACGAATATATAATGAACATTAATATACATGCTTTATTAGAAGTTCACCGTTTCGTCATTAGCGGTTCTGATGAAAGGAATGGCGGAAAGCAGCGAACAAAATAACGGACAAATAATGAAATCTAATCTTTAATACGGTTTCTTTATTTGTATTTGGGAAAGTTTTATTGCCATTATGAAAAGTGAAAATTTGATATGGATACCACATGACTTCTTTCTACGACTATTTAAATTATGCTTATTTTTGCTGCACTTCATTTAAACTTATTTCGTCGAATTATTCTAACTTAATTAAGCGATACCCGAAGGCAAATGGCATCAAACACTGCAAATTTTGAAATTAAATTTCCCGCTCAATCTCTGTCTACGGGACTCAAACTTCTTGTATTTTTATTTTTTCATAACGAGTATAAAACTTTGCCAGATATAAATATAGGAACCAGAAGACAACATTAAAAGTTAGATTTCATAATTTGTCCAAAATTAATTCTTTTTAAAATTTGACATTGACAAAATATGAATATTTTCGTCATTTAAAATACTTTTGTATTTTTGTTGCACCGTATTTAAACTTGCTTCTTTGAGTTATTGACATTAAATTACATTAATTCCATTATCTATTAGAAAATAATTATAGCAAATCATCTAATTACGACATCTCTAAGAGGTCACTTTCTAAGAAATCTGTATTTTTGAGAACATAAACAAACACTGGTAGTGAACATCACCTTTTTAAAACCACCACATGTAAAATCCTCTAAAAAGCATGAATGTTTGCATTTAAACAGAACTCATTACTTTTAATAAATAATGTAACATTAATCTTAATTATACATGTTTTGTTGTGTGTTCCAAAATAGTGATACCGTGGTTCTGCTGCTTTAGAAATGTGTGAAATTAAAAAAATGGATACTATATAACAAAAATGTTATTATATTCAGATACAACACCTTTTGAACACGTCTGAAATTCATTCTTCTGCTCAGCATAATTTGCCTGCATAAAATATTAAATAGTATTAGAAATCAAAAGGTAAGTCGAAGTAGAAACAGTCATCTCTTCTAAACCATGTTAATTGAGGTAAACAGACGTTCGCCTTATCGTAAACACCTATTTTTCAAACAGCGGATGAAACGGGAAAGAAGGATTGGTGGGGGAAGGCAGCGAACGAAATGACACTTTTTCGAGCTGGAGATGAAATGAGAAAGGACGAAAACGTACTAAGCCAATAAAACAAGGTCTGGTATTTTACTTTATAATTTAACTATTCATCATAAATTTAAGAATTATTTTAATTTTATTTGTCTTTACATTTTTATTAAATTTTACTTATAAGTATTTTATATTTCAGTTGTTAATTATTATGTTACTTTAATTATTCATTATTTTAATCACTATTTTTTAATTATTTTAATTATTAAGTTTTTAATAAGTAATTTTTTATTATTTTAATTACTAATTAATGTTATTATTGTTATATTTATTTTATTTCTTTCTTTATTTTTATTTTATTTTTTCCTATTTTCCTGACGGCCTTCCGTAGGCGCTTCTGACTTTAGAAACTAAGCCCCGACAGGAATAGAAAATTAAATAATTAATCATATCCAGTGCACCACAAAAGGAGGTGAATTATTTCTATCCAAAAATACGACGCAAAACTCCCTATCGCGTAGACCGTATCCCTAGGGCCGTATACCGATAAAATAGGCTCAGTATACGGATACTGATCGATTTTACCGAAAGTAACGATACGATATTAACGAGTACTGGTTCACCGAGTAACGAATACATACGGGTACACAATTTCTCGTTATTCTACAGCACTAATTCTAACTGAAATCCTCTACAAGCGTCTAGACCCCAAACCTCATTTTTGCTCATCGTCCGGGCTTCGAAATAACAGAGGGAAAAAGGGAATTTCGTCCAAGCGCTACAAATGCTCATGTTGGATTTCATTCAAGCGCTCGCAATTGCTTTTATTCGAAGACCGCGTGTTTATGTTACTATCGCTTGAAATGCTAACGAATATGTGTTAGTGGTGCTATATTCACTTAGCTTAGTCGTCCTAAAAATAAAGTGGCTAATTTCATTCAATATACAGTGTAAGATTAATTGCGTATAAAATTTTTGTTTGTAAATTGTGCAAACGTTTGTCTGAATGCAAATATTTTGCATTATCCAAGATGAGCAGGCGATCCCATGCCAGCAGGTGACTGTATTTTGGCTAATTAATTGTTAATTACATTAATTTAAATCACATCTCTATAATGGGTAAATAAGGGTATTATCGGACTTTTGTATGAGGGAAATAAAGAGTTTTGCTTTTCATTACCAGCTTTGATTTATGAATGTAAAAACCATTCTTTGTACGAGATTGAAACTTTATCAAAGCCATAGAAGCATTTATTTTATTTAATATTTTTCTTTATAAAACTTTATAAAGCCTTCTCAAAAAGAGTCCTGACAGAAATTAAAAATAATAAATAATATTACATCAATATATGCATGATGAATAATTAAATTTTTAGTGGAATTTGTCTTAAATTTGTAGCATATTTCCATGCTCATTTCAGAGATGGAACTGTTAATATATTTTGCCAAACAATACCCAAGTAGCACATCAACGTCGTAACGACGTTGCAAACTCGTCACGGATGTCGTTGCAATATGTCGTCTTTAAGACGCCCAGATGTCCGAGAACATCCACTGTTTTGCAACAGTTGCAAAGACGTCTTTATTACGTCTTTCGCAAGTCTTTATTACGTCTTCGTTATTGCGTCTTTCGCAGGTGATATTTTGGTTGTGAAAGCATTGTATCACGACGTCTTAAAGACGCCTAAATGTTCGCCAAATTCCACCTTTTTGCAAACATTGTGAAAATATCGTTATTATGTCCTTGTGTTACATATTGATTTATGCAGAAAAATAAGCTTAATAATTAATATATTTTTCTTCTTTTTTAAAATTTTGTATTCCTTGCACTTATCTAAAGTTTAACCCTCTCGCTGCGTATCCCGCGATTTCCACGGGCAATGTAGAAGTAGCAAAATTTGCGCAACCCGCGATTTCCGCGGGGATGAATTTTTGCTGTGTATTTAACTGTGCAACCCGCTCTTTCCAAGTTCAAGATTTCCTTTCAGCTTTTTCTGTGATATTTAATTGTTTATTTAGATGTGAGCTAACAGATGGCGCTAATCAGCGCCGGCGCAAGGTTATCCGGCGCCCGCCTGCAAAATAGCTGAAGTCGCCCCCCTTTTTTTCTAAATTTTTGTATAGGAAAAGAAAATTTTGAAGAAAGCATTTGTTGAAATTGATTTTAACAATTTATTGAGAATAATTTATTTTTCTGCATTTTATATTTACAAATTTTTCTATAATTTCTTTTCCATCTATTTCTTGACAGATTTCATTTTCAATGGCAATCAAAGCAAAATTTATGAGTTTTTCCTGCGATATACTTGAACGTAAATCTGTCTTGATCAATTTTAATTTGGAGAATGATCTTTCGCTATTAGCAACACTAACAGGAATGCTCAGTACGATCTTCAAGTTCGGGAAGCACAAATTATTTGACACAATTAAGTTCAAAATATCGAATGGGTCATTCATACCGGCTGTAAAAATGTCTTTCGAAGCTACTATTTCGTCATAGAGTTCTTCTGCGTTAATATCCTTTTGGCATCACACTGTAACAATTTTTCTAATTTATCACATTTTATTTTGAAATTTGCGTTATCGATTTCTGATGAATTACCCAGGAAACTAAAATTATCGCAGTGATTTTTCATTGCATCATATCTTTCGTTTAATGATGTCCAAGCAGTATCCAAATTCTAAAAAAGATTCCTAAAATTCAAAATATTAAGTTGTAAAAATTAATTTCACTTGACTTTTGTGTTTGAAATAAAAAGTGACATAAATATATGTCGATCGCCTTCGCTCGTGGCGTCACAAATCGATGGAGGAGGCCTGCAGATATCTAGTTGTCCTTGGGTGTAGCCCCAGAAGCCAACTTAATATTAAAAATCTAATAAAGATTTTCAACGTTTAATGAAAATAACTGAATATAAAACTTCAGTTCTTTATTTCAGCCATCTCAGCTGACGTGCCTAGGGTACTGCGATATACTGTATTGTACTGGGTTTCTATTGCCGGAGCAATACTTCCCAGTCGTGCAAGGAGTTCCATGCGGAGCCTGGTATTAGAAAATATCTGATTGAGTTTCCTCTGAGGGGAGAAATAACAGGGAGAAAAGGGGGTTACGGCGCAATTTTCGCCTGGGCTCAGGAGCTGACGCGAGCTATTTGCAACACTGGTCCAACCAAGAACAAGTCCAGAGTAATTACTCCAAAGTCCGTAAGATGCTCGTAGCCTGCTGGCACTTCACTGTGATTGGTCGAAATCTAGATTGGAATCCTTGTCAGAAAAGATGATGTGGAAAGATGCACACGGAGCGTCAGCATGGAGTACTGACGAGTAACACTTAATTATTGGCTTGCCTAATTGAGGGTGCAGCATAAGCTCGGATGAGCAAATCGTCCGGGATGATTTCGTAGCTCAGAATATACTCAAAGTTAGCTGTACTGTTGGTCTTTGCTTTCCTGAAAAAGTTTCCATTTATCTTGGATATAGTCCTTGATATAATCAATATGAAGGTTGCGATGTAAATCTTCATTTCTAATATAGTATGGGGCGTTAGTGACGGTTCTCAGGATCTTATTTTGCAGAACTTGGAGCCGATGAATTTCACTTGCCCAGGCCGGGGAGGCATATATGATAACAGGCCTGACAATTGCAGTGTAAAGCCTTCTTTTGCGTGCAAGGTTTAATCCAGAGTCCTTAGAAAGTAGTGGGTAAAGCTTTTTCATAATGCCGTACGCTTTTCCACACACACTGTTTATGTGTGTATTCCATGTAAACGATCGATTTAAAATGACTCCTAGGTATTTTGCCGTACTTACAGTAGGGACTGTTTTCCCGAAGAATGTAACATTACAGGTGAGGGGGTCTGTGGTCTTGAATTTTCTGATAACTAAAACTTTTGACTTCTCCGGGTTGATCTGAATTTTCCATCGTTGACACCATGCTTCAATATTAGGAATAATCTGCTGAATCTTTTCCAAGGCGTGGTTTGGTCGTCTGGACTTCGCGATGATGGCGGTGTCATCCGCGTAGCATGCTAACATAATATTAGAGTCTTGACTGAATTTTGGAAAGTCATTTACGTATAAAATATAAAATATTGGTCCAAGGATACTTCCTTATGGGACACCAGTGTAAATTTGATGTGGGTTTGAACTGGAATCTCTTTGCCGCACTGAAAAAGTTCCGGAGTTCAAAAATGAGCTGAGGATGAGAATAATTTCCCGTGGAAAATTCAAATTGATGAGCTTAAAAGTAAGTCCTCTATGCCAGACGCGGTCAAATGCGCCTAGGGTAAGGTCCTCAAGCGGCTTTTTATATGCCTTTTGTCTTTCTGTACAAAAGCGTGCGCGAACCATGGACCTATAAGAGATAGACTAACCCAGTAGGTGGAGCGCGCGTGACCGACATGTCGGCAAGAAAGAGTAGGGACGATCTGTTTAACTTTAACACTGAAACCTATGGCGTTTGTATTACATAACTCTTTTTAATTATTAAATGGGATATATTGTATAGTGATGAGATTATGAAAGCCACAGTTTTTTCCAAATAGGATTTAATCTATCTCATTAAAGCACTTTTTAACTGCATTTCGCGCATTTTTTTCACGCGTAATTCTTGTACAAACATCTTTACTTTGGTAAAACGGTAAAAATTCTAAGCACAAAATTTATGAACTTAATTTTGCGTAAAAATAAAGTAAAATTAAATAAGATTGATAGTACGTGATGCTTTGAAATAAATAAGGTAAAATTAAACAAGATCTGATATTTTTTTTTTTAATTTAATGAACATTTTCAGGCAATGAGTTTCCAAACTATAATAACATTACAAAAACATCATATTTATTTGATTATGTGATCATTAAGTTATTAACATTAAAGTGGATTAGTTACTTTAATAATTCATAAAATTCAGAGCATAAAATTTTCTGAGCGTAATGAAGGGAAGAAAAAGATAAAATAAAATCTAGAAGTACTCAGATTTTATATTACGCCCGAAAGGAACCTTTTTTTAAAGTTTTGTGTGTTATCTATATTTATTGAATATCATGTTCTTCGTAAACCACATACATTTGAATACAGCATATCTTTAGAATTTCCGCACTGGAGATAAAACTGTTATTTTCCGTACAGTGCTCGCTCGCTTTGATCTCGTTGAGTTTGTTAATCAAAAATTCGCTAAAGTTTTACAAAATATGAAATAGATTAAAACAAATTCGAAATTCGGCCGTCCAGATGCCCATGGGGTGGAGGATTACATTATTCAAAATTTGATGGCTCTAGATACTGTCGTTTTTGTCACAGTGCAAGGAAACATACATGTATTCATGCAGATTCTTCATTATTTAATTTCCTTACATATAATACAGGGCGATAATATTTGGTAACAACAATTTGCAAGGAGACACGGACACTTATAGTAAAACAGCGCAAAATTCCGCTTCGAAACTAACAGCCTTTCTAGGCTACCACCGCTTTGGGCTAACAAATTAAATTAACAGTAAATAAATAAAAAAAATGTTATACAGAACTAAAAATAAATTTTACAAAATAATCGCTATAAAATACAAGCAAAATTAATTAGTACGGTTAAATACAATTTTAATATTCGAATTAAATGTATAAAAAACTTTTAAGGAGTCAAAAGTGTTTATCACTGTGATGTATTATGAAATATAATTGAAATAAAATTCCTCTATAGAAATTATGCTATAATACTCATCTATAATTTAAAAAAAAGAAGCACAATTTAGAATTTTAAACAAAACTTTCAAAAATTCGTTTTTAAATATTTTAGTACTTTTTACTTATTTACATCAATAAAAGTATGAAAATTGCTTGTTTGAAATTTTCTATTAGTTCAGATTTAAAATATGTTTTTCTAAAGGAAGTAGTTACAAATTTCCTTACATCATAGGAAATGCTAAAATAATATCCAGCCCTGAAACCATGCAATAGCTTTATAATTATTTGGAACGTAAATTATGCTTGATAAATATGCTAAATTTTTAAAAATCAATCTCAATTTCAAAAATAAAAGTATGTAGAAATTCTAATTTGTGAAATGAGGCGCTACAACCAGCTTTTTCTTGACAATTATACACGCTGCAATAGGCAACCAATGTTAAATTTCTGCAAGCCGTCCCTACTCCTCCGGATATGATCAAGGTGACAGCCAGCAGGGCCTCAGATGAGGGAGAAAACCCGTTTGGGTTTGTCTATTTCTTATAAGGTCCTTGGCGTGAACACACCAAGATGCTTAATTGGGGAGTCTAGTCATTAAATAAATTGTATAAATGTTGAGAATTTGGACTTAGACTATAAACACCGGCAACCTTCTCCCCCCCCGAAATAGAAAATAAACTCTCTATACAAGTGTTCAGATAGCGAAATATCCAGCTATCTGTCGAAAACCGAAATTACCGGTATTACAACAGCACCCACATTACAATAACAATAGCTTACTAGTTTATAAAATAATACGATCGGTGATAAAAATATAACAACCTGGCAACTAGGTACCTAATCGCCTTTTATAAATTGCCGTGCCGTACACTTAGTACACCAGCTAGTGTGCTCCTGTTTGCCTCGAGTATTGCTGATTACTTGAACGATGAATATCTATCGTATTGTTTAAGGCGTCTTAGGGTAGGTTTCAGTTTTTATCTTGCTTACATTCTTCTGCGTGTTTGGACAACTGAAAACTATACATCAGCGTAAGTTTTTAATAACCATGGAGTTTAATACTGTGCTATAACTACTATTTCTTTAACTATATGTATATTAAAAATCAATAACCAGGATGAGTAAGAAGGAAACGAAAGGCACATATATTTAAATACGATTGTAGGCAAATGGTAATAATATTACAACTTACTTATGTAGTAATTCTTGAATACTTTGTAAAGTTTTTTTTTGGGGGGGGAGGGAAAAAACACACTGGTCCGCGAAATTTTTTCGTAGGTTTTACCGGTGAAAAAAGGTTGAGAAGCACTGCTCTATAGAGTTTTGCGTTTTCGTCCATGAAAATCTTGCCCTCCCCTCCAACTTCCGTGAAGAAAATGAAAAGTTGGTGCCTGTGTTCATTCTTACATATGGCAAATTTTCCCTGATAGAAAGGGCTAATCCGTTCCCCCCTTTTCGTCCTCACAGAAATTTTCAAGAAAAAAAACCCGTATTTCACTGTATACATTTTAAATGAAAATATAATATAAACGATAAAATAAGGATAAATAGAAATTATATTAAGTAAAATAAAATAAGAACGTACTTCATCAAATGGACTTTTCTTTTCCAATAGTAGTAAGGTTATTGTGCATCGAAAATTTTCTTCGCCAACCACTCAGTGACTCAGTAAATACGAAAATGGAATATCCCTGACGATTGACGGTGACAAGGCATTGATGGATGAGCTGGAGGGGAAAGGTGGGGAGGGGCAATACCTTCTGTTAGGAGGTGTTGGGAGGGGGCGCGAACTCCCATGGTCCCTGTCCTGTGTAAGCATTCAAGGAACATTCCCCGATAAATGCACATTCTTTTGCATTAAAAAAAATGCTCTGTGTCGTTCGCTGGTCGGCGACCGCCTGCAAAGAAGGCCTTGCGGGCCCGCTTCCGCCGGCCTTGGCGCTAATTGTCCACATTTCTGCCAAATATACAAGAATAAGTAATGTAGCATTTTGTGCGCGCTTTTCAGAGCTCAAAGATGTCTGGCAGGTAGCGTTTCGCGAGTGATATAACCTATATTCCTGACGATATTTTCGACACTGGTAGTAGTTCTGACTTTGATTTCAAGTATATTGAAGATAGTTATAGCGAAACTGATGAGAATTTCTCGGATTCCTCTGCAGATAGCCTCTGCAATCTGAAAATTCAGTTTCTATCGAAAACGTTCAACAGTGGTGCAAAATTGATATGCAAAATATTACATTATGCAAATATTTTCATTAATATATATGTTTTACCTTTGTATTTTATAAAATAAATCATAATTTAACCAATATTAATTTTTAAACTTTTCCTTTTACATCATTATTCTTCAATTTCAGTATTCTGACATTCTTTTTCTATGATCTAATTCCATATTAAAAAAAAAAAAACTCTTTAATTTTTTTTTGTATATTTTATCTTTAAAATATATGTAGATTTGAAATATGTAATAAAAAATTGCGCAATTTTTGAACCTATTTTGATAAAAAATGTACGCAGTGGGATGGTTAAATATTTTATCATTTCCTGAAAAACAGAAGATAGTACAATTTTTTTCTCTTTTATGCATAATTGATAATAGCCTTAATTATTTTCAGTACTTTAAACTATATTTTTTTAAATAACTTAAATTCTAAGTTACGATTACTTAAGATTTCATCATTTTTCCCCTTAAGTGAGAGTAATTATGAAAGTGATTATTATAAATATATAACATTAATAGTAGGTTTTAAGTAAATAAAACTCAATTAGACATAAATAAAAGTAAAGATACATATGGGGGTTAAAAAAAGAGCGTTGCTGTTAACAGCATTATCACATGTATTTCTGTTAAATCTCAGAGGCATTGAAAATTGCCCCTGTCATGATAAATTAGAAAGTGGTTCTTAAGGTAACATAATTAGTATTTTACCTGAAGTCAAGTATAAATTTATTCGCGTTTCATAGTAAAAGATATAACCATTAACTTCTATATCTCCAAGATATGCAAATGAAAGACAATATAAAGTAGTTAACAAATGCGATCAAAAATATGCCTAAATCTAATAACTTCCCATACTCATATCTAATATGAAATAATAACCTAACAAACAACATACATGACAGCACTATTTAAAAAAAAAACATGAACTAGTAATGTTTGAAAGTATAAATAGCAGAAGGAAGGCAACAGAACTAAAATTTCCAATTAATTAAAAAAAATTGTGTTTTTTAAATAGTAAGTAATTAAAAGTGCAATAATTATGGATTGCAGTATTTACTAGTAATGCTGATGTTTCTTAACACCATTTCTTTCGATCATATGTAAATGTATTTACTTACTATTAGTTTCTACATTTTAGAATAGTGGTAGATTACAATGATCATTTCATGCACATTTTATAATCAATAACTTTTCTTTTGCTACTGTACAGAAATAATTTAAATAATATAGTATACGATAGTAAGCTAAGTACGTTAAAACTCTTTATAAAATATTATTACAACCATCAAGAATTCAAGTTATCCTGATTCAAGGAACACTAATTCAAATCACACAAATCACCAAGCTAAAAGAACATTACGAATCAGGTTTCAAAACTTCCAAGTTTATTCACGTCTAACACACATTCAACTGGCACTGCCAGATCAAAGAACAAGAAGTATACATCATGAAAGATTTACGCCCTCTTTGGGGATTAAAATATATTTCCACATAAAATTTCTTAAGGCCCGTCTACACGTACCGATTTTATCGGCCGACTTTCTCGCAGAGGAACAATTTTCAGGATGTGCGCATGCGCTAAAAATCTGTCATGTTCTCTGCGACGATTTCAGAGCTAGTGTTCACCGCTCACTAGCCGACGACAAAATCGGCGACTCTAGCCAATTAGATTGCTTCCAGAGATCACGTGCTTTTCTCTCTCATTTTGGAAACATGGCGCTTTTTCGTTGGAGCGAAAATCAAATTTTTCAATTGATTGATTTTTATAGAGACCATGCTGTGTTGTGGAACACAAATAACATAAATTATAAAAATAAAAAGTTAAAGGATTCCCTTATTTTGGTAAGTTATCTTCCCGTTACTTTATCATCAAATATTTTTTTATTCGTGATGAAAATTATTTTATGTTGGTTAAACAAATTACAGCTCAATTTAATACAATATTGCTCAATTTTATTAGCTGATTAACTGATATAGCAATATGATTACAGTTTTCAGAACTGTATTAGTTATTAAACTATACCGATAGTATTTTTTAATATTCAGTATGATATGCTATTTTAAGATTTTGCATATTTATATTTCTTATTTGAAATTTTTGTATTGAAATTACACTATTCCTTTCTACTATAGTAATCTTTATTCTTTATTAGTACTTTTTACTCATATTGTTGCGGTTTTCATAACATTATTGTCTATTTATTTAATAGTAAAGGTTATTATTTAAAGCACAGTAGTTATTTACTTTTTCTGAAGCATGGTTATTTTAACATTTCAGGACTTAAGCACACAAATATGCGTTCCAGAAAATGAAATTAAAAAAAAATGGAGTAATCTGCGTACTCAATTTACAAAGGAGAAACATAAAGAGAAAAAAAAAATTATACATCTGGTGCAAGTACTGCAATGCAGTACAAATTGGCATGGCAGTTTTACATATCGTTACAATTTTTAAGTGATGTCGTGTCCTTAAGGAATACTGTGACTTCTTTGGTAAGTGATTACTTTTTAAATTTATATAATTTGGCTTATAAAGTAAATTTCCCATTACTATTTGAAAATTTATAGAATTGTTTTTAATATAGGCAAAACTTTAACAGTTTTTGTGATAAATAAAATAATATTGTTATACATACTTAGCTATAATTATATTATCCAAATATATTAATTATATTATCCAAATCTTCAAGCTCATGCAGCAGATGGGTCATCTGCAAAAGCTCACACTTCACAGCAATTTCTATATAACTTCAGTACAAAAATATTATTTTATTTATCCTTTTACAACTATGTGTGCTATTTAATTTCTTAAATGAAATCTTTATATTTAAAGACTATTCTTAAGCTCATTTACTTAAAAATAATCCCATTTCCCATTAAAATATAGGTGCAATACCCGTTAAAGTATAGGTAAAAGTGGATAGGACCAGGGCTTAATTTCTAAAATCAGAAGTGTCAGAGTTAGTAGAAGTTATATTTTGAATTTATATGAAGACCTAATCTTTTTTCCAATGAATGATATTCTATCGATAATTTCCAAAATAGCTGAGCAGTAAAACTGCTAAATAACTGGTAATTTGACCAGTGTTCGAATGCCAGCAAATAAGCTGACTGTAAGGTTGGTTTTTGTTTTTTCCTATGCAAAACATGGATACGAGCCATTTTTCCCTAAAAATTCTTCTATGAAGCATCCCTCTCTATAGGCAGACAGTCCTTGAATTGTGTTGTCTTAATCAATTAGTCTAACATCCAGAAAAGCATATGTAATTTATTTTGAAATGAGAGTTAAGGTACTTAAATTTCTCTTCGTAAGTCTATTTTGGTACTCATGTATTAACACAACCACCTTGTCACATATTTGGTGGTCTTTATAAATGTAAAGGTAAAAATTACTTACTGGTACAAGTTAGTGGTTTTTATGACTTTTTTTTAAAAAACCATTCCCAAATATCTGATAGTAAGTCAGCAAAGTATTATCGACCTACCGAAAAACGAAATCTAAATATGAATTTTAATTATTAAGTAAAAATTATATGATACATTAAAAAATAGGTTCTTACATGTTATCACAAGCATTTTAGTACAAGCTCTTTTAAATTTCCAGAATGTGCTAAAATCTGTCGATCATGAGCATAACAATACTTTAGGCAACCATGCTCATAAACATTCCTTCAGTCAAGCAACATTATCATCATTCTTTTTCATTTATAAAAATTTGCCAAACTTGAGGTGGTTACGCTAATATGTTAAGTACTAAAAAATAAAACACTTATGAATTTGCAAAATACTTCTCTAACTTTTAGCGTTATTCTTTTCTTCATGTACACAGTGATCTGTTTTCACTTAAAAAACCAATAAATTGCATAAACTTGTACTGCACATCAACTGTTTACCAAACACATCTCATCGCTGTTTGCGTTAACGGTTTTGTGAGAAAATACTATATTCTGCAGAATTTTTACTGCAGTTTCTTCCATTGCTGGCAGATTCCACAAGTGATATTTTAAAAGTAAGTTAAAGGTTCCCAACTCCCCCAAAAAAATTACAATGTCTGTCAAAATCATTAGAATTCCAAATACAACAAAAATAAACAATTGAAACATTGCTTGACTGAAGGATTTTTATGAACAAGGTTGCCTGTGAAATTTTTATGTGCAGAGTATGGCAATTTTTATTAAGGTGGTTGAGATAATATGCGACTACCTCTAATTTTAAAATATTAATAGAGAAACATGAATTCTTATTGCATTTTAAGTAATTATTACTATCAAAATCTTACTCATATTGTTCAAGTTTTTACAAGTAAATGAAGTCCAACCTCGCTTCACATTGAAAAGTTATAAAAATATGGGATGTACATGCACAGATACTGTTCTTTTAAAAACACTCAAATTATTTCTTTTTACTGTAGTAATTATTAGCTTTGCTTTCTTCTCAGTTTATATATATATATACCATTTTCAATGATAAACTTATATTCACAGCTAAATCAGACATAAGTTAGTCAATATTTTGTTACTTTTAACATACTTAAACATAAGCATTAACTTCTTTTATATTTTCTTTTAAATATATGTATTGCATGTTTTTATTGATACCAAATACGCTACAACTTAGACAACAGAATTACGAGGTTTTTTCGTATTCTTATTCAAGATATTTGACTATTCAACTTTGATATCTCTTGAAAAATCAAGCTTAGGAAATATATTCATTATCCTTATAAATATTTATTTCTGCATGTTTTCCCATAGCTTGTTAATTATGATTTGTTATATATGAATGAATGATAGCTGTAATAGTAAAAATTAAAGTGTTATTTTAATTTTCAGGATTTTAATGATACTAGTACACAAGAAAGAAGTGCAGAAGTTACCAGACATTCTGAGGAGATGTTTGACATCAACGATTTTGAAGACACTGAAGAGACACAGAGAGAACTATGTCATACACAAACGCTACCACAGCTAAAAAGACACACATCAAACACTACAACTTCAAACAAAAAACAGAAACACGATCACATTTACACAGCAGCCACAACAACACTTGAAGAAATTTCTACAATATTAAAATCAAAAAAACACTACTCCAAATACATTTACACAGTTCGGTTCCTTTGTTGGTTCCGAACTAAGTCTAATCCGTGACCCTCAACTCCTCACAGACACAAAATATAAAATATACCAAATTCTCACAGATGCACAGACAGAACAAAATGTATTAGATTCCATGAACAACACCGAATAAATAAGAAACTTAGATATATTTATTACTTACCAAATTATTTTGTAACATAAAATAAAAATACTTATAAATAATCTTTATTTCTTTATCTTTTATTATAACATATATTGAGAAATCAGGGAACATAAATTGAATAACATATATTGAGAAATTAACAATATTTTATATGTTTATCTTGCCATGCAACTTTTCCTTCATTATTTACATAATCACAAATTTTTTCTCGCATCAGCCTTGCTTCAGCAGACCCTGTGTTATAACCATTTTGTTTACACAGGGATTTCATCTTACTTAGCGATTCCTCATTTCGCCATGATCCAGGTATAAAATTAAAGTCCTCATCTTCATGATCGATTAGTTCTCTTGGTGTATACAATTGCCTGGACAGTCTTTCTCGTAGAAAGTTATGCAAACAGCAACATACAGAAACAATTTTATCAACTGTCGCAGGAGGCAGCTGTATTGGTTGCATCAAGATACGAAATCTATTTGATAATATCCCGAATGCATTTTCAACAACACGCCTTGCCCTGGACAGTCGATAATTGAAAATCCTTTGCTGAGGAGAGATTTTTTTACCAGGATATGGCCTCATCAGATAACATTTCAAAGGAAATGCCTCATCTGCAACCATAAAATAATTCACAGGCTCACTACCTGGAATCAAAGGTGTTGGGCTGGGCAGATCAAGCAAGTTATTGTCTAGCATCGAAAATAAACTTGTTTGGGCAAAAACTCCTCCGTCTGATATTCGTCCATTACATCCAACATCAATAAATGTAAATTTATAATCTGCATCAACTGATGCCATCAACACAATGCTGTTGAAACTTTTATAATTGTAAAAAGTGCTGCCACCCCCTGCTGGTGCTTTTATCATAACGTGTTTTCCATCGATGGCACCAACACAGTGTGGAAGGTTCTACTTTTCAGCAAAAGCTTCTTCTATGGCTTGCCACTCCTGAGCAGTATTTGGTGTCTACGAAATGAGAAAATAAGTATTAATTATGAAACTGAAAAAAGGATGCGAATACAAAATATAAATGCAGAAAATGCTATTTGAATATTGGCAAATAGTAAAATCAAATATTTTATCAACGAATATTAGCTACTCATTTGTTATAATAAAATTCACATCAGAGAAATAGATAAAAAAATGTGCTTATATATTTTGGTTGTGTTCCTATGTTTCACTTTTTATCTAATTTTCCCCCATTTTTTTCTCTCTTGTTTTTGATTAAGCTACACCATAGATTCTATTTAAAGTTTTTAAAGTAATGAATGTGTCAGATACAATAAATGGAATTAAAGCTAAGTGACTGTGGGTAAATGAATGTTTTTGATCACAATACCCATACAGACAGAAAAACTGATAATTTTTGGAAAATAAATGATTAAAAAATAAGCTGTTGTTGTACAAACAATAATACAATAAACAAAAAGGGCTTATGCTTGTTTGTACACAGAAACAGAATTTTCATTTAAACAACATGTTTAAACATTTTATAACTGAATATATATGCTTCTTAATTTGAAGAAAACTCAAAACTAAAAGTGTCTATTGAAGAATTTTGGATGAACCCATAGGTGGTCAATTTAGCAGATTCATTATGTGTTTTATACAGGGTTGATACTAGGTTGTCAATTTGCTGTCCAATGCAATCTCTGCAGTTCCTACATTCTATTGCTAGATGCCTCCCTAATTATAAAACAATGTTTATTATGTTTATTAAATGTTTATTATGATTTTTCCAAAATCAAATAATCATATCTCTTCTTATAAATTAAAATTTTATTTAAATATACTGAAAAGCATAAACAACATTACGACAGACTAACATTCCCATTGAAAATGGTTCATTCTAGAATTTGATTCAAATTATAATGTAGAGCATGGACCAACAAACTGATGCCTGCAAAACAATTTTAAAATTTTAAGAAGCTGACGAGATATTTTCATGTTGAGTGGGAAAAACAATTTCATTTATAACTTAAAATTATTTTCTTAAACTGTTGGTCGCGACCCCCATTGGAGGTCACCAAAACATTTTAGCAGTTTTTGATAATCCTTTAACTTATTCCAATAATTTTACAATTACCAAATATTTTTACACAATGTATCTGAAAATAGATAAAGATAAGGCAATACATAAAGTTCTCTTTCTAACTGAACAAAAATCTGATTTTACGAATTTAATTCATAATAAGTTATGGCTACAAAAGCTGCGTTATTTGAGTGACATATTTGAAAAACTAAATGATCTAAATTTGTCGTTTCAAGAAAAAGGTTGCAACATAGTCATATTCAAATTAAAAATTGATGCTTTATTAAGAAAATGACCATATGGAAAAGGGTTTGTTAGAAATGTTTGTCGCAACAACTGAATTTTTAAATGAAAATGATGAAGTACGAGGGCCATCCAGGAAGTAGATTACGTTTCCGTCTGTGTCCGCTAGGGGCGGGGCTAGCGCGGCCATCTTGGGGTCAGAGCGTTGCGCAGCTCAGTCTGCATCTAGCCGTGCTAGTGAGAGGTTAGTGCTGTGCTCCGTTCAGATACTGTGACGGTTTGAAATGTCTGCGTTAATTGAAAATCCCGCGAGCTGCGAGGTGCGCTCAGTAATAAGGTTTCTGACTGCAAAAAACTGTAAACCGATAGAAATCTATCGGCAGCTTCGTGAAGTGTATGGGGACAACATTATCACTGAAGGTGGAGTGCGTCAGTGGGTCATAAGATTTCAAAATGGCCGAACCAATGTTCACGACGAAGATCGAAGTGGGAGACCCAGCATAGTGACCGCCGAACTTCTCGAAAAAGTCGATGCTAAAGTCCGTGAAAATCGAAATTTCACAATAACGGAACTTTCTTTGAGTTTTCCACAAATTTCGCGAAGTTTGTTGCACGAAATCATCAGCGAAAAGAAGAGGTAACGAAGTGGTTGAAGGCGCAGGCGGCCGAATTTTTCGACGAAGGAATTTCCAAGCTCGTACATCGCTACGATAAATGCCTTAATTTGTATGGTGACTATGTAGAAAAGTAGTATTTGAGTGTGGCTTTCATCTGTATATAATAAAATTTGTTTCCTATACTTTGTTAATTTTTTATTCCAAAACGTAATCTACTTTCTGGATAGCCCTCGTAGATAAATCAAAAAGATGACTTGTTGAAAAAAATGATAAATGAACATCTTCGATGTCTTGAGAAAAACTTTAAGAAATATTTCCCTTCAAATTTTAGTGTCAAAGAACTAATATAGATTGTGAAACTATTTAGAATTAATGTGGAAAATATTACTCATTTGCTATTAAAATCACAAGAAGAACTTGCTGATTTATCAAATAATTCGGGATTGAAACTTTATCTTTAATACGAAGTCTTCAGAAGATTTTTGGCTAGCAATTGCAAAAGATTTCCAACAATTTCTGAAACTGCCATAAACTTTTACCTTTTTCTGCAACATATTAGTGAGAGACATTTTCATCTCTAACCACCATAAAATCAAAAGTGTCAATCAAAAAAGTTTAAAAAGCCCTGATTTATTACATGGTAAAAAGTGCATGCTTATGCAACTGAAGTATAATGGTTAGTGTAAAATATAACTTGGAGAGACATTTCATCAGTACGGTGTTTGCATAACATTTTCAAGAGAATGTTACATGAGTAATGAAATTCCAATTGCTATACTAAATCTCCCTCTGCTATTATTTACAAAGAAAAAACTCAAAGTCATCCGTTATCCAGATACCCCAATGCAACTATTATTTTATGACTTTAATTGTAAATAGGTTACTTAAATTTAAATATAGCAAAGCCTCGAGGACTATCTGCGTAAGAGAAGGGATACCTTCGTAGAGGCCTTTCTAAGGGAAACTAGCTCATATTTATGTTACGCATGGGGTAACCACAAAAACCAACCATGCAGCCAACCTGTTCGCCTGGGACGGAACCCAAGCCAGGTTGAACTACCAGTATTCAGTTGTCTTAACCACTCAACCACTGGTGGGGCTCTTAATTCTAAATAGAAAATTATACATTGCACTCCTGTAATACTCTTTTTGAATGAATCACATTTCAAGGAAAACAAGCTCTGAAGTTAATTCAATATTACAAATTTGAGAAAAATTCAACTTAACATTAGTATCCTGATCCTGTAAAAATGAACATTTTTTTAAAAAAATTAAAAGGTCATGATGTTGTTGTGAAGTATAAGACCTCATATGTAACATTGATATATTAAGTTTTAACTCACCTTTATGTAATCTTGCATGCATTTCCATAAAGCATCCAATACTTCTGGTATCACTCTTGACAATGTTTGTTTAGGTATTCTAAACAAATACTGTAAATTTGAATAGGAACACCCTGTAACATAATAAAAAACTTAAAAAATAATTTATTAAAAATGATGTAGTGATATAATTATGATATTTATTCATTATAAATTTCTCAAAATTTAAAAAATTGTGGTTAAAATTATTGTTTGAATTTGTATTTCAATTTTTGTGAATTTGATTTATTAATTTTATAAAAATTAATTGATTTTTTTTCAATAAAATAAAAATTAACTTACCACCAGCTAGAAAGCGTAAAGTAACATGCAGCCTCTCAGATGGTGAAATTGCACAACGCATAATCGTATCCTATTTTTTAATTTTGCTGCTCACTAAGTTTAATAAATAATCAAAATCGCACGGCATCATTCGCAAATACTTTCCAAATTCCACCCTGTCTTCAAAACGCAGCTCTTGGAACAGGGTATTATAGGCTCCATGAATTTCTCTGCGTTTCACCCAATTTCTCGTCCAAATACGCTTTCTTTTCCTTCTTCTGCAGCAGCAGCAGCGAAGATCAAAATCGCAGATGTTGCTACAGTAGCAATTAACGGGAAATCTTCATCCATTTTTATTATTGTCGCCTAAATTCACTCCCGCACAGTTTTGTTTTCACAGTTGTTGATAGTGTGACGCTACATAGGGCGGGAATTCTTCCTCGGACAGTGATTGGTTAAGGCATTTCCTGTACCGACGACAAAATCGTTGCGTGTGGACAAGCAAGCTCTCACAGATAAAATCGTACGAGAAAGTCGGCCGATAAAATCGGTACGTGTAGACGGGCCTTAACACTCTTTGTTAAATAGCACACGATGAAACTTTTTATTTTATTATAAACTTTTTGTTATTATATGCACATAAAATGTAAGCGAAGAAAATAGAATATACTTAAATTTAATAAAGAATAAAACCTAATTTCCAACATTCATTTATTGAGATAATCTAATAGACATACATAACAGCAATATTTAAAAAAACGCAAATTACACAGTGTTTAGAAGAAAGCTACCAAACGACAAGTAATAAAACTGCAATTTGCAACCAATTAAAAAAAATAGTGCTTTTTAATATTACACATTTAAATATCGCATAATTATAGATTACAATATTTCATACTAATCCTATAACACTATTTTTTAGATCATATGCGGAAAGTCTCAGCACCAACCTGTTCGTTTAATATGAGTGATATACGATATAGAACTTAATACGTCATAACGGAATCCGTGTATCCAAATATAACGATAATCAATGTATCCACATATTGCACCGCTGGAGCCACTGAAGATTGGAAAACCACAATATAATTTTAATTACCGGAAAGTCATAAAACACCGAAACAGAACATTATCTCCCCATAGGACGTAGCACATTGCATTGTAGAGCAGATATTCACAAACAAAATAAGCAGAAATTCGGCATTACCACCTTGATTTCTCCTCAATTCATAATAAACTGCCATCATTATATTCTCTTCCATCGTTCTCTTGCTGTATTGAAGCTCTCCAGTATTTAATTCCGACGCAGAAATACAAAACCGTGAAGAAAATATTTCTGAAAATAAAATGAAGTTTGAAATTATTGCCCCGCTAACTGTTGTCAGATCCGTCAATAGTACCCAATTGAAAGGAACGGATTCTACGCACACGAACTGTTCTAGTGAACCTTTTTTTTTTTTTTTAAAAAAAAGGCGAGTTTCTACCTTGGCGTAGTTTATCATTTTTTAAACGTTGGCGACTTTCAAAAGTTTACAAGGGGAAATGGGTTTCTTTTTTTATACAAAGAAGGAACACATTTCCTTTTATTAAAGTATATATAAAAAAGGACAGATTTTTATCTTCGCAATGTTCATCCTTTTCCTGAACTGTTTGAATAGTTTAAATGACTGATTTGGGGGGGGACAAAATCTTGTTTACATTTTTTGTACTTCTTAGAATACATTTAGCTTTAAAGATGTGTTTTGCGCAATCAAGACTTTAATTTATTCCTCTTTGAAAAATTTCGTCCGATAAAAGATACTAAAAATTAGTCAGAGGATTTCTGTGTAGAAAATTTAGACACGAAATAAGTTAAAAGCGATTATATCAACTATTAAATTAATTATTCTGTAAGCCTGCTTATTTTTTTATGGAAATACTTGGCATTTTCAGAACACAAAAAGTGCTTCAAAGAACTTTGAAATATTAGTACAAACACATTAATCAATTAAATTGAAATAAATAATGGGATGTAATTTAAAAGACAGAAATAATTTAATGTAAGAGATTTTGATTTAAAAATTTGCACACACAAACTATTTATCATATTTTGTATGGTTTTATTTCATAAATAACTTTGATTTTGAAATATGGCATTTGAACCTATAAACCTATGTGCATACTGAAAAAGTGATGAATATATAAGAATATTATCATTTTCAGTAAGTTTTCTTATTGAATAATAGATTCTGATAGTCCTATGCTATAAGAATAGGGTCTAAGTTTGCATAAAAATTCCTCTGTTAAATAAAAGAATTTAAGTAATTTCTGTAGCCTTTTTGTCAATACACTAAAGATTTTTTAACTAATTACTCGTTGCAATTAGAACCATCATTAAATCCCTATTTTATCTAATCATTTCCTCAACATTATCATGTATATAGATTGACCTCGTCTTAGTAACTGATAATTATTACTTACAAATTATTTTCTTGCTGGTGAACTATTAAAAACCCTTTCTATTGCTGAATTAGGGTTAACAACCTTCGCTCTCACTACCGCCTGCCTTACACCAAACCAAAGAATATGTATATACATACATACTTTCTTTGGTAAAACGCTGGTACCTGGGCTGATTGTGCGCATGCGCGAACATAGGTGGTGTGAATAGCCTGTTAGCTATTCGCACCGTCGGTGTGATTAGCCACTGCGTTTAACTGAGTTGTTCGAATTTGGCAGCTAGCCAAAGCGCGCAAGCCTCGACCTCAGATGTTTCTTTATATAATCATCTAGGAAAATGATATGTACATTGAATGTCAATCTCTCGAACAGCAGTTCAGTCTAAACTTTTCAGTGTTTTATACGAGGGCATTAAACCTTTCGACGGTTCATCTGATAATTTAATAGAATCTTTTTAAAATGGCATAGAAGAATTATTTCAACTGAATAGAATTACGAACAATGTTCACAAGATTATATTTACAAAAACATATTTATCAGGCTCGCTAAAACATTTGTAAAGTCAATATTGCCAAATCCCAAGTGTACCGTATTCTAGGATTAAACCAAGCATTTTTAAATGCATGAAGGTGGAGAAAAACGTAACAAACAGTTCAGCAGAACTTTTATAGGTAATGAATTCTGTATTTTTGTTCACAGTTTCTCTAATTTTGATGTCAACATTTATTAGTAATTTATCAAAGCTATTAATTTTGTCGTTTTCCATTAAAAGTGTTAATATTTCTTTCTCCTTTTCCATTAATTTTTTTCGTTCTGTTTCTTCTGAGATATTTTGGACAGCCGTTAAATATGCATGGATATGCAACGTTTTTTAATATTGGACGTTTTCTCGGAATTCTTAAAATCATCCCAATAATAATCGTGAATACATCTTCTCGTACAATTATATCTTCGTGAAAATTGTACTTTTGCTCTGTATGCGGTAAAAATCTTTCATATTATGTCAGCATATTAATTCAAATAAATTTGTCCTTACTTCAAAAATAATAAAGTCATATTTCAGCAGTAAAATAATTGCTAACATGTGACTTGCATTGACTTCGGAAATATGATTTTTTAAAATATATAAAATGCATAACTTAATAATTTACCTTATAGATTAGTTTAATTTTAAAATATTTTGCTATAATATTTATAAAAATATTTTAAGTATTAATTATTTTAACAATAATTTAGCACGTATTTTTAGTACTAATTAAATGTAATAATTCAAGTATTTATATTAAATCTATATTTCATTAGATGAATCTACCTTACATTAATATATTTAGATGAAATACAGTAATGAAACATTGCAAAATAAATCTTATACGGACTTCAGATTCTTGAAAGGGCAAATTTAGTCTCTTCTCGTTCTAAAAGTAACGCTGATGAACTATGAAAAGGATGCTAAAACGACCACGTCTAAAAGCGGTCAAATCATGACGTTTCAGCGACGCCGAGAAATTGCCAAGATACATCGGCAAATATTTTGCGTCTTCGCAACGTTGTAAAGCCGTCGTAAAAGTTACCACGACCACTTAACAACCTCTCGGAGCAGTTTGGGGCAGTGCTACTTGGGTACACACATTAATTTTGATGTATTTTCATTCAACACAAAATATTAAGGACAGCAACATGCCTGCCATATCTTAACAAAATTTTCGAGTTTCCAAACTGTTATATGAGTTAATTATTATTTTGAATAAATTATTTTATGTTAAGAAATATTTTAATGATATTGATTTTGCAACAATCAGAGGTTCAGAGGTTCAAATAGAGGAAAAAACAGTTGAAGACAATGTTTCCATTTTTAACACAAGATCTATGCAAATAACAATTACAAGAGTCCAAAAACAAATCTAAGCAATTTTAAGTATTTCATATGCAAACAATTAAACTACTTTTTGTGATGTAGTTTAATTGCAACTACATAATATATTGTAATCCCAAGTGTACCATATACTAGGATTAAACCAAGCATTTTTAAATGCATGAAGATGGAGGAAAATGTAACAAACAGCTCATCAGAACTTTTATAGGTAATGAATTCCTGTAGTATTTTTTGCGAATAAAATTGCATTGATGCTAGGTAGTGAATACATAGCATTATCATGATACATAGCATAGCATTATTTATTCCAAAATCTTTAACTGCCAGGAAAATTAACACCTTTACTTTGTACGTACCGTAATCTTAAGTCATGCAGTAATTTCATTTGTGAATTAACTCTACGTAACATGATATGTAATTACATTGTAAATATGAAAAACATATACATCAAGCTTAAAGATAATGTCTGAAAACACAAATATTCACCCATGTTTGGTGAAATTTAAGAAGTATAATTAAATAATTATAACAATAACACAATGTGCAAAGAATATTCCAATTATACGGTATGAAACAAATTCATATTTTATACCTATTTATAATAAAATTGCACTGAAAAATTTCTTTTGCTAAATCATTTGATAATTAAAACCGCATTTTAATTAAACTTTACTACTATCAGCAATGATACTAGCAAAAGCTTTATTACAAGATGTCAGCATATTTGATCGTAATTTTTTATGTCATTTGTGAACTAATTTCTCGAAAAGCTTTGGAAAATAAAATTTCGTATCCGTCAATGTTCGCTTACGCGTCAAACTATTACGCTACCAGCGTATCAAGGACTCTAAAGAGACTACTATATTCTAAAGTATTCATTTATTTAATAAAACATCACTCAGGTATATAACATACAATTAATCTTCAATAAGCCTAACTAACTACAGAAACATATTTTTCCTAATTCTAAGAATTGCTCTGTTGCCACTCTCATGAAACCAAACTAACAACAATTATTAGTGGCCAAAAGGTAAAAGTAATAAGTATTGTAAAATTATAAGTATAAAATTAAAGTAAATACAAAATACAAACTACATTGTTTTGAAATCCAACATCCTCCCACCTTAAGTTGTTGGGAAACAACTTAACCTATTAGAAATATTAAAGAAAAACTTAACGGAAAAACATAAAAGAACTGAATTAAAGTCCAAACATTTATAAAGTCTATAAGCCTAGTCTTTGGATAGGCTTCACTTCGCTTCCACTCCTCGTTTTTAAAGATTTAATCTTTTTGGCTGTTTTCCACTGAATACCCTTCAACCCTAGCTTGTTCAAATCTTTCATTTTTTAGATCTTTGAACCAATTACATGAAATTTCTAAAGGAAAAATTCTTTGTACGGGACGTAAAAGTTGCCCATTTGTGGTTTTCAATCGTACCAATCTAATGACATTGTCTCTTCCAGGTAACAATTCTGTAACAACGGCTAATGGCCACTCAGTACATTTAACACTATCACTTCCAACAAGAACTACGTCTCCAAGTTTGATATTTTGCTCATGCTTCTTCTGATCGTGTCTTTGAATCATAAGTCCTAGGTATTCAGATCTGAATCTTTTTCGTATATCCGTGATTAGTTGTTGACGATATTTTAATCTCTTGTTGAGGGAATGCTGATCAATCTCATCCAAATCAGGAACGCCTGACTTTCGGAAATCTTGCAAAAATGAGTTAGGAGATAAAGGAACAAGTTCAGATTCCTTTTCTGAAACATAGGTAAGTGGACGAGAGTTAATAACAAATTCAGCGTCACACAATACTGTTGTCATTTCTTCAAAAGACAGCAGAGATTTCCCCCAAACTCTTCTAAGAATTTGTTTCATCAAGCCAACCAATCGCTCCCAAAAACCGCCCCACCAAGAGCCAGTTGGGGGATTGAAAAGCCATTGAATTTTCTTAGTGGTGGTGTATTGAGCAACGACATTCCAATCAACGAGTTTCAAACAATTTGATGCTCCAATGAAGTTGCTTCCATTGTCGCAATAAACTACAGAAGGACGGCCTCTGCGGGCTATAAAACGACGGAAACTCTGGAGAAAAGCCTCTGTAGACAGTGAGGAACTGAGTTCAAAATGCACAGCTCTATACACAGCACACGTATAATAGGCAAATCCAAGTCTTTTCTTCTCCTTTTAAATACACAGGTCCAGCCATATCAATTCCAATAATTTCAAAAATAGATGCATCTCTTACGCGATTTTCTGGTAATGCAGATATCGGTATCGTTAAATTTCTCTTTGCGTACCTTAAACAAGTAACATGTTTGGATAAAAGAGATCTAATGACTTTTTTCGCATTTAAAATCCAATAATGTTCTCTTAGAATATTCAACAATATTTGAGAACCAGCATGAGAGTTCTTCTGGTGTTCTGTTGTAATTAACCTTTTGACAGCCTGATGTTCTCCCGGTAAAACAAAAGGATGTTTAAAGTTTTCTGTATCCTTCCGAAATGTAATTTTTGTTCGCAGTCTAATAATTCCTTCTTCATCCTTATATGTTGCCAAAGATTCTAATTTTCTTTTGTTTAAATGATCAGAAAAGTATTCGTTTTGTATTAATAGTATGACTTTCTTTTCTGCATTTTTGTTTTCTTCGTAGGATAACTGTCCAATAATTCGCGAAGACTTTGCACTTAGACAATTAAAGATAAATCTTTTTATCCAAGCAATCAACCGTATCACTTTGTCATAGCTTGAAAAATAATAATAATACGAACTTGATCTGTAATGTCTGCATCCATTTTTCTTTTCATAAGTTTTGCAGCTACAAGTATTTGAGTAACTTAGAGAACAGATAGAAAAATGCCCATCAGATTTTGTTTTTCTCTTTTCCTTAGCTATAGAATGTTAACCAAAATTTTGTTCTGTGATGGGCCAGTTAGAAGAAGGTTTTAATAACCAAGTAGGGCCCTCCCACCATTTGCTTGATAACAGTTGTCTAGCCGAACATCCTCGAGAAGGCAAATCAGCTGGATTCTGGATCCCAGGAAGGTGTTTCCATGCAAGAGGATCCGTTAAACTATTTATCTCATTCACTCTGTTCTTCACAAATACCGTCCAGGATTCTTTACGTTGAATCCACCCTAAAACAACCATTGAGTCAGTCCAATAATGCTGTTCAACATGTTTCCATTGAAGCCCTTCCACAACAGATGCACACAAACGAGCTCACACCATAGCAGCCATCAACTCAAAATCGAGGCATAGTCATGGGTTTTACAGAAGCCACTCTAGCTTTGGCTGCTAAGAGATGAACTTGGACATTCTCCGATGTCTCCACACGAATGTAAACAGCTGCTGCGAAGGCCGAATGACTAGCATCACAAAACGTATGCAGAGAAATGTTTTGTCTACTTGGATCAATTGAAAAACACCGTGATATGGTCACTTCCTTCAGCAAATGAAGTTCTGAAAACCAGCTTATAAATTCTTCTTTTATATTAGCGTTGACTTCAAAAACAGGACATAATAAAGCAACTGGATCGAACACCTTATGACTGACAGAAAGAATTAATCTTTTGGTCAAAGTTTCGAATTTATAGCTGTCTAACCAGTCCAGATTTATCATCAGAGTATCCTTGTTTCTATCCCATAAAAGTCCTAATACAGAAGTAAATGGTTCAGGACCTTTATCATTAGTGTACTGCCAGCTTCTCAAATTGAATTTTCCCTCACTCAGTATGGCAAGGGTAATATATCACATGTATCATTTAAGCTCGTTACTAAATTATCAACATAGAAACTCGAAAGAAGAATCTTAACATAATCTTGATTATATCTGGCATCATTCAAATATTTTACCAAATGATAATCTAAGACTGCTCGACTTGGAATGAGATCTAATAAATTGGGATCGGATTCTAGACACTGGTTCAAAGATGGAGATCCAATTTGCCTAGCAGACACATTGAACACTGGACGTTCTTTGGTAGTACCATGTTCCTTAACTACAGGTTGGTGAGGAAGAAAGTGTGAATCATGCACATCTGACATCATCTATTATTCTCAATTCAGTTAATTGCTTAAAGACATCATCATATGTATCAAATAATTTTTCTGAATTTAGCTTTTTTGTTGAGACTTGAAGTCTTCTTATCGCTATATCTTTGTTGGTTAGGAGAGGCAAATGATCGTCTTTCCACGGTAAGGCAATTTCGTACTGCCCATCATCATTGATTCGTAGTCTCTTGAAAATATTTCTTCGTAAGAAATTCCTTTTCCTTTCGTGATTTTACTTCGACTGGATCAGATATTCCTAAGATGTCTAAGGAAAAAAGGTCAGAAATATTGGCATCTTTCACAAACATTGTTACAATGGTCATCGCCGTATGTTCCCTTTCAGTATTCACCGATGTTTTACCAATCAATGTCCAGCCCAGGTAAGTTTCCATGGCTACAATACCACTAGAAAGTACTATTTTTCTGTCAGTGAAAAGTCGACCAGCCACATCTGCACCAATTAAAAGATCAATAGGCCCTGATGAATCTTCAGTGTCATAAAATGGTATATTCATGGACCTGAGTTCTTTAATCCATGGCCCATTTAAGGCAGAAGGTACAGCGTCACAAATTGTATCTTGCTCATAAATATCAAAAGTACAAGTAAAATTATCGTCTAAACTCTTTAGCTTAATTTTGTAGACATTATGCACATTTTCAGGTGTTCGTTTTCCTTCAAAAAGGACGTGGATCAAAATCTGTTGCTTAGAAGGTATCAGGCCCAAAGTAGAAATTAAATCCTTCCTTAAATACGATTTTTGAGATCCTGTGTCATATAAAGCTCGAATACAAAGTGTACAATTATTTCCAATTATTTTTACTTTCAGGGTTTGCAAAAGTACTTGTGGTGTGTTGCTAATACTAGAAAGATTTACAGAACTTTCTTCCTTGCCAGTTTCTTTTTCATTGCAGTTTAACATAGGCTTCTTAACATTTGTTTTATTTTTAAGCAATTCTAAACACATAATTACGCTGTGAATTTTATGGCAAATTGCACATTTAATAGAACTCCTGCATTTATTTACTCAGTGACCAGCCTTTAAAGAGCGAAAGCAGTCCCCTTTATCTTTTGAGCTTTTGTCTCTCTGAAAATGGCATTTTTTGAGCCTTAAAACAATTAAATGAATCATGTTTTCCGCTGCGAAACACGCACTTCTTAGCGGGAGAATCAGTACTCAACAAACTTGCTGCCGTTGATGGTCGATCGTGAAAAGTTTTAATAGATTTAATCCCACAGGTCACTTCGTTCTTCAAACCAAAACCAGCCATTGCTAAACTTATGCGTTCTTCGGATTCTACTTCTGATTTCAAAAATTTTAATAAACTGTCCAGTTTACATTTTGTGTCTGTACCATGGTCAACATTTGCACTTCTTTGATAGGCTCTTAAAAAATCCTCAGGCAAGCAAGATTCAACTAAAGGATAAAGTAATGCAGCACTTTTATCTGTAGTGACGCCAAGGGTTTCCAGAGCCTGAATTTGTTGTTCCAAATTATCATATAATGCACATAAGTTATTACAGGAATTACTAGAATTTGCATTTTTCAGGACCAATTTCAACAATTCTCTCACATAAACTTCCACTTGCAAGTCATGTAGACCAAAACGAGCCTTCAAACATTCTATGGCCTTGGGATAATTAGCATATGTAGGGAGAAAACTTTCTATAACCTCCCTTGCACGCGAACCCTCAACAGTCGCTTGTAATAAATATTGAAATTTATCACTATCAGAAATCGTACTATCTTTGCCAATTTTTTCAAATTGACTCCAAAAAAATAACCATTCCTTAATTTCCCCATCAAATTTTTGTAATTCAAGCTTTGGAAGTTTAAATGTACATTCGCTTACATACATTCTCATTAACAGATTCATTCAAAATTAAATTTGAAGTACTTACATTTTGTAGATTGTGAAGAATATCTTTCACTTTAGTTTCGATTCTGCTTCAATTTCGTTTCCGGACAGTGTGCTAAGATAACACACATGCGTATCTTCCAAACGTTGAACTTTCGAAACAAAAACATTAAGCTCCGACTGTAATTCTGAAGAATTTATCTCACTTTTCTTTAAATTTCTTCTAAAACATCGAAGCATTTTGTAAAAGCAGCTCTGTGAATCTTCTTTTCAAGTTTAATAGCTTCTTTAGCTTCCATTTTTATACTTTAGAATTTCAAACTAACGTCTCTTATGTCCCGCTGAGGGTACCACTAAAATGTTGGCTTATGCGTCAAACTATTACACTACCAGCGTATCAAGGACTCTAAAGAGACTACTATATTCTAAAGTATTCATTTATTTAAAAAAACATCACTCAGGTATATAACATACAACTAATCTTCAATAAGCCTAAATAACTACAGAAACACGTTTTTCCTAATTCTAAGAATTGCCCTGTTGCCACTCTCATGAAACCAAACTAACAACAATTATTAGTGGCCAAAAGGTAAAAGTAATAAGTATTGTAAAATTATAAGTATAAAATTAAAGTAAAGTAAATACAAACTACATTGTTTTGAAATCCAACAGTCAATGCATTAGATGGAAAGAAATGGTTGATAAAGAAGTGGATGATATTATTAGAGTAAGTAATCGGATAACTGCATTTTACCCTCCGCCCGTGAAATTCGCTAAACTTGCGTGGACAAAAATGGCAACAAATGTTTTAGCTCAGTATTCAGGATCTTCATTCACCCTCTGCTCTTTTCATTGGACTTCACCAGGCGGCAAACATAAAAAAGATCTGGTTGGGATTTGAGACTGTAGTAAATGCTATCAAGGCCAATTTACACTCAAGGCCTGCCAGGCTGAACGAAATTCTGGTTCCCAGTTTTCAGTGGCTTTCGCGAAATTCACCACTAAGTGGCGCTCGCATTCTGCTACACTTTTGCTAAATGTTCTCTATTTGTAATGTGGTTCGTTATTAACAAAAAATGTATTTTATTAAAATGCGCCGTTGTAACTAATAGTGACATAGGATGTTATATAGTTGCATGCTATACTGCAAAGTTTTCCTCCTTAAAAAAAAAAAAATTACGATTGTATTTAAATAATTATTTAGAACATATAACTGTTGGGCAGATAGCATTTTCATCCATTTCATGTAATACAGATTCAATAAAAATACATAATACAAAATTTCTTACAACAAAAGCCATCATTACGTAAACTTTTAAAGCTTTAATATTCTTTTGACATGTTTTTTTCCCCTCAGCTTTTGTATATAACCAAGCTTCTTAATATGTGTGTTCAGCTTCATATCATTTTTTCGTCTTTTTTTTTTTCTCGTTGAATGTATTCGTGGGCCGCCAGTTTGAGACCACTGCCACAGAATAAGAATTGGCAGTTCAGTCAGTTTTGTTTTAGCGATGCTTATGGTATTACCTGTCATGTCTGTCCGTGTTTACTGACTATCAATGCTCTGCAATGTTTTGTTCGCTTCAGTTTAATTTGTACCTACCGTTGCCATGTCACTCTTAATAAAAGAAAAAATGAGAAAAGTAGACTGGGAATGTAGTGCTTTTAAAGCAGAATGGAATGTGAATAATTTTGTCATAAAATTTAATGGCAAAGCAGTATGTTTATTATGTAATGATATTATAGCTGTGCAAAAGGAGAAAAGTATATGTTCTCATTTCCAAACTAACCACGCAGCACACAACACAAACTCTCAGAAAACGAGTGATTGCTAAAACTGAAGAATTTAAAACAAAGTGCTTCATCATGCAATGTTTGTGCACAACTTAAGCAAACAGCGTGATCAACTAGCAGCAACAAACAAAACAAGATGTGTGTTTCATGGTTCAAAATGCAAGTTTCTGAACTTAGGAAAAAAAGTAGATGCGCATGTTCATGATATGGGTGCTCAAGGGTACGCAGTAACATGGGTAAAATGTCAAATAAGAGCGCTTGCTGTGGCACGAGAAGACATTCCTACATCACATTTCAAGGCAAGTGAAGGCTGCTTGCGACAAATTACGAAACAAAATGGATTTTCATACAGTGCACCAGAACAAACTTTTTTTTAAAAAAATAATGTGTGCAAGCTATTAACAGAATATACTTTTATTTAATTTGTGTAAAAGTAAATATTAAAATTGCAAGTGTTGGTAAATTTGTGCCTCTATATTGTGCTACTGTGAGAACTAATATGTGCCGAGTGTTGATAACATAAACGGGGTAATTTATACTATATGTGGATGGGAGAAAGCGAGTTCTTAAATTTTAAAAAGCCATTAGACAACTTTAAATTTGATACTTTTATTACTTATGCCATTTTCTTCCACTTAGAACTTTTACTCCCAAAATTACTCAAGAGAAAAAGCATGACATTTGAACGACTTATGTAATCTGTACCTGACTTCAGTGATGGAATTTCAGTAAAAAAAGTGCGGACATTACATGAACGTATACGGTATACACGCGATACCAATGGCACGTATTATATGTACAAATAGAATACTTAAATTATTTTAAATGTAAAATAATATAAATTATTTTAAATGTAAAATAATATAATTTTTCAAAGTAAAAATGGATCTTTCATATACTACAGTCGGTGCAAGTAATCGCATAACTATACGATTATATTGAGAAGGTGTACTTGATTTGCGACTTGACTGTAGTTTGTAGAGAACATTTGACATTTAATAACATCTCATCGTTTAATAAATTTATATGCTTGAAATGCAAGCATACTTAAATTAACCTTTTTCCTAAATCAGTTCGATATTCATTACAAAAGTTAATTTTCTTTTACATGGGTTCCACTTGACGCGATCTCCTTATTTTTTGGAAGTTCTTCCTCGTGATGATTTTAAATTTCGTCTTTCCTAGTACTGTATTTTAATTGATGAGACATTTCAGTATGATACTTTTTGAAGCAGAAACATTGTTATAACGAGATGGCAAAAAGGAAAATTGTATAATTTATTAGCAAATATATTTTTGAAATTTAATAAAGAAATCAAGCACTCATTAAGTAAAAATGAAAACATTATTAACAATTTATTTTGTTGGCTATAAATTAAAAATTACTCATTCTTTTCTTATTTTCAATGACAATGACATTTCAAATTAGACATTTTTAATCCAAAATTGGAAACAAAATTCAATATACTCGAATGTTAAGTGCTGCTTTGTATCATTGTGATCACTCTGAGCCAACTTAAGCAAACAGTGCTAAAGCTCATTTACTCCGAGAAGCAGGACCTAAAAAAGCAGTTTCTAGACAGATGAAATATTTAAGTAAGAAACAAGAAAAAACAGAAATGCTTTCGCCAGAGTTATGTGTTAAATTATTACATTAGTATGATAAATTACATTATCATTTTTAATATAATAATTAACGCAATTAATTTTGCAATACTTGTACTACTGTAAGTAAAATAAAAACCTTTGTTTCTTAAAGCCATGCGAACAAACTGCTATATCATCTTTCTGACACTACGTCACAGGCTGTGTAGGCATTTCTAGGAAATAAAAGGCTTTTGTACTAATATTGTACTTGTGTTTGGCTCCCACTCAACTTCAGACCTTGTATGAGTATTTTCAAAATTTTTACCAACTAAACATAGTTTGTGATTCCATGGCAATTTTGGTTCCTCCTGATGTCTATTGTCATCCCTCTGAGTTTGTCGCTGCATTTACATAACATCCTGTAGGGATGTTCTTTGTGAAGAATTAGCATATTTCACTGCAGTAATAATATTCCTTCAGCCATCAATCTAAATAAAATGGTGTTATCAGGAACCAGGTATTGAAGGCCTTGACACTTCCCAGACATGAACTTTAGGAAAAATATCTGCCATTTTCTGTGCAGAGCTGTTTACAAAAATGGACAGTGAATTTTCCATGACTGTAATCTGAAAATGTCGGCAGCCAATGCCCCCCCCCCCCCCAAATTTTTTTTCTGTAACATTGTGATGCCCTTCTTTGAATCAGTGCCGAGTTTTGATTCTACACAAAAACAAAGCAGGTATATAAATTATTAATTTCAGTTCTCTCAAATCTACAATGTATGTTGCATGATTTATGTTGATTTAAATAGTGTCTCATAATTTTATTGTTCCTTCATTTTATGTTTTCCTCATATAATCTTAAATGAATTCAAACGAGATTCATGAGCATTGTACTAAAATATCATTACTGCATAATAATACTTTTATGTTATTTAATTTGGTTCTTTCATACTTATATGCCATACTTCTTTGTATTCAGCTTCTGAACAGACTATGAAAGGAACAGAACAAGAAGTTAACACATAGAAAAAGGATGTAAAAAAAATATGTCTGACACGCAAATCTTTCCAATAAAAGTTTAGAAGATCAACCACTTAACCGTGTTAACTCAGGAACACTGGGCAATGAGCAAAAAACTAGAAGTGGAAAAGTAGTTTTAAAAAAGCCAGATATTTGGATTAAACTCTTGAGCTCTTACAAAGAATCATAATTTAAACTGATAATAGTCGTACAGATTTAATGACTATTAAAAGGAAAGTACTTCAGAATTTTGTGTCAGCTTAGATATTCTGCATCATAATTTAATTAGAGGATTCAAAAGGGAGGGCAGATAGCTACTCATGTTTAAACTTGCTGTGCTGCTTGTGAACCTATATTCTTGAATCAGAAAAATATACACCAAATGACATCTTTTATACTGCTGCTCACAAAAATGAAAGTATAAATAAAACTGTGTTCAATTTGAACAGATTTATCCTATTAAAGAATTTCAAAATAATCTAATGAAATTTTATAATTATGCACGAATGGAATATATTAATCAAAACTGAAATGAAAATTAAGTAAAAACACTTATTTCCCCATCACTTGTCAAAACATTTACAAAAATTTCAATAAATAAAATACTCCTACTTACTCAGATACTTGAAAGCAAAAATTCTTAAAGAAGTAACACTAAAAGGTTTTATACAATAAATATTAACACATACCTTAATCACTTTTATTGCTAATCAGATGACAAAATTTCCACATATCTACAAAATACTTCATGTTTAAATAGAATAAAACTTTTTCTTTCCCCACAGTACTCTCACAGTGCATGTGCATTAACCCAATACTCACTTATATAATTTCAAACATGCTATAAAATGAAAATACCTAATTTGAAATAATGCACTAAATAATATTTACAAATATATATTACATACACTAAAAGTGTTTTCTTTTAGTAGTAGTTTCTAGCTTTAGAAGCTCTTTTAGAATAAGTTTGTAGATATTAGTAATACATCATTTTGACAAGCTGTCATTTGCACAACAGCATTCCTTTTTTGGCATAGTTATTTATTCAGATAACATAAAAAATCTAGCTGTTGTTACACACCATTTAAACAACAACAACAACAACAAAAAAAAAAAAAAAAAAAAAAAAAAAAAAAAAAGAGATTTATTTTATCATACACAGAAATTATGAGAAGAGAAATATTATACCTTATGTAGAGAATAAGGCAGTTTTGAAGATCTTGTATGCATTTCTTACTATTAAAAAAGAGCTTAATCTGTTTAATCTTAATCACCAAAATTGTTCGTGATGAGTGAATTTGCTGGTGCAATGAGTTTTTTAAAAAAATTGTATTTATATTACAATAATGGAAGAACTCTGAGTTAATTGCTAGGTTTTTGCATAATATCAATAAAGACTGCCAACTTTACACTTACTTACAACAGTTAATACACTAATAATACTGCTTTGTGTTATGACCAATTTTGCATTAAACACTTGCTTTAGGTCAAAAATGGTTCCAAAAGAATTTTTACTTAGTTACCATTTTATCTCTTTTTTACAAAATATGCATCTTACATAACCCTACATTTGTAGTAACAAAATTTCAAATTTTGAGAGATTAAATAATATTTAAAATAGGATACATAACCACATTAAAAAAAATATACAGCAACAAAAATAATGATTGCAGCTCAGACTTTGAAAATCAATAAAACTACTGATGTTTGCTTTTTACAGAATGATTTAGAAATGCTACAACTGTACAACAATGGGGAAAGAAATCTAACTAGCTATTATAAAACTGACTTATTTAAAAGAAATATTTTCCCCTTCTCTAGGCAGTTAATTAAATATAATAACTTCTTTCAATGGCTTTAAATAAAAACACAAGCTCTCTGTAAATCTAAACTACTACAGAGAGTTTTCCCCAAAAAATCAGATATAGACACACCATTTAGATTAACGATGATTACGATAGTTTAACTTATCAATTTCATAGTTGGGTAAGTTCAATTTATAACCATCAGGTAATGCACTGTCAATTTTTTCTTGAATACTTGATGCATCAACAATTCTTCGACCATCATGCAAATTATTCAGCACATTCATTTCATCTTCTGATAACTGAAAGTCGAAAACCTACACAAATAAACAAACAAAAGAAATATATTTTAATTTAGCATATTTACAAATAACTGTCAAAATAAAATGCAAAAATGAACAAAATGCATCGAGTCAACCCCTTTCCCTAAGGATAGAGTGACTAGAAAGTAAGTTATAAAATAACTGTTTGCCTTTCTTCAATTTACGGAAAATGAAAACAGCATGGAAGAAAATTTCTACATTGACAATTTCCTTGCAGTTTACTTTCATTAACTCTGTCAGTATTTCAAGTTCTGATTATTCTGATTGGCTCACTTAGCCCTCTGCAAAGACGTTGATTAAATTTTCTTTCATTTGTTCTCACACAAAAAAGAAACATTTTCCAAGGAGTGTACTACCATTTTAAGGTATTAACAAAACTGTTTTACATGACACCTTTTTTTAACTATAAAATGCACTTGTTTCAAAATATTCTATAGCACATTTTCTTAACAAATACATAACTTATATCCAGAAAATGTACATTTTGTAACGTTTATTTATGCAAGTAAAAAATGAACTTTCAATTAACATCAAAACATTTGTAATATTTATCTTAATAAAAAAATTGCATTATTTAACAGTTCAGGACCAAAGATAGATGACGGCTTTTTATGCAATCATCTAACAGATTATCAACTGGCCAAGATCACCAGTCTGTTGTCTACTGGCCACTCAGTATTGCAAATATATAGGTGATAACCTGCTGCAGTTCCGTTAACAATTACAGCTTACATTTATCTCTCCTGAAGAAGTCTTTTTAACATAAAGGGACTTCCCCCCTTTTCCTTCTCTTCCTCCAAAACCATCATCACTTGAGAACATTATGGGCTTGGGTTGACATAATTTGAAAATTTCAAATCTGTTTCTTGGGTTAATGGGAAGAGAGAAAGAAAATGCATAAAATTTCAAGCAGTATAACGCTTTTATACAGAGCATGGCAAAGAGTTTGGCATTTAAAGAGCTAAAAGAGTGTCTCTCAACTGTTTATGACTCAAATATCCTCTCTGGAAATGTATATATGATGTAACCCTCATATAATTTAAAGTAAAAAAAAGAAAAAATGATCGAGAAACATGCTGACATACATTACGAACTTGCAATTTGTCACTCAGTTATCATTCAGGAGTTTTACCAGGTAACTGTTTTTGTTTGTTACTAGATTTAATGATTTTTTGAGGTCTCACAGCAAAATTGAAAATTTTTAATCATGCAACTAAAGAGAATACATATCAAATCTCAGTACAACATATATTTGCATTTAATAAGATTTTAACAGTACTCAAGTAATTTCATCTCTTGTGATAGTCTTTGATGAAGGAATGGCACAAGTTATTTTTTAAATTTTGGTTATATCTTTATCACAACATTTATATGAAGTTTTGCCAATGTCTCCACAGAGACATAATTGTGTCACTTCTCACAAGCTCAGAAGATTCGCTGTTTCCTTAAGAGCATAAAATTCCAGTTAATCAAGTTTTAATACTTAAAAAGAAATTCATCACTTTCTTAACATATTTAGAGTTCTTTTAAAAAAATCTTCCTGATATTATATGCAAGATTAATTCTCTTCACGGTGCGATAACACAGTTGGTAATGAAACTGTCATTTTAGTGTTCATGAGACCTATTCTGTTGTACATCAATAACCTAAAAATTATTTATTCTCATAATGTAAAAGTTATAGAGAGTTACAGAAGTTAATGCAAAACAATACAATAAATGCCACATAATGCAGGAGTACTTCTAAAACAGCATTGGTGTTCAGATACCTTTTTAATTGTTGTTGCTCTGCCTATCAAAAGCAACACCTCTAAAAATCTTCTTTCATTCAATTAATTTTTAAACAAATGGCTGTATTATTATTTAGCCTCTAATTTAAAATTTATAATGCAAAATAGTAATGCTTCATTAAAATACATCATCAGATTTCAATGAAATATGAACAATCTAGCCTTCAGTGTTACACTTAAAATACATTTGACATTTGCATGCACTGAAAGGAATACTTCGCACAGAAAACACTTTCAAGAAAAAAAGCTAAACAAACTTCATGGATAACAAATAGGAAACATAACAAACTTCGAGTACTTTGACGGAAAACAAACAAAGAGTACTTTGATGGAATTCATTTCAGAACAAAACTCTCAGCGTTGAAATACAAACAAAATTCTCAACCTTCAAACAAAAACAGTAAAACCTTTACTACATACTCTATATTTGGATATACCAGTTATTATGCAGGAAACTGAAAATTCAAGGTTCATTCCTCCTTCAAAGGACTGAACAGTACAACCAAAAGGCAGATACTTTACTTTCTGAACTCCAGAAATCTGGAATAACTGTTTAACATAAACGAAAATAACTTTCACATATTTGTGAATTTTAAGTCCAAGTCAATACAGCATTACCAACATATAAAAATATAGAACTTTTGCTTGAAACCACAAAATTTCCAAGACTTGATTTTTTTAATGCTCAAATATGTAAACAGATGCATAAAACTGGGCAGACAGTTAGTGACACTGACTGCCATACGTAAGGCACCAGTGTGAATGATGTTTGTAAACGCATAGTGTCTGTGCACTAAAAAATAAAGCATGCTAAAAATCTCCTAAAGTAGTTTTATGATAGGGAAAGAAGGGTGGGATACTCTTGAACCTGTGTTCTCAGGTTCTCTCCTTCAAAATTGCAGCAGAAGTGGGCAAAGCCATACTGTCATCTAATATGGTGCTCAAGGCTCCTGCCAACAACAGATGCAGTTTTGCACTCCTTGCCACAAAATTCACGGGCTTGTTCTAATTAGGTCAGATAAGTGGGATTAGTCACAAAAATAGATCCTAAAAATGAATGCTACTATAATACCCAAACTAGGCATCCATTTATTCTTAGACCAATAATATTGGACAAGATTATGTAAGTCAGGGATATGCTTTTCTGGCGGACAATTTGCACAAGAAAGGAAGGGGTCACAATTTTCATTTATACTTTACAAAAGTTTTCATTACACCTCTATGATAAAAAGATTCTATATATATATATATCCATTAATGCATATATTATATAACATAATTTCAAAATTAGATAACCTTATGAAAAAAATCCTGAAAGGACTAGAAGTCCTGTATAGAAGTCTGAAACAAAAAAATTATTTTGGGGGATTCCTCACAGCTCTTTTTAACTGTTGCCACTTTGCTCTTTAAATGCTACATATCCAACAATTTTCCTTTCTTTATATAATTATACAACAAAAGGGCTAAAATGTTATTCAGACTAATTTAAAACAACAGGCTAAAATATTAAAGAATACAGTATTGTAGCATCATATAACACTAAACAAAGAATTTTCCACTAAAACTTCCAATAAAAGTTTGGTTATTCCAGGATATCATGCTCAAATCTGAATAACAAGCATACACATATATTAAGTGACATAAGCAATACTGTGTACATTATAATTTGGTTCAATTATTTTAATAAACAGTAACTGACAAAACTAAATCTAATAAAAGTCAGGAATTTTCCTGTTAGGTTTCTTAGTTAAAAACCAGTTATTTTAGAAATATAATGCACCTAAATGGTTAAAAACACTAAATGGAAATTACAAAAGCTACTGATACCTGGCACTCCAAAACTTAAGGGGCAAATATAAACAATGCTAGATACTATAAAGTTCCTAAGTACAGAGTTGCCATTTCAGGAAGTTAACACTCTAGCAGTTTATTTCTTACCAGAATGGTAATTTCTTCCAAACAGAAGTTCTTATACACAAATATTTTAGGAAAAGATTCATGGAAAATATATTTGGAGATGAACAAATACAGATGAGTTGAAAGAGAAATGGCACTGGCTAAACAATTTTGAACTTCAGTTAAGGAAAAGAGCAAAACTTTCTGTGTATCTTTCATTTTCTTTGCAAAATTTCCTCTCAGAAGAGTCTCCCATGACTAGAAATACATGCAAAATGACCACAATTTTCCAAATATCCTTCACTTTTATCTCAGGATTGCTTTTTTGCCTGCATTCAAAAAGCAACAAAAGAGGTTTAATGCGATAGCTTATGGATCTTGATCTATTGGTTGATATAAATTCATGATGTTTCATCAGAATTTATTACTTTTGAATCAAAATCTAAAATTTTGGGTGCATCAACTTGATCACATAACTTTAAAAGGCTAGTTTGAGATTAGTAATAAGACTCACCTTCTGGGATAAAATTATAGTAGTCAATTTTCAAAGACGGTAGTAGTTATCCAAATAAATTTCCTAACTTTCAGTAGGAAGAAAGGCTAGATTTTAAACAAGTTGTACAGTCGTTAGTTTTTTTCGGGGGGGGAAGGGGGAGGAGTAGGAGACATGTAAACCGTGCAGTGCCCTCACTGGGACTTGAACTCTGGACCTCTCGAATACACTTTGAGTGTGCTTCCAGTTACATCACCAAGGCATGAGGAAAAGTGGGAGAAAATATCTTGTATAGGTCTTAGGAGTTTGTGAAGTCTTTCAGTAATAAATCATCCATCGGTCTTCAGTTTGCAGTCACCAGCTGCAATCGCATGAAACAATATCTTTGACATTTTAAATCAGGAAACATTTTCTCAACCCAGCATAACAAATGTTCTTTAGAATATCTTTTTCATAGAGAACCCTGTTTTCACCAATGTTAAGTCTAAAAGCATACTTTATTGTATTCATCAAGCATGTACGGAATGAAAGGCCAGATTCTGTATTGGCATTAATGACTTTACCAGATAAAGCAATGTTATTCCAATTATGGCACTGTTTGAACTGCATAAATTAACTGTTATGTACAATGAATGATTGTATACCCTAGCCCTCTTGGAAAAAAATTAGCTGGCAATAAGAAATTTTGATTATCAGGGTGATTTCTGGACAATCACCTTGTTGTTAAATCACAAAATTTAATAACATTTCAAACCAACAGTTGTCTGCAATGAATAATTGTTTCTATCCCCCAAACCTCTTGAAAAAAATCTGCTTCACTGTGTGATATTTTGATTACTAGGGCAATTTCTGGACTATCAGCTGATTGTTAAATCACAAAATATAATAACATTTCAGAATCAAAGTCATGTCAATTAATCATTAAATTCACTTAGTATATATTTTATCACCTCCACAAATACTTGCTTATTAACTTATCATTATCATCTGAGCCAGATTGATTTTCATTGATTTTTGGTTTACCTTCTGGGAACAATCATTATGCACAAAGTATAAATATCAAAAAATAATATAGAAATCCTTTGTTAATAAACAGGAACTGCAGAATAAACCAACTGCTTAATATGGTCCCTGTGCATTCTTTCCTTTACACTTCTAGCTGTGGCTATGCATTTCTCTTCATGTTGAAATTCTGGCTACAAGAAACACAATGAAATAAATTACTCTCTTCTCGTGACTGTATGGCATCAAAAGCATGCATAATAGCCTAATGTAGCTTGTCTGAAATGCACAAGAGACCCCTTTTCAATAATTTCCTACAGCTAAAAGCAAATGATGTAAATGCAGGGTTATATAAGTCAAGGCAGAGTAAACTAGGAGATTACTGCACTTCTCTTTTCTACAGATAAGGTTTATACAAGGAAATGCCACTGAATTAGGGATAGACAGCCTTATGCAAATTTCTTCGTGCTGTTGCTGCATTTCTGTGCATGTGAGAACTCTGCCACAGGATACACACCCTGTCCATGAGATTCCTTATGCAGGCTTATTTTCATAGCTGTTGGTTGCAGACATAATATTTCTAATTATAAAAATGCCTTAATAATTACATTATGGAATTTTTATAATTTAAAAAGTTAACCCTGGAAAAATGATGACTAAAATTTAATAAATGTTAAGTCATGTTAAGTTAAAACATGAAAAGATTGACTCCCATGTGGTAAAAATCGACTGGCTGATTTAATTTTAAAGTTTGAGAGTTCATACACAACATGAAAGTGAAATATTCAAATATGTATGCAAATGAAAGAAAATATCAGTTTAGGAACAGGTTTTTGATGTTCACAGATTAAGTGATGAAACATTACCATGCAGACTGTCGTCAAATATTTTAATCAAAACAAATTTTTTCTAACAGAATATCTCATTCACAGAATCTTAACAGAATTTGTGCTCTAGACTGGCTTAATTATTTGCACATAAATTTACACTTAAAAAACATATTTAGTCCAATGATTTTTTTTCAGGATTATTAAATTATCACTCATTACGATCATTAAGAAATAGAACTGCATGCAAATATCATGAGTGTCCTTTCAGCATTTAAAAACTTAGACCACTCACATGAAAATGGTTTCACCATACCAAATATATTAAAAATTATGAAATAAAAAATGTCATGCACTAGTACATCACATAGGAATGTCACTGTATGGTAGGTAAGGGTAAATTCTTTTTCTTTATGATGAGTATCAATTTTTACTAAATCTAACCAAAGTAAAACTTTAACTAAATGTACTAAATATTGTTATGATAAGTATAAATAAAAAATTCATAATTTCCCCTTATTTTTAAATTTAGGAATGCGAAAATTTGAATATTTGTGCCATTTCTGTCACTAGAAATTTATGTCTACGACCAATGCTTACAAAAATAAAGGTGGCACAAGGACTTTCATTGGCCTTGTGTACATGAACACGAAGTCCTCTGCTCTCTCAGCGATAGCAACATGATGTGGAAAATCCATAATTTAGATGTCTTTGATCTAGGACCAATAAGTGCTCAGCACATAGGATATTCAGTTACAGAAATTGTTTGAGAATCAGTTTTTCTCATTATACAGTATCTAATAGCTAGAGTACAAAGATAGCAGAAAAAGTAATTGGGCAAACTGCAAGGGCATATACTTACCTCAAGTAAGTACAAATATGTTGTGCAGTCAACAGACACAGCACAGCATTGAAGCACCACATGCTTCAATATATGAGTTTCAAAAGCTCAAGATGCATGAGAATACCATGCCCCCACACTTAATATTTATTACACATCAGCCACATGTAGCAGACAGTGAATGACTGGAAGCAAGTGGCATGGAGTGATGAGCTAGCTAGATTCCAGCTGTTATGCTGATTAAAACTAGGAATATAATGTAAATTCCATGGATCCAGCATGTTATATGAAAGAAGAGAAGGTTAGTTCTCTTAACAAGGACAGACTGCCCTCCAGGCCTAAACACATATACAGTTAAGGCAGTGCCATCTACTCTGAGGCAACTTAACCAAATTTTTATTTCCTTAATCGTCTCCAAGACAATGTTGCACATGGTGTGTGCTTCTTGTTTACCAAACCTTCCTTGGCTACTGTTTGTGTGCCTCACCATGGGGAATTTATTGCCCCTTTTGCGAAAGCTTGCTTCAGGATATTCTCACACTTGTCCACAGGGGACTTCTTTTGTAATTCCTGTTTTAAACACATTAAATATCTCCTCTTTCTATAGCAAATGTTTGTCTTATTTATTTCAATTTTATCTCAATGATGTGAAGACTCCGTAAAGTAAATGCATTGATCCATGAATCCAGCATACCAGGTCCATGGTTCACTGGAAACGATAGATGCTGGCACACTGGATGTTTGCATGATTGTATAAGATCATGGCAGTTCAGTAAAGTCTAGGGAGTTTCCTCATAGCAATGTTTGGAACATTTGGTACTTGTAGCAAGCACTTGCACTACATTTAAGTACATAGAGCTGCTGGGCGATCACTTACATCCCTTCAAACTTTTCTACTACTTGATACAAATGAAATATATCCACAAGGCAAATGCTACTGTTACAGATCCCATATGGCTACCACCTGGTTTGAAAGGCATTTCACTGAATGCTCTAAGCTGAAATTGCCAATGAAAAGCCAGAACACGATAAACTCCTTTGGAGTATTCTAAAAAAAGGTATGCAAGCATATCACATTCCACCAGTGTTTTTAACTGATTTATGGGAAAGTTTTAAAAAGATGAGGCTCGCCATATCTCTGGAACATTTCTGCAGACTTAGTGACCTTCTAATAAGGCAGTTGTTATTATGGCCAAAAGAACAGGAGCAAGTATCCATAATTCAGTGATCATATTCAATGACTTGAGAAACTCACCCATATAACTGTATAATTAAATAACTAAAAACAGACTTACTTGACTATTTTCTTTCACTCTTTCCACTTGAGTTGATTTTGGTATAGTGACAACACCATTCTGAAATAAATATATATATATATAAGTAAACAATTTAATTAAATCTTAATAAATTGATTAATACTTGCACAAAAGCTGCAAAGTAATAAAATAATAATTTATATAGTAATGGTTTAGCATATTATCTCCTTTGATAAAGGTAGTTAGAATTTTATTGAAATGAAGTAACTCAGAAGTATATTTAAAAACTGAGTCTTAAAAAAAATTTAAACTGGAAACACAAAAAATGAATTTTGAATAAATTGAGAATTTATTCATTTAGGATTCATCACCTACTCCATTTAAATATGAACTTTTGCTTCTTACTTGTGATATTATCTGGAAATCTTCAAACTCGCTGTAGTCATCATCATAATTTTTATGGAATATGGTGGCTTGCCATAAACAGACCTTGCTCCTGCATTTTCAGCACCTTAAGCAATCAGTACAGTTGGTACCCCATATGAATAAAACATACTGATAAATGAAAGCAAAATGTACCTTTATTTAATTGTTGCTTTTTGAGAAAAACTGAAATGGACCTCTTCAAAAATGGCCTCAAAGGAAAACTCCTATGTTGACTGATTATGCGAACATTTTAAAAATATCTGCAGACCTCTCTTCTCATGAACTTGCAGTGCCCCACAGAGTAGATTTAACATTAAAATATTTCCAAACTTCAGTGGGTAGTCTTACAGCAGCATCAATTTTAAATAGGCTACTTTATATCTGCATTTCTCTGTGTATAAAATTCTGTTATCCATTGGCTGATTAATTAAACAAAGTTTTGAGGGAAGAGTTATCTTTTCAAACAAACAAAATTGTATCTTTTCAAAAGCTTTAATTTTGAGATGATAACAGTAAACTAATACACTAATTCTTTAACCTCATTACTTGCTACACCAACAAAAGCAAATCAGTATGTGCAGCATTACATATTATAATCAAGAAATTAATACATTATTTTAAGTGGCCCTTTCCTACAAAGACACTATACTTAAAACACCAATGCCTTTCCTGGGATTCAAATCCAGGCCCAAGGCCAAAGCAGCTGGCTCTCCTACCACCAAGCCAATAAGAAGGCTGTGAATAAAAACTGGATTGTGTAAATTTAATTCTGCCATTTAAGATACTTGAAAATTACGGACCGATGAAACTAACATTTATGAAAATTTTATCAGCTTCTCAACTTATTTAACCGGTCAGTTAACCATGGTAAAACACTCGAGATTATTAGCTTATACAGAAAGATGGTTTCTTAGTGAACTTTCTAAGAAAAAAATGGTTCAGGAGAGAAATGCCACAACCAGCTGGTTGCAGGTCCAACGATCTAACATGCAATGAAACTCTCAGTGTTTTTCCATTCATCACTAATGGGCAATAGCTTCATTAGAAGCCTAACACCTAATTTTTTTTCATAATTTTTAGGCCTTTCAAGTAGTTTACAGGCATACCAGGAGATAAGATGAAAAATGGGGATTCTGCTTATAAAACCAGAAAAGTAGGCAACTCTGCCTACACATCTGAGTATTATTACACATTTGAGCACTTCTGAACACTACATACTTGGAAATTTTTCAAAGTTTTTAAATGTTATTTTCTTAATTTTAAATGTCTGCATATAAGTGGACCAGTGGTTAAAGCCACAGAGATTAAAAGTTATAGTACTGTTTTGAGATCTTACCTGGATAGACCACCGGATCAAAACTTGAGCTGGTGTGCGTGAACAACTCTTAGCAACACGAATTACTTCCTTCTCCCCCAAAAGCTTTCCTTTTCCAAGCGGACAATAGCCCTTGAATGAAGCAAAAATAAATTAAAATTATATAAAATAACATACTTGTCATTTTCATAGCTACCAACACTCCAATATGAAAAACAGAGTTACTGGGAGTAGCAAAATGATTTCAAAAGAACTCTAAATTGTTTTATATTCACTTTATAATGCACAATTCAGGCTGCTGAACTATTTATAATATGGCTGATGGAAAATATATTATTTTCATAGCTACCAACAGGGCCGGCGGAAGCGGGCCCGCAAGGCCTTCTTTGCAGGCGGGCGCCGACCAGCGAACGACAGAGCTTTTTTTTTTTTTTTTTAATGCAAAAGAATGTGCACTTATTGGGGAAGAACAAAAATGTTCCTTGAATGCTTAGACAGGACAGGTACCATGGGAGTTCGCGCCCCCTCCCAACACCTCCTAACAGAAGGTGTTGCCCTCCCCACCTTTCCTCTCCAGCTCATCCATCAATCGTCAGGGAGAAGTTTGAGTTGGGAATTCACGCTGTGAGCAAGTTTAAATCTAGGTAATACCGTACTTAGCCTGACGACATACGCAGACGTTGTTCATTACTAACAATGACCCTTCTGCGCATCTAGTACCAGATAACGGTCATTTTCCATGTGTCTAGAAAAAGCCACGTGTTATGTATCATCTACACATTCCATTTTCGTATTTACTGAGTAAGTGAGTGGTTGGCGAAGAAAATTTTTGATGCACAACAATCTTACTACTATTGCAAAAGAAAAGTCCATTTGATGAAGTACGTTCTTATTTTAGTTTACTTAATATAATTTCTATTTATCCTTATTTTATCGTTTTTATTATTGGAAAAGAAAAGTCTATTTGATGAAGTACGTTCTTATTTTATTTTACTTAATATAATTTCTATTTATCCTTATTTTATCGTTTTTATTATATTTTTATTTAAAATGTATACAGTGAAATACGGCTTTTTTTTCCTTGAAAATTTCTGTGAGGGTAGGAAGGGGGGGACGGATTAGCCCTTCCTATTAGGAAACATTTGTCATTTTACCATATGTAAGAATGAACACAGGCACCAACTTTTCATTTTCTTCACGGGAGTTGGAGGGGAGGGCAAGATTTGCATGGACGAAAACGCGAAAGTCTATAAAGCAGTGCTTCTCAACCTTTTTTAGTCCGCTGACTGGTAAAACTTACGAAACAATTTCGCGGACCAGTGTGCTTCCCCCCCCCAAAAAAAAACTTTACAAAGTATTCAAGAATTACTACATAAGTTAATTGTAATATTCTTATTACCATTTGCCTACAATCATATTTAAATATATGTGCCTTTCGTTTCCTTCTTACTCATCCTGGTTATTGATTTTAATCTACCTATAGTTAAAGAAATAGTAGTTATAGCACAGTATTAAATTCCATGGTTATTAAAAACTTACGCTGATGTATAGTTTTCAGTTGTCCAAGCATGCAGAAGAATGTAAGCAAGATAAAAAGCGAAACCTAACCTAAGACGCCTTAAACACTACAATAGATATTCATCGTTCAAGTAATCAGCAATACTCGAGGCAGACAGGAGCACACTAACTGGTGTACTAAGTGTACGGCACGGCAATTTATAAAAGGAGATTAGGTACCTAGTTGCCAGATTGTTATATTTTTCATCACCGATCATATTATTTTATAAACTAGTAAACTATTGTTATTGTAATATCGGTAATTTCGGTTTTGGACAGATAGCTGGATATTTCGCTATCTGGACATTGGTATAGAGAGTTTATTTTCTATTTCGGGGGGGGGGAGAAGGTTGCCGGTGTTTATAGTCTACGTCCAAATTCTCAACATTTATACAATTTGTTTAATGATTAGACTCCCCAATTAAGCATCTTGGTGTGTTCGCGCATGCTTTTGTACAGAAAGACAAAAGGCATATAAAAAGCCGCTTGAAGAGCTTACCTAGGCACGTCGGCTGAGATGCCCGAAGTAAAGAACTGAAGTTTTGTATTCAGTTATTTTCATAAAACATTGAAAATCTTTATTAGATTTTTAATATTAAGTTGGCTTCTGGGACTACACCCAAGGACAACTTGATATCTACTGTCCTGCTCCATCGATTTGTGACGCCACAAGCGAAACCGATTGACACATATTTATGTCACTTTTTATTTCAAACACAAAAGTCAAGTGAAATTAATTTTTACAACTTAATATTTTGAATTTTAGGATTAATAACTTGCTATATTATATCGTAATATTTAAATACTTTTCTACCAATTTATCAAACAGAAGATAAAATAAGATTCGAGCGATATTATAAATTTAGCGAAGTAGATTTTAAATAAAACTGAAACGTATCTGAACTCGGAAATAAAATTTGAAAAATTAAACGGAAACATATACACAGAAAAATATTTATAAAAATTATATAGTAGGTTAATATCAATGAAAATATAACATGTATAATGAGCTCAACACAAGATGATTTTCATTTCGTAATAAAAAGAAGAAAATGTATCTTAGGCTCTCCGATTAATCTATATTGCTTAAATTAAGCAGACTGATTTATACTGCTTAAATATTAAAAAACGTATATAGTATTTCATAACAAAATTAATATCAACACGTTAATTCTAATATAATAAAATATTGCTTTATAATTATGTTTTTCTGTGCAACGATTATGAAAAAAGAGGGGCTATTTCTTTTCTTTATTCCCTTAAAGATTTTTCAATATTCAATCCGAGATCCTGAGATGCTTTTTAATAATAAATACACAAGTGGACATTAAGTGAAATGCCTAAATCGTATTAATATGTTATCCTAGTTACTAGATCTTAAGTTTAATCTACATATTAAAAAAAAAAAAAAAAAAAAAAAAAAAAGATTGATCCTAAAGATGAAACAAAAACGTTATACAGTAAATCTTATAGCATATCCAAAAATATATTACAAATTCTCTAAAAACAAAGCAAGATCATAACTATGCAATCAATCCCAATGAGCATTATATCATGCTCTGAAACTTCTTATGAAAGAAAGTACAGTCAAAAGTCGTTAATTCGGACACCCATAATCCGGACCTCAAAGCTAAAAACTTTCTGCGCATGCGCCGCGTTGACGCATGCGCGTAAGACCTTTACGGCTGCGGATTTTCGTGTGGGCATGCGCAAAATACGTTTACGAATGCACGTTTAATGTGTAACGGACGGGATAAGCTAAGCTAAAATTATCTGATTATCTATTTCAGTTAATGTTGCAGATTGCGTTGTTCCTTAATCTTCGAATTGGATCCGGCTTATTATTTTTTGCAGACTGTTAGAGCAATTTTATAAAAGTAAGCTTGAACTTTCGATTATTTCAAATAGAATTTCCGATATATATTTACTAATATGTAAAGGATATACAAAGCGAAAGTATCTTTTGGAGTCCATTAAACAAAAAGTGGAATTGCTGCAAAAAATAAATAAAGCCATATCCTTTGTTTATCTAAACTTTAACGTTTGTTTATCTAAACTTTGTTTATCTTTAACGCGACGGAGCAGCGCAATGAATTGGAAGTTGATCTGTCAACACTATCCTTATCTTAAGGGCAGATGTTTTTATTTTATTTGGCTTATAATTGCTTACTAAATGTGGTATTTCCTATCCATGTACTCCGTGTTTGATATGATTTAAATCAAATGCCTCGTCATTATAATTCGCTTTCGATAGCAAAGAAAGTGACAGAGGTTATTGAAAACGAAAAAATTTCGATTGACAAATTAGTCGGTATTCTCGGCACAGAAATTATAGGACTTGAACAGCGGAACTTTGACTGAACAAGAAATTATGTCTATTTATGGAATTAAAGAGAATGTATTATCACATAAAAAAACGAAGCAACTTAAACAACTTACATTGAAAGAAATGTTTAATAAAGTAAACAAATAAATATTAAGCTTTTTTTTTTTTTTTGGTAAATTTTGATACCCTTTAGATCATAATTGTTCTTTATTTCGTAAATTACGGTTTCATATTTTTAATTTTATAATTTTTGCATGCCATTTTACCAGATTTAAACTGATGATCTATAATCCGGAAAAATCGATAATCCGGAATCGCCGAAGTCCCGACGAGTCCGGATTAACGACTTTTGACTGTACATCTGATCAAAAATACACTCTACATTTATTTGATAATAGAGAAGAGTAAAAAATGTCCACAACATTGCAAACATGCACAGTGGAGGACTTTCTAAGGGAAATTGGCTCGTACACAAGTTACATATTGGGAAAACAACGAAAACACCCATACAGCCAGCCCGTTCGCCGGGATTGAAATCGGTACCGAACTACCAGTGTTCAGCAATTTTAACACTCAGCCACTGGCGGGCCGCAGTATGTTTTTATAGCTCTACTATGTACAGTTTGCAGATATTTACTATATAACTTTAAAATTTAATATTATGGAATTTATTACATCTAAATCCAGAATTATTTAATTTACATATTTTTCTTTTTTCGTCATTGGTTTCCTTTAAATTGTTATTTTTAGCCTTACAGTAATTATTCAGCAATATATTGCAAATACGTGTAGCACAGCTTTTCAACAAATCATGCAGTGATTTGCCACATACACAAATACTTTCACTCATCCCAAATAATGCTTTCTCCGTGATGAGAAACATTAATACAGAAAAAGTTGATTGTTTGATGAAATATATAACTTCTCGTACATTTTAGATATTAGGATTGTAAATATTTTGAATGCAGAGGTATTTATGAATGTCAAGAATTAGTTTTTTCCTGCAGAGATTACAATTTCAATGCTTCAATACAGATCTACAAACATATATATATATAAATGTAAATTAGACACACTATATCTTTTTCTGTAATATTAACATCATATGATTGATACAAAACATCAATAAATTCATCATCAATAAGATGATCATGATTAAAGTCTTCAATATCATTACAAGGAAAAGGTTATAAAATAAGTGAGCCTGTAAGGTTCTTAAGTTCACTAACATTTATTTTATTTTAAAAACTTTACTGTTCTTTCTTATTTTCCACTTCCGGCCAGAATTAAACGCGTTAATTTGGTTATGCAAATTGTACTTGCTAACGCCCAAGTATTAGTTGTGGCTTTTTTCCAACGATATAGAGGTAACTATGAAGGTAGGAAGTAAGATGGAGTCGCCCTAAACAAGTTTCTCCCGTACCCTGCTCTGAAGCACCGGCGATCCCTACGTGGTGACCAAAACATTGGGTCATTTACCATTGAGTTCTATGGGATTTGATGCGTTCGGATGTAAATATTTTGTAATTACGTTGTAAATATACATATAAATGTATATATTTTCTTTTTCTACAACACTTCAGAGTCCTAAGTATGTGAAAACAACATATTTTTAAACAATATTTCATTCTGAACGGAATTAAATGCTGTACTTTTCACAGGACAGTTTTCTCAGAATGGTTTAATTTGAATGAAATATTTTCACAAGTTTTCGTTAATTACATTAGAAAAAAAAATTAAGGTAATTCGATTTTATTTGGTTAAGGTACAAAAATTAAGATCAAAGTTTATTGTATTATTAATATTAAAATTATGCATTATTTGTTTTCTATTTATAGAGCTTCTTTCTAAAATACTTTCTTAAGTATGACATGATTTTTTGGCTTCTTTTAAATCGAAAAATGTAAGTCAATTTATAATTATTGCTCTATTCGGTTAATTTTAAATTAGAGAATTATTAGGAATTAAATAGTACTTGACTTTCTCTGAACATTTCTGAAAGGGAATAAAATAAGTTTTTTTTTTTTTTTTTTTTTTTTTTTTAAGTATTATTTAAAACTTGTAACTGAGTTATTATAAAATGTAAGTGGAATAATTCTTTTAATTATACTTATCAGATTTTTTTTTTTACCCTTCATTTCAACAATACATATTCCAAAAGTCTTTATTACGTTCTTAAGTGCGCATCTCATAGCATTTGCTTTACAATACCTTTTAACAGATTGCTTTCCAATACGAACAATTCTTGCTTAAATAGTTTAATAACGTATTTGTCAACATGATTTCAATTTATGTTTACAATTCAATATTAAGGTTATTATATATTTAGATAACATTTATAATCATTATAAATTAGATACATTTAATAATTAGATTTCTTCACAGTACTTTCACAGTTGTTTATAAGTGAATAAATTCTTCATTTCAAATACATTTATAAATAATTTAATGAATATTTAAGTATTTTGTCAAAGGCAGATACATGCTTTTTGCAAGCACATGCATAAATACCCATACATATTTCCTATTTTTCATTTCCGGCATGTGCAAATCTTTAATTTCTGTGCATTCACTATATTTTTCGTGTAAAGTATTTTACACTAATTTAGCATACACCCGAAAGTTTTACATAAAAAATATATATGAATATAATTTGAATGAAAATTATAAGTATTATTTTTAATACCCACTCAAAGGTTAGTTTTTCTTCAAAATTCCTCCACAATGGCATCTCTCTCTTTAGGCAGATAGCCCTTGCATGTGTTACTCTATTTAATAAAAACTTAATCTGACCTATGTGCCTAATTACAAATATTTTAACATACATAATTTTATATTTATAAAACGTGTAAGCCCAAAGTGATTATTTTTCAGATATATAAAATTAAAACGATGGGTTTAAAATGAGCAGCAGTAAAGCCTCTCCTCTAAAAAATTTTAAAAGGTACATGTTACAATAATATATGGATGTGAAAAAAATTTTGTTTTATTTAAAACATTTTGACGTTTGGAAAATAAAATAAAAGTAGCGAATACTCTATCAAGGGTATCGAAAGACGTATACAATTTTAAATATATCGTAAGGTATTTTTCATTCTTTAAGCATAAAATTTTTTCTTAAAATCTATATTTTTGTAGTGCAACAGCTTATAATTTTATAAAAAAAATTCATAATCAAAATCGCTGTTGTTAGTTATTGAAAAATAACCAAGATGTGATTTTTGCGTAAGTGTCACTAAACTATACAAATTGCTATTATCTATCACACTATGAATGTTTCGTTCATGCGAAAGTGTCCCCTTTTCGATTTCTATGGAACTGTCGTGTGTCGAAATACTATCAGATCTTGTCAAGCGAGCTTCTGAATGTAAACAAAGAACACCCCATCTGGTGAACCAAGCTTCAAAGCAGTGCTTCACTTTTAGCGCGGGTTGGTCCCTCCTCCCTTTCCTACCTCCATGGAGGTAACGAGAGAGAGAGAGAGAGAAGGCGAGTTTGCCGGCCACCACCTTGTTGCACGCGCGTTTCAATTTACTGCTGTTTGCCTATAGAGCCAGAGGTTTAGTTCTCTTGTAATTTAAACGTATTGTAGTTTCGGCAGTTTGCGTACTACATACATCACACATTTTAAAGGCCATTCTTAATCGTAAATATCTCTGTGAGTTATTCAGAATCAGCTCTCATTTTTATCTTAGTTCATAGTTTATATTTTTAATTTCAGACCACAAGTAGTTGGTCCCTGTATCCCAAAGCGAGGGAGCACCTGCGTTCAGTAGTTAATAAAGGGAAATTTAACCCTTCTCATCTTGTCTTCTGCTCTACGCTTCGTAAAGACATAGGTTGTAGTCAACCTCCCAGTCCAGTCAGGACTCACTATGTTTGCGAAACACATGAAAAGAAACACAAGCCCTGATAAGCCTTTCTCAGAAGACTGCAATGTGTAACGTGTATACGAGCCAGTTTCCCTTAGAAAGTCATCCACGAAGGCACCCCTCCCTTTAGGCAGATAGCCCTCGAGGCTTCGCCGTAGTTAATAACCTAACCCTCAGAAGACTGCATTTTAAGGAAACTAACTAATTTTTGTTTTCTTACCGACTCTATAATCTGCTGTAAAGCTACGTGATAATTACAGCCACTCATTTGTCGAAATTGACCTCAAGGTTATCTGTCTGAAATTTTCCTTAAGAATAGAAGGTAATTTAAATCTTTTATTCTTTTAGGAAAATTTCAGACTGTATCAAACAATATAAATATAGGAAGATTATGCATTGTTCGGTTTTCAAATAAAGATTTTAATGTAACACCGAAAAGCATTTCAAACATGTTCCTGTTAATTCTATTATTGTCTGGTATTAGAGTTATAATTCGATAGCCACAAGACTGTGTAGATACATTAGGTTAATTGGAAAAGCCGGAGAGATGAAAAATTAACAACCGCCTTCGCCGGGAATCGAACCACGGTCCTCTGGAATACCGGCCCAGCGTGCAGATCCACTACACCACGAAGGCACCTTAGGAAAATAGGAGATATACCTTATAACTGTACATAATCGAATACTTGTTTTGTAAACATTATAAGGTATTCTCCCTTGTTAGCATGCCTTCGTATCATTGTTTGCATAATTCTTAACTTTAAAAAAATTACTAAATCGAAACTTATTAAATTAAAAACAATTTTAATAATTCTTAGTGACTTCCTTGGGCCTGTTTTGCAGAGCAACGTTTTTCGAAGGAAGGTTTAATATTAGAAATAGACACTTTCAGTTCTTTTTCTATATTTAGCTGAGATCTATATTTTGTCTTCAATGAAGCCACCGCAGAAAATCCAGTTTCACAAAGGTAGGATGTTGGAAATGGTAATAAAATGCGAAATGCGCTTACTTTTAGTGCAAAGAACTCATCATTCACTCCTGTCCAAAATTCAAAGAGTGATTTATTACTAAATTGTCTTTTGGTTTCTCCACTTGTCGTGAAGTCTGTGAAGGTTTCTTCCTCGGCAATCGAGAGCCCTTCGGGAGTATTTTGAAATGGATCTCTAACCCACTCGTAACTTTCTATCAGTTTGTCGTCAGCAAGAAAGTAATTTTTAAATTCTTTGTCAGCATGGCTAAATGATTTTCAATGGTTACAAAAACCACTTTTACATGTTGTTAGTCGGCCCTGTAAGTTTTAATATAATGATCCACATTTTTACACATTGTTAGAATTTTTTGCTTTATATTTCTGCTCCACAATTCCAATTTTCTACAAAAAAGCATTAATTTTATCATTCGTATCCAATATATGTGTATTTGCTCCTTGGAGTTAAAGATTAAAGTTATTTAATTTCTCGAATATGTCGACCAAGTAGCTGAATTTCATCACAAATAAACCATCGCGAAAATTCTCGGCTTCCGGTCTGTTTTCCTCTTTTAGGAAAATAGTGATTTCATCTCTTAATTCATAAACACGTTGCAAAAATTTCCCACGTGATAACCATCTGTCCTCACAATAAAATAGTAACGCTGAATGTGCTGCGCCCATGTCTTTACAAAGTGCGGAAAAGATTCTTGATTTCAGAGGTCTCATTTTTATATAATTTATTACGGTTACAACGGTAGTTAACATAATATTCAGACCAGGACTCATTTTTTTGGAAGCTAAAGATTCCCTGTGGATCATGCAATGTGTCCAGTTGCTCTGGCGATTTTTGCTTTACAAGTGCTTGTATACTTTGGAATCTTCCTGACATTGAACGAGCACCATCGGTGCATATTCCGACGCTATTTTTCCATTCTATATTTGCTTCGTTCATAAAATCATTTAAGATAGAAAATAATGCGTGTGCTGTTGCTTTGAGTTCTATTGGTTTGCAGAAAAGCAGTTCTTCTACTATTGACATATCATCACAAAATCGAACATAGGCAATGAAATGAGCGTCTTTATTACTATCTATTGCCTCATCAAAATGTACTGAAAATAATTTGTCACGCAACTTCGAGAAAAGCTGGCACTGTACATCTTCAGCTATATCAGTAATTCGACGGGCAACAGTATCATTTGAAAGAGGTATGGACTGCAATTGGTTTGCAAAATTATCTCCAAACATAGTTTCTACAATCTCAATTGTTGCTGGCAAAATACGCTTTCACCAATGGTGTGAGGCTTTTTACATCTGGCTATCTTATATGAAACTTTGTAAGAAGGAATTAATGCTTTTTCATTCAGACAACGTTTTTCTAAAAAATGTTTTTTGCTTTTCATATGATTTTAATTTTAATTTGAAAATTTCTCTAGGTTTGTTGACGTACTCACTATGAAATGTTTCCAAATGTCTTTGAAGTTATTAGGTTTCATGCTGTCTGCTGCCAATGTTTTTGAGCAAATGATACATAATGGTCTTTGTTCTTCATTTACTTTAGTACTGGTAAATCCAAAATTTAAGTATTCTTGAGAATATTTTCTTGATTTTATTTTCGGAGCCACGTTCGTCTGTGTACTTGTTGATGCTTGACTATCGTCTAATGCTCGCTTACGCCCGCTTAAAAATCTATCCATAATTCTGCATAAATCTGCTGCCGTGAATTTTTAATACGGTGAATTGCAATTAACACGAAAACATATAACATAAACATTCACGATAGAATAGATAGCGTCAGAAGGATAGACGCGAATGAGACTGGCGCTATCGAATTTCCTCCTTCTCAATATAGAGAAACATTTTGTGACATCTGCGCATGCTTGAGACGGCATCTTGGCTCCGAAAACGGTAATCCTTGCGACATGCAGCGTCATCTAGCCACGCAGCGATATGTAGACATACAGACATTCACGAAGATACTCCAGAATGTTCGAGACAAGTCGGAACTTCTCGGGAAACCACGAGTATATTTGAGATGGTGGACAGAACAGCAATAAAAGTGCAACAGATTCTTGTTTTGTCAATGCTGAGGATCGACGTTGCCAAATGTGAATAAATCTGCGTATTCTTGGTAATTTTTAAGTTTAAAATTAAGGTCGTAGTTTAATTAATAAGTAAGTAATTAGTAGTTAAGGTTTAGCGCCAAAAATACTCAAAATACATTATAATTGCATACACTTTATAATATGTGGGGGGGGATGAAAATTGGGCCGCGTATACTGAAAGGTTGAGAAACACTGGGTTGATGTAAGACTTAGCTAGTGTTTTTGGAGAGAGAGGTTTGGTGGTCATTGTACACAGAGCCCTTAACAAGTATTAATTTTGACCCATCACACGGTCAAACGTTTCCTTATCGTTTGTTTGTGGAAAAATCCCCCAAATGATTTATGTATCGCCGTTAGAGGGTGCTTCGCTTCTGAAAAGGAATGTTAGTTTTTAGTTTGCGACGTAGTTAGTTAGCAGTGAACCTTCGATGCAATTAAAGTTGCTTGTAAATAAAATGATTATTTTTGTAGATTGTTGAAGTATTTCACTTCATTTAGAATTAGAACCACCTTTCGCAATATGGTGCATCGGTGCCGAGAACCTTTGGCCAATTTAGAAGTTTGTGTTTTTTAATTTTGGATATCATTTTATGCGAAGACAGCCAAGGTAAGCCTGTATTTTCTATTTTTATATAATATGGAAGATCTTATTGCTAAACTGAAATCGAAACGAAAGGTATTGAGGACCGGAGTGTCCAAGATATTAAAGAAAATTGAAACCGAACTGAATAAAGATGATAGTAGTATAAATGTAAATGTATTAGAAGAAATTTTAGACCAGTTAAACGAAAAATCAAAATCCTTGAGCAATTTAGACGCTGAAATAGAACGAGAATTAAAAGTCGAAGAAGACGAATTTGAACTTGAAATCTCATCCGCTATGGAATATGAAGAGAAAATTCAAGTGTGGCAGTTTAGAGGAAAGAAAAAATTGAAAGAGTTGAATAAGTTGGAAAATTCGGACAATGCAAATAGAGATATTTCTAATGAAACTGTTACAGAATCCCAAAACGAAAGTAACAAATTCACTCGTCTTCCAAAATTAACGATCTCTAAATTTTATGGTGATTCTTCGGATTGGTTAGAATTCATAGGTCAGTTCGAAAATGCGATTGATAAAAATCCGAATTTATCAAAAACAGAAAAATTAATTTACTTAAAAAGCTTTCTTGGTGGCTCAGCCGCCAAAGCTATTTCTGGTTTCGCTCTCATCGAAAATAATTACGAAGCTGCTCTTGAACTGTTACGTTCCAGATTTGGTCAAAAGAACATCTTAATTAATTCGCATTTAGGACAACTCTTAAGTACTTCACCTGTTAGAAATCCTAATGATATAAACGGATTAAGAAAACTTCTAGATCACGCCGAAGTACAGATAAGAAATCTTGAAGCATTAAAAATAGACTCTGATACCTACGGAAATCTCTTAACGCCTTTAATTTTGAAATTACTTCCTAATGAATTCGTTCTTGATTATAGCCGAAAAATTAAAGACGAAAATTGGGATTTAAAAGGTTTGTTAGCCTTTTTGAAGAAAGAAGTATACAGTAGAGAACGCGCGCACGGCTTCTGTTAATTATAATTCTAGAGAAAAATATTCGCGATTGGAAAAGCATTTGCCCTTCAAACATAAACATTCTCCAGCCATAACGAGCAAGCCGTCTACAGTTGAGTTATTAGCGGCATCATCCGAATCGCAGTGTCTGTTCTGCGGGAACACAAATCATAAATCTGCGGATTGCGAAATTTTAAGTGTAGAAAAGAAAAAAGAGATCTTAAAATGTGAATCGCGGTGTTTTTTATGTTTGGGTCGGTTTCACCGGATCCAAAATTGTAAACAAAAAATAAACTGTGCCTTCTGCTTTAATAAACACTCGAAAGCCATTTGTTTATTCATTCCATCAGAAAAAAGATAATGAAAAACCTGAAAAGAAAACGTCGGATTCGAGCATTATTTCCGCTGTTTCGTCATATAATTCTGATGAAAATAGATCTAATAAAATATTATTACAAACGGCTTCTGCATTGATCCGAAATAATGATAAATTTGAAAATGTCAGAATTCTTTTTGATAATGGCTCAATGAGATCTTTCATAACTAAAGATGTATCTACTAAAATGGAACTTCCGATTGTTAGAAAAGAATCACTTTCTGTTTATTCCTTTGGTGATAAAAGTGCATTAGAAAAAACCTTTAATGTTGTTAGAGCAAAACTAGAAAATGTAAACGATCCTAATCTTAATATATATATTGAGCTTCTTGAAACCGAAAATATATCCAATACTGTTATCTCTCCTCCAGATTTGAACTTTGCTAAGAAAAATAAAATTTTACAAAATTTACAATTAGCAGATTGTTGTAGGAAAAGTGACAAAATTGATATTCTCATAGGGGTAGATTTCTACTATTCTATAATTACTGGTAAAATTAAAAGAATTTCAAGAAATGTAGTAGCCACAGAATCTTTATTTGGGTGGTGTTTGCAGGGTAAAGTAAATAATGATCATAGTGAATTATTAACTATGAAAGTAATTGTAAATGAAAACTTGATATCAGATCAGTTACAACAGTTTTGGAAGCTAGAAAATTTGGGTTTGGAAAGTGATACTCAAAATGACAAAACTGTTGATTTAGAAATTATGAAATCTTTCGAATCTGATATCAGGTATAAGAACTGCAGATACCAAGTAAAATTACCTTGGAAACCGAATTCAAAACATTTAATGGAAGATAATAGGGATATAGCACTTGAAAGATTTAAGAAATTGAGTAACAAATTTAAAATTGATAACTCTTTGTTTGTTCAATACACAGAGGTTTTAAAGGATTACGAGTTAAAACATATTATTGAACCAGTTCAAGAAGACAATCAAAATGATAAGACCCTATTTTATTTACCTCATAGAGCAGTCATCAGAAATGATAGAGCAACAAGCAAACTAAGAATAGTTTATGATGCTTCAGCCCATAAACCAAAAACACTCTCTCTAAATGACTGTTTATATACTGGTCCGAACCTATATCCTGATATTTTTGATTTATTGATAAAATTTAGACAAAATTCGATAGCCTTTACAGCGGACATTACACAAGCATTCTTACAGATAGAGTTAAATAAAGAAGACAGGGACGTTACACGATTCTTTTGGAAAGATGATCCTAATGATAACAATGAAAGTTTGAAAACCTTTAGATTTACAAGAGTTTTGTTTGGAGTAAAATCTAGTTCCTTTCTTCTAGCTGCTACTATTAAGCATCACCTTAAAAAATATTCAGAAATATATCCTGAAACAATAGAACTCTTAAAGAACTGCCTGTATGTTGATGACATTATTGGTGGTCAACAAAATTTAGAACAAGCCCTGAAAACAAGTTTAGAAATTGTGAACATTTTTAATGAAGCTAGCATGTCACTACATAAGTGGCATACTAATTCCAAAGAACTCAAAGATATTTGGCATCGCAAAGAATTTTCGATGCAAGAATCTCCTGAAGTTGCCCCGATCAAAGTGTTAGGAATTAACTGGGATACGGATAATGATAATTTTTATTTTGACACTCAGCACTTGACAAATTTCATTTCCTCGTCAATCAACTCAAAACGTTTTCTATTGCAAACCACAGGCCGTATTTTTGATCCTGTCGGATTTTATGGCCCTTTCACTATAAGAATAAAGTGTCTGATTCAGGAAATCTGGTCTGCCAAAATTGATTGGGACGATGAACTGCCACCTGATCTTAGTTATAAATGGAAAGCCTGGTACGAAGAAATTGAAGAACTGAACCACCTCAGAATTTCCCGCTACTATTTAGAAGGAATATTAGATGCAGATGTGAAACAAATAGAACTCCATAGCTTTTCTGATGCTAGTTTGAAAGCTTATGGATGCGTGGTATATCTGAGAATAGTTTTGAACAATGGAACTTTTCAAACAGTTTTTGTTGCTTCCAAGAGTAGAGTTGCTCCTCTGAAATCCCTTACACTTCCTAGATTGGAGCTTTTAGGTGCGCTTTTATCCGCTAGATTGAGTGATAAAATAGCAAAATCTTTAAAATACGAAGTAATCCCCTTCCACTGGACTGATTCTCAAATAACGTATTTTTGGATTCAGGGATCTCCCGAAAGATTTAAATCTTTCATCAAAAACAGAGTTTATGAAATTCAGAAACTAACTGAAAGCAATAATTGGCATTATTGCCGTGGGAAAGATAACCCCTCTGACCTCATTTCACGAGGAACTACTGTTGCTAATTTAAGAAATTGTTCACTTTGGTGGTTTGGACCAGAATGGTTGCAAAAAAAACGTATAGACTGGCCAGTTCAACCGAAGTTTGACGTGGGAAACGATAAGCAACTAGAACTCCGCAGTAAGATATCTGTTTATGACGTTGTTGTGAAAAGAGATGATCAACTATTGGATATAACAAAATTCAATAATGTGCTGAAATATCTCAGAATTATGGCATGGGTTAGACGTTTCGTTGCTAAGGCAAGAAAACTGCCTGCTAATAGTGGAACATTAAGTGCCTTTGAAATTCAGGACACTGAAATTTTTTGTGTTCGTAAATCCCAGATGGATTTCTTCACACCTGAAATTAAGGCTCTTCATTCTAACAAGTCAATTTCTCCAAGCTCTGATATATTCAGCTTGGCACCGTTTCTTGATGAAAATAAAATTCTTCGAATTAAGGGAAGATTAGAAGAAACCGAATATGCAGTTGACAAGAAGCATCCAGTTCTTCTTCCTAAAGATACCAAATTTACTGAATTAATTGTAAAAAGGGAACATAATAACGTTCTGCATGTGGGAGTTGCAGCAACTTTAGCCAAACTAAGACAGAAATTTTGGATTCCTAAAGGCCGTCAGTTGGTAAAGAAAGTTTTAGGGAACTGTTTAATTTGTCGGAAATACGCAGTAAAACCAGCGAAACAAATGACAGCTCAGTTACCTAAAGATTGAATTGTTGAAACTCCACCTTTCTATGTTACAGGCGTGGATTTCACAGGTCCAGTTTACATCAGGTCTGGAAACGACATTCAGAAATCATACATCGTATTGTTTAAGTGCGCTGTTACACGAGCGTTACATCTAGAACTCATTTCCAATATGTCTGCAAACAAATTCATTTTGGCTCTCAGACGTTTCATTTCGAGAAGAGGAAACTGTCGCACCTTTTATTCAGATAACGCGAAAACTTTCAAATATGCTGCCAAAGATTTACAGTATTATTACAGCATAATTAAAGGTACAGACTTTCAAAATTTTCTAGCAAATGAAGGCTTGACTTGGAAATTTATCGTCGAGCTTGCTCCATGGTGGGGAGCATTTTATGAACGCCTTATGAAAACCATAAAGGAACCGTTGAAAAAGATATTAGGCAGAGCTCAATTGAATTTTGAAGAATTTATGACTGTGTTGACAGAGGTCGAAAATATTGTGAATAGACATCCTTTGACCTACGTTTACAAGAACCTGAACCGCTTGCACCGGCTGATTTTCTATTGATCGGACATAAGGATGAATATCCATACAACTTTTCTGAGATCCTGAATAACTCTCCAACAAGAAAGAGTCTAATAAAACGAAAAGAATATCAGACAACACTTATAAAACAGTTCTGGAAGAAATGGAAAAATCAGTATCTTCTTGAGTTAAGAAATGCTCACTTCTTCGGTACACCAGAAGCCAAGAAAAATCTTAAAATTGGTGATATAGTTTTACTTGAAGGAACAACTAAATCTAAGTTCCTCTGGGATTTAGGTCGAGTAATTCAAGTCTTCAAAGGACGTGATGGTCTTGTACGATCATGTGTGGTAAAAACTAAAAAAGGGGACTTTAAGAGACCTGTACAATTGATATACCCCCTTGAACTATCAGACTGAAAATGAACTAAATTTGTAACCTTTTAATTTTACTTCTTGTATTTCATATTCACTAACATTAATTTTAGATAATTAGTTTAGTTATTACTAATAATTTACTGTTTGTAATTTCAATTAATATTTACGTATTGAGTAACATTTGAGTTGATGCAGTTAACTATATTTGTTTATTTTATAGAATTTCCTTTTGCAGTTTATATTTACATCAGTTGAATGTATTTGATACGTAAGTTGCTTTCTTATATTTTATTATTTGTATGCTGAAATAGTGATAATTTTTGCAAAAATTATCAGGTGGGGAGTGTGGAAAAGTCCCCCAAATGATTTATGTATCGCCGTTAGAGGGCGCTTCGCTTCTGAAAAGGAATGTTAGTTTTTAGTTTGCGACGTAGTTAGTTAGCAGTGAACCTTCGATGCAATTAAAGTTGCTTGTAAATAAAATGATTATTTTTGTAGATTGTTAAAGTATTTCACTTCACTTAGAATTAGAACCACCTTTCGCAATATTGTTAGAAAGATGCTAATACTTCCCAACCGCTCGAAAAAGTTATCATAAAGTTTATTTTTTTCATTAGGTTTAATTTTTTTAACTTTTCATCTTTATTGTATATTTAGCAGATGTTATGGCTTGTTTTTTAAAAGAAAGATTAGATATTTAAAATTTAAAATTGAATTTTTAAATTTTAGTGTGAAATTTTGGTAACATGGAAACAAAGAAGAAATCATCCGGTGCACAGAATCGTAAACGCAAAGCTGAGAAAGATGCTGCTCTTCAGAAGCAGGCAGACGCAATGTCTCATTTCCTAAAGAAGATGAAGACTTCTTCGGGCGTATATGATGCTCACACTGAATCAGCATCAGAATCAATTACAAAAGAACAGATATCATCCAGCCAAAGAACATCAGCTGCATTGGATGAAGCTATTGAAAGGACTGATGAAACTCCAAAGGAAGGGAAAGATGATCCAAGCATGGAATTAAATAAATCGGTAGTTAGAGATTATCCAGGTAATTCGATGGAAGAGACTGGCATAAATGAAAATTCATTTCTTGATATCGATTTTGATGATCCTGCAAAGTGGCCAACTCTTAGCGACAAAGTGAGAATGACTTTGTCTGAAATGGGGCCTATTCAAAGGAAAGGTTTAATGTATCTGAAAAGTAATAATGGACGTAAATTTAGTGATACATATTATAACAGAAAAATGGAAAACGGAGAATTAGTTCCCCGTACATGGCTATTATATTCTATAAGTACAAATTCTGTTTTTTGCTTCTGTTGCAAGATATTTGCATCGGTTGACAGTAGTAGCCTCGTAAAAGGCTATAATGATTGGCTAAATGTATCTAAAGCCTTGCATAGGCATGAGATTAGTAGAACACTAATGAAAAATTTCTTAAAATGGAAAGAGCTTGAGAAAAATTTGAAAAATAAAACAACAATTGATTCCCAAACCCAAGAGATGTATGAAAATGAAAAAAAAACATTGGTCAAATGTCTTAGGGAGACTGATTGAGATCACAAAATTTCTTGGCAGCCAGAATTTAGCCTTTCGAGGCTCATCTGATGTGCTGTACCAAAAAGATAACGGAAATTTCTTAAAATTAGCGGAATTGTTTGCAAAATTCGACCCTGTTATGGAATTTCACATAGAAAGAGTATTACAACCTAAAGGTAGCAACAGCAAAGTTCATTATCTAAGCAAAGATAGTCAAAATGAAATGCTGCAAATTATTGGCAGTAGTACAAGAGAGAAAATCTTACTATCTCTTCGAAAAGCCAAGTATTATTCTATAATTTTAGATTGCACTCCCGATATTAGCAAAACTGAACAGATGAGTGCCGTCATACGTTTTGTCCTCTGCAGTGATAGAGTGGGAGAAATCAAGGAACATTTTTTAGGCTTTATTAAAGTTGATGATTCTATAGGTAACGGGCTATGTGAGACAGTAATGGAAATGTTGAAAATGTGGAACATTCCCCTTGATGATATGAGAGGCCAGGGGTATGACAACGGCGCAAATATGAAAGGGAAGAAAAATGGTCTTCAAAATAACATCTTAAAAATAAATCCTCGTGCGTTTTATGTTCCTTGTGCCGCTCATAGCTTAAATTTAATGATTAACAATGCAGCAAAAGTGAATGCAGATACAGTTAGTTTTTTTTTTGACAATTCAAGAATTATACAATTTATTTTCTTCTTCTCCTAAGCGATGGGCAGTTCTTTTAAAAAACATTTCCTGTTTAACCTTAAAACCCCTCTCAAACACTCGATGGGAAAGCAAAATTGAAGCTATTCGACCTTTAAGATATCAACTAGGAGAAATCTATGATGCTCTCTTTGAAACATCCGAAGATGAATGCTTTTCAAACGAAGTGCAACATGAAGCACAAAGTCTGTGTACCAAAATCAAGGATTATAAATTTATTTGTTCCTTGATAGTTTGGCACGATTTGCTTAACAGAATTAATCCTGTCAGCAAACAATTGCAAGAAAAGGGTTTGAGTGTTACACTAGCCTTAAAGGCAATAAGTAACTTAAAAAACATTCATTGAAGAATATAGAAGTGATATCAATTACAAAAGTATTCTTGAGAAAGCCAAAGAACTTAGTGAAGAAGTGGATGGCGAGCCACAATTTAAAACTGTTGAAGAAGTCCGAAGAAGGAAAAAGAAATGTCACTTCGATTACGAACATGCTGACGAATCCCCTCAATCTCCAGAAGAAAAGTTTAGGGCAAATGTCTTTTTTAGAATTTTGGATACTGCTTGGACATCATTAAACGAAAGATTTGATACAATGAAAAATCACTGGGATAATTTTAGTTTCCTGGGTAATTTATCAGAAATCGATAACGCAAATTTGAAAATAAAATGTGATAAATTAGAAAAATTGTTACAGTGTGGTGACAATAAAGATATTAATGCAGAAGAACTGTATGACGAAATAGTAGCTTCGAAAGACATTTTTACAGCCGGTATGAATGACCCATTCGATATTTTGAACTTAATTGTGTCAAATAATTTGTGCTTCCCGAACTTGAAGATCGTACTGAGAATACTACTTAGCATTCCTGTTAGTGTTGCTAGTAGCGAAAGATCATTCTCCAAATTAAAATTGATCAAGACATATTTACGTTCAAGTATATCGCAGGAAAGACTAATAAATTTAGCTTTGATTGCCATTGAAAATGAAATCTGTCAAGAACTAGATGGAAAAGAAATTATAGAAAAATTTGTAAATATGAAATGCAGAAAAATAAATTATTCTCAATAAATTGTTAAAATCAATTTCAACAAATGCTTTCTTCAAAAGTTCCTTCTCCTATACAAAAATTTAGAAAAAGGGGGGGGGCGACTTCAGCTATTTTGCAGGCGGGCGCCGGATAACCTTGCGCCGTCGCTGGCTACCAACACTCCAATATGAAAAACAGAGTTACTGGGAGTAGCAAAATGATTTCAAAAGAACTCTAAATTGTTTTATATTCACTTTATAATGCACAATTCAGGCTGCTGAACTATTTATAATATGGCTGATGCAAAATATATTAGTATTTAATTGAATATTCTAAATTTTCTTCTTAATAAAATCCAGAGTAGGAAAGAAACACTTTTAGTTGTCAAAGGATTTTTAAACATGAAAAAATTATAATGTACACACTTTTGTGAAAATAAACTTAGTAATGAATCATTCATTGATGCAACACAAAATTAAATACAGATATTAACATATGATGATTAAACACTAGTTGAAAAACTATAAAAAGTTCTACAAATGTCCACATTAAATCAAAACAATTCAGGCCACATAAAAAATGATGATGAAAATGAATAGAAGTCAGGCAATGGAATTTGCACATTTGAAGTTTAATCAGTTTAAATAAATTTCATAATTTCTTGCTGAGTAATAGTTTCCTTAGTTAAAAGAAAAAAAAAGAGTCTGGGAAAAAAATACAGCTATCCATTTTAAATAAAATTGAGCTGCAGTAGGGATCCTCTAAACCAACTATTAATATATAGAATTTATATATAGAACTATTATATAGAATACAATAAACATAACTTCTCAAAAAATAAAGAAAAAAAAATCACAGGAACACTAATGCAGACATATTTACTGTATCACTTTACATGTATTTTTAAATTAAAGAATTGTGGACTACATCTTTAAAATTGCATATTTTCAAAAGAAAAATATCATATTCTAGAAAATAGCAACAATTTCCTTTTATTATTTTTTGCCTCCATCCTATCTTTAAGTCACTTCATTTCATTATGAACTACAGTGAATTGTTTCTGTTACTCAAAGTATGTGTTAATAACTCCCGATGTAGTCTTTCAATTCGGCTTTTGCTTTCTTTTTCTTTCCGGATGTCTTCATGGCCTTCATCAGTCATTTCTAAAGAGATGTTCACTATTATTTAACTGCTCCTTTTCGAGCTCACCCAGTACATTGCTTTCAAAAAGCTCATTATAGTCAAGAAGTTAAAATAAGAAAACAGGATGTTTTCATTTATTTCAAATGCTTGTGGAATACTGTGTTTTGCTAAAAGATTATCTCATTTATTTTTTTTCAGTCTTTTATTCTACATTTGGCCAGAAATTTCTGGCAGATTTGACAAATGTAAAATTAGGTATTCATCATAAGCCTTTGCCCACACAGATGTCCTTAAGGTTTATAAGCTGTAGAGCAGCAATAAATACATTTTTTGAATCTTCAGTTTGCAGAGAATTTCTGACAGAAGTTGGTGAATGTTGAACCTTTTGAAATTTCCTACAATCCACTGGTCCATAGCAGTAGGCTAGCAACATTAGAGTGAAGGAACAAAACTTTTATTTTTATCATCTGCACATTCTAGCTTATCTGTATTTGGTGTACTTGGTAAGGGCTAGTACCGTTTTAGTGGAATTTTCAGAGTCATTGCATTCTTTAAATTTGGGGAAAAAAATACTCATAAATTACTCTTTAAACCAGTAAGTTTGCATCCAAACTGATTTCAGTTCACTATATATTATATGTTCCTATTCTTAAACACAACAGGTTTCCTTCACCTTCCATTTACAATAAAAAAAGGGGGGGAAAAGAGGTTTATGTGTTCCTGTGGTATCAGAACAAAGAAGCAGTTATTCATTTAGACTTGAATTCACAAGATGAAGGTTTCACAGCAGTACCAAAAGTATTTTGGGCAGAAGTTGGAAGTTCAGCCAAATTTTATGAATATTGTAGATTTGCTCTGAATATAAAATTTTTCCTTCAATGTAATCATGAAGTATTTTACTCTTCTACAGCTATTCGGTCTGTGCAATTTTTCACCATAGGCACTTCTAAAATGAGCTCTATGTTGCTTTTCATATAACACAGTCAGCCATCACTTGCTGAAAAAACATATCTATTTTTTAACTTTCCATATGCACACCTTCTCGTTCAAAATAAGCTACTTAATAAAGTATGTCTTCATCATGCCTGTTGAAACTATAACCAAAAAGCATTACAGTCAAAAGTCGTTAATTCGGACACCCATAATCCGGACCTCAAAGTTACAAACTTTCTGCGCATGCGGTTAATGCATGCGCATAGGCGTTTACGTGTGCGCGTAAGACGTTTACGGCTGTGAATATGCATGTGCACGTGCGCATAAAACGTTTACACATGCACGTTTAATGTATAACGGATGGTATAAGCTAAGCTAAAATTATCTAAATCAGTTAATGTTGCAGATTGCGTTGTTCCTTAATCTTCGAATTGGATCCGGCTTATTATTTTTTGCAGACTGTTAGAGGAATTCTATAAAAGTAAGCTTGAACTTTTGATTATATCAAATAGAATTTCCGATATATATTTGCTAATATGTAAAGGATCTAAAGAGAAAGCATGTTTTGAAATCCGAAATTTGTTTATCAATTATACGCTGCTCGGCGGGGCGAACACCGCGGCACGCAATGAATTGGAAGTTGATCTGTCAGCACTATCCTTACCTTCAGGGCAGATGTTTTTATTTTATTTGGCTTATAATTCCTTACTAAATGTAGTATTTCATCTCGATGTACTCCGTCTTTGATATGATTTAAAACAAGTTCCTCATCATTATAATTTGCTTCCGATAGTTAAGAAAGTAACAGAGGTTATAGAAAACGAAAAAATTTCGATTGACAAATTAGTTGGTATTCTCGACACAGCAATTATAGGACTTGAACAGCGGAACTTTGTAACTAAACAAGAAATTATGTCTGTTTAATAGAATTAAAGAGGAAGTATTATCACATGAAATGAAGCAACTTAAACAATTTACATTGAAAGAAATGTTTAACAAAGTAAACAAATAAATATTAAGCCTTTTCTTTTTGTAAATTTTGATACCCTTTAGATCATAATTGTTCTTTATTTCATAAATTATGGTTTCATATTTTTAATTTTGTAATTTCTGCATGCCATCTTGCCAGATTTAAACTGATGATCTATAATCCGGAAAAATCGATAATCTGGAATCGCCGAAGTCCCGAAAAGTCCGGATTAATGACTTTTGACAGTATAAGCCAACTCATTTGAAGGTTTTCAAGAGTACAGCTTGGTTAAAGTGTTTCCTCCGACTCAACATGTACACAAATAACTTGGATGGATATATAATTCCAGTGTCAGTTGTTTTCTATCCTCTTTTAGATAACATCATAAACATACACTCTTTTGTAAAAACATCAAAGCACCAAGGACTTTTGCGATCGTGACGAAATTTGGTATACAAAAACATCTTGATCGAACATGTAAATGATCAAAGTTTCAAGGCAAATGAACAGGAATTGCGATCGTAGCGCGCATTTTTAGTGAGCAATTCGCAAAGTATAAAACCAGTAACAGAGTAAATTTGCCATCGTAATTCCATAAAGAAGGAACTAAAGATGCCATTCCGACGATATTGAAGATCTTACAGAAAACTAAAGACTTCGAACGTGGTGGCATTGTAGGGTTGCGTGAACATACCGAGCAATAGGCCGCCACCTGTAGCGTACAGACACTGCTGTGCAAAGATGTTGGCAGCAATGGTTGCTACAAAGAAATTGCCAATGAAATGAAGGCTCTGGAAGGCCAAGGAGCACAAATGCAAGGCAAGATAGAATTATTGTCGACTATTCAACGCAATACAGCCACGTCTATACCTCCCGTGGGACCATCCACCATCTTACGGTGCTTGTCTGAGGTAGGGTTATGCTCACAGGCGCCTTTAACCAACTAAGGACTAGCGCCGGGAGAACGAAGCGCAGTCATGGGACCAGACCAGCTGAAATGCAGTTGCATATTTAATGTACTTGTTTTTAATGAGTATTAATATAAAGAATATCACATTAATAGAAAGAAATTAAACAGGCAAAATACTAAAATCAAAACTACACACACACAAATAAATACTTTAAACATGAAAAAATTTTACAAATAAGAAATTAAAAAAAAACTAAACAAGAATTACCTGTAAGTAATTAAATTCCAATTTAAAAATTCTTCTGTGTGTGAAATAATTCAAAACAAGGATCGACACACAGTCCTACATTGTATATTTTGCATTCAAAGAACGTTGTTTGCTTTCACTTTTCCTTGGTTTTAGAGCACACTACGCATCTTGTCCTACCTTTATTACCTTTTCCGTCAACATAAATTTTCAAAATCTATCTTCCAGTTAGACGGAAAGGTGGAGTGTCCGGTGATTTTGGACAAATTTTTAAGTTTTCAAGTAAGGTCTCTTAGCCATGGCTAAGAGAATGAAACTGTCCAAAACTTCTTCAAAAGACACTCAGAAATATTTCATCCTCAAACACGATGTGACATGAGGCTTATATTAGAAAACTTCCTGTTTTTTTAAATCAAAAACAGCATCCATGATGACCAGAAAGTTATCAAGGAAAGACGCCCACTGGTGGGATATCTGTTACTGATCACGTCCAATATATACATTATATGTAAAGTAAATACATTATATACCAAAATATAATGCCTGTGTCATTATGTATAATGACCTATTAAATCCAGTAAGAAAAACAAAAACATTGGGTTTTTCCTGAGAAATGTAAGCAACACGCATTACGTGTTGAGAAAGCTGATAGTCTTTCCTCTTCTGTAATAATGTTACTTTTTAATTAACGAAGAAAGCTTATGTTAAGTTTCAAAATTAATAGAAGAAAAAAAAATCCTAATGAAATAAACAAAAATGCCTGTTACGCTTTAATTCACAAGCGCACTTATAAAGAGCCATGATTTTTAGTTTGTTTATTTCAATAAATCTCTCAAAACCAGAAGCACAAAACAGAAACTAATGCCAATACATGAAGGTCAAATGCCGTTCGAGTCAATCCATGTGAAAACAATTACCACTTAGCTCCATTTACTGGCTTTTAAAAATTCAAATAAATTGTTCCATTTTAATGTCATGTATACGTGACGCTAGGCTGGTAGGAGCAGAATCGTTGTGTCGAGTATACAGCACACTGGGCTGGTAGAAGTGGAACCGTTGCGTCGCATATACGTGACGCTGGTCCTGAACGGGTTAAGACGTTTGCCTTTGACTCCACAACATCAGCAGAGTCGTTTGGAGTGGTGTCGCAGCTGATCATCATGGCTGCCATCAGACCGGCATCGTACAGTGTTCAGTGATGAATCCCACTTCACTCTTGAAGCAGATGAACACCGTGTTTGTGTCTGGAGAGGACGTGGCCAGCGGTCCCAATCAGCCTTTGTTTTACAAAGGCATTCAGCCATAAACTCTGGTGTGGGGTGCTATTTCATATGACAGCAAGTCATCTTTCGTCATCCTCTGTACATCTTTAACAGCTCAACGATATGTTGATACCATCCTGCATACGGTTGCATTACCTTTCATGGCACATCATCCTGGGGCCATTTTCCAACAAGATAATGCCAGGCCACACACCGCTCGCATATCTCTGGACTGTCTCCATGCGGTTGATACTTTTCCTTGGCCAGCAAGGTCGCAAGACCTTTCACCAATTGAACATGTCTGGGACATGGTAGGCCGCCAGATTCTTGCACCACAAAATGTCGTAGATGTGGAGCAATAACTGATAAATGCCTGGTAGAATGTGCTGCAGGATGACATTAGGAACCTTTATGACTCCTTGCTTCGGCGAATTCAAGCATGCATTGCTGCCAGGGGCGGTTTGACCAACTACTAATTTGAACACTCAATGGGTGATTGTGAGCCGTGAATAGGTACTATGACCTTGAATTTTAATCATTTTATTATCTGTGAATGAGCTATACACATATTCAATTTCATCAAAAATTACAACTTCCTTCATGGTGCTTTGATTGTTTTGCAAAAGAGTGTATATGACTCTGAACACACCACAGCATTTCATTCGCATTCTACAGTCACTGCACCAAATTTTTGTTTTCAAATCATTTTGCCAATGAAATTTTTTTCAGAAACTAAGTGACAGTGACTGACTAGAAGTAACAGTACACAATGTTTAATCAAAATAATATTAATGTATGAACAATACATCTGCTGCTAAACTGAACACACCCTTTAACAATGAAACAAAGAGACAAAAAACACTTTGCAATCATTTTCTCAATTCAACATTAGTTAAAATGATGCAACTGTACTGACAACAAATGTTATTCTTTAATAAGCAATTTTGGTTGTGATAGTTATTCAGGAAGGGCAAACCTTCCTTATACTTCTTTCTTGAAAATTCTTTTTCTCTTAAAAAATATTTCTTCCTTGAAGAATTATTAATGAAGAATATTTTTAAATTTAGAATTTCTACATGTCATCTTTCTAGATTTAAACAGGTCATCTAAAATCTAGAATCTGGCTATTCCAGAACTCAAACTTTATACTACAGTACAACAAATATTCATATCAGCAATACTCCAAAATATATGAGCATATGCACATCAAATTAATTTTAAAAATATGTATTACGTTAGAAAACAAGTTAATAAACAAATTCATAATGAAAAATATATTTTCTCTAGATACCTCCATTTGAATTTTATGCTCTTGACAATAGTTTTGTAATTCAGTGGGGTTCTGAAAGGGATGAAATTCAACTTGGTTTACATGAGGAGTCACAGAAGCAGTATCCAATAACTTTTCTAAATCAGCAATGTCATAATTGCTCACACCAATTGCCCGACAAAGACCTAGTAAATTAATAACACATCTTCAATCAAATAATTAATTCATAAAGGGAAGGAAACTGATTTAAAGCATATGCAGATGCATAATTAATCAAAAAATAAAAATAAAAAAAAATATAAATATAAAATGTCTGTAATCAACTTAAATAAACTTTGAGTAGAAAGTTTATCTTAAATTTTGGAACTTTTAATGTACTAAATAGACAACTGACTATAATATACAGAAAGAGAACAAAACTGTAAGATGCTCCTTATATTATCTGTAGATTTGAGTTCATATCAAAGATATAAAAAAATTATTAAAACTTCCATATTCATGTATTAGCACAACCACCTTGGTACAAATTAGGGAGGAAAAATCATTATAAAGAATTATTTATTACGTAACATCATCCATTTGATATAGGTATTTATCCTGAAAATAATTTATCAGACTTTATTTGGTAATATTTTGTCGGAAATTTCATAAATATTGCTTTAAACCTTTCTGGATGGCAGCCCAATCTCCAAGCCCGTTGCTATAAGAGCTCTATATAACAGCCCACGCTAAGCTTCCGAGATATCTTCATAGGATGGTGGGTGCTCACTCGCTAAGCCTAATTCTGCTTAAAAAAATCGGCAAAACGCATTTTTATTCTAATTAACTTAGTTTTTTCTAATATTACAGAAAATGCAATAATCATTATGCTTGATGAATTATAGAAATAAACACATATAACTTTTGCAGCTGTAACGATATACATAAACGATGAAAGAAGAATTTAAAAAAAAATTTCAGCATTTGTTAAACTACAACTGAAATATTTAATATAAAGCAATAAACCTAAACAGGCACATACACACATTTACAATGAAATTTAGAATTTGTTTTCTGAGTGATATATATTCTGAAGCATGGGTCCATACAGAGTTCTGCATTACAATCTTGCACTCAAAGTAAGATGTTTTTCCTGAAGCTCGCTTCCTCTGCATCGTATAAGAAACAAACAATACATTTTCTTCTCATTAAGAATTAGAAATGGAAAATGCCTTTCTGAAAGACGAAATGGCATAAGTGCAGCTAATGCCCGAAATTCACATTCTGTTCTTGACATGATTGTCTTCATAATTTGTCCAATTACTTTTAATCGAAACTGAAGTGATGGTGTTTCTGTACCATTTTTTACATCGTATAAAGCATAAATATAAGATTGTCAAAGAGAACCTTTTTTTTTTTAACCTTTTGAAAGATTTTCCGTAAGATGGCTAATGAGTAGTGACTCATTAGCCATCTTACGGATATCACTTAATATCCACTGTTCTATATTTTTATTGTACTACAATATACAGCTTGGTTTCTTAGCGATTTCTGATGGTTTTGTAAATTTGTTTATCAGAATCTTTTAGTTAGTGTCTACGCACTGTAGTTAAAAGCAATACTTTTTTAATCTTTAAATAAAAGCAGATACATATTTTTACTATACTATACATCATCTCTACATCATTTTGTCTCATTGATTTTGATAGGACATTCTTTGGCAGACCTCTCTTTCTTTCCTTGATTGTGCCACAAACATTCACTTTTGTGTCATACAAATCTGATGCAAGTAATGGTGAAGTGAAAAACCCAGATATAAGTTGTATTCTTTTTCCCAAAAGATCACTTATAAGGGTTTTCACCCTATAGGCTGCTTCTTGCTGTAAGATCTTTGCCTGTATATAATAAAAAGTTCCAAACATAACCTGTATCGGATTCACTTAGCTTACATACTTTTATACCATATCAGGACTGTTTCAATGATCCATACTGTCTAAAACCTAGCCTGCATCTCCACATAAACAAAGATTCCTCAACAGACACTCTTTTTTTTTTTTTTTCAGTTTATACACATTTTTAAATTTTTGCACGTGTCTCAATAAGTTATTTCAATTTACCCAATTTCTTAGCACTACTGTCTGATGTAAAGTGACGATATCATAACATCCTTAAAAATATCTCTCTTGACACCATTAAAAATGGAATAGCAATAGTAAAGTACAATTTTAGATGCCATTTTTTTAATTATACCCATCAGTATATTTAATGCTAAAAAAAAGGTTCATTTCTTCATGTGACATGGAACTGAAATGAGAAGGATCAGGAGACACGCAAGATGACCCACTGAGATTTAGACCTTGCTATAGGTCAAAATCTCCAAAATTAGTTTACTTGTTCCATAATTAAATTTATTAAATCATTGTCAAAAAATCTTTATCACAGTCACCATATATTGCACTTTAAGGATGGGTGTGGTATCAATGCAAGTATGCGGCTGTAAATATTTAGTGTAACAGATTAATTCTCACTTACGGATGGAGCAGAAGTTGTGGCAAAAGAAATGCAGTTCTAAATCTGATAAAATATCTGTATCAGAATCGGATATCGCTGCTACTCAGACCTTCTTGTAATAAAAATGTATACTCAGCTTTCGCTAAATATTGCTTTTGATGACATCTTAATGCAAGAAAACTAAAAATGTTACATACACACAAAAAACACCATACTCTACATATGAACAGAAGAAAATAAACAAAAACTGCACTAATGCAAGATACTCTTCCCTCAGAAAGCTACCTGAAAGAAACAGAAACGAACATGCATAGACCCAGCAAGCTAATCGAGATTACTGAATCCCACTACCTACCCTCCAGAAACAAATGAAACAATTCAAGGTCAAAGTTCAGGCATCATCATTCCCATTTATCTTGGTACCATGGACATAGGGTATGATCTGTTAGAATTAAAAATATTTACATTTTATTCCATGTGATTGTCTCGAGTATGATACAGCAGTCTAACTAGGCACTAATCCTCTGAGATGTAGACATCACACTTGTCATTAGATGAGCCAAATGCTAAAATGGCATATATGACCAACCACCCACCTGGAAAGGGTTAAGAACAGAATGTAAACTATTGGTAACTTAGCAATTTTGTGACAACTGTACTTCTGCAGAAATATTACAATTTCTTCCACTGTAGGTGAACCCCTGAGTTTATACTGCATAATTAAATCTAAGTTCACTATTTCATCATTTGCTTTTAAAAACTATTTGAACTTTATACACAACAAAACGCGAAAGAAAGTGCCAACATTGCTTGTTAAAAACCAAAGAACTGTTATGCACACTGTTGTTAGAGTTTAGCACTTCTAATGCTTCTAATTTTGGCAGCTTCTACAAGGCGATCGTACTAATACTTCAGTACCAAAAATTCTAGAAGAAATGTTAAAGAAATTAAATGCTGGACAAAATACTGCATTCTCACTCTTTCCTGCTTCATGCATTGCACTGCAATAATCAATATTCCATTCTTAACTCTCAACCAGTTAAATACACTTGTCATAATTATGTAGAATGTATAAAAACAAATGACAAAAAATTCCCACTCTCTCTTTCTTTATGTATATACTATATACTTTGTGTGTTTGTTAATCACATTGTTTCAGAGTATATATATATATCAATTTTAACAAATAATTAAATGTAAGAAAGGACTATTATGAATCCTGTACCAAGGCTGCAATGATTTAATTAAACATAATTATAATTAAAGGAGGATACTTCCATTAAAATTCTTAGTCTTCCCTTCTTTCTTAGTGAGCTCAGAGAAAGTTTAACAGCTTTCCTGCAATCCGAGAAAGCACCCAAGATTCTCCATCTGCAATTCAATTTCCATTGTTCATATTTAGTCACACTGGCCTGAAATGTGCAGGAAGACTGTATGGGATGTGTTGCAGTTTAAAGTCTGCTGTTCTTCACTTACATTTCGACACTTACAACACTTCTACTATCACTATTCCCAACAGCAAATTACTGAAACTGATAGAGATGATTAACCAGTAAATAGGAAGCACAGCTGTAGGTTCAAAGGTAAGATTTGTTCTTGTCCATGTACGACTGCAGCACATTTAAAAGCCATATGCTCACACACATGAATTTTGAAGTCTTTTATGGGCTATGAATTCATACATATTTTGAAAAAAAAAAGTCTTTCTCTATGAGTTAATAATCCATACATATAAATAAATACACATTACTATTGAATATGTAGTCCTGTATGCATTCCGTACAAATAACAGCTGCATGTCTAAATATTTTTTAAAAAGTTAGATTGCAGTTCTATACTAAATACTTGTGGACATCTTCATCAGAATTATTCATCAAACTCCTCCAAAAGTACATTTTTCAGTACTTTTACTGCATTTTACTTTAAACCTTTTTATAGATTTGAATTGTACAAAAACAACATGTGTAAAAGCTGCCTGACCTATGAACAGAACATGAGCTGGGAAGCACACGAGCTTAATCTTTTGATGGTCATCAACAACGTCAGCTCACATTACAAGTTGCATGCCACAGCAGGCACAAACAACACAGCTAAGCATTAGAAGTTTCTGCCTAAATAGTAACATGAGTCCCAGTTGCGAACTAGATTTTCGCCTTAATGTGTGCACAAGAAATGGGTCATTGCTCAAAATTATCCAATCAATTTCAGCATTGTGAATGAGTTCTTGGTATAGAAGACAGCATGAGTACTATATTTCCTGCAGTGAGTAAATTTGACACTGCAGATTCCAAGAAAGAATTTAGCAGTTTGAGTTTCTATTGCAATATTTTGAATGCACATTATAGCTAGAAATGGCCTCAAATTGAAAGGTAAAGCCCTTTTTTTTTTTTTTTTTTGTAATAAGGAATATGATTCTGAAGACAAAAATCTTTATTACATAATGAAAATTATTCAGACACAGATATGTGTTTGAAAGTTCAGATGATGATTCGAGTGGAGAAGATTTTAGGAATGTGCTTTGTGTACCATTCCATGTTTCAAAGTCTACCACAGAATAAAGTGTTTGTGTATATATATATATTTATTAAATTTTTTATTATTATATTATATGCATTATTGATTTGCAAATTAACTATATAACATGTCTTGTTACATTTTAAAACTTCAGTGATAAAATACAGTCAAAAGTCGTTAATTCGGACACCCATAATCCGGAGTGATCTATAATCCGGACCTCAAAGCTAAAAACTTTCTGCACATGCGCCGCGTTGACACATGTGCATAGGCGTTTATGCATGATGAATAATACGCATGCACGTAAGACCTTTACGACTGCACATATGCCTGTGAGCAAGTGCAGAATACGTTTTCGCGTGCGCGTTTAATATATAACGGACGGTATAAGCTAAAATTATCTAATTATCTATTTCAGTTAATGTTGATAATTGCGTTGTTCCTTAATCTTCAAACTGGATCCGGCTTACTACTTTTTTCAGGCTGTAAGAGCAATTTTATAAAAGTAAACTTGAACTTTCGATTATGTCAAATAGAATTTCCGATGCTGGAGCTCCCAAAGGATCTACAAAACGAAAGTATGTTTCGATGTCCATCAAACAAAAAGTGGAATTGCTGCAAAAAATGGATAAAGACATGAAGAAGGTGACAGAGAGGTTAGTGAAAACGAAAAAATTTTGATTGACAAGTTAGTCGGTATTCTCGGCACAGCAATTACAGGACTTTAACAGCAGAACTTTGTAACTGAACACGAAATTATGTCTGTTTATAGAATTAAAGAGAAAGTATTATCACATAAGACGAAGCAACTTAAACAACTTACATTGAAAGAAATGTTTAATAAAGTAAACAAATAAATATTAAGCTTTTTTTTTTTTGTAAATTTTGATACCCTTTAGATCATAATTGTTCTTTATTTCATAAATTACAGTTTCATATTTTTAATTTTAGAATTTCTGCATGCCATTTTACGAGATTTAAACTGATGATCTATAATCCGGAAAAATCGATAATCCGAAATCGCCGAAGTCCCGACGAGTCCGGATTAACGACTTTTGACTGTATTATTTATTATATTGACAAAGTATTAACATGAAAATATAATGTCAAATAACAAAGTATTTGCTATGTTAAATTTATTGCTATAATAGAGTATAGTGTTTTTATTATTTTCCTATTAATCTGGGTAAAATTGTAACTTACTATAAAGATAAATGCATATTTCCTTTTTCAAAAGGGTCTCTATTTTCCACACAGAGACAACAGACATTTAACAAAGCATCTAGAGATAAACATCGACCATCTGGTCTCACTGCCACTGACAGATATGGCACATGTTTAGGAAGAAAGAATGAATCATCTCCCTGACTGCTGGTGGTTTAATTAAGATTTTTTAGAATACTAGCAAATGTACTTAGCTATTTTTAGACATTTATTGCTTGCTTAGTTAAAGACACTTTAATGTCAATGACGATATAAAAGCTGAATGAAGTAAATGGTTTTGTTAAAGATTTTGCAGTTTTCAGATATAATCAGTATAATTTATATTTAAATTTATTCAGCCCAGGTACATGCTGTGTGACAATAACTGAATGGCCCATAATACATGCCTAATGTTGCGTTTGACTGCTAAAAGGGTAAAAAAATACTGATTGTTAATTAAATTAATCAACAATTATTACAACTTGAAAGAATAAAAGTTGTTCAGCTACTCATCTTGCAAAAACAAAAATTTCAGCGTACCTTCATCATATAAGAGCTCCAATTCTCGCCATGTCTCTTCTAAAGTTTTCGCTCTATTGATACAGGATGATGGGCATAAAGGCCAATGAAGCATGAAAAGATCTATAAAAATATCACCAAGAACAAAATAAATTTTGCATTTACATTTAATACACAAATATTACATTTTACACAAATTTTAAATTGAAAGGCATTTAAATGCAATGCAATTCAAAATTAATACAGCAATTATAAATGGCTATGACCATTTAACTGAAAAGAATTTATCAATAAGAATAATAAAGAATGTAAAAGGAAGTTCAAAATTTTCCTTACATACTTTTTAAATGTTGTATTCAACTCTCCTTGATAACACGGATGACATCTAAGCAGTATCCCATACCACACCAGGCATTCAGAAGCATATCTGGAGTCGCCAATGCACATTTTGAGTTCTGGAATTATTTTTGGTGAAAGAAAATGCATACACAGGGTCTCTCACATAACTCCATAAAAAAAATCACCGAAATTGATTGGAAAATTCAAAATGCCTGGTGCAAAATGGACTACCACTTAGATGTCCGCGTTACCTAGGGGAATCGAATAGAACATTTATAAACCATGTAAACAAAATTTTGAACTTCCCTCTATATTCCATGCAATTGTTAGAAATTATTTTCAGTTAAATATTTATAGCCATTTGTAATAGCTATATTCATTGTGAATCGCCCTTTATATCATAAATACAAAACTGAATTTTAAATAACTTAAGAATACAATTCTTATCTCTATTTTCGGCAGTTTATAGTATGTTATAATTATATATAAATGCATGCTATAAAGTGCAGAAAACAATAGATACCCTCCCAATTTGTGAGAAACTTACCAAGAAAATCAACAGCTAAGCTTTTCAGTTATTTTTCAAAAAGTAAAGCTGTTGCTATGTAAGAATCAAATAAAGCAAATTTGTTGGAACATTTTCTCAATCCAATTATCATAGGCTTCAGTTCCATTTTCAAAAAATTTGGTTACAATCTTGCAATTACTATAGCCCCATCCATCTAGAAATTATTTAGATCAGATAACTTGGGTATCACAAATACAGGCCCTTCAGGTGTATATACTATCTTGAATGAAATGCAATGAAAATACAAACACAGAAACTCAATACATATGTTCAACATATAGAAAACTAACAATAAGGATTAGAAAGCATAAAAATGGCATCTATAAATTCTCCACCAACAAGTTCATCAACAAAAATAACACATCTTTTATTCAATACTCGTACAGGCATCCACACTGAATAATTGAAGGAAACAAGGCCAAAACCATCGCCAAACCCACGAACAGAAACAAACTTAAAATTAAAGAAGTGCTCGAAATCCCCACCAAACTGTGTTGCAAACAGCTAGCTTTCTTTTGACCTTTCTTACATATCGTTACTGAGTACAAAAACCCTGCAGAAAGCAATGAAAAAAAGGCCAACTTAATCAAATCAACCACTCAAGCTCTAATTGACAAAAAAGACAGAGGTCATTTGTGAAAGCTCTTATTTTTATTTATGTTTAAACATAGTTTCAACATGCCAATTTAGAGTATTTCCTCTCATTTTTAATACCAAAATTTAAATTTGAAATAACACAAAGAAAATGAACAAAACAAAACCATGTATTACTTTTATATTAAAAAAACCAGAAATGACACAAGAAATAAAACCCTTTCTCACAAACTACAATTAATATTACCACAATTTTTTTATCCTAAGACACATTTTCCTCTATATAAAAGTTACTTAGAAAAAGATAAGTTTCAGAATACATATTAGTCTGAACTATTAATTATTATATATTAATTTTCAAGATAATTCATTAGCTATATTACTGCTTTTAATATCGTGTATTCTCACATATTTTTGCCCTTTGTTTACTACATCCAAAAATCAATAGGGATTGGATTATTCAATTATGGCAAAGCACACGGGGGCTATCAGCCTAAAGGGAGGGATGCCTTCGTGGAGGACTTTCTAAGGAAACTGGCTCGTATATACGTTACACATGGGGAAAACTATGGAAACACCCATGCAGTCAGCCCGTTCGCAGGATTCAAACCTCAGATCGAACTACCAGTGTTCAGCTTCTTTATTGCTCGGCCATTGGTGGGCACCAAAAATCAATAGAGAAAATTATGGCAAACATTTCATTTCCAAAAGATGCACTTACAGTAAGACATCACAAGATATAAGATATTTTCCTTTCTACTTTCTTACAACTTGAATCTCGCCCATTCTTGTTGTTGTTTCTGCTATTCCTTAGGCCTCAAATCATTATTAAGTAATTAGAAAAGATGAATGGTCAGCTGACTTTGCAAAATCACAAATGAAATGTCAGTTAGTGTTCGCTTTGATGTGATAGGTCAGTTCTTGTATTAGGTTGCCATAAGAATGGCTTGACACTCCTAAAATAGATGCTAGTATAGAACTCACCTCACCCAACGAAGTGAATGATATCATTAAAAAGTTACGTAACAGAAAGGCCCCTGGCTTCGATGAAATCAACAATGTTGCTATTAAATGGTTATCTTCTGGAATAATTTCAAGACTCACTGGAATTATTAATGCATGCCTGTATAACACTTATTTTCCGAGACAATGGAAGGTCGCAAAAATGATCGTTTTACCTAAGCAAGGCAAGGATCTGACGAAACCCGAGGGATATAGGCCAATCAGCATGCTTCCCGGTTTGCGGAAGATTCTAGAAAGAATTATACTTAATAGCCTTCAACCTCACATGAATAAACTTCCAGTGGAACAATTTGGATTCCGTAAGTCACTTTCCACTACCAAGCAGTTAGTCATATTAAACGAGTTTATTGGTGGTGCCCATCATAATTGACAGAATGTTGCCTTACTCATGCTAGACGTGGCGAAAGCCTTTGACCGCATCTGGCATGAGGGGCTAATTTTCAAGCTTATCAGCTTAAACTTCAGTAGAGAGCTAATACTCATTCTACACTCGTTTCTTAAAGGACACAGATTTTTTGTCAACATTGGGAAAGACTCTTCTGAGAGTAAGATGATTCACGCTGGCGTCCCCCAGGGGTCTATTTTGGGACCCATTATCTATCTTTTCTATGTGGCTGACATACCGAAAATCAGCATGGACCATAATTTTTTCCTGGGCTGCTATGCCGACGACACAGTAATTGCTGTGAAGTCGGCTAGTCAAGATCTTGCAGTTGACAAACTCCAGAATTTCATGCCGGACCTTGAGCATTGGTACACAAAGTGGAGAGTGGCAATTAATGCTGATAAATCTCAACTGTTAATTATCTAAAAATCCAGAACTCTTCCAGCTACCAAACTAAAGCTTTTCAACACAGAAGTTCCTTTAGTTGCAAAAGCAACCTATCTTGGATACACTGAAAACGTCAAATGGACTGAGCACATAAAGGATGTAAGAGGGAAAACTCTAGGAGTCATTCAAAGATTGACACCTCTGTTGGATGCAACCGAAAAAGGCACACTTACATTGACATTATTAAGCCGAATTTTGCTTATGCATCTCCTGCCTGGGCTTCAGCCCGGAAAAGAGATCTTCAGAAACTGCAGATCACCCAAAATAAGCTTTTGAGGACTATGACTAATGCACACTACCTGGTTTCAAATAATACACTCCACAAGGACCTAAAAATCGAGACGGTTGAAGAGCACCTGCATAAGTTGAACAATAACTTGTTCAAAAATGCGAGAAACTGTGAACACTTCAAGAAACTCAATGTTTTAAACTATGTTGTTCTCATGGAAGACTCTGATATTAGACCACTCGTGGCCCACCTCACCCGTGACACTAATTTCCCTACTTAATTTTATCTTGTACTTTCAGCTACTGAAATTTTTGTTCTCAATTTGTATCGCCTCTTATTTTTATTTTTTGTGCTATGTAAAATTTTTGTATCTCACTTGATATTTAACTGTACATAATTTCTCACCGCTCTGTCTGATGTTTTTCCACTTGTTCGCTTTTTTGCCATGTCTTGGCCTGGGATGCATGGTCACCCTCTTTCTCTCTTGCCTCTGACTTTTAATTTACCCGCTCGGACTCTACTACTGTCATGTGCCCTCTGCACCTTTTATCATAAGCCGGAAACGTCACGCGCGGCAATACTTGTATGGATACGGATAGGTTGCATTAAGTTCTACAATTAGATGCAGAAAGTTTGACGTGACCTTTATAAGGAGGCTTGTGAGGGTTTATGCTAATAAGTAAGATGAAAACAAGCACAATGCATATGAATCTATTTTGAAATTTATGGCAGCTTGTTCTCTAAACTCACTGACAAAGTGGAAAAAATCCAAAAATTTTTTTAAAATTTTCAGAACTTGCTGCTAAAAAGCTAAGGAGAGAACATGAGAGAGGGAAATATACGAAAGGGAAACACAGTAATTCAAATTCATTTGCTAAGAAATATTTCCTTAACATATTAAAACATTTTATCTCATTCATTTGCTTCCAAATTCTGTTGAAGTGTCAGCAGTACTAAAATAAAGAGGTGCATCTTAGAATCAAAGAAATGATATACATATATGGATTAAAAAAAAAAAGTTACAAGCATCAGCATTTGAAAATAATTATTGTGGAGGGAATACTTTATCCCCAGAGTTAAAGCAAATGGCACCACTTGCTCAGCAGCATTTGTACGGGTAGGTAGAGTATGTTTGCAGACATGTCACAGCGATTGCAACGGCAAGATATTTAGAGAAGTAGTCTACCTTGGAGGTGCGAGCCATCATTCGCTGTTTTGATTGAGTGTTGGGGGGATGGCCATAATATTACTCCCGATCGTTTCTTGAGCCATTTAGACAAGTGAAGCCATTTGACACAAGTACACTGGCACATTGAGTGATGGTGTCATACTCTTGAATGTCAGTGCCCAGCCCTAAACTGCTCGCCAAACTGAAGACTTGCTGCTAAAGTTTTAAGTGAAAAGTCTGAAGTTGCCCACCCCGTGGGTGACTTAGCCCAGATTAAGTCCCAGTGATTATTTCCTTTTTTCTGAAATTGAAGGAATATTTATATGGAATGAGGTTCCCTTCTGAAAAGTGATGGGAAAACAGCTACCAAGAACAGGCTCAAAGGGCAAGGATGTGATTTCTACCAAGATGGGTTAAACAAGTTGGTCTTACATTCCGATAAATGCCTAAATAGATTTGGTGATTATGTGGAAAAATAATACGCATGTACGCCTCTTAATTTCATTTTGTATTTTCTGTCTATTCTTAATAAATAAATTTTTGCTACTCTTGTAACTTTTTTCGAGGGGGATCCATCCTCGTAATTAATAGCGCTACAATCAAAATCAAATAAAACATTCTTCAAAGCATGAATTTTCAAAATCTTAGCTAAAAAGATATATTTTATAAAAATATAAGTCCTCAGCAAATAATTATTAACTAAATTTTTATCATTTATTTAAAATGTTAATACCTAAATAGTCAACTCCAAGCCGTTTCAAAGAGCCCTGAAATGCTTTTTTAGTAGATGAAGAACCATAATCAGTACACCACAATTTTGATGTTAAAAAGATATCATCTTGGGGTATACCACTCAGCTGCAAATTAATAAAAATTACGAATAATTAAAAATACATGATCATCAGTAATTGAAGGAGAGAATACAATATCATATGAAGTTATTACCAATTAACCAGTCAGCATTAGAACTGCCAAAGAGATTCACATAACTCATCTTTCTTTTTCATAGAAATATGTCCTACGTAATTCCTCAATACCTCTAATTTAAAAGAATAACTACTGTTGCCATTTTAAAAACTGAAGCATTTCTTTCTCAATTCACTGAATATTTATGTTCAAACAGCCTTGCAGTTACATTGGAATCTTCTTGTATTGCTTTACTAAGAGCTTTAATATACACTGGTGTGCAAAAATTAAGGACGAGACGGTTTTTTCAATATAACTTTGTACAAAAGCTTTCCAAATCAACACATTTAATACCGTAAGATCCCCAATACGTAAGGACATGAGTAATGTAAGCAACACTTAATAAAAGAGAAATCAGAGGGATAAAAAGAAGCTTTATTGAAAAAGTAGCATGGAGCGCAATGCGACTGACGGCCGAAACATCCCTGTGATGGGTGTCCAGCAAGAAACATCCGGTCTTTAATAGGGGATATGATCTCCCCTGACTGCTAGGCAGATTTCACAGCGTCTGCCCATGCTGAGAATGAGGGTGTCAATGAGTTGTTGAGGCATTGCTGCCCATTCGTCTTGCAGCACCAATCGAAGCTCTGGAATCGTTACTGGTGGTAAGGTACGAGCTGCCAAGCGTCTGCCTAGAAAATCCCATACATGCTCGATGGGATTGAGATCCGGAGATCGTGCTGGCCAATCCATACAAAATATCCTCACTCTCTAAGAGCTGTTCGGCAGCTACTGTGCGATGACATGGTGCATTTGTCGTCCATGAAAAGGAACTGCGGACCCATAGCGCCTCTAAAAAGACACACATATGGAAGAAGAAACTCGTTACAATAACGGGTCCCGTTGACTGAACCTGCGTCGAAGATGTGAAGGTCTGTACGACTACCAAGCATGATGCCTCCCCAAATGAGAACTCCGCCACCTCCATACCTGTCCCTTTCAATGATGTTCGAGGGATGATTGCGGCTTCCCCGCTCTCTCCAGATGAGTATGCGATGAGAATCGCTACTCAGACTGAATCTGCTCTCATCTGTAAAGAGTACTCGTCCCCATTCATTGTCTCTCCAATTCCGGTGTTCCCGGCACCACAGAGAACGCCTTCTCTGATGGGCAGGCGTTAAAGGTACACACCGTACAGGGCGTCATGCAAACAGACCACTACCGTGTAGTCTTCTGGCCACCATAAAACGCGATATCGGTCGTCCAGTCGCCTGTGTCGTGTGTCTAGCGATTTCTCCCGCTGTCTGCCGCCTGTTTCTTCTGGCCTGTAAGGCAATATACCGGTCATCTGCGGGTGTGGTTCCTCGTGGACGACCACTACTAAACCCCCGGATAACTGTTCCTGTAGTTTGAAATTGTCTCCAAAGTCGTGAAACGATGCTGTGAGCAATTCCGAACTCTGCAGCCACACTTGTCACACTGCGGCCTTCCTCCAACTTCCCGATGATTCGACCTCGGGTAAAAGCATGCAGATGTCGTCTAACAGATTGATTATTAGCCATTTCTCGCTGAGGCAGCAACTCGGTGTGATTTTAACTGCTATACGGCGTGCAATCTCTTTGCCAGAAATACTGATCTTACACCGACAACATGCTTTATACTACTCAGACACTCCCCCATTACGTCTACCTGCATATCTGTGCATGTGCTAACGTACATCACCTTACTTAATCTCCTGATTGGTCTTTCTGTCCGCTCTGCCTCTTCGTTCAGCTGATATGCTAATTTTTCGACTTCGTCCTTAATTTTTGCACACCAGTGTATATTTCCATTCATAGAGCAAATAATAATAATAATAAAACATACATCAACATTTACAACTGCATATTTAACACACTTAAGTTGCTGTGTAACATATATGCATTAGTGGGAGATGTAAAGCAGTTATGTTTTAAAACAGTTTGATGCACATTTACGATATTTTTGGCTTTTAATTTTAAGAAACAAAATTTTCACTTGCTTTCTCAAAAGATGATTGGATCTTTTCTGTTAGAGGACAACATATGCCAAATGGTTTTCTGCAGAAAGATATATATACCAACATGGCCAATTGGCCACCATTAAATTAAATGCACTTTTCATATCTCTCATAAGAGCTTCTTGTTTCAAAGTAAATATTGTCCATTAGAGACTTTAAAGTAGTGTCCTACTTTTTTTTATTAAATTGAAATAACTAACCTTAGAGATATATCTTTAATGTTTAGAAAACTTTTGACACTTTGAAATAAGTTGAAGATAAATTATGCTGTGTCATTAGCCGTATCCAGTTAGCACTTTGCTAGAGAGAATTGTTTTGTCATGTATAGTCCTGTAACCCATAAAAATTTGAATATTTTATTTGGTACTATCTGATTATATACCTCCCCTCCCCACGCAAAAAGTTCATCAAAATGTATTCGCCGACTGATGGCGGCTAAGTGAAATATCCCATTCTACCATCTTGATTCTTCATATTTTCCTTTTGTTGTTCCAGACATTCTTTTATCTGATGCAGAGTAAAAGTGCGCTATCGCGCGCTGTCACTCTCTTTCCATTCGACACAAGCATGAAGCAAAGCAATATGTCACCAAAATAATAATGTATTAACTGTGGACTACACTGAGCAGAATGGACTAAGCACATCAAGGTAAGTACTAAGTACTCTTCATAAGGATTATCCTAGTCATGAAGGCTAAACCAACATGCTCAGCCAAGCACAGCAGATAGAAGCAAAGCCAAACTTTTATCCCCTGGAGCCTCAAAATCACTGGATCTACAGAAACTGTATTTATTTCTCTTTACTGTGACTCCATTACCAGGATTTTAAATGCTGCTTCACTCATCACACAGAATAAATAATAAGGACAGATTCAGGGTATTATTAGCAGAGGCCCTATTAAAAAAATCAGTCAGTCTACGAGGGTTCTTTATCTGTAGTACAAATACTTTAAAAATATTGCAAGAGTACTATTTATTGTCTGCACGTGAGTGCCACATGAATTCAGCAATATCAGTTATTGGATCTTGCTGATATAGAATGTTCAAGTTACTGCTATTCTGAAGACTAAATGAAAGCTTCCCACCAAATTAAACTTAAAGATTATCGTATTCTCTGACAAAGATGTTTAAAAAGGCGGTGAAAATTTGGTGTTTTTACTAAGAAACCCAAACTTCAAATTCTGGACAGTAAGATTCTCAGCTTGAAATTCAAACTATAAAGATTAAATGGGAAAATATGTCTCTTAACATTAACAATTCTTATCAGTCTTGAGACAATCACTCATTATGAACTATTCATTGATATCTATGACAGCAGAGTCAATTATTCCATAGATTATGTTTAATGCAAAACAATTTTCTGGGGATGTTCAACATGAAACCAGAGAGATGTTGAACTGTCAAATTTTGTGGATGACAATGCTTCCTTCCGGCTTCCTAAATCAGGGTTCGTAGCCACATTTTGGTTAAAAAAATAAGCACCTATAAGCACTTTTCAAGCACATTTTAAGGAAAAAATAAGCACCTGTCTAATTACATTATACAAAACTGCATAACCTTAAAAGAAAAATTAGACTTGTAATTTAAAATATGAGCAATGCAATATTTATTAAGAAAATGAGCATTACCTCAACCATGAAAAACAACTTTTTTTTTTTTAATTTTAAATGACAGATCAATTTACAGAATTAGTTTACAATGAGAGAAAAAACTATGCAGAACTAAACTATATTACAAGATTTAATGATGAAATTTCAGTTCAAAATATAGAAAATAAATAATAATAAGCCATATTAATTGTATTCGTTTGGCACCTAATAATAAATACAATTTATTTTCCCACTCATATTAATATTTAAATAATTTAACTTAAATCAAACTTCTAAATATTTTCTAAATTTTCTTTGCATAACAGTTTTCCCTTAACTTATATTCCAAGCAAAGTAATTTAAGTAAAAAAGAGGCACATTTCTGAAATCAGAAGATGGGAAATTGCTTCATGCAGTCTTCTTTAACAGTAAAAGCTTAACTTACCCGCATTCTCGGAAATTGCCGAATATCCCGGGTAGTAACTGGAAAAAGAGGAGTGGGGGAGATTGTAGCCGTTCTTTAGATCTCTCAGATAAATAAATGATTTTGACATTTCGATATGTGCATCATATAAAAATAGACCAACGGAACTGAGAAATATTCTGCTTAGAAAGCACAGTAAAACTCTTTTAAGTGTTCATAAACAAATCTCAGACTGAACATCAAAAGTAATTATCTCTACAAAATGCTGCAAACGTTATTGCACAATACGTGCGGCGTAATTCTTCCACATGTGATATTACGCAATCGGAATCAACAGCTGTCGGTATTCAGAGAATAAAGAACTACATAAAGGAAAAGAAAGAGACTTACTAATCCAGGGTGTTTCTGATTCTAATTGTCAACAGACTGCGTTAAATTTCTGGAATAAAATCAATCTTCGCTTGGGTTGGGTAGACCGCAAAAACTTTTGGTCCTATTCAATCCAGATTGGACAGTGGCCAAAAAAAAAAAAAAAAAAAAAAAAAAAGCCCACTGCTTCAATATTAGAGATTTTGCGGAGAAAGGGGAAGAACCTCCCAACCTCCGTACTGTATAATTTATTGGCAACAAAAACAAAAACAAAAAAAAATATTTTGACTATTCGATTACTTTCCTTTTATTTAAGCCATTCAGAATATTATTCCCTAGAAAGCTAATCAGTGTAAAAACACACCCATTTTTGGAAGTTTATCTATACTTCAGCAGTTACTGCAACTATATTATTATAAATATTCATGCATATGCTCATACTATAAGCATAACGATCATAATAAACACAAATATGAACTGACCATGCGGAACGAGAATGCAAATTATTACAATCTTGATAGAAATTCAAACGTGTGTAGTATTTAGGTGGGAGGAAAAGAATACCAAATGTACCAGAATTTTGTACCAGTTTTTCAATTCTTTGACCAATAGAACGACGTGCACCTGTCTGTACTCTCTCGCACACCACAGGTTACGCTAATGCAGAGAAAGGGGGGAAAAGCAATTTCCGGGAGCATGATTCACCATCTGACATTGCATATAAGGAAGAAGAGTTGTTTATTTAGTTTCGGCTTTGGTACGCGAAAAAAATTCGCGTTCATTAAAAAAAGCACTAAAAGCAAAAAATAAGCACTAAAAACAAAAAACAAAAATAAAAAATAATAATAAAAAAAAATAAGGGCTTTAAAGAAAAAATAAGCACCTATAAGGGGCTTTATATTTTATTTTCAAATATAAAGACTTATAAGCACTTGTAAGGACCACTACGAACCCTGTAAATGGTAAGACTCCAATACACTGTTCTTGCAGTTAAAAACAAACAAGATGTTTTAGATGCTACATTTGTCAGCCTGGATATTTATTCCAGCTGTATAGCTGCCAAATCTCCCGCTTTCTCATCACATCTCCTGGCAGAAAAAAAAAAATCCGCCCGGTTTTTAATTTTTAGCTTTTACTATGGAAAATCTTCCACAGAAATGAAGTTAAATTAAACTTATATTACATAAATTCCACTTTCCCAGCCCCATTTTTTTCAACTTAATTTTTCTAATTAAATTTTATTTGATGTAATTTGCTATAATGTACTGCAGATATTTATAAAACTTTTTTTATGAAGACAACCAATATTTAATTAGTAAATATTCATATTGAATTTTAAATTAGATTAACAAATGCTATCCTGACTTGCTGTGTTTAATCACATAGTAGTATGTACATTAACTGTTAACTGAATTTTCATCCTATTTAAAAATAATAATTAGATGCTTTTTTTCTGTACTCAGAATTTTCTCAGTATAAAGGTGCTTAGAAAACTACAAAATGAAATTAGCCAATGAATATAAAATTTAGGATATTGTAAATAATAATATATTTTAAATCAGCATAAATATTTTAAATAGTTTAATAACTCGAATCGTGCATTATAAAAGGACTAAATTTGGAGATCTTTTGAAATCGCATCACTATGAAACATGAAAAGTCTCTCCCAGAAACTCCCATTTCTTCACATTTCAAAGTTGGCAGCTATGCAGTTTATCTAGAAGGTATTCGAGTCTATTGGCAGTGATCACTGCCTGTATTAACTGAGCTGAAACATTTAAATAAAATTTAAAAAAAAAAAAAAAAAGCAAAAGCTTCTAAAATTTAAATACAGCAAACTGGTATCTGCAGAAAATAATGATTTGCAAATTGGGTGTTATTGCTCTTGGTGAAATTCTCAGGCCATTCCATTAATTGGCATATATTTTGCAACAGAAATGCACAGGTGAAGTACAAATCGATATACTAACTGATATTTGGCTTGGACACAAGTAACAGAGAAAACTAATAGATGTTTTTGACTGCAGATTTCAAACAAAGCTAACAATTCAAATTTTGGCTTGTACACTTTAAACTAAGAAATCGTTTAAGTGTGAATAAAAGTCCAAAATTAGTTATGGTATAACAGGTACTGCATGGTAAAAATAACAGATAACAACTGTATGATTTTATGCAGATAAAACATATTTTTAATATTAAAATTAATATTTTGTATTTAATTTAACATATAAGAATATAAAGCAAACCTACAAAAAAGTCAATTCCTTAGTACATAACTGCTGTAGCTAAGAAAATTATTCAAAAGCTTTCACAATAAGTTTCTGATGACTTATTTTTTTTTAATGATTGCAATATCAAAAACCAGTTTTGAAGCACAATGACAAAAATGTGTAGTAAAAAGCCAAAAAATACTCTTAATTTTTAAGAACAAGATTTGATTTTCAAACTATTTTAACAACAAAGAGGCTCTTTCACTAACCTCTATAGCACTTCTTAAAAATTCTTCACATCCATAACGTTTTGCTGTATCAATAAGCCTATAACTGCAGTGCTTTAATGCATAAACGACAGCTTCTTGAGAGTAACCACCACTATGAGAAGTGCCTAAGAATAAATTTTATGCACACTTATATAAACCTTGTATTTCTCTTATGAAAAAAAAAAAAAAAATGAAGTTGCTACCTAAATTTAAGACAGAAACAGCCTAAGGCTAATCTTTGGAATATGGTAACAGGTAGTTTGGTGACATTTTGGTAGGCGATAAAGGTTACTACCTAGGACTTTGGGAATAATGTGAGAAGTAGTCAGTTCTGATTACGCATTATTTTGTGTGAGGGAAATGAGAGATCATGAGATATGTCATGTGACATTTATGGACAAATCACAGTTCTGTAATCGGAAAAGGGGGTAAATTTGTAAAAATATCTGCCATACTTTATAGCATTAGGTTCTTTCTATGTTCTGTGAAAGTGTTGCTTAATATTTGGATCCCATGGCCCTATGTAAAGTAAATCCGAAATTTTTATTGGGTTTATGTGTAATTGAAAAGAATTGCTTGAATGGTGTATGAGTGTAGGATTAATTGTGGATAAGTATGAATGTCCAACATGTGGGAATGAAATGAGATTGTGTGAAAGGAAGGATATTACAGATGAGTTTGAATGGCGGTGCAAGAAATCTGGTGAAAATGGACATTTTGTGAAACGGAGTGTAAGGAAGGGTACGTGGTTTGCTGAAAGTCGTTTGAATATGGGGGAAATTTTATTAATTTCTTATTAGTGGGTGAATAGACTGCCAGTTGACTACTGGATTATTTAATCTATAAGAAAAGTTTATCCACCATGCAATCAAGATTGTGAAGAAGATTAGGTAAGTTAGTATTTTTAATCATTTGAGGATATTATTTTTATGCATGTAAGGAATAAATAAATTAATATAGTATTATTGGGAAATTGTTATTAGCAATGAATTAGTTTAAAGTAATTAGGATTGTAAGTAAATTTTTATTAATTTAATGTATGTGCTTATTTATATTTTAAGTAGTGTTTTTTAATTTAATTATATTTTAATTTAATGATCGTGATTTTGTGAGTTATATGTTTGTAGTATTTTGGAATATGTTTGAGTAGAAGTAAATGTGCATGGAAAGAATTTAAATATTTGACACTAAGTATTTGGAACCATTTTTAATGTTTGCATTATAAATTTGCAGGTGACGTTTAAAAGTGAAGACTGTGCGCAATGCCATTTTTGTGCAATTCTGGGATGTTTTTTTAAGTAAAATAAGTTGACATGTACATGGTTACTGTGTATGTGCGATTCTGAAAAACGCGGCAAGGAGTTTGCGATTCTACACTTTTTCCCAATTTTGCAGTTAATATTTGTCATGATTACGCAGTTTTGTTCCATAAAATTTCTAGCATAAGTGTAATTCGGCTAGCAGATTGCTGGAAAAAGTGTTAAGTAAATAAAAAGAAAAGAAACATGTCTTTACTTCGTGAAGACAAAATGGCGGCGGGAAAAAAAAAGTAGAAGTTTGCTGTAGCAGAGTTGGTCGCCAAATTTTCGCCAAGAAATCGCCAAGTTACCATAATCTAAAGATCAACCCAGCCTAAATTATATTTTAAAAAATTAACAACAATAATGCCTTTACCAAGTCCAAGTGTAGGCATCTTCACATAATTAGACAGTTCTACCTCTCTTGAGCCAAAGTCTCCTTTGGATGTTGTGACTGGCATCTTAACAAAGATAAATGCCTATATATACCTATTAAGAAATATAAATGATATAAATTTACAAAAATACATACTGCTTTGAAGTATGTCTACGCAAATAAGCAAAATTAAAAAAAAAAAAAAATATTTTTCAAAATACTTGTATATGTAAAAAAGGTACAAATTTATAAAAAAAATATATATAATAAAAAAAAACAACTCTTAGTAACTAAAATAATTAATTAAAATCTAATAAAAATAAGAAAAGGAAAGTATGCCAGGACAAACAGCTTTATAATATACAAAAGCTTTCCGATATATTTCAATCATCAATAGATATCACAATGCTTCAGAATTCATTCTAGCATTCTAAAATATAAAATTTAAGTTACTATAAAAAAGAATAAAAGATGGTAAACATCTAGCATTTCTCACAGCATATGACATGAAATCATTTAATAAAAAAAATTTCTGAAGGACAAAAAGTGAATAATTGTGATAAATTTTGTATCACGATTATACACTTATTCTTTAACTATAACAGAATATAAAATACCATATTTTAAAATTTCTAGGTTTATAACATTCCATAAAATTAAACTGGAATTAATTAAAACTGAACAGAACAGCTTTGATAGCTAATCTTAGGAATATGGTAATGGGTAATTTGGCAACATTTTGGTAAGGCAATAAAGGTTACTAGTTAGGACTTTAACAGTGTACATGGATAAAGTCAAGAGTGTGCGCAATGCCATTTTTGTGCAATTCTGGGATCCTTTTTGGCTGATCTTTGGAATATGGTAACAGGTAGTTTGGCGACATTTTGGAGGCGATAAAGGTTACTACCTAGGACTTTGGTAATAATGTGAGAAGCACTCAGTTCCGATTACGCATTATTTTGTGTGAGGGAAATGAGAGATCATGAGATATGTCATGTGACATTAATGGACGAATTACAGTTCTTTAATCAAAAAGAGGGTAAATTTGGAAAAATTATTTTGTATTAAGCTTCATTGTGTGTTGTGTGAAATAGTGTTGATTAATTTTCAGATTGTATGGCGCTATGTAAAGTGAATTCTAAATTTTTAATACGTAATAATTAATAATAAATTGACTACTGGATTTCGGATTTAGAAATTAGCAGTAGTACTGCAGCCGATTGGAACTCTTTCTGTAGGGAAGTGTGCGTGCCACGTAATGAAGATTCTGAAGAAGATTAGGTAAGTTTGTATTTTTAATCATTTGAGGATATTATTTTTATGCATTGTTCTAAATGTAAGGAGTAAATAAATTAAAATGGTATTATTGGAAAATTGTTATTAACAATGATTTAGTTTAAAGTAATTAGGATTGTAATCTAATTTTTATTAATTTAATGTATGTGCTTATTTATATTTTAAGTAGTGTTTTTTAATTTAATTATATTTTAATTTAATGCTCGTGATTTTGTCAGTTATATGTTTGTAGTATTTTGGAATATGTTTGAGTAGTATACGTTGAGTATTTTCATGCATTTTCGTGAAATTTTTCTAATTTATGAGAAAAAAGCAGTGTACATGGATATAGTGAAGAGTGTGCGCAAGGCCATTTTTGTGCAATTCTGGGATTTTTTTTAAGTAAAAATAAGTCGATGTGTACATGGTTTAGTGATATTTTAATTAAATGATAGTTATTTTGTGAATTTTATGTTTGTAGGAATTTGGTATACGTTTGAGTTGAAGTAAACGTGCATGGAAATAATTTAAATATTTGACACTAAGTATTTGTAATGTTTGCGTATAAATTCGTTGGTGACGTTTATAATATAATAGATAATTTAGAGGTAAAAGTTTTTGGATATTTTATTTATTTTATACTTGGAAATGTTCATTCTTGGAAAGAGTATATACTTTTTCGCAATCAGGTAATTTCATATACGTTCTTTTTACCGGATTTAAAGATTCACAAAATTTTCATGCATTCTCGTGAAATTTTTCTAATTTATGAGAAAAAAGCAGTGTACATGGATATAGTGAAGAGTGTGCACAATGGCGTTTTTGTGCAATTCTGGGATTTTTTTTAAGTAAAAATAAGTCGACGTGTACATGGTTTAGTGATATTTTAATTAAATGATAGTTATTTTGTGAATTTTATGTTTGTAGGAATTTGGTATACGTTTCAGTTGAAGTAAACATGTATGGAAATAATTTAAATATTTGACACTAAGTATTTGTAACTATTTTTAATGTTTGCGTATAAATTCGTTGGTGACGTTTATAATATAATAGATAATTTAGAGGTAAAAGCTTTTGGATATTTTATTTATTTTATACGTGGGAATGTTCATCCTTAGAAAGGGTATATACTTTTTCGAGATCAGGTAATTTCATATATGTGCTTTTTACCGAGTTTAAAGATTAAGAAAATTTGGCTGATCTTTGGAATATGGTAACTGGTAGTTTGGCGACATTTTGGAGGCTATAAAGATTATTACCTAGGACTTTGGTAATAATGCGAGAAGTACTCAGTTCCGATTACGCATTATTTTGTGTGAGGGAAATGAGAGATCATGAGATATGTCATGTGACATTAATGGGCGAATTGCAGTTCTTTAATCGGAAAAAGGGGGAAATCTGGAAATTTTGTATTTAGCTTTATTCTGTGTTGTGTGAAACAGTGTTGGTTAATTTTTGGATCCCATGGCCCTAACTAAAGTGAATTCGAAATGGGTATTTTGGCATTGTGATAAAGAGAATTTTGCTTTTTATTTAGCGGAGGAAGTATGGAGGAAAAATTCGCAGAAAAAATCTTTCAATAATTTTATTGAATGAATTAGAGAAGTGTATCCGCCACGTAATCAAGATTCTGAAGATGATTAGGTAAGTCAGTATTTTTAATTATTTGAGGATATTATTTTTATGCATAATTCTAAATGTAAGGAGTATAGCAATGATTTAGTTTAAAGTAATTAGGATTGTAAGCTAATTTTTATTAATTTAATGTATGTGCTTATTTATATTTTAAGTAGTGTTTTTGAATTTAATTATATTTTAATTAAATGATAGTTATTTTGTGAATTATATGTTTGTAGGAATTTGGTATACGTTTCAGTTGAAGTAAACGTGCATGGAAATAATTTAAATATTTGACACTTAAGTATTTGTAACCATTTGTAATGTTTGCGGTATGAATTCGTTGGTGACGTTTATAATATAATACAGTCAAAAGTCGTTAATCCGGACTCGTCGGGACTTCGGCGATTCCGGATTATCGATTTTTCCGGATTATAGATCATCAGTTTAAATCTGGTAAAATGGCATGCAAAAATTATAAAATTAAAAATATGAAACCGTAATTTACGAAATAAAGAACAATTATGATCTAAAGGGTATCAAAATTTACCAAAAAAAAAAAAAAAGCTTAATATTTATTTGCTTACTTTATTAAACATTTCTTTCAATGTAAGTTGTTTAAGTTGCTTTGTTTTTTTATGTGATAATACATTCTCTTTAATTCCATAAATAGACATAATTTCTTGTTCAGTCAAAGTTCCGCTGTTCAAGTCCTATAATTTCTGTGCCGAGAATACCGACTAATTTGTCAATCGAAATTTTTTCGTTTTCAATAACCTCTGTCACTTTCTTTGCTATCGAAAGCGAATTATAATGACGAGGCATTTGATTTAAATCATATCAAACACGGAGTACATGGATAGGAAATACCACATTTAGTAAGCAATTATAAGCCAAATAAAATAAAAACATCTGCCCTTAAGATAAGGATAGTGTTGACAGATCAACTTCCAATTCATTGCGCTGCTCCGTCGCGTTAAAGATAAACAAAGTTTAGATAAACAAACGTTAAAGTTTAGATAAACAAAGGATATGGCTTTATTTATTTTTTGCAGCAATTCCACTTTTTGTTTAATGGACTCCGAAAGATACTTTCGCTTTGTATATCCTTTACATATTAGTAAATATATATCGGAAATTCTATTTGAAATAATCGAAAGTTCAAGCTTACTTTTATAAAATTGCTCTAACAGTCTGCAAAAAATAATAAGCCGGATCCAATTCGAAGATTAAGGAACAACGCAATCTGCAACATTAACTGAAATAGATAATCAGATAATTTTAGCTTAGCTTATCCCGTCCGTTGCACATTAAACGTGCATTCGTAAACGTATTTTGCGCACGCCCACACGCAAATTCGCAGCCGTAAAGGTCCTACGCGCATGCGTCAACGCGGCGCATGCGCAGAAAGGTTTTAGCTTTGAGGTCCGGATTATAGATCATTCCGGATTATGGGTGTCCGAATTAACGACTTTTCACTGTAGATAATTTAGAGGTAAAAGTGTTTGGATATTTTATTTATTTTACACGTGGAAATGTTCATCCTTGGAAAGGGTATATACTTTTTCACGATCAGGTAATTTCATATATGTGCTTTTTACCGAGTTTAAAGATTCACAGAATTTTTTTGCATTTTTGTGCAAATTTTTGTAATTTATGAGAAAATAGCAGTGCAGATGGATAAAGTTAAGAGTGTGTGCAATGCCATTTTTGTGCAATTCTGGGATGTTTTTTTAAGTAAAAATAAGTCGACATGTAAATGGTTTATGTGTATGTGCTATTCTGAAAAACGTGCAAGGAGTTTGCGATTGTGCACTTTTTCCCAATTTTGCAGTTAATATTTGTCATGATTAAGCAGTTTTGTTACATAAAATTTCTAGCATAAGTGTAATTCAGCTAGTAGATTGTTGGAAAAAGTGTTGAGTAAATAAAAAGAAAAGAAATATGTCTTTACTTCGTGAAGACAAAATGGCGGCGAAAAAAAAACGTAGAGGGTTGCTGTAGCAGAGTTGGTCGCCAAATTTTCACCAAGTTACCATAATCCAAAGATCAACTTTTTTTTTAAGTGAAAATAGGTCGACGTGTACATGGATATCGTGTATGTGCAATTCTTAAAAACGTGGCAAGCAGTGGATGATTCTGCACTTTCTCTTAATTTCGCACCTAATCTTCGTCATGATTAAGCACTTTTGTTCCATAAAAGTTCTAGCATCAAGTTACCATAATCTGAAGATTAACCAAAATCTGCTCGAGATTGTTTCCTGAATTTGTCTAAACACAATCTAAGACTTCAACAACTATAAGAACTTTTTCTTTAAATTTTATTTGAACAAACGTTTTTATATATTTTGAATAATGAAAATACTTCAATTATCACTTCTTATCCCATTAAAAGTTTTTTCCAATGAACAGAAACTCCACCTGAACAACAAAAAAAAGTACCTACAGTAATCCGTCAACATCTTCTGATCCCAGAAGATGTAAATAATCTTTATTACAATTTAAAAATGGTTGATCTTTACAATATGGTAACTGGTAGTTTGGCGACATTTTGGAGGCGATAAAGGTTACTTACCTGGCACTTTGGTAATAATGTGAGCAGTACTCAGTTCCGATTACGCATTATTTTGTGTGAGGGAAATGAGAGATCATGGGATATGTCATGTGATATTAATGGATGAATTACGGTTCTTTAATCGGAAAAGGGGGAAAATCGGGAAAAAGTCTGGAAATTTTGTATTTGGCTTTATTCTGTGTTGTGTGAAACAGTGTTCGTGAATTTTTGGATCCCATGGCCGTAACTAAAGTGAATTCGAAATGGGTATTTATGTATGTATTAATTTAATGTATGTGCTCATTTATATTTTAGGTAGTGTTTTTGAATTTAATTATATTTTAATTAAATGATAGTTATTTTGTGAATTTTATGTTTGTAGGAATTTGGTATACGTTTTAGTTGAAGTAAACGTCCATGGAAATAATTTAAATATCTGACACTAAGTATTTATAATGGTTGCGGTATGAATTCGTTGGTGACGTGTATAATGTAATAGATGATTTAGAGGTAAAAGTTTTTGGCTATTTTATTTATTTTATATGTGGAAATGTTCATTACTTTTTCGCGATCAGGTAATTTATATATGTTCTTTTTACTGGGTTTAATGATTGAGAAAATTGTCATGTATTTTCGTGAAATTTTTCTAATTTATGAGAAAAAAGCAGTGTACATGGATATAGTGAAGACTGTGCGCAATGCCATTTTTGAGCAATTCTGGGATGTTTTTTTTTAAGTAAAAATAAGTCGGCGTGTACATGGTTTAGTGATATTTTAATTAAATGATAGTTATTTTGTGAATTTTATGTTTGTAGGAATTTGGTATACGTTTAAGTTGAAGTAAACGTGCATGGAAATAATTTAAATATTTGATACTAAGTATTTGTAATGCTTGCGGTATGAATTCGTTGGTGACGTGTATAATGTAATAGTTGATTTAGAGGTAAAAGTTTTTGGATATTTTATTTATTTTATATGTGGAAATGTTCATATTTGGAAAGGGTAAATACTTTTTCGCGATCAGGTAATTTCATATATGTTCTTTTTACCAGGTTTATAGATTGAGAAAATTGTCATGTATTTTCGTGAAATTTTTCTAATTTATGAGAAAAAAGCAGTGTACATGGATATAGTGAAGAGTGTGCGCAATGCCATTTTTGTGCAATTCTGGGATGTTTTTTTAAGTAAAAATAAGTCGGCGTGTACATGGTTTATGTGTATGTGTTATTTTGAAAAACACGTAAAGAGTATGGTATTGTGCACTTTTTCCCAATTTTGCAGTGAATATTTGTCATGATTAAGCAGGTTTGTTAGATAAAATTTCTAGCATAAGTGTAATTCAGCTAGTAAATTGTTGGAAGAAGTGTTCAGTAGATAAAAAGAAAAGAAACATGTCTTTACTTCGTGAAGACAAAATGGCGGCGGGAAAAAAAAATAGAGGGTTGCTGTAGGAGAGTTGGTCGCCAAATTTTCGCCAAAAAAACGCCAAGTTACCATAATGTAAAGATCAACCTTTAAAAATATATAAACTTTAAGTTTTGCATTTATACAGTAAACCCCCTAAACACACACTATCTGAAGACGAACACTCAATTAACATGAAAAAAATTTTGGTCCCAACAATGATGTATATAATCTTACAGTATATAAATGGCTAATGTGTAGTAAAAACTATTCCAAAAAAATGAATTTTAGTCCCCAATTAACACAAATGATTTTTTTCAGTCCCTTGAGATGCATGTTAATGAGGGTTTACCGTATAAACACATTCCTTAATTAAAATTATATACAAGGCATTCTTAACTATAGGCAAAAATTCACCCTTGGGAGGGAATTTGAATCTTTCAGGGGAGGAAGTGCAGTCAGCATTTATTTAGCTATTAAGTGTTTTAGTTTATGAATATAAAACACCACTATTATTCAAGTTTTGTTATTTATCAAAACTTTCTATACTTTTTGCTGTTTAATTTATACAACATGTTAAACAATCTAAATCAAAATAAATGTATATTTCAAGTTTAGGAAAGAAGGGAGGAGAATGATCTTCTAGCACTGAAAGGGAATGCATGGGGTAAAAAAGCATGAGAACTGCTGCTATATGCCGATTTGCTGTTGCATTGTTGTTAATTAATGCTGCCACATTTGCTTCATGAAGAAAATATTAGCTATATGCTGAAAAGTCTACTGAAAAAAAATAAATACTTATAAATTGAAGAAGTGACTGCAGATATTTGAATAAGTCAACCATATACAGAAATGCAACTACAATAATAAAATTATTCAAATTTTACAACTACACCAATTAAAATTACTACGGTTTTATTATAAAGCAAGCACAAGATGTAACACACAGGATAAAGTTACTTAGAAGCACTATACAGTGAAAAAGAATGAAAAATAAAGTTCCAAAACATGTAAGGATTATTTCCCCTGTGCCACAGCAGATAAACATATTAAGGAAATCATAATTCTTTAGGGAAAAGAGAATGTATTGTCAAAGTAAAAACCAGAATTTCGTAGGGGGAAGGAAGACTAAGTAAAATGAAAATTGACTTACACTATATAAAATAAAATTAAAATCACTGACGTAAAAGGTCAAGCCTACTACAAGACTTTTTATTCCACATGGGCAATTCTACATTCACTGTATATTGAGTCTGAAACTCGAACTGAAGAATTTAAGTAAAATTCTAGTTTTTATACTTTAAACATTGAACTCATGTAACCTACCGCGAAATAAACAGTTACCGTTGCTAGAACACGAGGAAACGCATGTTTAAAACGTGATTTTTAAGGGTGAAGATAAAGATTAACAGTATTATCAGTGGAGAAGGAATAAAAATTCATATTTGCGATCAAACTATTTTATACACTAGCTTTTTTCTAATAGATAGCACTCACCCCTCGTGATTTCTGATGGTAGTTTCCTACAAGCAGGTGAAAAACGACGTAAAAACTCTATATGCATCAGATCAGCTACTTTTCTTCAATAATTAGCAACCCGCTTCACCTCTGTAACTAATTATAGCTTCGGTTTATGCAACCTGTTCAAACACACCGACAGACGAACAACAGATAAGTCTTCGTTCGCATCACCTAAGTCTTTTAGCCCATACGGCGAAAACAGGCGGCAGGGAAAGAGGAGGTTAGCATAAAAGGGTTAGGTTTTTGTCATACATTTCGCACTACATCATTCCATTTAATTCAGGAAGAAAATTATTTGTAATAAGTAAAATCCTGTCTAATAAAAGAAAAAGTAACTAAATTGTAATCTATATAAAAACTATACAGAAAACATAAATTAGGAACGGAAGGCAAAAACTAATTAATTTAATTGTAAGATGAATTCTTAAAATTATTTTGCCCAGTCTACTTCATTTCAAAGAATACTATCTGACTTCTCGACAGCAATTGCCAGAAAATTTCCAGCTCTGATAAAGCACGTGAATAAATCAAGAGGTGCAAACAACTCACACACACAACTCTCAGACCAGGGAGTCTAAAGTGGCGCGCGTAGCCTAAATATGAAAAGCCATAAATTTGCAAATGTTCCATATATCTGATTTAAGGTCATTGTGCGATAAGGCGCATTTCTGAAAGGTGGCATGGATATCGTATGGATAGTGTGATATAGAGAGAGAAAATGCCATGTCTGAGGGATAACAAATAGTGTTCGTGACTCAAACAGATTATCCAAATTATTATTATTATCCAAATGGTCTGTAATCGTTATGCTGTTATACAAATATCAGGGAAGGTTCATTTAGTTTATTTGATTACCTCAAAGTATACCAGGGCTATCTACCTAAGGGGAGGGATGCCTTCGTGGAGGATCATGTAAGAGAAATTGGCTGGTGTACACGTTACACATAAGGAAATACATGCAGAACTCCCAAGCAGCCAGCCTGTTCAACGGGATTCGAACCCTGGTCCGAACTACTAGTGTTCAGCGACTTTACCCCTCAGCCCCTGGTGGACTCATAAGTGAAGAAGGTGCAAAACAAAGTGACTTGAATTCATCAGTATATGTGCATCAAGTTTCAGAAAGCGTGGAACATAGAGCTCTTTGACAATAGAATGCCTCAAACTCCGCAGAAACATAATGCTTGTTAAATTACGGCAGCAAATCTTGCAGGCTCGTGAGCCATTTTGTATAATCTGCTATTCTGATAGCGACCGATTTTGAAATGCTATACTTTGCACCATTTTGCTCACGTGCTCATGATTCCTGAAAGTTTTGTGGCAAATTTAGTGGACGAATCTCGTACCTTTTTTGTTAGACAGATAGATATATCCAACGAATGTTTACGCACTAACTTGTATGGCGTAACTACACAGGGATTTCGTAGTTTCTCCTTACGTAAAGTATATACAAGCTAGTTTCAAGCTAGCTAAAGTTAGCTAAAGCTAGCTAGCTAGCTAGGAATTTTTACGTAAAGTATATCAAGCTAGCCAGCTAGGAATGTCCTTAATACTTTCCTCTTTTAAGCACATAACCTTGCTATGTTTTGAAGTAGCCAATTATCCTTCATCGACAGCGTTTGTTTAGTCCATGAAAGAGCTAAAATTTTAATACAGTTGCCCATCAAGATGAAGACGTTCTAACAGCATGGACGTGGTCAGGATAAAAGCTAGTGGATGTACACGACCTTAGACTCAAAACTAAATTGGGCTGTAGTGGAATATGCTCCGCGTGACCGAACGGACAATTAAATACTAATAATCCGGCCCAAGAGTTCGAATCACGGCGAGATTGCTTGCTGGCTAGATAAGCGTTTTCGTAGCTTTCTCGATGTTTAGCAGACCGGGTATATTTCTCTTAGAAATGCTAAACGAAGAGGTTGACTTCCCTCAAGCAGATAGCTGTCGCATGCATTGTCATAAATGAGTAACTAAATAATGTACTCGTTACATGAGTAAGGAGATTGTTGAAGTTTGGGAATTAAAAATAAAGATACTTTTTTGTTGTTGAATTACTCTTTATTTTATATTTTCTTGTTGAATTTACTCTTTATTTGTAATAAATTTTCTTATGTCTGAGTTAAATCTTCCTTGAACTTGATTGTCCGATAAACACTAAAAAAACAGCACATTCAACTGATCATCTGACACTGTTGAGTGAACAAAATCTTACTCCGTGCAAGGTACTAAAAGAGCACTTACCTACAAGTACTTATAATACATGGTTGAGGCAAAGAAATAAAAGAATGTTTTGTTTGTGAGAAAATGAGTCATTCGTTTTTTTTTCCCCAAATCTTTCAAAGTTAGCTCCTTCATGGCCCGCGTCGACAATAGGTGCAAGGTCGTGCGGCGCACGACGGCGCCGTGCAGTCATTAAAACAAGCAGTTCGTCTCACTGCCTGTCTGTACAGGAAAATTCTTGTCTTATTTGAACGCCCCTCCGACTATCGACTCAAGTAAAACCTGGGAAGCTACTTATTAGGATCTGTACCTAGGCAGTCTCGGCCACCGGTGTTTAAAAGCAGTCTCCCCAGGACTGGAGTCATCGCTAGCGATGGCTGTTTCAGGGACTATATGGCGTTCTCGTCCTGTTGTGGTTGAGCTATATAGTCAGATAATTCATGGTTGTCCGGGGCGAAACGCCCTCGGCAGTGGAGTTGGCAAATTCAGCGAGCCTTTAAACTGCTTGAGGTTTTCAGTAGGTACCTGGAGCCTCAAAACTGCATATTTATATCCTTCTATGGTTTCCCCTGGCGGCGCCTAAAGCCGACATCTGCATACCATGACGTAGTGCTAGCAGGCCGGATTGGTGCCGGTCTGTCTGACAGTCTTTAAATGACTTCGTTCTGCTGCCCGATGTTGGGATCTCTGTTGATAGCAGATGTTTTTACCATCCTTTCAGAACGAAGACGTGGAATGTGAGTTGTTAAGTGTTCCTGTTGACTCAGCTTAGTCTTAGCTCGTCGGCTCGACCGATAGGTTAGCGTCCTCTTGGATCGCCTCTAGGGATTGGGCCATTTAAATTGTGTTATAGCAGACTCGAGCTTGCCAGGTCTGAAAACTCCTTCCTGCTAGCATACTATCTTATTTGCCTAAAAGTTATAACCAAGGCAGGAGTTCGTCTCTGGTGTTCTCTTCTCTCATATTTGAAAGTGAAAATACAAGATGCCGATGCATATGTAAGTGTACACGCGTTCGACAAATTTCTTATCTTCTTAATCTTTTGTGTCTACTATTGCAATAGTAGTAATTTGTGCACCATTTATCGTTTTTGTGCTTGCTTGTTGTTATTGTTTTTCTACATAAAAAACGTTAAGTGCAGTTACATATTATGTTAAACTCAGGTAAACTTTTTAACTCGGAAAAGCAACGATCTGAGCATAATTACTCGAAAACTGTTTACCTGTCATGTTTGAACCATTGTCGTATTCTTGGCCGCATAAATTACTAATATCTAAACCATTTTCATCCAAAGTCTTTAATAAAAACGTTGATCGTCATTCACATGTCGTATCTGTTGAAACACAAAATACTAAAAACCTTCCTTCAGTACTCATGTCTGTATTTTCTAAATTAAGATACATAATACAAGTTAATAACTGCTCTTGATGGCTGGCGTCAGGGGTACAATCAGGTAAAATCGAAAAATACTTTGCCTGTTTGACCTTATAAGGTACTTCTCCCACTTTCCTAGCGAGCCTTCGTGGTGTAGTGGTTCTGCACACTGAGCCGGTATTTTAGAGGTTCGTGGTTCGATTCCCGGCGAAGGCGGTTGCATATTTTTCATCTTTTCTGCTTCCAATTAACCTAATGACTCTACAAGTGGCGCCCGAACTAAAAGGGTTGTGGATGATGATTATCCACACCCAGGATTTGGCGACTAGGTCCCCTAAAACCGTAGTCGCCCTTTAAAAAGGGGGTATATCATTTTCCTAGCAAGCATTCGTGGTGTAGTGGTTCTGCACACTGAGCCGGCATTTCAGAAGTCCGTGGTTCGATTCCCGGCGAAGGCGGTTGCATATTTTTCATCTTTTCTGCTTCCAATTAACCTAATGACTCTACAACCTTACTTAAAATAATTTGCTTTATATTATCCCTTAATAAGCTAATTGTTTCATTTTGAATTTTATCTTCAAGGTAATGAAGCATATTTTTTTGAGTTTGAATTATATTAATATATACAGACATGATAGGGTCAAATTTTGTGATCATTTCTATACACATTAAAAAATTATGATTTCTTTCGAATAACTTATTACTGGAACAACGGAAGGCTAAGATTTTTTTCGGTAAAAATTGAATGGCATAGATAATTCTTTCAGTATCATGGCGCCAATGATTATTTTCTTTTTTAATAAATTTTGAAATTCCGACTCAACATGTTTATTCTTTCGTAATCGTTCTAAGAAATTGGACCAGAGATGTAGATTCCAGAAATGCATTTTATTTGTTTCAGGAATTTTTAAGTGCCCATTTAAGTGGCTCCAGTCGTTAAATTCGGAACTACTCAGTTTTACGTTGCAGAAACTGTTAAAAAATTTGCAACAAAAACATAATTTTTTTTCAGCAGAATTTAGCAACTAATCCCTTTTAACTCTTTCGTTGTTTGGCAAGATTCGGCAAAAGTACATCTAAAAACATTTACGTTCATTTTTGTCTTTTGGGAAATTGAAATTCGGAACCAGGTTATACAGGACCATTTTCTATTACGACTTGAACTTGGGATCGCACTAATGGACTTGGGCATAATCCGGAATCATCAGGCACAGGCAAATGCGTATACCTACTGCAGAAAGTGTAAGTTTTACTAGGATTTCTTCTGTTTTTTCAACCGGCTGCATTGAAGTTAAATGTTAATCTCGGGTGAAAACACTTTCTAACTCTTTCTGATTATTAAGTTTTTTTGGTAATTTTAATGGTAGCTGAGACGTTGATGGACAGTTGTCCATAAACGTCAGCTAGTAGCGTCAGCTTGGGTATTCCGTGGGTTTTGGAAAAACTGAGTAATTCTAAAGTTCTGGTTTATTAGTCTTTCCCTCACTTTTCTTTTCTTCATTGCATTCCGATACTCAGACAGTTTTTTCTGTTTTCCTTCCAACATCTGAAGCAAAATGAAAACAGAAAAAGCGGAAGTAAAAATAAAAGTAGAAAATAACTATAGTGAAAATCGTTTAACACAAAACTCAGGGGACTGAAATATTGTTCCCTGTTAAAAGATATTTGGGGGGGGGAAAGAAAAAAGAAAAAGATATTCAACAAAATTACGTTTAATATAGTGCATTTTATTTAAATAGATATGTATATATGCATGTATTTAAGGCCTCATTCAATTGAAACATTTAGTGATCGTTAGTCGTCATACGTCATCAGTTGCGATTGATTTTGCTGTTTTGGTATTCAGTTGAAACACAACGATCACTCTGAGCTCGCGATCGATCGTTCTCATAGCGATCACTTCGAACCTATCATTCTGAGGCGAAAAACGATCGAATCAATATGGCGGCTGTGTGCACAGATGCACAGATCATATTTTATTCTCGAGTGTCAAGATGTAGAAACATCTTTTTACTCGACTTCTGTGCTGTCACGAGGACAGAAATCAAGTGTGCTAAAGAAAATGCTTTAGATCTACTGAGTGAGCAGCAACTTATATCAAAGTATAGGGTGTAGAAGGCTCCTAGCAAGGGGAGCCGACTCATCATCTGTGTTGTATCCAAATTAAGGGCACTTGTTGCTAGTGGATATTGATTTAGCGTTGTGTTGTTTACATTTGTGTTGATGGATTGCTACCTAATTCCGATAATAACTTTAAAATATCCAGAAATTTCCAGAAATAACTTTAGTATGTTCTGTTTCCCGAGAAATGAAGAAAATGAGTAATTAATTCTTGTCCATTGGAATAGATTCCGAGCGCAAGACCGTGCGCTTTTGAAGTAAGTTCAGCTTCGTATATTTTCATAATAGTTAAAAAATAAGTGTTCATCTTTCAGCGAAATGTGTATTATCATTTAAGTATTGCTAATTAATGACAAACTGATTTATATGTACAAAATGAATATCAGAATGTGTATAGTCAATACACAGATACCGACGGCGATAAGTAGATGCTGATGTGATTTGTTTTTATTGTTATTATCGCGAAAGGATAAAGTTTAAATAATTATATTTTACATTTGATTTCAATTTTGTGCGTGATTACAACTATGAAGTACACTTTTTATTTAAATTTTAATGCGGGATTCATGGTTTAAAATCGTATGTTATTTTTTGACCCTATTAGTATATTGTCGCCAAATCTATCAGTCGGCCTCCAATGTAAAAATAAAAAAAATAAAAATAAAAAAGTAAACATCGGATAATATGATTGAAATTATGCATTATATAATGTTTTCCTTAAAGTAACATAAATATATCGTATTTATATTCATTTTGAAGAATGTAAGCATCAATCTAGGTATTTAAAGAATAATTTTAACCGTATTTATACATCATGTAGACTATATTTCCAGATCCTTCATTTAACTGCGATTGCTGTCAATTTATTTCCAATGTATCAACATAAAATATGTTTTAAAATGCTGTACAAACTTAGTCACTTATTCTTAATTTAATCCAGACAAATAATTTAATAATATATGTTACTGTAATTTACTACTTTTGATTTTAATGTTTTAGAAATTTGCTAAATCAAGTTTATTTTTGTGTGACTTGCATCAGAGGCTCCAATAATAAATCTGTTTTGGCTTTCACTGCTAAAGTTTTTAATGAAAAACTTATTATTGATGTAAAAGAATGAAAAAATGATATTTACTTCCTAATCAGTGACTTATGATATTGCAATAACTTAAAAGGCTTCTTACTGTTTCTTAAGTTGCATAACTTGTTTTCATAACTTCTTGTCATCTTTATTTTTATTCGTCTATGTTATCAAATAAATATAAAAGGTATATTTCTAATTAAAATTCTTCCTTTCATAGCAGTGTTATGTACCATGATGTGATATGTGTTGGCGTTTATTATATAGTTATGAACATTATTCATTATAAAGTTTTATGTATTTATTAAATATATGTAATTTACATCATTATGTATTATATAATTTTCCTTTTATAATATATTACATTGTATTTTTTGAGTTGTTAATAGAACTAGATACATTTTTTTTTCTTTTGCTTTAAACGGTCTTTTGAATCACTTTTTTTTTTTTTTTTTCAGTATGCATGTAAAACTTACTTGACCTATATTTTTCACATGTATGAGGTTTATGTGAATGGAATTTGTCTTTTAGGTTGGCTGTTTTCATAAAGAAATTATAATAAAATGATACCCTTTGAAGAATTTTCATGGATAAAACTTTGAAACAATAGCTCTGAAAAGCCAAAGAGGGCACACCAAACCTGAACTGCAACTCTAAAGAACGGTTACTTGCACATCTGGTAGTTATTTCATTGGTTATTTCGAAACCAACGCAACTTCAGACCACGTGACAAACAGCATCGCGCATCAAGTAACCTCTGGCAACACCTACGAGTTCGACTGGTAGGGAAGTGTATCAAATGAATACGAAAAATCACTCGTTTTCAAAAGTGATCGCTAATGCTGGATACAACGATCGGTGTTTGAGCGATCATTGCTGTTTTAATTGAATGAGGCCTTTAATAAAAATCAATGAAACAAAAACATCCATCAGAACTTAATGAAATTTAATACAAAATTTCCGCTTTTTTGGAGAAACAAAGCATTTATTGAGTTTTTGAAAAATAATCTGATATTTTTCTTTTCATTGTCTCTTTTAGCATCAGACTGTTAACAAATTGTTCAATGTCGTCCAATTTGTTATTCATTTCACCATTGGAATGTGCGTCTAAATAACTGCACATACTTTTTATGATGTTCCTCATTTCGGATGACGTGGGAACAGGAGCTGCATTATTATTTCATTTTCGTTGTCGGAATCAATGATAATTTTTGCATCAATGCTATTTTTTTAGCTTTGAACAAACTCCAAAATGTATTTGTCTGCCATAATTGGGGCTGTATACACATGATCATCAACTACTGCAACGAATTCTTCCGATAATACAGTAGGACAGTCCACTAATACAGAAACTTTCTTAAACATTTCATTGTGTGTCGGCTTAGTTTCAATATCCTCCTTCTCCATTTCTTTTGGCACCAAAGAACCTTTTGAGAATCGTGCATGGTGAAAACAATTTTCATTCGTCCTTGGAGTCTTTGAATTCCATGCAGAGTGCAACATATGAAGAGACAGAGACTTGCAGAGTGCAACACATGAACCAAACTCACAAATTTTACTCACACTGCGATGTACTCGTCACCGAATTCCAAAGCCAACTGATGAGAGATGAGATGTTTGTATGCGGTTTGTAGGGGTGGAAGGTGAAAGTAGCTTAGATAAACAAAACTAGCTCGTGTCACAGCCCATTCCGAGGGTATTCCTCACTTTTATTTCACATTCTTCCTAAATCTCGCCTGCGAAGCCGGTATTTTCCGTATTTTGTTCATTCCCAGAAAGGATATCTTTTCGTGTTAAGCGATTTTTGTTTCCTATTAAGAGAGACAAAATGTATGAAAATATATAGTAGTTTGTCCGAACTGTTGTATTATTTCGTGTTAACCGATATTTCATCTTAAGCGTTTTCGCGTTAAACGTATTTCACTGTATTATAAGAACTATTGCGTAAAACACTTCTTCTTAGAAACACTCGGAAAGTCACTGTTTGAAATATTTTACCTTACTTCTGAAAAACTGAGTATATCTGAAATTATTGCTTGGAAAATATATGAACTATTAGATCAATACCAAATAATTCAAGGAGGCGGTACTACTCTTTTTTGTTTATTATAGTAAATAAATCAAATTTAAAGTATGCATTTAAGACATAATGAAATAACGAAACATTTTCCTTCGGTTTTGCATATAGCTAACAATCGCAGAATGCCCAGTTTTTTATTTCAGAATACCTTGTATATTTTTACTTCTTCAAACCTCAAATAGGTATATTTTAAATTCAGTGATACTCCGTAAACATGTCAATCCTTTCTTCTCGAAAGATAATAATTTTTAGTTTAATAAACAAATGGGTCATGGGAAAAAAAAAAAAAATTCGAGTAATTATGCTCAAATCGTCGCTTTTCTGAATTAAAAAACTGGCCTAAGTTTAAGAAAATAAGGACTAAGCAATTTGTCGATCGCGTCTATGGCGCCAGCCTGTACCCTTACATACGCATCGGCAATCACATATTTTCGTTCGCATAGATTTACTAGATCAGCTGAACTTCTGTAAAAAACATTAACTGATAAAATCAAAGCGATGTAAATAGTATATAGATCTTTTGCATGAATTGCAGTTTTTGCAAACATTTGGAGGAAATATAGCATCGCCAGTTGAAACTCTAAGCTATATCGTTGTCAATAACAGCGGCGTGCAAAAGAGTATTTGGGATATACCCCCAGATATCAACTCTAGAGCATTTTTTTGTGTTTTTTTGTAATCACAGTTTGAACCTTGTCGTAAACAACGCTGCGAACAACAGTTTGTTCAGTGCAAATTTATTAGGTATCTAAATTAATTTGTTTTAAAATTTAAGATAATAAAATTAATGATCAGCAATATATTTGGTATCCAGTTTCGCTTCGTTTCCAGTGTTACGTTTTTATAAGATGTTGCTGACTAATGCTCACTTGTCTGACCTACAGTCAGCCCAAGTCCACGAAATTCTTCGTGGCAAGCAGCCCAAGATACGCCTGTCGTTGGCAACAGCCTTGAGCGCCTTACAGGTGACAGTGCGCTTTAGCTCAGTTTCGCCCCCCCCAATTTTGATGGAGAGCATCGAAGGTGGATGGGTGCGAGCGTCTCCCACCCCTCTTCCCCTACCATCAACCTTTCGATAAGACTTTCGCCTCGCATATTTAGAGTGCCCCATGCCGCACGGATACTATACATTTACAAACATCCATGCCTTCTCCGAGATTCGAACCTGAGAACTTAAGCACCGCAGTCAGCAAAGCTAATCACTATACCGGTTGAGCGGCTTTTTATAACATAAATGTAGATATAATTCTTCAATAAATATGTTTAGTGTGGGTTTTAACAAAGCACAAAATGTTTGCATATTTCGACAAATTAAAAGATAAAATGTTATTTTTTTGGTTTTTCATATTATTATATTATTAATACTTCATTTTAAATGTTAACCATAAGTAAAAGGCGTCACTGCATAAAGGCGCTAGCTAGACATTTGCACGACGGCCCCGATTACGCTTGGCGAGGGCCTGCCTTCATATTATTGATCTTTACTTTCTTCTTTCTCCAAAAACTACTCGCTACAGTTTTATCTCACGACCAACATATTCCCATAAAAATAACGAAATCACTCAACTTTTCTGCTAAACTCTTAGTCTGGTATCTTTTAACATAACCACAACGTACAATAACAGAAAATAAAATGTTGATAATTTGCCTTCGGAAAATCTCTTCCATTGATGATATTAAAAAACCCAGACAAGAAATTCTGGTAAAACGTTTTACCAAACATCGTGAGATTTGTGTGTTGGAGAACTCGGACGATACTTCTGCACTCTTACAGCCCTCGACATCAATTCTGTATTAATGTTCCGAGCTACAATACTGGAGAACGAGAAAATACTATGGTAGGATTTCATTTCCAAAAGCAGATGTGTCAGAGCTTTACAAATCGCTCTCAGGATAGGCGAAAAAAATCAATAAATAAAATAATAAATAATTACTAATTATGATTAAATAAAATTGATAGAGATAAATGAAAAATAGTAACTAAATTAAATTAATGGAACATAGTTAAATAATATATTACAATACCTAAGCTCCTCTTATTTGGATCTGCGGATGTAATATCATCATACATTATCATCGCATGACTGAAAAATCTTTTTATATCATATTCTGAAAAGTTCTGAAAAGCCATTTTTCCAGCCATTTAGGAATAGACAAACTCTCGATTTCATCTTTCGCCTTAGTACCGCTGCCTAGACCAGATAACGAAAACAATTTCGGACTGTTGATTCTGTAGCAAATAACCAAGTCTTTTCCAACATTAGCATTCTATTAAAATTTGAAACGTCTGAATCGATGTGATTGTCGTACTTCTTCAAATGGCTTAAAACGAGGCTGCATTCCTTAATAACATTTCAAGCTCCTGAATGCACTTTTCCCAACAAGTTGAAGCATCGAAACTGCATTCGGCGGAAAGGAAACAATCTATTCCAAGCTTCTGAAATCTACATGTGCAGTACAGAAGAGAAATAATCAAGAATAGGAACTTTCGCTTTTTGGCCCAAAGATTTTCATGCCACTTTCTAAGTCTTCTCTAGGTTTCACGTCATCCATGCCTTACGATTAATTTCAAATGAAACAGAGTTTTCAGTGTTTTAAGCATCTTGGCTTTTGAGGTTTTGTAATCACCGAAAGCCTATGCTGACAATGCGATTTATATTGGAACCTATAAGATTTATGATTCGCAGTTTTGACCATATTTCGCCAGCGTGTCTTTGGTCCTCTAATGTTTGGTTTGACATCATCATATATAACAGTTTAGCTTCATCGGCCTTGAAAATGTCTTTACCTTAGTACTAGCTAGAGATATCACCCAAAGCATCATTCTATTTCCATTTCTTGATATAAATTTTTTAACCTAATTCTGCCTTATTCTTTTAAACATCCTTATGCTTGGCCTTTCCTGGCTTTTTCCTTCCCAAAATATGCATGGTTGCAAAGAAATATTCAAAAATTTATATAAAGAATATCCTATGAATCGTAAAAGATCTAACTAATTCAAAATCCTTATTAGCAGGGCAGAACTTGAAATCCACTTAAACTGAAACAAAATAAACATAAACCGATAAGGATCAAAATTTCATTCCCTAAAAGACAATTCCAACCTTAAACGATTCACCAATTCCTCTTTCCATGAATTTCAAAATTTCCAAAATATTCCTTGAATCGAGATCTATGTGACAAGCTCAGTCAAATATTTGAATGGAATCGGAGACCCCATTTAAGCTCTTTCGTTAAATGGTCACGCACGTCATACGGTGTCTTAAGATATGCTTACCGTATCCTCATTCTTCTAGAGTTAAGCTCACACCTGTATTGCGAAGCCTTTGTTTAGAACACTGAGAAAAGTCGGAGTGAAGACATAAGAGCATTTTCGTTTACAGTTGGAATGGATTCTGCCTTCAGCCTTCGTGGGTGAATGTTGCTCAGCTCTTGCTTTTCTCTGTTATATGGAGAACAGTCACGATCCTTTGCCTTCGGGCACAGCTCTTCCGCCTGATAAAAATTCAACTAAAGATTGGAGTCTGCCTACAAATACGACCGAACTGAATATGGATACCTCAACAATGGAGACCGGAAGCATGGATAATTCTGACTTCGACTATGTAAAAGCCGCTCTGGATATAACGATCGAAATTAGATAAATAGAAGCAAGAATAGAACAGAATACACAACTGAAAATCCAGATGGACGCTATACGAGCAGTTTCTGATCCAGACCAACATACTCCTATCCTGGCAAAAAATATCCGAGACCTGAAAAAGAAGCTGGAGCATCTAAAGAGTAAGTTAGATACTTATAACCTCACAGTGTGCTAGGAACCCCTTAGATAGCCTCGCAAAAAATTTAAATGCTAATCTTAACATAAATGCTAAACGAAAGCAGCATGAAATTTCGGATAACTCCGATGACAATTCAAAAGACGAGGATGGTTTTATTAAGCCCACTAGATACGCCAAGCAAATCAGAAAACCAATAGTCAAACCGAGACTGCTACTCAAAACAGATTTAGTCCTTTGGACTCAAATAATATTACACCCACCAACATACAAATACAATTAACAACACAAATCAACCTTCAAACCTTTGCGCAAAACATAGACACTATCTTCACAGACTCAGCTCAATCTAAATCAATTCCACCGGTCATGGTCAAGCCACCAGATAATCAAAAATTTAACACTTACCTAAAATTCCTTGCAGACCAAACAAAAGCTAAATTTTGCGGCAAAATCAGCGGTGAATTCTTGAAAATCTTACCTAACATCTCAGACGACCATAGAATAGTCACAAAATATCTCAAAGACAAAAATATTGAACATTACATCATAATCCCAAAACATCACAGACCCATTAAAACGGTCATTAGAGGACTCCCAATTGATATGGACTTCACTGAAATCAAAGAATTACTCACAGAACAAGGATTTACAGTATAGAAAACAGTACAGATGACAAGTAAACAGAACACGCCAACTTATGCCTCTTTTCCAAATACAACTTCTCCCCTCACCAAACATAGACGAAATTTTCAACATAACACACATGTCACTTTTCATAGTGTAAATAGAAAAATACATTAACAAAAATCTTATCCCTCAGTGTCACAACTGCCAGAAATGGCACAACTCATCCGAAAATTGTTTCCTCGCCCCCCATTGTGCCAAATGCGCCGTGGAACACACAACTGCTACATGCCCCCAAAAAGGACACATTGATAATCCCACTTGCGTAAACTGCCTAAATTCACATCCAGCATCGAACAGGCGTTGCGAATAATTCCCTAAAACCAAAAACAACACTTTTCAAGGCCTAGAAAATCTTACGCAGACATACTTACAAATAATAATCAAACTCCACAGAGAACTCTACTCCCCTCACCCCAGCCAATCAGAATGCAAGTACACAATCTCGCCCTTCTATACAAACTCCACGTACTCAAACACAGAATACACAACCTACCCCAGCATCTAACAGCAATAGAAACACTAATATTAATAACCTTACTGGATTTATGGAATTACTTAAAACCATTAAAGAACTCGAAAATATTTTCGGACTAAGAAATCACTCATAAACAAAAATTTAACACAATTAAAAATGCAGAAGCACTCATGGGAAAATGTACATTATATTCCTCATATTTGAAGAACTCAACAACACCCAACATGACTAATTACTCCCCCACGAAAGACCATTATCACCTGGAACGCAGGTGGCCTCTCCCCAAAACTAAACGAACTTAGGGAGTTTATGAATGAGTACAGTCCTGATGTTTTATTTCTCCAAGAACACATCCTTAGCCCTAATTTAAAATTCCATATTGCCAATTATGAGCAGTACAGGTATGATAAGCCTACAAATACTGGCAGACCCGCCGGAGGTGTTATTATTCTAATTAAACGCTCCATCACTCATTACCCACTTACACTACCACAGCTTTTAGCCACAGAGGCAGTAGCTATTAGCATCATCCCACCCACCGAACCTCCCTTCACTTTAGTCTCCATCTATGTACATAACACAGCACATGCAATTAATGTCGTTTATGATATTAAAGCGATATTTCAACTCAACAATAGACTTCAGAATGCAAGTACTTGTCTTGGTGGAGACTTTAAAGCTAGACACCAAGCATAGAATTGCAACTGAATTAATTTCAAAGGAAGACAAATATTTATTTTTGCAACCTCAGGCATTCTCTCTATTGCAGCTTCGCCCACGGCAACACGCTATGCCGCTAACTCCGCTTTCACATTGGACTTTTTCATTTCGAAAAATATACAATATCCATCCAGTATAATTTCCTTTGATGAATTATCTTCCGATCATAATCCGGTAATCATCGAAGTGGAACTCAGTCGTCATAGCACACCAGACAAGAGAGCCCTTATCACAAATCGGTCTAAGTTTACCAAAGCTCTAAATCACACCCAGTACTCGAACACCACAATACACTCGAATGATGAGTTAGATGATTTAATAGAAAATTTCACTAACGACAACTAGAAGATTTCCAACACCCAACTCCTACCTGAAGATAAACTCAAGCAGAACAAACAACTGAAAGATTTAATCAAAAGGAGAAATCATGCTAAAAAAGTCTGGCAACGTACTCGCCATCCTAATGATAAATTTCTGCTCAACGCCTTACATCATTAAGTCAGGACTACGACAAAAGAACACACACGTAAACGCTGGGCTAATTACCTTGAAATCTTAATACCGAGGATAACTCACTCTGGAAAGCAGCTTCAAGGTACAAAAGATGCCACACAAATATTCTGCTAATTAAAGGCCCTACTTAATCGCCTACACAGAAACTGAGAAAGCTCAGTCCTTAGCAGATCACTATGCTACTCAATTTATCACTAACAACATTTTTGACCCACACACAGAACAAACAGTTATGGATACTATCACACAATTCTTCTCACAGCCACGCACTAACAATAGCATCGCAATTTATCCGACAGACGTCCTTAACTATATTGAAAAAAATGAAAGATAAAAAGAGTCCAGGCATCGACCAAGTGTCAAATAAGATGATAAAAAATATGGGTCTAATGATGACCTGCAGACTTACAAGAATCATCCAGTATATAATCGACTTTCGGTATTTTCCAAACAAATGGAAGACTGCTATAATTGTCCCAATACCAAAGCCTGAAAAAGCCTTAAGCAAACTTGAGTCATATAGACCCATAAGTCTACTTCCTACCTGCAGTAAAATAGCCGAATCAATCATCCTAAAAATCACTCTGAACTTTGCTGAAGAAAAGGAATATTAAAATCAGAACAATATGGCTTTAAAAAATATCATTCAACGGTTCACCAACTAACTCTATAGAGTTACAGAATTACTTTCTTCTGGACTGCAGCAAAAAACCAGCACTGCAGCAATTTTTATTGATATAGCTAAGGCGTTTGACTGAGTTTGGCTCGATGGCCTCATATACAAATTAATAAAACTGGGTTTCCAGACTACATCATTACAACACTTTCTTCCTATCTTTCAGATAGATACTTTTGTCGTTCGCATTAACAACAATTATTCAAATAAACAAAAGTGTTCGCTAGTGTCCCCCAGAGGGCGCCACTTGCGCCTTTTCTCTATAATATTTATGCGAACGATATCCCACACACGCAGAACATGTTTGAACGAGCAACGATTTTTCGACTCTCAGACGCAGTCAGAGTAGGACGTCTGAATTTTCGCTCTTACTTTATCTTGTTGCACCGTTATTTTTCGTAGCTTAAATCTTACTGATTTTGAGATGGCAAATATCATGAAGGCGATGTTTGATTTCATCAATCATGACATCAAGGACTTCAAGAAAGGCTGAACTTTTCGACTCAGACATAAAACGTCTGAATGACCTAAGACAGCTTAAAGCACTCTTCTCCACCACCTTTCCGGACTTTGCTAATCATCCTTCAGCAGAAAACCAGCAGCAGACTGCCATGCTAAGTACCGTGCTGACCGCAAGTGGAAAACGACTGAGAACTCCGGAACCGGACACGTACAACAAATATGCAATCCTGGAACAAGTTTCTGATGATCCTGACCAACCCTGCAATGAAGGAAACTCATCGAAGCCTCCCTCGTCATCGCAAAAAATTAAAAAGAAACCCAAATCCAAGCCAGTTCCACTACCCAAGCCCAAACCGCAGGACGCAGCCCAAGATGTGCCTAAATCAGAGGAAAAATCCTTTACCACCAGGCGCCGGACGCGGATCCTGCTCCTCCAATGAGAAACCAGGATGCAGATCCCCAGAAACCAATGGAAACACAGGATTTCCAAGCCAAGGACAGTTTCCAGTGTCCCAGGAGAAATACGAAAATTCCTCCGATTATAGTTCAGGACACTACCATCACCTGGAAACAACTAAATGATCTCCTAGAAAAAGAAAAAATGGATTTTAAAGCAAAAAGGAAAAGCGACTATGACTTCGAAATAAAAATCTTCAATACTGATATGTATAGGCAGATCACCGCCTTACCGGATAAAAAAGAAATCAAGTATTACATGCATATGCTGCCGGATGAGAAATTGCTAAAGGTTGTTATCCGTAGCATTCCATCATATACTCCTCCAACAGAGGTTGGTGAAGCCCTTGTGAACCTTGGATACAAGATTAATAAGGTCGTCCAACTTACAAGAAAGCGAGGTACAGAAATTCAAAAGATGCCTCTATATCTCGTCATAGTGCCAAAAAGCGACAAGGCCATTCAAGACCTGGAATACCTGATGAGACTTCGTGTCACAGTTGAGACCTACAGGGGCAGAAGAGGCCCCACTCAGTGCTATCGTTGTCAAAACTTTCACCATGCTCAAGCACAGTGTCACATCCCTCCGCGGTGTGTAAAGTGCGGACAGGGGCATGAATCCAAAACTTGCACTAAATCACCAGACGAGACAGCCACCTGTGCGAACTGTGGTTTAAATCAAATCACACAGCATCATTTCGTGGATGTAACTAATTCCGCAAGCCCCGGCAATATTCACAGGGAAAAACGTTGTATTCGGACAGAGTCATCATGAATAGTGCTCAGCCACCCCAAAGCAGGCACGCACCTGAAATTGCCGAGCTCTCAGCAAAGCTAGAAGAGGCCAAATCATTGATAGCAACCCTTACGGCTGCTATCTCCGTTCTGAAGGATACAACTACTCAGCTCAATGCCGCTGCTGTACAAAATTCAGTCATGCCTCTCCAGAAAAATCATGACTAATTCTCATCACAGTTTTTCTCTCACCATTACTCTGTGGAATACACAGAACATCACACAAAAAATACCTAAATTTCAGGACTTTTAATTCGCCATGAATTGGATATTTGCATTGTCACTGAGACACATGCTAATTCGAAGCACAACATCAATATCGCAAATTACAACACATATCGATGCGACCGTGGTGGAGGTGTTGCACTTTACCGGAAAAGAACTCTTTGCTCAGAACTATTATCTGCGGACAATACAGAAGCATTTGAAGTCATCTGTGTAAATGTTGTACTACCCAAAATCGGAAATACCAAAATTTGTGCACTTTATAACCCTCCGGATAACAGAATCTCAGCACCTGATCTGCACTTTTATCTACAAGACTCAGCTCCCACAATCATTTGAGGAGACTTTAATTCAAAACATGTGGACTGGGGCTGCAATCATAGCAACGCAAATGGTCATATCATCAGAGACTACGTTGAAAATAATCCCATCTTCCTATTCACACCCGAAGAGTCTACAGTACCGCCCAAATACTCCTCGCAAATAACCTGATACTCTTGATTTTTATCTCTAAATTTTAACATATCTCTTGCTGTTGAAGTAATTCAAGAACTTTCCTCAGATCATGTCCCCGTAATGGCAAGGTTGGGATGCAGCAAGCCAGAAGATAAAATGAAAAGAAAAATTGTGGATTGGAAATTACTTTATAACCTCGCAACTACATCACCCATAAGTCTGGGTTCTCTTAAAACCACAGATGATAACGAGAATGTTACAAAAATCTTTACGAACACTCTTCAAGATTTCCTAGCACAAGCAACTACAGAAAAGATTAATTCCTATCATTACGGCGCCCTCCCCATGCATATTTGTGATTTCTCTTTAAATATTTTACTACGCTCTTTCCTACCATATTTCAATATAAGTACGACAAGCTAATTGAATGGCAAGAACTGTTAAAACAAACATTCATTACAATTTGTCACATTTTACTTTTAAGTAAATAAAGGAGTTATTTAATACAACTGATGTATTTCTCAATGAAATTTGCGAGGAATAACTTTACTTACAAAGTCATATATATAACGATTTTTTTAAACAATATCTGATACCTGTAGCCTCCGAATTACATTTCTGCGTTTCTAAATAGCTCCATTATAAAGGTAATGAAATATGAAAACAGATTTCTCTCTTAAAGTATACTAAAATTGCTATATATTAAATTAGTTAAAAAGTTAAAAAATTGCTATATATTGCATAATGCGAAAACAAACCACCAAATGTGAAGAAAAAGAAACTTAGGTATCAAAGGGAGAAAAGAGTGCTCAGTCAAACCTCACTATAACGATCCTGGCTAAAAACGACATTCCGAATATAGCGAATGAACTTTTCGATCCCGTCCTATACCCTTAATTACCTATAACCTTAATTTCCACTCTCTGGAATGATAACAGATTATCATTACTACTTCATTCAAACAGGCTATCCACAAGTTATTACTGCAGGTTAAAACGAACAGAAGCGAGGGGCAACACTCACTAATCATAAGTCTAGACATACAGAGGGAGCCTTTGACTCCCTGTGGTGGCCAGACACCGTAGAGACATTGACCGCAATGGAATGTCCAGCCGATTTCCGGGATCTAATTGCTAGCTACCTCCACAACCGCTCAGTTCAGGCCACAATGGACTCCGGATTAATCACACAACAGCTGCAAAGAGGTTGCCCACAAGGATCGTGCCTAGGGCCGATGTTATGGTTTCTAGTGGCACATACCATCCTCAAAGATTTCCGGGACATCCCAGACTGTCAACTAATAGCATTCGCGGATGACTTTTTAATGATCGTAAAAGGAAGATCCAAAATTGAATCCGCAGCCCAATTTTTTTACTTAAATCACTTCAGTGCATGCGCACGAAAGCATAAGATCGTCATATCCCCCACCAAGACGCAAGCCTTGCTTATTGGAGCAAACGGCCCTCTGAAAAGGAGACCATCTTTGAAGCTACAAGACACCTCCATCCAAACAGTACAAAAGCTGAAATATCTGGGCATTATTGTTGACCATCGATTATTCTGGATATCTCACATCAAGTATGTCAGAGAAGAAACGAATAAACTGAACAACCACCTGAAACGCACAGCATCATCAGCATGGGAAGTCTCATCAAGACTCCTCAAAGAATGGCACAATGTGGTAACACAGAGAATCCTACTTTACGGCTCAGGCCAGGAATCTGACGGCGCATGAGCGTAAACTACTTAACTCAGTTCAACGTCCTCACTTCCTCAGCATAAGCAGAGGTTATAGGACTACATCCACAGCAGCTCTACAGATACTGACGGGCCTCCCTTCGATGGATCTTCTGGCGTAGCGAGAAGCGACTATCACCTGCGTCCTCAGGCTTAGAATCGACCAAAAGCTCTGGAACAAAATGTACCTGCAGGCAGAATATGAGGGTAAAGTGTCTCACCTGCCATCATGACCTCACAGTTAATATTGAAGATGTAACTTCTCACCTCCTAATGATAGCTTCGAAATTTACACAGACGGTTCGAGAATGGACTCAGAGACCGGCAGTGGGCTTTGTGTACTTAAAGCAAATGAGATACTGTACAGCTGGAGAAGAAGACTTGGAGAAAATAATTCAATCTTCCAAGCTGAACTGGCAGCGCTTAGGAAAGGGATATACCTTTCACACGCTTTCTAGAGTCAAGTATTCGTCTATAGCGATCCAGCCTAAAGGCCATTGCTGGCCCATCAAGCACAAACCCCCTAAATCCAGAAGCTGCTACTGCATATATCACCTAACATAAGACCTAACTTATCCTGGATACCAGCTCATACTGGCATCGCAGGGAACGAGTATGCAGATACCAAGGCTAAAGAAGCCGCCACCGGCCGCCATCTACCAGAGTACAACCTGCCGCTCCCTGACTCCCATCTCAAAAGAATAACGCAGCAGGCCTTAATATCGCAATAGCAGTACCGCTGGAACACTTCTGTTTCTCCCCCAGCGTCTCCACAAATATATTGTCTCACTCTTCAACACTAACGACATTCCTCACAGCATACGGTCCTTTCCCAGACTATCTACATCGTTTTGGACTTAGGGATAGTGATCAATGTGAATGTGGCCTGCAAGGTACACCGGACCACTACGCATTTCCATGTGAATCAACCAGACAGTTTCATATCAAACAACCAGCAGAGCGATACAAACACGAATGGACTCAATACCTCTTGCAGCATAGTGGAACGCATCGTAGACTATTTAATATAATCCACAAGTGAAAGGAAAAATACTCTACAAGATAGCTGCTAGATGTTACTGCCAGCAAAAACAGCTAGCAAGGTTCCAGCATTGGGCTTAGAGTGACCAAATACCAAGGTGTGAATGTAAATAATAATCTGTAATATAATTCGTAGCGTAATTTGTAAGGTTTATGCAATGAATTGCATGATCTATAGTATAGTATTCTAACATAATATAGGTATCGTATGATTAGGTAATTAGGTAATGTGAAAAGTAAATGAAACCCTATGCTACTCTGCAATGTATTCTATGTTTTATATACTAAGTAGTGTGTTTCATGTAATACCATATATAAAATTTTGAATAATATAAGTATGGCACAATGTACCATTTTCAAACACAGCATAGGTATCGACAGGAAACGTAACGTGAAATGTGAATGAAATCCAGACGACGCAGTAAACTGAAATGTACCAAATACTGTGAAATGAATTCCTTGCAATTCCATGCTTTCCATGTTTGAATGTAATTTTATGATTAAATGTACTGAATAATATAATGTGTGATTTAACGTAACATATGTAATAAAAGGTAAGGTAAGATGAACAGTAAACGATTTGTTATGTAACCATACCACGTATCCCCTGTAATATATACTATGCAATATAATATACGTAATTCCGCCTTTAATGTATTGAATAGTATAACATATGATTTAATGAATTGTATCTTTATATAACATAAGTATAGAAATGTAAATATGTAACTATGTAATGTATTCTGTGTATTATAGACTGTGTAACACACTCCGTTTGATGTCATGTATAGCGAATTGGATGGTATAGTGTGTTGTATCCTAACATAACAAATGAACTGAAGAATATATAAGGTTAAATTGTAAATCATGTATTTGTTTTATATGAAATCGTGTACAGAGTGGTGAATAATTTAGAGTATGGCAATAGAGTACTAAACACTATGTAAGGTATCAATGTATTCCAATAATGAAATTCAATGCTGAATTCCAGTAATGCATTATGTAAATTATGTAAAGCACTATGTAACTAGCAATATGTATGTAGAGTACCATATACTAAGTACCAGTAACGTACTGTGCAATCCGGTAATATAGACCATGTCTTCCACGTATAATGTTTTGTATAAATTAACGTATGATATAGTGCACTGTATCTAAAAAGCACATGCATTGAAAGGAAAATCACGACACAACTATGAAAAGTGAAAACAATAAAGTATAACGCATTTCTTACTATGTAATGTATACTATGTAACCCAATAATGTAATCCAGTAATGTATTCCAGTATTATATAAAGTAATCCAGTAATGTAACTGTAATCTAGTAACGTATTCCAGTATTATGTAAAGTAACTAGTACCATGTATGTAGTGTACAGTACACTAAGTGCCAGTAATGTGCTATGTATTCCAGTAAGGCGCTCTATGTCAAAGACACGTATGTGACAGTGTCATAAGTCAAAGACACGCATGTGAAAAGCGAACGTAGTAAAGTAAAATGTATTATACATTATGCAATATATTCAACGCAATTCCAAACATAGTGTATTGAATAATATTATGTATGATTTAATGTTTCGTATTCTGACATAATGTATGTACTCTAATATAATAATCCCCGGTAATTCCACGTATAATATACTGTACAATGTAATATAGGGTGTAATGTACTACATCCTAACATAACGCATATATCGAAAGAAAAATATAGAGTGTAATGTAAATGAAACCTAAGCCACTACTATGAAACGCGAAATGTAACATAAAGTTTCAAGAATAACTGCAATTATGTCCAATGTAACATCACGAAACAAGATATCATCGTAATTTAGGTAATTTAAATATCCTATGTAACCAACATCCTATGTAACTCAGGTGACCTGTATCACTAAAAATTGTGACTCTGTAAGCTTCTATTCTGAAATCGGAAAAAAAAAAAAAAAAAAAAAAAAAACATGTTCTGACAGTCTTCTCAAAATCCAGTTGGTTAAATCTTAGGTCGGTAGCCTGGCCAGTGGCTCCCACTCCCACTACTTCATTCAAACAAAATTTCTTAAATCAATAGCCTTGCTTTACACACTGCACAAACATCTCTGAGCAATATAGGCAGTAGCAATTCCGGTTATATTAAAACTTGCTCCTTGTTAAACAGCAAACAATGAAATTAAAAATAAAAAAATACTTATCATGAATTTTGTTGTTGTCACAAATATGCACAAAAACTAAGCCTTCAAAACAGAATATACTTTAATAGGAAAAAAATTCAAGCATTTATATTTCTAATCAGCAAGCAAATCACATGACTTTATCACTTAACAAACCTGACTTAACAAACAAATCAGTAATTTTTAAAATGTACAAACTATGCAGAATTTAGACTGACAAGTACTATAAGAAAAATAACAAAATTACAATTTATAATATAAAGATATTTAATGAGTTTTTATCTTTTTTAAATTTTTTTTTAAGTTTCAGTTTATTTGCAGCAGAAAACTTACTAAGACATTTGTATAATTCTTTAAATATCTATTTGAAAATGTGTTCAGTATTTTCATAATCATATGAATCCCTTCGGCTGTGCTGGTTGCATTTGCCACGTTCATATCAGTGGCGTAAATAAGGGTATGCAAGAAATGCCATCGCATAGGGGCCCGAAGGTTTAGGGGGCCCTTGAGTGTCCTACTGAACTACATTTACATGGATTCTGTTATCTATCAACACATACAAAATAGAATCCTTCTTCTTTTAAGTTTTTAAAGGCCCTTAATATACGACACAAATAGGGGGACCTTGGAAGCAAATGAAACAGCTAAATACAGATTTACAGACACCCAAATTTCACCTTTGTTTTGATTTCTCTAGAAGACAACTTTCAAGTTATTAGAAATAACTGAGGCCAGGCTGTTGCTCGTCTACTGTGAGAACAAGTTCTAAATTTCTTGAGGTGTGCATGTGAAAGATGCAGTCCAAGGTGTAAGAGAGTTACGTAAATATTTCGAAATTCTTCAAAATATTTACGTGCATTTCGGAGAAAGTTTAAAAAGATGGAGTTTACTTTCTTCGGGAGACTCTGATGTTACTCTTAAAATTCTAAATCCTACAAGGTGGACTAGACGATTATCATGTTTGATAGCAATTAAACTAAGATACTTTGACATCTTAAAAACAATAAATTAAGTTATATTAACGTCAAAGAAAAGCAATTGCAAATGGGTTAAAAAAATGGAGTCTTTTAAATTTTTATTCTTAACAATTTTTATGAAAAACGTTATATCTTTTACTAATGCAACGTCTCAAGTATTACAAAGAAACTCAATCTTATAAATATCTAAAAGATGTTTCTATCAGTATGCAAAATATGAGAAACAAGTTTGAATATATTATGAAAGAAGTTGAGTTTGTTGCAAATAAATGGAGCACAGGAACTAAATTTGAAAATGAAAAAAAAAAAAAAAAAAAAAATAAATAAAGACAAAAAAGGTTTTATGGTTTAACGTGAGGATAACAGGTTTGAAAATTCCGAAGTATCTTTTAAAGTAACTGTTTTTTTATGCTGCTGCCGCTATTTTAAATACTCAGTTAACATATAGAATGACTGAAATGACAAAAGTCGCGAAAATCGCAATAACGTTTTCTTTTTTTGGACCTAAAAATCTGTCATAATTAACAATTGCAGAAATTATTAATAATATTTCAAAAATACAGAAAACATATAAAGGAGACTACTAATGCACTAGAAGTAAACTGCTGTGATTTATAAATACTTTCAGATCAGAAATCTAATGAATATTTAGTTAAATTAGCAGTGGTAACATATTATGTCATGGCAAGCAGTTATTCAGAAGTATGCAATTTATTTGTATTGTGTTTATCATTACTTGCAACTACAGTCACGAGTGAGAGATTATTTTCAAAACTGTAACTAATAAAAACATATTCGAGAAACACTATGACAAAAGATCGGTTGTCAGACCTATCACTATAGAGTGTTGAAGCTGAGATGTCTGAAAAAATAAACGTCCAGCTATTAATAAATAATTTTGCAGAAATGGAGGTTAGGAACGAATTTTGGCCACCAGTGTTATAATTATACTTAATTATGAAAAACATTAGAGAAGAGCAGCATGGGCCAAGAAAAATTAAAAGAAAACAGGGAAAATTGACCATACATAGTTTTAAGAAAATCATGTATTCAACTAGTTGAGTGTACCAAAAAGTATTTTAAAAAGAAAGGGGGAAAAAACTTTACCATACTATACCCTAAAAAAAAAACTTTACTACTTACCATATTTTCTACAAAAATTGCATGTTCAAATAATTTTCTTTATGAAATTTACGATAAATATGTTTTATATTTAACAAATGTATCGTTTACATCATGAAAGTTCTTATATATTACTTGTACATCATTGCATAAGTCATGTTCACAGAGCACAGAGAGTAAATCACAGAGCACTATATATTAGTGTAATTTCTTATTTGTACATTTACCTATTAAGCTGAGTTTATAGCATAACCAGTAATTTATTAGTTTGCAAAATTAAACGAAAAAAGTATATTGGAGCATCCTCTTCTTAATGCTATACTTTACATCGACATGTTCCTTTTTTTATAAAGACTTATTCATTTGTTATCAGTATGTATCTCAGTGAAAGGAGAGAAAAGTCTATCTCTCACACTCACACACGCGCACACAAAATATCTTAAATAAACTGGTTAAAATTATCTGATGTCAAATATTACGCCCAGACTAAAGTAAATTTGCATTTTACAGTTGGTGAAGGGAAAATATTTTCCTTATTATTCCTTTTTCGTGTTACGTATCTTTCAACTGGTTTCCTAAAAACGTGCTTTTATTTTTTAATAATTATTCCAGATCTGATAAAAATCATCATCAAAACATTGGCTTCTGGAATACTTGATTTTTTCCAATTTTCCATTTTCTTAAGCACAGTTAGTTTATCAGCAGAGCCAGAAAAATTTTTTGCATAGAAACCCAAGAGCTCTAGTTACGCCACTGGTTATATAGAGGTATATGTTTTGGGTAATAGAAGATTGATTTACAATGCTTATGGTTTAAGGAATTTCAGTCCTTTCTGCAAGTTCAGATATGAGGCCCCCTAACAGGGTCCCTTTTAAAATTATATCTTTTATGCATGATCCAACTGTTACATAACTTATTATTACTAATAATTTTATTTCGAAAAAATACTTATATAACATTTTTTATATTAATTGTTTTAAAAGTAATGCAGTTTTTAATAGTCAAATAGAACGCAAATGTATTGAAAACTGACGAACTTAAGTGATGTATCGCAGCCAAGAAGAATGGTTAGTAGTTGTTATTTAGCATCTGTTCAACAGGAAATTATAAAGAGCCAATGGTCCTTGTCCTGGAAATTGACAATTTTTTATCTGTGTTGGGTTTGGAACAGAGTTCAGTTTTTAAGTTCCGTCCAAATTTTCTTACTTTACTTGAGCATTAGTCCAATAAATCTGATAACGTAGACAGATCCACAATTTAATTGCCTCAGATTCTTCTAAATGAGGAAAAAATAATATAATTAAATGGAGTTTCCAAAAATTGCAACTACAAAATACAAAAAGAAAAACCAGTCTTATCTTTTAGTACTTGTAACAGCACTTTTTATATCTTAAGAGATTTAAATGGTAGTTTTTTTAGTGCATTGTAGTAATTAATTATTCAGTGCTCGTATTACAATAACCTTATATACTTCTTCTTATGAATCATTACTTCGGATTCATCTTGAAATACTCTTACATAGTTTAATTCAACTTCCAAAATAAAATTTTATTCCTTCTCTTTTATGTTGAATTTATATTTTTAATTACACATTAATAATTACTGTAGCACAGATTTAAAGCAGAAATTTCAAATCACAGATTTTGTTTTAATACATGACAATGATGATACATGACAATGATACATGACATGACAAATGATACATGACAATGACTATCGGATATAAAACTTAATTAAAATTGTTTACGAAAATTGGAGATCTTTGCTTATGTGATTTTCTACGTAACATGCCAAAAATAGAAATATGAAAATAAATATTTCTAAATCGACATACAATGAAATTTTTTTATAACGATTACCTACGACTCCCAAAAACTTTGACTTTTTTTATTGGGGTGACTATTTTAAAGCAGCCAGCTTGATGATGAATAACGATATACATAATATATTTATCCTGTTCTATGTTTTTGAAATTTTCTATAAAATGTAGAAGTACGTAAGTTTTATAGATAGTAGGTACGCAGGCTTATTAATACTCTTACATTAATAAAATTACGAATTATTTACAAAAACAAGCACTAAAAACTCTAGCGAAAATAAATAAAAGTTTACTTTATGTCAAATTTCCTATATTCTCTTAGTAAATCATATTCTAAAAGACGGAAAATGTAAAACAAAAGGAATGTTGGATGAAATTTAAGTGCAAGGTTTGGTTAGTAATTTTAGAAACACTCACAGGTTATCAACTTATCGATCCGCTGAAGTTTGCCAACCCCTTGAGGCAGACCCGTTGAAATATCTTCAATGAATTTTGGTCACGTTTTTATATTTTGCAGACACATTAGGTATTTTGGAAGCAGGAGACATGCAAAATGAGCAATGCCCTCGCCGGGACTCGAACACGGACCTCTCGACTAGTGGTCAGCACGCGTCGAGGCCACGAAAGCATGCTAAGAAGGCGAGAGAAATACCTTATATAGTCCTCCTTTTAAAGAGCACTTGGGGATTAGGGAACCCATTCACCAAATCCTGATGATGGAGAATCGTCATCCACCACCTTTTAGTTCGAGCGCCGCTTGTAGTGTCATTAGGTTATTTCGAAAGCAGGAGACGTGCAAAATGAGCAATGCCCTCGCCGGGACCCGAACCACGGACCTCTTGAATACGCATCGAACGTTCTGACCACTACACCACGAAGACATGATAAGAAGGTGGGAGAAATACCTTATAATTTTAAACTTTCGATTTTTGATTTGCAAGCGTTTCATTCTAAGGTTAACTATTTAGGATATACGAACGAAGCTAAAAAAAAAAAAAAAAAAAAAAAAAGACAGGTATAGATGGATACATCGATCTATCAGTTTTGAAATCAATGCAAATGATTGCAGTACCATCAAAGATAAAAATTAGCTACTTTTGGCACCATTTCAGCCTTAGTTTATCAATACTACTAGTTGCTCAGAACAAGAATGAAAGCATTCATATAAACAATAAAGCAATGCGATAAATCGTTCAAAATAGCTGTTAGTAAGGAAACTCATGGGATAGTCTACATGAAGAAAAGATAGCACTTGTGTGGTGTGCTTCACTGGACAAATCACACTGTATTGTTGATTAACTTTTTTTCCATATAAATAATTTGCTAATGCAATAGAAACCAAAAGTATAATAACTCAGTTGACGTATGATCACATAAACAACTTTAACAGCGAAATGAGACAATCAGAATTTGACAGTGAAATTAAGTGGCTGCTGTGTACACTGGAAGATCTCTGTTCAGTTAGAATACGGTCGTCTCACAAGTTGCTATTTTAATTATCAGTATTGAAGCTTATTCATTTCTCAGAAGTTTAAACTTTTTTCAGAGGTATCGCCTGCCGGGAGGAGAGAATAAAGATTTACTGTATTTTGTTTTTAAATAACAGAATATTTTAAGCAGCTATTAAACCGAAACAGAAAGCTAGCAACGCTTTTAATTTTAAATGATGATTCATCTTTCAAAACGAACAAATGTACTTCAACAATGTTGAATAATTTTTTATAATGCAGAGAATGCAGAAAATTCAAGTTCTTTACACCAAAATTAAAATATCAGCTTTTATTAAACATTGGTTCATCAAACGTCCGAATGTTTAAGACCGTTGAACATGGAAGTTAGATCCGGGTTTTGAATCCTGGCGAATGGACTGGGTGCGAGTGACGTAGGAAGGCAGGTGCGGTGGATACGACCAACACCTCCTAGAACTGAGTGAGCAAAAATTGTCGGTGTTGTATTAATGCACTTTTCCTTACACAAAATAACATGTCAAGGAATTTACACGGGCCTTCCCAACAGCTAACTGCAGTAGATTGTGGGTGAATCATGAGACGCTGTAATGATTTAGTATTATTGTGTTTTGTTTTGTTTCTTTTGAACCTTCAGCTCAAATAAACAAACATCTGGAGCTCAATTAAGCAAACAACGGTCTTAATTACCTATCGACTTATCCATGCTACATATATCATTCACCTTAAAAGTCAAATGACACGATAAAGAGTGTAGAGTTATCAAGTTTTTTTGTTGCTGGAGACGTGAAAAATGTGCAATGCCTTCGCCGGGACTCGAACCCTGTATCTTTCGAATACGCTTCGAGTATGCATCCAATTACATCTCGAGGCATGGTGAAAAGAGGGAAAAAAGTACCTTATATACTCCCCCTTTTAAAAGGTGAGTGGGGATTAAGGGATACAAGGTGGCGACGAATTATTGTCCAACATCTTTTAATTTTGACGCCAGTGTAGATCATTAGGTTTTCCTGAAGCAGGAAAGGTGAAAAATCTGCAATGATCTCGCCAGGAATCGAATTCCTGGACCTCTTGAATACGCGTCAAGTACGCTTCCAATTACACAACGAGGAGATTCGGAAAGGAGAGAGAAAATATCTTATAAATTAAGATTGAACATTTTCTTGGAGATTTAAAATTTTATTTACTAGATAATGTAATTGTATTTCGGTGTAATTTACTACTTTTTATATGTGAGACTACGTAGTGAAATTGACTGAAAAATTTATCTTTTTTTAAAGAATTTTAAATTTTATTCTACAAAAGCTATAGGTAAAATATGATTATTTGGAGACATTTCATGCTTAATGAATTCCTGCTGTCCAAAAATATATTATAAGTTCAAATATGAAAACTATCTATTTCATGAATTTACTATTATCGCAAACAATGAACCAAAATTATCATAAGTACTTTAAAAACAACTGGTTTAAAAGTACTTTAAAAGGCTCATAGTTATGAATCCGTACATATTTAATAAAAAGCTGAACTGTATGAAACAGTTAGGAATACTTGATAAATGTTGTCAATGCAATACTTTAATGAATTCATTATGACAATCTGCTGTAAATATAGAGGTGATTGGTCTCATTTTTGAAAAAAATAACAAAGCTAACAATTGTGTTTTGAAATACATAAATTCAAAATGCATTTTTATGCGTTTTCCTTTCTTAATAGAGCGGAAAAAGATGTATTGTGTAATACATTTCTTTCTCCTTTAATAACTGATACTCAAAATAGGTTTTTCGCTTAACCTTCTCGGTTCATCAAACGATGTTCGAAACTTTTTTGACCCTGAACTTGAACCTGAAAAAGAATAGTTGCTTTTCTTTATAAATAGAAATCACGTGATGTGAGTTACCTGAAAATCCGGTATGGAATATTTTAACATTACGCGAAAAGAGCTTGTTGTTCAAAGGGAAGATGTTAAAAATATTCATCATGAAGAAAAGGTCTATAAAGGGTCGTCTGAGAGAGGCCGAGTTGCTTTAAAGGGGGGGGGAGAGAAAGGAGATAATAAAGAAAAAGAAGTTTTGCGTTGATGACCGGTAAATGAGCTGGTCTTAAGACGACGGCAGAACTCGCGCAGGTAAGTCAATGGCTTTCTCATCTCTTCTCTCTAATTCACGGCCAATGTATTTAAAATGATCTTTGATAGGGAATAAATCAATATACTTTTGTCAATTTTTAGAAATTTTGATTCTATGTACCTCATTAAATGAGTAATTGTACATGATGCGTTTAGTATTAAATTTATTGAGACTATCTACAGAAATAATTGCTACTTAGAAATTCAAAAGCTCTTTAAACTAGCATTTAGCTGAAGGAAAAAGTTTTAAATCATCATTTTACTAAAAAAGATTTAAAAAAAGGCCTCCTACAATTATAAGATTTTTGATTTTATTACAGTATTGGAAAAATCATCTCATTAATTGGAATAATAAATGCATTTCAAAGTGTGTTTACTGTTTCATTACCTACAATATGTAGATTGTAATATTATGAGCATTAAAAAAAGTTATCGGACGTTTATTTAAATATATAATTGTCTACTGATATTTTTCTTGTAGATATCTAAAGGCATTTTTCTCTCTGGAACTTAAAATATTGCATTTATATAAACAGAAACTTCCAATTTTTTTTAAACATAGGCAGATATTAATTTCTTCAGTTATTCACATAGTTTCGTTATTAATTTCGAAAAAAAAAGTGGCCTGTAACGCTATATCAAAGCACTAGTGACTGCTAAATTATTCTAAACAAAGTGAAGGAGAAAACAGTTTATTAAAAAATTTCAGTAAAAACATGGAAAATTTCAAATTATTATTTTTTCTTTGACTACCCTTTTGTGGAGCTGTCTAGTTATCATATAAGTATCATAGAAAGGATTATCTGAGTTATCATCTCTTAATGTTTTAGAATGTTGCTTTACAAGATGAACTTGCTTTTTGTCTGTTTAACCTCTCATTGCAATGAACAATTAGTATTCGAGATTTCTTTCTTTCTGTCAATCAATTTGTCAAACGAAGCTTGATAGAAAAAAAGTAGTATCTAAAACTTTCGAAAATAAAATACAATCTTACACTTTGTTAATTTTGATAAAATATTTAATTTTCTTCCGACTTAATATTTCACACCATCAGGGTGGACAGCAGCTTTTGTAAGTTGTCAGGCATCGAATTTTGCATTCACATTCAATGCTGTAAATATTTACAGCCTAGCATTTACTTTAGAAATACAGTGATTTTACTCACAAAAGTGGCGGTACGTTTTGTTCAGAATAATATGGAAGCATTTACTGCCTCCATATTATTCTTTGCTGTAGATAAATTGCTTGTAATGTAACCTTTCAGTATGCATTTCCATTTTCGCAGACTTACCCACTAACTTGCAAGAACTTACATTTGTACGGGAATCAGAATTAAACTGTTAAAGTGTACTTAATTTTTCTCCCGTTTTCTTTGCATTTGAATGCATTTCAGAGTAAAATCAATAAATTTATAAATTCAATAGAAAATTACAGTTAAACTGTAAATAAATTTACTTACTTCATTTTTACGGTATAAGTAATTTATATTAATTGTTTTATTAATAATGCAGTTTTTCCCGCAACTATAAAATACACTAAAGTAACACTGAATTAGGGACAGGAAGTCCATAATGAGTTGGTCCTACTCTGACCTTGATAATGGCTGACACACGATGAGGCATAGATTCAATAAGTTTGCGGAAACATTCTGCGGGAATGGCTTGCCAGACATCGGACAGAGATGTCCATAATTCAGGAAGAACGCTAGTGTTGTGTGTTGTGGTTTTACACCTCTCCTCCAAAACATCCGAAAGGTATGCTCAGTGGGATTTAAGTCAGGACTTCTAGGTAGCTAATTAATGAGAGAGAAATCAGATGAAAGCTCATCCTGCCAGGTAGTAGCCAACCGGGACCTGTGAGAGCTGCAGTTATCTTGCTAGAATACTCTATTTCCATGTGAATGACAGGACAACATAAATGTATGGAGATAATCACCGAACAACTAACTCTACTTACTGAATCATATTTAGGAAGGTTGGTAAAAGTGCCAAAGATCCCAAACACTGCCAGGAGGAAACACCCCAAACCATGATTGAGCCGCTGTGGCTTTGTACATTTCCAACCTGGCATGCAGGATCCATAGCTTCATGAGCCTGAAGCCATATTCTCAGCCTCAGTTCGGTGTTAAGTAGCCAGAATCGAGACTCATCACTCCATGCTACTCATTTCTAGTCCTCAAGAGTCCATTATCTGAGTTCTCTTGCCCAGGCAACACGTGCAGCTCGATGGCATGCACTGAGCAATGGTGTTCTCGAGGGTCTACGGCTCCCGAAACGGCCGTCGAAACGACGCTTCCGGAATCTCCGTTCTTCTCTCAGCTTCACGAGCACTGCTACTCCTCATTCATGTCTCGGCTGCTATATCTTTCATGACACTTTGTACCACATGGACACGGTCCGCTCTCAAGGGTGGTCTGCCACTTCGTTGACGATCCTCCAAAATCCCCGTTTCCTTTAAACGTCGTATTAAATTCCGTATCCCATTTAATGAAATAGGGCTTTTTGCGCCTTCAGTCCTTTCTCCGTGCGAAACTTTCGCAATGTAACAGTTGTGGATTCACCATTCTTATAGAACAATTTAACCACCAACGCCCGATCTGGTAAAGAAAGCATGCTGCCGGCTTCGAATGAAGGCTCCGTTTCCAGCCAAGTCTTTTATTGATAGCCTGATTTGCATAAAACATCTCAGTGTGACGTGTAAGCGCCCTCAGTCGGTTACATTTCTTTTCTTTTCTTTTCTTTTTTTTTTTTTAACATGGGAAAAAATCCAATGTCTTTCTGACCATATTGGCGCAAACAGAAAAATTGTCCGTACGTTCCTTCTTTCATTACGAGTTTTTGAACTTTTTACGAATTTATGACGCACCCGGTATACGTAATATGAGCAAAATCGAGTAAGTTTCAGCAAAAGCTCTCTTTACAACTCACTTTGTAATGGAAACAAATAATCGAAGCACATTGAGAGCATCGTTTTGGTTTCATAAAATTCAATATATTTGAACCGTAAACGCAAACAACTAAGAAATTGCGGCCAGTGGAAAAATAGCAGCGCTCTAAAAACGCGCAGTGATAAGGGTATCTTAAATAGTAAAGCTGAGTAACTAAAATTATTGTGACAGTAGTAATTTCATAAATTCCAACGAATTGTTTGAATGCTTTGATATCGTATCTGGGTATAATATTAAAACCTGAATGTTGCTCAGAGAAGCTGTATTATATTCTAGTATACAGAGGGACATTTTTAGACGAGTTTCATTGTAATTACAGAAATATTTTACCTAAACTTTTAAATTTTTAAATGTTCTATTTGATAACTCTTATTCTTCTCTATCTTTATACACCATAATTTCCAAGACAATAAAGCCTTTTAGAGTAGCGAAAGAGGTTTTTTTATCTCATTGCTCTTGAACAGCTGCCCAAAGTCTAAGAAGGTTGTAAGTCGACGTTTGAACACCCGCAAAAGCGCAAAAATACTTTGTTGATAAATCAAGAGATTTTGTAGGGATATGAGTAAAAGGTATGGCTTTGATACCCGTTTCTTATTCCATTTTCCCCAGGAAATTAATAGTAGATTTTGACGTGTCGCTGCTCGCTTTCCCTTGATGCATTTCAACTGATTCATCAGTGTGTGTGTAAAGAGAAGGTATTTCATATTTGAAAGCTGGGTGTGAAGTATATTTTTGATAATATGTGGAGTTGATCCTAACACTTTTTTTCACTCTCTTTTTTTAAATTTGTCTTTATAATATGAAAAACCAGTAACAACCATAAATTCTTTAGAAAAACTTTCGTTATAATCCTTGAACCATGTTTTGAGATTTTTTTCCCTCATCTTGTTAATAAATGCATCTCTTTTTATTGTGGTCATTTAAGTACACCTAAGATTCGTCTATTGTGACAACGTTTTTCCATTTTTGTCCGGGTAAGTGTTTCTTATAAACAGTTCTGCAACGCGATGTGCGTTCGGCGATATGTCGTGAAAAAAGAAGATGCACATTACGTGTTTTCGCCTTTTTAAGATTCAAATCAGCATTAATCACTTTATTTGCAGTTTCTACTGAGCATTTTATTGATTTTGCAACTGTCCTTGGACTTGGCGGATTTTCTTTTAACATTAAAGATCTTACTTTTGCAACATTCGAAACATTCCGTTTTTCCTTGGATACGTATTTGGAATAATTTTCCCACTTGAAGCTAAATTTTGACTTCCCTCCCTTTGTTGTTGACAATATTACCTATCATAGCTTTATATATCGGAAAACCACGGCTTTCACAACGTGTTTTAATAACTAGATAAGAATACGTTTCTTCGGAATGAACACAAACATAGCCTTTCATCCATTGCTTCTTTAAAAGCGGCATTGTGCATGAAAACAAAACTGTCAAGTAGCAGATGATAATTTATATTTTCAAAAATATAGTTGCAGTTAAAAAAAAAAATTCCAAGCAGGGGATTTTTTTTCACAGCAAAGTAAAATCCTCTAAAAAAATGTGCGAACAGCCTCTGTTGATAGATTGTTCCAATCATGTTATCCGTAGCAATGGGACAAAGTGATGCGATATATTACATATGTAACCATTATATCGTCAACATTATTATATTGCCAACATTAATATCGACTAAATCCCTTTTCCCCATCCGCGCCCCATATGGTGTAATCTACAGTACAAAAGTACTCATTAGAGCGGAGCAGAATTTATTCTTCGGTTATTAAATCGCGCAAATATTTCATTTTACCCATAATAAAAGGCCTCTTTACTTTTCTAAATAAAGGTATAAAATGTGGATGGATATATAGAGATGAGATGTAATTTTATGTGCAAGAAACTTCTTCTTTCATGCTCTAACCATTTGATACATATAAATGCTCATTTATGCAACCATGGAAAGATGTCTAAGGCAGTCTGCCTCAGGAGGGAGTTGCTGTCGTGGAAGCCTTTTTAAGGGAAGCTACTCTCAATCTTAGAGAAAACTCTGAAAACAACCATGCAACAAATGAGTTCACCAGATTCGAGCCTAAAGCGAACTAGAGATGAAAGTACCGATGTGTAATCGACACAATGTGAATATTTTTGCTGAATTTTTCTCAGCACTAAGTCTTGTGGAACGCAAGTTTGGTCTCTGCAACTATTAAAGATCTGTGAGAATTTGAAGGTCAATCGTGAATATATTAGCGTAATATTTATTCTTATTTGTAATAAAATTCTCAAGGAAACTGTCAAGTGAAGTACAGCCAAAGTCATCTTTTTTCAGATTTGTGAAAAAAACTGACGTCCTACTGTAAGTTCATTTAAGCATTTCATTGAGTCGGAATAAAAACTGATTTGGAGGATTAATTAATTTCGTGTATTTTTCCAAAAATACTTTTGTGTATATGCCTTTTCCGATCAATGCATAAACATTTTAATGTTCTTTTCTCTGTGCATTCATTGATTGGCGAAAATACTTATGCTATTTATATTAACGATGTTTTGGATAATAGTTTCTTCATGAGTTAATTAAAATCCAGAGTTTTCTGAAATAGAAGTCAGTTTTCAGTCCCGAGGAAACGAGCAATTTCTTCAGTAGTTTGATACTTGGCTTGATGATTTGATACTGGTTAATTCAAAGCAGGAAAATGTCATTTTGATATTTGATTTTATTTTTCAAAGTGTCCAAGAAATCATTACTGTCCTTTTGCATGAAAAAAAGACAACTCAGAATTCTGTTTGACTGTACAAGTTTCTTAAAAACTAGCAAATTAACAAAATAAAAAAAAAGAAGTATTTTCAGTTTCTCAGTGAAAGGAAAGAACTAGAAATAAGCAGTTTCGATCACTGGAAAAGGTCAAAAGGTCCTTGACTCTTATGTAAGTACAAGAAGAAATTGCCTCTTCTTTTTATCTCCTGCCACCTATGTCAAGGAAGATAACGTTTTTGGCCTAAAATTTCGATAGTAAGTTTTTAGTAAAGAAGCACGAATTAGGGTCCCACAAGCGTTTTTACTCTTTCACAATGATGATTTTCTGTCTTTGACGATTTTTTTTATCCACTATGATATCAATTTTCCAAAAATTTCTGTTTTCCCTATTTAAGCTTTCTGCATTCATATAAAGAGTTGATAACATTTTAGGTACAACTAGGCAAACGGAAGTTGTACTTTACTTGAAGCTCATTGCAGTTTTTAATGGGCAAGTGGAAGTGATACATTACTTGAAGCCCATAACAGTTTTTATTGAAAGATTATATTAAAATATAACACAAAACTTTTAAATTTAAGTTTTAAGTCAATGGTAAAAGGATAGTAGATTTTGGCTGAAATTTATAAGCCAGATGTCATACTTTACTTGAACAGATTTTGGTGAAAAAATATATTAGGATGTAGTCCAAAACTTCTCAAATTTGGTATTTAAAACTCTTATATACACATACAATGTATATACCATCATGACTGAGAATAATATATCTGATTTTGATTATATATGATAACCCGAAAGTTGCACTTTACTTGAACTCTCAACATATTTTCGTGGAACAATTAAAATTCCTTACAATAAGAGTTTAATGCAGCGTATATTAAGAATATTTTGATTCTATCGAGATATGATATTTATTTATATCAAGCGGCAGAAGAGAATGATTTTTATAACAGCGTTTCATTCTCAGAACTTCAAAACTCTAACAATGGAAGCACGTTGCCAAAAAGTGCGCTTATTATTATCTTGCCCTGTTGATGATGACGAGGCACAAGAGCAAATAGAAAATTCAGAAATACTTATTTCTTTCCTTCTTACAGATCCCAGAACGTACGATAGTCGGGCCCACCAATGGCAGAGCGGTAAAGTTGCTGAACATGGGCGTTTTCGTGATGGTTTCGCCTATATGTAATGTGTATACGAGCTAGTTTTCTTTAAAAAATTCCTCCATGAAGGCATCTTTCCCCTAAGGCAGATAGCAGTCGAGTACTTTGCCATAATCAAATAAACCAAACGAAAACAACGTAAAATAGTCACTAATTAGCTGTAATTCCAAAAACTAACGAGCATTGTTAACTGATAGCTAAATATCTTGGAAATATAGTACATGCAGATCAAAATGAACTAAGGTTTGTTGATATTATAAAAATAACAAAGAAGCAAATCAAATCATGACATTCATTTCTTTTTTTATTTAAAATATATTTTAGGTAAAGAGTATTTATTTTAGATATATTATAAAAAGTTAATTTCTTTCATTAAAAACTAGTTAAATTATATGTTATTCAACGGACCAATAAAATAAATTTCCAATAAAAAAATAAAGATTTAAAATTTGATTATGTTGCTATAAATATAGATAAGCCAGTTTTAGCACATGGCCCAGCTTATATCTAATAAGATACAATCAAAATTTTCGTATGACAAGTTTCTATTTATTTCTGTTTATTTTATATACCTTTCTATTTATTGGGACAATAAATTAGATTTTGTTTACGAATGAAGCAACCGGAAGTGATACTTTACTTTATCTCATTTCTATTTAAAATATAGAATTGGAGGAAGGTTATATGCTGGAAACATCAGACTTTTTAGGTCTCATGCTGTTCTATAGGACATCACTTTTTTTATTAATATGTACTTAAAATATATTGAACCTGCATGTAAATTTTCTAATCTATAAAAAAGGATGGGAAATATTCCCATAAGAAATTATAATATAATCCCATAAAAGTATATTCTAACCAATTCTTATTAATTTCTTAATTATCCTTTCTTTTCTGACTTCAGTTTCCTGCCAGAATGTAAATTTTTAATGACGTAGTATGAAAATCTAAGTGAGTTCAAAATCAGTATATAAACGGCGGTTTTAAGAGTTCGGTAGGAGAGTTAATTCTGAATTTATGCCCCGTATTTGAAGTAGCCTTGTACGTAAATAATTGGAGCTTAGCCACTCTCGTTAGATTATATTGATATTCTAGGTTCAGCTTTGCTGCGTGCAGCCGATTTAGGGGTTTAGATAAATAAGGAGCCAGCCATGTAGTATTGCGATTTTACATCTTAGTCTTCTATTAAGTTACTTAGCCATATGTGGTGGTAGACTGTGAGCAACGAGCGAGTTCAGTCTTTGTTAAGTTCAGATAAAAAGGTTAAGCGTTCTAGCGAGAATTCGCTACTTAGTCTTTTTTTCAGCTAGGGCCTATAGTGTATGATTCCAAAACATACAAGAAAGAAGCTACAAAGTCATACAAATTTCGAAGCAATTCAAGAGTGAAAACCTAAATTAATGGCTCAGAATTACTAACAGAGTAATTAATTAGCAGAATGTCTGGCTCTATATATAAATTAAAGATACTTTAGAGCAATTGTGTGGAAAATAGGTGTTTCAGAAATGTGACAAAAGGAAGTTAAGCATTCCAAAGAATGTTCGAAATAGGAAGATTGTTATTATTTAGGGAGTACATTCAAATTGTTCGTGACTATCAACTTAAAAACAATGCACTACGATCTGAAACATTAACCCAAGAAGAGTTTAAAACTGCATATGCTTTTACACCTAAGACCAAAAGATAATACGCAGCTGGACTCGTAAGTTGCCTAAGTACGTTTATTCCCTCTAAAATGTGCCTGCCTACAAGGAATATGATATGGAATAGATTTAGACAATTGATAAAGGTCTAATCTAAGAAGCTAATTCTGTGCACTTGTCTTCAATTAAAGTAAAAAAAAAATTGAAGATAGTTTTTTAAGTGTTTGAGGAGATTGCTGCATTCTCTGATGAAACCCTTTTTCCAAATAAACTGGGCTCAGAACTGGAAACATGAGATTTCTTAATTTATAAGGAGTATACTCATTTTAGAATATTTGCATTTACTTTTAAATATTCTGATAATGCTTTCCCAATAAGTGAACAACGTGAATGCGTACTTACAAAATTATATTTCTCTGAATTTGCAAAGCAGTTAGAACAAAAATGCGTTAATTTTTTTTCCTTTTAAAAGTACTATGATACAGATTTTGTAATTATAGTCATGCCTGGTGGACAGCTCTTCTCACAAAAGAGAATACAGGATGCCGGGTATAGAATGATGAATGTGGCTTTCCCCACCGGATAGCTTCTTTTAAAACTGATAGTAGAGCTGAGTGATTTCAGTGTATGCATGACTTCAGACAGCCCTAACATATGGTCTCAGATCTGGAGGGTTTGTTTGTTTGATCGATCAACTCAAAGCACTTGAAGACTTTCTTTGGGAAGGGATGGTTTCGTGGAAGATTTCTTAAAGGAAATTAACTTGATGTGAAGATATCTACAAAAAGCTCGTGCAACCAGCCGTTTCACTGGGTACCTGAATCGAAATACTTGTGCTTAACAGCCTAATCCACTGTGAAATTGATTCAAGTTCTCAGAAAACCATGATCTTGTAAATATTACGTAAACATTTCAATAAAATATTGTTCTGATATCTGTATATTTCTGTAAAAATGCTCCGATAACATATCGCATACTATGCATTTCTATGAAATAGCTTATCTTTCTGTGAAAGTTTATAATCTACCGTTCACTTATAGCAGCACGGGATCCCAATGTATTTGCTTCAAGGTTTTTTTTCCACGAAACGCAACAACATGTGTTCAAATAACGTCATTTGTGCAGCCCTCCTGCCTCTCAGCTATGGCGCACAGCTAGTAGACTTCGTCCTTCAAAGGACGAGAATAACTTAAGAACGATAGCAAGTCTGCTTTCCTCATAGGGGTTAGAGAAAGAGGGTGAGCCGTACAGCTCAATAAGTGGAAAATCTTGGCTTCCACTTTCGAAAGAGACACAGTTGAATTATCTTCAAAATTTTTTTGCTGTATGTAAAACTAATGACTTTACAATGGCACCCGAATTAAATATGATGGACACAATTCTCTACAATCTCGACTTGAAAAAATGATATTCGAATTTCCCCAGTGGCTTTTAAGTAAAGGTGGGTAAGAAATCAAAGCATTCCTCTTGTGTGTCGTTTTATTCTAAAGGTTAGCTCATCTAACCATCTAAGGAAGGTTCTGGATTAGATTTCTGGCTTGGACACCGGTGATATTTCAATATTTTCTGTCCAACCCGGGGCTAACAGCAGCTATTAGTGTAACCTAATAAATTTTAAACATCGAAATTAATTTTGTATTGCGGAGTCTATGTGTTCTTTTCGCGAGCATTCACAGTAGACCCTACGTGAAATACTGTGTAGCGAATTCTCGCTATGTATTAAAGAATAGTTACTACAGAAGAAGGTTCAAATAACTTTTTCATCTGAACTTACGTAGCAAGATACACGCACTCGCTGCTCACAATTCACCACCACTTGTGGATAAACTAAATTGAACAGAAAATAAAAATGTAAAATCACAATAAATTAGGATGCCTAAACGACTGCCTCCTTAGTTAGCTAAACGGCACAAAGCCTCTAAATCGGCTGCACACAGCAAATCTGAGCCTAGAATATCAATATAATCTGAAGAGGGTGGCTAACGCCGACTAAGAGAGCTATTTCAAACTCCGCAGCATAAGCTCGGAACTAACTCCGCTGCTCCTCCTCATGAACTCTTGAAACGCTGCTTAAATACTACTTACCCTTAGATTTTGCATACTAAGTCATTAAAATTTACATTTCGGCACGAAACTGAAATCAGGAGGGAAAAGAAAGTCAAACTAAAAATAATTGGTTAGAAAATTATTATAAAAATTAAAATAAGATCTTTACAATAAAACAGCTTAGGTTTTTATGACGCTTTTAGACCTGATAAAATTTTGTTTAGAGTTTATCTACAAAATCCAATACAATCTATAAAATCCTAAATTCTATTATATAGGTTTCAGGAACTATTTTCAGAAGTTATAGACTGTGCCTTTTGCATAAGTGGCAAAGGAATTGCGGGTGTCATCCTGTTTTTAGCGGCCAATTAGGAAGCCACCAAAATTTTGTGCTCAGAATGCGGTCTGGTAAACGGTTATTTTTATTTCTTTTGCTGAGTAAAGCTGCAGTTTTCGCGCGCTGTTTATATGTACTTAAAAATTATGTAAATATAGAAAAGCGTGCTTGTTTTCGTCTCCTTTTATCATATGTAGCAGCACAATTTTTAAATCTCAAAGTGTAACTGATAAATTAAATTTAGTGATCTTCATATTCAAACACATTTAAGAATTTTGCTTACATATTTTCGCTCTGGGTTCTACCCTACTGGTCAATTTTCATTTGTTAAAAATAAAAAATTTTTTTTCAAGGGAGAGTTACGCTGGTACTTATATTTCTAGGTTCCGTGATTAAGAGAGGTCTTATGATTTTTTAAGACAGATTCTTGTGTTAAAATTTAAAACACAATTGAACTAAAATTTTGTGTGCAATTTGAAATTTATCTCTGTAAAGAACATATAACTAGGCTGTTTTGACCTATAGAGTCTGTCTCTCTTGTTCCACATAAACTAGAATAGATCCTATAATGACCTGGTGAATTCTCGCACAGGCGTGAATAAAAACTGCTGACTCAGACGAAGGGTAAAAATAACCCTTTATTAATTCAAACTAGTTAACAAAAAGGCACGGACATCGTGCGTTTAAAAGACACCGTCAACTTGCGGCGGAAATTAAAACGTAGAATATAATACAAGTCAAACTTGAAATAAATGGTGCAAGATTGCACTTAAGTTACACCTAAGAAGTAGACTCACAGGAATCTAACCGGCATGATACTAATCTGATAAGGCCAAGAGGCTTACTAGCGTGATCGCGAAATAACAACGAAACGTGCGCTCTGAATAAACTGAGATATTCATACATTTAAATAGCACTTCACTTAACTTTAAATTTACATCCTGGCCAGAGAATGGGAGGGAAAGTTGAGAAGTCTAGAAACATTTAAAATATAGATAAATGAAACTAAATTTAAAACGATTAACTACTGAGTATTGAGAAGACTTGTAAAAATTAAACATAAACTTTAACCTAGATAATTATTTCCGCTTTTCGCATTAAGTCAAAATATTAATCAACTTCTAATTTCCGTGGTTTGGTACGCTACAATACTTGTCTGATCATTCCTCAGGCGTCGTTACTTCAAGCGTCATGTCAGGTTACACTATAATCAAAACCATTTATGAATTTAGAAGTAGCTGATTTCTTTTCAATTAGTACCGTTGAAATTAATATCTATGTCTCCATCATCCATTCACTTACCTTTTCAAACTCAGTCGTGTATTTTACCTTTAAGTTTAAAGCTGTGGTTACCGCCCTTTTTTTGTTTTGCTTTAAAGCTCTGACTTCTGTCTTTGCAGGTTTATTAACTGAGACATCAAGAAATTGTAAGAATGAATCTAAACCTTCGAGAATCGCAGGTTTATATGCTTTTCTTAGACAGTCTTTTCTTCCCTTCTCATTTTAAATTAGATTCCATCTAGAGTACTTAATTTTGTATTTTCTATGTGAAAATTACTCAGATTTGATTTTTTTTTCTTAAAAATAATTATGAGTCTATGAGTATGAAAATAAAATTGCACTGTATATGTTTAAATGCTCGAAATTTTTGCATTTCCTCATTCGAAATATATTAATTAAACTTTTATAACACTTATGTATCCTGAAGTTTGTAAGGATTATGTTAATTTTATTAACAGTTAAATTTTAAGTTAAACTTCCATTCCTATCGCTTCTTAATTTAAACTTACCATTTCCGGCCAGAACGTAGTTTTAGAATCACGTCTGAATGCTAATGAGGAAGAGCGGTATTTAATCGCAACAGCAGAACTTCGAGAGAGATATCAGATATTCTGGCTAGCACACGTTCGACTTTTTAGGCTACTCTCCCGTAAGCTATTATTATTGAAGCCCGAGTGTCGGCTTTATCGTAGAACATCACGACGGAGTTCTGTTAAATCTTATTTGAATAATAAAGGGTCTTTTAACCCTTTCAAAATTTATTTACTGTCTCACGAACTCAAGCAATTATTCGCTTATTAGTTCTTAAGATTCTTCACATCCAACCCTAACTTAGAATTACACAGTGGAGAATCCTACAAGTTTTCAGTCAATTTTGATGACGATAGGTTCAATCTCTACACTAAAACATTAAAGAATCAAAGGGGGCTTTAAAATAAACTGATTTTTTTTAAGTGCACGAATGAATAAAATTTTTTCTAAATAACATTTTAAAAAATATAGAACTTGTAAGGAAATAAATTGAAAACTATATTCTTATTGAAGTTTTCATTTTATATCTAAGTCTTTCAAAGGTTTCATTAGTTTTAGGATGCAGAGAAAAGATTCTTGTAGAAATTGCTAAGTTCTCTCTTTAAAAATCCTGCCTTATATTTTAATTATTAAGGGATCTGTAGTCTTTCTTATCAGTATAATGTAATATGCATCAGCCTGTAATGTTGCGCGCTCCCAACCTGCACGCAACAATAGTGGTGACTGCTGTGAACTGGAAATTACACAAAGTCTTGAGAAGGGTTTAAATCCCTTTTTATTCAACTTTAGAAATTACAGATGCGTGCTCTTGACGCTCACAAACTACGCCGGCCCGGTGGTAAAATAAAAATAAGAAACTAAAAAATGAATAATAACAAGTGACTACCTACGAGGCTCTCTAAAACGTAACTAACCTAACCGCGTTCTAAGATACCGCTGACAATTCAGCAAACTTCTGAATATTACGTTGAAAGATTTAACTATCTATCGAGGCAAGCACACAGGCCGAAACGCGTGGTTCTTCAATTTCTAACTAGCCACCTCCACGCTCGTGAAGCAAGAAAGCACACTTTCGAACTCGTTTCCCTTCTATTTAACTCAGATTACTTCCGCTGACAATTTTGAATATTTTGCGCGTTCTACTAAAATTTACATACCCTGGCATTGGCAATTCCAGGGGAAAGTAAGGCTTGACAGGAAAGATAGTTTAAACTTAAAATAAATGTTAGTTAAAACCCTACATTTGCCGCTGCCAGAATTTGGTAAACTTGGAAGCAGGTCCTAGAAACGACCTGTTGAAAAGTTTCCACAATTCTGAACTAAAGTTTAAGAGCCTCGTTTACATAAAAAAACTGTTTTCTCACAAAAGGTAGGATAAATTTCTGTAGATACTTATTTAACCCTCTCTTCTTACAGCAACCTTTCCTGGACTTCAGCAATCAATCTGTTCTCTTCTTTCCAGCATCTGGAAGGAATAAGTATCAGTATCTTTCTAAATACATTTTAATTTACACTTTCTTGACACTGAATAAGTTTTTGTTTTTGATCGATTTATTTTCCTTAGTTACTGCTTAATTCACATTCATTCAAGTATTCAAACATGAATTTAACTTTACCCTGGCTCTCCACCATGTGTGGTGTCAAACGGGAATATTCGTGTTTTAGTATTGTAACACTTCCCCCAACCACAATGATTTGTTAGAATTCAACGACCAAATACACACACCTTACTCGACACTCTAAAACTCGATGAGCTATTTTAACATTTTTAAAATTCAAGTGCAGGTGGAGAACCCTACAAAACACATTCATTCTAAATTCCCCCTCATTCATCTTTAGACATGCAGGCTTTTGCTCTAAAGCATGATTTTATCTACAGTTTAATACTTAAATTTGAATTCATTGCTTTTGAGCATTTACTTTTAGCATCTAAAATTTTATGCTTCTAGACTAAATTCTACTTTTACATAACTTTGAAGTATTTACGTATATTTACAAAATTCTAATACATATGATTTTTACAATTTACCATAAAATGAATAAGAGAAAAATAAATTTTTACTTTACTCATTCTTCGCCAAGCTGGCGGCACTGAAACTAAAGTTCTTATTAATACAAGAATACGAAATTATTTTTATCTTCAGCCAAATTTTGGCTTTAACATAACAGAATTAGTCTTTCGACCAACAGAAACTGCTTGTTCTTAGATTTTATACTTAAAGAAAGAAAATAATACTTTTGCCTTAGCTAAATAAAGTAAAACAAAACTAAGTCTCAAACGAGACAAATTGACTTCCGTCAAAACATAGAACTTCGTATTTGCGCATAACATTTCGGAACAAAAGAAAAAAAAATTATAGAAGATTTTAACTTATCTTTGAGTTTTCGATGATTGGAATACCGACATACTCTTCTGGCAGAACTGCTCCCATGATATGGAATTCATCGACGTCAGTCGTCTCCTTTGTGTCCTTCGAGTTTCGTCCATGTGGATATTTCTTTTTCGCCCTCTGCATGCTGGCCTCTTGGAGTGGTAGTCGCCGGGTTGCTGTCTTTTCCGTTTTGCCCCTGGACGGCTGGACTTGGAGTCATCCAGTCTGGAATCATGCTTGAATTTCTTCTGTTGGTGGTGGTCTTTTCGTTCCTCCTGCTGTCTTTTCGTTCTCGGGAACGGCGGCCTTGTTTGCACCTGACACTCTGGCCCTGGAAGCGTTCTCCTCGATGCAGAATTTCTACTGCAATACGTTGTAAGTGGTGTTTTCCTCTTTACCACAGCTTCTTTACGCGGCGGCGTTGCTTTCTTGTATTTCTTAAATGCTGGAGTCTGAACGTTTTCATTTCTTATTTTCGGTACCGTCGCATGACTTGTAGAAGGGCTAGGTTTCTCTTCAGTTCTCCGCTTCTTGGGTGGTGGAGCGGGTGGCGTTACTTCTGGACCTTCCACTTCTTTTACGCTTGAGTCCTGCAAGAAACTTTTAAGGATTTCAAAATCATTTTGATTATAATATTTTTTCACCTGGTCGGGACTTGCTTTACAAATTTCCCCTCTCTCGTTCTTAAGGTACAATACGACTCCCTTTATTTCCTGAATTACATAGGGGCCTTCAAATTTTGGAACTAACTTTGCAGTAAAATTGTCTGGGGCACTTGATAAAGAAAATTTCCGCTTCAACACTTTATCCCCAACTTTAAAATCTGCTTCTCGGCGTTTTCTATCATAGTATAATTTTTGTCTATTTCTTGCCGTATCCGAGCTTTTAACCGCCTGGTCAATGAGTTTTTGCACATCTTTTTGTTTAAATTCTTGCTCTCTTTGTTGCACAAAGAATAATTTATCTAATGGCGTAATTAACTTTCGTCCTAATAATAATTCTGCTGGGGTTTTTCCCGTAGTATCGTGATTTGCCGTTCTTAAAGCATAAGCTAACTCATTTATGTAGCCATCCCAGCGCTTGTGATGTGTGCTAACATAACTTCGAATTATTTTTTCAATGTTTTTATTAACTCTTTCTGCTATGTTTGCCTGTGGTGTATACGGAACCATTTTGAAATGGCGTATGCCAAGTCCAGTGCATATGTTTTCAAATATTTGACTAACGAATTGTTTACCGTTATCGCTAATGACTTTTATCGGTGCACCGTATTTTAAAATGTATCTGTGTAAGAATGCATCTGCGACTGTTTTGGCTGACGCGCGTTTAAGTGGAACAATTTCTGTCCATTTTGAAAAATGATCTACAATTACTAAAAGAAAACGATTTTTATTTAACTCACTCTGAGGGAAAGGACCAAGAAGATCTATGCCTAAAATTTCATTCGGAAATGTAGCGCGAATGCTATTTAAGTACCCGGCCGGGCTGTAATTAATATCATTTATTAATTGACATTGATTACAGGACCTAACATACGCAGTTACTATTTTGTATAATTGCGGGAAATATACCGCCTCGCGTACCCTTTTTAAAGTGTTTCTGACCCCTAAATGACCCGCTGTTTTCGCGTCGTGTAATTCCTCAAAATGCTTATTCGAAGCGAGGCTGGGATGACTGGTTTATATTCGAAATTTTCGTTTGTTGCTTTCGTATAAAACAGTAAATTATCTATTATTTCATAGTCTTCTGCTCTACTTCTTATTGCATCGATATCTGTGTGTTCAAAGCTTTCGGGGGTCTTTCAAATACGCATAGATACTTCCAAATTCAGGATCAGCTTTCAATTCAGCAATAATTGTTTCTCTAGAATTGTTTCTGTAAAATTTTTGAAGTCAACACAGCGAATTTGAGTTCATTGCCTTCATCGTCCAGTTTTATTCGAGATAGTGCGTCAGCAGCATTGTTTTCCTTACCCGGTTTATATTTAATTATTAGGTTATACTCTTGAATTTTTAAAGCCCATCTTATTAACCTGGGCGTTATTTTTTTCCCCGAGTAAAGTCTACCAACAGCCACATGATCTGAAAAGACTGTTACTGGCGCTTTGCCGAAATAAACTCGAAATTTGTGTACACCCATTAATACGGCTAATGTTTCTCTCTCTGTAGCTGTATAATTCCTTTGCGTAGGGTTCAACGTTTTACTAAAAAATGCCAAAGGATGGCCATTTTTCATGAAAACAGCACCTACAGTATAGTCCGACGCATCTGCTGCAATTTCCAGGTTTTCGTCCCCCTCCGGGAATTTCAAAACAGGGGCATTGCTGAGCGCTTCTTTTAACCTTTCAAATGCGGTATTTGCTTCTGCTGTCCACGTGAATTTACTTTTCTTTCTTTTAATTACTAAAAAGGGTTCAACAATATTAGCAAAATCTTTTATGAATGACCGATAATAAGAACATAACCCAAGGAAAGAAGAAAGTTTCTTGGCGGTGTTGGGAGGTGGGAAATTCTTGATGGCTTTTATTTTTGAATCTTCAGTTTCTATACCCTTTTGCGAAATTTTATAACCCAGATATTTAAGTTCTTTAGTTGCGAACTTGCATTTTGAGGCGTTAATTGTAAGACCGGCCTCTTTTAATAATTTAAAAACTTCTTCTAGGTCTTTAATATGTTGTTCCAAGGTACTTCTCGTTATAATTATATCATCTAGATAGATTAAAGTCGATTTTCCTAGGACAGGCTTTAGAACAATGTCCATAGCTCTCTGGAATGTTGACGGGGCCCCACACAACCCAAAGGGCATGCGTAAAAATGCATAAGTGCCCGATTTTGTTATAAACGCGGTTTTATGTATGTCTTCGTGTCTCATAGCTATTTGATAGTAGCCAGACGTTAAGTCCAACGTAGTCATGTATTTTGTAGATTTAATCTTTCTAATAATTTCTCTATAACCGGCAAAGGGTAAACTGGGAATTTAGTAACACTATTAAGTTTCCTGTAATCTATAGCAAACCTCCATGCCCTTTTATCCGAAGGAGGAAACTCGTTCGTTTTCCTACATAGTACGACTGGACTCGCGTACTCACTATTTATGGGCGTTATTATTTGGTTCTTTAACATTTCCTGAATATGTTCTTCTATGATTTGCTCTTTCTGTTTATCATAGCGGTAAGGTTTAGTCGGTTGTTTATCATAGCGGTAAGGTTTAGGGTTTGTCGGCAGTTAACTGTATCTCATGCGTAACTATTTGACAACTACCAGGCCGTTCTGAAAACAAGTTTGAAAAAGTACTCTCCACTTGCTGGATGGCTTGGCTTTCATGGTCATTCAAATGGCTAAGGTCGACTTGCGGTTGTTCCACTGGTTCCACCACCCTCCGATCCATCTCCAGCACGATAGAACTTTCCTGAAAATTCAGTTTGGCCTTCGCGGCTTTTAAAAACTCCATACCTAAAATGAGTGGACTTTGCAAGTATTTTACTATAAAAATTAATACTTTAAGGCTTTCGTTTTGAACCTGTATTTTTAAAGATAGTTTTCTAATGCAATGACAAGTTTGTCCTTGCTCTGCTATGATTTCTGTGTTTTTATTTTTAAATAATCGTAACCTATAAAAATTCTTTTTGAAGAATGTTTCGCTTATAAAATTACCTTCTGCTCCTGTATCGATGAGGGCTTCTACTGGTACATCGCCAACCAGGACTTGTATAATTGGTAGATGTGAGTTCTTTACGATGACCGTATTTAAGTGTCTTTTTGAGGGTTTTTTTAAATCTTCCGGGGTCTGGACCCTCGCTTTCACAGGCCCCTCTACTCGTTTAAAGTTTTCCTTTCAACTTCTGCCTTCTGGGTACGCGGACGTTTGTTTTCGAATTTCCTTTTTGGGCCTTGAACTTCGAGGTTCGATGAGTTAGCTTGATAGCTCTTTTCCCCATAAGAGCGGTTTGCATTTCTGGTCTGCTCATTTGAAGATTGCCTTCGGGTACTTTGAGAATACGATGCCCCTCTAGCTTTTTCCGCTATTCTGCGATTTTGAAACTTCACCACCAATTCGAAGAGCTCCTGCAATGTGCTTGGGTTTCTAATTTCGAAGTAGTCTTGAACAGCGGGTAACAATCTTGGTAAGATTATTTCAATAATCTCCTCGTCGGGTTTCTTCCCATACAGCATATCCGTCAGCTTAATTTTTCGCAGAATAAAGTCCGTCAACTGTTCTACATCCCGTTGATAAAAACTATATAGTTCGGCTTCTAGCCTTGCTCGGTCTTTCACTATGGGGAAGGCCTTTAATAACGATTTTTTGAAATTTTCAAATGTATATGTCTGGCCTCCGAATTCCCCTAATAAAAATTTGCCTATATTCTTCCACCATAGCGAGGCCTGTCCTCTTAGTGCAGATGTGGCGATGGCAACTTTTTGTCTTTCAGGCACAGGGTAGAGCTGGAAGTGATTTTCGAGGCCTTCTAGAAATATCGCCACCGAATTTTTTCCGTCGAAATTGACGTTTGGCTTGATTGACGCTCTCATCGTCTGGACCAGGTATCCAAATCCTCCCAATTGGCTTGCCATTTCTTGTTGTTGTCCAGCAGCTTCCATCCAATTTTCGACCATTTCAGTTCGACAAGTGTTCGGGCGCCAATGTAATGTTGCGCGCTCCCAACCTGCACGCAACAATAGTGGTGACTGCTATGAACTGGAAATTACACAAAGTCTTGAGAAGGGTTTAAATCCCTTTTTATTCAACTTTAGAAATTACAGATGCGTGCTCTTGACGCTCACAAACTACGCCGAACTGGCGGTAAAATAAAAATAAGAAACTAAAAAATGAATAATAACAAGTGACTACCTACGAGGCTCTCTAAAACGTAACTAACCTAACCGCGTTCTAAGATACCGCTGACAATTCAGCAAACTTCTGAATATTACGTTGAAAGATTTAACTATCTACCGAGGCAAGCACACAGGCCGAAACGCGTGGTTCTTCAATTTCTAACTAGCCACCTCCACGCTCGTGAAGCAAGAAAGCACACTTTCGAACTCGTTTCCCTTCTATTTAACTCAGATTACTTCCGCTGACAATTTTGAATACTTTGCGCGTTCTACTAAAATTTACATACTCTGGCATTGGCAATTCCAGGGGAAAGTAAGGCTTGACAGGAAAGATAGTTTAAACTTAAAATAAATGTTAGTTAAAATAAATATAAACCCTACAAGCCATTTGACAAAATTTCATTTACTGGAGTAGATGACATTTTGTGATAAGATAGTTAAGTCAACTCTCGATTTGAAACAGACTTCTGTTACCCACTTTCATTAAAAATTAAAGTAACATCCTACTTCTATGCATGAGAAGTCACAAAAGCCTAGGTTTATTATCTTGGCATTAGAAAAATCTTATTTTCGCTGTTATGTAATAGAAATATTAACCAGTTATATATGTAATTCTTGCTCTGTATATTTCTTATGAACAATAACTGTAATTAGCCCTTTTTCTTTTCTCAGATACGATGTTAATACCACTCATTTGTTTCGTGATCATTTCACTTAGTACAATATGCGTAACAGAATCAGATTTGTCACCATTCTGCGCAATAAAAGATCCAGAAGTCCAGTTTGTGAATAATCTAGGTTTCCAGCTGTTGAACCAAATGACTAAGTCAGTGGGAAATGTATTCATATCGCCTCTGGGAGCCTCTTTTGCTCTAGGAATGACTTACTCTGGAGCTGCCAGCAGAACAGCACAAGAGCTTGAGGAAATCTGGAAGGATTCAGATGGACAATTTGCTACTGAAAAGGTATTTTGAAATGGATTTATTAATTAGTATACGAGAATAATATTTATGTTGAACAATTTCTTTTTGATATTTTAAAAATAAATTGGCTATTCCACAAAATTTAAACTAAAATTAAGGGATTTTTCTAGTACTTATACCTCCATAACATTATTTCTAAACATAAAACACTCTTATCTAAACGTTTAAAACGATTTATAAAAGTGAATTTGCATTAGAAAATCAAAAAATCAACTTTTTAATATAAATTTGACATATTTTTTATTATGAAACACAATATATGTTTAAAGTGCTTGTTGTAATAGCATAAGAACAAAATAGAAAAATACCGACGAAAGGTAATACTTCCTAAATATTAATCATTTTGCCTCATCAGAGTTTATCCCTCTTAAATTTCAGATTTTTCATTTTTACTTATTTTACAAAGGGAATCCCATACCTTATTGTTTATTTGGACATTCCATGTTTCGGTTGTTTTATGTGTATGTGAAAGAAACGATACAGACATGCGCTATATTATTAGAAATTATGTGTCTTGAAGAATATTAAAAACGCTTATATCTCCATAGTCATCTGTTATTACTGTGTTTTGTGTAAAATTTATGAAGATGGATGGAAAGCATGCAGTTAGCTGACGACTCCAACCTTTCTAGAAAAAGGGGCTTAATACCAGAAAAGCTGCAGAAAAAAGTGTGTGTAGTAGGAGAGAGTGCAATAAGTTAAAGAAAGGAGCAAATTTTTAGGCGTTTCAGAAACAGCGCTACCAGCTTTGCAGATTTGTCCAGATGAGGTGGATCGGTGGCTGTGCTTTCTAAAGCTGCCCGAGAAAAAGTGGTTCCCCCATAGGAAAATGATACACCAAATCAACAATAGAAAGAAAACACTTGTATTCATGTAGCATAATAAAAAAGTAATAAACAACGTCGGAGCCAAAAGCAGTGTGTTGAATGGAATTGAGCTATTGACTCATTATACCTCTCTTTAGTCATATGGCGCAAGGCTAGGCCGAGATCACAGTTTTGGTTGAAAACACATTGTCTTGTCGAGGGCACAGCTCCTGCGACCATTCCAAAATTTGGATCTCACGAAAAACATTCCAAGCCTCCTTCATCTCAAAGTCCCAGAGCTCTAAAGAGTCTATTGTCCTAAAGAAAAAGAAAAAAATAGGCTAAAAGCTAGAGAACATGGCCGAAGGCCGAACATTGGAATGGCCGAAGAGAAGAATCTCGAAGACTGAGGATTTTATTATTTGTTTCTGTGAAAACGTAAACGACTTGTGCTCCCATGAATAAGATTTTAGGATACACTGCTTGTAGATCGGTGTATGATATAGAAATAATATAATGATGTAACACTATGAAGATACCGTTCCGGTAAGAATAATTATTCATTATCACGGAGTTTCAGCGGAAAAAAGATATTCGTCATTCTAACAATTTAAAACTCCACTGATTGGAAATTGCTCATTCCTTACTTATTTAGCGCAAAATTATAAGAAAGTATGGCTTTCCCCATAGTGTGCGCTGGTGATATAAATGACAATACGTGCGGTTAGCAATGGAAGGATCAAGATTTCAAATCCTAAAGAACGATAATTGATTTTTCAAGTCTCCTTCTCGGAATAGTCTAATAAATTACAAAATTTAAAAAAGAGATTCATTTTAAAATTTGATTTAAATAATTATTGTTTTTAAATGCAAAAATAAATTTAGGTTTTTAAGTAAGCGAGAGTCTTATTTTAAGCTTTTGTGTTAAATTTAATTTTTTTTCATTAATATTACTCGAGGCATTCCATTTCCCTTGCTGCAGCGAAAGTTTCTGATACAAACCCCGGAGAAGGCATGGATGTTTTCGAGTGTATAGTGTCTGTGAAGCAAGGGGGCAATCAAAATACACGGAGAACCAAAATCTTCTCGAGAGGTTGATGGTAGGGAAAAAAGTAGTGAGAGAACCTTGTCCTGCTTCCCTCAGTGTTCGCCCATTGTGGCAGTAGCTTAGCAATTAGCAGAGCTTGCCGATACCTGATATGCGTACAACGATGCACAGGTTCCGGCTTTACTGGCATATAGTACGGACAACCGGCAACCTGTACACATAGTACGGACTGCTGTACCTAGATTTTTGTGCTTTAGCCCATGTGTAATGTAAACGAGAACCAGTTTCTCTTGAAACATCCTCCAAAGAAGCATCCGCCACCATAAGCAAATAACAATATTGTGCTTTTCCGTAATTAAATAAATCAACAAGTCACTTTCTTTCTCATTTTCGACACGTCAGCATGGATTCTAAAATGCTTTACGTTTAGTTATGATGATACTTTTCTTTATTAAACTGACCTACGGTCTTGGGCGGATATAATGCTTGCACATTGTGTAATCAAACTGTGACGAATGGTATAAAGTAAAATATTTTATTATAGTATTACAGCAATTTAGTGATTTATTAATTTCCTAGACACAAAAATAAAATACAAAAGCATTTTGGCATGCTTTTCTAATGACATATGTTTCTCAATTTAGAAAAATTTTAAAATGGAATTAATTAGCAAAAAAGCATGTTCTTAAATGAATAAAACTGTAAAGTAAAATTAAGTAAAATTAAATGCTACTAAGAATTAAACTGGCAGTTTTATTTCTCAGTATCCTAAAATTTTAATTCTTAACATAAGAAATGAATTGCAATGTATGTATTTCATTTTGCTGAAGTTCCTAAAATTAACATTTGAGCCTAAACAGCTGTATTAATTGTATCTTCACATCAGTCAGTTCAAAATAGTTACTTGAAGAAAAATTGTACAAATAACGCTTTTAGAGAAGTACTTTTCATACGCTAAGTATTTTATCTTCTGAAGTTTTGTCAGAAAAAAAAAAAAAAAATTCGTCTCAGTTAGTGTTCTAGAAAAAGCATGTTTCTACACTATGTAATATCATTAAGTCATTTTATTGCGTTAGATTTATTTTACACAAACTTTGTGTAGAATAATATCATAAGGATATTTATTTTTCAGGTTTATGAAAGACTAGGAAAGTTTTTCACGAGCCCAGATGATAATGAGAAGCAATTCACTCTTTGGAACGGATTTCTATTACAAAATGGATATGAGATGAAAGAAGATTTTGTAAACAAGTTGAAAAACTTTTATTTTGTAGAGCCGAAAATTATAAATTTTATAAACGCTTCTGTAGCAGACGAAATCAATGAATTCTTCAATAAAGAAACAAACGGAAAGTTTGAAGAAATAATAGCTGAAAATGAAACTGTGTCTCACTTGTCCAAAATTCTACTCTTAAATGCTGTTGCACTCAATGAAACCTGGAAAGTACAATTTCCACCCGAAAGGACTAAAAGGGATTATTTTTACTCAGGTCGCAGAGAAACCACAGAAGTAAGAATGATGTCGATGGAAGCAGAATCTTTCAAATTTTATGAGGATCTTGAAATGAAGTATAAATTCTTGGAAATACCGTATAAGGTAAGAACTCCATTTCTCAAATTTTTAAATCAATTTATACTTCTCCATTTGAATTCCGAATTAGGTGATTGTTAAGAATTTAAAAGTAGGGAACCGAATTATTGAAGCACCAGCATTAGAAAATTCTTATTTAATTCTTATGTTTTCATAATGTAATTTTCATAATATTATTCATATGTTTTCATAATATAATGAAAAGTTTGAACTGCTGACCATTTTTGGTTGCTATACAGGTACCTGTATGCTACCGTGTTAGAAAACAATCATTCCGCCATTTCCACAGAGGTTATTAAAACAGAAAATTTTAAGCAGTTGGTATGTTACCTCATAAAACTTCATAACTAAATCCTGGAAAATACATTACGAGCAATATGTTTTAAATTAGAAATATATCTCTTTTTACTGTGACTATATGTTAAAAGTCAAAATATCAGAAATCTCATCTTGCTTCGATTTTCTAGGTAAAATAAGAGAAGATGATATTAACACAATAACAGTTCTAAGTATGCTATGGTAACAATGAAATCTAAGATTTCAAAGTGTTTCAGTATTTATGAACAGAATGCAATAAATTTTAAAATAAAAAGGGAAAAAAATCTGACAGCTTTCTGAGTTTCGTGTATTAAATTTTATTTATTAAATATCATATTCTTCGCACTTAAACCATAAAATTCAATTCAACAGCAATATCGCAAAATAATTTTAAAATGAGCATATCTTTAGAATTTCCGATACACAGTCTCGCGCGCTGGAGATAAAAATGTTTCTTTTTTCATACACTGTTGCCATTGCTGGCTTTGAAATCGTTGAGTTTGTTAATGAAGTTTTACAAAATATGAAATAGATCATAAAACAAATTCCGAATTTCAAATTTGGGCTTCCAGATGACCATATTCAAGTGGAGGACTAAGTTATTCAACATTTGATGTCTCTAGGTTCCGTTGTTTATTCACAGTGCGAGAAACATACATACATTCATGCAGATTCTTCATTATTTAATTTCTTTAAATATAATGCAGGGCTCTAATATTTGGTGGCAACAATTTGAACAGTGAACCAACATTTATAGTTAACCCACCCAAAATGCCAAAACGAAATTAATAGCCCTTGTGGGCAAATTGCCCCTTTGGGCTAAAAAGAATGGAGACATGTTTGATAATTCGAGGAAAGAAGAATTAATTAGCTCGGAGATAACCAGAGTGATTCGAATTAAAGTTATCCTATTCAAATTTCACTTTAACTCTAACTAATAAGCCGAAAGGAAAAGCAGTTTCAGCATATATTAATCAGAGTGGGGAAGGAGATTCTAAGAGAAAGTTAGCTACCGAAATAAGGAACATAAATAAGAGGAAACAAGAGGAACGTAACAAAAGAAAACACACGAGAAAAGAGAATAAATAATTGATAGAAACCACAAATGAAACGTTAAATACATGTTTTCTTACTTTGCAAACAAAAGAAACATCAGGGGCAATTTAAAAAAAAAAAATATTTTTTTAAAGCAGCGAAAAGAAGCATTTCAACAACAAGCAAGCGTTCTGTATGTAAAAGCCGTTTTGTCGGTAAAATGAGCTGCGGTAGCTATCACCCTGTTGAAAACCGCTTTACTTATAAAGTTATTTTCCGAAAATCAAAGCAGTATTATGGCTGCTGTTCACCAGTTTTGCTATTAAGCAATAATACTTCCACGTTCCACTATACTTCCACGCAAACTCCTCTGTTGGTTCCACGTGTTAAAAATTAAAATTCAGAATAATTTTTTAACAGCATCTGGATGACAAATCTAACAATTTAAAATGATTAATAATGCTTTTTATTTATTTGTTACCTTACATAATAGAAAACAGATATTTTTATGAGTAAAATTATAATGGAACAATAATTTTCTTTTGATTTTCCGCATCAACGGTATACAAAATTAACATATTTTCAATACCTTTTTAGCATTTATTATACTGAAAACAGTAGGAGAGGCCATCAAGGCAAAACTGTTTTGCAGAGGTTTCACGAAAAAATTATAGTTTTAAAGCTTCTCTTAATCAGCAAAGTTCGAAGATCGTTAATTTACACCAAGTTACGATGTATTCATAAATAGTCAAAGGAATCATTACTAGGCTCAAGCTCACTGAAAGTGCGAATGTTCAGCCCGGGTCAAGACTGTCAGGTCTGTCATTTCCCACATATCGAAGATGTTCTGCATATTTTGAAGTTCAATAGACAATGATTAATATTTCGGCCTCAAGCAAAGAAATTGCAACATCAGACAGCTGGATATATCCTATGAATCAGTGTGGAAATCACTAACAAAAGTGGTGCATAATTATCTATGCAATGTTAGCCGCAACCAGCAGTTTTTTTCTTTTTCCCTTTTTTTTTTTTTTTTTTTTTGGTGACAAGGAACACCACTGGATTGCAAAAACCTTACACTGACCTTTCTTGTCGTAATAGAAGTTATCAGGTTCAATGTTCCTTCTAACCTTCTTCGGGAACATACAAGGACCTGACTAGGAACAGAGAGCTTACTAAAGCTATATTCACTAATTGTAGTAAGTAGACAGGATACAGACGAAGGGTATACAAAACCTTTTATTTTTCTCTATATACAATGACTTCCGTACTTCGGAATACACTGACCCTCCACTCGGGGTCTAACGTAAAGAAGTATAAAAATAAAACTAAACTCTAATTTAACTTTAGAATAATACACGTGGAAGATTGGCCTTATAATAACAGGAAGCGTATGTAGCACAGAGACTGTGAACACTACAATACGTTTAATTTATCAAGAGGATTAAAACCTCTGGCCTGGAAGGCAAATAGCAACTGTGTAACTTCTAAGGTAAGCGGCCTGCTTCGAACTCACTGCTTCCTCTCTCTTTCGCTTGGCAAAAAGCCACAACTTAAGTACTTGGCGTTCGCCAGACAACTTTGCATAAAAACCTTCACGCTTATAATTCTGGCCGGAAGTAGAAAATAAGAAGTGATAGTAAAGATTTAAAATAAAATAAACGTTAGTAAAACTTAAGATCCTTACATACTTCCCGCCAGAGTTAATTAGTTTGAAACTGAGGTCTAAAACGACCTTGTTGAAAACTTTTAGCTCTAGAATCTAACGCGAGGCCAACCTTTTACAATCATAACTTCGTTAGAAACTAGAAAATTTAAAAGAAAGAAATTTGTTACAATAGCAGCTCCCAGGATATACAACAATCTTTTTTTTTTTTTTCATCTGTACTGCATCTAACCAGGAGCTTTTATTCAATTCTGGTTCCTTCCAGAGATCTGGAAGGAAAACTAGTTTAATGAAATGTTACACAATGACATGGCAAGTAACATATACCATTATACTGCTCTTAACATTCTTATTTCATTCATGACTATTTTAATTATCTCTCCCCGTGCTCTCTGACATGTGTTGTAAAAGAACACCAAACTTGTGTCTACGTGTGCCACACTTCCTCCTACAATCAAAACACTAACGTGTTAAAATTCAACATAACGAGACCTCTTAACACACCCTAATTTCAACTCTAAACCCTGAGGTACTATTCTAAAAGTGGCTAACTCTAAAGTGTAGCGTCAGAGAGCCTAACTACATCATTCAACCTTTACCACATATTCGTCATGATTTAATCTTTACAGTCACACGAATAACAAATTTTTAACATTACTTTCACGTTTACCATATCACGGTATTTCTTAACATTTAAAATAACAGTTCACATGTATATCAGAACATATCAACATGGCGTTAATTTTACACATTTGAAAACATACATTAGTAGTACATTGTTAACTTCTATTCTTTTCAAAGCAAGTGCCAATTCTTTCTACATTGAAATAATACTACATTTCAAAAAGTCTTTCAGACTAAAACTTCTCTCTTGCTAGAATGTTTTAAATAAAATTTATACAATAACTTTTTACAAAAATTTAAGTTTTTACACAACGCTATTATACATCAACTTTAGTTTTACGCGCGAGTAATTTAAAAACATAATACGAAAATCGGTCACAACTCATTTCTCGCCCTTTTGGCGATAAAGGTAGACCTCGCATGAGGTAAAACTTCTTGAAATCTGCCACTTGCAGTAAGAATGAAAGATTAACTTAAGTTTGCAAAGTAACATAAAATTTTACTTATCTTTGTAATATTCGGACATCCTTTTCTGGGCCCAGTCTTTAAAGGTACTGCAGATATTAGCCTGGTTTATCCTCCTTCTTGTACGGGCTCGCCCTTCAGTGCTTTCCTCTGGAAGCTTCCGTTTTTCACCAGTACGGCCACCCTTGAATACTTTCCTTTTCTCCTCTGTTTGTGGTCTTGGCCGTTTAAAGGCAGCTGGTCTTGGTGGAACCGGGAAACTTCTGTCGTGATCCTGCTTGGACCTCGTTGTTGGCCGTTCAAATTTTTCTTGTACTTTTTCCTCCGCCGCTGATGGCCCTTCCGCAGTTCGGCGACTTTTGCTGCGGAGAGTTCTGTCGGATGAGTCAATCTTCCGTTTTAAAGCCGGGTTATAGTTGCCGTCATTTCTCCTGGTCCTCTTCACATACGTCGTCCTTCTCCCTTCTTCATTCTGGGGGTGTTCGTGAACTCTGTTTTCTGGACGGTGGAACGGCTTCTTTTTCTTTTTACCTTCAATTTTTCCGCGGGGCAATTTTCTTTTCACATGCTTCTGTCTCTCATTGGCCTGCCCTTGTACTTGTCGTTTTCCCACCTCTGGAACTTGTACCTGCGGTGTCTGCCGTGCCGGATCCTGCAAAAGATCTGAAAAGATTTGCATTTTATTACGATCGAAGTAGGGCTTAATTTGATCAATATTTGCGGAACAGGTTTCACCATTTCTGGCCTTTAACACTACAACAGCGTGAGTTATTTTTTCTATAACATATGGTCCTTCAAATCGTGGAAAAAATTTGGCAGTTTTATCTTCTGGTGCTGAAGAAAGTGAATGCTTAATTTTTAAAACTTCATCCCCTACTTTATAAGTTACTCCCCGTCGTTTCAGATCATAATATAACTTCTGTTTTCTTTGTGCTACTTCCGTATTCTTTTTTGCTTCTTTTATTAGTTTTTCTATATCACCCATTTTAAATTCTGGGGCTCTTTGTTGCACATAAAATAATTTATCTAACGGTGTTATAATCTTTCTGCCTAGAAATAACTCAGCAGGAGTTTTTCCCGTTGTATCATGTTTTGCGGTCCTAAGGGCGAAAGCAAATTCATTGACATAGTTATCCCAGCTTTTATGTAAATTTTTAACATAACTACGGATAATTTTCACTATATTTCTGTTGACCCGTTCCGCTATATTTGATTGCGGCCGATACGGGACCAGTTTTAAATGACGTATGCCCAGTTTTTGGCACATGTCTTCAAATATATTACTTACAAATTGAGGACCATTATCCGATATAACTTTTAGGGGCGCCCCGTATTTTAAAATATATTTATTTAAAATAGAATCAGTAACTAATTTCGCGGAGGCTCGTTTTAAGGGAACAATTTCGGTCCATTTACTAAAATGATCAACCATAACAAGGAGATAGCGACTTTTATTTAACTGACTTTTTGGGAAAGGGCCCAATAAATCGATGCCAATTATTTCATTTGGAAATTCGGATTTAATACTATTTAGAAACCCGGCCGGGCGGAAATTAATATAATTAACGGCTTGACATGTTGGGCAGGACTGGACATACGCCCTTGTTAACTTTTGCAGTTCAGGAAAGTAGACTGCCTCGCGTACGCGTTGGATAGTTTTTCGAATACCAGCATGAGAAGCTAAAGGGCTGTCATGGAGCTCATGCAGGATATTTAATCTAAGACTAGCTGGGATAACAGGTCGAAATTCGTTGTTGGAATTCGTAGTGACCATCTATTAGTTCGTAATGGGCCGCCCTATTTCTTATCGCCACAATATCTTGGTGGCTAAAATTTTCAGGATCCTTCAAATACTCATAAATACTTCCAAACTCAGGATCCTTACCCAGTTCGGTTATTACAGTTTCTCGGGAATTTATTGTACACGCTGTAAGCATTGCAACTTTTACGGTATTACCCTGTTCGTCTAATTTAATTCGTGATAGGGCATCTGCTACGATATTTTCCTTTCCGGGGGTATGCTTGATTACCAGATTATATTCTTGCAGCTTGAGTGCCCATCTTATTAACCTTGGGGATAAATTTTTCCCTGAGTACAATCTAGTTACCGCCGCATGATCAGAATATACTGTTATCGGCGCCTTTCCAAAATAGACTCGGAACTTTTGCACTGCTAACAGAACTGCAAGTGCCTCTCTCTCGGTCGCGGAATAGTTTCTTTGTGTTTGATTTAAAGTTCGGCTAAAAAATGCCACGGGCTGCTGATTTTGCGAAAGTACCGCTCCTACCGCATAATCCGAAGCATCCGCTGAAATTTCTAAATTTTCATCCTTTTCAGGAAATTTTAACACAGGGGCTTGCGTTAATGCTTGTTTTAATTTTTCGAAAGCACTATTGGCTTCGGCCGTCCACGAGAATCTTGCCTTTTTCCTTTTTAATTTTAACAATGGCTCAGCGATAGCCGCAAAATCTTTTATAAAGGACCTATAATATGAACAAAGCCCTAGAAAAGAAGAGAGCTTCTTTGCCGTGTTTGGAGTCGGATACTTTTGTACAGCGATTATTTTTGATTCATCTGTCTCGATCCCTTTTTGCGATATTTTGTAACCTAAATATTTTAATTCAGGGGCTGCAAATTTGCACTTTTCGACATTAACTTTTAGACCGGCCTCATTTAATAAAGAAAACACCTGTCTTAAATCCTGTATATGTTGGTCGAGATTATCACTAGTAATAATGATATCGTCTAAATAGATAAATGTGGACTTTCCAAGAACAGGTCTTAACACAATGTCCATGCATCGCTGAAATGTTGCTGGGGCCCCAGAAAGGCCAAACGGCATACGCAAAAATGCATAAGTGCCAGACTTGGTTATAAAAGCAGTCTTAGGCACGTCCTCAGGCCTGACCCCTATTTGAAAATAACCAGTCGTTAAGTCTAAAGTCGTCATAAATTTGGTTGATTTTATGTTCCTTAAAATTTCTTCTATGATCGGTAACGGATATACCGGATATTTCGTTATGGAATTTAATTTACGGTAATCAATAGCGAATCTCCACCTTTTTGGATGCTCCAAAGGATAATCATTATTTTTCTTACATAAAACCACCGGGCTAGCATAACGACTTGAGATGGGCGTTATGATCTTTTTACGTAGCATATCGGTAATATGCCATTCTATAATTTTTTCCTTATTCTTATCATACCGGTATGGTTTTTGACGAACTGGCAATGCATCTCCGGTGTCAATACTATGGTTAGTAACCTGAGTAAATCCTGGAATATCACTAAATAAGGAAGCAAATTCACTTACCACTTGTCGGATTCTATCTTGCTCGTCATTAGGCAGGTGGTCAAGATTTAACCTTGGCGGTTCAACCTTTTCTACACGCACTGGTTTCATCGTCAGCTTAAGGGACGCTTCATTAAAATCCAGTGTAGCTTGTGAGTCTGAAAGAAAATCTATTCCTAAAATCAAATGTGCTTGCAGATTCTTTACTATAAAAAACATCACCTTTACTTGTTCGTCCTTGATACGAATATACAAAGGTACTTTACCTACGCACTTACATTCTTCTCCTTGCGCCGCTAATACTGTTGTATTATCCGCATTATATATGCGGTATTTGCGAAAATACTTTCTAAAAAAGACTTCTGCCACACAGGAACACTGCGCGCCGGTATCCAGGAGTGCGGTGGCCGGGATATTATTCACGAAGACTTCAATCTTCGGCAGAGTCAAATTTTTCACCATTACTGTATTTAACTTGTAGGAAGAGGGGTTTTCGTGGCCTTCGGATTTCCGCACCCTCTCGTCAGCAGAAATCCGTTTTAGTTTAAATTATTTTTCCTTTCCGTGCTTTCCTTCTTTTTCCACTGGCCTTGAGACTTTTTTCCTGGGTTGCTATTGAACTGTCGACGTTCGCCGGCTGTTTTTGAATGCTCGGGTTTCCTTGCCCACTGATTCGCTTTTTCTCCGTAGCCGTATGCTTGAGTTTGCTGTAGTCTTGGCGTACCAAATTGGTTTCGCTGTTGATATTGGCGTCTTCTTTCGACGTCCGCCGTTCTTCTACTTTCAAACTGGATTGCTAGCTCAAATAATTTTTCCAGTGTAGTCGGATTTCTCAATTCAATAAAGTCTTGCACTTGGGGTAGTAACCTCGGCAAAATCACTTGAATTATTTCAGGATCCGGACGGTTTCCATACAAGAGCTTGAAAACGTGAATTTTTCTTAAAATAAAGCTCGAGAGGTTTTCGATTCTTTGTTGATATATACTAAAAAGTTCCGTTTCTAATTTCGCACGATCCTTTACAACAGGGAAGGCTTTTAGTAGGGCAGTCTTGAAATTTTCATAAGTATAGGTGGGACTTCCTGCTTGACCCAAGAGACTTCTGCCGATACATTTGAACCAGTTAAGCGCTTGGCCCCTCAAAGCGCTGGTAGCTAAGGTAACTTTTTGAAACTCGTGCACGGGGTAGAGCATGAAGTGGTCATCCAATTTTTCCAAAAAACTGGTTACCGGTGAGTTTCCATTAAACGTTGCTTCTGGTTTCATCGAAGCGCGCATGGTCTGGAAGATGTAACCGAATCCTTCCAGGGCGGCAGCTGGCATTTCTGGATTCTGAGCCGTTTCTGCAGGCAGCACAGGTTCTTCTTGAAACTCGGCCATGGTTATTCTTCTTCGTCGGGCGCCACTATCAGGTTCAATGTTCCTTCTAACCTTCTTCGGGAACATACAAGGACCTGACTAGGAACAGAGAGCTTACTAAAGCTATGTTCACTAATTGTAGTAAGTAGACAGGATACAGACGAAGGGTATACAAAACCCTTTATTTTTCTCTATATACAATGACTTCCGTACTTCGGAATACACTGACCCTCCGCTCGGGGTCTAACGTAAAGAAGTATAAAAATAAAACTAAACTCTAATTTAACTTTAGAATAATACACGTGGAAGATTGGCCTTATAATAACAGGAAGCGTATGTAGCACAGAGACTGTGAACACTACAATACGTTTAATTTATCAAGAGGATTAAAACCTCTGGCCTGGAAGGCAAATAGCAACTGCGTAACTTCTAAGGTAAGCGGCCTGCTTCGAACTCACTGCTTCCTCTCTCTTTCGCTTGGCAAAAAGCCACAACTTAAGTACTTGGCGTTCGCCAGACAACTTTGCATAAAAACCTTCACGCTTATAATTCTGGCCGGAAGTAGAAAATAAGAAGTGATAGTAAAGATTTAAAATAAAATAAACGTTAGTAAAACTTAAGATCCTTACAAAGTACACTTATTTTAGCAATGGAAAATCCTCAAATGACGCATTTTTATTTTTTTTTAAATTTTATTTCGATGAAGCAGTTAACATCTACAACAGCAGCAGTTGGGTTACCGATAACTTCATGCATTTTTCAGCAAATGCTACTGCTTTCATGTCAAGTATAACCGTCGAGCCTACATTCACTTCCCTCTTCACCCTTCATTCTTCTTCGAAAACGCTAACAACGATGGTCCTTAGATGATCCTCAGATATTGTGAGATGCTGAATAGTTTAATCGAAATCAAATGCAATGTAGAAAATACCTTGAGTCAATCACTTCTCGCAAGATGTATCTCCCTCACATATCGATCCCGATCTGATCAGTCTCGAGTTTCTTAGCGTCTGGCCACCAACGATTGGGGGCGATTGGGGGCGCATTAAAAAGTGTGATATATGTAGGATATTTTGAATATTTTGCATTGCACCGGAAAAGAATCATAAAATACTATCATTTACTGTCAGCCGTTGAATACTATATTCATCAGAATAATACACTTTCAATCTCAGCAATATGCACACATTACGCAGTATTCCTGACATGACTAATATATTTAAACTGCTAGCTAGTATACTAGGGCTTCCAAAATATTTTATTAGGTGAGATATTTTTATAGAAGACATATCTATCTACCAATGTATGCAGGCAATATAAAGCAATAATCTAATAATATAGGATATGAATAACCATCGATTCGAAAATGAGCTCGATAGAGGAGATGAATTGCCCCAATCTATACTGCACAAAGAAACCTGATTTTACGATTTCATCCGCGGGTTATAGTACAGTAAGACCCCGCTTAACGCGGGGGATACGTTCCATCGAAGTAGAGCGTAAAGCGAAACAGCGCTAAGCGAGGCTATCTTAACATGTAAATAATGGGATTAGGGGAAGACGGATAAAAAATGGTTAGGCATTAAATTTAATAATGTTTTTTTTTTAATAAAAATAAAATCAAACATTTATTTCTTACAAAAATAAAAACAATATAAACGCATCTACTTTTAAAAACAAATAAAATTCTCAGTAAGATCATCCAGTCTATTCTGGGTTTCCAATTTTCTGCCTTTTTGTCAAGAAGGCATTATGATAGATTGGCTTAATGGCATATTGCGTTCAATTTCGTCGTCAATCCATATAAACAGTCGTTTTCCCATTTCCTCTATAATGTTATTTCTAGAACGGGTAATTCTAGTTGCAGAGCTTGACGTAGTTGCAGTTGCCGATGACAGTATTTTTTCTTTATTCTTAAGAATTGTCCTTATTGTTGAAGTTGCCAAAATCAATGCAGCACTAATTTGAGATTGACGTTCACCAGAATCTAATCTTCTAATCACTTGCATTTGAGTTTCCAGTGAAATGCTTTTTCTGGTTGCTTTCTTTTCTTGTTTTTTATTATCACCCATGATAAAAACTAAAGATCATAATATTTGTCACTGTATTAATCGTTATAGTATTATACAAATTTAAACTTACAATAATGTCAACAAATGTTTCAAATGATAAAAATGCGTCCACAAAGCAAGAAACACAACTACACTGTTTCGGATATGTTATTTGGAAACCTAGCGCTGCGCACAATTTCGGAGAATCCCCGGGTTGAAATAAAAGAGCGCTAAACCGAAACAGCGTTAAGCAGGGTCTTACTGTATATTGTAATGGCGGCTGAGCGGTAAATTTGCAGAACACTGGTAGTTCTTACCTGGGCTCGATTCCAGGCGAACGGACTGGCTGCATGGGCATTTTCGTGATTTTCCCCATGTGTAATGTGTATATGAACCAGTTTCCTTAGAAAGTCCTCCACGAAGGAACCCCTCAGGCAGATAGCCTATTGTGCTTTGCCATAATATCTCAATTGTTTGCAGCTATAATTAAAACTACTCTGCATATAGATAAGCACTAAGAAACAAAATCTCATGACAGCTGAAATGAAACAGCTTTTGAGTTACGTAACTCGTTAAAACACAAACATAATATTTTACTATGCAGTTAAAATGTGTCATTTTTGAAACATTTATTTAGGGATCGAGGAAATAGGAATGAAAATTTATCTTTAACGATTACGCAGCTCCATTTATATAATATTTTCTCCTTTTGTGTATACCATAAAAGAAATTTCCTTTGAAAAATTTCAAATCATACAGAAATTAAAAAACTTCAGTGAATTTCAGTCCACTATATTAGTTTTTAAATCGGATTTTACTCATCAATTTTCATTTAACTCGGCAAGTATATGCAGCTCCTGAAATTAAATGAAAGATATTGTGAAAGTAGGTTAATTATTTATTGAAAATTAGGCTAAGAAATATGTTCCTTTAAACGTATGCGAGTTGTATAGTAAAATTTAGGGGAAAGTGGTCCAGAGTTTGATTATACTAAAAATAAATCATAAAAAGCAACACATACCTATGCTATTTCACTGAGTTTAAATTCGGAGTAAGAAGCGCCACTATTCAGCATTAGGTACAAGGTAAATGAAAAGATATTTCATATATGGCCAACAGTCCACCTGTTGTTAATTGAAAACATTGGTATACACACAACCTGTAAAATTGAGTATGTACGTGTTTCGAAGCAAGATTAGCTTCTTTTAATTCTATATGCTGTTAAAAAAAAATTAACGAATGCAACTAACCTGTTATTCCAGGAATTGAACTAAGATTCACTTAACATTTGATTTTATTCGCTCAACCATTGGCGATGGGCAGAAAATGGCTCTGCTAGGAATACATTTTTATGTTAATCGATAAAAGTAGAATTATTACTTTTCTTTCCTTTTAAAATCTTGGCTTTTCAGCAAATCATTCATTTCTTTTGAAAAATAATGTATATGCTGACGTTTAAGAACATGTGCAGTCGTATCTGGATTAGTGGTATTTCTGAAAAGATCAGGATTAAGGAAATTTCCCTTTTTGAGACATACGACTTGGTAATACCTACTTGTCAAGACGTGAATATTGTATAAGGTTAATTGTTTTTCTTTTCACCATAATTTTATAGTCAACACAAAATTATCTCGAGCCATCTTTCTTTTCAATTAAAACGATGACTAATATTGAAGGATTTGCACAAGGTTCAACGGTATCATTACCTTGAATTTCCTACAGAAAATTCCCTATTTCCTCTTGCTTACTGAATGAAAGACGTCAGGATGTTATTATTAAGCAACTGATTTCCTGTGTCTATCCGGTATTGCGTTACTTTTAACGACTCAGTCACTAGATGAATCTGAAAAGGGTCTTTAAATTCCTCTATTAAATAATTGATAATTTCCATCTGATCAGCATTTAATTCAGTTCCAGCAATTAAATCTTTTAATTAGCCCAACCATTGCTTACAAATTGATATAGGACTTGCAACAGGAGCGCTTGAAACAGTTTCGTCTCCTTTTCTAAACGTATGTCGCTTATTATTTACGATTCCACTCTGACTGACACATTTATCTTTACGAAGGTCTGCAGCGAAGCAATAGCTAACAGTTGTTTCAAATCTTTATTAGCCATAGGGAAACCAGTAAGTTCTATCCGAAAGTTTTCATTCGTTTCCACTAAGTCTTTAGTGAGATAGTTTCACACGAGATATCTTCATTCGAGAAAGAATATTGTTAATCCTGTGACTCATGTAATAATTATATAGCAGAACGCTTCGCTAGTATTCACAGTAAACACTGGTACTTTTTCAGTAGAGGTGAAGAATTCGTTATTCTTCGTAACTAAATTAAATGCTCTGTTCCTTACGAGCTCTGAAAATGCGAAATCCAAAAGTTCATGAAGCTACGTATAGAAAACTTTGTTGCTGCTGAAGAAATACCAGAAACAGAAATTTTATTGAGGCTGCGTGTAATAATACTGTTGTTTTCTTGGGGATGATTCTAATGGAAAAAATGTCCAAAAAATATTCAATTCCAACTGTCGAGCAAATCTGCAGCATGGATATACAAAATGTGATCGTAAAGAAAATGCAGTTATAATTAGATGAATCTTTACAAGTAGAACGTTCTTTAAAATTTGCTCGTTTTCAGTTAAAAAATAATACTTGGGCTGAAACATAAGCTTATGAACATCTATAGTCATATTTCTATAAGAGGCGTTTCTGAAAAATATACTCAGGTTTAAGGAAATTTTGACTCAAAATTTATTGAGATTATCAACTTCCAAAATGTTCTGTAATTATTTGCCTTTGAATGTGGAACTTCTGATATTTGTATTTGTCATATCTTCTTCGAGTTAATGCTTATTTAATGATAACAAGGAACAAAGAAAATTTGAACCATTATATTTCATATTTACTAATTACTTAAATCTGATATTTGTTTCACAATAATTCCAAAAGAAAACTTTCTGTGCATTTGGAGAAAAAATGACATGGTCATTTACTCGGCGAAATTTCGTACATGTACGTTGCATTAGTTTTATTGTAATAAAATTTAGTATATTTAGACTTCCCTGTAGAAACCATTTGAAAATGGTATGTTCCTTTAAAAAAAAATTAGAACCGTTTCTCAACTAGTATCTGGCACATTAAAAATGAATTCCTAAAGGAAAGAAATAGATCTTTCGATTTTTGTTTCAAATTTGTATCAAACACATATTTAGAAAAATATTTAAAATATTTTACGTATATCTTAGCAAAACTGTACCTGTTTGTGTACTGTATGTGTGTACACGCAGTTTTGAAAGGTTTCTTACTGTGAAGAATGTGAAACAGGCAACATCACAAACGTTTTAACAAGTAACCAACTTGAAAATAACCGCAGTTGTTTAAACTCAGGTAGAAGAACATTAATTGTGATGTTGTTATATCCCTATATGCAGTATCTATCTACTTTATCACGGCAACATTGTAATTGCTCCAAATTCTTTTCTGGGCATGCGCAAAAAGTGACGTTCGCTTAACGTTGACTAATTCAATCCGGAGTTTGTCATTACGCTGCTGGAACCTTAAGAAAAAGTAGTATTGAGTCTCAAAAATTAATTTCTTAAAACCCTCTAAAATGCATCAAGTTGTCGAAAAATTGCTAAACATCGCAAATAGCCCATAAGTTTCAATAGCCTATAATTCCGAGAGGTATTTTCACAATTCCTACGTCTATTTATTTATCCTTAAGAATGCTGCAATATAATAAATTCTAGTTAAATATATACAAAACCAGGATGATCACAAATTAAAAATTATAAAAAATAATAATGTGCAATAAATAAGCATAAACTTGACATAAAAGTGCAATAAATGAATCAATCAATAGAAATAAATACACGATAAGATAAATGCATAGAAACCACTATAAAGTAAATTACAGACCCAAATATTTTCATAAATGACAGCAATATGTTGTGTGAAAATACAATCAGTTCAGTTCCGTTTTTTTTTTTTTTTTTTTTTTTTTTTGTCAGTCGTTTGTGAAACAACTGACAAAAAAAAAAGGGGGGGGAACTGAACTTGATATATTACTCAGCAGCATGCAGAACACGTGGACAACAAGAAACTACTCTCTTCTGTTACTCAGTTTCATGTATATTTTATATTAACTCTTTGAAATCCAGACCCTTCGCTAAGCAGTATCTTCAAAATATCCGAACCGCCCGAAGTACTTTTCCAGTTTCACAGCAATTTCCTCCCCTCCTGTCCATTAACGCAGACAATATGTGTGAAGATTTCCATTGACATCCTTTGTACTTTCTAACAAAAATTCCATTTTGACCCCGTTCTTTATAAAACTATTCTGAAGGTCAGATCAACAAGCCTTTCCGTCTTTGTTATGATCACTACTGAGATTTTGTTTATTTCCGTTATTTTTATAGAAAGGAATAAATTGTTTAAAAATAAATATAATCCTTAAATTTTTAAACTGCTCTTTTATTGCTGTTTAAAGCTTAAAAGCACACTGTACCACAAAAGAATCAACAACGAAATGTCACCATCAACCAAAAGATTAAAAAAAAAAACTCTTAGGACAAGCTGTCTGCTGTAAACTGATACAATGCATTTGGGGAAAGTGCACCTGCTGCTGCATACCTTAGGGGAAGGGAAGAAAAGAAGATTACAATCTCGGCCGTTTTTGGGCGGTTCTGGTTGTTTCAATGTAGGGCCGTGTTGGGCGGATTGGATGTGAAGGATATCCAAAAACCTCAGCTTAAATACTGGCAAACTAAATTTACATTATGGTGAGGAAATGGAAAGGAGAAGTTATAGTATAGGCTGCAATTATAAATAAATTGTTAATTTAAATAATAAATCATGAAGAATAAAGAGTGTCTTTCTTAAAATATTTCTTATTCTTTAAAATATAATTTTCAATACGCCTTATAATGCAGAGGCTTTTTTATTTATTCCCCCCCTTAATAATTTTTGAAACAGCTGATATATTTAAAGCGTTAAAAAACTAGTCAAAATAGATCCATGAAAAATGAAATTGATAAAGCAGATATGAAGACGAATTCAATTCCCTTTTTTCATTCTTGCTATTTGATTAGAATATTACTTAGATTTCACTGAAAAAAACTGAAGAAAACGTTAAGCTATATCATTGAATTATGCACTGAAAATTTGACGCATAATAACCTATCTTCAAAATGACGGTGTAAATATCATTTGAGGAAAATCATCATAAAAAGGTTAAATTATTTTTCGTGAATCATTCCAATATACCATATTGCGCCATGATTTTTATAAATTATTTAAAAATTATACAGAAATATCATACATCTAAATTTGAAATTATGTATTTAGTTTCAATATTTTCCACGACAATTCACAGTCATTCTGCTTATGATGAATTCTACGTCAAATATATTCTGTTCAAATTTCCTGCATAAGAGCAAAATGTTGTACTTTATTGACTGATAATACAGTGTCAATCAGTGAAAAAAAGACCCTCCTTTACTTGGAAATATTAAAGACAAAAAAGATATACGCTTTTTGTCTGAACAGAAAGAATATGATTCTCAGTGAAAATCAGTGAAAAAAAGACCCTCCCTTACTTGGAAATATTAAAGACAAAAAAGATATACGCTTTTTGTCTGAACAGAAAGAATATGATTCTCCATTTTTCAACTTCAGGATGGAATTAGAATTACATTGTTTAACTAGAAGATGCTAGTGGTAACGCTAGTCAGAAGAAAGATCCATGCAAGTTTTGATGGAGATCTTTCCACAGAACGACTCCTGTGGCCGGCTATGCTCATCAGACCTCAATGGCCATGATTTCTTTCTTTGGGAACCCCTGAAAGCTTCTTCAGACTTAAAGCTTCAGCCCTAAATCTTCTTCTCAAAAGATTTCAGGGAAGAGGGGATGCTGCAATAGTACTTTTAAAAGTGTCAAAAAGAACTTTAGGGTTATATTTCAGCAGTTTATACAATGTGATAGCAAGTATCAAAGGGCTCACATCATCTGTTAGAATTTTGTTCTGTTACATAAACACTTAAGTATTAGTGATAGACAATACTATTACATTGAGAATGAGAAATGAGACACCATGTACCTCTTTTTTTGTGCAGTAAAGTTCATTTTGTACCACTGTTTTCTTTATTATACCCATTTATGAGAAATTTTCTATACCAGATCCTGTATTAATATTTATTAGCAGTTATTTTATGCTATTGATATAAACCAAACTGAAAGCAGGTACTTAAGAAAACAAATATCAAAGAATTCTGAGTTTATAAGTTCTAAATAAACTGTTTTGCCTTTCAAGAAAGTTAATTTATAAGTTAAAATAAAAAGTTACCAAATATTATTATTATTTATTAATCATCAAATTGCAGTTAATAGTTGTGTTTTAGAACTTTTTTGTGAGTTTAGATATTTTAAGCAGTCTAAGTTTATTATTTTTTTTTTAATTACAGGATGACAAAATGAACATGGTATTAGCATTACCTACTCAATATGATCAACCGGCTAATATACAAATGGATTCAAGACTATTTTGTGAAATCAAGAACAAAATGAGCCACACGAAGTTGGACATGATTGCTTTTCCAAAATACCGATTTGAAACACAGACTAGTCTCAAAGATGCTTTTATGGATTTAGGAATTCAAGATGCATTCAATCCCTTACAAGCAAATTTTTCGAATATACAAGATGACAGTGATTTATACGTTAGTGATATAATCCAGAAAGCAATAGTCGAAGTGAATGAGACAGGCAACGAAGAATCAGTAATTACGAAATTGAAAATAATGCCCGTTGCTTTCAGAGGTGTAAAAGAATTTATTGCTAATCATCCATTCATATTCTACGTTGAAGACACGAACTCTGGTGTTATACTTTTCTCTGGAAGAGTGGATGAGCCTTCGGAGTCCATACCGGTTAACAGAGAACTTACGTTTTAAATGATTACTGTGTTTTTACGTGTTTCGATTGCCCATTGTTCGTTAAAGTATTATGTATGATTAAAATTAATTTTAACTATAACTTATTTATTCCATATTTTATATTCTGGAGATTACCATGAACCATTTACTTTCAGAAACATGCATATATATTTATATATTTACATTTACAGGCATGCGTATAGATTATTGAAATTTAGTCAAACTTTCTGTATCATAGAATGAAAACACAGCATTGTCAATATGCAGCTACTGACTTGTAAGGAAAGCAAGCTGACTATCAAAAGCAAGATGCTTTTATAACTAGACTCGAGATATTTCTAGTTGCTTCAATAACGGATATGCTACATCATATTTGAAAATAGAAGCTGTATATGAAATGCTGTATTGTACATTAAAACATACAAAGATACTTTCCCATATATTTATATATATATCAATTATAACCCCTTTACACAACGTTTTATTTACAGGCATTATAATATAACTATTATATCTTAGGAGTAACCTTGCCGCCGATATATTCTAAAATCAGTAAAACTAACTACGAAAAAAAAAGTTGTTCTGGAACGAGGAGGACAAGCGGATATAATTCATGAATAAAAACTGTAAAATTCCGTTATTGTGAATAGTAATTCTTTACAATAATAAAAAATGGTGCACACGCTAGTACAATAAAAATTGTACGCACGATAATATATTAAATATTTGTACACATGACTATCGTGTTATAATAACACCAGTTAATTTCATATTACTAAGTATGCCCTGTTCATTTTCTGAATAAAAAATGAAAATATAATGTAAATGCAAATTTCAGATAATTTAAATAATTAAATGTATAAAAACCAAACTCCGTTGGAGAAAACAAAAAAATGAAAGCTTATTTTATGTGCACATACTTTCGCAGCACTAGAGATGAAAACATGAAAATCCTCAAACATTCTTTTTTTTTCCCTAGAAAACTAATGAATTTTCATGCACTTTGCTTTCAATACTGTTATTTACCTATATATCAAATGTGAAGTATGCTGACCTATGATACCTGAAACTTTATATGATACCTATGATACCTGAAAGTATGATACCTGAAACTTTTATTAAAAATATTTTACATTAAATTATCGTAGATAATAATTACAAATAACTAATTTTTCTTCAAAAGTAGTATTTTTTCGAGGACTAGGTTTCTATGTATTGCAAAATTTCGAAGTTTATAACTTCTTGGTGTTCATCTCTTTCACTTCTGATAAAGAAAGATTCCATTTAGAATCTTTTCTTATTTATATTAGGTTATTTTTAATTATTTTCTGATTTGTATCGAGAAATTTCTTTTTTTAAGGAGGGTAGAAGGAGAGCCGCCATTCACCTTGCCTTTCAAATTAAAACTTTAAATCTAGGGTGAGGGAGAAATACTTTGTTCTCCTTCCGGAACAACGCTTTGGATTGAAAAAGAAACTAGTACATCAAGTAAACGTTAATCTTCAAATGAGATCATCGAAATCATTAACGAGTCTTTCAAACAATATGAAAGCGTTTCCTGAGAACTACTAATTACTTAGGATTCCCCTTTTCTACCCTTCTACTTTCATTTGTGTTAATCAGCAATTAGTTTAGACTTTCCGTTTACGCTGTGTAGGATGTGATAAGAAACTTCCGTTTCAGCTTTTTATCATCAACAACTCAACAACAGCTTTGTAACTAGAAAACGATTTGTAACTATAGGAAAAGTACAAACATTTAGCTGAAATCTTCGAGGTATCAGATACTACCAGTATGTCCCTCTCTTGTTGATAAAATTCTTCATATTTGAATTCTCTACAGGTATGCAAAATTTACCATATTTTTAGCTGCTGTAACTCGATGGTTATGTCTATTTATCAGTTTTTTTCGCATTTAAATCAATAAAAATATGTCTGTTTTTCAAAACCTATTTCAAAGTAATAAATCGAGTGTGTTGTAAACATAAAATCACCATAGGAATAACCGAAATTACTTTTGTAGCTAGCATTTCTGAAGGCATCTCAGTTGGAAACGCTTATTCAAGAAATAATTAAAATTAAATTAATTAATTAATTAAAATTCTATATTTTGCTATTAAAAATAGATCTGCCGCTGAATGAGTTTCAAAACCGTCAAAAATATTTCACATCCTATTACGAATTATTCTTGTAATTATAATTTTGACCTATTACAAGTCATCAATATAAAAAAATTTAGTGTTCATGTTTTTATTATTTTGATCCCTTTAAACTAATCGTTGTTGTCGCATCTAATTTTTCTCATTCACACCATTTACTCCGGATGTTATGGAAATTTAGCTACATGCAAGGCTAAAGTAACCTGAAAGCATCGGAAAGAAAGGTTGAGGTGGGACGCATTCGCCAAGCAGTATTATGTTCCGCAAAGAAATTTTAGCAGAAATGTATCAACCACTAAAAATCGTTTGAAAAGCGATTAATAAATAAAGTACAAAAAGTAATTTAATTTTAATTTTGACGTTTTTACGAACTAGCCAGTTCTTAAGAAAATTCTCCACGACGGCATTTGATCTCCTAAGTAAATAGTCCTCGTATGATTTGCCGTATTCTATTTTAAAAAGCCGAGAAAGAACTAAAACAAATTTACCAACAAACTTTTACGCGATTGGCTACTAATTTGTTGCAGCTGCCACATTTAAAATAAATAAATAAATAAATAAAAATAAAACTTTTTATTTTTTCGATAGAAATTCGGATTTTCAACTTGAGAAATTTTACTGATACATCTTTACTGCTAATAATTGCCTGCCTAATTTTTCCTTCGAAACTGAAGCGAGTAGTAAAATGTATGAATTAGAATGTCATGTCGATTGCATACACTTAAAACAGCTTTTATTCAACTCACTAGAGACTTGGAAATGCTTAAGAAAGTTATTAATTTTACCTTATTTTTTACTAATGTCTCTGTTTGTAAAACTCACGAAACCCCATCAATCCCAAAATACACACAAGGGGGGAAAAAGAGAGCTAGAGAAGTGGTTTTAGAAAGGCAAACTATATGGAAGTTTTGTGTTGAAACGAGTGAAACAATCATAAAAAATCCTTGAAACAAATACGTTGAAAAATCATTGTCAGATTATGTAGACAAATTTATAACAAGCTATTTATTTAATACATATTTTACGAACGATAGATTCTGATATTTTCAAAACGGTGTAATTATTCTTAAAACATATGCAACATGTAATTAACACACAATCTTGAAAATTCTACTACCGTTTCAATTTTCAATTCGTCTGTAGAGTTTTGTTTCATTACTTCTGTTGATACCACATTTCTAAGACTTAAGTTCTTTCTAGCTTCACCATATGAAATAAATTAGAGCAAACTGCTGTTGAAAAACTAAATATAAAGTGATTAAAATTTATAACTGCAGACAGCTATCAGCTATCACATACGCAGGACGAGCTAAACCACTGCTGATGAAAACATTCTTTCGTTTGAAATGTTCACTTTGCTCTCTGGTTTGGACTGTTATTGGAAAATTAATCAAATGTTGAATGAAAGCCATATGTCTGCGAATGCACTCTTAAGTATTAGCTAAAGCGAATCCCATACCATTTGAAATTTAATACATCGATTTGAAAGAGCTATATAACGTCATGTCAAGAAAGCATTTCTGAAAATAAGGAAACTTTTCTGTTGGATGGGGATCTTAGGATAACGTTTCTAACTTTTCAGATGATCAGTCTATTTCTGATTATGAATACTCCGGATCAGAACTTCGTTTATCTCAAATGCATTATTAGAAAAAAGGAAAGAAATAAGAAAGCCTTTTCCAGAGAGACATCCCTTACGAATGCTTTCATTTATTTAAACTAGTTTATTTATTTTATTAATTAAGAAAGCATTTTTAAAATTATAGTGTAACTACAATAGAATCCCAAATAGCGGAGTAGGTTAATATTGGATAATACTTTAAGTAAGCCCTGGCAATAAAACGTAAAAACAAGTTATAAATCTGTTAATTAAAATTGTGCATTACAATATATTTACAGGCTTATATTAATCAGATAATATGTCTAAATGGGCTCACCAGCGGTCGAACGGTAAAATTGCTGAACACTGGTAGTTCCAACCTGGGTTCCATTCCAGGTGAACGACTGGTAGGTAGCAAATAACGACCAGTGCCGTGCCGGGTGACTACCTAGGCGGTGCGTCTCCCTCTCTGAGGGGCCAGAGCGGAGGTTGAACCTCCGCGCCTGGTTCTATGGAGAGGGGGGGGGACCTATAGTGTGGCAAATGGTTCATGGTTCGCGGAACAGGGAATGCCAATATGTTGTTGTTGTTGTGGTATGGTGCTCAAGGCCCATGGCAAGGCCAGACTCAAACTTGCAGTCCTTGCCGAATGAAACTAGGTACTTTAAAAAGACTAAACAAAGAGAAAAGTGAAAGAAAAATTTTCACGGATGCAGGTGTTGGACATACTACTTTGATAGAGTGTAAAAAGAAGAGGTCCGAAATTGAGTCCTGGTGTTGGAAAAGAACACGTAAGGATAGTTGAAAGAGAAAAAAAGTATGAAAGGTGGTGAATACGAAAAAGTGATGAGGGGCTTTCCCGTTTTAAAACCAATTTTACAAGAGAAAGCCCTGAAATTTTATGATGAAATTCAAAAAGGAGAACCTGGATTTACTTTTAGTGATAGCTGGTTCCACAGATGGAAAAGGCTGTACGGCATCAAGCAATTAAACGATTGTGGGGAGTAAACGATTGGCGAAAGTTGCTGGACTATTCAGGAAACGAATTTCACAAAAGCAAAGAAGTGACAGAAAATTGTGAAATAGTTGACTTACTTAAGATAGTTTCAGGCTGTGAAGAAGTTACTGATGTTTGATGCTGAAGAATGGATAGAACAAGATGAAAACTGTGAGATTTCAGGACATGCAGAAATAGATGCACTGGTGAAAGACAGTGGGGGATAAAGATGAAGATGAATCAGAAAAACCAAGAGACTGAAGACAACAGAAAAGCTAAAATGATGATCCATAGTGAAGGAGTGGAGGCCGCTGAAGGAATACTCCATTACACGGGGGACAAAAATGCATCTGTATGGGTATTTTGTTTCTCCCTCGCCTACAGGATGAAGCTGCACGACGACCGAATGAATGTGAAGGACAATCTATCAGCACACGGTATTGTTCTATCAAGAACTACTAATAATTTTTCTTCATTTTTGTATGCAAGTTTTTTTACTCAATTATCCTAAGGTATTTGTTCTTTTTATGACTCCTATTCTGCTAGAACTTTGCACAAAAAACCAACATTAATTTAATTGTATGCTGTACTTTTCTGTGTCCAGTACTGTGCTAAAAATGTCTAGGGTAATTTACAGTTAAATATTCAGAGTTCTGTAAAACCCACCCATTATTCTGTAAAACTCCACTTTTCGGAAAACCGACAGTCTCTCAGTCCACATTATGTCAAGTTTGCGGGACTCTACTCTACATAAAACCTGAACTTAAATATTTGAAAAAAATATTCATAAAATAAATTAAATATAATATAAATAATATCTTCGATAATAATGTTATTTTTGAATTCATTCTATTGCTTGGTCTTATAAAATCTTACTGCTTGCTATATTCATACTTCTTCTATTTCCTTCATTTACATTTACAAACTTTGGAACGCCAGAAATTTCAGAGGCCCGAGAGTGCTGTCTTAGTGTCCATAGGTCATTCCTGTTTTACAACAGCAAATGGCCATAAATGAGCATCAAACTCAGTTCTTCCTAAGTTTAACAGTCAGATTCACTAGGCCAAAACTTTGAGTCTCTTTAAAATCTCAAATTTACCTCAAATCATGTCCCTCAGGACAAGCTAGTAGAACAATTTCCTTCCTACTAGGCACGGTAGACCGCAACAGAGACTCAATCTACATTCATGACCAAAACTATCTTTATGTACATGAAATACATGGAACGGTACATAATATCATCACACATAAATACAAATGTCAAAAATTTAAAGCACTGCATATGATATAAAAATGATTCATAAAACAATAAAAATAGTAATTATATTTTACAAGGAGGATTCAGAAAAAAGAAATAACTCAATAAAATTAAGAATTATGAATATTATATTGAATTCGATCCTCCCTAAATTGTACACACGTTGTAAGATTCCGTGTTGTGTACTTTTAAGTTACAGCTGAATGGGAAGAATTTAAGAACTGCTAAGAGACTAATCGCTTGAGTTCGTGAGACAGTAATTAACACTTGAAAAGGGTTAAAGACCCTTTATTATTCCAATATGGTTCAACAGAACTCCGTCTTGGAGTTTTACAATAAAGCCGCCACTCGGGCTTGAACTTAGGAAACTAAGAACTAAAATTTAACTAATCTTAACTAAAGAGATATAGCCGAAGTTATCAAGCTTCTAACCGAGTTGGCCCCTTAAAGCTGAATAACGGAGAAGCTATCAATAGCCTAAAGTACGACGGAGCTTAATAATAGCTTAAGAGACAGTAGCCTAAAAGGACGGATGCATGTTAGCCAGAATCACTGGTTCTCTCTAACGGAGACAGTAGAACTTCGCGTTTAAATACTTCTCCTCAATTTGCATTCAAACGCGATTCTAAAAATACGTTCTGGCCGGAAGTTGTAAGTTGAAATTCAGGAAGACAGGAAAGGAACTTTAACTCAAAATTTAACTGTTAGGAAAATTAACATAATCTTTACAACATATCAGAATGTATTTTATGCTGGTAATAACTTTGTAAACCGCAGTTTTGGAAATTAAGTTCCACTCTTCCAGCAGTGCCCAAACCGTATTGCTAGAGGAGTGGAACATGAGGCATTTACATCTGTAACAGGAAGATGTCTTCCTGCGACTGCTTTTCCAAGTTATTCCCGAAAGCTCTCTATCGGGTTATGATCATGAGATTTTGCTTGTCGTGGTATTTTTTCAATGTCTTCACTTTCAAGGAATTCGTTAACGAGTTTGCGCGATGTGGATGAGCATTATCGTCAATAAATAAAAGGTCATATCTATATCCACCTCTGAAAAGTCTTGCATAATGTTCTAAGACCTCATCACGATATCTCTGGCTAGTTACAAATCTGTAAAGGCGTATACCCATCAATCATTATTCTTCACCCTACCATCACACCTGCATTACCGAAGCGGTCACATTCCATAATGTTCTAAGGAAGATTTAGTGCTCTCAGCTCCCAAATATAAGCCCGTTTAGAATCAGATGTTAAACTAAATCTCCACTCTTAAGTAAAGAGAACATGGAACCATTGGTGTTCTCTCTAGGTCTGATATTCTTTGAGCTATTTAAAGCAACCCGTCTTTTGTTGTGACGACAATGAAATACCATATAGCCTTGGCTTCCTGGCATAAACACATTTTCCTTAAGCCTTCTGATTAAAATCTACTATAATACAACAGTTCCAGTGGCAACTGCAAGGTCTGAACTTAACTGTCGAGCAACAGATTTCCCGCTACGACGAGAGGTTATTGCCAGATATTGATCTTGAGAAACAACTGTTGTTAATTTACGATACATCCGATAGAGATCCCACTATCTAAGACATAAAAGCAAATTCGTTATGAAAATCAACATAGACACGTTGAGCATTTTATGCACCACGCTGATACCATAGCATTCTCGATCTAGCCCGTCAAACCATCCATATACTTGTTTCTGTGACATGATTTTTCTCCAATGTGTCAGTGATTCATTCAACTATGATATAATACACTCTTTTGCAAAAAAAAAAAAATCTAAACACCATGAAGGAAGTGGTTGTTTTCGATGAAATTGAATACGTGCATAGTTCATACACAGGTAATAAAATTATTAAAAAATCAAGGTCATAGTACCTGTTCACGGCTCTCAATCACCCATTGAGTGTTCAAATTAGTAGTTGGTCGAACCGCCCCTGGCGTCAATGCATGCTTGAATTCGTCGAGGCAAGGAGTGGTAGAGGTTCCTAATGTCATCCTGAGACACATTCTGCCAGGCATTCAGTTGTCGCTCCAGATCTGCGATATTTTGTGGTGCCAGAATCTGGCGGCCTACCCTGTCCAAAAAATGCTCGATTGGTGAACGGTCTGGTGACCTTGCTGGCGAAGGAAGAGTATCAACCGCACGGAGACAGTCCAAAAATATGCGAGCGGTATGCGGCCTGGCATTATCTTGTTGAAAAATGTCCCCAGGATGACTTGCCATGAAGGGTAATACAATCGGCCGCATGATGGTATCAACATATCGTTGAGCTCTTAAAGATGTACAGAGGATGACTAAAGACGACAGGTGACAGGTGACGGAGGACGGGGACGCCTGGTGTTTAACGGAGGTAAACAGGCATATGTCCCACGCCCTCCCCTATATAGATACAAGAACTCCCTGGGGTCCCACAAGGGCGCACCGGGAGTTACTGAGCCTTCATGAAAAAGTTTACATGGCCATGCAAGGGCTATTCCAGTTTGACATTGGTTCTGTACAGATTCTTATGTTAATGGTTGACCTGGGTGTTCATAGGCCATAATGCATACATGAAACATAACATTACATACATGATATGACATGACATTAAACTTATACATAATACTTGCATGAATTAGTACATACATACTTACACTTCACATGACATTAGACTACACATACATAATGCATGACATTAATCTACACTTATTAGAGTTATAACCTGACTGTATACTACGTTAAGCTAATGGTATTGCGAACTTGCTAAGTTACTTTATAACTGGATTACTTATAGTTTACATTATTGCTATTACTTCTTAAATGACATTATGATATATAACAAGACAGGCACACATACTTTGCCTTATAATCATATATGCGTTACTTAAAATAATACACATGGGGCACGCGCTAATGACTACATTACCGATTACGTTATGTTAAAAGTACACATAGTATGACGTATTACACTCATTGATTAAATTACTTACATTACACTATTACTTATATTACTTACATTACACAGTTACTTATACACTTACATATTTACAATTTTAGACATAACACCTGCTAAGTTACAATAGAGACATAGAATTATTGCGCTGTGTATGCTATTATTCCTATGTTGGTTGGCAGACATCCTGCCCTAGAGCGCTCAGCTGCTGTATAATTTTACATATATTTCTTATCGCAGGTGCGTGTTTGATGATGAACCTCTTGTAAGGTACTATATCCGTAGTGGGATATGGTAGGTGATGGCTCGTCGTGAGGCTACAGTTGAACATGTAGTGGTCGGGGGAGCCAATTTCCCCACACACACACGCTTCTGTCATGGAAATAGCACGCTTATAAAAGAAGGTGGGAAAAGGGCCATGCCCCGTGATATAGTTTACTAAAGGGGGTATGGCCTGTAAGCGTTCTTTATCTACTACAGGGTAGAACTCGAAAGTCCTTCTGCCGGTATCTCCATTCTCCCATTCGTGTTGCCATTGTTTATTCCCTATGTCTCTTAGTTGTCTTTTTAAAAATGACGGCGGGATTAGTGCTGAGACAGCCTGTGCATTATTGTTGATTGCTGCCTCATTGGCCAGTTGATCTGCCATCTCACTGCCTGCGATCCCAGAGTGGCCTCTTACCCATTTTAACTTGATGTTAGATTGCTGGTTGCTATGCAATGTCTGTTGGATTTGCAGGATTATGGGAGATGTGTGATGATGATTCTTTAATGCCTGCAGCACTGACATGCTGTCTGTGCAGATTTCTGTTCGTGCAAGTTGTATGTCATGTGCGTACTGTATTGCCGCTTCAATTGCTATGGCCTCCGCCTGGAAGATACTATTGTGAGCTGCAAGATGACCTTTCCATTGACTGTGAAGTGTACCATGCTCATAATAAGCATAAGCACAACCCACTCCGTTATCATGTTTGGAGCCATCTGTGTAGAATTGCGAGGCGACTGGTACATCCTCTATTCGCGGCGTAGATCTCTTTGCTATTTTGACGTGTATGCCCGAGTTTTTATGTGCTGGGTGCACGTGCTGTGTGCTGCCTGGTGTTTCGTACTGCAGCGTGCTGAAGACTGTGGTGTCGAGTGCAGCATTCTCCTTTAATCTTATTACCCGCTCATATATTGCTTCTAACTTGGCCCTGATGTGAAGGGGTGTGAGCCCGGTAAGCACAAGTGCTGCATTTGTCGCGGTTGTTCTATATGCCTTGCTAATGTTGAGAGCAAAAGGTCTTTGAATTGCTGACAGAGCTTTTATTTTACGGCTGCTCATTGGTAGTGCCCAAATAGCTGAGGCATAGAGTACAATCCTTTCTGCAACCGTCAAGTAGAGCAGTTTTTGAATGTAAGGGTTCTGCCCCCAGTTTTGTCCCCGAAACTGCCTGGCTTTCTTTGCAATGTTAGCTGTTCTGACTTTGACTTCTTGTAGATGTGGTAGCCAGGTCAAGCCTTGGTCCCACGTGACTCCAAGGTATTTCAACGTTTTGGTGATTTTCAAGTTTCTGCCCATTAGCTTAATACAAGGTCGTCTCGTGGGGTTTGTACCTGGACGCGGTATGACCATGGCCGTAGATTTCTGGGCTGAGATAACGAGTTTCAGCTTTTGGCACGTGTCATAGAATTTGGAGCAAGTGGCGGAGCCGTTCCTCTCCAGTTCGTCTCGCGTACGGCCAGTAACTAGTAGTGCCGCATCATCGGCATACGCCACTTCTTTGGTGTGGTCAGGCCAATTGAGTTGCAGTAGCGCATTGAACGTAATTATCCAAAGCAGGGGCCCCGCGCAAGAGCCTTGTGGGCAACCCCTCTCCTGCTTCTTTGTATAGACACCACTATTGTTTGCGATTATGAGACTTCTTGAGTCCAGATAATCGTTGAAGATGTTATATAGATTCCTGGGGCACTTTGCCTCCCTGAGGGCCTGCTTGATTGCAGGCCACCAGAGGGAGTCAAAGGCACTCTGAAGATCTAGTGATATAAATGCCGTGTGCCGGTTATTGGCTCTATTATCGTTAATGTGGCTTCTGATCTTATCTAGAGCGTGTACTGTAGAGAGGCCAGTTCTGAACCCATATTGGTTATTGCTAAGGAATTTGGTACGGTGAAGGTGGTACTTTAGCCTATTCACCAGAAGTTTCTCGTAAACCTTCCCCAGCGCAGACAATAAACATATCGGTCTGTAGGAGCTGGGGTCTTCTGGTGATTTATTCTTTTTAAGAAAGAATACGACTTGGCCCTTTTTGAAGGCCGATGGAAATATCTGCTGTCTTAGCAATTTATTAAAGAAGGCCTTGAAGTATGTTGGGCAGGCAGTGTATGCGACTCTGATGATTGCATAGTCCAGTCCGTCAGGGCCTGGCGCTTTCTTGAGCGGAAGATATTTGAAGACTTGCTTAATCTCCTCCGTTTCGAAAGGGATATCATCCGGGGTATCTGGGACGTCTTGACAGTCTCTTGTTAGTCTTTGTTGTGGCGTGTCATCCTCTGGGTTATCTTCCCTGAAGGCTGCATTCAGATATGTGGTAGCAGTATCTTCTGCTATGTTGCAGGTGGAGGGTGGATTTGTGGTCTTGGCGTACAGATGATCCGGCTTGAAGACTTTGGAGGTTGCTAGTTTGTGCAGTATTCCATATGGATTTGAGTTCTCCGTACAGAACTTCCGCCAGCTGGCGATCTTCGCCTTTAGGAGGTTAATCTTGTACGCTGCTCTTTCCTTTCTGAATGCTGCGAGGATTGTAATCTTTGCTTCCTCGTCTGTCGTAGAGCGTAGACGGCGTCCTAACGCCCTGCACTTCTGCCGTTGTTGGCGCAGTTCTTTCGTCCACCACGCAATACCCTGTAGTCGTTTTGCAGTCCTGGTGGGCAGGTATTGATCACATATGCATCGAATGGTGTCTAAAAGTTGTTCTGTATGGTCATTAAGGTCATTCTGATTATTGCATAGATCCAACGCTTGCTCCTTTTGTTGAAGCGCCTGCGAAAAGGCCCTTGTGAGTGCCTGTATTCTATTCTTTGGTAACTTAAATCTCCTGAGTATGCTAATGCTCGTATCACCTTCTATATTGAAGTAAATATATCGGTGGTCCGAACAACTTTCGTCTTCGGCCACCTGCCAGTCATGGACATTGTTGGCGATGTCCTGGGTAGTGATAGTGATATCCGGCCAGCCCTGATGGTAGGTATTATCAAAGGTTGGCTGTGCATGAGGTGCATTGATAATTTGAAGGCCGTTAGAATTCAGGAAATCTTCTAGCAGTTGCCCTTTAGGGGTGGTGGTGGGATACCCCCATATGGTACTATGGGCATTGAAATCACCACCGAGTAAGTGCGGGATCGATGGGTACTTAAAGCTAATGTCCTCAATGCTTGAAATAGTCTCTTGAATGTCATCTGGAGGGGGGCTGTAAATTGAAGAGATAATTAACTGCATCCTCGCAAAACTTAATAGTATTGCTACGTGGTCTCGCTGTCGCTTTATAATGAGAGGCGACCAGGCTGTGTTGCAGCAAACTATTGCAGTTCTTGGTGCAGGTTCATTTGCTGCGGCTTTGCACTGGTAAATATTCCAGGCAATTGGTAGGCATGCCACCTCTCCAGTTCTGCAGTACGGCTCCTGTATTAAGAGTATATCTGGCTTATGGGTTACTGCGTGCTGTGCAAGATGCGCCGTTGCGGCTTCTGCCTTCTGCAGGTTTATTTGAATACATTTTATAGAGTCTCCTGGGGTACGCGATGCTGTCAGTTGTTGATCAGGCGGTTGCGGCTCAGTCATATTTTGTGCCTCTTCTGATTGTAGCGACGTACCTGCCGTACGACGGGCAGTTGACATCGTAGGCAGGGTGGTTGCAAGAGATGCTTCTGCCGGTCCTGTAGTTGTAGTCCGCGCAGTTAATGCAAGCAGGTCGTTGTGCACGGCAGTTTCGCACTTCGTGGTCGTCTGTACAGAACGCGCAGTAGTTTCTATTTTTGCAGTTTTTCTGGACGTGGCCAAATTCCTGACACTTATAACACCGCTTGGTGTTATAAAACTCCGAGATTCTATAGACTCGCCAGCCAATGTAAAGTCTTGGGGTCTGCAGGAGGCGTTTGAAGATAGATGGTTGACACTCAATGACCCACTTGACAGTGTTCCATCTGTCCCGGAGTTTGTAGAGGATTCTGGCTGTCGCTTTGGTGGCATTGAATTCTGATGCTAAAGTACGTTCCAATTCTGTCTCCTGTATATCAACTGAGACTCCGTGTATGGCAATTCTTGGTAGGCGTGTGGCCGGAACTTTTATGTCCACTAACTCTTGGCCTTTATCACTTGTCAGTGAGCTTTGCAGCTTATTTAGATCGTTCTCTGAGTGGCAGTCAACTGCCAGTCCTCCTTTTTGTATGTTTCTTATAGCCGCGACCTTTACTCCTAGCTTTGGCAGTGGGAACACCTCGCTGAGTTTAGTTTTGAGTTCCTGGCTCGTAGAGCAGGTGGCCTCCTTCGGATATATTAGTAGCGTGTGACTTGGCGCTGCCACTTGGTGTTGACTTTTTATCTTCGCTGTAACTGCCGCGTAGGTTTTCTGCTGCTGTACGTGTCGTTGCTGCGACTCCTCGTGTGCTGTTGTCCTGTTGCACTGTGCTCGGACTGCTGCCGTGTGCGAGATCACAACACAGCACTGTTGAAGTGTTTGTACTTGCTTCGGTTGTTGGTGGATTGACTATAGGGGTTGGACCCTCAAGTGCTAACTTTCGCAGAGCTTCTAACGCCTGTAGTAAGTCCTCTCTAAGATTGGTGGGCAGACAGTACTTACCACCTCTATACGTAAGTACTCCGCTTTTGATATGTTCGTGAACTGTATCCACTTTACTCTCGTAGGTAAGGTCAGAGGTCAGTAACACTGTTAAATTTGTGCAGCTGGGAGTTACGTCCCCGTCAATTGGTAGTACAGCTTGACGTGGCATGATGCATTTAATTGGCCTGTATTCACTGGCGTTGTCTCTCAGGTAGTCTCTGTTGCCACTTAGAGACACTGAGTACGTGATAATATAGTACTTAGTACTGAAATACACTATACACGGAACACACAAAAACACTGGTTCATTCAATTGCACTTATCACTACTGCACTGGATTATGTTACTGATGCACAGCACTAATACGCTTAGCATTAATATGCACTATACATGGGAACACACAGAATATGCTGTTTCACATATGAAGCACAATGCACGGTAGCACGCACCTGTAGAAATATTAAGGCACTATGCACAAAACACAAAAGTGGTGGTTCACGGAAACCACTATGCACAGTAGCACTTTAGATGTTAGAAATTCATTTCACTATCGCTTAAAAGGCCTTTAACATAATTGCACAATTCACTTCAAAACTCAATCACTATGTGCACTTCACAAAGGCAAATTTGCACATTTCGCGACTAATTTTAACTTTCACAATAACGCTTATGCGCTTGTTGCACTTATCACTTGCACTGGTAGCACTCACTATATCACTTATGCACTATTTGCATTTAGCATAATTTGTACAATTCACTTAAAGGCTTATTCACTATGCGCAATTCACAAAGGCAGATTGCACACTTCGCGATTAACTTCCACTTCACTATATCATGTAAGCACTTGTTGCACTTCACTGACTGCACTTCATTTGTGCATTATTTGCTCGTACACTTATTGCACTTCTCTTATTAGCACCTCAATAACACAATACAGACTTAAAATACAAATAATTGTGCTGAACCCTGAATAATGGATATACACTGAGTAGTTGAACCAAACAAGAGCACATTAACACTGAGAAGTATCACTATGAAAAATTATTGCAAATACAGAGTAAGTATACAAGGGAATCCACAAAAATTAAAACATAATGTAAGCATACTATACATTCAATAAAATATAAGCATTCAATAACAACAGAACCTGTGTTCAATAAGAATCGCATCTGTAATTAATCTAATTAATTTACAAATTCAGTTACTGCAATTGAGATGCTCATACCGATTAGAGTGGAAAGTTATCAAATGCTGAAAGACACTTATATGAAAACACAAAGGTATTTTTTAAATGTCTGTATATGCAATTAACCTAATTAAAAATACCAAAACACAAGTAGTTGCAACTTATAAGATCAGCTAGACAAATTAGGGAGAAAAATCAGATGAAAAACACATATGAAGGCACATTATGTAATCAATATCTCCGAAATCAATTAATCAGTAGCTGCATTCAACAATTCATTGTCTGTAATTAGCCAACAGTTATTGACAGTTATTGCTGCTTTACTACTCGTGCCAGTTAGGATAAATAAGATAATCTTATGCTGAAACACACGTTATTCATGCGCAGTATACAGTGGTCAGTTGGACCAATGAATTGTCTTATAATTAATTACATTTAAAGCCTGCCCATGTAACAACCAAATTACTAAGCAACATGACAGGACATACATAACGAATACATGAATCAACTTAGAATGTGCTGCATACAAATTCAAATAATCTAGTGACTTCTAACCTGATAATTAAGCCGAATTATGAAAGTTAATTAAAGAGCTTACCTTCTTGCTCGGCTCTGTTCTTCTGTACTCAGCATTGGTAAAACATTTGCACAGAGATTACGGAAACACAAGAGCTTGAACACTGCACACGCACTTCACAATTGCAAAATTAAGACACTACGCTAATTAGTCATTAGCATGAACCGTAGCTCTGGGATCGATGTTGACACTTGCACTAAGTTGGAAATGGAAAATAAATATGCTAGAAATTTAGAACTCTTTAACTACCAGTCCGATCAGTTCCAAATTTAGATACTCATAATCCCCTCTTAATGACAGGGACAATGCTGCTGGAATTAATTAGCTGACTCAATTAGATCCGGGGATAGCGCTCTGGAAAAAAAAAAAAAGCCCCACTCTCGTTAAGTATCCTTTTGTTGTCGCCCTTCGAATGTCGCTCAGCAGGGGGTTGTTGCTTCCGGGCGACCGTTAAGGTTCGCGAAAGGTCAGAGGTCACTGTTACCTCGTGGTTTAAAAAAAAAATGAAAATTATCTAAAAATTCATATCTCTTGATCCAGCTGTCGGAATGTCTTAAAACTGGTATCCTTAGAGTACTAAAGACGACATGAAGTCATAAGAAATAACGCCCCACACCATCACACCAGAAGTTATGGCTGTATGCCTTTGTAAAACAAAGGCTGATTAAGACCGCTGGCCCCGTCCTCTCAAGACATGAACAAGGTGGTCATCTGCTTCAAAAGTGAAGCGGGATTCATCGCTGAACACTATACGATGCCAGTCTGATAGCAGCCATGATGATCGGTTGCGACACCACTCCAGATGGTTCCACCGATGTTGTGGGGTGTCAAAGGCAAACGTCTTAAAGGCCTCTGTGAGCTTAATCCCGCCTCAGACAAGCGCCATGAGATGGTGGACGGTAGCACGGGAGGTATAGACGTGGCTGTAGTGCGTTGAATATTCGACAATGATACCGTTGGGGCGGTTCGGGCCTGGCGAACAATCATCCTATCTTGCCTCGCATTTATGCTCCTTGGCCTTTCAATGCCTTCATTTCGTCAGCAATTTCCTTCTAGGAAAGATTGCTGCCAACATCTTTGCAGCAGTGTCTGTACGCTGCAGGTGGCGGACTATTGCTTGGTATGACCACCCAGCATCACGCTGTAAAACCTATCTCTATTTTTCCACATATACTAAATTAGATCCTAAAATGAACCTGGAGAATTCTCGCACAGGCGTGAATTAAATACCAGCACAGAAGAAGGATGCAAAATAACCCTTTATTAAATCAAACTAATTTAACAGAAAGCACGGACTTCGAGCGTTAGCAAACACCGTTCACTTGCGGCGGAAACTAAACGTAGACTATAATACAAATCAAATCTGAAAAATAAACGAGTGCAAGAACGCACTTCAAAATCATTCCTAAGTGATGGACTCACAGAGATCTAACCGGCGCGATATTAAACTGACTAGGCCAAGAGGCTTACTAGCGTGACCGCAAAATACTTGTAACAACGAAACGTGCGGTAGGCTAGCGAAAAACGCTCTGAATAAACTGAGATAATCACACGTTTAAATAGCACTTCACTTAACTTTAAATTTACATCCTGGCGAGAGAATGTGAGGGGAAGTTTGAGAAATTGAGAACAGGAAAACTTAAAATAAATTTGTTATTAAAATTAAAAAAAAAACCTGCACAGTAAGTAACTACCAATAATGAATAATTAAATGAATTATTCAAAACATTCATGAAGATATTTATTTATGAATATTATCTACAATTATGTAAAACCTAATATTTAATTTTAACTTTAACTATATAATTATATATGAAATTTACTGTGATCTACTATGATTACCCCCAAAGCTGACAGTGGTTAAATCGTTATGAACAAAACTGCTTTCCCTGTTTGAACGATTTATAACAGATGGCTAATGTTTCACAGATTGAAATTTGTAACTGAGTCGAAATATTTGTATCGTTTATTTTTACTATACTCAAGAATTTTCAGCTTCTCCCCTCGAAAATTAAAATCACTGTTAAAACAGTTAATAGTTACCCAGTTTATTAAAAACGCCTCTAATTTCATCGACACCTGCTTGTGTTGGGTTTCATTTCCTTTAAAAATCTTACAATACTGTCATTTTATTTCACTGTGCTATTCCCAGTTAAAAAATTTTTCAATCATAGCTTAAAACCAGATATTCATTTTTTGTTTCCTCATCAAAGTTGAGCAATTCTTTTAATTTAGTACCCAACTAAAATTTGAAGTAGCCCTCAGTTATTTGGTGGGAAAGAATTTCGAAACAAATCAAACTTTACGATATTATCTGTCAGAAATTCGTAATGTATTTTATGAAATGCATCATAAATTTCTTTCAACAACACCATTTTTAATGATTCGGTAAAGAATGAAGCACAAAATTTATGCGTTAAAGATTAAAAATTTCTCCTCAGAAATAATTTCGCACTGAAAATGGAGATGCAGAAATTTAATTTAAATCTGCATTTGAAATACGAAGAAAGTAAAAAAACAAATCAGTTTAAAAATGAACATTAAGAAGAATCACTGCAACTGTCTGACGGCAAATTTAGAGTTAATGCATTTTACGCGCGTTTTGATATAGGGTGGGCATCCTTAGATGAAAGCGTTTGAACAAATAAAATTTCATAGTGGTAATTTTATTTTCTTACAAAACTTATCAGAGATGGATAAAATGTTTTATCTATGGAAAAACCGCAAGAACTTGAGATTAAAATCAAGTGATATGTGCTTTTAAATATATTTGCAAAAATTAATTTAAAACTTAGAATCCTTCTACATATTTACCCTTTTTAACTGGAGCATTTCATTAAGAATATTACTGACTTTGCTTGCTTGGTGTGGCAAAAAAAGAACGATTAGTTTTCAAACTAAAATAATACTTACTTTTATTTACCTACAAGCATGTCACAAGAAATACTTATGAAACTCGCATTAATAGCAATTAAAAATGATTATGTGCCTAATTACACATAAAAGAAATAATTTCTATTTTCGCTCATCTAAAATGGGAGAAATAAATAAAATATTCAGATGTAAAAAAAATAATTTATTGTTTAAATTATTTCTTCTTCTTAAATTTGTTGAAAAAATTAAATTTAGAAAAACTGATCTTAAAGGGAATAAATACTCTTGTAATTCGCTGGCAAACGCCGAAAGCCCAAGCACCGACTCTGAGAATGTGAAAAGAAGCTTCCCTACATTTCAAATGAAATAGAGCAAATACAACGACATTTCAAATACAACGACATTTCAAATTAAATAGAGATTTTTATTCCAAAATTGGAAACAAAATTCAATATACTCGAATCTTAAGAGCTGTTTTGTATCAGTGTGACCACTCTGAGCCAAAACTCTTTTTGTCCGAGATATAGGCAGGGCCCAAAAAAGCAGTTTCTAGAGGGATTAGGTATTTATGTATGTAAGAAACAAGAAAAAACTGAAATGCTCTCGCCGGGATTCGAACTCCGGGCTGCTAGCTGGACGTGCTACCAATTACACCACGAAGACACACGGCAAGGAAAAAGAACATTCCTCACACCTTAACTGCAATAGGAATGTCCATCGAAGGGGAGAGTAAGACTGATCAGACATGGCTTCGAGAGGTGTATCGCCTGAAGAGCAATGCACGTTTGTTAGTATATTCGCAGTTCTTTATCGTGCGTCTAATGCGTAATTTGGTTATTTTTTGTCCTACTTTACACAATTTTAATTTCTTCATTTAACTGTTTAAATTTTGGGCTTTAATTCAATCATTTTGTTTGTAAAGCTTCTTATGTTTATTAACTCATTAGCCTATAATTTTTACCTTTTCTGCCACTTCTTCTTTAGTTGGCTATAACCAGGATAAAAATTATTTAACGTATAAAAGAATAGAGTTCTTGAAGTTCAACATTCTGTCCGACGTCAGGTTACAGAGCCAGGCAAGCATTTCCCAATCCTGCACTGTTAAGTCATCTCAAGTCGTCTGGGTGCACGCTGTTCCTGTAACAAGTTTTTAACCTGGCAATCAGACACCCTGTACATACAAATAGCGCTTTAATTCCATGTCTAACATCAGGAGTAGTTATAAAATAATACATATAATTAACTAAATGCAGTTTCGTTTTAAAAATGTTAATATTAAAATACGTTGATTCTAGAAATATTTATTTAAGTCAAAAACGCTTTTAATATAATAAATGTAGTTTCTATGTATTTTAAACATACACACAACAGAAGGAAGGTTAGGAAATCTAACTTTTTTTTTCTATTTGTTTTCTGCCAATCTGTTAACAATTTCATTAGAATCTATTCCTTTAAATGTATTGTGTGATGTAGCCGTTCCTCAATAGACACTAATGCCGGCTAGCTTTAAAAGGATTTATTAACAGAGCACACAGGAACGGTTACAAACAAAAGAAATATGCATAAAAATGAAACTTATACCAAATGGAGCATCAAACATTTGAATAACGTAACATAGTAAACTATCATCATGGCGGCTGGAGGTCGACTGACGTTTTTTTCATATCGCCACGAAATGGCATTTAAATAAAATAGTTCGGTTACAGTTCATGAGTTCATGGCGTTGAATAAAATAGTTCAGTTACACTTAAATAGGTCTGTTACATCTGTATTTTACGCATAAATAGGTAAAACGAAACGTATTATACGCACGATACTCACGGCACTTATTATACGTACAAATAGAATACTTAAATTACTTAATTTGGATTATTTTAAATATAAAATAATATAATTAATTCATTTCAAAGTAGAAAAAGGATCTTTCGTATATTGCAGTCTGTGCAAGTAATCGCATAACTATACGATTATATTGAGAAGGTATACTTCATTTGTGACTCGATTATAGTTTTTAGAAAACATTCGACGTTTAATAACATCTCATCGTTTAATAAATTTATGTGCTTAAAATACAAGCATACTTAAACTAATCCTTTTCATTACGATATTCATTAAGAAAGATAAGTTTACGAAAGTTAATTTCCTTTCATATGGGTTCCACTTTACTCGATCTCCATATTTTTTGGAAGATTTTCATCATGATGACCTTAAATTTTCTCTCTTTCCTAGTACTGTATTTTAATGGATGAAACATTTCAGTATGATATTTTCTGAAGCAGAAATACATCGGTATAAAAAGATGGCAGAAAGGAAAATTGTATAATTTATCAGGAAATATATATATATTTTTTAATTTAATAAAAAAAACAAGCCGTCATTAAGCAAAAATGAAATCATTATTAAAAATTTATTTTGTTGGCTATAAATTAAAATTACTCATTCTTTGCTTATTTTCAACAACGACATTTCAAATTAAATGGAGATTTTTATTCCAAAATTGGAAACAAAATTCAATATACTCGAATCTTAAGAGCTGTTTTGTATCAGTGTGACCACTCTGAGCCAAAACTCTTTTTGTCCGAGATATAGGCAGGGCCCAAAAAAGCAGTTTCTAGAGGGATTAGGTATTTATGTATGTAAGAAACAAGAAAAAACTGAAATGCTCTCGCCGGGATTCGAACCCCGGGCTGCTAGCTGGACGTGCTACCAATTACACCACGAAGACACACGGCAAGGAAAAAGAACATTCCTCACACCTTAACTGCAATAGGAATGTCCATCGAAGGGGAGAGTAAGACTGATCAGACATGGCTTCGAGAGGTGTATCGCCTGAAGAGCAATGCACGTTTGTTAGTATATTCGCAGTTCTTTATCGTGCGTCTAATGCGTAATTTGGTTATTTTTGTCCTACTTTACACAATTTTAATTTCTTCATTTAACTGTTTAAATTTTGGGCTTTAATTCAATCATTTTGTTTGTAAAGCTTCTTATGTTTATTAACTCATTAGCCTATAATTTTTACCTTTACTGCCACTTCTTCTTTAGTTGGCTATAACCAGGATAAAAATTATTTAACGTATAAAAGAATAGAGTTCTTGAAGTTCAGCTTTTTGGCCAAGTCCGCTGACCATCTCCTTATTGCTTAAATTTACCTGAATAGGCTTTAGCCTTTTGGTAGCCGTATTTGCTTGTAAGATTAGAGGGCCTGGCCCAAAGTTTACAGTAGGACTTTGCGTGTGAATTACATACTTTGAATTATTTAGTTTCAATAATTACTTAAACACTTAAATTACACAAGCAGCTTTTACTTTGTTCTTTACTTACCCTGTAAGTTGTTAAATTGAAGTTATAACAAAAAGATTTATTTTAAACCTTTTCCTGAGTACGCAGTTATTTCTCGGAAGACTGAAACGAGGATAAGTCTCCTAACTGTCTACGCGGAGCTAGCATTTAGCTTTAAAATGCACATGTTCGATATAAGTCTGTAGTTTATTATACACTGGTGTGCAAAAATTAAGGAGGAGACGGTTTTTTCAACGTAACTTTGTACAAAAGCTTTCCAAATCAACACATTTAATACCGTAAGATCCCCAATACGTAAGGACATGAGTAATGTAAGCAACACTTACTAAAAGAGAAATCAGAGGGATAAAAAGAAGCTTTATGGAAAAAGTAGCATGGAGCGCAATGCGACTGAAGGCCGAAACATCCCTGTGATGGGTGTCCAACAAGAAACATCCGGTCTTTAATAGGGTTATGATCTCCCCTGACTGCTAGGCAGGTTTCACAGCGTCTGCCCATGCTGAAATTGAGGGTGTCAATGAGTTGTTGAGGTATTGCTGCCCATTCGTCTTGCAGCGCCAATCGAAGCTCCGGAATCGTTACTGGTGGTAAGGTACGAGCTTGCCAAGCGTCTGCCTAGAAAATCCCATACATGCTCGATGGGATTGAGATCCGGAGATCGTGCCGGCCAATCCATACGTTCAATATCCTCAATCTCTAAGAGCTGTTCGGCAGCTGCTGTGCGATGACATGGTGCATTGTCGTCCATGAAAAGGAACTGCGGACCCACAGCGCCTCTAAAAAGACGCACATATGGAAGAAGAAACTCGTTACAATAACGGGTCCCGTTGACTGAACCTGCGTCGAAGATGTGAAGGTCTGTACGACTACCAAGCATGATGCCTCCCCAAACGAGAACACCGCCACCTCCATACCTGTCCCTTTCAATGATGTTCGAGGGATGATTGCGGCTTCCCCGCTCTCTCCAGATGAGTATGCGATGAGAATCGCTACTCAGACTGAATCTGCTCTCATCTGTAAAGAGTACTCGTCCCGATTCATTGTCTCTCCAATTCCGGTGTTCCCGGCACCACAGACAACGCCTTCTCCGATGGGCAGGCGTTAGAGGTACACAGCGTACAGGGCGTCGTGCAAACAGACCACCACCGTGCAGTCTTCTGGCCACTGCAAAACGCGATATCGGTCGTCCAGTCGCCTGTGTCGTGTGTCTAGCGATTTCTCCCGCTGTCTGCCGCCTGTTTCTTCTGGCCTGTAAGGCAATATACCGGTCATATGCGGGTGTGGTTCCTCGTGGACGACCACTACTAAACCCCCGGATAGCTGTTCCTGTAGTTTGAAATTGTCTCCAAAGTCGTGAAACGATGCTGTGAGCAATTCCGAACTCTGCAGCCACACTTGTTACACTGCGGGCTTCCTCCAACTTCTCAATGATTCGACCTCGGGTAAAAGCATCCAGATGTTGTCTAACAGATTGATTATTCGCCATTTCTCGCTGAGGCAGCAACTCGGTGTGATTTTAACTGCTATACGGCGTGCAATCTCTTTGCCAGAAATACTGATCTTACACCGACAACATGCTTTATACTACTCAGACACTCCCCCATTACGTCTACCTGCATATATGCGCATGTGCTACCGTACATCACCTTACTTAATCTCCTGATTGCTCTTTCTGTCCGCTCTGCTTCTTCGTTCAGCTGATATGCTAATTTTTCGACTTCGTCCTTAATTTTTGCACACCAGTGTAGTGTAAATTTTATTATAATGACGTTTCACGTATCAGGCAGCTATCCTTCGCATCGCTTGTCACTGACGTTCTTCAATATCTCGTTACCCTTAAGCTATGCGTTTCCAACAATCAATGGTTAAAAAAATGTTATGAACATATATGTTCACATTTAGCTACAGAATAAACTGTTGAAGTCTTATAACTTTATACTGATATACTTTACATGTTAAGTTATAAGTTTGTAACATATTTTGCCTTATTACCGCGTGTTTTCTTGGTGTTATTGGAAGCACATCCGGCTAGCGGTCGAGAGGTAAGGCGTTTAAGTCCTGGCAAGAGCACTGCACACTCCCCATGCTTTCTGCTTGAACAAATCTAATGGCTCTACATTGGCGTCCGAACTAAAATATGGTGGACTACAATTTACCATCACCAGGATTTGGCAATTAGGTCCCCGCCTCCCCAGTTGCCCTTTAAAAGGGGAAGAATGTGTATTCTCTTCCTTCCTGAAGTGTTATGAATATACAGTTTTCAGTTCGTAATTTATCAGTGCATTTCAGTTTTTGTAATCGTCAATAATTCGGTAATGCAATGCAAGTTGATACTCTGAGTCTGTTTAGCAATGTTTCAATGAAGCAGCCAGGTTTTTAAGCTAATTTAGATGTGATCAAAGTCTAGAGGTAAAGACTGATTTCAGATATATTTCTAGTTTGTGCCCTGATCGGCATATATGTTAGAGTTCCTGGCTGCCGTATCGTTTGGTCCAGGTTCGACTTTCAGAGAAAGGATTCAATGTTTGTGAGCATATATGATATATATGATATGGGAGGGGCACTTAATTTACAGGGCGAGAATAGAGTCTTTTCGAATGATTTAGTGGTAAGGAAAGAGGGGTGGGGAAACTTAGACCCGATCCCGACGGATCCTCCTTCCAAACTGGGACAGAATGGCAAAATTTTACTGTTAGCTATAAGGTATCAATGGCAGACGCAGTCCAATACTCCTACTCACGTTAATATTTGTGGATTTATTCTGATGTTACTGTTAGACATGTGAGATAAGTGAAAACAACAATAAAGTGAAACAGTTTGATTTAAAAATAAAAATTAAATATGGGTAGGTTGATTTCATTATTTGTTTGAAAATAAGAAAGTGACAATTCTCTTTTAAGTGACAGTAGTTTTGCATTTATTTAGAATGTATATAATAAAGGACAATTACCCTTACTTTTATAAATCTGGTATTATGAAATAAATTTGCAATAATTTTTCCTATTTTTATTTCTTTAGGTTCCTAAATATAATGCATTGTCACACAAAAGGACTTGACATCTCCATCTGGTGTTATATCTTCATAATATTCTCATCATTTTATTCGTCTCAGAGCAATTCAACTGTAGAAGAGATCTGCATTGCCCTTCAGCCGCAGACTGCCCGAGTCATCAATAATTTTGCTCAAAATCTGATTAGCTTAATAGGTGGCAATGGCAATCTTATTTTCTCTCCTTTCAGCATCTCGATTGGCTTGGGTATGTTATATTTAGGAGCTCGAGGTAACACGGCAGAGCAAATAAAAAACTCAATGCATTACAGTTTATTACAGAGTAATAATACTGTAGAAGGAGTGCATGAGCATTTCCGTTCACTGCTAGTTACTCTTAGTGAGACCAATGGAGAATATGAGCTATTTTCAGCTGCCAGATTATTTTCGCAATTGGGATACGCATTTCGAGAAGAGTATCTACAAAAGCTTAAAGCATATTACGATGCAGAACAACAAATTGTAGATTTCGCGCAAAACGGCAGAGAAGCAATAAGAAAAATAAATGAATGGGTTAACACAAAAACTAATGAGAAAATACCTGAATTATTTCAGAATCCATTAGATCCATTTACAGTTATGGTTCTACTGAATGCTGTTTATTTCAAAGGCTTGTGGGAAATCCCATTCCATCCATCAATGACACAAAATAACGTATTCCATGGAGTGAATGGAGATAAAGAGATACCATTTATGGAATTTCGAGAAAGAGTGCATTACTTTTTTGATTCCGATACAAATTACCATTTCCTAGAATTGAAATACCAAGGAAATCACATAAGTATGATATTTGCACTTCCTGAATCAATAAACAGTGCCCCTGATTTAGAACTTAATACTAATATGTTATGCAAAATTAGAGCTGGCTTTCGTAAACAGCTAATTAATGTGATCATCCCGAAGTTCAAGCTGAGTTACGACAGAACACTAAATGATGACTTTAAATCAATGGGTATGAGTGAGATATTCGAAGACACAGCCAACTTCACTGGTATGAGAAATGAGGTGGGTATGTACATATCTCTGATCAAGCACAAAGCTGTTATAGAGTTGAACGAGATAGGTAGTGAGGCTTCGGCTGCCAGCGCTTTTGTGGGTTCTGTTAGAACAATGTTTCACGGCCCATACTTTACTGCAGATCATCCATTTTTGTTCTTCATTTTAGATAAACGTACGGGATGCATTCTTTTCTTAGGTCGATTCGTGGATCCTTGATTTGCAGGTTTATTTTTGCTGTGCTCATTAATAAATAATAATGGAAAGTAATATAAAGTATCATTAAATATATAGGCAAACTATTTGAAAATAAATTGAACATTAAAAATTTAAATGTTCCAGCAATTTTGGAACCATACTCCAGTAATTCAGGCATTCGAGGTTTGTATACATAAAATTATTTTGCGTAATTTTAAATAAAAATCGCCCGATGATATTAATAAACTTTTGCATTAAATTATTACGGTTAAAATCAATTTATTATAATATTATTCATTAAGGTCAAATCATTAAATTATTATTAGCTTTTTAATTGGCAAAATGGGGAAATTATCAGGCCAAACAAAACTGCATGCTTTTATGATTCTCGTGTTCCAAAAATTAATTCACATGCATATAAAAGCTGATGTTTGAAAAATAAAAGCGGCTATGATATCTCAGTGAGAATTTCGAATCTAATAATACAGCTGTCACAGCTTAAACCGAATGGAAGAAAAGCAAATACCGCATGTGGCTGTATGCTTGTGGGTTCTATTATGGCAGTATTTCATGGCACATACAGACAGTATTTCTTAGTAGGCATAAATAAATGCCTACTAAGGAAAAAAATAATTATCTTTCTCTGGAGTATCTGAGAGAGTTATCTTCTTTTGAGAGTGAAACATTTATATGCAATTTTGCGAGTGATACTGTAGATGAGATAGCCTGCTGCTGATGAAGTCGAAAAGCTGGTCGATATTAGGAAACACGTTCTAATATCAAATTCACTATTATTTATTAAAATTCAGCTGAAAAAGTAGAGTTGTCTCTATATCAGAAGGCAGTGATCTACAGCAAGTTTGCTAGTCATATTATATTCAGTCTTCATTGAAGGAATTACCGAAGATGCACGAATTTAAAAAAGACAGACTGCTTCAAATAACAAAAGTGAAAATGAAAATAATTGCAATTTGACATCCAAATAAAAATTGACGAAAGCCTTTTATTATCGATGTTAACTATTATCTTTCCTCTTTTATGAAATTATTATATTTATTAACAAATCTGTTTTAAAACATACTGATCAGCAAAAGCAGACGGCAGTGCTATATATGCAGGATATTGCTGAATGAATTCAATAACGTTAGACGTAAGTTTACGAGGAATAATAATTTTAATGTTAACTTCAGTAAAACATTTCAATGACTATGTAAATTTACATTTTTGATACATTTTACATGTGTATTCGAAACTGGTGGAGACTGCTTTTGAGTTTAACACTCGATGGTTTCGCCGTATAATACTGATAAATATTCGTATAATATTGATAAATATAATCACCGTTAATATTCATAAATATTATAAGGCGAAATTTCGTGAATAGACGTGAAGCGAATGATCGCTATGTCTGAAAGTAACTACAAAGACTTGGAAAGGTTTAACCAACCTTCTTATTAAACAGACTTTAGAATATAAACGCACTTTCTTGAATTAACAAAATAAACCCCGGATCGTCACAACTAAAAGAACAGTTAAATTCAAGTTGGGATGTTAAACAGTCATCAAAAACTACACAATTTCAGTCAAAATCAGTTTATCTACAGCGAATAGCGCAAAGCCCAAACTTTACAACTGTGAAAGCTGGCTGGAACAAAACGTAACATGCATGCTCTGTCTTAAAATATAAAAAGTATCTTCAATTTATATGCTAGCTAACTCATTTACATTCCGGCGAGGAAGCGGAAAGTAGAAGTTACAATAAAGGGTGAAATTATGGTGTGTGGTGTATTTAATTATGGCAAAGCACACGAGGGCTATCTGCCTAAGGGGAGGGATGCCTTCGTGGAGGACTTTCTAAGGGAAACTGGCTCGTATACACGTTACACATGGGGAAAACCACGAAAACGCCCATGCAGCCAGCCCGTTCGCGGGACTCGAACCTCAGACCGAACTACCAGTGTTCAGCGACTTTACCGCTCGGCCGCTGGTGGGCGGTGAAATTATGAATAACTGGTTAATTTAAATAATAATAATAATAATAATAATAATAATAATAATAATAATAATAAACTACACGTTCAGTGTAACATCTCTTTGTTGCTCTGTTAATTGTATAGCTCCTTATAAAATTGGGAAAAATGCTTAAATTTAAATAAAAGAATAATTTTCAAGACATTTGTTTCTCTTCTCTTGCATATTTATATTTCTTATTTTCTTGAGTAAGTTTTCACTTATCATATTCCTATTTTTGTTATATATTGCATTAGACTTCGTTTTGTTCAACAGTGTACTTTTCCTTTTAAGTAGCAGAACATTTAAGTCTTTTACGTCAAGGCTACTTTAATAGCATTGTAGTTGTTGACACTACAACAATGAATAATTGCCTAAGTACTTATTTAGAGAAGCAAACTCGATAAGCGTGCGATGCTACTGTACCTTTTAAACCAAATGCCGAATAACAGCTCAGTACGTGACGATGGTATGCTATGAATATGTATGAAATACTGTGCCTCATAAAAATTGATTTCAAGAATAAAAGTTCTGAAAAGTTTTTTGTGCATTCTCTTACATTTCAATAATTTTACTTCATGTTAGTTCTGATTTTGTATTTTAAGTAATGAAAATTTCTTCTCTGAGAAATTCATGATTTTATATATATAAAGGAAAAAAATCTGGAAGTTTTCAATTTCGACTGAAAGATATTGCTATGAATTGTTTAAAAAAGACTGAAATATTTTATTATTAAATTTCGTTTTCTTATTAAGATAAGATATTATTATGAAATAATTGTTTCTCAAAAAAAAAAAAAAAAAAAAAAGTAAGACTTATTTTTGATATCCGATTTTCCGTTATTGTAAAGAATGTTATCTGTGTGCAACTCAAAGTGTAATGTGCCAAAAAATAATGAGAAAATCTGTACACCAAAGTCAAATACTCTTGTTTTAGGAAGTTAGCAATTGTTTTGAAAGCAATGTTTTGAACAACACGGGAAAGCATAAATACTTATCACACCGAAGACTAAATTTGAAACAGGAAGCTTCCCAGTGGTTCAAATTCGTAGAGATGCAAAGTTATTGCATAAGGAAGAAATAAAATTCTACTTACTCATATTCAAAGATTCCTAGCTGAGGTAATGAAGCCAGGAGTAAAGCAGCTGTTTTGCATACTAGTATTTAATAAGTGTTTATAGCATCTGTTGATGTGAAGGAAGCCTAATTGTGTGCAGGTTAACCAAATCTTAACTCAAAAAATGCTTACTTCTTCAAATGTTGTAACTTTGTTTGGATTCATATATGTTGCTGGGTTAAAGCCCTCTAGTAATACATTAAGTACAAGTCACATTTCTGAAAAATGATGTTCACTAGCCTGTATGTCATATCTCTGCATTTTACTCCAATTACAATGCTTGTACCAAATGATTTTTTTTTTCTAACATTGTTACAATTACTATCGAATTTTAAGGTTGTTTCAATAAAAATATTACGTTGAGAAATATTTTCTACAGATTATAAATGAATACAAAATCGTCCATGTTACGGATAAGACTATCATCTAGAACAATGTGTAAATTTTTAGACATCGTTTAAATGCTAAAGTATGTTTTGTTTCAATTTATCTGTAACTTCTTTCAGCGAGAAAAATGCACTATTTTCGTAACGATTTTTAATGTTTTGTCAGTTCTTTTAGTACTTTATTTTGCTGTATGTATAATTTTTAAGCAAAAAAGAAAAAAAATTCCAATCGAAACATTTTGTACTGCACTTCTCTTATATTTATTGTACTGCAATAAAATGTATAATATCTATATTCACTGTGAAACTATATTTAAAATTATTAATCTGGCGTATTAATGTTACGTTATTTAGATACATTATTTCATGATTATAACCAATTTTCAAATTCTTAGAAGCATTTCAAATTCCTTAAGAGGCAGTAAATATTTTTATAACTTTTACTGAATAAATGTCTTTATTGCATATGGCATCGTACGTGTAATTGGTTTCCTGTAAAATTTACGTATTAGATTTTCTCATGTGTAGTTAACTAAAATTCCTCTAATTTGAAGAATTTACTATTAGCGATATTTCTTTACCAATTAATATATATGCTTTAATAAAGATGAATAAATGTGTTTTAGCATATGAAAGGTTTTTTGATTAGTAATATTTAAGATGAGTTAAATTTTTTACGAATTATAATGCAATTTTTAATATCATTATTTTTTATGCCATAAGCTTATAAGGTATTTCTCCCGCTTTCTTAGCATGCCTTCGTAGTGTAGTGGTCAGTACTCTCGACGCGTATTCGAGAGGTCCCTGGTTCGAGTCCCGGCGAGGTCATTGCTCATTTTTCACATCTCCTGCTTCCAAAGAATCCTAACGACTCTACAAGCTTTCCTCTCGCTGTTATGCGAAATGCTGTCATCCAGATCCGAATTCCGGACCTCCCGGTTGCAAGCCGGATGTACTTTCAATTATGCAACAAAGCATGAGATAAGGAAGAAAAGCAATTCCGTGGTAAAATTTGCATTCCCGTCAGAGGTGATCACGCAGTACGCTAAAAAAAGATTTGTCTCAAAACATGGGAGATAATTTTTTCATATGTTTTAAATTTACATGAATTTAAATTTAATAGATTAAATTCAATGTTTTGAGATTAATAAACTGGCAGTCATAGTAATTTATGTTAAATAATGCTTTTGCACTTATTGCTTTCTATAATTTTTCAGTAAGCAACAAATAAGTTTAATTTTTGTCAATATCCTTTAATTATGAAGAGCAGTGTATATGCATCACTACGTTATTAAATTTTTGTAAGATAAACGAAATAAGTTCGCACGGAGATATGAAATCAAAAGATGAACAAAACTAAAATGGAAAGTCGGAAAGAATCATTGAAGTAGAAGTAAGCAATCTCTCTGTTGGCACTTATAGTTTCTTCAGAAAATTTGCCTTTTTCGCCATCAGTATTCAATATTAAACCATTTCACAACCCAGTGAGGCTGCTTGCTAAAAACTGCTTATCAGACTTCTTACCCATATAATTTACAATCGTGGCTAATCATTATGCCTTTGATATTTACTGCGGTTTCTCCTGCAATTAATCTTTGACCATCTTAATGCATTATATACATGTTAGGTACATGCAGTTTGAAGCAGAACCGGATTGTATGTACCTCGTATATTCGTTCGCAGAGCATATAATAACTGTACTTCGTTTCTCCTCGCATACTTATAGCGGGCCCACCAGCGGCCGAGCGGTAAAGACGCTGAACGCTGGTAGTTCGGTCTGAGGTTCGAATCCCGCGAACGGGCTGGCTGCATGGGCGTTTTCGTGGTTTTCCCCATGTGTAACGTGTATACGAGCCAGTTTCCCTTAGAAAGTCCTCCACGAAAGGCATCCCTCCCTTTAGGCAGATAGCCCTCGTGTGCTTTGCCATAATTAAATACACACCACCGCATACTTATAGCATTCTGTTATGTGTTCAGAAAGCTCTGATACTACAAGTGGGGCCTCTATTATTAACGTCTGAGCATACTTACTCTTAAGATGGCAGATTTTCCTTTCTTATATGGAAAGCTTTCTTATAATTACTTCTTTTAGTTTGGGAAAGACGTCAAAGCTCTGGTACAAACCAGAACTGAACAGTCCAATAAATATCAGCGCCCACCGTCATCTCCTGCCACCTGAAATATTACACGAAGAACAGAAAAACTTTAAAGGCATTTTGAAGTAGCGTATGATGTAAAATATTTCGTCCTGTACTTTCTCGTAAGAATAAAAGCAAATTCTCTTAATCTAAACAACTGTTTAAAATTCTTAGTCTTAATAAATTATCGTCCTTCTTTCAGTTTACATTTCAAAAGTATTAAATGAATTCAACGGTATTAAAAGCAACCAAGAATATGTTTGTACTACGGGCTGGCAATTGAAGAAATAAAGTGTTAACAAAAACTCCGCTTCTTGCGAGTGAGAATACAGCAATAATTTAAACATTTATAAATCCAGAAACTAATAGTCCGGTTCCTAATTTTAAGTGGGCCGAAGTGTTAAGTCCTGTTAGTGCTGGCACTCTGACCCAGATTCAATTTTAGGCCAAAGGGTTAGCTGCATGATTGGTTTTCATGCTTTTCCCCATGTGTTTGGTGAATGCGAGCCAGTTTTCTTAAAGTTCTCCACGAAGGTATCTCTTCCCTTACGCAGACAGCTTGCCATATTCATATAACCTAACTTAATTTAAGTGTGTTTACTAAATTCATCTACTAATAAATTTTTGAAACTCACCGAAAACCCAATACAGTTATCCATTCGGAAAAAATATGAGAGACAAAATGTCATTGTTTTAGGTTGCAGATATTGTTCTACAAATCGGCGTTATCGCTCTTTATTTAAATTCACTTAATTTGCTCTTCTGGTAGAGCTGACGGTAAAGTAGAAGTAAAAGCAGAAGTGCAGGAAAATTTAGTATAAGAAATAACATCATGTTTAACATAAATCTTACACATTGCCGTTGCAGAGTACTACCAACATTTTCTGAAATATAATCTTGCTCAACTGGAAAATGAGAGAAATTTTGAATACGTGCTTCTGTTCCTAAGATTTAAGATAAGATTCCTAAGATTCTATTCCTGTTCCTTAAGATCTGTTCCTAAGATAAGGCGATTCCTAAATTTAGGAATTTGTTAGTAAGGTGGCAGTGATAGTTGATGGATCATCTACCTTACTTCGCAGTTATAATTTTGGCTCTTTTCTAAAACTAAAGTAACCTCAGAGAGGAAATTGTTTTAACATAAGAGGGGAAAATCTCTTATCATTCGGCTTTATTATGGTTCTGTTGGTAAAAAAAAAAAAAAAAAAAAAAAAACATAATTCTACCAAAACTGGCTATTCTAATGGCATATAATACTATCCAAACATGTGGCAAAAAGTTATAAACATCGAAGGAAACTATACTGAAGGTATGTTCCTATGAATGTATTCTGGGAAGGAATATTTTATCTCACAAAAATACTTCTCACTCTTTTATACCCAAACCTCATATATTTTCAGTTACTTAATAAAGGACTATCAGGCACGCTTTTGTGTCAGAATGTCTTTTCCAAAAAATTAAGTATAAAATTCTTAAATATGAAAGTAATTTATGCTTGGCATGAGTTTTAACTAAGATACTCACAGAACAAATATTTTTCGTTTACGCTATTTAACATGCTCCTACAATGAAATCTAATCTTTAAGCTCATTGATATTGAATTTCTTAAAACTAGAATGAAAGGAGAACTATTAATTTTAAAATTTTATATGAAATGTTTTTAAAATTTTATATGACATGTAGTATTTTATTCAGTACTGCATTTAGGAAAATATTTTATAATGCAGTACTGAATGAAATACTATATCCTGAATTCTCTTCTTCCGAGAAAATGACTTGACCACTTTTATAATCAATGTCACATTTAACTGATCATAATAAATAAAATAATGCAAGCTTACCGTAATTCAACTCAGACCAGTCAAAACCTGAATGATGCAGTAATAAATTTCAGTTGACGACAAACAATTAATTTTGGAAAACAAATAAGAAATTTCTATAATTTAAAAGCAGCCATCTTCAACGTGTAGCATGTAAAATTATTATTACATTAACTACTTTTTATTAGGAAAGCTATGAAAATTCCCTATAAAATGCTGCTTCTAAGAAAGTGTCCCAACAATGCAAAAATATGACTTTTATTGTAGTTGCAAAGCACTGCAACTGAATATCATATTTCTATTTTTATCAAAATTGAAAAATGATATTCAGTCACAAAAACATATTTTTATTATTTTAGACTAAAAACACGCTTTGATAAATGAATATTTCGTTTTGAAGGCTGCGACAAATCAGTATGACTCAGCTGTTTTAGGTACATCAACAATCAATAATACACATTTAATTATGTCTATTGAAAGTAATCCTGTTTAAATTATTACTGTTTTTGAAAGGATGATTTATTCAAGGGTTTTGCACTAAATTTACTTTCGTCATTACATAACTTCAAACGAGGAAATATTTTTTATTACAATGAGCGAGCTCTTTTCTATTAGTGTTATTTCTAAACTTCTAAACCTGGGAAGATCAATAGAACACCATGTCAAAATGTTGAGTAACGGAAATACCCCGATTGTGCAATTTTCCCCTCCAGTATACGAACATTTTTTTCCCCAGATCAAATCTTTTAAACCGGTTTTCGAAACATGAGATGGACCTAGTTGCATGCAGGTGCAGAAACAGGTATGTGTTTCATTTTGTTTCTTAACAGATTTTCAGGTTTTTAAGTTTTTAATTATTGTCATTAAGCGTATCTGGTTGTTACCTAACAAAAATGAAATGAACTGATAAATATAAAATAAATATTCTTTGAATTAATAAGTATTTTTATTTGTGGTGAAAAGCATAGTATTTAAATTTTGATTTGTAGAAATACATTCTAAAATTTGAAGTTCATAAACTGTGTTCTTTTTCTGTTAATTGTGTGTTATTTAAGACCAAAGCATAATGTTATGTACACAGTTTATGTGATTAGTTAAATATGATGGAAACAGTACCTTGATGAACGAAGATCTCCTACGATATTAAGTGCAAGATTTACTTTACAGAAACTATCCACAAATATGTAAACGGACTTCTCTTGTGCTTTTACTGATGAATTTTAATACATTCCATAATCAGTATTTGAAATTCCAAGTCTTACGTTTACTGGTTTAATTAAAATGTACATTTTGTGCAATCAAAATTTGTTTTTATTAACCAACATTAAATTTATTCGTTCAACTTATTCATTTAAAGCTTTGACTTTCGATTAAATCAATTGTATCTGAATCTGAAATAACGTTTTAAATTCTTAGTATCCCTTTTCCGATGCTATCGTAGTTCCATTTTATCATATTTCTGTTGAAGATCGTTATTTCTAGTCTTTGTTACATAAATTTTTATTACAATTCATTCAATAGCGTAGTTACAAACATCACATACTGAAAAATATATTTTCCATAGGATTGTGCTCTAAGAATTTATTAATTGTTACGGATGTGCACTAAGACACAAAATTGAAATTAAAAATGAAACGTGCAGGTACGCCTCTAAATGACCTAAGCTCGTTATAGGAAATTTGATGATAACATCTGAAGGAGCATAAAGTGAATAAAATGTGATTATCAGTTTTCACGAGAAAGAAAAGGTAATAACATGTATGATGAAGCTAAATAAAGTATTCAAGCAGAAATGTATAGAGACCTAAGTGGAACAATATAAAAATTAAATGCAATAGGGAACTTCGTAAAATACTCAGTTTAAAAAAGCAATAATTTTAAATATCTATAGAATTCTAAGTAACTTACAAGAATTAAAGACAATACAATTTAATTGCTGTCGATCCGGGAAGATGTGATTATGAAGGCGTTATTTTTAAAATTATTTAACTTACTTTAAAAGGGTATGAAAACTTAAAAATTATGCCGCTGTAATCCATGTATTGAGACTTCAAACTCTCATTGATTTCACCATCTTACTTCTAAGACAAGTGAAGCAAAATGCTGTGCTTATGCTCCATAACATTTTGCATTAAATGTAAAGCTTATAATTTTAAGAATAATTATAACTGCGAATGCATTGAAAATATCTAATTTTTCGCCCCATTAACTACATATTCTTTCTTAAAAACAACATCCCGTGTAATGAGAACATCTTCGAATTTAATTAGTGAAATAACAGGAACATTTTAATTACACAGCGATTTTTCATTAAAAAGTATATAAGCAAATGAAATATACAGACGATCGTAAACCTTAAATGTTTTGTGGAATAAATTTCATTTCCTAAAAAACTGACTCTAGTCATTTCATTTTTTAAAGATTCTAAACGACCTTTATGATTAATGGTAAGAGTACTGGGGTGTATAATGAAATTTTTCATTGAGAGAAAAAAACATTTAATTATTAACTGGCAAAAGGAAGGTCATTCGTAAAAAGGTTTTCTTGTAAATTGGATGAGAGAATGAATTATTTCGAATTGCAGTAGAACATCAGATAGTGAGTGCGTTAAATTCTCAGATATAAATAACTGAAAAAGACATTTATTTAAGATATAATGTTAATGCTAAGAGTTTTTTAATAAGTTTTTATGTGTAGACTAAATTTTGTCCGAGAAACAACCTGCAAAGTAAAGTAAGATATACCGTATATACTCGCGTATAAGTCGACCCCCCCCCCCACTTCGACATAAAAAATTCGTAGAAAATAAGAAACCCGTGTATAAGTCGACCCCCCACTTCCGAAACTGATCGAGAAACTTCGAAAATTTTTTTTAAGTACTACATTTATTCAAAATCATCTGAGAAAAAAAATAAATATACGATAAAAAATACCTTGGTAAATAAACAAAATCAAAATCCTTCAACGTCCGATTCATAGTCAGATTCGCCAAACATTTCATAGAACTCTTCTGTCGTCATTGGCTCGTCATCATACATATTGGGATAATTGGATAATTGGGAGAAAATGATCGTATATAGGAACCTTCTAGAATTTGTTCTGGAAAAGATTCGCGTACGTAAAATCTATCTGCATTTTCCCTTTTTAAAAGTTAAAAGAAGTATTCAAAACTGTTCAGTTATTGCGTGGGCTGTTTTTTTAAATTTTGATGTGTACGCCTATTATAAAGACTTATACGTACGTAAAAACTATCTGCATTTCTATTTTCTTGGCGTGTTGGCGAAACTTTTTTATTGCTCGATATTGATCAGTTGTTCGGGGGGGGCGAAAATTCTTTGATTTAATCGAAACTTACTCTAGTTAAAGTATCAGACTCTGTGATTAGTTCGTCACATAATTTAAGTCATGAAATTACTTCAAGTAAGTGACTTATTTGATAAGTCGTCCAATTTGAGTGCGGGAAGAAAACAACTGCATTATATAAAGAAATTTTTGAACTTCCGATTCTTTTAATTTTTTATGGCCCCGCATATAAGTCGACCCCCTTACTTTGAAGTCTTTTTTTTGTCCAAAATATCTCGACTTATACGTGGGTATATACGGTATATATAACTTGTACTATCCTGTCTCCAGATATGAGAAACTGCAATTATCCATAATTTGCTGTACCAGGCCAGGTAAAATTAAGCTTGTTATTAATTAAGCCAAGTTTTTAATTTTTAATAGATTTAAATAGTGCAAACAAATAATACAATTCAGCACATAATTTTAAAGAAGCTACTAATTTATTTTATATGAACATGCTAGACGTGTGGATTGGACTATATGTGTGACAATGAAGTAGCCTCAAGTTTATTCTGGTATTTTCGTCACGTTATTACCGCAGAAGGGGTAAAATAATTTCAAAAGGTTAAGATATCTTTTCATATCCTTAAATAACGTTAATATCCTAAAATCATGTGAAGTTTGAAGCAATGAAACTTTACAAATGTTGAATTTAAATTACATTTCTACACAGCAGTTATCATAATCAAAAGCACCATTCTTCTTAATTGCCTATTGCATTTTATTTGCTCCATGAGTTGTTACTTATCTATACAAATGTATAGTTTCTAAAAGATAGACTAAGCAAATGCGGTAACGTTTTATGTCAATCCCCCCCCCCTCTGCGCATAAATCTTTTGGCTTATGTCGCGCAGTGTAAGCATAATCAGTGATTTTTCTCGTGTCCGCTGAGTTATTTCGTTTCTTTGCACGATTAAGGACAAAAAAGCTATTTTCTTAGTGCTAACTTTAACGTCATACATACTGGAATGTTGTATGCACTACCCTTCCTTTCTCCAAAAAAATTCAACAAAAAATAAGGTGTGTGGATAATTTTACACAAGTTTCTTAAAATCTATTAAAATTCTAAGTATAAATGATCATATCTGTCAAAATACTGCCGGATTTACTAATTAAATTCTCGTATACAGATCTAGCATTCGTACATATTTAACAATACCTAAGCCGAAAGGTAAGTATTGTTCAATATGCAAGATTGCCAGGTAATAACTGATATAAGGTAAATTAACTGATATGAGTAGTGAGGCATATTTTGTGTACAGCGAATGAAAAACTTAGGGTAATAGCTCAAGCGAGGGCATCAAATTCTGCTGCTAACCGTAAATCCGATATAAGAACTGTTATGCTAGAATGTAGTAAATCCCAAAGGGCTTTCCATGGCTTAAAAGTAGAAAGGAAATGTGAATGGATTAAAACATCATGGGCAAAATTTTACTAGGTAAGTAAATTGAGGTTACTTTCCTGGTAAATTAGAGTTGCAAATCGCATTTCGACACAGCACTAAAACAGAATTTATCATTAATTGTTCTGAGTTTAATATCTGCACTATAATATTCTTAGGTAAAAGAAAGTTCAAACTAAAAACCCGAAAGAATAATGAAACAGATTTGCTTACACTGTCTTTCAAGGATCTCAAAATTTAATCCTGTACCTGTGTACAAAAATAGTTTCAAGTGACCATAAAAAGGGTTCAGTTAACAGTTCAGTCAAAATAAAAATTCATATTAAATAGAATTTGAAAGAACAACCGGTAATTTCTTTTTTTAAGTATTTATTTGTAAGAATCAGATTTCAAAATTTTATGTTTCATTCTGGAGAGCAGTTAATATTGTTGTTGAAATGCATAAATTTGCCTATACACTATACACATTTTACAAATCATATTATCAACATTAATAGTAAATTTCACGGAATTTAATATCTAATTTAACATCAAAAATATGCTGACTGGTTCACAAAATAACCTGATTCAACATTTGCAATTATCATAAGGTTTTATGTCAATTAATCCAGTTATCTTATTAGTTTGCTTATATTTTCACTTCAACTTTCGTCAACTTTCACCAGAATAGAAATTGGTCTATGTACATAAGCTCAAAGTTCTTGAGAATGAGAAGGAACTTTTCACAGTTTTGCTGAGTAGCGGATATTGAATTTCTGGTATTATATTCGTTTTGGGTAACCGTCAAATTGATGTATTAATAAATGCGCTTATTTTAAACCTCCATATTGAGGCTGTGATACCACATTGAGGCTAGTCAGAAAGAGAGATGGGACAATGAGTCATTGACTGTCTTTACGGTTTTAGCAGTCTAGCAATTTAAAGTAATGCAGAACCTGTACAACACTGTGAACATGCTTAAAGAATGAAACTAAAATTAATTGAATGCGGGAAAAACTCCATTTTTCTTATATCTGAACTCGAATTTGTTATTATATGAAGTGCATCCACAAAACGTTAGGATTTTTTTAATATGATTCAAAATTAAGTTTTTAATGCAATATTTTACTTAACAGGTAAGTAATCCGCAAGTTGCCAAATCTGACAAGTAATAAAGATAGTAACGATTAAAGGAAATTGCATTTTTCTTTGCAATCAAAAAGCTTGACACTGTCTTAACGTTTTTTCTATATCACTCCTATTTAATTTTATAACTGATTTAAATAGAGTGTTAGAAAACGGTGGGGATATACTTCCTTAAATAATGATTCTAAATATATACAACCAGTAACAATGTTTCTCATTATAAGACAAACAGTTTTATAAGAACAGTTTCAATATTAAGATGGTTGAATTCTAAATTATGTAATACGATTTTCTGTGTGGTCCCTGCAGATCAAATAGTAAAATATTCAAAATGCTTTTTCAAAGTTAAGCACAAACAGTTTCATATTTTAACGTATAAAATTCGCAGAAATATTCCAGAATGAATGTACTGACTTACCACTTTTTGCTGCTGATGGCTAAATAATTTCGATAGAGTCTTAACGATATTTAAATCTTCATTTGACATGAACGTTAGTTCTACATTTTTCGCAATTGTTTTGGGGATGAAAGCTCTTTAGTCCGTAAAATAACTTTCGTTATTAATTTTACAGCTGACGGATGGAACTAGTAATTTTTGTGTTTCGCATTCAAGTCACTAAGAGATAATGAGCACTTTTTTAAATGGAATTTCAGCTTTAAAATTAAATTTTATATTTATAGGACTCTCACATATCAATGCAAAACTATTTTCATAAACTCATTGCCTTTTTTTGTAAAATGTTGGAATTAGAAATACATGTCTAGAGTCATTATTTAAGGAAATGGGTTGCAGTCACTTCTTTACGAACTTGTCATTAAGTGAGCATTATATTATACATTTTTATTTGAAATTAGCATTTGTAAACCAATCAAATTATGGAAAATGTATTCAATACCGTTTCATAAAATCAATATTGACATTTAATTGGACAACATTTTTATGTATTATATATTTCATAAAAATATTATGTTTCTAACGACTGAAAATCACTGGCAGTGAAACTGTTTGTTGGCATCGACAGGCAAAGAGGGCGAATTTATGCAAATCTAGGAAACAACTTTTTCTCAGATTCCAGACGTCCAACAAAAATTTTAATAATTCAGTGTTCGAAGTTCTGATTTGTATTTCGGAATCAAATCACTTAGCAACAGGGCCGGCGCCAAAGCTGATGGAACCAGAGCGACCGTATACGGTGGGGGATAGAATATAAGGGCGGCAAAATTTTTAGACTTAAAACCGAGCGCAGATTAGCAGGGAATAGCAGAATCTAGGGATGGCAAAATTTTGGAATTTAGGACAAGCATTGGGAAACGGAATTTAGGGTTTGCAAAATTTTTTTAATTTAAGGAAGCACCGAGCAGAATTTAGGATCCAGGGATTGCACCGGCAGCAAAATTCTCAGTACCGGACTTGCTTAGCTGTGTATTTTTGCTGAAACTTTAGCAAAAAGTATTATAAAAATGATTTAAATATAAAAATAGTCCAACAATAGCAATAAAAATTAAAAAATTATAGAAAAAATCTGAAATTCTATTTATTCGACGTTTACAGAGAAATGTGATAGTCCGGAAATCTTACAAATTCAGCAAAATTCCTGACAATATTCTGAAATTCAAGGTAAAGTTACTGCTCATGATTGTTCATGAAAACTTTTTCTCTTCATAAGCATGATTTTGAACTGAATAACAGACAAGACAGTTCATTTGATTTGATTATCTCAACAGCAAAATTTATACATATTTTTGTTCTATGTCTTAATGTAGTTATAACACTGAAATTCAAGATAGACACTTAACACACATCATGAGAAAAGAAGCATTTAACCGAATGCAGCAGCGATATTGAATTTGTACAATACAATAATAAAATAAAATATTTTCAAACTTTTTTTAAACTTAAATGCAAAAGCTGAATTGATCCCAAACAGGAAGAACATTTGTTAAAAGGTACTGATGAACATTGGTGTGTCCTTTCTAATGTCGGGGCATGTCACAGTTGACAATCATGTCGTACGCTCGCCATCACTGGTAAAGAATAAATGAAAAATACGAACTGCGCCATATGTGCAAAGTCAGCTTTTCATTTGCTTCACCTGTTAAGTCTTTCTTTCCTATTCAATCAAAATTCATAACACATAGAATGCATAGCATAAGCTATACGGGAGTCAAAACTTCGTGTCATGGAAGAAGATACAATGAAAGAATAAAATGACATATATTCGAAGCATGATAAGTTCGAATGGTTGGAGAATGGTACAAAGCAACAAATAAGCTGGCAAGATGATTGTCACTTCCTGAAAAAAGAATTTCCTTTGATCAGCAAAAATGCATTAGATTTTACCCTAGCATTTTTTCTGACCTTATTTTAATTTTCCTACGATGCGTTTTTGTCTCCTTCCTCTTGTTTCTATCGGATAATACTTTTGCATATATTGTACACAAACTTGTAGCTCGGTATCAAAAGAAAGATCTTTCTATATTTAATTATAATATACCATCTCTCTGAAAGAGGACGATGTCAGATCTACTTAGAAAAAAATTGTTCCTGCAGTGAACCGTATGTGACTGATGAACAGAAATAGCTTAAATGTATTACTGTAGCTTAATGTTTTACGAAATCTTAGTATTTAAGGGACTAAATAATTGAATTAACCAAACACTTTATACGACTTCGAGCGAAATAAACATTGTGGAAGTATTGTAATCTACAATCTATTATTAAGATGTATTTTACAAGATAACGTTTAAGATGAGGCTGAAAATTGGTTTAAAATTTTAAAGAACAGGACTTAGTAAAACAGAATAACAGGCAGTACATTTGCATTTCAGAAAGGTAAAGAATGTTTCGTAGCTACTTTGCAATTTCTCCCAGAATAAAGTTCCATGATAATAATAGAAATCATAATCTTCTAAAAATCTGATAAATCTGAAATAAATTTCATTCGAAACAAAAATGTTTTCCACAGTTTATAATAAATTGTTTGCAGAAATATTAAAGAACAAACTTAGTCTGCAAGAGTACAAATATAAAGGTACCCCATACTACCATATTGTGGCCAAGGAGATAACTTTGTTTCCATAAACAATGTCTTAAGTTATTTTCATATGTGGGTTTACTGAATTTAAACAACTCTATTTTTTATTCACTTGTTTGCTTGTTTGTTTGTTTAATTCTAACTTTATTTCCTCAAGTTCCATAAAGTACATTAAGAGACTTACACAAGTAATTTGGAGCATTATTATAATAATAAATAAATAAAATAAAATAACGCTGGGAAACGGAAAAGGAAAGCAAAGAAAAAAGCTTTTGAAGAAAAATGAATGCAGAATTTTTTTTAATAATAATGTAATAAAATTTTTTAATCTGATAATTCAAATTACGAATGAAAGTAGAGAAAGCAGATAGCGTCTCTTTAGTTTGTAAAACTTCCGAAACATTTGGCAACCAAGACAGGTCTTTAAAGTAGTATGAAGTATCTTCTTGTGGTATGATGGACCAGTTTAAGACGAATATCCTTGACATCTTCATCTTCTACTGCAACTGTACAGCATATTTAAAGCAAGTTAAAATTGCTTTAAATAAAACTTAAAATTGCCTTATCAAAAAAACTATTTGAGTAAATTTATATAATATTATATTATTCATTTATTTACTATTATTATTCATATATTATTTTATTAAATCTTGAAAATTCATTCATTTGTATTGTGTGAAAAAAATGTAGGGTAAAACTTTTGTCTATTGCACTTTTGGTAATGCTAAATATTCTTTTCTTCAAGTGAATGCATCTTTCTCATAAATGTGCTTCCAGTGAGAAATTGAAACACTGAAGCTTAAATCAAAATGAAGATTCATGGCTAAATTCGCTAAACCATTAACCCTTTCATTCCCAAAATTTACATAATATCTCTGAATATAAGTAGTGTTAATGAGCACCTTGAAAAATAATTGCCTGAATGTCAACAATAAGCTTCTTTGAATTTTTTGAGTAATTGTAGCGAGTGAAAAAGAACACTGTATATTAAATGCGGAATTTATCTCAAATCAGTACAAAAATCATGAATCTTTTCCACAGAAAGGTTTAACCATAGCAATTCAATCTGAAAACCGGAGGTTCGTTCCTAACCCTGTAATTTTTGAAGCCTTTTTTTTTTTTTTTTGTTTATCTTCATACAGGGGAAAAAAAAAAAAAAGAAAAGAAAAGAAAAGCGACCTTCATCATTTATCTCTTTTCCGTCAGAAAAACAAATTAGTTGCCACTATTTAAGAAAATCAATGAAATAGACAGTAACTAACATAGGATTCCTGCAAATAGGACACGGCAAAAAAGAAATTGGAAGATTGCTTCTAATGTTCTCCTTCATTGCAAAACTACTCTGTAATTAAATACAATGGATGAAAAACCAGAAATAAAAAAGAACCTCGTAAATAGTACTTCTGTAGTCACGAACAATTTTGTAAAGAAACCTTCTTTGAATTTTGTTTAGAAGTTTTACTTTCTTCTATAAAGAATCACCCCAAATACTTGATGTACACACTGGCCAATGAATTAGAAAAACGGCAGACCGTTCACCATTTGAAAAGGGCCTTATTCTTGGTGCCCGTTTAGGAGAGGCCTCGATTTTGAAGTCAGCAAATCTCACTATGTTCTCAAAAGCAGATATATCAAAGGTTTTCAAAAGTTGGAATCAGAACCCACAGTCCTTTCTCTAGAAGACGTAACTGCGGTTTGAGCACAGTTTTTCAAGATAGTGGTCGGCGTCGTCTACTGTACTTCAACAAAGGTTATTCCCAGCAGACTTCAGCTTGAACCATGCACAGAGAATTACAAAGCATAGGACTGCATAGTCGGATGCCTGTGAGAAGGCCACTCATTTTTGTCCAATGTGCAAGAATTTGTTCGCAGTGGTGTTGCAGGAAGGATGACACTGGACGTCTGAGGATTGGAAACAGGTAATGTGGTCGGATGAATCATGCTACACCTTATTTTACCCTAATGGAAGACGTCGAATTTGGTGAGAATCCCATGAAGCCATGAATCCATCTTGCTTTACTTGTACTGTGCAAGGGTCTGGTGCGAGTATCATTATACGAGGCATGTTCTTCTGGCATGGAAGTGGTTTTCTGGTGTTCCTCGAAGGTTAACAAACAGCCATGAAATACCTAGATAGATTGGCAGATCAAGTGTACCCTACAATGTTGCAATTTTAACCTAATGGCGACGGATACTTCATGGACGATAACACTATTATACATCGTGCCAGAAGTGTACAAAATTACAGCAGTATGACTAACAACACCTTCCCTGACCACGACGGAATCCGGGTCTTAACTCCATAGAAAATGTGTGGGATATGGTGGAAAGACTCATCCGACAGCACTCTCATCTTTCATCTAATTTACAAAATATAAAAAGCTGCGTACCCAGTGCATGGTATTCTCTGAATGTAAATGCACTCCAGGAATATATAGACTGGATGCCGAAACGAATCACAGCAGTCATCTGTGCAAAAGGTGGTCCAATAAAATATTTATCTTGGGTTTCTAATTCGTTGGCCAGTGTGTGTATTTATGTATAAAAAAATGAATATTTTTTGTTTGTTTGTCTTTTATACAAATCTACAGGTTAATTCCGAATTTTATGAATATTGCCTCACTCGACCTTCAAAGCAAGAGGAAGGTCAGTGTCTACATAAGATTTCTCAAAAACGAGCCCATGGGATCCGCATTCCTTATATACATATATTTTACGCTAATTTAACAAACGTTTGATTAAAAGTTCAGCGATTTAAAAAGCTTTGCGTTGTCACTCTGCAAAGCTTAGATGTTTCAGAGTTAATCAGAAAACTCGGCGATATAAAAGAAAATATGTCGTCATTTGGGAAAACTCAATTACAGTAATTTGTATCGAACGTTGTAGGGTTTATATTTATTTTAACTAACATTTATTTTAATTTTAAGATATCTTTCCTGTCAAGCCTTACTTTCCCCTGGAATTGCCAATGCCAGAGTATGTAAATTTTAGTAGAACGCGCAAAGTATTCAGATTTTAAGCAGAAGTAATTTGAGTTAAATAGAAGGGAAACGAGTTCGTAAGTGTGCTTTCTTGCTTCACGAGCGTGAAGGTGGCTAGGTAGAAATTGAAGAACCGCGCGTTTCGGCCTGTGTGCTTGCCTCGGCAGATAGTTGAATCTTTCAACTTAATATTTAGAAAGTTTGCTGAAATATCAGCTGTATCTTAGAACGCGGTGAGTTTAGTTACATTTAGAGAGCCTCGTAGGTAGTAACTTGTTGTTATTCATTTTTAGTTTCTTATTTTTATTTTACCGCCGGGTCGGCGTAGTTTGTGAGCGTCAAGTGCACGCATCTGTAACATCTAAAGTAGAATAAAAAGGGAGTTAAACCCTTCTTAAGAGTTTTGTGTACTTTCCAGTTCATAGCAGTCACTATTATTGTTGCGTGTAGGTTGGGGCCGCGCAAAACCACAACGTAATAAACAAACTGGGTTGTTTAAGAGAAAAATGTTGTCACTACCCAAATTAAAATACTTATTAGGTTAAAACTACCCAAATTACTACCCAAATTAAAATACTTATTAGGCCATTAGGTTAAAAGCATGTTATCGCTGAGCAGTGCGTAAAATATTTACCGTATTTATGCGAATCTAATGCGCCATCGAATCTAATGCGCATCCCCATTTTAAAACTTTAAATAATAAAAAAATTGTTTGTCGGCGAATGTAATGCGCATCAATGGTATGAGGAATTTATTGAATCTTATTTTATACAACAATGGATATGTATATTTATCAATGGATATGTATATCTATCAATCAATGGTATGAAAATTTTATTTAAATTTAGATACCATATTTTATACAACAATGGATTTATACATAAAGTAACAGAACATAGAATTAACCTATTAGTGGGCTATTGTTATGTGAAATAATCATTGTTAATTACCACTACCGTATATACGGTACATATCGTAAAGTATGAACATGAAATAAATGGTAACATTTCTATCTAGCTAACAGTTTCTACAATCAGTGATTAATAGTAAACGTCTTTATTCATTATTTTGATGATAACTTTTTTAGTCCCCTTCTCCGTAATGGTGTAGTTACGAGGCATATCAAACAACCAAATTGGCGTCTCGTCAGCGTTGCCAATTTGCCCCATTGAAAAATTCTTTTCCTTCCGAAGTGTGATCAGATATCGCTAAAATGCGTAGTTTTCCCTCAAAATCTGCAGGAAGCTTTTGGCATATTGTTGTACGCCGTCTTAGAAATAAGCCCATCCGCTTCATAAACCGATCCACCCATCGACGGCTAGCTTTAAACTCTCGTTTCGGTATTCCAAGAACTTCAGCCTCCTCTTTTGCTTTATTTCTTATAGTGTCGCTAGTCACAGGTTGTCCATTCTTCCTCCTTTCACGTACAAATTCCAAAACTTTTTCTTCAATTTTAGGGTGTCTTCCTTTGCGAGGGCCAGTGAATTTCTTTCTACTAGTTTTAGTTGCAAACAGTGCCAATATCTGTTGCCGCCACAAGCGAACATTGCTCTCAGCTACGTTTAACTCTCTCCCAGCCTTTCTATTGCCATTTCTTTCAGGATAAAGAATTACTTTACGTTTGAAAGTAGCGTCATATGACATTCTTCTCAGCTTGTTCTCCATTTCGTGACTACGTACTCTGCAGTTTGTATCCTCTATGCAGTAATGTGTCAACGATAAATGTAACGGTAAATGTAGTCGAGAAATACAGTAATCCATTGTTACAATTTAAATTCGGTTGACGTCATCGGCGAACTTTGCACTCGAATCTAATGCGCACCCCAATTTTGAGTACTACATTTGGCCAAAAACGATGCGCATTAGATTCGCGTAAATACGGTAATTTGCCACACATTAACATGCGTGTTATTACTAAGCACGCATTTTCTTTTCTTTTTAAAAGTGAATTTGTAATAAACGTGTAGAGACATTAGGTGTTTTTGGAAGCAGGCAAGATGGAAATTTAGCAACGCCTTCGCCAGGAATCGAAGCGCGAACCTCTGGAATACGCCCCCAGCGTGCAGACCACCACGCTACGAAGGCATGCCAAAAAGGCGGGAGAAATACCTTATATACTCCCCCTTTTAAAGGGCAACTGGTGTTTTTAGGGGAACCAATCGCCAAATCCTGGGTGAGGGGAATCATCATCCAACACCCTTTTAGTTCGGGCGCCACTGTAGAGACATTAGGTTATTTCGAAGCAGGAGAGATGAAAAATGAGCAACGCCTTCGCCGGGAATCGAACCTGGGACCTCTGGAATACGCGCCCAGCGTGCAGACCACTACACCACAAAGGCAAGCTTAGAAGGCGGAAGAAATACCTTATAAACGTCAGAAAGCATTACTTTCGCTATGAAATCAATTGCTCGATCTACACCTCAAGTAGGAAAGAAAAATGCACCATAAAGTTTAGCAACAAAGTAACGGGGAAGCAAGACTGGGAAACATTCGAGTGCGCACTGCTCAAGTCCGTTTGTGAGAAACAGACGAGCAACGGGAAGCAAAACTGTATCGAGTACGCACTGCTTAATCCAGATGAACACTGCACGTTGATTTAAATTTTGGTGCATTCAATTACGATGCGAATTAGGATTACAATCTTCATCCAAGTGTGGCCTCTGGAGAGATGAATAAATTATGCATGCATTACAGAGCCCTTAAATTTGAAAACGAAGGACCAAAAATGTGCTCCGCGGGTGGAAAAGTGAAATTATTATAATTAAATTCATCACGCGAACCATTATCAGTCTTGGCATCAGGTGACAAGCCAGTCGAAACATTTCTGGGCAAACATACGCAAATACAATTCACGTTTCTAAATGACACTGTGAGTGACATTTAAATTTGGAAAATCCATGCTTTTCACGATATCAGCCGTATGTGGTCTGCTCATCAGAAGACCCGATTTGTTCGTGTATAAACTAAATGGGAAAACAAAAAATTTTATGTATCCAAATGCATTTCAATAAACAGAATTAGAACCTGTCTTTCCCTTAAGTACCATTGCAACGCATGGCCAGGTAACAGCTAGTATAAAATATTCAGCACTATTCCTTGACTATATACACTCTTTTGATAAAAAATCGAAGCACAATGAAGGACGTGGTTGTATTTGATGAAACTAAATATGTGTATAGTTCATACACAGATAATAAAATTATTAAAAAATCAAGGTCATAGTACCTATTCACGGCTCACAATCACGCATAGAGTGTTAAAATTAGTAGTTGGTAGAACCGCCCCTGGAGGCAATGCATGCTTGAATTCGACGAGGCATGGAGTTGTAGAGGTTCCTAATGTCATCCTGCCAGCCATTTATCAGTTGTCGCTCCAGATCTGCGATATTTTATGAGGTACGAATCTGGCGGCCTACCATGTCCCAGACATGCTCGACTGGTGAAAAGTCTAGTGACCTTGCTGGCCAAGGAAGAACATCAACCGCACGGTGACAGTCCAGAGATATGCGAGCGGTATGTGGCCTGGCATTATTTTGTCGGAAAATGGCTCCAGGATGACGTGCCATGAAGGGTAATGCAACCGGCCGCAGAATGGTAGAGAAGAAGACTAAAGATAACCTGCTGTCACAAGAAATAGTGCCCTGCATCATCAAACCAGGGGTTATGGCTGAAAGCCTTTGTAAAGCAAAGGCTGTGGGACCGCTGGCCCCGTCCTCTCCAGACACGAACACGGTGGTCATCTGCTTCAAAAGTGAAGCAGGATTCATCGCTGAACACTATACGATGCCAGTCTGAAGGCAGCCATGATGATCGGCTGCGACACCACTCCAGACGACTCCGCCTATGTTGTGGGATCAAAAGCAAACGTCTTAAAGGCTTCTGTGAGCGTAACCCCACCTCAGACAAGCGCCGTGAGATGATGGACGGTACCACGGAAGGTATAAATGTGACTGTAGTGCGTTGAATTGTCGACAATGATACCGTTAGGGTTGTTCGGCCTGGCGAACAGTCATTCTATCTTTCCTCGCATTTGTGCTCCTTGGCCTTCCAGAGCCTTCATTTCGTAGGCAATTTTCTTGTAGCAACCATTGCTGCCAACATCTTTGCACAGCAGTGTCTGTACGCTGTAGGTGGCGGCCTGTTGCTCGGTATGGCCACCCAGCTTCACACAACCCTACAATGGGACCACGTTCGAAGTCATGTAGTTGTCTACAAGGTCTTCGATATCGTCGGAATGGCATCTTTAGTCACTTCTTTACGGAATTACAATGGCCAGCAACAAAAAAAGATAAATTTTTCGCCTCTGTTACTGGTTTTATACTTTGCGAATTACGCACTAGAAATGCGCGCTATGATCGCAATTCCTGTTCAATTGCCTTGAAACATTTGCATGTTCGATCAAAATACTGTTGCATACCAAATTTCGTCACGATCGCAAAAGTCCTTTTTGGTGCTTCGATTTTTTTGCAAAACAGTGTATATCTTAATGAAATATGTTTAGATTTCGCAAATTTTCTTATAGATTTTATAAATCCCTGAAAACACTTTATCGCAATTGTTTGAGAAATAGGAAATGCGATTCTTCCTTTGAAATTTTCTATCCAAGATAACGCCTAAATACTTCATTTGTATACCGTCTTTGATATGAACATTATCAAAATTATAAATTAATTCTGCAGTCAGTGTTCATTTTTATGTACTATCTTAACTTTTCTGTTGATCGGTTGAATTCCAATTTATAAAGTTTAAACCACAGAAAAGTATTATAAAATGTATCTCCAGACAAAGACAAGCATTACCAAAATTAGGTTACCATAGAAAAATAAAAGCAGATGTCTTCAAAAGTAATTTTGATTCTTTGATATCGTCTACTAGCTAATTTAACTACTTGGGCACGAAAGTAATTTCGATTTTACAGCATGGAGCATTATGACCAAATATCTTCAACGCGATGGAATGTTTTGCAGTAGAAATAATTAAACCGTGAAGTTAAAGAAGAATTTTTTTCTGAAATTTCTGGTTAAGAAACATCTTGCAAGCAGTTAAGAAATTTTGTAATTTACGGAAAAAAATTGAAGTCGGCTTCAGTTTTCTCTTTTAGGGTTAAAAAGATCAATATTGGAAGCAAAATATTTCTCTTCTATATTTATAGCACTGACTTTAATTTTCTATATTTATAGCAATGACTTTTATAACAAAAAATATCATTTTATGATCAGGCAGAGATTCATCGTCGGGATTTTATGAATTGTGTGTGTTCTGAAAGAGACTCTCTCAGACAATTATTACATCAATATATCTAGATCCATGTATATCATAAAAAAATAGGTACACAAAGAAAAAAAAAGGTTAACAAAGGAAAAAAAAAAAAAAAAAAGATTTCAAATGTTCAGAAATATGTACCTTAATATCTCCAGAGTCAGTGAAAAACATATATTTTATTTGTTTTTGAATCCGTACCCCAGATCAAACACTGCAAATTTTTTCTTGAAAAATCTTAAAAAATTTCCATTTTTTATATTTAGCGATGCTGATCTTAAAAAATTTCTATTTTTTAAGATCAGCATCGCTTTTCATACTGGGTTCAAAATGGTAGGAAAACAAAGCAAAGTGAAACTGCGCAAATGAAGCATCAACCGTAATAATTTTGCAGTTAATATTTTCTGAAGGGAAGCAGTGTAAATTAAAATTAATTGAGCGAATAATGATTGCTTCCTTGATAATTTTAGAAATCAAACTGAAGAAAATATTGTAGGTTCCGGGATATCCAGGAAGTGTTTCCTTTAAGCAATCAAACTCTTCAATAAAAACAACATAAATTTTAACATTCCCCAAAATAAGGAATTAATTGCTGTGTGCGAGATTTATATTTATACCAGTGTAATTAAAGGAAATTTAATTGCACGCAAAGAATGGAAAGAAATATAACCTATAATAACTTTATAATGTCATCATATTTTTAAAGACCTTATGAGTATTATAGCAGTTAGTAAAAGGCTTATGATTATCAGCAATACTTTTGCTAGCATTTTGAATTCTTTTTTATACTGTAAAGTTTCTAACTACTTTGTCTATGCTTAATTTAGTAGAAACCTTGCTGAAATATGTAGCGACTTATCAATGAGTCCAAGTGTGTAAATGAAAAGTCCAGAGAAGGATTAAACGCATTCTTTATTATCTCAAACTAAGAACACAGGTGGTCCTTTTCTCAGGCTTACGGAAAAACCTCCACTTTGGCATTAAATCAAGATAAGAAAATAAGAAACTAATCTAATGCTAAATTAAATTAAACTTATCCGAAGCTGTACAAACTTATCTAACGTAGTTAGCCCTTAAAAAAATTAACCGGCAAATATCAGCAGGCACGTACAATACTGTTTAAGTTAGTTTTAAACAACGAAGTAGCCTGACGGCAAACACGCCCCACTAAGGTCTACTAAGTTCTTCTGCTAAAGTTCCGTTCAGTTTGCCGTTGCGCCGCGTCTAGCTTGCAAAAGTACAATCTGTATATTCTGCTAAAGCGAAGTCTTCCTTTAAATACTCTTTTTCCCTCATTTACATGCATCGGCATACTAAAAACTTATTCCGGTAGGGAATAGTTGGTGGGAAACGAGAATAGACAGAAAAGCATGTTTAAAAATTAAAGTAACTGTTAGAAACTTAAAATAACCTCTCAACATCAGTCGCAATTAGCATAAATCTGAATATCCTGATAGCATTCTGAACTTTTATATTTACCAATAAACTTGAAGTACCTTAGAGAATTTCGAACTCAACCGTCTTGTAACTATATGACAAATATTTGTAACAACGATTTAAGATTACAAAATCTTCTACCTTGCCCGTTATCAATTTCAATCTTAAAAATGTCAGAAATTAGAATTTTGTTCAGAAAAGCCGAGTTCACTTCTTTCTCTAAATCTTCTATAAAAAAAATCTCACTTTTGTTTGATTCTCCACTTTTATTAATTCATCTATCTCAGGATTCAGTTTTTTTTTTTTTTTTTTTTTTTTTTTTTTTTTACGCATTTATTAGTTCGGCCTCACTGAAATTATTTGCAACAATTTTAAGGAATAATAAATTACTTCTACCTTTAGCAGAAGTAGAAGTTAAATTACGCTTACGCATTACAGCTTTTTGAAACAGTTTCTTATCTTCTCTTCAGGAGCGTTTTCCAGACAATTTTTCCCAGCGCATTTCATTCCTTTGACACCAGTTCTTCCTTTTCTTGGATCGACTTCATCTTTCTGATTCAAAAGCAGTATTAAATTTATTAGTTTTCTTTCAGATTCACTAACAAATGACGCCACACGCTCGGGAAAGATTTTTTTACAGCTACCGGCAAAAGCGTTTTGGTTTGTGACAGCAACCAAAACGCTTAAAACTTTCAAGAAGTTTAAAATTTGAAGCCTTAAAACTTTCAAAAAGATTTTATTCACTTTTGTTTCTTCCTGCGCCACATTTCTCAAACGCGTTGTAAAAAGCATCATCCTCAGCAACCGTAATGCCAGCAGCAGCGCTGGAGGTTAGGTTTTAGAAGTTATAAGGTATTTTCTCCCTCCTTTTCGCATGTCTTCGTGGTGCAATTGGAAGCCCACTCGATGCGTATTCGAAAGGTCTAGGGTTTGAGTCCCGGCAAGGTCACTACATATTTTTCATGTCTGCTGCTTCAAAATAATCTGATGACGCTACAAAGTAAAAAATTAACAAATACATAAAGACTACAACTATGTTAATAATTGAGTACTCTGAAGGTAGTGATTGATCATAACTCCATATGAAAATCATAAAAATACAAGAATTGCGTTAAATATAAGTGCAAGATTCAAAATTATAACAAGACTGCCCAGCCCAACATCAACTGCTGCCACCAGCCATCCCCACACTTGGCAAGCTAAGTTTTTATTCTTCACATTTTATAATGTTTTATATTTTTTTAAATTATGTCATTTTACATCCTGATATATGCTCCCTTTATCCCTCTGTATTTGTTAATAATGCATTACTTAATTAAGACACAATAACATGCCGAATAAATACTAATTCAGAAGTCAAACAACAAAAATCAGCGTTATATTTACAAAATTTTCACAGGACTAGTTTCGATGGTTTTACTGAACCACCACCCTCAGCTGCAAAACCGCAAATGAACAAGATAGGAAATAATGATTAGATAAGATAAGAAAGCCTGGACAAGAATAAGCAAGTGGCGCCATCTGTTGGTGAAACCAGAACTAAAACGTAATTTCTTTAAAAGCCGAAGGCAAATCTGGATTGGAATTAGGATCGTTAACCAGAACAGAAGGATTTTTATGAATGTGAAATGCCTCTAGAAAATCCAGTTCTCCAATGGAAGATGTTTTTTCAATAATTTTGGCAGCAGAAAAATTGAAAGTGTGATTTTCGGACCAACAATGTTGAGCATCAGAAGACTTCTGTGTTTCCTTTTTTCTAACATATGCCTCATGTTCCTTGACGCGAAATTTTATGGCTCTCCTAGTTTGGCCAATGTAAATTAAACCACACTGGCAAGGAATCCTATTAATACCACAGAAATTCATATCCGGAATGGGGTCCTTGAGTATGGAACTCGGAATTTTATTGATGGGAGAATAAACAACCCGAAAGTTAAATTTCTGCAAAATATGTGCAACTTTATAGCTAATTGATGGAAAGAAGGGAATGACAACAGAATTTTTATAATCTCCTAAAACAAGAGTGTGCCTTTTAGTGTGTTGAGATGAGAATTTTTTAACTGCTTGATTAATAATGTTGGGTGAAAAGCCCCTGTCAGGAGCAAACTTGAAGAGCACGGAAAACATACAAATAAAATGAAGCTAACTTTTGTTTAGTCGGATGACATGATTTAAAGTGTGGTGGAAGGCAAACCGATGAAGGTTTACGGTAAACCGTAGTACTGAAGTTGGATGTGTTACGTATGACCAGAATGTCGAGAAACGGAAGAGAATTGCAAGTCTCAAGTTCAAAAGTGAACTGAATAGCAGGATCAATAGAATTCACTGTTGAAAGATTTTTATTTAAATCATCTTTATTACCTTCAAACATGGTAAAAGTATCGTCTATGAAGTGGAACCATACCGGGAAGTTTAAAGTTTCAAACAATTTTGATTCATAATAATGCATGTAGATATCAGCCAAGATGGGACTGAGGGGGCTTCCCATGGCTAATCCCTCAGTTTGCTTGTAATATTTATTTTGGAAAACAAAATGTGTTTGTTTCAAACAGAGTTGAGTGAGAGAAATTAGCTCATCAATTTCGATGCAAGAGAAATGAAATTCGCGAAGTCTGGTTTCTAGACATCTTAATGCACCCTCCACTGGGACATTGGTGAATAATGATTTTACATCAAAAGAAACCATGTGTAAATTACTAGGAGAAATGTTTTTAACTTTTTTTACAAACTCTATTGAATTTTTTATGGTGTAAATGTTATTGTCTAATAGAGTTGAAAATCTAGAAACTAAATATTTAGCTAATGGATACGAGGCAGTACCTAAATTTGATACAATAGGGCGGAAAGGAATACCACTTTTATGAATTTTGGGAAGAGCATATACTAATCTGGCACAATTTGCCCCAAACAGGCTTAATTTTTGCACGTGGTGTGGCCGCCATTTTGTGATTGCATGAGTTTCGGTAAGTACTTTTTTGCAATTTTCAAGTTTTTATGTTTTGTAGATTTGTATATTGTGCTTTGCTTGTCTGATTTCATGTATTTTGCTTACAAATGTTTTGCTTTCTATTCATTTCAGTGAGGGATTTTTATGCTGTTTTGTGTGTGCTTTATTATTGCTTAGTTAATTTAGTTTGATTTTCTTCATTGTTTATCATGCCTTCATCCGTTAATCGTTTCACTAAATTACGCCTGAAACGGCAAAAATTCCTGAATCATCTTGACTTTTTACTTAAATGTAAATGTAAAAAATTGATCCCCAATTTTATTCAAATCAAATCTAATCAAAAACCTTCGAATCACCTTTCAAGAATTCTGTTAAATTGCAAGCTTGCCTTACTTCGGTCCGTCATAAGGGGTACACGTCAACAATTGTCCAAAATTGAACATGAACTCAATAAGCTTCATTTGGAACTCGCTAAATCATGTCCAAAATTCACTGCCCTTGAACAAAACTCTTGGTCTAGAACGGAGAATGCAGTTAACCGTCATAAAAACACCCTTGCAGTTAAATTTGAAAAACTTCTTTTACAGTCTTCCAGTTCAAGTAGTTCAAAACATCTTCCCATTGTAAACAGTAAGCCAATACTTAATATTTCTAATGTTACTCTTTCAGAAGAACAAGAGAGAATTCTAAAATATAATTTTAACTTTTCACAAACCTGTAAACCCTCAATTCCAAAGATTTTGGCTCCTATCGAAAAAGCTTTCAAGTGCAGTCAAGTTTCGGATTCACAGAAAGAAATAATTAGGCATCTTATCGCTCATAATGTGAAATTCAATAATAAACCTTTGAAACCTACATGCATTATTCTGAATCAAAATTGTTTGAAACTTTAAACTTCTCGGCATGGTTCCGCTACATAGACGATACTTTTACCCTGTTTGAAGGTAATAAAGATGATTTAAATAAAGTTCTTTCAACAATGAATTCTATTGATCCTGCTATTCAGTTCACTTTTGAACTTGAGACTTGCAATTCTCTTCCGTTTCTCGACATTCTGGTCATACGTAACACATCCAACTTCAGTACTACGGTTTACCGTAAACCTTCATCGGTTTGCCTTCCACCACACTTTAAATCATGTCATCCGACTAAACAAAAGTTAGCTTCATTTTATTTGTATGTTTTCCGTGCTCTTCAAGTTTGCTCCTGACAGGGGCTTTTCACCCAACATTATTAATCAAGCAGTTAAAAAATTCTCATCTCAACACACTAAAAGGCACACTCTTGTTTTAGGAGATTATAAAAATTCTGTTGTCATTCCCTTCTTTCCATCAATTAGCTATAAAGTTGCACATATTTTGCAGAAATTTAACTTTCGGGTTGTTTATTCTCCCATCAATAAAATTCCGAGTTCCATACTCAAGGACCCCATTCCGGATATGAATTTCTGTGGTATTAATAGGATTCCTTGCCAGTGTGGTTTAATTTACATTGGCCAAACTAAGAGAGCCATAAAATTTCGCGTCAAGGAACATGAGGCATATGTTAGAAAAAAGGAAACACAGAAGTCTTCTGTTGCTCAACATTGTTGGTCCGAAAATCACACTTTCAATTTTTCTGCTGCCAAAATTATTGAAAAAACATCTTCCATTGGAGAACTGGATTTTCTAGAGGCATTTCACATTCATAAAAATCCTTCTGTTCTGGTTAACGATCCTAATTCCAATCCAAATTTGCCTTCGGCTTTTAAAGAAATTACGTTTTAGTTCTGGTTTCACCAACAGATGGCGCCACTTGCTTATTCTTGTCCAGGCTTCCTTATCTAATCATTGTTTCCTAACTTGTTCATTTGCGGTTTTGCAGCTGAGGATGGTGGTTCGGTAAAACCATCGAAACTAGTCCTGTGAAAATTTTTAAATACAACGCTGATTTTTGTTGTTTGCCTTCTGAATTAGAATGCATTACTTATGTTAATAGTATTATTTAGCAACTTATGTATGGCAACAGTACTAGATATTCAAGTTATAGAACGATGTAACAACGCGAGGAGCGATATTGTTTTATAGCAGGTTTAAAAGAAATTATTTGAAACAGAATATAAAAATCCTGAATTTGTTCAAGATTTACTAGCAACTGCTATTTCGGATCGTAAATTGTTAGAGCAAAAGCAAATTGAAAAGAATAAGCTGGATTATAATCTTCAAAAAATGAGAATAGAGCGAGAACTTCAAAAAGCAAAAATGGATTATGAACTGGAATTGGCAAGAATCCAAGCACAGAATCAAAGTGAGTCATTTCCATCTACACTGGTGTGAAAAAATTAAGGACGAAGTCGAAAAATTAGCATATCAGCTGAACGAAGAGGCAGAGCGGACAGAAAGACCAATCAGGAGATTAAGTAAGGTGATGTACGGTAGCACATGCGCAGATATGCAGGTAGACGTAATGGTGGAGTGTCTGAGTAGTATAAAGCATGTTGTCGGTGTAAGATCAGTATTTCTGGCAAAGAGATTGCACGCCGTATAGCAGTTAAAATCACACCGAGTTGCTGCCTCAGCGAGAAATGGCGAATAATCAGTCTGTTAGATGACATCTGGATGCTTTTACCCGAGGTCGAATCATTGGGAAGTTGGACGAAGGCCGCAGTGTGACTGCAGAGTTCGGAATTGCTCACAACATCGTTTCACGACTTTGGAGACAATTTCAAACTACAGGAACAGTTATCCGGGGGTTTAGTAGTGGTCGTCCACGAGGAATCACACCCGCAGATGACCGGTATATTGCCTTACAGCCAGAAGAAACAGGCGGCAGACAGCGGGAGAAATCGCTAGACACACGACACAGGCGACTGGACGATCCAGTCAGAAGACTGCACGGTGATGGTCTGTTTGCACGACGCCCTGTACGGTGTGTACCTCTAACGACTGCCCATCGGAGAAAGCGTTCTCTGTGGTGCCGGGAACACCGGAATTGGAGAGACAATGAATGGGGACGAATACTCTTTACAGATGAGAGCAGATTCAGTCTGAGTAGCGATTCTCATCGCATACTCATCTGGAGAGAGCGGGGAAGCCGCAATCATCCCTTGAACATCATTGAAAGGGACAGGTATGGAGGTGGCGGTGTTCTCGTTTGGGGAGGCATCATGCTTGGTAGTCGTACAGACCTTCACATCTTCGACGCAGGTTCAGTCAACGGGACCCGTTATTGTAACGAGATTCTTCTTCCATATGTGCGTCTTTTTAGAGGCGCTGTGGGTCCGCAGTTGCTTTTCATGGACGAGAATGCACCATGTCATCGCACAGTAGCTGCCGACCAGCTCTTAGAGAGTGAGTGATTGGCCGGCACGATCTCCGGATCTCAATCCCATCGAGCATGTATGGGATTTTCTAGGCAGACGCTTGGCAGCTCTTACCTTACCACCAGTAACGATTCCGGAGCTTCGATTGGCGCTGCAAGACGAATGGGCAGCAATGCCTCAAACCCTAATTGACACCCTCATTCTCAGCATGGGCAGACGCTGTGAAACCTGCCTAGCAGTCAGGGGAGATCATATCCCCTATTAAAGACCGGATGTTTCTTGCTGGACACCCATTACAGGGTGGTGTGGTGTGGTGTGGTGTATTTAATTATGGCAAAGCTCACTAGGGCTATCTGCCTAAGGGAAGGGATGCCTTCGTGGAGGACTTTCTGAGGGAAACTGGCTCGTATACACGTTACACATGGGGAAAACTACGAAGACACCCATGCAGCCAGCCCGTTCGCGGGATTCGAACCTCGGACCGAACTACCAGTGTTCAGCGAATTTACCGCTCGGCCGCTGGTGGGCCCCCATCACAGGGATGTTTCGGCCTTCAGTCGCATTGCGCTCCATGCTACTTTTTCAATAAAGCTTCGTTTTATCCGTCTGATTTCTCTTTTAGTAAGTGTTGCTTACATTACTCATGTCCTTACGTATTGGGGATCTTACGGTGTTAAATGTGTTGATTTGGAAAGCTTTTGTACAAAGTTATATTGAAAAAAACCGTCTCGTCCTTAATTTTTGCACACCAGTGTATTTCTGTTTCTGATGTAAATAGGTCGAAACGAAAGTTTACTTTGCTTAGATTAGAATTTAGACAATTTGAGGATAATATTAAAGACTGACTTCCTCTTTGGAGTCAGTTTGAGCAAATTCATAAAGATAATGAATGATATTGACCCTGAGGACAAATTCCAGTATTTAATTCAAGCTACCGTGTCGAGTTCCTGCGCTAGAGAAGTGTTCGAGAGTTTTCCGCCTGTCAGTGCTAATTATGAAAGGGGCTGTGGAAAGTTTAAAATCCCGTTTTGGTAGGGAAGATATTTTAGTCGAAGTGTACGTTAGAGAGTTATTGAAATTAATCGTAACTGTTCAAACTAAGGAAACGTTTTCATTCACTTCTTTGTACAATAAACTTGAATCTTATTTACGTTCTTTGGAAAACATTAAATGTGACAACTGATAAATGTGCCTCTATATTATATCCAATGGTTGAGTCCTGCTTTCCAGCAGATTTTTTAAAAGCATAGAATCGTAGTAATTCTTCCGATTCTAAAACGGAAGCGAAGGATCGATTAAACAATTTAATGCAGTTTTTTGAGATCCGAAGTAAAGGTAGAGGAAAGAATATGCTTAGCTGTAGTTGGTTTTGGTTTAGGGAAGCATCAAGATAATAATAATAAGCCAGTAAAAAAGAAGCATTCTAGTGCAGAATGTTTACGTAGCAAGACACCGACATCTGCAGCGCTTATTAACAGCTGCTTCTGGTTCCAAGACTACGAAATCGTGCGTTTTCTGTGATGGTAAACATTTCAGTTCTGACTGTTCTTCCGCGCAAAAAAAATGAGTTTATTGGAGAAGCAAAAAATTTTAAAGGAAACGCTTTGCTGCTATGCTTGTTTATCACCAGGTCATACAGTAAAGAAATGTCGAGCTTGATTTGCTCTAAAAAGCATGTGCCTTTAATGTGTGATGTGCTTGATACACAAATCAAAACTGTCCACCCTAAAAACGAAGAAAAACCGATAGACGGCGAAGTTAACTTGTCCAATTTCAAAAGACATACTCCTAGAGGTTTTCTTCAAACTTTGATAGCGAACCTTATTTCTGCTGGTACACAGAAGAAGATTACTTTTAGATTCAGCTTCGCATAAATCATACATTTTAAAAACTGTAGCTGAAGAAATGAAATATTTCCCGGTTCGTCAGAAAAGTATGATACATTCTCTTTTCGGGGGTGTTTTGACAAATGAGTTGAAACATAATTGCTATAAAATAAAATTAAGAAGTTCGAATGAAAAGTTTACCTGCAATTTTGAAGTCCTAGATCAAGCTACAATTTGGGACAATGTTCGGCCTGTGTTTAAAGGCCCTTGGATTAGAGAGCTAGAAGAAAATGGCATAATTTTAACAGATGTCATTGTTAATTGCGAAACCATTCATATTCTCGTCGGAGGCGACATAATGGGAGTGTTGTTATGCTAAAATAGGAAAATTTTGTCTTCGGGTCTCGTTGTTGTAGAAACTAGTTTAGGATGGACATTAATGGGTAAGGTGCCAGTAGAAGAAGCTCTCGCCATTGCATTCCTAAACTTAGCAATGCAATGGCGGTGACATCAGTGTTTATAAATGAAACTGAAGTTTTAAGGTCTATGGAGATTGGATTTAATAGGAATAAATGACCCTGTAGAAAAGAAATCTAAACATGAGATTGATCTTCTGACCAAAGAACATTTTTTAGAAACCGTTACAGTAAATAATGATGGTCGGTATGAAATTTGCTTACCTTGGGCTGATGATAAATCACCTTTACCTGATAATTTTAGTTGAGCTAAAAAGAGGCGCGAGTACACCACTTCGAAACTTTTAGCAATGAATTCGTATCAACAACATGAAAATGTATTTTTAAGTTGCATTGATGAAGGTATAGAAAATATGCCCACTTCTGAAGTGAACTTTTATGGTAATTACTTACCTCATCGCCCTGTCCTAAAGGAAAGCAGCAGTACCACACTTATTAGTCCAGTGTTTGATACTTCAGCGAGGTTGACAAATCATCCTTCTCTGAACCAATGCTTCCGGTGCGGTCCTAATTTAATCGAACTTATTCCAGACGTCCTACTGCGATTCAGAGAGCGGCGATATGGAGTCATAGCGGACATTAGAAAAGCCTTTGAACAAATAAGTATTCAAAAAGAGGATAGAGACTTTCTGCGATTTTTATGGTGGGAAAACATGGAAGAGAAGAAGCTCAGAGATTTTCGACATGCCAGGCTTGTTTTCGGTGCAAAATGTAGCCCTTTCCTTCTGGCCTCAGTTATTAAGCACCACACTGAAAACATCGAAGATCTTGAAGCTGCTTTTAAAAAGAGACTGTTGCAAAGTTTCTATGTCTACAATGTCGTTACTAGTGTTGACACTAAACAACAGTTGGAAAAGTTGGTTTCCGATTCTAAGATATGATGTCCAAAGGCGGTTTTGACCTAAGAGGATGGGAATATTCTGATATAAACGATAAGAAAGAAATACAGGTATTAGGTCTGCTTTGGAATAAAGAACTGGATACTCTGAAAATCAATATGGGATGGTTGAATGACTTTAATTTGGAAAAGATAACCAAACGAAGCATGTTATCTGTGGTTCATAGGGTATTCGATCTTTTTGGTTTTTTTCTCCCCCGTTATGCTCTGTCCAAAAATAATGTTACAAAACGCATGGAAGAAAAGTTTCAGTTGGGACGAGGAGTTGATTGGCGAACTTCGTAAAGATTGCTTACAATGGCTTGAAGAATTGAAATGCTTACGTGAAATTGAAATTCTCAGATTTATTCAATTCGCTTCAGAAAATTTAAGTAAGTGCGCTCTTCACACTTCTGTTGATGGCAGCAAAGACGCTTATGCAGCGGTTACGTTTCTAAGGATTGAGAACAACGATCGAGTTGAACTGTTTCTTCTTGCTGCAAAATCTCTAGTTGCTCCTTTAAGAGGGGCCACTATCCCAAGAAAGGAGCTTTTGGCAGCCGTAATTGGTGCCAGACTGACAGATTCAGTAACTAAAGCCATCGGATGGGAAAGAGTTAACAAATATTACTGGAGTGATTCCACAACAGTGCTCGCATGGATTAAAAGAGATGAAAACTGGTCTATTTTCGTGCGAAACTGTGTTAAGGAGATCAGAGAACTCAGTAAACCTTCAGCTTGGAAGCACGTTCCTGGAGAAAGAAATCCTGCTTATCTGCCATCCAGAGGTTGCAAGGCGAAATATCTAATTACATCAAGATGGTGGGAGGGACCACACTGGATGAAAGATCGGACATAATTCCTTAATTACATGGATTTCTGTAACCACCATAGCTGGAATGAAGAAGAGATTGAAAGGGAGAAGTTGAAAACTACTAGCACGATGACAAATAATGAAACCGTTTGTGATAATTGGAACTACAGGCGTTTTTCTAATTATGAGAGAATCGTACGTATGGTCGCCTAGATTCTTCGTTTTAAGCATAATTGTACAAATACCGAAAGCAGGAGATACGGAGAATTGAATGCAATAGAATTTCGTGAAGCAGAGTTAAAGATATTACGTATGATTCAAAACGAATCCCTTGATTTGGAATATGATAGACTCAAAACACTTCAGGTATTTAAAGATGATCATGGAATCTATTGTGTAAAAACTAAGATTATTTACAGGAAGGATAGTGAAGATTTTCTGAAACCGGTTGTCCTTTCTTCAAAACACGAAGTTGTGAAACTACTTATTTTCTCTGTTCATGTGAAGAATTTTCACGCAGGTGGTCAGGATACTTTTGAATCTGCTTAGAGAAAAATATTGGATTCTTAACAGAAGAAACACTGTGAAAAACATTGTGGCTAATTGCACAATCTGTAAAAGATATAGTTAAAGGAACATGGAAACGATATGCACATCCCTTCCTGAAAATCGTGTTAAAGATGCTGCGGTATTTCAAATTGTAGGGGTTGACATGGCTGGTCCTCTGTTTCTAAAAGAAAGTAGAAAGAGTTGGGTGTTAATATTCACTCGCGCAGTGTACAGAGCGGTATATTTTGAGCTAATTACTGCCGCTTCCACAGACGCCTTTTTAATGGCATTTAGAAGATTTATAGCTCGCAGAGAAAGATGTACTATTGTATACTGTGACAATGGATCTAATTTTGTCGGAGCAGCCAATTCATTAAAACAACTAGATTGGAACTGTATACAGAAACATGGAGTCGTCAATTCGATTGACTGGAAGTTTAACCCACCGACTGATGGGGCGGTTGGTGGGAGCGACTAATGAGAATGTTGAAAGATCTCCTTAAAAAGAGTGTTAGGAAAGGCTCATCTAAATTATGAAGAAATGACAACTGCTCTGGCAGACTGTGAGAGCGTAATCAACTCAAGACTTCTGACTTATATCTCTGAAGGAGATGTGATAAAGCCCATTTCTCCATCGATGTTTCTTCAAGACATTCATGAATGCAGTGTTCCAGCTATTGATGCTAGAGCAAAATTCTTTGTCTAAAAGACTCAAATACAGACAAATCATGCTTAAAGAATTGAGGAACCGATTTCGGTCGGAATACTTAGGTGCTCTTATTCAACAAGGGAACAATAAAAAAAACTAAGACACCCAGTGGCTATGGATGATATTGTACTAGCTGATAACAAAAAGAGCATTAACTGGCCTTTAGGTCGTATTAGTGAGCTTGTTCCAGGTAAAGACGGTAATGTGCGGCTTGTGAAAGTGCAGACTTTACACCAAGAACTTCTTCGTCCTATTCAGAGAATATATCCTCTTGAGATAGCATCTCCTACTGACTGTCCTAAGCCTGTAGTTTGACCAAGTTCTCAAAGCGGCCTGTTAAACAGGATAATGGTGTGTTTGAGAACAAGAAAAATTTAGTAGGAATGGTAGAAAAATTAAGACTCCAGAGAAACTAGACTTATAATTTAAATAAGTGCTGTAGTGAAATACTTTTTTTATTGGTTGTTATTATTATTTCTTATTACTGGAGTGTATTCCTGTGTTTTATTTATTTAGTATCTTTAATGGTAATTTTATGTTTTGATTATGGTTTATAATCAAAAGGTGGGAGGATGTTAATAATGCATTACTTATTTTGTTAGTATAATTTAGGAACTTGTGTACGGCAACAGTACTAGATATTAAAGTTTGAGAACGATGTAACAACGCGAGTAGCGCCATTGTTTTCTTTCGTGATAATAAAGTTTGTTTTCGTTGAAACTGATTCTATTGTATAAATAATCACTGCAGTTATAGTGTTTTAATGATAGAGACTATTCTTAAATCTATGATGCGAGTCTTTAATTAAAGGCTACTTCGTGCTGAAGTGTGATTTTAAGTACTGAAAGCTGAAAAAGTCGGTGATACTTTTTTCTTGTAAGCTTTAACAGTATTGAAAATATCGTCCAGTAGATAACTTATAGCAAACTTTCCTTTCTACTTCTATTATACTTTATGATTGGCGTATTTTCTAATTGTGTAATATCCAAATGTTTCCTAAACAATGCTTTTCCCTTGCATATATATTTTTCATACTTTTATCGCTTACCACTTTAATAAACTCTGCTTCGCAACCGATATGTAAATGACGTTTTGCACTATTTTTGCAGTACGACTATAAAAATGCCTTGCCTAGAACCAATACGTGTACAGAAAAAGTGAAGCAGCTGGTTTGATGCCGGTGGTTTCTCACACGAAAAGCTTTAATGACTGAGTAGGTTTGGGGAATAAGAGAAAAAGGAAAACAGTAGTATCCATGTTTGTTAACGAAATCATTAGGCAGAAACGATATTAAGAATGAGCAGGCTGAGGTTCATGCAAACTGTATAAAACAGCGCATTTTATTTGAAAAACAGAGAATATTCGTACTCAACGTATATACAAAAATCCGGACATTGCAAACTGCCTCTTTAGCAAGGGAAAATGTGAATCCATTTGGCTCCCAAGTTAATTCTATCCACCTTTTTATATATATATATAAAAGCTAAGTATTTATTTTATTTATTAACTGATGGGAAAAAACAAAAACAAAATCGATTTTTCAGTCGTCCCAAAAGTTTTCATAACTTCAATACTTAGACCTTTTAAACAAAAAAGATTTGTTTCTCTACTAAAATGTATTCCTATGTTCAGAGATTTTAGCTCAAATAAAATTAATATAAAATAATTTTGTGTTAGTGAAAGCTTCTTAAGCATCTGGAATATAGAATATTCGATTTCATAAAAATCAAAACAAGACTTTACATTGCCTGTCAACATTATCCTAAAACTATGCTCTTGTCAAAAAAACCTCGCCTGATTTTAAAAGTTCAAGGGAAAAAAATCTGCCTTTGTATCAAAATGCCTTTAATTTGAAAGAAAATATAGTTACCACCTAAACCAGCGGTTCTCAACCTTCTGGCTAACGAGTACCATCTAAACAAGCGGTTGTCAACGTTTTGACTAACTCGTACCATCCAAACAAAAATTGAAAAACTTTAGTACCACCACTACATTTTACAATGATTATTTTTCAATTTTTCAACAGAAATATTAAAAAGAATATAGTATATATTTTGTCATTTGTACAACCTATTGGCTATTTCTATTAAATATGCACGCATAAAAATATTAGATAAAAAATTGGTTACCATTTTAATATCAAAATTTAAGTTATAGTACTTTAATTCAAAAATTTAGCGTGAGATTTGGGCCTGTTTAAGAGAAACCAGTTTCTTTATGTCTAGTCTTATATGTTTAGCTTCAACCGTAAATTAGGACCCACTTTTAATTTCATTCTGTATTTATTTTTCAATTAAAACATGGAAGAAAATCCTTGTTCACACAAATAGGTTGTGCAAAAAGCCAATAAAAATTTAATAGCTTTATTTGAAATGCCTTTAATTCTTTTTTTCGCTTTAGCCAAACGTTAACAAGTGTGTTATTTTGAAATCTTCAGTTAGAGTTCGATCGCAGGAAATTTCTATGAATTGTTCTTTTTCTTCACGAGATTTTTGAATTTAATAGCTAAAAGTACTTTGTTTCTTTTCGTACTACCGATTGAGAATCTCTGATCTAAACAAAAACTGAAAACCTTTAGTACCACCACTCTTGAACAAAGCTCAGATCGCATAAATTTACGAACGTTAGAGAAAAAAACTCAATCAGGATGTTGGAGTTTTAATTTTTGAATTTAGTTATTTAATTTTGAATTTAATTAGTTAAAAATACTTTACTTGTTTGCGTACCACCTATTTTTCTCTTGCGTACCACCGGGTGAGAGAGAACCCCTGTCCTAAACTATGCATATATATAGTTTAGGAGCTATCTATATTCTTGCTCCTTATGTGATCGATTTCTCTCATAAATATTGCAGTAAACCCTAACAATGAAGCTATCACTGTAAAACATTTTAAGCTGCAAAATTTCACGATTTTCCCAATGAACGCATCGTTAGTTTTTTTCTCCTCAGCAATAACATAACTATTCTACTTCAAATTTATTGAACTAATGTTTCGATGTTTTTGCATCGTCCATTTCATTTAATATTTTCTAACAACAAGTCAAATAAGCATTTCTATTTCATACAAGGAACTGAAAGCTAAGCATTTTAAAAGAATTTCTCTATTTTTACTCAGAACTACTTCCTTTTGGAAGAACGGATCCAGGTGACGAGATAATGTGCGCAATTCCGTTCCGCTTTACGATGAGCTTGCAGGGTTAAACTTCGTGCAACGAAAGAAAAGTCTACTGCTGGCATCTCATGGATCATTTCTGTTTTTGACAAACTTCTAAAGGAAAGGTAATTATTGCAGAATCTAGCTATTAAGTTACTTGTTTGTTTCTAATAGTTTGCTTTACATTGTCAATGTTTTGAATGTGTGCTATGTCTATGTATATATGTGTACACATACACACATACAAGATAGCACAAATGTTTTCATGCAAACATTGGCTTTTATTAAGACGTAGTTCTTGGTATGTATTTGAAGATATCACTTGCTGTGTTACTGAAATTTATTAGACGCCGCACTTTTAGGATTAGGACGCCGCACTTATGTGCCATAACCTCAGTGACAAGTAAACATAGAAACTCCAATTTGCAGAGTTGTACGGAGATTTTTGTGCCACTTTATGTATAATAAATATGAATAAATTATTTGAACTTTTCCTGTATGTTTAGAAAGGTAATATAACTACCCGGTTACATTTTCTTCAACAGCATCTTATATTTTAAAAAATGTTTAATCCTTCACAAAATTACAATACTCAGAGCATATGGTTCAAAATTCAAACTATTCAAATTTCAGTATTCAATATTTCAAACTGTTTTATTCGTTTATAGAACAGCATGCAGTTAGCATATATTTTATCTGCAAGTTGACTGATAAGCGAGTTAAAAGTCGTTTAGGCATGTTTCACTTAATCTGGAACGAAACATGCTCTAAACGTGGATCGGAGTAAAACAGTCTGTTGCTAAAGAAATTATTTTCTGGTAAGCAAGTGTTGAGAAGCTATTTTAAAACTAGGTTTCAAAATAATCATTTTACTAGAAGTTGATAATAATTAAATAGAAAGCAAGTGAAAAATATTGCAAAGAAAAAAATATTTCTGTAACAAAAGCTATATATTCTCTAGACAAGCGTAGAACTAAATGTGAATGTTTCTAAATTTAAGGGTTCATAAATTATGTGGGACACCACTTGTGCCGAAACTGAAGTTGCTTAAGATTTCCAAGCAAAATTTAATGTTATCGGGTCAAAAGAGCTGAGACAGGTATTTTTAGCCACAAACATATACTTTTATATGTCCCGAGGTTCTCAAAGGTTTTGTACATGGTGTATTAAGCAAGACGTATATATATATATATAGAGAGAGAGAGAGAGAGAAAAGAATGTATAATACTTTCAGAAGAATTTGTATCCTCTCTCTCATCTTCATAGTAACCGCAAAAGATCTAGATAAACAGAGTTTTGAGAACAAAAAAATGAAATTCAAAGGGCCCTAAGATGTTCTTGAAAATTCTATGTTTTAGGAATCGGACAGCTTGTACGATAAAATATTTCTATTTTAGCAAGATTCAGCTTCTTGTCACGCTATCAATCCATTACGATATGTCTCGCATAAATAAAAAATTTAAGTCATTAATTTTTTTCTTGTCCTCTAAAAATTCTGCAGATTAAAACTCTATTCCGAATTAAAGGGAAATTTAAACCTATTCGCCGCAAGAAGAAAAAGTAAACTTTTTGTTTAGTCTAAAGATCACACAAGCATATCTTCATTAAAAACTATGAATTGCTAAAAATTGTTTATATGCCTTTCAAAAAAACTATGTATTATAATGCTCTATAATCATCCTTTTACTCATGTCTTGACTTTGTATATATGCAGTGTTTTCACTTTAAAACAGGTACTAAAAAAAATCATTACATGGGTATTTTATTTCTATTTGACTTTTTTTTCAGTTCTGTTCACTGTTACATGAATTTCTGTACATTGTTTTAGGAGCAGAGTAGAGAGGGAGGGAGAGAAGAGAGCATTTAAGACAACTGCAACAAAGGACGGAATTTGAACAATTAAGTCAAATAACAAAAATACAAGGCTCAAATAATGATTTGGTCCCGTAACTGTTTTTAAATACGTCCACCATATTTTCGCGCTTTTCTAGAATTCTGAGCCAACTCAAAATTATTCTAACACTGTGAATGTTTTCTAGTTATATTTTTTATTTAATCTGTGACATTTTAAAGTATCTATTGATTTATCTAATCTTTTCTTACCTAATCTTTTTATTTATCCAATTTTTCTGGAAAAAAATCTACTGATTTCTTAAACATTTAGAGGGCCTACCAGCGGCCGAGCGGTAAAGTTGCTGAACACTGGTAGTTCGGTCCGAGGTTCGAATCCCGCGAACGGGCTGGCTGCATTGGTGTTTTCGTGGTTTTCCCCATGTGTAACGTGTATACGAGTCAGTTTCCCTTAGAAAGTCTTCCACGAAGGCATCCCCCCCTTAGGCAGATAGCCAGTGTGCTTTGCCATAATTAAATGCACCACCTTAAACATTTAGATGATAATATTTAAAACTTGGTAAAAATTACTATCTATAAGACAAGTTACAATAGCAAATTTGTAGATTTACTTTATTTTGCTAACAGTTATTTTTATTTTGGAACAAGCGTTTCCTTTACCTTTGTATTTTTCTACTTATGTTTTCCTATCAGAATGAGTTTCTAGTTTTACGTTTTATGCAAATAGTGTAGATACTAGTATTTAAGCTGAGGATCTGAAGTATTTCTACTTCAGTAGGAGAGCGTTTCTGCCTTTCGGCCAAAGTTGTTGCTATTAGTTAGTTTCTTATTCTACAGCGGTACTTACTATGTGCTTGTTAGCTTACGCCGGTGAATCTTAGCCTAAAGACCAACTACCCGAGCTTCGGCTGACATTTAGTATTAGTTAGCTTTATATTTTCTGTTTTGAGTTAAAGCCCAAGTGGAGACTCCTTGTATGCCCAAAAGGGACCAACTGTTAATCTATTTTGAGTTAGAATAAAAGGCTATTTTAACACTTATTTGGAGTTGCTATTTGCACAACAAGAACTCAGCAAATAGTCACCATACGGTTCTTCAGTATTCTAGCTTTCAAAGAACTTACAATTTTAGCTAAGATATTACAAGTTATTTAAAACGTTGCCCTTGATTATTTTAGTTTTTCATTTGAGATTCACATAGCAGACATATAAGCTATACGTGAGGTAGTTTATGAAAAGCATTACTATTTATAAACAGAAAAGTCTTGTAATTATAAATTAAAAAAAAATATAATGTATCAAAATACTGAATAAGAATATGAGGAAAGGTTTGCAATTGATTAAATGAAGCTTATGAGTGGATAACTGAAGTACTAAACAAAATTTGATATCTTTGTGAAAGAAATGGAAGGCTCTAAATTAATTATTCTGTTACTATAGTGCATAAAAAGTTTCCAAAATTTCGATTTAATTTTTGTAATAGTTTTCTTCATATTTTTCCATTAATTTTTAATTTTTCTATTAATATATTATTAGTTAATATATATATATAAACTTTTCCCCCTTTTACATTTCCATCCTTATCAAACATTTTTTCTGTAGGTTTCTATACATACTGCTGCATAAAAGAGGCGTATGAAAATGCTTTATTTAATTTTGATATGAATGTATTCCGAAAATTTGTAGAGTCATTAGGTTAATTGGAAGCAGTAAAGATGAAAAATGTGCAACCGCCTTCGCCGGGAATCGAACCACGGACATCTGGAATACCGGCTCAGCGTGCTACCGTTACACCACGAAAGCACGCTAGGGAAGTGGGAGAAATACCTTATATGCTCCCCTTTTTAAAGGGCGACTAGGGTTTCAGAGGATCTAGTCGCCAAATCCTGGGTGCGGAGAATCATCATCCACAACCCTTTTAGTTCGGGCGCCACTTGTAAAGTCATTAGGTTAATTGGAAGCATGATGAAAAATATGCAACCGCCTTCGCCGGGAATCGAATCACGGACCTCTGGAATACCGGCCCAGCGTGCTACCGTTACATCACGAAGGCACACTAGGGAAGTGGGAGAAATACCTTATAAAGTGTTCCAATACAGATGCTTCTGTAAAGTGCAGTTAACCCTAAATTGGTTAAACTTCATATCAGAAAAAGATACGTCTGTTACTGTTTAGCATTTCGTAGAGTCATAACAATTGTTTTCAACTTATTCATTCATGTATCTCAAATCGAAATATTTTTGCAGAAGGAAATGTGTTAATATTCTTGGATTTGCTGAGGTAAAATGGAAGCATTTTATCAAACAGTGATTTAATAAAACAAAACACTGCACATAAACCTTTAAACTAATAGTACTTATTTTTGATTTAGTTTATTTACAGTTCTTTCTCATAGTTCTGTCTTTGAATACATTTTCTACTTTCACATTCATGAGAAATTCATTGTAAATTTAGCCCTTATGTAAGTTCCTGTACAATATATATCGGTTTCTTTAAATGTCCTATGTAGGAAAGACCAACATCATTTCCAGCAATAATATCATTTTTAATACGTTTTGTATGAAACACATTCAATTTAGAATTTTTCTTCTTCAGTTTTTCATTATCTTGTAAATTACAGGTGCAATAACATGCACCTGTAATTACAAACGCAAATGCTAATTTTTGGTTTTATTAGCATTGTCACTAGTAAATTGTTAAACCACTTTACCTACTTACCTTGACGTGTTTGATGAAAATTAGTAGTAGTGGAATTTAATAAACATTGCATTTCGATTCAAAATGAAAGCAGTCACTCGGATTTCTAGTTAACTTACTTAAGTTAATATTCTGTAATGAAACCTGATTGACATCCAAGAAATAATCAAATTTTTATTTCAAACTGTTCTGTCGTGAGGCAAAAGATGTACGTTTTTAATATTAATAAATTGATCTTCTCATCGTTTAATTTGTGTTCATAACATAAATATAAACTGTTTAGGAAAATATTTAAGCATTTTTATATTTTCGTTTCTGAATGAATGAAAACTAATCAAACGTAACCCGTGAAACAACAAAGTTTGATTTACCTTGGTAAAAGAAAGTGCATACCCAGTAAATTAAGTCATATTATTTATGTAGTATGAAGTCTGTAGATTAAATTGCGTTTGAAAAGCTACATAAACTTTTGAAAGTATTGTGAAACCTTTATAACCTCAAGAAAATATTTTAGAAAATCTGCTTAACATAAGTTTAATTTTGCCGCATTTTATACAAAAATTATTCGTTATGCTTGTTTAATTCTCATGCATGAACACAGATTTTTCTGTGTCAGAAGCAAATCATCTGTTGTAGCCCTTTCAGTACTAAGAACAAAGTGTTGAGAAACACATGGCCGTCACGCCGATTGGTATGACATGGTGATTATTTGCAACATTTTCAGGGACAGGATACTTTTTGCTTGCATTTGTTGTAGTTTAGTAACCCGAAGAGTTAATACACTACACTATAAGATATTTCCCCCTCCTTTTCGCATGCCTTTGTGGTTTAATTGGAAGCACACTCGACGCGTATTCGTGAGGTCCAGGGTTTGAGAGCCGGCGAGAGCACTGCACATTTTTCACGTCTCCTCCTTAAAAACAACCCTAATGACTTTACAAGTGAAGCTCGAACTAAAAGGTGGTGGACGATACCAAGGTCATCCATCACCATGATGATAATTCATCTGCAGCTTAAAAACAGCCTAATTACTCTACCCAGCTTCAAAACAACCTAATGACTCTACAACAGATAAAATAAAATAAATCAGTGGTAAAATAAAAGTGTGTCATTTTTATATTAGAGTGCCAAAATTTTTGAATCGCACTGTATCTGGAATAATGAAAGTTTCTGAATACTTAAAAAATAACCAACAATTTCTTTTACGTAGGCAGAATAGCTAGTTATAGTCTAGTCTGGATATGGAAAACTTAAAAAGAAACCAAAACAATAAAAAAAAATTATCTGAAAGCTTTCAGATTTTAAATTACGTCTAAAAGGGAGTTTTTTTTTTTTTTTTTTAATTTTGTGTGTTACCTTTATTTATTAAATTTTCTTCGCACTTAAACCATAAAATTCAGTTCAAGATCAATATAGCAAAATGATTTTAAACTGAGCATATCTTTAGAATTTCCGATACACAGTCTCACGCGCTGGAAATAAAAAAAAATTCCGTACCATTGTACGGAATTTTTTGCCATTGCTCGCTTTGAAATCCTTAAGTTTGTTAATCAAAAATTTGTTAAAGTTTTACAAAATATGAAATATCTAATAAAAACAAATCCATATTTCAAATTTGGGCTTCCAGATGCCCATATTCGCAGTAGGATTATGTCATTCAAAATTTGCTGGCTCTAGGTACTGTTATTTTATCCACAATGCAAGAAACACACATACATTTATGCCGGTTCTTCATTATTTAATTTCTCCAAATATAGTACAAGGCTATAATATTTAGTGACTACAGTTTGAAAAGTGAAACGGACATTCAGAGTGATTTGACGCAAAATCGCAAAACGAAAACAATAGTCCTTCAGGGATAAAGCCCCTTTGGACTAATAAAATTTAATTTTAAAGAGGCGAGAACAAACATTTTTATTCATTGAAAAGTTATCTTTATAATTTATTTAATTTTAAAACTAAATTACAATAAGTGGCAGGAAATCAGAATTCAGTAAAGGCTAAAATCTTAATCCCCTTTGGTGGCAAAGAGAGTGTAAAATAAATTAACTTGTTAATGAAAAGGTTAAAAACGAAAGGTTGATGTACTGAATACATTTATATAAAAGTTACACATCTGCAATCAGTTCGCCTGGGTTTAAATTAACGCTTAATTCGTAAATTTAATTTTAAGCAGTATAATTCATTAAGTTGCAAATTAATAAATTGTTTTAGAACATTATTTTCTTGTAATGAGGAAAAAAGAAATTTTATTTCATTTTGTAAGTCTAAAATAGCTATGCAGACATTTTTAAGTATACGAGTTTTTTTTTTTTTTTTTTTTTTGGGTGTGTGCGTGTTAGCAATATTGGTTTTGGAAATACTGGAGTACCAATTTATAATGTTTAGTGATTTTAAGTTAGAAATTTTCCTTTTGTCAAATAAATTAATCCGTTGGTGGTAAATTGCTATTAAATAATGAAAGTCAATTTGCTATTCGTTTAAACCGATTTTATTAAGCTTAAGGTAAACGGAGTAAATTTGCTTTTTTCCCCCTAAAAAACTTAATTATTAGTTGTAATAACATCGTGTATGTAGCTAAAGGCAAATTTAAATTTACTTTTTAATGCTGTAATCATTATTATTCGTAAATGACTTAATTATAAAATTAAGTTTATTTATATTTAAGATATATACATATTTGCACAATTTTGAGTCTGTCGTAGAGGATGATGATGATGATAGTAGCTGAATGGTTTAATAGTTTAAAAACTGTGAGATGGAGGTCTATGATATGTATTTCTTCTTCTGTATAGATCTGCAGATTGAAACGAAGCAGCTGCTCAAAAGATATGCAGAGAAAGATTTCCGCATCATCAACTGGGTGCTGTACGAGAACGAATCGCTCAGTTTGCGGATATGATGTGGAATTCCTGCATTGGAAGAAGTTGTAAAACCTATATTTGAGAATTATTCTGCTATAAGCATAAGAGTTTCTGGATGCGTTAAGGCAGCCAATGGTTTAGAGTACGTTAAATGCAAAAGAAATTCATTTATATTTGCAAAGAGCTGAAATTGGATGGTTAACCGTATTGGCTTTCACCTACTGGTACACGCAACACACAGCACAAATCTTGGCTTGCCTTTATAAGTCGTATTCGTTAATTAGCTCTACTTGCCTTTTCAGATGCATTTAATGCTCACAATAGGTCCCATGATAAGCTACATATCATGAGATCAAATTCGTACGAAAAAGAATCTTTCCATAAAGTTTGGTCTGGCAAGGAGCACAACTAATTAGTTAGAGGGTACGTCCTAGTTAATGACTTGAATGGCTGCCTGTAAGGAATCTTTCTACAAGATAATTCACGGAACTCCTTTCTGAAGTTCTTTAATCTATTGCATATGAATGTGATTCTAGTATAATGAATGCCAGCTAACTGCAACAGTACCCTCAGATTTCGACGCTACTTAGCACCCCCATTGAATTGGAAGAGGTGGGCATGTTCCTTAGCCACCACGATCATTCAATTTAGGTGCATGGCTTTCTTCTTCTGAGAAAACATTAAGAATACCATGCACTTAACGTGTTATTACTGGAGTCACTGGCACTATGAAAGTCCCACTGACTCTAATGAACATTTAGTAGCTATATGGCAGTTTTTGCATTGGGTTTGTTTTTTGCTTTAAGATGTTTAGGTTAATGTAACCAATACAGCTATCTCTATGCAAGCTGTTTAGAAAGTTGCATTAACTTCTTTTCCTGAGTTATCGAGATGAAAGAGATAATTGTATGCAGATCAAGACTTAGTAACATTTAGCATTAAAACTTTCGTGAGTCTCTTCTTGAGCGTTACAAAACTAAATATAAGGGTAATAATTTATTGACGAAACTAAAATTCACATTTCAAACATAATCATGCGAGGAACCCCACTTCACTACATTTCATAAAGCCAGGCATAAAATCTTTAGCTTACCGATTTGGACTGGAACTTTTCTCATCATTACTTGCTCCAGCATGAATAATCAACGGCTACTGCTTCCAGTGGTTCCATTCTTAGGATCTGTCATGCTTATGACAAGACTCGGCTACCATTCTTTATGTAGACTCCAATTCAGGCGGGATCAGCATTCAATATAATACAACTTCAGGTTACCTACCGACTGACAGACTTCAGGTTCCAGTTAACTGCTTAAATGTCTGTGCTCTTCTCAAAATCTGCATAACACTCTGGAAGGAACGAGTTCGAAGTAATAGAACAATATGCAAATTGTCCCAGCCATATTGTCAATTGTTTCTTCAAATGTGTCTGAAATGCCTGAGGTCTTTGCATACGCTAGCTCATGCATCACCACTGTAAATTTTCTATGACTGTTGATATCTAGATTTTCGAACATCTAATGTAAAATGTTAAATCATTAAAATGTTTGTTACTTTTGACTCTTTATTTTAAAAGACCCCATTATGCAGGCACAACTTACCATGGCGTAGCAAGTGCTGTATTTTTTAATCGTTCAACTCTTCGCGCAATAACTTCTCAAAACTTATATAATACTGTCTGCCCAAACGAACAGGCAAGTGATATGGGCCTATTAAGTGGGCCTCCTCAAAGAGGGATTAAATATTGACAGCAAACCGGTGTTGTGCTACATATGCACGTGTAGCATTTTAGGTTCTGTAATGCATTATATTGTAGCAACCTGCTGTGGTGATATTATATGAATAAATAAGATGCATATTACAAGGATTTAAATTACATAAAAGCCCCCCAAATTAGACCATCTTTTACAGAACTTAGTGGTGGCATCTTTTATAGAACTTTCGTGAACTTTCATGACCTTACTGGTTTATTTATGACTGCTTTAAACTGAGAATTTAAGACCACTTCTAACTAAAATGTTTATAAACATTTTTGTTAAAATTGTGTGTCAGTTTTGTTATCCATAAAATTGTAGCATCTTATGAAACTTTTGCACTAACTGATATCATGTTAATTTACAGGTAACTTCTAACAGGAATTATGGAGAAGACAAGAAAGTTTGCTTCTTTGGTGATTTTGTTCTTAATTTCATGGAATATTTGTAATGCACATGATAATTCTACACTCGACTGTGAAATAGAGAAGCAAACATTTTCAAAAGTAATTCTTAGCTTATGCTCCAAATTGATGAATGAAATCGAAGGAGATGGTAATTTTTTCTTTTCACCTCTTAGTTTATCAATAGCTTTAGGCATGCTGTATGTAGGAGCACGTGGAACAACTAGGGGCCAGATGGCGGATGCACTGAATTATAAAGAAGAAGAAGACAGCTTTTCAAATCTCCGAGTCAGTCGAGGCTTCAGGGATTTAATTCGAGGACTTGAAACTGAAAGTGATAATTCTCTCAGCATAGCAAATAGCATTTTTATCCACAGAGACTACACAGTGTCTTCTCACTACATTTCAAAATTAAAACATTTTTTCGGAGCTAATGTCGACTATCTGGATTTCACAAATGAGAGAACTGTGTCTATGGAAAAAATTAATGACTGGGTTTCTAATTATACTAATGGCAAAATCTCCAAACTTTTAATTGAACCTTTGAATCCTATGACTATCATGGTACTGATAAATGCCGTTTACTTCAAAGGACTATGGAATTATCCTTTCAGTGAAAAATTAACATGGAACGGTTTCTTTTATAGAAAAAATGGTACATCCAAAGTTGTGCCTTTTATGATATTGCAAGAAAGTCTTAATTTCTATTTTGATGAAAAATTAAATTATTCTTTCTTAGAATTAGATTATGTTGGTGGACATATGAGTATGTTAGTTATTTTACCTAAAAATGCCCAAGAACTTTCGAAAATGGATCTTACTCCTGAAATTCTTTGTCGCATTAGAAGTCAGTTGCAGCCAGCTGATGTCATGGTGGTACTTCCTAAATTCCGGATGGAGTACAAGCGAGAGCTATCTAAAGACATGAAGAACTTAGGAATGGAAAAACTCTTCTCGGACAGAGCTGATCTATCTGGCATTCGGGAAGAAAACGATCTTCACGTATCACTGATGGTTCATAAAGCAGTCATTGTCGTAGATGAACATGGCAGCGAAGCTTCAGGAGTGAGTGGAGTTGGAATAGATGGACGAAAGAAAGCTGGCGAGCAAATAACTTTCTGGGCAGACCACACTTTTTTATTTCATATAATAGACAAAAGAACTAACACTGTGTTGTTTTCTGGCAGGGTAGCTGATCCGTAGAAAAGGTAATAGAAAATGAAGATTGCTTATTTATGTGTTATTTAGCTTGAAATGTATAACATTATTATTTAGATGCATCATTTTTAAACTATCCATTTGATTAAATGCTGTTCTCAAAATTCAGATTCGTTTAACTAAGAACATTCATTGGAGATGAAATATAACAACCAAAGTATCTAGAGTTGTACTGGATCCACTAATGGTAATGTAAGGCAGATAATGTATAGTATTACAAAAATCTATCTCTGTTCTGATTTATCTTGAAAACTTGATAACATACATATTTTATTTTACCAATGGCGGGCCCTCAACCAACTTCAGCTTGGCCACTACTAAGGCCAGACGTGGTCACTTTATAATGGAGGCACTAATAAGTGGGCCACCTCTGCCTCCTATGAAGGAACGGATAGTTATATCTATGCCTTCTCCGGGATTCCAACCCGAGCCCTTTGGTATCGCAGTTGGTGACCCTAACCACTCTACTGTCTGGCTGGCTAACTTGATAATATTAGGAGGATGCAAAAATATGCTTTTAACCCTATATGTGTTATTACTTGTAGATTATATTTTCTTAGTTAAAATTAACTGCTCTTTCATAAGACAGTAGCAAAATTAAGAACACGTTTCAATATTTTTTACATATTTTTTTAATTCAAATTAGCAGCCAAGCCCGCCAGCTGAGTGGGCTGAAGCCCCCTTTTCATTCTTCGTTTTTAAAACAATTCCCATGTTAAAATTCGCCGGGATCGAAAGTTGGACCGAACTACCAGTGTCATCTATTTTGCGCTGGCTGCGCCCGCTTTACTCACATATGCATCCAAAGACACTTTATACACGATACACATGCGGAAAATCACGAAAACACCGATGCTGCTAGCCCACTAGCCAGGTCTCGAAGGTTGGACCGAACTAACAGTGTTGAGCGGTTTAGCGCAGGCCGCACCCGCTTTATTCATGTATGCATGCAGAAGATACTGCATACTCGATAGACATGCGTAAAATCACAGCCAGCCCGCTCGCTGGGATTTGAAAGTTGGAACAAACTACCAGTATTCATTGGTTTTGCGCAGGCTTCGCTCGCTTTATTCACATATGCATCCAGAAGATGCTTTATACACGATACACATGCGTGAAATCACGAAAACACCCATGCGGCCAGCCCGTTCCCCAAGATTTGAAATTTGGACCGAACTACCAGTGTTCAGCGACTTTACTGCTCAGCCATTAATGGGCCTTTGTACCAAGTGTAATTGCAAAAATTTTCGGGTATGATATTCAAACAGTATTTAAACATATTAGACTTGTTATTAAAATTAATTTAATTAAATTCCTTTTTATAAACTTCAACATAATTACACACAAAATTGCATCAATATATATATTAATGTAATTAATAATTCATTATTAATTATAATAAGAAAACTTTCCATATACCATGTCCAAGGAACAGAAACTCAATTTAGAACCTTGAAGGAAAAAAAAATTAGTCTGAATTTAAATTAGTATTAATTATTTTTATATTTATTTATTTTTTACAATTAAAATTTAATTTAATATTAGCTTTGTGCGAACAGAGACATTTGTTAAATTGAAAATTACAACAATATATATATATATACAGGGTTATCCAAATTAAACTTCCCCAACTCAGAGGCCTGTGCAGAGAGTTGTATGGGTCATAATGTGATGAAATTTTAAAAACAGACACTTCAGATCATGCGCTCGAGATTTAGTACACACAAAAAAAAAATTAGTACAAGAAGTTGCCGATAGGTGGCGCTGTAACACTAGTAATGAGCATATTGCAGCAACGTGATTTGCAGAAATAAAGCTTCTGCTCAACGTATCCAAAAGACGAGCCCTACAAAAGTGGAAGACAGGCCTTGCACAGGCAGTTGTTTCCAGCTCGCTGATGCACAATGGCGACTTTGAAAGACAAAGCTCTGTTAGTGAAACTTTTCTGCCAGAATGATGAGAACTTCTGTGCTGTGATAACAGCATTCCGGGCTGAAGATCATACGCCGAGTACCAATGACACCACGCGCTCTATGAGACATGATGAAGAAGTTCGAAAGAACGGGACAGCTGGGAATTTTACCAGGTAGAGGACGACAGGTTGTGGAATCTGCACGCTAAGAAGACGTTGCTTTGGCGGTCGTGGACCCCACTAGCCAATCGCCACATGGTGTTGTCAGTATGCCAACTGTTTCTCGTGCTGTTGATATGCCCTATACGACCATCTGGCGTGTGATGCGTCGAATCCTCGGTTATTTTCCTTACAAAATCCATAGTCATCATCAGCTGTCCGATGGGGATCCTGTAGTTCGGGAAACATTTGCGTTGCAGTTCCTTGCCAGAATGGAAGTCGATACTGCTTGGCCGTGGAACATCCTTTGAACGGATGAGGCCCATTTTCACCTGAATGGTCAAGTGAATATGCACAACTGCCGCATTTGGGCAAGTTAAAACCCGCGCGCAATCCATCAAGTGCCCTTGAAACCTCCAAAGGTTATTGTATGTTGCGGTTTCACTGCAACATTCGTCATTAGGCCTTATTTTTTTGAAGAGGTGACTCCACCAGGGTTCAAAACCTGCTCTGTCACAGGAAAACGGTACCAGGACATGTTGACAACGTTTGTGATCCCTGAACTGCAACAACGTGGCCGCCTCCAGGACACGATATTTATGCAGGATCGTGCACCTCCCCATATTCTTCGTGGCTTCTGGTGTTACAACAACGATATTCAACAGGTGTTACGGCAACTTTTACCGATGCACGTGTGATCAGCCACTGTTTCCCTACAGCTTGGTCTTCCTGCTCGCCTGATCTCACGCCATGTGACTTTTGGTTATGGGGAATCTTAAAGGATCGGGTCTACCGAGAACACCCAGCAACCTTGGCACTTGAAAGACGCAATTATTCGACATGTTCGTGGAATTAATGTGGACTTACTGCGTTCCACTGTGGAACACACTGCTTTGCGAATGGAAAGAATTGTGAAGAAGCACGGCACACATATAGAACATCTGTAGAATGTCTTGTTGATCTGCAGCGCCACCTATCGGCAACTTCTTGTACTAATTTTTTTGTTTAATAAATCTCGAGCGCATGATCTGAAGTGTCTGTTTTTAAAATTTCATCACATTATGACCCATACAACTCTCTGCACAGGCCTCTGAGTTGGGGAAGTTTAATTTGGATAACCCTGTATATTAATGCAATTATATATGTATGTGTGCGTATGCAAAAATGGATTTGCATCTGAAAATATATCGCGAAAGTCTAAATGTTGATACTTATTTAAAGTAGGTAAATTAATTAGAAGGAAAGTTATTAATTTTTAAATGATTCTCTACGTGTAAAGCCGTGAACTTTGACCTTTTTGTTAACCCCCCCCATAGCTCCTGCCGATGCCAGCTGTTCGAGTGGCTGGCTGTGTGAACAAAGAATTCCCAAGGAAAGAAAGAGGTATTAGTGCGCTTTTAATGACCTTGCTAATTAGCCTCCTAATTCGCAGAATAGTTTCCAATCAACGGCAATCTTCATTAGAACATCCGGGAAGTGCAAAATTTAAAATTTTAAAGAAATTGGTTAATTCTTTCAGGAGTTACATATTTTTCCGGCTCAATTTCTTTAAGAAAAATTCATATCTTGGGAACCAATAATCCGATCGGCTCCAAATTTAGAAATTTACAACAGATAGTGAAATGAGGGATGCCCTTTGTTCTAGAGAGATTGGCAAATTAGAAGATTAATTAGCATAATGACTAAAAATGCTCCACTACGTTAATTTCCTCCCCGCCGAATGGCCTTGACGATTCCAACGATCTACGGGAAACCATCTGCCCCCCCCGACACCCAGGGCATTCAAAAGTTGTAGAAGTATTTAAACATTAGAGTTTAGTATTTAAACATTAGAACAGGGTTGCCACTCAAACAGGAGAATGAAATTCCCTGACTTTTCCAGGTTTTCCAGGTGCGTTTCAAGAAAATTCCAGTCTATCCGCGTAACATACGTTGGCTACGCTAAGAGGTAAATTATGGTATTACTTGTATTGTGTAGCAAATTCACTTAATTATTCAATAAATCCCAGAGGACATTTATTCTCAATTATTCTTGGTATACTTTGTTTGATAATTTTGTTTAGTTTTCCACTTAAGAAACTTAATAAAATTTAAGATATATATATTGGATAACAAATGTATGTTTTATTTAATTATTACTCATGATCATCACCAGTTCAACACGAGGCTAATCCGGTCCTTATAAATCACAACGCAATGCTAAATAGTTAGGTTAGATTTTAGGTAAATTTAATTTGCGTGAGGTATGTTCTTAAAACCTTAACACTTGAAAACACAAATATAATTATAATAGTTGTTTTCTTCTCCACTGAAGATTGAGATTAGAATCTTCCCAATCTGGAATAAAATAAGGCTTTTGTTGCAGACGTTCTGCAGCTAAACGAAAGAAAGAAATCTATTTTAATAAATTGAGGTATTTTATATTTATTTTGCAGCATACATAAGGAAAAAATATGTGCATTAAATTTCGTGATGGTATGTCATCATACTGCTATAATTAATTTCAGGATTATGCCAGAGAAAATTTCCTGAAATTTGGAAACATTATTTACTAATAATAAATAAATTTAGAGGGAAGAAGCAACATTAAATTTTATGAATAACAAAAATAATTACTTAAAAATTGAATTAGAATAATCATCTATATTTTAGCGAATATAGTTATATTACATGGCTAGCCTAGATGACTGATTACTATTTTTTTATTTTACTGCAAAATGGCAAGGTATTTATTAAAAAGAAAAAAAAAAAGGGTTAAAAAAGATTTTGCGGTAAAATTCTAGTATATGGTAAGGCTTTGGGCACGATTTTGAAAATTGTCGCCAAGACCAAAATGACCCATTTACTGCGCATCAAGATGTCGCCAAATCCCATTATTATTCTAACCAAAGAACGCCTATGTAAAGAAGAAACGGTTCCATACAAGTAAAATGCTATTACGCCGCTAGAATGCGGAGGGAAAATTTGCCAAGGGATTTGGCGACGGAACCTGGCGGTCAGAATTTCCCTCTCCGCGATGTGTACAGGAAATTGAGAAACACGTGTTAAGAAGAAACGCTCTTTGACAAAAAGAAAACTACGAAAATCCGTTTTTAAATTATTGCGAAAAATCCAAGAAGAAACGTTTTATCAAAGGACGTTTCTTCTTGGATTTTTCGCAATAATTTTAAAAACAGATTTTCGTAGTTTTTTTTTTTTTCTCTGAAAATAACTAACCTATGAATTAATTTACTTGCACCAAAAAATATTTTCTTTTCCTTTAGAGTTTAACCACTTGCGCTAAGACTAAACTTAACGGTTGCGGTGCCGTGCGCTACAATATAACAAGCGGTAAAGTGTCTCATTTACGCCGCTCCGCATCTGCGAGTGCAATCCAGAGCTGTAACTCGAGAAATAAACAATCTTGTTGTTAGGCGACATGTGCACGTTATTTTCATTTTTGCGATAAATGCTCATCGACGTGGTGTTCATGTCGCTCGCGGTTTGAGACAAAAGCATCTTGACGTGCGTGGCACGTCTTTTTAGCGCAAGTGGTTAAAGAAATTTTAAACGATATTCATTTTATGAACTCTTGATAACGTGACCTTCGAACTTCGACACCGGTTTCGAGCTTTGGTGACAGATATATCAGACACGCACAGCTGTTTCCCTCTATGATGGAACGGAGCCACAGCCACGTCTGTTGCAGAGAGGTTTTCCTTCTTTACAATACATATTCTTTGATTCTAACCTCCAAAGTACCGTATGCTAGGATTAAACCCATTTTGTTTTATACGAGAACAGGTACTTTCTTTAGTTCATGCACTGCACATGCGATTCTCGAGAATACTGGAAACCAAAAGTTGCGGGAAAGTTGCTTTGCCTTTCTAAAAGACAATCAAATTGGAGCTGCAAAAATTGGCTCTATGCCAGCTACCCGAATGACACTCACGATACATAATTCGCCAAAAAAGTTACCTCTTCCGACGTCGGCGCAAAAATCGCTTTTTTTGGCGGGATCATTGTATGAACTTCCCTGACTTTTCCAGATTTTGACAAAAATACTTAAATTCCCTGAATATTTTAGTCAATTTTCGAATTCCCTGACTTTTCCCGGTTCTCCCAGTTTTCCAGGTAGCGTGGCAACCCTGTTAGAAAAACTGTTGAATCCATCTGATTGTGAATTTTTAGTTCTGAATTTCCTGTGCTATACATTGTAAAGAAGTATATCAGCCAGGAATAACATCTTTAAAAAATCATAGTTAGACTTTATAACCTGAGGGAGCTGATAATGAAAAAATGTCAACTTCATGACAAATGAATGGCTATTCAAGTACTACTAGGGTTTTCTACGTCGAGCTAATTGACACCAGTTTACAATCTATTAAGTCTTATGAAACGGCTGTTGGGAATTACCAACATTTAATTACATTACATAAATTATTAGATTTAGAAAGACAAAACTTTTAATTTACGAAAAATACGAACTGCTTGCATTTCTCTCCTTTTCTTAATACATAATCAATAGGAAACGTATGAAGTTAATCAGAACAAGCTCTTTCCAAATCCAAAGTTAGATAGCAATACATCATAACTGGTGCACACTTTTAAGCATTCTAATATATTATTTTCGTATTACGTATGAATTTTCGTCTTTTTTTGCATTATATTAAATTTTTCTTTTACATTTATACACTTACTTCATTGCATATCAGTATTTAAAATTAATTTTAATTAGTAATGTTAATAATGCACGTTTTAGATATTTCAGCTGCAAGTTGGACAGACCTGAATAGAATTACTAGTTTATTCTGCATTTGATCTCCGGCGGCTGATAAGAGTAAATACAATGAGGCCTGATGAATTTCTCCTTGTGTTGTGTGAATAAAATTCAGTTTCCCTTGGAAAGCGTAATCTCACTGGACAAAGGCCTTCATCTTAGGACAAATGCTCTTAGAGGTCCTTGTCAAAGCAAATAACCTAAAACTTTACAACACTGTTAGAAATTTCTTTTATGCATATTTAAAAAAAATGCATAGTTTATTATAAAAAAAGGATTCCACTAAGTTGCTTCCAAGCTAGGTCTTCAGTTTTTAAAATTTCAAATTGAAAAGTTTTAAAAAATTTAAAATACTCTACAAGAAAAGAGATTTTCAGAGTCTGCCCAACAAGTATCTTCTTCAACAGGTGCATTGAATTATGATGCTTCTCTATTCTGCTCACTGTACATTTCTGTTGTAAAATATTTTTATAGTCTTGAAATTTTACAAGAAATTAATAAGAGCTGAGAGCAAAATGATTTCTCTTACCTTGTATCCAGTGCAGTTTCAAGCGAGATCATACCTAATTAATTTGTAATCCAAAAAAGGTTGTAGACGGAAATTGTTAGTAAAACACATACTTTATCAATACATGAATATAGATTAAGATTTGTTAGTATCACAAATACATATTGAAAAAGGAAGTTATATAATAGAGAGTGTCATATCACTGTCCTTTCCTAAAGGAGTGAGAAAAGGTAAGAGTAAAAAATGAGTTACACAATTAAATTCTCTTGCAGGATTTCCATATCATAATGTTTATCGCGCTATTGGCGACAGTACATCACTATATGCATACCAACACTACTACCTGACGGGCAGGATCGCCATTTGCAGCGATTCTCGAACATGGGCTTGCCTAGTGATTTGGTGAGTAGATGCACAATCATGTCGGAGCTTCTGCAGTAGTCGAGGCTTATGGTCCTGTTTTGTAGAAGTTCACGCAAGTAGTGATATTTCACGTCTATATGTTTTGTTTTGGAGCTATTTTTCTCTGTCTGTGAAAGTTTGATGCATGACTGGTTATCTTCATAGAGAGTAATCGGCAGATTTTGGTTTAGTCCTAGATCTTTAAGCAAATTTAACAGCATTGTGCTTCTTGTGCTGTATTAGCTGCTGCAATGTATTCTGCTTCAGTTGAAGATAGTGCAATGCAGTTTTGCCTTTTGCTGCTCCATGAAATACAGTTATTTCCTAGTTTGAATATGTATCGCTAATGGATTTTCTTGTTGTTCTGTCATTTGCCCAATCCGTATCTGAATATGCAGTCAATATAGGTTCTTGAATTTTGTTAAAGACCAACTTAAAGTCTTTAGTTGTATGTAAGTATTCTTTTGTATGTAAGACTTTCTTGGCAGCATTCCAATCTATGTTCCGAAGTTTTTCATTTCTTCTACTCTGCAGATTGACAGCGCAGGCTATATCTGGTCTGCTGATTATTGCAATATATAATAATGCCCCTAATGCTGGTCTATATTCTGTATTATCCTCTAGAAGATCATCTTCAGTTTCTAGGTTGCAGTAATTTGGTATGGGTGAATTTTATTTGTAATGAACCTGAATTTCACAATGTGAAAGGAAGAATCAAGTAAGTTTAGTAAAAAAACAGAGATTAATAAATACAAACCAAACTCAATTAACATTATGGAGCTAAAATTTTGAGAGCTAATTTTTTAAAAACTACCCATGCGGTTTTTACAAAACTTGGTAGTTTGGCGCAATTTCATTCGTAGAATTGAAATATGGAAAAAAATTGGTATGTTACTTCAGAAAAGTACGATTTTGTGTCAAAATACCTATGTTAATAGGTTAATGTGTCAAAATACCTATATTACCTAGTAATGCTATATATAAAACTAATACATATACTAAGTTGCGCTTTCGAGACATGAAAAACGCAATTTGAATTTAATCAATCGGCCCAGTAGAATGGAAGATATAGAACTGTCCCCCCCTCTTTTTGTGCAGTGTACATATTATTCTATTGTGTGGATATGCAATGTACCATACACTGATATAAAATGAAATACAAATATGAACTTAAACATTAGTAGAATTTTCATAAAATGTTCTACAAATGCCTGCAGTAAATTAAGACAATTCAGATCAAATAAATGTTAATAATAAAAATTATACTGAAAATCACTAAAACACAGGAATGGAATTCGTACAGTTTAAGTTTCAAATAAATTTCATTTATTGCAGGGAAACATTTTCCCCAGTCCAGATGAAAATTAAAAACTGGGACACACAATTACCTACTAAAAGCCTGACACATGTGATAAGAAACCAGAAGAGTTGACAGCTATGTAATAGTACCAAAAAGGATATAATGTATTTTATTCTTTTTTTAAAAATTATAACATAATTACTATTTTGCTGAAGACCTACTTCAGAAACAACTGATATTATACATACTTGTAACTTTAAACATTACATTATGTAACATAAATCAACATTGATTTAATTTATACACTGTAATTAATTGCAATATACAATACAAAGTCTGAAACCTGGAATCTTCAGCGAATAAAGAGCATCAGTTTAAATTTAGCAAGAGGAGAATACAAATTATAAAATTAAGAATCTGAAATAGCTGTTTATGTATGAATTTATTATGAAGTATTTATGAGCTTAAAAAAAAGCTCAATGTTTACTGTTTTTGCATTATTAAACATTTCTTTTAATGTAAGTTGTTAAATTTGCTTCATTTTTTGTGTTTATACTTTATCTTTAATTTCATAGATAGACATAATTTCTTGTACAGTTACAAAGTCCTAACATAACTGTGTTAAGAATTGCCATTATATTGTAAATCAAAATTTTTTCATGCTCAACAACTTCACTGTCACTTTCTTCACTACTGATATTGAAATTTCGGAATTTTAAGCCATATTACAGATTATGCCGTCAGTTATTTGTTTGATTATTTGGGCACTGGAATACTTCTATTATTTTATCATTGTTTATTACCCGTTCTCTACAAATTTCATTTATTAGAAAACTACTTTTTGTTTGTGATATCAGAAATCTTTCGAATTTGCAGCTACCATCAAAAAGCTTAGTGAGTGCCCACTATACACTATTGGCAAGGTATCAGAAAATTGGTGACTAAAGACATTGTTTTGCAAAAATTTATCTTGGTCCTATCACCTTTTATTATACTTGTATCTATTTCCCACACATGCTTAAGATTTATCCGAGTTCCAATGAAATAAATTCCATCATCCCTCAAATAATTAACACTACTTTTACATTATGTACCTGCCATGCATCTCGGCCAGTTTCTTCATCATAAACAATTTCTAATCAAAAGAATAATTTATACATGACAAACACACAAACATACCATTTGGCAGGTGATCTGCAATGGGGCTTAATAGAGAAATACAATTGAGGTTTATTGGGACTACAAATCAGTTATTTTTAACTGAAATGCCACTAAATGGCCTATGAACACAATGTATTTTTTGAAATTTCTCCTCGTTTAATAACACACTTAACACTTCGCAAGGTAGCTGTCTTAAGTTTGTAATTATCGCCAAGTGTGATGCCAGCATAAAAGGTTACCATACTGTTTGGTATTTAGTTACTGATATTTAAAACAAAAATTGTTTTAGACATTGCTGTGTGAGTCATTTCTCACGCTGCTGTGAGATGATAGTTATGTGATGATGAAAGCAAATAATAATAATAATAATAATGCATAATTCACCAGACTGGAATAAAGGTTATACGATATTCAGGAGTACAAAATCAGTGATAAACTTTGATTATACAGATTCATGCTAGTAAATGATTATGTTTCTTCAACATGGGGGTGTCATATTTAGTGCTGAAGTGAAAATAAAAATCAGGACCCTCCATATGCTTTATTATGAAAAATATGTCTACGGTACATGCATGAAGCATTAAGCACATGCAGTTCTCGGAATCTAATTCTTTCTCCCTTTTGGCAAAAAAATTTCTATTAAAACAAATTGCTGATGCTTGGGAGAACTGGATACTGAAACATGCTGATTTTGCACTTTATACTATGAAAAATAAGTGAATGTTTAACAGAAATTTCAGACTTATTTTATGATTGCAATTGTTAGAATTTAGTTCGAACACTTATTTTCTCATTAGCATTAGAAATAAAGTACTGCACATATTAATTTTCTTTTTCTTATTTATTTAAAAAAATCCACAGAAATGTTTAAATAACTCATAAAAGATATTTATCTATATGTTTTAAAAACGTTTTCATGTTTTAAGAAGTACATTTATCCCATACAAAGTGCTTGCATTCATTTACCCTAGTACGAAAATTTAAAATATACTAACTACAGTACAACAAAGTACATTCAAAATACAAAGTACATAACAAAGGTACACTTATTAAATTCCAACTCAAAATTAAGTTTATCAATCTCATTTAAACACTGCTAGCCATTAAAATTGCCAAACCATGAAGGAAAGCAGCTAGTACAATAAATATTTATTTTTAAAAACGTTACAATGGATGGATAAAATGATTATAATTTCAGCTAATCTCAAGCTCCAGAACATGCGGAAATCAGTAACGAAAAACCTACTTCTATTAACAATAACAGCTGTTTTCTAACTAGGTAGAGTTAAACACACTTTGGATGGTGGTTACACGTACAGCAGTTCATGGTTAAAAATTGGGTTAAAATCCGGTGAGTCTGGTTGCCAGGAGATTCATTGGAATTCATCCTTATACTCCTCAAACCTCTTCAAGACAATCCGAGCCTTGTGACACATAAAGCTCTGTCCTGCTGGAAGATTCCATTTCTAGTTGGGAAGACAGATGCCATATAAGACATCTGTCTGATCCGCAGTGATGATGAAGGGAAGCTTCCAGTGTTTGTTTTCCTCATTGCCTCTACACACACATACATCCCTCATAAAAATGTAAACAAACAAACAAAAAAAGTTTAAAATAAATAAGTGATTTGATATAAATGATGATGTCATATCACTAATGGATCTATACAGCTCGTACACTACAGTACGAGCTCATTCCTATGTTGTAATAATAGGAAAGTTAATATAATGGTCATTCCGCTGAAAAAACCATGGTTCAGCAGGTGCCACTGAACTGCACTTGCTAGCATTTGGAGTTCATGACCCATGATACCTCATGGTGTCATCTGACTGTATAATTCCTACCAATGATGTGAATATGATGTGAGTTTCTCAGGCACTGGAAAGTGGAGGCTTTTGAGACTGTGATGTGGGCTTTCTTGGACTTAATGATTCCAAATTCTCATAACAGTAATCGAATCTTGACGACTGCAAACAGAAAGAGTGCCATAAAATAACCTGCAGTCTCATTAAACACCAATTCTTCTGTGATCAAATTTTGATGCATGATAATTAAGTTTTTTTTATATGCAAAGCATAATACGAGTCCTAACAACGTCAATATTTTGTAATGTGTACATGCCATGAAATACTAATCATCTGCATAGTTTAGTATGCTTTAGCTTTTATGCAAAGTCATCTTCATGGTGTAACAATTTTATCAGTTAGCAAGCTATTAGCAGATAATTAATGGATATTATTACACAGAATTAATAACCTGCTAAAATATAATATGTATGAATCACTTATTAACACAAATTTAATTTAAGTTTGCAACCAAATGTACAGCATACACAAAATTGGCATAAACAATATTGAAATGCACTTTAAACTACAAAATTACTTAAAAGAAACTTCAGGGGCTTCTGAAAGATTATTCTCTTTTCAAACCTTTTATCAATTTTCAAATATAATATCAGCATCTTCCAGAGGAGGTGGAAGAAAATCAGTATCAGGCGGAGAATCCGGTGAATCATCATCTGGATAAATGACAGCAGCATTAAGAAACATAACATTGAAATAGAAACACAAAAAATCAGATTTATCATTTACATTTAAATGAAAACTGCATTACATAAGTTTTATAAATAACTTTTATTGAAGTTACTTACACTTTTGAATTTTATGAGAGTGTAGTACTATGCATTTTTAATTACAATGCTAAAAAATAAAATTAGTCGCAATTTAACTAATTATAAATATATAAGGCACAGTGTAACTGTATTCACTTTATTAGCACTATGAATCAGTTCTCCTGGTATCTTATATATGTAGCAAATGTGCATTCCAGGTGTCTTAAGTAAATTTTTTTATGGAAGAACACATGCATATGTTGTATATTTTGCTGTATTTTAAAATTAAATTTTTTTTTTTAGCTGAAGCATCATATGTGTTAAGATTATAGATATTGCTCTTCTTGCTGAAACTTGCAGGAAGGAATACTGTATTTATTCATGTATTCCCCCCTTTCTAATTTATCATATCATATGAAAGTCGAAAATTATGCAAATAATTTAAAGCGCTAAAACATGATTACAGTAAGAACATAGCAAATAAAAAGTATTCATAAATAAACAACTGATAACTATCACAACATTTCGCTGGTTTATACTACGTTGAAGAGACTAAAGGCAGACATTTTAGAATATATCTGTCACTCACCAGTGATGATTTTTAAAACAAATTATTTCTCAGTATTTGATTTTACGTGATATAATTAGATTTACTTCACAAAACGAATAATTTTTAGTGGGTCAACATTAACAGTGTAAAACAGAAATACAGAAAACATACTTCTTGTAATGAGAATTAATACTATTCCTGCACATGCAATATATTGTACAAGCAAATAAACAGTACTTATTGTACATACAAATGAAAAAGGCTACCCGATACAATAAATGCATTAGCACTGTTTCAAGTAAATCAATAAAACATAGTATTGTACTGATAAATGATAAAGACCAGCTGATCGATTGCCATGCTCTTAAATAGTTGAATTCCTCACCAACAGTAATTCATGATTTGAGAGAAACTGAATTCAGTTGAACTTGCTATTCAGTTCATTTTTGATTTCAAGACATCCAGTTCTATTCCATTCCATTCCTCAACATCCTGTTCACTTGCAATGAATCGAACTTTGGTACTGCTGTGAATCGTATACCTTTACTGGTTTATCTCCATCTGCCCTTCTAATTGTATCATATAACAGCACTCAGTTTGTGAATAATTTCTTTAGGATTTGCTGTCTTACAGACCACATATAACTTAAGGACCTTATCATCAGTAATTTATAGAGATGAGGCTCCTGGTTTGTCTATAAACAGTAGAGTTGGATTGATTCTTTACTTTTGACCATAGAATTTACCAGTAATTCTTGATCTAGTTGTTCGATAAATTAGCTGTAAAAATTGATTCGTTTTTTTTTAAACAATCTACAATCACAAGCTGACTATTACACTATCGAAGAGAAGGAACTAGCACCACGGACAAAAAAGAAACCAACACTCCAACGATATTACATACTGATATTAACATTACCAATATGTGGCTCATACGGTATAGTGGTTAGGGGAGTCTGACTGTGATACCAAAGGGCATGGGTTCGAATCCCGGAGAAGGCATGGGTGTAAAATTGTCCGTCCCTTCATAGGAGGTAGCGGTGACCGCTTATTAGTTACCTCCACAATAAAATGGCCAGCACTTCTGGCCTTAGTAGTGGGCAATGCCATTATAGGCAAGTGCCCACCATTGGGAGGGAAAAAATTACCAATATTTAGTAAATATTCCATTTCTATTTTTTCTATCTTGAATCTCGTATATTCCTTTTGTTGTCCGCTGCTAATCCATAGGCCTCAAATTATTCAGTGGTGCTGGAATAACCGTCTGTTTCTAGCAGCATTTTCTACTTGTCACCGTCTTAGTCACACGTCAGTCTGTTTTTCAACGTGTTCAGAGCTATCGTCAGCATTAAATAACCCAGTTTACTTGAAGGTCTTCTCTATTACTGCTTCATCAATTAAAGGCCATGCTCTCAAAATGCATGAAGAAATCAGTTAGTATAAAAAAAGCTATCATGGATGAACATGGATGAATCCATTTCCAATCTAGGAAAGCTCACTTTCCGAATACCTTAAGGAAGGGGAAATTACATGAATACTTAAAAACAATTTCGGATCCTTTTACTCGAAGTACGAAAGTAAATACCATATATTCTACAAAGTTTAACCCCTTCCTTCTCGCTTACGTTAAAATGAAGGTGAGGTTTCGCTCTCTATTTCTTGTGCCCATGATTTTTCCGGGCTGGACAGTTCAAAAGCAACATGCCAAAAGGATTAAAACCTAATAATTTTTTTTGCCCGGAAAAAGTTTTATTTCTCATTCTCATTTTACACACCAGATGGCAGTACCAGAATAATATTTTATGCAATTAGAGATTGATAGTTGTTTTAAACTTGATGTCAGCATTAATCAGACGTGTATTTATGCTATGTGTTCTGTAATATTATGGTTAGCTCAGTCAGTTAGTCTTATTGAGAATGCGCGTGGTTTCTGTTCTGTAATAAAATATACTTTTATTCCGTACATTATGGAGTCAGATAGTGAATTGGATTCTGATTTTAGTATAAATGGATCTGAAAGTGATTCTGAGAGCAGTGATGATGGATCTGTACTGTTGCCTGGACGATCATGGACTAAAATTGTATCTACTTCAGCAGATTGTGCACCCCCACGTTTTAAATTTTGGGGAACACCAAAGGTAAATATAAATTTTGATCCAAGTTCTGGTGTCTTACAATATTTTAAGTATTTTGTGAATGACAATTTAGTGAATCTCATCGTTTCGGAAAAAAATAAATATGCCGAACATTGCCAAAATTCTCCAGGATTCCACCTATCCCAAAATAGGAAACCTTGGATACCTGTCACAAAGGAAGAAATTCTTAAATTTCTCAGTATAATTATTTTACATGGTATGGTAAAGAGAAAAAAAAAAAAAAAAAAAAGATACGAAAATGTATTGGAGCAAAAAACATTCAATTTCAACACCTTATTTCAGAAGCCTTGTAATAGATTTTACGAAATACACAAGTTTCTACATTTTGTAGATAATGAAGACTTTGATTATAACACACATCCAAATCTCAAGCTACATAAAATCTGGCCAGTGTTACAGCACCTGAATGAATTGTTTCAAAGAGCTGTAACTCCTGGACATGATATTGTAATTGATGAAACACTTATGCTTTTCAAAGTTCGTTTAGGATGACGACAATGTATGCCGAAAAAGAGATCCTGTTTTGGAGTAAAATCGTATTTATTATGTGAATCAAGTTCAGGGTATATATGGTCACAAATTATATATAATGGGAAAGGTACAGTTTTTGATGCAAAATATAAAAATCTGCCCCAATTAATTAAAGTTATGATGTCACTTGTCAAGTCTCTGCTAAAACAAGGATATTGTCCGATAACATACAATTTTTATACCTTAATTAGTTGTCAAAAAAACTACAATTGTCACAGATTACAATAAAAATATGGGAGCAGTAGATATTGTAGACCAGTATCTTGGAGATTACTCTATTGCTCGAAAAAGAGGAAAGAAATAAGAAAATATTTTGTCATTTGTTAGACCAAACTATTTTGAACTCTTATCTTATTTACAAAAAACAGGGCGGGAAAAAATCCCATTTGACGTTTCATTTATTTTTAGTAGATGAACTTAATGAAATGTATCAGACACCATTTCAAAAAGAGGCCGGCCAAGCTTGGAGGATAATCCAAACCGTTTGACTGAAAGACATTTTATAAGACAGATACCCCCAACTGATAAGAAACGGCAACCATCAAGAGAATGCAAAGTTTGTTGTTCCAGAAGAGATGAAAACAATAAGAGATGTAAGAAGGAAACTCGGTACTACTGTCCAGATTGTGACATTGGCCTTTGCTTCTCATGCTTTCAAATTTATCATACAAGAAAAATTACTAAGCCTTGTTTATATTATGCATAAGTTTAATAAAATTCTCTTTTAATGTTTAAAACACATATTTCTGAAATTTTCTTGGCTTACTCGAAAATTAACATTCAGTCAAACCTGAATGTTGGTTTTTCCTAAAAAATTTATTTAAAAAATTTCAAGCTAAAAAAAAATCCAAAAATTAAAAATGAATGCATATATTGTACATACATTTATTTCTATGCAATTTTCTTCAATAAAAAAATAGGCACTTTTATGACCGTTTTCTTGAAAATTAACTGATCGTTAAGGGGTTAATGTTAGCTTTGTTACAGAAAATATTGCCAATTCTCAGCCAAAACAGTAAGCCAAATTTCTAAAAAAAAAAAAAAAAAAAAAAGAGAGAGAGAGAGAAGGAGGGAGGGGAACTTTAGTGTACACCCCAAAATGTTTCTTGCATTAAAAGTTTGTAGCAAAAGTATAAAGCAGAAGAAAAATATATTTGAAAAAATTTATGCATGACAAAATCCATGTCTGATGATTCTGAAATAAAGGTTCAGTATGTAATTTATGAGCGATAAAAATTGCTACTAATTTCAAGTAATTGATATGAAATTTTTTATTATATTTCTGAGGTATTTCAATGAATCATTTCATATTTTTCTTTACTTAAATTCTTCTTAAAGCTTAAATTCTTGTTATTCCATATGTTTCCGACCTTCTTTTGTTAACTTGCAAATACATAATAAGCTTAGAAACTAACCCATTCCAAATTCATTATACATTTTCAAGTCAGTCTTTATGGAAATGTAATCTGTGGTAATCACTGCTTTCGAAAAAGCATTTTTATATGCATTTGGAGTTGTGCTTTTACAGTCAGTTTTTTAAAGACATTCGTCAATTTGTACGTTAAAACTAGATAACTGTAACAAAAAAATTGCATGCGCCAAGAAAAGTGACAGATCGTGATGAAACTGGTCAAGAACATGGGTTGAAGTAAGACTAACACCTGTGCATTCCTGAAGATACTATATTAGGTATGCTGGGACTTGCTAGCTATTATGTTCCATACCAGTTTGAGATAGCTGGATGGTCTCTCACCCCTCTTCCCTTATCACAAACAAATAAACAGTGATGAAAATATAAGAAGGATTAGAAAATTGGTAACATCATTTACTGTAGCAATAGAGCTACAGAACTATTTACAGATTAATATGGGATACGGCTGCATTGAGTGTTAATGCATGCAGAAATACAGTCTGGCTGGGATGCATACAAATGTCTAGTACTGTCCTGAAGAAAGTGCTGCTATATTCAACGTAATTGCACAATCCAATCAGACATTAATGGGTTTTGCAGTGGCTCAAACTAGTGACTGACCATACGCCGAATATGTTTGATGGGGGTGGAGTGGTCAGGTAATCAAGAGTTTTATTTAATTAAAATTTACTACAGTGTGGAGAAAATCTGTTTCCTGCATGCAGACAGGCATTATCATGTCAAGAAACAGCCTTAGGCAAGTCTATCCGCATGGTATTGCAACAGGTCACAGGATGCTGAAAGTGTAATGTTGACTGTTCAAGATAGTTCACAGTTGACTAAACATGACCGGGTATTATGTACAATAGCACCTCACATGGTAATGTCATGCATGGTGGAAGTATGTCACTCCATGACATGGAGTGAGTAGCTGCCTCCACACGTAGACATAGCCATCATCTGAACCAAGTAGGAATCTAATTCTACTGAAAACATTCGAAACTGCTACAATCCACTCAGCACGGACACAACACCATTGCAAATGTAATTGTCAATCAGCCTGTATTAATGGTAGACATTTTAAAGAAGTGCCTGCAAAATTCTACTCTTTACCACTCACTCATCATCGAAGGGTTCTATGTGACATCAGTCTTGGACATATGAGTAGGTTCTGCTGAATGTTGGAAAGTATATCATTTATATGGTTGCGATAATTCACATGATGGATCAATCCATGCAGCAAGTTGTCTTCTGTGGCCTGCTGGAATCACTGCTGACATCATCTTTCTGTTTCATTGCTCTGATACTAATATCTATTCAGTTGACTGCATTACTTCTATACTTCCTGGCAGGCAGTTAGGCATCCTCTCCGAAACTCATTCTGTTGCATGTGACCTTGTTGGACGGGTCTCCAAGGCATTCTTCTTTGGCAACGACATAGCTGCCTACTTTGCTGGTTTTCAATTTTTAGCCTTACTAGTAAATAAATTAAATTGTTTGAATTAGTAAGACTTAAATTTGGCAAATTTCATGCCCTTAACTTCTGTTGATTTTCAGAATAGAATAGGTTTTCTTATTAAATTTTATTTCATCTGAATTGTACTTTATTAATTTTATTACATTTTTCTTACCAAATTTCATTTGATCTGAGTTATCTTAATCTACTACAAACATTTGTAGGTTTTTATATGAAGATTCAAGTAATGCTCAATTATTTAACATTTGTATTCAATTTTATTTTACTGCAATATATGATTCATTACTGAAGAAAAATAAAATTACATTATTAAGTTGAGCCACACCTATACTGTGTACATTAATTATTAATTTTACTTTCATTGTATTTAAAAGTATTTTGAAAAATTTTAAAGCAGTCCTTCACTACTTGTGATTTTCTCCATATAAAAGTATAGGAAATTAAAAACAAACACTAAATTAGTCACAGAATATAAAATTCAAAACATCTAATTAAATGTTAACATATTTTACATCAGAATTGCATTATAAATAGTTCAATAACCTTATTCATGTATTATAAATACAATTAAAGTCACTTTGGAGTTTCTCTGAAATGGTGAAACCTTCCAGTTTTATCCTAAAATCTCCCAGTTTTTAAGATTTGAAGGTTGGCAGCTATGCTATGTAAATGAATGTGTGGAATTTAGTATCTGCCAGCTTACTCCATTCCAGTGCATCAAACATACGCTTTGTGCTAAAGACATGCATAGCTGATTTGGGAATATTTCCATGTCAAGTGACATTGCATTCCACTGAGTTTCTCTTGGAGTTTATCCATCAGAAAATTTTCCAAATGGGCTAAAAAAATCAAGCCAGTTTGCTTTCTTAAAATTCCGCATAGGTCTTGGGTGGGAAAAATTGGTCATCACCTCTGAAGTGCAGGTCACTAAAGTCATTCCTTGTCCCCTGCCTGGATCACCCAGCACAAATTTCTCACAGTTATCAGCAATACTTGAAGTAATCATAGCCACGTCTGGGTTTGTCGAACTCCCACTATAGCGCATAAATGTCTTAGGATCCTTTTCCTTATATAAGATAAACAGTCCACTTGAATCTGCATTATCCTTCACTATTTCTCCAACATGACTATGCATAATCCCAGTTAGGGGAAGCAGTGTTAAAGTCACCCACGACGACAGAATTTCTCAAAAGCATCAGTGCGTCCAAATTTCAATTTTTGTTATTTGGAGGATTGTAGATTCCATGTCTTAAAGTGCACTTTATCTTTCCAAAGAGGAAATAGCCACTACCTCTTAAAATCATGTTCATTCATCTCCTTAACAATTTTAAAACAAATTGTCATATTCTGCTTAATTGCAACAGGTATACACCACTGGCTATCTGTCTTTTCTTATAAAATCCATACAAGCTACAGTTTTGAATATTATAATACTTTATACTTTGTTCCGTGATGGATTTCCTCTTGGATAATCAAAACATCCATGTTCTTCTCCACAACAAACTTCTTTAATTTGGAGAACTTAGTCCGTGAAAGGCCACCTGCACACCATTGAAGGACCCTTAGGGTAAATGATTCGTGACACCAAAGCAACTTTCGAAAGTGAGCAGACATAGCCCCTAGCTGTTACTGACTTAGCAGCACCCAGGGGGCATGTGTGACTTTACTTCCTGTATTTTGGATCTCGTCTACTCTTGTTTTCCAATGCTACTCCTTATCCCTCAAAATCATTTACTGCTGCTAGAAATGCTGTGCGAGCTGCCTGCTACAACTTGCAAGCTATTATATTTGTCATTGTTCAGTTCGCCTTCCTGCATGCAATGATTTTCAGAACCATCAAATACATTACATGTTCTTATAGCTTTGTACTATTACTGTTTTATCAGTCAGAGTTTATGCATTCAAACTCCACAAGATAGTGAATCCAAAGAACGATCTTTTGTATTTTTCTCGTTTAAAAAAAAAAAAAAAAAAAAAAAAATCGGGCAACTCTGATGATATCCATTTTTTGTAAAACTTTGTAGATAGTCTTTAACCAGCTTAATCACTAATGATGACTTTAATTCACTTCCATGAGATGGCTGCAGAAGCTGTCTAACACTAGCAATGATTGCTTACATAGAAGAGCATTTGATTGACAGGTCTACACAATTTAAAGCCACTTTTTCATTAAATCAGGCAACATCCAGCTTTTCTTTGGTAGCCTAACTGTGATACCATTATAGAATTTTTGTTTCAGCAATGTCCTCTCCTTAAAAATTGCTTCATTAAAAAAAGCTAATTATTAAAATTTAAACAATCAGCTCCTTCTATAAAATTGGGGAGCACGCTTTCTGGATATCTTGTGGAAGGGAAGAAATTAGCTCTGCAATTTGAAGTACCAGTTCTAGATATAATACAATAGAGGAAATGGAAAAACGACTTTCTACATTGAACGCAATATGCCATTAAGCCAATCTATTACAATGGAAAAAGCAAGAAGAATTTTTAATTACATTCAGGTAGAAAACGAACATTTTTATCCTGTGAAGAAACACGTGCACAAGGATTTAAAGCTGCAAAAGATCACTTAACACTTCTACTGGGTGGTAATGCAAGCGGAGATTTCAAATTAAAACCACTACTTTTTTACCATTCCCAAAACCCAAAAGTGATGAAAGGAATGTCCAAATCAAATTTACCTGTAATTTGTGAGTCTAATAAAAAATCATGGATAGCTATGAAAATTTCCCAGAATTGGTTCACTGAATATTTTTGCCCGTCTGTTAAACACTATTGCGAAATTAAAAAACTTGAATCAAGAGCCCTACTTTTAATCGATAATGCTCCAAGCCATCCAACGAATTTATCTGACTTAATAACATGCATTCCACTCGAAGTGGTTTTCTTGCCGTCAAACACAACTGCCTTAATCCAACCAATGGATCAAGGCATTATATCAAATTTTAAGGCTTATTACCTATGGCGAACATTTAGACAGATGTTTGAAAAAACAGATGGAGAAGAGAAACAATCAATAAGAGACAGAGAGTTTTGGAAAAACTATAATATCACAAATTCTGTAGAAAACAAACCTTTCCTGGAATGAGGTAACAGAAAAATGTTTGAAAGAAGTGTGCAAGAACATTTGGCTAGATCTAAGCAAAGGCGGTGACACTGGACACTCTGTTGATACGAATCAGTGGAAGAAATAGTGGAATTTGCGAATCAAACCGGTTTAGATGAGGTTAAATGCGGAAGATGTCGAAGAAATAGTGCAAGAAATGGCAGCAAGTCTTTCTTATGATGAGCTCAAGGAATTAGTGGACCAAGAAAAACACAAAAATATTGAAAGTAGTGATTCTGAAGAAGAGCAAAAAGAACTTTCAACAGCGTTTCTAAAAACCAATTTGACCAATATAACTGAAATTTTGGACCGATTTATTGAAAATGACTCAAATTTTGACAGGAGTTCAAAGACATGATGGGGTGTTATGGATGCTTTATCCACTTACCAACAACTTACAGAGCGCAAAAAGGAAAACGCAAATTACTTTAGATACCTTCTTGATAAAAAGGCAGAAAATTGGAAATACAGAAGAGACTGAATGATCTGAAATGTAAATATACTGACTTCGAATTTTATTTATTTTTATATGTACATTCATTTATTATGTTTCTATATTTGTAAGAAATAAATTTTTGTTTTATTGTTAAAAAAACATAATTAGTAAATTTAATGGTAAAATACCTGCCCAATTTTGTACCCATCTTCCCCTAACCACATTATTTACATGATGAGATAACCTTGTTTAACAATGTTTCATATTACGCTCTACTTTGATGGAACGTATACTCTGCATTAAGCGGGGTCTTAAGGCTCGTTTCCACTACTACGTACGAACGCATTGCGTCAATTGAAGACACGCCTACGGCATCCGTACAAGAACAAGAAGTTGAACATTGTTGAACTCCATCCATATGTCATCCGTCACCGCACACCGACCGGATTGCAGATGTCAATCAAAGTGAATTCGCTCGCTGATTGGAGAAACGCATACACAGCAGTGGAAACGGGCCTTTACTGTACAACAAAACTATAAAGTCAAATTAAATATTGAAACTACTTGAAATTGATAATAAAAATTGATTTTTTCATATTTTTTTTGAGGGATCTGTCTTTTAGTTTGAGCCTATTGAAACTTGACTATATTTGGATTGATTTCTCCTTTTTCATTATTAAATCAAAAATTCCATGCATGATATACTTGTAGCGCATATTTTCAAAAATTAAGTATGAAACAAGATAAACTAAGTTTTAAAAGTTTGACAATTTTAGTAATATCCCATCTTTCAGTAAAAATATAAATATTTGTATCAATTCTTTTTTAAAGAATGCTTCAAATAGATATTTTCCTCATACTGTTTCAGAAAAATTTAAAAAATATGATCTTTAATATGGCAATAACTGTCTTAAAAACTGACAACATTATATGATTTAGATTATTTGTACTAGATTTTAAGGTTGGATCACTAACTGGGATAGATTAAATGCTGTATTCTGTTGACCAGAAAAGTCTGGGAGATGTTTCTATGATTGGGTTTGGGGATGCCTCATTTAATAAACAGGTTTTAACTCAATTATTTGTCCTCTGAGCTTTATTTAAAATTTAAATTTGCAACAAAAATGTCTAGAAAATTAATAGTGGTCTCCCAGAAAGATACAACTGAAATTTCAAGAGAATTTGATAAGAATACAAAATTTATGGAACTATAAAAATACTGAATATTGTTCTGCCAACATTGAAAACAGCTATATCTGAAAGATGGAAATTACAAGAAAGAACAACAATTATCATAAAATCCGCTTCTAAGAGGTGTTTAAGGTGAAATATCTGGTGTTCACTCACATTTTGCTAAAGTTTTCACTCAGTGGAATATGTCAAGTATTCCAACCTATATCAACAAATGAAATAACATATCGGGTAAATGTGTAAAGTGACTACATTTTTTTTACTGACGGCTGTATAAATTTAATAAATGTTATATCACATCATAAACAAAGATGCCAGAGATGTCGCAGATAGATTTGTAGAAGATTCAAGAATTTATCCAAGGAAGTATTATGAATATCAGCTAAAAAACCTTTTCAATGTTGATGAAACTAGTCTCTTCTTTTCATCTCCAGTTTTCAAAATGCCTAGCTTCTGAAAACCTTTAGCTAAAGTTTCACTATTTTATGCTAAGCAAACATTGATGAAACGGAAGGCAATACTTCTACTCATACGAATGCTAAAAAAAAAAAAAAAAAAAAAAAGGGGGAAGGATGTTTCAGAAGTTTTTATGATACACAGTGAATATAAACATGTGTATGAGAGCAGATATACTTGCAGAATGCCTAAGAAAATCAACAATATATCACTAAAAAAAAATATTTTTTCGATAAAATTGATTTTTTGGGGAGCTATATTATTTGATTCTTGCAGTTTAAAAAATTAAATATTTAAACTTATTCTGAAATATGGATAATATTTTAACACACTTAAAGTAAGATGATAAAACATAATGATACATCAAGTAATGGAGAATAAAACTATATATAAAGCAATGGAAAATTGTGCACACAATATGTGCATCTTCTCCTAATTCAAACTGATGATTATGCATCTTTCTTTTTGAATAGCCAACTGAAAGATGTATTAACTGTGCTATACTGTATTTCCTCTTTTAATACATGCAGTTTTCAAATGCATTGTGGTGTATACTGAGTCATAAGGTATTTGTTTAAAGAGATGAGTGTATTAACTACACAAAATTCGTTGATAAACAAATTTTTAAAACAATTATTTAAAGAAATACAATTCAACAACTTCTGCAAGAGCAAGTTTAATTATGCCATTCTCCATAATTTATTAATTACTGCTAACTAGAATACATGCTAAGTACAAGTTAAATACTAAACTAAATGCAAGTTAAACAGAATGTTTCCAAGTGAAAAAAAGTTAAATTTCTCTTACAAGTGTTCAAATAACTTGTTAGCCAAAATGGCTAACCAACTCAGATATGCTGGATTCTACAGTAATTTTAATTATGATTTTTAGTGCTAGTATATAATATTAACCACTTACCAGTTTCATTTTTCTGCCATACTGTGACCAAAAATAAGCATATTTTTCATATACAATTTTGTATTCAAATCAATGACATGAATTCAAATCAGCATCAAATCTGTTTCAAGAGCAGCATATATTAATTTAAGGCATTTTTACTTAAAGTTGGCTTTTCCTGATGAAGGTGCAGAAATGGAAACATTTTACAGGAGATATATGTTGGGGAGGGAACATTCTTTTCAAAACTCAGCTTTGATGTGATATATTTTAAAACACAAAGATACACAGAGTTCTATATCAAAATAGGGTAAAAAATATCTGGTTTCTTTTCTAATACATTTCCTGCTATCACTCCTTTTCAAGCAACATGCAGACCCAAATGAAAAGCAGTAAAATCTATCCTTGAACTGGTTTTAAAATCCAGTCTTCCCTGGACTACTATAGACATTTATTAGAAACACTAAAATGTTAAAAAAAAAAAAGAGAGAGAGGGGGGGGGAATCAGAGAATTGGTGTAGGAAAATGCTGCTCGAGCGGTGTGTATGGGCAAATGAGCGGGGCCCCCTTTCGCGACACCCAAACGTAGGTTCGGCAAAACTATTCAGTGGTTAAGAAAATATTTACCTGCTTGCTTTTCTGCTCATTGCTGAAGTTATACAAAGTTCAAATGTAGTTCATAATGTGGAGCACCATTTTGTGTACTATATATATATATATATATATATATATATATGTGTGTGTGTGTGTGTGTGTGTGTGCAGTGATGACTTAGGAACAGCTGTAATTTGTAATGCACTGACAGACCATTCTAATGTCATGACTCTAGAATAGCTGTAATGGAGTGGCAGACAGACATAGCCAAATTCAACATAATTTTATTATTGGATAAACCAATTCTGAGGACACACTATTTGTCTCACACAGGGTTATGGATGTAATATGCACCTCATAATTTTGAAAGCAATGAAGTATTACATTTTGAACAATAAAAGATACTGCAGAGCGGCAAACAGATGTGGGTTAATTAAGTATCAGCAAGAACATAGAGTGTTGTAGTTGGATTGCAGTGGTATAGTAAAAGTTTCCTTTTAAGTTAATCAGCTTAAAAGGAAATAGCTATACAGAAGATTTAAGATGACATTATGCTGAATTAATTTTCGGATATAATGCAGTTTTGCTTTTTAGAATAGAAGGGGGAAGGAGAAATTCTCAAATTAAAAAGAGAATTAAGGGGCTATAGCTAATTTAATGTATAATTCAAAGTTATATAGTTTTTCATCTTCATAAAATTTTTATTTAAAAACACAATTATTCAAAGTATTTTCACACAATATGCTCCTGAAAATCGATTAGTACAGACAAAAGGTAAGAAATTTAGAACCTATTTTACACAAAGACCCCCAAAAGTTAAATTCAATACCAATAAATTTCAAAATATTGCATAAATATACAAAATAAGAATTAAAGAAAAGCGAAATTAAAACTTAAAAACTGTAAAAACCTGAAAATAAAGAAGAGGATACATGACTCAGTTAAATTCCTCTTCTAGTGAAAACCCTTGTGTTTATGTATTCAAAATTACCAAATGAACAATTCTGAAGTTTTTTAATTAATAACAGTTCATCCGAAAATTTTGAAGCCCTCCTTGACGCAAGGTAAATTTAATGTCAAATGAAGTAAAAGAATAAAATTAGACTTTTTCACTGAATTTATGTAATATATTTGCTAACAATTTCTACATTTTAATTTGTTTTAATCTAATTTGGAATTTTCTTCAGTTGGTTGTGTTTACTATTTTTCACAAAGGGATTACTACTTCATCATCTGAGTAAGTTTTATTCATGTTACAGTAGGTTCTAAATTTCTTACTTTCTCTCTCTCTCTCTCTCTCTATATATATATTCAATAAATTTAGAAAATGACGAAGTTTTTCCCATACAAATATTTATTTCCTTTTTCAAATAAACTGCATTCAAGCTGAGAGAAACATAATTCTACACTTTGGTTTTTTTAAGTTTTGAATAACAATCTCTCTTCCCAGTTATTCACTATTTATTATCTTGAGAAGCCATCTTGTGAACACCTGATTTCAAATAGTTATTCAAATATAGAAAAGCCACGAGGGCTATCTGTCTAAGAAAAAAGACGCCTTAGTGGAGGACTTTCTCATGGAAATTGGCTTGTATTCTTATTACACATTGGGAAAACTATGAAAACTAACCATACAGCCCACCTGGTTGAACCTTTGCCTGGAGCTGAACCCAAGCCAGATTGAACTACTAGAATTCAGCAGTCTTAACCACGCAGCCACTTGTGGGCACAACATGACAAAAATTTAGCCTTCTATAATTACATTTTGCAAATTCATGATTTTGCTTAACAACAGACTACGAAAACAATGATTGATATGAAATTTAAAATTGGGAAAACCTGAGCTCAAAACACTGACTATTTAGATATGATATATTCTTAGATATAATTCACTTATTCATAGTATAATAATTTTATCACAGGAAAAGAAGTATAATTCATGCAATAGGTAGGGAGAATTTTATGAGTCTGGGAACAAACATACAGTACAAAGTGTAATTAGATTTTCTCATTAAATATCCCCCCTTTTTTTAAACGGATTATTCAGCACTAAAACTATTTCAGCATCTGACCAGCCAACAGAGGACATCTTTATGTAACTTCAGGAAATGACTTCTCTTATTCCAGAAGTGTAGCAAGACCTAATGTAAAGCAAAACTCGAAATTTTGATTTAGGTTTTGGAACAGGATTACTATGCGGTGCACTTTTGCAGTATTTCTAATGGATAGTAGTATAAAAATAATCTAACAACAATCAAAATGAAATAAAAAAAATATATGGAAAAACCCAAAATTTTCAGATTTCATCAGAAGAGAAACATGCCAATATAAAATTTAAAATTGAGTAAAAAAAAATTTTAGAATGATGCAGATTTTGAGAGTGACCACTTACTTTCTTGAGGAACCAAATTTTTTCTGTTCCTGAATAAACAAAATTTGTCTTACCACTCTTTAAAATGACAGAATTTTCTTCAAAATCTGACAGCCAGTCTAAAATTGCTTTTGACTAATTTTAAATTTGTGAAATCTTTGATAATATTAAAAAATAATCACAAAAATTTTGCTCAATAAAGGCACTACTTTTCTTATAGCAATATTTTATGTATACAGATGTGAAAATAATAGTTTCATTTACAAAGCACTAAAGAAAAGGCATCTAAGAGTAAAGTAAAAAGCCATTTACCTCGCATTATAACATCAACTTCTACATCTTCATCATCATCAGCTTCATCAGACTTCTAGGGAAATATACAGATTCATACACATGCAAATATACAGATTACACAATACAAACACATATTAATAATAATAAAAATATAAATTTCCTGCATAATGTCTATTTTTCTTCAGAATGAATGACAGTATGCCCGTTATGAACTTCACCAAGCACTGAAAAATTTGCCAAAGAAATTTCAAAAACTAAAATTGTTACAACATCATCCCTAAGTCCAGACCAGGCATCACTTTTGGGTATAAAAATTAAACTCCACTCTAGACATCACTTCTGGATATACAAATCTAATGTACTGCTCAATTCGAAGTAAAATATTATGGGTAGAGGTAAACAAAAATATACCATCTTCAAGAATTTTTAACGCCATATATTTCAATTATGAATATAGGCCATTCTTATCCTTATGCTCCCTTTTGGTCAGGTGAAAATTTTGTGACCTCTTCACTCTTTTTGATGATTCCAACCCAAATAATCTACTTGTAGAGAATTGTCCCCCCCCCAAGATTTATTTAAAAACAAAGCCATATTTTTAAAAATTATATTCCACAACATTTAAATTATTTGATTAATTTTTTAGACCTTTTCAATAAAGTAAGTTACAAAATATTGCTTAATTAATATTATATATGTAGATAAAAACTACAGCTAGTTTATTACTCATAAAAAATTAAAATACAGCTGAAGCCCTGAGAATTTTTAGAAGTCATTGACTGAATTCATAGTCAGAGCATTTAGGAACATATGTTGTTTAAATACCCTTCCAAAGATAATAATGACTTCACAAATCTTATGAGAAGCCTTTCCATGCCCTCATACAACTACCTTGAGTAGGAGCAACTTAAAAGGATTTATCAATAGCCTAAAACTAGCAGAATGGATTAATGTCACTTCTGAATTCCCTCTTGGAATTAACCAGTATGAAGTAGGATTTATCTGAAAACATGTGTCAGCATCACTTCACAGATTCAGTTTCGAAATTCCTAGTAATTTACAAGACAAAATATCTGTTAATATGCAGTAAACAATAACACAGATAAATGCCATTTTCTCACATATATAAGCTGCACTTTATATAAGAAAGCAGATGAAAATCAGGAGTGTGGCTTATACAAGAGAATAACTAGAAACAGGTACATACAAATAACTGCTATGCCAACACAGCAGCATATATTTAACAACTGAATGTAAAATCCAATGTTACTGGGTTAACTTCGCATAAAATTGTACAAGTTTAGTTGTGGTTGCAAGTTGTTTGAAGGAAAATGCCAGGCAAACGATTTAACCATGATGCACAGTTTAAATTGCAAGTTTGCGAATAACTAGAAAAAGGTACATACAAATAACTGCTGTGGCAACACAGCAGCACACATTTAACAACTGACTATAAAATCCAATGTTGCTAGGTTAATGTCACATAAAATTGCAGACATTTAGTTGTGGTTGCAAGTTGTTTGAAGGAAAATTCCACGCAAATGCACTGCATTTAACTATGATGCAAGTTTAAATTGCCTGATTCTAATGGTACTGGCAGTGATAGTGAATGAAGAGATGCTAAATATGAAGACGTTTCTTTTTGACTGATAATAAAAATTCTGTCTTAGTGTGTGGTAAATACTGTTTCCATTCTAGCTGCTTTCACACCTCCAAAATGAAAAGATATTATATATGGTAGACAGGCTATCTGCAACTAATCCTCATGAAATTTTTTCTCCCCAAAATTAGAGGTAAAAATTAAGGGTGTGGTTTATACAATCGAGAATATGGTATCATAATATTGGCTTCACTATCATCTGAAGGTATATTATAACTCAGATTACTTGGATCTCCAACATAAAACTTGCATATAACAGCTGAAACCAGGTTCAGCCATGAGTGGCATAAAGGGAACCACTGTTTGCTTATAATGATGGAACTACTGATGGTATATCTTATATTTGCAAAACAACCTTGACAGTTGTAGGATTGCTTCTCCCTCAGAGGAATAATGACCTTCCAGTCTTGCACTAACAACCCATCCATGATCAAAGTTACTAAAACTGTTGTATGTATTGCATCAAACATGACATTTTCAAATAATACACTTTTCAATTATACATAGTTCATTTCTAGCTTACATGCATTCAATTCTGCTCAACGTGCTATAAATTTGCTATAATCACTTCCAATGTGTTTACTATTTAGTATATACACACACACACATATATATATATACATATATATAGATACAACTTTAGATTCATCTAAAATTAATCATCAGTATTCAGACTCCTTTTCATTTACCAAACATTTTCATTATTTCATTTATCAAGCGAGTACAAATTATGAATTCATGATACTTATACATACTTCAATGTTTGAAATTAAAAAGAAGTAAAAAGGTAAACTTACATCCCCCCCAAAAGGTAATTTAATGGATAGACTTTTATTCAGTTATTTTTTTATCTAATTTGGCTATTCAGAAGATGTGAATATATATATAAACATTTAATGATATCATACACAACTGATATATTTTATGAAAAATAATAAAATATTTTATGAAAAATAATAAACTAGATCACAAACTAAATACTGACTTATAAATTTAAAAGCTATTAAAATAATAATAATAATAATAAAAATTAAAGATAAATTGATAAGAATCTTTAGCATTTTTAAAAGAAGCAATTACAACTTTATGCATTTTAGTTTAATGTAATGTTTTATATCAAGCTAAATATTATACATATACGAGGCACGTCCAGAAAGTAAGTTCTGTTTCAATTTATCTCCGCTGCAGCTCTGTGATCGCAGTTCCACACATGCGTAGTAGACGCTCTGTATCAAGAAGAAGAAACTCGCGCCATTTGGAGATTGCTGTCAGTCACGTACGCTTTGTTGTGCTTGTTTACAATGTCGGTGTTGATTGAAAATTCCGCCGCTTGTGAAATCAGATCTGTGATTCGTTTTCTGAATGCGAGGAAAGTAAAACCTAGTGAAATTTATCGGCAAATTTGCGATGCTTACGGACCAAAAGTGACAAGTGATTCAATGGTGAGAAGATGAGTTCGAAAGTTCAATGACGGACGTAGTGATGTGCATGATAAAGAATGAAGTGGGCGTCGAAAAACTGAAATTTCGTAAACTTTGCTCACGTTGGGTACCAAAGATTCTTACTGAGCAACACAAAACAAAACGGATGGGTAGTGCACTTCAGTTTTTGACCCGTTATGCTGAAAGCAGTGAAGAATTTCTGACACAGATAGTCACAGGAGATGAAACTTGGGTTTCTTACAACAGCCCTGAAGAAAGTAAGCGGCAATCAATGGAATGGAGGCACACTTCATCCCCGGCAAAGGTTAAGCCGAAGCAAATCTTGACACCTCGAAAAATGTGCACAGTGTTCTGGGACTGGAAAGGCATCTTACTCATTGATTTCTTACCACGTGGTCAAACAATCAGAGCAGATGCTTATTGCGAGACACTTCGGAAATTGCGCCGCGCAATACAGAATAAGCACCGAGGATTGCTGTCAAAAGGTGGTGTTTTTCTTCACGACAATGCACGATCACACACTGCAAATGTGATGAAAAACCTCCTATAGGGATTTGGCTGGGACGTGTTTGACCCTCCTCCGTACAGCCCTGACCTCGCTCCTAGCGACTTTCATCTGTTCTTACATCTTGAGCCTTTCCTTGGCGGTCAACACTTGAACAATGACGGCGAGCTGAAAGAAACTGTTTCCAACTGGTTGAAGACACAGGCGGCAAATTTCTATGTAGAAGGTATACAAAAACTTGTGCCACGCTATGACAAATGCCTGCAATATTTCGGCAGTTATGTGGAAAAGTAGTTTAAGAGTTGTTGAATTTTGTGCAATAAATAACTTTTCTGTAGCTATACACAATTTACTTTTATTACCAAACGGAACTTACTTTCTGGACGTACATTGTATACATTCACTTTTATTAAACAGCTAAAATTCATATGCATCTTGGTACCTTTTTCTTTTTTAATGAACAAACGTAATTACTACTATTGATTTTGATATGCACAACTTGGTGATGCAAATTATTGCATAAATCTTTTTTTCTAAAGGGGGAGCTACAGAATGTACAGAAGCAAGAAAAATAAGTCAGAGAGAAGGGGAAGAGCCCCATAAAAATAAATAAATAAATAAAATAACAAAATGAATTAATAATTAAAAAAAATCTGAAATGTTTCAGATTTTAATTGGTTGCCCAAAAGGGTTTGTTAAGGCTTTTTTTATGCTCTTGCTGAGCTTAGTCCACTAGTCTGCTCTCATATTCACCCCTGATAACTCATTTTTTCTTTGTACTTGCACCTCATACAATTCAACAGCAAAATCGTAAATATTTAAAAGCAGAATAGCAGCTTATGTTTATAATTTCCAATGCAGTGTTAAGTGTTGGCATACATTTTTCTATTTCCCCCTCCACTTGTCTTTTCTCAGTTCATTATATCAATGCTCAGTTTTCTTAGTAAGATGGCTTACAAACCTTTTTTTTTTTTTTCATTAACTTTATTTATTAAATATCACATGCGTTGCACTTACACCACATAAAATCCTACTCAACCACTAAATTGCAAAATATTTAATAACCGCAAATCTTTCGATTCCCAAAAGAATGTTTGAGGTTGCCACACATATTTTTAATTTCTTTAAAAACTAGCTCGTGCAGTCAACTGCCTACAGTATTATGCCTTTCAGTCCTAATGGGCACATACATCTCAGAGATTAGATTTCATGGCCTATTGGGTAACTAAAACTCCCTTTTAAATGGGTTTTTACATTTGCAGTGTTTCTAAGGAAATAGGGTACAAATAAATGGCTAAAGAAACCTGGCAACACTTTTAAATTACAAATAGCACTCTTATGTTTTTGGGCATGCCAATTACTTAAATTTCAGTTTGTCTATTTTTTTAAAAAATTTACAGTAAATGCAATTATATCCAAGGCATGCTTAGAATGAAACAGTTCTTATAAGAAGTAATTTAACTTTTTTATGGTCAGATTTAAGAAACTTTGAGTAAAATTCTTTTTGTGGGATATATTGCCCCAATCGTATTGAACAGTTAATATGTCCCATCAGTGATCAAATTACTACATGCTGATATATTATGTTTATGTTTATAAACATCTATGAAAATTTGTGTTGCATATGAACTGGTGCATGTGGCAGAGTTTACCTTTTGTAATATTCACATTATATATTACCACAAATGTTAGTTTTGTTTTCTGAGAAAGGGTAATATCCTAGACAATTGGGACAAATACTCCCAGCTGACAATACGATTAGAACATACTGTCCCAGGAGATTTCCAGGAAACAGGAAAAGTTAAAAACTTTAAACTCATATTACATTTCTTTTAGTATATCAACATTAATTTAAACTACTTTTCATAGTTAAATTTTAATCACACAAAAGTCGGGTCGAAAGGATTGAAAAAAAGGGTGGAGGAGAGGAACATTATATAATGATTTCAATGAGTACAGCTAGTGCAGTTTCACAAAAATATTTAATATTTCTAATTAGTCATCTTATTATTTTAAAACATCTTTATTTCAATCAATAACATTAAGAAATCAGAAAATATATTTTTAAGAACTGTGTTTATTCTTTGACCATCACTTTGTTTATTACTCATTAACTTTTCAGGTTAAATTAAGTTATCCTAGGCTTTATTGAATGGCAACATGCTGGCATATGGAATATAAAAGTATTTTATTCCCAGCAATAGCAACAAAATGCTTTCAGAGAGACGAGCTTGCTAATTTACACTCGAAGATAAATATCCTACATTTTTCTGAATGGCAACAGTTTTGTGCATTAGAGATATACCGTATTTATGCGAATCTAATGCGCATCCCCATTTTAAAACTTTAAATAATAAAAAAATTGTTTGTCGGCGAATGTAATACACATCAATGGTATGAGGAATTTATTGAATCTTAATTTATACAACAATGGATTTGTATATAAACTATCAATCAATGGTATGATAATTTTATTTAAATTTAGATACCATATTTTATACAACAATGGATTTATACATAAAGTAACAGAACATAGAATTAACCTATTAGTGGGCTATTGTTATGTGAAACAATCATTGTTAATTACCACTACCGTATATACGGTACATATCGTAAAGTATGAACATGAAATAAATGGTAACATTTCTATCTAGCTAACAGTTTCTACAATCAGTGATTAATAGTAAACGTCTTTATTCATTATTTTGATGATAACTTTTTTAGTCCCCTTCTCCGTAATGGTGTAGTTACGAGGCATATCAAACAACCAAATTGGCGTCTCGTCAGCGTTGCCAATTTGCCCCATTGAAAAATTCTTTTCCTTCCGAAGTGTGATCAGATACCACTAAAATGCATAGTTTTCCCTCAAAATCTGCAGGAAGCTTTTGGCATATTGTTGTACGCCGTCTTAGAAATAAGCCCATCCGCTTCATAAACCGATCCACCCATCGACGGCTAGCTTTAAACTCTCGTTTCGGTATTCCAAGAACTTCAGCCTCCTCTTTTGCTTTATTTCTTATAGTGTCGCTAGTCACAGGTTGTCCATTCTTCCTCCTTTCACGTACAAATTCCAAAACTTTTCCTTCAATTTTAGGGTGTCTTCCTTTGCGAGGGCCAGTGAATTTCTTTCTACTAGTTTTAGTTGCAAACAGTGCCAATATCTGTTGCCGCCACAAGCGAACATTGCTCTCAGCTACGTTTAACTCTCTCCCAGCCTTTCTATTGCCATTTCTTTCAGGATAAAGAATTACTTTACGTTTGAAAGTAGCGTCATATGACATTCTTCTCAGCTTGTTCTCCATTTCGTGACTACGTACTCTGCAGTTTGTATCCTCTATGCAGTAATGTGTCAACGATAAATGTAACGGTAAATGTAGTCGAGAAATACAGTAATCCATTGTTACAATTTAAATTCGGTTGACGTCATCGGCGAACTTTGCACTCGAATCTAATGCGCCATTGAATCTAATGCGCACCCCAATTTTGAGTACTACATTTGGCCAATAACGATGCGCATTAGATTCGCGTAAATACGGTAAATGTTTTATTCTGAACAGTGCTACTCTCAAATTGTTGAGTTTTTTAACCAAAAATTGATTAAATTTTATAAAATCTGAAATAAATAATAAGACATATTCGACGCGTTAGGGTGGAGAACTACACCATTCAAAATTTGATTGCTCTAGGTACCATTGCTTTTTCACAATGCAACATACATACATGCAGATTCTTCATTATTTAATTTCTTTAAAAATAATACACGACAATAACATTTGATGATAACAATTTGAAAGGTGAGTCGACAAGCATAGTGATACACAAAATCTTGTTTTGGGAATTATAGCCCCCAAGTTTTAAAAAGGGTAAAAAGGAAAAAAATTCATCTGAAGCCACTGAAAGATCAAAATATAAGATGTGTTACACTTTAAATAAATGCACATTACGAAGATTTACTATGCAAGGAAATAGATGTCTTAAAATCAAATAATAAGACTGTAGTTATATTCAAACCTATAGTAAAAGAGCTAGTGCAATGGTTCCCAAGTTTCAGTTATTAATAATGACAGAAAGAAGTATTATTAAGGGCAATATATTTAGAGTTTAAATTTCCTACTGAAAAAAAGGGAAAGAAGTTGCTATGATTTTCGATTATGAACATTCTTGATTGATGAGTGTACAAAAAGTGTTGAAATTAGTTATATCCTGCCCTACCTGCATCAAATTATATTGCTTAATTCCTTACGTATTTACACGTAATTATCAAGTTTCCCATTCTGAACTATTTATCACATAAAAAAATTGGCAGTTATCATATTTTCAGCAATGAATGAATCATAAAGTAAACTACACACTAATTTTTCTTTAACTGTTAACATACAAGCCAATTCAAGTTTGATGTTTTAAATTAAGTCCCCCCCATTTAGAGTTGTTATACAGAAAGTGTTAATTATATAATAATGGATAAGTGTAAAAAAAATTTTCACAATAACTCTCATTTGGCATCTGCAATAAGCATTTAAAAGGAATTGACAGGTCTACCATTAGAAGGCTGGGAAGAAGCAGTTTTTGGAACATTTAAAGTATGAATTTTCAATCTTAAGAGACAAGGACAGCCCCAATCTTCCTTGTGTAAGTAATGGGAAGATTTTTATTAAATGAAAGTATGAAACTTAACTTTACTGTTGCATTATTCAGAAATTAAGCAACCCAATTCCAAAGAATAAGGAAATTTTTTTCAACAACTGTCTATAGGTCTTAATGTGAGATATTATCTACTACCACCTTACACAAGCAATGAAAATACCACTGAAGCATCCTATAGAATAAAATATTGTATTGTCAAAAGTTAGAAAATCACATCATTGCTAGAAATCCGATAGCTCAATGTATAGAAGATGTTGTTCAATGTATGTCTGAAGAAGAATACGTTCTAAAAAGTAAGAGCATGCTCTTGTCAAACAATGAAATTTCTCAGAAAATCTTGAAAATGCTATATGATACTGAAGCAACAGTAATTAAGAGAATAACAAATAATTCATTTTCCTTCTATACAGTTTGATAAGAACATTGATGTGTGAAATCTTTTGATCTTTTTTTTTACTGCAACGTACGTAAATGGTAAAAATTTTAGAAAAATCTCTTATTATAATATCCTAACACAAAAAGATGCACAAGAGAAGAAACTTTTAATAATTTTAAAGAATATTTTTCAGGGGAAAAAATTCTAATTTAACTAATTCATTCTTGAAGGCCATCTTCGAAAAAGAGCATATTTCTCCTCTTTAGATATAAAACAGAAAAGAACAGGCAGAAATAAGTAATAAGGTATTAAAGTGTTTGTTGTCATTTAGAAACACTGAACTTGCTTTTTCCACAAGTTTCTGCATTCCAACTTACAGCAGTAGGTGTAGTTTTTTCAGTATTAAAATAATACAATAGTGCGGGAAAGCTAGAGGGGGTGACGAAGTTATAGGTTCTGAAAGTAGAGGTTAAGGGTACTCTACAATTTTTAGCTCTTATATTAAAATATATGAAAAAAATGCAAAATCACTGAGCAAGTGCAAAATAATATTAATTTATATTATTTATTCCTGAACTGTGTTTTGATGGAATTTGAGCAGAACTGGTCAAAGCAATATTTCTATACCATTGTAGATATTAAAAATTTCCTTCAGTATAAAAATGTGTGCCCAATAGAGGTGAATTACATTTTTGTAGCAACTTAGTATTACACATCTTGCTTGGGGCACCAGGAACAAGTTCCAAAATAATTGCAACATTTAATTTTAACCAGATTTCTAAGACAATTATTTAAAAACATGCATTTTCCAACAATCGATAAAATAATATGCATTATAAATTTACTTTTTTACCACCTACATTAAAAAACATTTTTTTTAATAAAATACTTATGAAGTTTTATCTTAATTTCATAATGAGTAAATTAAGTGCAGCCAGAAAATAAAATTCTAAAATTCAAACATGCAAAAAATTAAGAAATGGGTATGTAACAATAAACACAAAGGAACATATTATCTGAGATTTTAATATATATTTCTAACTTTAAATCTGCTAAACAATAGCTTGATAGAAAAAGATGTACATTACTTCTTGGTCATTCTAATGTTAAAATTATAAATTTAGTTGAGATTTCCTTCATTCACACCAAAATGGTATTTGGAATACTTTATCTAAGCATTACATATTTTACAAATGAATTAAAATTACAGATAAATGCAGGGAAAGAATTTAATTACCTTGTTTTTTTTCTTAGCAGCCTCTAGAAATTCCATTTTTTCTGTTAATCTTTGAACGAACTTGGGGTTCTTTGAAAAGGCAGTCATCTCAAAGTTACAATAACCATATTTAGAAAGCTTCTTGTCCATTGTATAAACTGCAAGGAGGAAAAAAATTTACTAAAAATGAATAGTTTTGGCTTTTAAGATATTAAAGTAATCTCAGATTTAGAGAGTTAACTATAACTCACTTAGCAGTCAAAAACTTTGAGGAGAATACGAACCTGATTCAGAAATATAGATATGTAAGGATGTATGTGTTCATATATGCATGTATACATGTACATATGTATGTGTGTGTGCATACACACATATATTTACATACATACATATGAATGTGCATACATAGAAACATTTCTGAATTCATTCCCAATATGAGAAGATTACCAAACTTTGTATAATACCTTATTTATTATTACAATAATTTTGAAACTTTGACCCCAGGTCACTTTTTGGTTGGTAGACCTATCACAACTCTAGCTGAGCCAGATTTATCCAACATAAATGAAAACAGACTTTCTAAATGGCAAAGAATCACTAAGTATGAACAAAAAATTTGGAAATTATGGAAACGTGATTATCTTAATAATTTACAAGAACGTCACAAGTGGAAATTTTTAAAGGATGACGTTCAGTTGGGAACTCTTGTATTAATAAAAGATGAACATTTGCCTTCAGCCAAATGGTTAGTGGGGAGAATAGCTGAGGTTTTTCATGGTAGGGATAACGAAATAAGAGTAGTAACTGTAAGATTGCCTAATCAGCATTTGCTGAAACGAAATGTTCGAGATATATGTATACTTACTGTAGAATGATAGTTTATTTCTATTATAAACTGGTATTTTTTGTAATAATTTCAGTGTATATTTTTCAACATTGTAATTTGTTATTGTTAAGTAATTTATTGTAGTGCCTTTATATTTACATTTATTTAAATAATAGTTTTGAAATTTTTAATTTCAATGCCGGAAATGTTTTGTATTAGCTGAGAAATGCTTGGCGCCAGAGTGAAATCTTGGCTAATAGCGCATGCGCCAAAAGAATTGGCACTGAAATGTATTCTGTAAAAAACTTGATTTGTGTGGTACATTCGAAGTTGTGATTCATATGTTACGCTGCAAGGTGAAACCTAGCACCTGAGTGTCGCTATGAAAAATAAATGTATTGAAACTGTGTAATGTGTGTGGAGTTATTTTATTATGATATATATACCTATCGACGGGAAATAAAATAAGTCAATTCAAGTTTGTCAAGATCATCTTTAAATCCTAATGATTCTAGTTCGAAAAACATTTTCAATTCACTCTCTGAATTATCATTTATTAACCCACAATATGATAAATTATTTCTCTGTGAATCATTTACATTTCCACTAACTATATATCCAAACACACTATTTTGTAATATCAAGCCTGTATTTAGGAACATAGATTTTACCAGCTTGTAACACATCATAAAAAACTTCCACGCCGAGCAACAGGTTTACTTTCTCTGGTATATAAAATTCCGGATCCGCTAAATTCACCTTCTCAGGAATCACAAGGTTACTAACATCGATAAACTTTGCGGGAGTTAAACCTGCTATTTTGGGAATTACCAAAACCTCTAGTTTCCTTTTATACATTTGTTCCTAATTACAGATAAGGGCAACTGCATTTCTTTTTATCGTAGTTGAAATACCTGATATACTGCAAACCGAAATATTTGTCTTTTCCCTTTTTAAATTAAGTATATCCGCTAATTCAGTGGTACAAAAACAAGAAACACTTCCACTATCACATAACGCTTTCACCTTAATTAAAGTTCCATCGTTAGTGTCAATGAATACAAAGGCAGTAGATAAAATCATGTTTTTCCTACTGTTAGTACCTGTAGCGGCTGTAAAGGTTTCATTTTGAGTTTTAGCTTGAAATGCAGGTGCATGTACATTTAACGCATTGCTGTTTTGATCACCCAACTCCTGATCTGAAGTGTCTGCTCTTTCTACTGTGGTGCCAACGGAATTATTTTCGTTTTGATAACTCAAGAGAAAGCTATTTTTTTTCTTACACTTCTTGCACAAGTAATTAGAACGGCAATTTCTCCCACTGTGCAAATTAAAACAAAAAAAAACATAAATTCTGTTTTTTCACAAATTCTACCCTTTCTTTTAACACTTAATTTCTGAAATTTAGGACAATTAAAAAGCTTGTGATTGCTCAAATTACATAACCTACACGAATTCTGCATATGTTTTTCATTTGCATTAGAAACGACAGAGGTAACTCTATGTGTAACTTTTTTGGTGTTAGTCACACTATTTGAAGCATTGAGAGTTCTTGCATGATCTTTAAGAAATTCTATAAGATCTGTTAGATTAGGCAAATTCTCTTTCTCTAATTTTCTTTCCCACCATATTTTGGTGTTAGGATCTAATTTTTGCCCTAAAATGTATGCAAATACATTAGAAGAAAAACTGTTAACACTCTGATTTAAAACTTCTAATGATGTCACACATTCATTTGTAATGTCAATTAAGTTTAATAATGCTCACGCAGACTCATTTTGCATAGGATGCATATTCATAAATCATCTCAGATGAGCATACACTTGTTCACGGTGATTAGAGAACCTTTCTTCTAGTAATGAAAAGGCTAATTTATAATTAGAGTCAACTATGGTTAGCGCAGATTTTAAGTACTGTAATTTGACTGCATCTGTTAAATTAGGATTTGAATCAACACTGGCTAAAAAGATATCTTTAAATGAAAGCCACTCATGTAAGTTACCCGAAAACGTTGGCAAACTAATTTTGAGTAATTTAACATTGTTCTCAGTATTCGTGCAAACCGAAGGCTCTGATTTAATTTCTTTGGAAAGTTTAGCTAATTTATGATTTAATTCGACTCCTACATCTAAGAGAATATTGTCAATCTCTTCTTTCTCTTTTACATAAACATCAATACGTTCTTCCGTACATAACCCGAACAAAGAATCGAAATTAGAACTTATCTCTGTCTCAAACACTTTAAACTTATTCTTCAGTACTTCCAAGTCACTTTCTTGGACATTTTCATCCGCAACCTTTTAACTTCATTAACTGCGTTTTCAATGTACGTTTTTTCGCTAATACCTCATTTAGTGATATTTTAATTAGCAAAAGTCAATAAACAAATAAAGAGCTTCCAAAAGGAGGAGGGTACTTACCCTTTTGTTTCTACAAAACTTCAATCTTGAAGTATCCTATATAATTCTTCATTTCACAAACTGAAAGTAATATCACAGTCTCATAAACTTCATTAGCTGTTCCGGCTCTGATCGACCACAAAACTTGAATTGACTTACTCTATTTTCCATCGATAGCTATATATTATAATAAAATAACACCACACACATTACACAGTTTCAATACATTTATTTTCCATAGCGACTCTCTGGCGCTAGGTTTCACCTTACAGCGTAACATATGAATCGCAACTTTCAATGTACAACAAAAAATCAAGTTTCTCACAGAATACATTTCAACTACCTCAAATGATAAGTCCTGATGAAGAATCTCTGAACACGTTAGAAAGTTACAGCATGACCACTATTTGGAACAGTTCACAAGAAAGTCAATTTAAACACCACGCGTCATAACATCTGCTGGATTCTCTTTTGTTGAACAATAGGACCACTCTGTCGGCTGTGTTAACTTCCTAATCTCGTTAACTCTGTTGGCGATGAAAGATTTCCATTTGGTACTGGTACCTTTAATCCAGCATAGCACTATTTTGGCATCAGTCCAATAAAATATTCTCGAGGATTTCTTTTGATCGAGCAATTTTTTCACTCCAGAACCTAAGCGTGCTGCTAGTAATGCAGTAAGTAATTCAAGACGAGGTAACGTAATTCTTTTCACAGATGCAACACGACATTTTGATGCGATGAAACTCACAGAAATTTCTTCTTGCTTACACAGTTTTACGTAGACAACAGTACTGTACGCCCTCTGACTGGCATCTGAAAAGCAATGGATCTCTATGAAATTGGCTTCGGGATTCAAAATGAATCTTGGAACTGTAATTTTACTTAGATGATGACACTCACAGCACCACTTTGCCCACTTTTGACAGATATCTGTAGGTAGTTTATCATCCCATGTAAATTTTCGAACCCAAAGTTCTTGTAGCAAGAATTTAAGTCTAACAGTAAATGGAGTTATTAACCCAAAAGGATCAAAAATCTTCCCGGCAGTTTTCAAGATGAACCATTTCTTATTATGCTTATTCTTACGGAATTCCATCAAACTGTCTTCATTAGTATCCCAAGATCTTAAGTGTCTTGTTTGACTCATTGATTTTATATGGATGGATCTCGAACTCTTCTTTTTTACAGTTTCTCATCAGCTCAGGATCATTGGATACCCATTTATGCAAGTTCATATTTGCTGCACTCATAATTTGTTTAGCTTTACGCGATAAGCTTAGAGCATCATCTATACTGTCCTGTCCAATAATAAAATCATCAACATAAACACAAGAATTCAATATTTCAAATACATCTGGCTGCTCATCTCGATATTTTCTAATGTGTTCTTTAATTGTTGCAGCCAACACAAACGGACTTGACTTAATCCCAAAATTTACGCACTTGAATCTATATGTCACTAGTTTTAGATCATTTAACTGCGTCTTGATCCTTTTCTGCCAAAGCAATCTGCAAAAATGCTTTTTCTACATCCGCTGAAATTGCAACTTTATTTAATCGGAAATTAATTAGCAGATGGAACATATTAGGATTTAAATTTGTCCCTGTCCATAGACAATCGTTCAGTGATTGCTGCCATCAAACACTGTTCTAGTCTTCATTGAAGCACTGGTTTCTCTAAATACTGGTTGGTGTGGTAGGTAAAATACTGGTTTACCGATACGTATATTTCCATCTGACACTCTTTCAATGATACCTTGTTTGAGATAATCATCTAATATTTCACTATATGTAGAAAACAGTGTTTTGTCATGATTCATTCGCTTTGCAAGAGTATTTCCCGTCAATAGCTATATATCATAATAAAATAACTCCACACACATTACACAGTTTCAATACATTTATTTTCCATAGCGACTCTCTGGCGCTAGGTTTTACCTTACAGCATAACATATAAATCGCAACATCCAATGTACCACAAAATCAAGTTTTTCACAGAATACATTTCAGTGCCAATTCCGGCGGCGCGTGCGCCATTAGCCAAGATTCCGCTCTGGCGCCAAGCATTTCTCAGCTAATATGAAACACTTTTTTATACAAAAAATTAAAGGCATAAATATAAAATTGACACAAAATATATTTTTCATACAGCTATGGGAAAATACATGTAGTACCTTTTTAAAAAAATATTACATAATCTTTCATACAAGTATTGCGGTGTCTGACACGTTACTAGAGAAAGAACAGAGAGAGAAATATTACAGTATACAGAAGAGCAGATATTTAAAAGTATAAACAATGCGTGCTGCGATGAAGCCAACAGCAACGTTTGATGGAAAAGGCTCATTAATGACCTTCCTCGAGCCAGCTGGACCTGCATTACACTGTGTACCCCGTAAACCAGATACAAAAAATTACAATAGCTACGAGAAACTTAAAAAAGGTCAAGCTCTCAGCTGGTACAGACGAAATGGCAAGTTCTTGTTGGGGATCCAGGTTCAGAGACACAACTGGGAAATCTTCAAGGCTGCATTGTTAAAAGCATTTCCAGTTGTGAAAGACCGTGCGAAGCTACAGACAGAATTGTTTAGCAAATATCACATGAATTTTGATAATTTAACAGGTTTATTTTAAGAAAAATTTAAGTCTTTAATCTACTATATGGGAAGAGGTCTGATAGTGAACTTATTGAGGTGATTTTATCCTGTCTATTGCTGTCAGCTCAAGACTTTCTTGAAGTCTGCAATCCGCGAACATTAGAAAACCTCTTCCAGCTTGCGGTGAAGTTCCAAAGAACAAGAAACGTGCAGAACATGTGTTCAAAACAGTTTCGACAATATTTAAGGATTCCTCCGCAGAAGAAACCGAAAGTTCAGCAGAGGGTGAATCGGTAGATGGGAAATGATGGAAAGTCTGGGAGCAAAAAAACACTGGTAAATCTAAGGCTTTCGGATACAAAAACCAGCAAAAAGAGGAGGTGGAAAAGCAAAATGTAAACTAACAGCGATGATTGAAAAGGGGGCACAGTCACCGAGTGGGAAGAAAAGTCCCTCAGAAATCCATTTGAACTCGCTCAGTGGTGGTGCAAAATCTGGCCTTGCTGGAGAACTGAATAACATGTGGAGTACTGAATAACATGCCAACCACTGCTCTCCTGGACACCAGAGTTCAGTATTGCTTACTCTCACAGGACTTCTTTAAAATGCATTTTCGTCGTTATAGATTATTTAAAACCACGGGACAACAAGTAATTGCTGCCCAAGGCAAGCAATGAGTATGTTTGGGAAAAACCGCATTCCATGTACAAATTAAAAATGAAGTGTTTAAAAGTAAATTTTCTAGTGGCGAAAGATTTGCTAACATCAGTAATATTGGGGGTTGATTTCTTATGCACACAGCTAGCACGAATCTTAATTTCGAGAGTTCTATGTTGCAGGCACACATGGACCCTGTGGAAGAAGAGGAAGGGGTTATGCCGGAAATAAGCCTGGACCACCTGAAACCACAAGGAGGGAAAAAAAAAAAAAAAAAAAAAAAAGAAAAGAAAAATTTGGTAAGAAAATTTATTTCTTTATTTGATGAGAAGCCAGGCTTCTGTCAAGTGGTGACTCATGCTATTGATACAGGCAACGTTCCTCCAGTCCGGTCTAAACCATATAGATACGACATGGTTAAAGAACACATTTTGGAACATCATACACAGAAAATGATAGATAATAAAATCATTGTGCTGAGCACTAGTCCGTATGCAAGTCCGGTCGTCCTTTGGAGAAAAAAAAAAAGGCTACCGCCCGAGCACCCGGACTCATAAAGGTTTGCAGATGATTATCGCAAACTCAACAGCATAATAAAATATCCCATGTATCCCCACCAATAATTGATGAAATAATCAGAAAAATTAGCTCCACTAAATACATGACAATGTTAGACCTACTCTGGTTATTTTCAAATCTCTGTAAAACCTGAAGATGTCGAAAAGATAACTTTCATCACAAAGTCAGGCGTCTATGACTTCTTAAGAATGCCGTTTGGTTTAAGCGGAGCACCGGCTACATTTCAAAAAGCCATGGATACAGTTTTAAGGCCAGTTTTGGGTAAAAGTACAATAATTTACGTAGATGACATAATAATCACCAGCGAAATGATAGACAAACACATTAAACATTTGGAGGAAGTTTTTGCCTTGCTTAATGAGGCCGGCTTCAAAATAAACCCAAAGAGGTGTAAGTTTACTGCCAAGGAGTTGTGATACCTTGGGTACAAGATTTCAAGTAAGGGCATTGAGACCGACAATTCCAAGATATTAGCAATTAAAAGCTATCCTCCCACAAACAAGGCTAAGAAATTATCTTCATTTTTGGGCTTGTGTTCCTATTATAGGGTATTCACATTAAAGACTTTTGCAAAGACCGTCAAGCCTCTTTTAGTGCTTAAACGGGAGGGGGGGAGGAAACAGATTTTCTTGAAAAGCCGAGGCGAACATGGCTTTTGAACAGTTGAAAAATGCCCTAATTATTGCCCCAGTCCTCAAATTCCCACAAGGGGAAAAAATTAGAGATTGCTGAGGATATACCCAATTACACAATTGGTGCGGTTCTTTCCCAAAAAGGGCAGCCCAGAGCTTTTTTTTTTTTTCAAAAATGCTTAACTCAACTCAAAGGAACTACTCGGTAACAGAGCGAGAAACGCTTGCTGTTTTATTTTAGAGGCTCAGCAATTTTGCATTTACTTCGGAAGTTCTCTGATAACAGTATACTCGGATCATGCAGCAGTCCGTCGCTTGTATTCGGAGAAAAATCTGTCGCCCTGCCTGATACAGTGGACATTAAAATTACAGGAATTTATTTAATTATATGCCTGGAAAACAAAATTTACTAGCTGATGCCCTTTCAAGAATTAAGATTGATGAGGAGGGGAATACAATCAAGCAAGCTATGCTCACTTCGAAAGTCATCGTGTTTTGGCCTCCTCGGTGATTGCGGTGATTTGTGCCCAGAGGGCGCACCGCACAAAAAGTTAGTTGCGTTACAGAACGTAAGGGAAGCGGACACGCCAAAATGTCGGGCGTAGTACCGCTAATTGAGGTAATTGCATCGTATCTGTCAGGTGGCAGAAAACTAATATGATGTATCAATTCACATGCCAGGTGGCAGAATATGTCTATCATGTACATGCCAGGAGGCATAACGCTTGTAAACATGCCAGGTGGCATACGACTTGTAAATAAATTGTAAATAAATGTACAGTAAAATATCTTGGTGCAATAGATCAAGGAACAAGCATCAACAACCTTCTGATCATTTGGATACGTATATTTTTTCTGGTGACACCGGACTTGATTTGTGGAGATGAAGAATGGACGAAGAAAATGAGTGAGTTCATGACTGAAAAGCCAGGATTTAACGCGAAGAAATTCGAGGTAGGCCCTTTTTCATTTTTCCAGTTTTGAATAGAATTGTTGAATAAAAATCTTGGTGATTATTATAGTTGATAGAATCTAATGGTAAAATGGAGGCTATGAATAAGGCAAAGAAGTTGCGTACGGTGACGCGTAGCTTAACTACTAAGTTGATGAGTAAAATAGATTCTGCATTGTTAGAAGAGGGTGAAACCGTGGATGAGAAATTAAAAGAATTACTCGAAATGTTACTTGAAAAATCGCAGTTGTTGAAACAATACGATTCTGAGATTGAAAAACTTATAATTACGGAACAGGAGTTAGAAACAGAAGTAATTTCCGCGCAGGAATATCAGGAAAGAATTATAAGTTTTAAATGTAAAATTCAGGAAAAATTAAGAAAAAACGCGTGTAAAGTTGAATCTAGAAATTCTAGTGAGGAAACTATATCCCCGAAGTTGAAAACTTGTGAAGTTAATACTTTAAAATTGCCAAAATTAACGATTACAAAACATTACGGTGATCCTTGTTCTTGGCTTGAATTCTGGAATCAGTTTAGTAATTCCATTCACCAAAACGAAAGTCTCAGTTCGGTTGACAAGTTTTGTTATTTAAAATCGCTTTTGGGAGGTTTAGCTTTAAATGCTATTAGTGGATTAACATTTACTAGTGAAAACTATACGGTGGCTGTTGATATACTAAAAAACCGTTTCGGCAGAGATGACCTACTAATTAATGCGCATATGAATAAATTGTTGAGTTTAGAACCTGTAAAATATTCCGGAAATACGGCTTCTTTGAGGAAGCTTTATGACGATATAGAAATACAAATAAGGAATTTAAATTCTTTAAATGTTACTAGTGGTTCTTATGGACATTTATTATCCCCTATTTTGTTAAAGTTAATACCCGAGAATTTAACTCTAGAATTCACTAGGAAAAGAAGTGATAAACAAAATTTCGATGTTAATGAACTACCAACGTTCTTGAAAACTGAAGTGGAATGTAGGGAAACATCAATGATGTTAGCGCGTTCTAAGATTTTTGATGTAAATGAAACATCAATACGAAACAAAAGTTCCCATCAAGGTTATCAAAATAAATCTTACATGCATTCTAAAAGAAATATTTACAGTAGGAATAAGCAAGGTGCTTCAGTATTAACTAGTCAAAGCGAAACTCCCTCTAAATACTTTCAAAAATCACATTTTAATCCAAATCGAAAGTTCTCTACCCCGCCTAAGAAAGAGAATCAAAATGTCTGCATATTTTGTTTATCTGCTTGTCATATGAATCATGATTGCGCACTTGATTTAAAGGCTCGCCGAAAGGCATTAATGGTTCGAGGTTTATGTTTTATTTGCTTTTCGAAAGGGCATCCAAGGCGTTTCTGTGCTCATAAAGATGAAAAATGCAGACTGTGCAATGTCCAAGGTTTACATAATTCGTTAATATGTGACGCCGCATCGAAAGGTTTAGAGACGGATACTTCCAATAAGACAAAACAAACGCCAATCCCTGAAGCTTCTCTTTCGCTCTTATGTAATGAAAATAATAACAAAATTAAACCACCGACTTCCGTTCTTTTACAGACTTTTCGGCAACAGTTAGGTATAAAGGGGGGAACGAAAAGGTATTACGTTGTATGCTAGATTCAGGGTCAACAAAGTCATTCATCTTACGAAAAGTGGTTGATTCACTGGGGTTGAAAATTATTAATAAAGAAGCGCTTATCATTTTCACATTAGGATGCAAAGATGCAAAAGAGCGCTTGTATGACATCGTAGAAATCGTACTGCAAAATGTAAACCATCCCAATAAAAAGATAAAAATTAATGCAATAGTCATTGATTCTATAACACTAGGGCAAGTAAAAGTTCCTTCTCGGTGGATACGACAGATAGCGTTTGAGAAGGGAATAGAATTAGCAGATGCTGGTACAAGTGACGAAATTCAAGTATTAATAGGTTCGGATTATATTTGGGAAATTTTAGGAGAACGAAACGTGAAGATTTGTAAAAAATTAGTCGCAACAGAAAGCACTTTCGGTTTTGTGATTCAAGGCAAGGACGAAGGATCAAAGTGTAAGGACGCAAGAGTTAATCATATAACCGTTGTAAATGAGGACTTAGATTATGAAAGAGTTAAAAAATTATGGGAATTAGAAGCAATTGGGATAAGTTCGAATAAAGAAATATCTCTATCAGATAAAGAAATTTTAGAGTCATTTGAACGAAATACAACTTACAAGAATAAAAGGTATGAAACTCGATTATTGTGGAAAGAGGGTGTTGAAGGTTTAAATAACAATTATGAAATCGCGAAACAGCATTTACAATTTTTAAATAATAAGTTTCAGAAAAATAGTGAGCTATATTTAAAATATAATGAGATAATTAATGAACACTTGAGAGATGGTATACTGGAACGGGTAGATACGTATTTAAATAGTAGTTTGAAAACGGGGTATTACATGCCTCATCACACGGTAGTGTGCGAGCAGAAGGATTCTACTAAGGTTCGAATAGTTTTTGACGCTTCTTCTAAAAGTAAGGGAAATTTATCACTTAATGATTGTTTGGAAAGCGGACCTAATTTAAATCCTGATTTGCTAAAGCTTATCATTAAATTCAGGGTACATTCAATTGCGTTTTGTGCCGACATTCAGCGTGCATTTTTAGAGGTAGGCTTAGCTAAAGAATATAGGGATTTTTTAAAGTTTTTGTGGATAAATGAAGAAGGGTCAAATCTCGATCACAGTAATTCCAACTTACAAGTTCTTCAACACAATCGAGTTCCTTTCGGGGTCAAGTGCTCACCTTATTTATTAACAGCTACAGTAAGACTGCATTTAAAAAAGTATGAAGATGCCTACGAAGAGGCATGCAGTATGTTAAAAGAGCTTTACGTAGATGATTTAATTTCTGGGACAGTCAATGTAGCAAAGGCCTTACATTTAAGCAAGGACATGATTTTCATTCTTAGCGAGGCCAGTATGAATTTACGTAGATGGGTTTCAAACTCACCTGAGCTGAATGAACTATGGAAACTTAATGGAATTGACTCTCGTGAAACATCTGAAGACTCTTTGGTACCGTTGAAAGTTTTAGGTCTTATCTGGGACAATGTCAATGATAATTTGAAAATAGATGTATCTCAGTTTGAGAAGTTACAAAATCTCAAAGTAACTAAACGCATCATTTTAGCAGCATGTGGTATGCTCTTTGATCCCTTAGGAATTATGAATCCATTTACTGTTCGAATTAAACTCTTAATGCAAACTATGTGGGAAAAGGGCATTCAATGGGACGAAAGTGTTCCCCTTGATACAGAATTCATATTTCAGGAATGGTTAAAAGAAATTGAAAAAATAAAGTTTTTCGAAATTCCCAGACAGTACTTCAGTGATATGTGTTGGAAGTTTATAGAAGTTCACATATTTTCTGATACCAGTCCCAAGTGTTATGGTGCCGTAGCATATTTTAGATTTAAGAAGAAAAATAAATGTAAAACAAGTTTCATAGTGTCGAAATCCCGTTTGGCTCCATTAAAAAGGGTAACACTCCCTAGGCTTGAATTTTGGGAACATTAATTTCTGCAAGATTAGGTTCGTATTTGCAATCGATATTTCCGCAGTTGGATAAGGGAAATATATTTTACTGGACTGATTCCCAAATTTGCATTCACTGGATCAAGGGATCTGCCAACGAGTGGAAACAATTTGTTAGAAATCGTGTGGTAGAAATCAAGGAGAAAACAATTTTAAACAACTGGTACTTTTGCAGTGGGAAGACAAACCCTGCTGATAAACTTACGAGGGGCATGGATGCTGAAGCTCTAATTAATGATAGTGATTGGTTTTCTGGGCCACCCTGGCTTTCAGAAGTAGATATTCGACATCACATAAACGAAATGAATACCGAAGCTGACTTGCAAAACGTTAGTGAAGAACGTAAATGTGTTACTTTGAAAACACTTGTGGAGTCTACAGAATCGTTACTAAATCTTAAACTGTACGGAAATTTAACCAAAGTACTGGGAATAATGGCTTATGTTCTGCGCTTCGTGAACAACTGTAAATCCGCTCGTGAAAAGCAATCTGGTATGCTTACCGCCTATGAGTTACGGAAGGCTTCAGAATTTCAAAGGTGGTTAGCAAATGAAAACATAAGGTGGATATTCAACCCGCCTGCTGCTCCACATCATGGTGGTATATGGGAGGCAGCTGTTAGATCTATGAAGCTGCATCTAAAGAAATGTGTTGGAACTCAAATTTTGACTTATGAAGAGTTTCTAACTCTAATTGCACAAATTGAAGCATGCTTAAATTCGAGGCCAATAACACCGGTCTCCAGTGATCCCAATGATTTGACAGCTTTGACTCCTGGACACTTTATTATAGGGACTTCTTTAACAGCTGTTCCGGAACAAGATTTAACCGAAGTACGAGTGTCTCCATTGCAAAGATGGCAACTAACACAGCAGATGTTCCAAGGGTTTTGGAAGCGGTGGTCTAAAGAGTACTTGTGCCAACTACAGCAGCGTAGCAAATGGAGACAGCCTAGCAGAAATATTCGTCTAAATGACTTGGTTCTCATTAAAGAAGATAATATGCCTTCATTACGTTGGAAACTCGGGCGAGTAATAGAAGTGTTTTCTGGAAGAGACAATAATGTCCGAGTGGTTAGACTAAAAACTGTGCACGGGGACATTAAACGTCCTATTACCAAACTGTGTCTTTTACCAGTTGAAGAACATTAACTTAAGTGTTTGGTTTATATATGTTTTATTAATTTTTTTTATTTCTTATTGTACTAATAATTTTATTTGTTTGTTCTAGTTTAATCCTCATAGTTAACGTTTCAATATAGTACGATATAAGATGTTTTGCTAGAAGATTGGTAAGTGTAACATGTAATTTTATACTTTTTGAAGGTTTTTGTATGTTTTCAGTTTCTATATTTTTCATTTACTTGTTTGCATATATTGAAGATTGTATTAAGATGAATGTAATTCATCGGGGGGGGGAGGATGTTTTGGCCTCCTCGGTGATTTGTGCCCAGAGGGCGCACCGCACAAAAAGTTAGTTGCGTTACAGAACGTAAGGGAAGCGGACACGCCAAAATGTCTGGCGTAGTACCGCTAATTGAGGTAATTGCATCGTATCTGTCAGGTGGCAGAAAACTAATATGATGTATCAATTCACATGCCAGGTGGCAGAATATGTCTATCATGTACATGCCAGGAGGCATAACGCTTGTAAACATGCCAGGTGGCATACGACTTGTAAATAAATTGTAAATAAATGTACAGTAAAATATATTGGTGCAATAGATCAAGGAACAAGCATCAACAACCTTCTGATCATTTGGATACGTACACATCGAGTCCCGCGAGTCTATCATTGAAGAATTAAGAAAGGATCCTAAATTCAAGGACATTTATGCATATCTTGAAGAAGCTGAAAATTTTGAGCATGACTTAACAGTTATTGCAATGTGGCGCATTACGAAGTAATTGATAAATTACTGTTTTAAACGAAGTTAACAAATGAGAATCAGGAATACTGGCCAGTGATCCCAGCGAGTTTCCATTTAAATGTTTTAGAAGAACTCCAAGAATCCCCATTGGCAGGACACCTTAGAGTTCGTAAAACCGTACAGAGGGTCCGCGAAGTGGTTTATTTTCCGCAGTTACACCATATGTCAGGTCGTGTCACTTGTGCCAATTAATAAATGATGTTAATTACAACCTGGCCGGGTATTTTAAAAATATAAAGACTACTTTCCCAAATGAAATGGTTGGCATTGATTTGCTCAGACCCTACCCTAGAAAAAGAATACATAAAAACAGATTTGTTAACCATAGCTAATCATTTTTCACAATGGGTAGAAATAGTCCCCCTTAAACGAACTTCAGCTAAAAATAGTCGCAGATTAGTTTTAAATAAGTATATTATAAAATATGGGGCCCCACTAAAAGTAATATCAGATAATGGCAAACAATTTGTTAGTACTATATTCAAAAATCTTTGCACAGGACTTGGTATATGCCATCTAAAAATGGTACCATATAGACAGCAATCAAATATTGTGGAACGCGTAAATAAGATTATTCTAAAAATTATTAGGGAATACGTTAATTACCACAACTGCTGGGACAGCTGCGTCAGTGAGTTAGGTTTTGCCTTGAGAACAGCAACACACGATACTACACAAAAGACCTTTCCAAAACTATTTTTTGGGAGAAACATTTTAATGCCTTTAGACATGCAGTTCTTTGTACAGCAAAAGCAAGAAGAATTCAAGTTCAAAGACATACAGAAAATTATCGATGAAGCAATTAAAAACTCTGATGTAGCCAGGCAGAAACAGAAAATATACTACCACAGAAATAGAAGGGAAATGGAATATACAGCGAGGCAGAAAGTATTAAAAGTAAAACATTCCTATCATCCACACGCAAAAACAGGGTCGCAAAATTCGAGGAAAGGTTTGAAGGGCCGTATATAATGGCGAGAATAAACGAAGCCACTTTGTTATTTAAAAGCTGAAAATGGCCAGCAAGTGGTTACAAATAGTGATCAAATCAAACCATATTATAATCGTACTGATTTTCAAGTTTTACAGAATTCGTTGCAAGATCCTGGATGTGAACAAAGAATTCTGCCATGTCAGAAGCCGAGCTGGAGTCCCCCAACAGCAAAAAGGAAACAGATTGTGAAGCCGGAACAATCACAGGCCAAGCAGAGGTCCAGGCTCAGCGAAACGGAAGAAAACAAGGCCTACGAACGAACACGACAAAACAAATGATTCAAGAAAAACACCAGTATTGGTGGCCTGCTTAGGAGGTCCCAGTGAAACAACTGTTTAAATGAGGTACGAAATCAACAAAATGTAAGCTACGCTTTCCTGCAACAACGACCACTAGGGAGGCCCAAGGAGGTCTTGATTGGAGAATGACATGGAATACAAGACCAGCCGAAACAGCCGTGCCAGCCCAACCAGTAAGAAGGTCAAAATGGAGGTGGAAAGACACGAGCCCTGTCCGAAGTTAAGAGGAAACTGCAATTTCAAAACTCATAGCCATCCCGCAAAAACCCAGAGGTTCATCGACAAAGAGCAGAAGAGGAAAAGGAATGACGGAAACGACATGGATTATCAAACTCATAGAGGGCTGGAATTATTAAGACATCCGACGTTAGAGCAGTTCTGCTTCATCAGGATGGAGTAATACAGAAAGAAAAAAGATAAGTGAAAATGTCTTTGTTAGCTTATTTTACATACAAAGTTCAATTTATGTTATGTAGTTGTATGTTGCTCAATACTGTTGAAAGAAGAAAAGTTTTAATTCAGAAATAGAGAGAACTTAGTTGTAAATACCCTTTAAGCAAAAAGATTTTTGTGTTCACAATTTGGTGAGAATGTAGTAGTAAATACTTTTTTAAGAACACGCAAGTTGTGAAATTTAAATTGTGAATATCTTTTTGTCGGAAAGACTTCCTTGAACAGTGAAATTTCTTAACTGAAGATTTCATGAAAAGATGGTAAATTATATTTAAGCAACTACGACTTTTGATGTTAAGTGAATTTAAAATGTGATGTATAAATATCTGTTCAAAGTACAAATGTTAAATGTCAGTGTTAAAGTGTCTTAAGTTTAAACTTGTAAAAAAGATAAATTTTGGCCGATATGCAAGTGAATTTATGAAACAATTGAATGTTTTAGAATATGTGTGTTTAATGTTAGGCTCTCCAGCTAACACTTTAAAGTTAAACTTAAGCTCTCGCTTAGTACATTAGGAAAGAGCTTGTGCATGGGGAGTCTTTTTGAGGTCTAGTAAGTCAAGCTTAACAAATGTTAGATGATGGTTAGCAGTAGTTTTTGTTCGCAGTAACACAACATGAGTACCCTAAGTACATTCAGAACAATGTCTGGAGAGCATTGGGGAAAGAGAAGTTTAAATATGAATGAAAGTTGTGTGAGGGCCAAATGATGCCAGTAAAGGAGTAATTGTAAGGAAGATAGAAATTTTTGTAAAAGAAAGTACTAATGCTATTTCCTTCTAGATAATTTGGAAGGACTCAAAGCCTAAAACTCCTTGACCAAGAAGTTGATGTTTGTCAAGAAACAGATGAAAATTTATAAAATGTCTAGTTTTAGACTTGCTGTAAAGTTGGCCCTGAACAGAAAGTTTAAAATGATAACTAGGTAATGAAAGTGTTAGGAAGTGTTACATTGAGCTTTAAGAAGTTGTTTAAGCCTTTAAAATCTTAAACAAGGTCATTTTGAGACATTATTTTCCGAGTATTTAAAGCCTGGTCGGGAAAACTGTAAGGTTTATGTTAATTTTTCTAATACTTAATCTTTAGTTAAAAGTTACTTTCCTATATTCCTGAATTTCAACTTACAACTTCCGGCCAGAAGGTATTTTCAGAATCGTGTTTGAATGCAAATGTGGAGAAGTATTTAACTATGAAGTTCTACTGACTTCATAAGAGAGCTAGTGATTCTGACGAGCACGTGTTCACCTTTTTAGGCTACTCTCTCTCTTAAGCTATCATTACGCTCGGCCGTACTTTAGGCCCTTGATAGCTTCGCCATTATTTAGCATTAAGGGGCCAACTCTTAGAATCTTGAATATAGCTTTAGCTATATCTTTTTAGTTAGATTAGTTAAGTTGTAGTCCTTAGTTTCCTGAATTCAAGCCTGAGCAGAGGCTTTATTGTAACTCCAAGAAAGGAGTTATCTGTTAAACTTTATTTGGAATAATAAAGCGTAATTTAGCCATTCTCATGTTTTGTTCTCTGTCTCACAAACTCAAGTGATTATTCGTTTATCAGTTCTTAAGGTTCCTCAATTTTAACTTTAATTTAAAGGTACCCAGGTTGGAATCTTAAAATGTAGAGAAAATAAAGTTCCCCCATATGCCCTTCGAGTGCTGAACATCACCATATGCCAGAAAATGTTTCGCAGTTAAACCTAACATGGGGGGCAAAAAAAGAGTATGTTTTTTATCGAGATATTTGGATTCTTCCATTTATTATTTCTTATAATATAAACAGAAAATCCTAATACCTACAAATAAAATAAAAATTCAAAATAAGTTAATTAGTAAGTAGTAGTAACAACATGTTCAGATATTTAAATTATTTCTGTACAAAAATGAAGTAAAAACCTAAGAATTTAAATATCAGTTACTATTATCCCACAGCCAAAATTAGGTACAAAACTCCACATTGCATTTTACATTTGTAGAGTAACATAATAAATATTCACAAAGATAAGGCAAGAGATTCCAATTAATAAGGTTTTACAGCCTTTTGACATAATTCATGCACATCATTAAAATACGAAATAAAACTTCTGTTTCAACATACCAAATATATGGTGAGCTACCAGTAACATTTCACTCTCTATCGCATTTAATATCGTAGGCCCATGGACAGAAACTAAAGTATATCATATATGATATGCTGGGAATGAAGAGGTTAAAGCAAATGAGCACCCGCCATGATGGCTTTCAAGACTTTTCTTGATACTAGATGGACATGGATGGGAAAAGATAAATGCAGAATTCGAAAATACTGACTTTAGAAATAAATATTATAATGCTGTTGAAATGAGTAGCTTACTAGCTATGTACGCATAAAACTGAGTGAATACAAAAATCCAGTAAGATTCTTATTATAAATTGTTAATTTTTAAGTATTATTTTAAGTATTACAATAATATGATTTTCAGAATTTTTCTTGATCTGAAATTCCCACTGATAATTTTAGATTATAGCAGTTTTCACGTACAAAAAATGCTGAGCACAAATTGTGCATGGCATGAAAAAAAAATAACCAACTGAATAGCAATTAAAAGAAAACTGTTAAGTGCAAATTGTGTGTGGCTTTTGGGAAGGACAAACTAGCACAAAACATATAGAAATAAAATGTAACAAAATTACACCCATATTTATTTTCGCATATCGTTTCTCATTTATACTTACTTCCTGTATATGGTTTCTGGGAGCTGTTGCTAACATTACTTGAAAAAGATTTTTGTTTCCTATGCACAGGCAGTCCCATAAATGTTGCTAAATATGGCTAACATAGAACTGTTTTGAGAAAATATATTTTATCTCGTAACAGATTATACAAAAAAAGGCACAAAAATGCATCTATATACTAATGATGAAAGTAATTAGAGATGAGTGTTAAAAGTGCTTAAGTAAGGCCAAGGGAAAAAGATATTGTGTTGGAAATCAGTTCTACAATTCCTAACAGAACTACAGTTTTATTCAATTTCAGGAAGAACAAATTACATCCAATAAACATACTCTCTCAATTAAAAATGTGTTAAACAATTCTTGAGTAGAATAGTCAAGTTGTCTGATTAAAGTAGGGTTGAATTTTTACCGTGATTAATTGCAAAAGTGGTAATTTTATTTCACAATTGTCTCTTAAACATCCTTTGCCAAAAGCTGTCCTAATTTTTTTAAACCCTTTCTTTTTAGATTAAATACCTGTTTGTGCAGCTAGCAGGTATTGTGAAAAAGATATAAAATACATAACGACTTTAATGAACCCCACTAGTATAATTTCACAGTCCAGCTGGTAATTAATAGAAATGAAGAACTTCATTACTGCTTTTAAATACTTTAGTTTGTTGATCAATAACATTAAAATTCTAGAAAAATAAAACATCTTACATTTTGCCAAATTATTACATACTGAATATTTTTTTTAAATTTTTTTTTTATTTTGGTATAAGGCAATACACTTATTTTAAATTCATTGATTAATTTTAAATGGCAAATACCTTGAATTTGTCAAGTGGTGACACATTTCTTTTAACAGGGTTCATACACATTTCTGCACAGGAAAATTAAATACTTTTAAGGACCATTAATGAAAACAATTAAGGACCTATGAGAAAATGGGAACTGAATAAATTCAACTAAAAATATTATCTATGCCTGAACTTCACTTTTGTAATACCATCCTAAAAATAAAATAAATCTGTAAGTACGATGCATTATTATTAAACATGACTTATTAAACTAATTAAGACTTATTAAACTTAACTAATTATTATTAAGTCTGAGAATAAAATATATGAAATTTATCAAGGAGCATTATATATTTTACACTTATAAGAACTGAACATATTTAAAATATTATTTTTTTATTTATGTTTTACTAATAGTTAGTTTTATGTTGATTTTATTTTATATCTCATTTTGTCACATACTTGCTCAGCCTAGAGCTTTAGTAAATAGTAAGCAGATTTTATGTCAAGCGGCATAGGTTAAAATGAGAAGTAAAATCATAATCAGTATGATTCACAACAAAAGACTGGCTGTTGTCACTGCACTGCTGCTGCTTACCTAGAGAAAGACCTGCTGATCAGAACAAACCTGAAAGGCCTGATGTAGGCACGTTTGGCAAGTTCTGAAAGTTAGCTGAGCTGTCTGACGCCGTTAGTGTTGTACCTTCATGTTCTTCAAAATACCATACAATTTGGTATTTTACATAATAAGCCACTAAAGCACCAGAATTGATAAGTTGTTTTGTATCATTTTAAGTCTCACTAGATGCAAAGAACAAGATTTACTTGAATTTTTACATTTTTGTGTTTTATCTTGTGACCACAGTGACTATTAATGAACGGCAATAACTCACTTTAATATGTAGAGGTAATTTTTAAGGGTAAGCAGTTAGCTATAAATAATTAAATTAGGTAACCTTGGTCATTATGGATTTACATGGCCACTATTAAATTTTATTTTTTTAACAATATTTGTTAAAAAGCCCTACTAAATCAAAATCTAGTAAAATTTCACAGTTGAAAATACATGTTATTTATGACACTGATTCTAAAACGATATTAGAATAATTACACATTAAAAGCTACAAAACATTTATGTTTTGTAACAACAACACTCAACAAAATATTTATCCGTCATTTCAAATTTGAAGCCTTAACAACAACACTCAACAACATTTATGTTTTGTAACAACAACACTCAACAAAATATTTATCCGTCATTTCAAATTTGAAGCCTTCCCAAACATTTTGGCTAGTTTATACCGATTTCCTTCCCTTTAAGCATCTTTCCTAACAATAATTAGAGATTTGTCTCAATATGCAAACCAATGCTTTCACTAGTGCCTGCAAGCTTTATCTCCTAACTTGTCAACCTTTCCACAATGCACCTATGAGGATTTACTTGATCTGGTAAAAGTTAAATAGTCCCAAACCCCCGACAGACGTGGAGCAAATCATAGTTATGTCTGAAAATAACTACAATATCAGACAAAGGTTTAAATAAGACTCTTATTTTAAAAGAACTTAGAACATAAAAGCATGATGCTAATAAAATCAACTACTGCTCACGGTGGTGTAATTAAACAAGAACAGTCAAATTCAAACTAAAAATGTGGACTAGTGGTATAAGATAATATAATTTAATTTTAATTTAATCTGGCTCAGTAACTCTATCATATGAGGAAAGAGAAATGGAAAATTATAGTAAAGGTTAAAATCATAAGCAATTGGGTATTTTACATACTAACTGCACATATCTTTGAAGAGTAATTTTCTTTATTCTTTCTTCAACACGTTTCCTTTTCATTTTAGAATTTTTGGATTTAATTAAGGATTGCTGTTATTCTAAAAAAACACTAAATGTATTTAAATGTATAAAAAAAGTAGCTAATCTTATTTCTTTAGTAATACAGTCAAAAGTCGTTAGTTTGGACACCCATAATCCAGAATGATCTATAATCCGGACCTCAAAGCTAAAAACTTTCTGCGCATGTGCCTGCGCAGGTGCAGAATACGTTTTCGCGTGCGCGTTTTGTGTATAACGGACGGTATAAGCTAAAAGTATCTAATTATCTATTTCAGTTAATGTTGATGATTGTGTTGTTCCTTAATCTTCGAATTGGATCCGACTTATTATTTTCGGCAGATTGTAAGAGCAGTTTTATAAAAGTAAACTTGAACTTTCGATTAGGTCAAATAGAATTTCCGATGCTGGAGCTTCCAAAGGATCTACAAAACGAAAGTATGTTTCGATGTCCATCAAACAAAAAGTGGAATTGCTGCAAAAAATGGATAAAGACATGAAGAAGGTGACAGAGAGGTTAGTGAAAACGAAAAAATTTTGATTGACAAGTTAGTCGGTATTCTCGGCACAGCAATTACGGGACTTTAACAGCAGAACCTTGTAACTAAACAAGAACTTATGTCTGTTTATAGAATTAAAGAGAAAGTATTATCACATAAAATGAAGCAACTTAAACAACTTACATTGAAAGAAATGTTTAATAAAGTAAACAAATACATATGAAGCTTTTTTTTTTGTAAATTTTGATACCCTTTAGATGATAATTGTTCTTTATTTCATAAATTACGGTTTCATATTTTTAATTTTAGAATTTCTGCATGCCATCTTACGAGATTTAAACTAATGATCTATAATCCGGAAAAATCGATAATCAGGAATCGCCGAAGTCCAAACGAGTCCGGATTAACGACTTTTGACTGTATGAACATTCAGGAGAAATATTAAATATATATTGTATAGGCTGGTTACAGAGCTGGTGTGGCAGTGGCAGAATTTTTAGAATTCAGTTACATACTGAACAACAAAATCTAGAAATTGCAAAATGTTTTAGAATTTAGAGCAGGCATTGGAAGCAGAATTTAGAAAGGCACTAGGCAGCAGAATTTTGGATCCATAGAGATTGAATCAGGTGGGAAAATGCCAAATGCCAGCTCTGTGTATGACGCATTAAGACATATTAGATGAATATTTTAAATTGTAAGTTTTCAATTTCTCTACTAATAAAAAAATCTCTTTCTATAATGCCTGCCCAAGTGACAAGATTAGAAACATTTTGGATATTTTCCGTGCTTGTGTCTAGTGAAAAGTAGAGAAAATAAAGGGAAGATTAACATGTTAAGAAAATGACTCTAGTATCAGGAGTAAAACATTCAAATATGTTTTCATTGTTCTTCCAGGCGTTCTCCAAAATGTAAGAAACTCATCACAAACTTTCTATAAAATATATCCATTACATGTTGATACCATGGAAATATATTTCATTTTGTCACATATTTTTTGAATTTTCTAGAATTGTGGGTGTATAAATCTTGCCTTCAAATCTTTCTAAACTTTCCAAGCTGCAGTGTCGTAAAATACTAAAGAAAAATGATCCCTACCAATTCTGTAACAGCAAGAAACCAGAGATATTTTGGAAAAAAAAAAAAAAAAAGTGGGGAAGAAAAAAGTGTAAAATTGATTTTATAGAGAAAACTGATGCATATTCTGAGAATTTTGAATATTCTAAGATAATTACATGGGAAATGCTTACTGTGAAAAAATTAAAAAGAAGACATTTTTAAGTAATTATGTAGCTAATTTTGCTAAGAGCTGTGTCATAAATAATGCTTTCTAGCATTATACCTTGTTTATTTTTCAGATTCAAAATATTGTATAATAAGTTGCCAAAATGAAACTTTATAATATCACAGTGAAAAATAAAAATGCTTTATTTTAATGTTATTTTCTAAACATAATTTCAGCATATTACCATTATTTTAAGGAAATTTATCAATGTTATGATGTTTTAAAATCATTTATAATATGACAGTGAAAAATAAAAATGCTTTATTTTAATGTTATTTTCTAAATATAATTTCAACATATTACCATTATTTTAATGAAATTTATCAATGTTATGATGTTTTAAAATCAATCATCGAAAAATTCTCAGATCACGGAATTAAAAATTTTCTATACAAACTGATCTTAAAATGCCCAAAATGTTGACAAATCTTGAAATTTAGAACCGTTTAAGAATTCACATCCTGAAAAGTTGTTTAAGAGCTCTTTATTAGAAACTTTAGTATCCCATCATTTATATTAGAAATAGAAACAAATTATAACCTATGAACCCCTTCAAAATATAACCATATGCGTCAGTGAATCGCCAAAAATATTCCTCCAAAATGCTAATTCACACTCAAAATGGCAGTCATAAAAACAGACAGAAATTTCAGATGATTAAAATTAAGGACCTTCTGACGATTTTGGCCGAAATTAAGGATTTTTAAGGACCAAAAATCGATTATAAAAACAAGGACTCTGAAGGACCGTATGAACCCTTTTTTAATTGGCTGATCTTCTGATTAAATTTCAAACATAAATATTTTATGCCTTTTCAAGCGGCAACACAATGCTTTTAAACCATGGAGTTTGCTAAAGAAAATTTCATAAAATTTGCACAAACAATAATATGTAATAAATAAAATCAAAACTTAAGACAATGAGGTGCACATGTTTTAAATTTGGTGCTCTAGGTACCACTATTTTTCCATAATGAAAGCAAAAGACCACACATACTTCATTAAATAATACCAGAGATCAAGCTTTTTATTAGTATTATTTGCTGAATTATGAAAATTTACTGAGTAATATAATATTGACTTCATTTTAAATTTAAATATCAGAAAGACAGCCTGAAAATCCGGACCAACTCGGTCTTCTGACGAGTATAGTTTTTGCATGTTATGGTACATAAAAGCCAAATACAGTGAAATTTTAAAAAAACTACCTCTTTCTAATAAGAGAAAGAACAAATGACTATATTATATAAAATACTAAAATATTTACATCTTTGAGCAGAATATTCTGTTATAGAATTAGCAGCAAATTCAGTCCTGGGCTTCCTTAATTTGGCAGGTAATTTTATAGTGTTCCCTTTCTGTATTGGTTTTTTCACTGCCAAAGATTCTGTACTATTTTGTACCTAAAAATATACATATAATAAATATATTTTAATCTCTTAAGGTTAATATATAAAATATGCAAAAATAAAGAATAATTTAAAATGGAAATATAAGAAAAAAATGCATAAAAAATTTTTAAAACCAAAACAATTTTATTTATGAAAATGCTGCCTCATATGGAATGGTGGCTAGCAGAGGTTAACTACACATGCCATTATGGGCTACAGTTCAAATCACTAGCAAGACATGGACATTTGGGATTGTAAACTACTTGTATAATGGAAATCCTCAAATCTGTTGACTCAAAAGACCTCTAAAAAGTTGGTAGAATGATACTCATGTCTCAAAACGCTCTTGGGGGGGGGGAAGAGGAGGAACTTTGGTGGATGGTTTTTGTCAGCTTTTCCTAAATTAAATATTTAATCCAATATTCAGGTACACGACAGGCTAAGCAATAGTTTTTTGACAAGAAAGAGAAAATTCAATATATACATAATTTGTAGCAGATAATTTTCAAAAACATAACTGCTTATCTGAAATGTAATTTAAAATATATATCTGTGGCATCTTTACAAAATGATTAATCCTTTCTGAATGGCTGCTCTATATAACAGTCAGACAAGAATTCTAACAAACAATTCAAATGTCAAAGAAAACTACCCTAAAAACTTTTGTTTCTAAAAACTAAAACAAATGTGTATCTCCAAATTATTGGTAGATTCTCTTATTAAGGGGGAAAGCAGACTTGTTTAAAATAGAATATGTCATTTTAAAAATGAAAGAGTAAATAAATAAAAAGAAATGGTGGGGACACTGCAGCTTTCTAGCAATACGAGGCTTTTATTTCTGTAGCAATCCTATACTGATGATAGTTTGCTTTCATTACTAAAATACACATGCACTGAAGCGTAAAAATTAAAAAAAAAAAAAAAAAAAAAAAGCAGCAAACTTTGAAGGGGTTCATAGGTTATAACAATATCAAATGACACTTGATTTCTTTATGAAATAAAATTAATTTCATATCTGCTGCCAAATAAGTTTTACAAAAAGGTTTCATACATATAAATAATCAATTTAACAGTGCCTTTATCTGGATTTACTTGTGCTATATTTATGCTCCTGGAAATTTAAAAATGCACCATATTAAGTGTGCATGCATGAGAACTTTAAAAATACTTTTTACTGCCATATATTTTCTATGTACAAACACATTATGTTATGTAAATACATAATCTATTTTTAGATTATATTTAAAAAAATTAATTATATTTTTCTTTATGCATTTAATATTTGTTTGACATCTACCTCATTACTATCATTTGCTGAGGAAATCGGTACAAATTCTGGAGTCACTTAAACAGAGAATATCTATTCAAGTCAAAGCAATGAGACCATGTATTACCTCATTAAAAAAATCTGATGTGGACACCACACAACTTCCTTGCATGGCCTATTAAATTATACACACTTTTTGCTGCATTTCATTCAAACCTTTGCGGCACAGTGTGTCCGCTCTGGACACACCTAAAAATTTCCTTCTGTACGCACAGAAAAATTGAATGAAAAGGGATTTATAGGTTACTATAGGTTACTTTGAACCTTCTTTATTTATAGTAGATGGCAGCTCAACACAAACCAGTCCATATATTTTAGCCATGTTTAGGTTTTTAAGACCCTCATTTTTCAAAGAAATCTTCCAGATTTTTTTTAGGGTATAAAAGGAATTGTTTGAAAAGAAATTTCTATGTTAGTTTTTTTTTTTTTGGCTGTATGCTAATCTCCTTATTCTATATTAGTTTTAAATTTTTACCTTAAAATCTTGCTTAAAATCAAACGGCAAAACCTAGGTGTGCTCAGATCGGGCTCACCGATAATCTAGGACGGTGATTCCCAACCGGGGGTTCAGAAAATAATATTGCAATGGTGGATTTTTTAAAACGCCATTCAAATCAAAAGGGGGAGGGGGAAAAACCCCACAAAAATTAAAGAACGCACCCACTGTAAAACAGATTGTTCGCTGCCTGTTTGTTAAGAAATCTATAATAAATTTCAATATTTTCGTTTCTTTTTTCCTTATTTGTTTTTCAAAAATATCAAATTATATCAACAATTTTATACATTATAATTTATTCCTCTGATTCAAGTAATCAAATACTATTCTCTTTTTATTACAAACATTTATTTATATTTAAAACATTTTATCAATGTTATTAGCATCATTTTCTGCTTTATATTCAAAATCATTGCAGCAGTTTTTCCTTCTATGTAATATTTTTTTTTACAATACAATTGGAAATAAATATCAAATTAAGGCAGTTTACTACAGATTTTAGAATTAGATACTTGTTCACAACCAGGAACTGGGAGAGTGGTGCTGTATTAACTGTCTATTTTGTCTGTCTGTCTGTCAATGTTCATACATAGGCTTAACACTTGTAAAGCTTGAGTGATAGTGATACTATGACTGTCAAGTTCTCGTGTAAATGATTTAATAATTATTAATTTAATTATTATAGCAGCTTATTTTTATTATGAATTGATGGTTAAAAAGGGGTCATTTTGAAACGAGACATGATAATCGAGATGATAGTACTGAAAGCTGTAGTGAGGTACCATTTCACCAGACGAAAAACAAAGGAAATGATGATAGAAAAGGGAAAAAGCGAAAATATGACAGCGATTATCTAGAATTGGGTTTTCATTTTACTGGGAATGAGTCGGAACCTAAACCGCTTTGTGTTTATGTAACGAAGTTCTTGCCAACAGCAGTTTTAAACCATTACTTCTTCGTAGACATATTGAAACAAAACATTCGACACACAAAGATAAACCTCTTGAATATTTCAAAAGAAAATTAGCAGATATCAAAAAGTGTAGCCTTTCTTCTTTCTTGACTTCAAACGAAGATAGTGAAATGGCCCTTGAAGCATCATTTCGAGTAAGTTATAGAATTGCAAGATCTGGACAAGCGCATACAATAGCAGAAAATTTAATTGGGACCATGTGCGAAAGATATCGCCCAATGTATGCTTGGGGAAAAAGCAGCAAAGAAAATTGATACAGTTCCCTTATCAAACAACACGGTGTCACATAGAATTAATGATTTGGCTAATTATGTAGAGAACAAACTTCTAAAAAGAATAAAACTGAATTATTTTGCAATTCAACTTGACGAATCGACGGATGTAACAAATGCCACAGTCTTGCTTGTCTACATTAGATATTTTTTTACGAATATTGTTTAAGAAGATGTACTATTTGCAAAACCTTTGAAAACCTACACAACTGGAGAAGCAATTTTCGATATGATCAATGGGTATTTAGAAAAGAATGGAATAAGCTGGTTTTATTGTGTGGGTGTGTGTACAGATAGTGCAAAATCAATGACAGAAAAATTTTCTAGCTTTGTGGCACGGGTGAAGAGAATCGAAAAAATTCACTGGACTCATTGTTGTATTCATAGACAAGCTTTAAGTATGTAAGCGTATTCCTGCAGAGTTGTCTACTACTTTAAGTGATGCTGTGAAAATTGTGAACTTTATAAAATTGCATGCTACAAATTGCCATCTATTCCGTACGCTTTGTGAGAATTTTGGAAGTTTCCACGTTTCTTTACTACTTCACACAGAAGTTAGATGGCTTTCCGTGGTAAAGTTTTGACACATTTGTTTGAATTGAAACTGAAGTTCAAGCATTTTTTATTGATCATCCATTTCATTTGTCTTGTATATCAGATGTTCTTTGGCTGCAAAAGCTTGCGTACTTAGATGACATTTTTTGTAAACTTATAAGGTATTTCTCCCGCTTTCTTAGCGAGGCTTCGTGGTGTAGTGGTTTGCACACAGGGCCGGTATTATAGTGGTCCGGGTTCGATTCCCGGCGAAGACGACTGCTCATTTTTCATCTTGCCTGCTTCCAAAAAATACCTAATATCCCTACAGTGGAGCCCGGACTAAAAAGGGTTGTGGGTGATGACTCTCCACACTCAGAATTTGGCGATTGGGTCCCCTATAAATCCCAGTCGCTCTTTAAAAAGGGGAGTATATAAGGTATTTCTCCTACTTTCCCAGCGTGCCTTCGTGGTGTAGTGGTTCTGCACACTGGGCCGGTATTCCAGAGGTCCGTGGTTTGATTCCCGACGAAAGCATTGCTCATTTTTCATTTCTCCGGCTTCCAAAAATATACCTAATGTCTCTACAAACAGAATGAATTAAATATGTTTTTACAAGGTGAGAGTGTCACCATTTCAGAGTACATGATAGAATTGAAGATATGTTGAAAAAGATCAATTTTTGGATTCAATGCCTGCAGATGAATGAGTATTGATGTTTCAATTCTGTCAGCACTTTTTTTTATCAGAAAATTCAATTAAACTTGATGAAAACATTAAAAGGAGTATATGTGAACATCTGAACTATCTTCGATTAACTTTCGATGACTTTTTCCCCAACAGATGCAATATATCTGTCTCAAACAAATGGATACGTAATCCATTTCAAGGAAATGCAAGTTCAGAAACCTCTCTAAATATACTGGAAAAAGAAAGACTTATAGACTTATCTTGTGACAGTTCTCTAGAAGCAATTTTTAAAGATCAATCTTTAATTGACTTCTGGCTCAGTATACAAAATGAATATCCTGTTCTGTCAAAAAAAGCCATTGAAGTTCTATTACCATTTTGCACAACATATATATGCGAAAAAGTATTTTCAACATATCCTTATCTGAAAGATATATACAGAAACAGGTTAAATGCAGAACCTGATCTAAGACTGAAAGTGTCAGATATTGAGCCTAACTTTGAATTGCTTTGTTCTATCAAACAGCCACAAATATCCCATTAAGAGTTTTTCCAAATGTAAAACATAAGAATCAGTTTGTTAAATTTATCTTGTTTTCAACTTTTATAGCCATTTTAGTCTTATTAATGTTTTATTTAAATGTTTCACGATTAATATAATCAATTATTCTGCAATATGAAAAATATATATTCTATTAAATTTTATTGCTTTTTTTTTTTACCTGTCATTAATGACTACATAGGGGGTTCGTCAAACTTTTTCGAACCTTTCTTTAGGTTCGCGAGGAAAAAAAACCTAATGTGTACACCACATGACTTCCTTGTATGGAATATTAAATTATATGCATTTTTTCTTGCATTTTGTTTAAACTTATTAGATTGAATTAAACCTACTTTGCCGACAGCGCATAAACCACAATAAATAAACGCATTCCTTAAAATTCACTGTGTTTACCATAGCGACACTCTGGCGCTAGGTTCAATTAACAGTATTATATTTCATTCATCTAACTCAGAATGCACAAAATTTATATCATTTAAAGAATTATCTAATCATTGCCACATGTTCTATTCAAATACATAATAAAGCTAGAACGATATATAAAAGAAATTAAGCAAACAAAACAAAAAAGAAACAGTTTTTCACAGACGATTGAGTATTTCTCATTCAATTAATTCAGTTTTCACTTCCCGACAAGGCAAAAATACATAAAAACTCAATTCCTTTTATTCTAAATACTTAGAAGCTTTATGATATGATAATTTATGCACAAGACTATAAATATTCTAAAAAATCCAGAAAACTGTTTTTCATATGTAACCATACACACAAAAATATGCCTCCCGAAAAAAAAAAGAAGAAAAGAAAAGAAAAAGACAGATTACTAATCAACACGAACAAGAGAGAGTTCTTTTTTTTTCGAGGGGGGGGTGGTGATTACAAATGCTGCATTATGTTATTGGAATTATTTTCGTTCTCTAGCTGCAATATATAAAACATTTCTTATAGAGATTACAGGCAAAATATATTATTTTCTCACAGTTTCAACACTATACAACCTTTTAACTTTACAGATTGCAAAAGATATTTATTAGTTTTGAGACATTTTTGCCAACAACAGTACAGAGTCTGTAATCCGGACATCCATTATCCGGAATGATCTATAATCCGGAACTCAAAGCTACAAACTTTTTTTTTTGGTATGCTTTACGCATGCGCGTTGGGAGGATGTGTCTACAGATACATTAAAAAATGCATGGCATCATTTGTGGCCAGTTGCCATATTTCATTGTGAGGACAATGAAGATGATAGCCGCGAATTTGAAGGTTTTTGGACATCGCAAACTAAAGGTGAAATTTTCCAGTTATTGAATTTTATAAAGAAATGTGGAGAAGCAGTAATAAATGAGGATGATATAACAGAACTTTTCATTGCGACGACAATGCCCCAATCATCAATCAATTAAAGGACGGCGAAATCTGTAGTATAGTTCTAGATCCAGAAAATACCGCTTCCGATATGTGGAACTTTGTAACTGAACAAGAAATTATGCCTGTTTATAGAATTAAAGAGAAAGTATTAGCACAAAAAATGAAACAACTTACATTGAAAGAAATGTTTGATAAAGTAAACAACTAAATACTAATTCAGAAGTCAAACAACAAAAATCAGCGTTATATTTATCAAATTTTCACAGGACTCGTTTCGATGGTTTTACCGAACCACCATCCTCAGCTGCAAACCGTGTTGTTTGACTTCTGAATTAGTATTTATTCGGCATGTTATTGTGTCTTAATTAAACAACTAAACATTAAGCTTTCTTTTTTGTAAATTTTGATACCCTTTATATCATAATTGCTCTTTATTTCATAAATTACAGTTTCATATTTTTAATTGTATAATTTCTGCATGCCATCTTACAAGATTTAAATTGATGATCTATAATCCGGAAAAATCCCTAATCCAGAATCACTGAAGTCCGGAAGAGTCCGGATTACGGACTTTGTATTGAATTTGATAACTGGTAGTGCAGATGCAACATTAATTTATGTATTACTAGGGTTTCAATTTATCTTTTTCTACCTCCATTTTATTAGCCAAAAGGGACAATTTGCATAGAAAGGCTATCAATTTCATTCTCGCAGTTATAAAGCAGCATTTCACTTTTCAAATTGTTGCAACCAAATATTAGGGCCTTGCATTATATTTACAGAAATTCAATAATGAACAATCTGCATGAATGTATGCATGTTTCTCGCATTACAAAAAAAAAGGCTACCCAAAGACATCAAATTTTAAATAACGTAGTCCTCCACTCGAATATGGGCATCTAGAAGCCCAGATGTGGAATTTGCTTTTTAACTTTCTGACGCCGGCTGGTACAGCAGCTGTACCAGGGAAATGACTTTCTCTAACACCGGCTATGGTACAACTGTAGTACCAGCATTCCCTCCTTATTTTAGAGAATCAACTATCTGTAGATCTCGGGGTGGTCCATTGTTGCTGCTCAGAATAGCCGCTGGCTACACATTATTTCCCTCTTCTTATTAGTTTGGCTATATTTTGGCAAAAACCGCAGGTTTCGTCTCTTGCCAATATACTTGAAAATCAAATAGAGGCCATCTCTAATTTTTTTAGTACTCACTTTTGCTATGATTAAAACGTCAGCGATTTTGCACGCTGTTTAAGCTTACCAGATTTTATGCTTTTTAATCGTAGCAAATAAGAATAGATTCCTTTTTTAGATTTAATGCCCTTCTAGAAAATAGCTAACACCGCTTTTATCGTTTACTTCCTTTTTTTACTTATGAATAATAAGATTTTATTTTGACTTTTTTTTTTTTTTTTTTTTTGGAGAGCATAAAACCCTTAAGAACTTTTAAGTCTTTCAAAGTGCTTTTATTATGTAGGCAATTTTGTCTGATTTATCAGGAGATAAATACGAGACAATTGTATGCATAATAGTTTTTGTGATTTTCATTCATTCAATGATTTTCATCGATTGTAAATTAAATAAAATCAATTTATTTTTAGACCCTCTTTTAGGATGAGATCTGCCAAAAAGTATTTAAATATCAGTAAAGCTCATGTTACTTCTGAATTGAATCAAAACATCAGTTACATTGTATTAAATTTTGGCCAGTTTTATTTGCTGAAATTCTTATACTCCTCAAGAGATAAAGGGAATTCAGACAAGTTAATAAAAAAAAATTACTTTAAAAAAGGTTATTTTGTCTGTAATAAGGTGTATGTCAACTTACTATTAAATGTATGAGAATTAGGATTGGATTACGGAAAAGCACTCGAACGCTATCTGCTTAAGGGGATGGATGCTTTCGTGTAAACCTTTTTAAGAGAAAATTGCTCGCATTTACGTTAATGGGGGAAAACTCCACATGTAATCAACCCGTTCTTCGGGTTTGGTTGGATTAATTTTTTACGCTTACTGAATTACATCAAAGCATACAACAATTACCTGTATAAGGGGAGGGATGCCTTCGCAGAGGACTTTCTAAGGGAAGCTGGCTTGCATTTACGTTACACAAAAACCATGAATCCAACCCTTTAGCCGGGATTCAAACCCAAGCGAGCTACAAGCGTTCAGCCACCTTTACCGCTCTACTGAAGAGCCCGTAAATAAATTGATAAATAAAAAGTATTGAAATAACCGGTTTAATTTACTAACCTATATTTCTCAATCGACAGTACATAAATTATGCATATGAGGGGATTATTTGTGAATAAATAAACTGTATTGCACTTTTCTCCACTATTTCATATTACGATGGAATTATTGCATTTCAAAGTTATTTTTCATGAATTAATTTTGCTCCGTTCATAATTTTTTATATTTTCAAAGAGAAAATTTCACACTTTAAATAAAAAATGCACGAGATGATACTTTATGCAAAATTTTACGTAAACGGTTTTTGTTAATTTTGCTTTGAAAATGTTCCAGGGTAATTGTTTTCATTACTGAAAGAAATATGAAAAACAGATTTACTACATTGCGTCAACACCCAATATGTCCTTATTCTTTTGAAAACGTGAAAGATTACTTTTTCAAAAATAAATTAGAAAATATATTAAGTGAAAATAGAATATTCGTTGAAAATGAAATAGATTTCAAACTTTGGATATAACGATGATTTTAGATGAAATTTCTACCTATGAAAAGAAATTGACGTATAATTAATTCTTCATAAGCATTTAAAACTGTTCTGAAAAATACTTTTGATGATTGCATGTATAGGTCACGGATTTTTTTTCTCTGCTAACATAAACAAAAGCCAATTTTACAAAGGAAAATTCTCGTTAAAGATATACCTCCTTTGCCTTGTAATATTTGTTGAAGTTAAATGATGAAAAGCAACCAATGTATCTCATATTTTCTTTTTTATATTATAATAACAAAATTATTGAAAAAAGCAGATTTAAAGCCCTGTTATTGTTATGTAAAGCTTTATTATTGCTGTAAGTTCATCTCAAAATCTAATTGTATTGAATCTCATTCCAATCATCTAATGGTAATAAATATTATTATTTCATTAAATTAGTCATTACCATTATTTTGTTAATGAAAATATGTTATTAAAAATCGCATTCCAGCCTGCAGACTTACAAAGCTAGTTCGTATTTATTATATTTTCTAAAATTTTGTTTTCGTTTTCTAATTTCTAATACGAAAATAGGCGAATATAAACGAAGAGTGAGAACAAAATTAAAAAATTCACAAATTATTTACGAGATTGATCAGAAATAGTGAGTGAAATATAAACATTGCATACATTTTGTTCTAAATAAATAGTGTACTGTATATGCATCTAGTACTGCATATTTATTTATGCACTATTTATTTAGAACTTCATTTAAATGAAAGCAAAATAATCATCGAAAAATCGCAAATCTAGCAACCCCTCTACTATGGGACGTAAGCGTCCGACAAACATGTAAATTTTACTGCATCCATGGAGGGGGAATAACGACTTTTTTCATTAGGAAAATGTCAAAGAGGGGGCAAAACTGTTTTGGATAGCGCCAGTCTGAAGGCTATATTATGAGAATTTCGGCCCAGTTTTAGAAGGTTAATCTATTTTATATTTTGCAAATATTGAGCGAATTTGTGTCAAACAAACTCATTGATTTCAATGTGAGCAATGCCAACACCATACTGTGGGGCGGGACACATTTTTATCTCCAGAATGCGAGACTGTGTATTGGAAACTCTAAAGACTGGCTCTTTTGATATACTTTGTGATAATGCTGTTGAATTGAATTTTATAGTTTAATTGCTAGGAACATTTTTTACTTTTTTTTTTAAATACAAGTAAAGATTACATATTCACTGATTACAATGATATTAAGTAAACGTAAAAATACAGAGTGCTTTTACAAATATAATTTTACTATAACATTTTCAAACAAAGAAAACCACAGTTAACTTTGTAAAGTTCTAACTAAGAATAATTTTTAGTTTAAAGGGGCAAATTGCCCAGAAGGACTATTAATTTTGTTTTGTCATTTTAAACTGTTTCACTTTTCAAACTATTGCCACCTGTATTATATTTAACCATTTGAGGCACCTAAAAATTGCCTTCTGTATGCTCAGAAAAATTGAATGAAAAAGGATTTATAGGTTATCATAGGTTACTCTGAACCTTCTTTATTTATACCAGATGGTAGCACAACAGAAACCAGTCCATATATTTTAGCCATGTGTAGTTTTTTAAGACCCTCATTTTTCATAGAAATCTTCCAGATTTTTTTTAGGATATAAAAAGAATTGATTGAAAAGAAATTCCTATGTTATTTTCTTGGCTGTATGCTAATTTTCTTATTCTATGTCAGTTATAAACTTTTACCTTGAAATTTTGCCTAAAATTGAATGGCAAACATGAGGTGTGACCAGAGTGGGCTCACTGAGAGACTAGGACTTGACCAAAAACTGTATCTTTGTTTCTCTGCAGCTCTCTGGTCAGTTCATTGACAATAGAAAGGTGGGTCCACATCGGTGTTTCATTTCCTGTTTTCCTCTTTCTTTCTTCCCCTTTTTTTTCTGGAGGGGAGGTTTGGTTATCAACTATGAAATTGCTGGGGTGATTTTCTGAAGGTCAGGGGTAATTTTGTCAAGTAGCTGTTTAGTTTTTTCCTCTTTCGCTTTCATTCAAAGAAGTTTTGTTAGTGCTACGTTTGACAGTTTTGAGTTGTAGATGTTTATTTAATTTTATTTTATAGTTTATAATTTCTAATTGTAGATATAATACTAGGATTATTAATCATTTTCCAAATGGATCGGAGATGGCTGACCATTTCTGAATCACTGAAGGTGCTACACGAATTGTTTTCAGATAGTGAATCTGATTATTCCGGTACATGTGCAAAACATGCAATACTAGGTTGTGCTTTTTCAAAGGTGGTGTAACTTTCTTCAAAAAGTACCACCATGAAAAAAATTAATGAAAGAGTAAATATGAAATGTAAATATCATATACCCAAGTTACTTTATCTCTCATTCATACACATGCAATCATCATATAACGAAGAAGAGCTTTTTTAGAAGGGTGTAGAGTAGCAGGCTTCCTCGTGCCACACCCTGGGTAATGCTAAATCTGCTATGGATATTCAGAATCTAGTTTTTTTCACCTCTCAGCACACACGCTGGGGTTAAATCCATTCCACTTGTAGTCTTTTCTTAGAAAATAAGGGAAGGTCATACGTGACCTTTCTAGTACTTCATGTACCTTTCAAGATCAAGGTTAGGAAGCGGTCGTCCAGAAGAGGAATTTTTCTCGTGTCCTTGGGATTTTGTGTTTTCGGGGAAGGAATGTGCAATGGGATTGTAACTACCTCGTGCGTGTACTGATGTTTCACTTTTAGAGAGACATTCATTCAGATGAGTGTGTACTAGAGAGAACAGTAACGACTGCAGGTTCTCACTAGTGTTGAAACTGATAGCGAAATTGAAGATTCCGATTCTGAGCGCGATAATATTTCTGAAAGTGCTCACCAAACTGATTCTGACCAGTAATATAATAATTCACATGATTTAGGGAGCATATCTTATTTGACATCAAATGTTTTTCATGTTTGAAAAGATGGAACAATTTGCAGTAAAAAATTACCCTCGAAAAATGTTCGGACACGGCCACACAATATAGTGACACTTTTACCTGGTGTCAAGAACAGCTTTAGAAATCTGAAAAATCCAACCGAGTGTTTATTGCAAATTTTTGATGAAGAAATACTGACAGATTTGGTGAAATCATCAAACATTTACATTTCATCAATAAGAAACAACAAACATTTACATTTCATCAATAAGAAACAAATTCTCTAGAGAACGTGATGCACAAGAGACAAATGTAGCTGAATTGAAGACGTTGTTTTTCCGATTACATTACGTTTTCCCTATTATATTAAAACGAGTGCTGAGAGCAGCATTTCTAAAAGCAAAGATTTGTGGTATGGAAGCGGAATACCTGTTTTTCAAATAACAATGTCTATCAACCGATTCCACTTTCTGTTGAGGTGTATTAGGTTTGATGCCATAAATTTACGAGCAGAGCGAAAGATGACGGCTAGACCTTGCACTTATTAGAAATAGTTTTGAAATATTTGTCAAAAACATATAAAAAATATATTCTTTATCTGAATATTGTACTATAGACTAAAAATTAGAACCCTTTCGAGAAAGGTGTCAATTCAGACAATAAATAAAAGTAATCTCCCAAGATATGGAATAAAAACATTTGCTTTGGGTGATTCTCGTACATTTTACGCATACAATCTAGAAATTTATGCAGGTAAGCAGCCTGTCAGACTATATATACAATCAAATGTGGCATTGGATGTTGTACAAAGACTTACTGTACCCATAAGTGACTATGGACAATTGATACATGTGCATTCCTTTGGCCAATGAATTATTGAAAAAGCACAAACTGGCATGTCTTGGGACACTTCGAAAAGATAAGCATGAAATTCCAGAAGAATTTCTGCCAAATAAAACAGGCTTCTGTACTCTTCGCGTTTTGGGTTTAGAGGTAAAGAATTAACTCTTACTTCATATGTTCCAAAAAAGAGTAAATCGGTTTTTGTTCTATCATCCATGCATGAGGATAATCAAATTCATCCATTGTCTAAAGAGCAGCTCAAGCTCGAAATAACTTTTTGCAACTCTACAAGAGGTGATGTTTATACTGTTGATGAGTTATGTGGAACTTAGGATGTTTCAAGAAAATGCCGCCGCTGGCCACTAATGGTAATTTTTGGACTAATGAATGTTGCAGGTATAAATGCTTTTATTATTCATTGATCAAATAACGACCAAGTGATATGAACGAAGAGCTTTTCCAAAGATTTAGCATTAGAGCTTGTAAAAGAACATGTCCTAAAAAAGGGCTGAAATTCTGTCTCTCTAGAAGGAAGTCAAAATCGGAATAAAAAGGTTGGCAGGAATAGAAGATGTAGCAGACCTTCACCCTAAGAAATTGTTTGTAAAAATATGTTGTCACACTATGTGAGGATTGTTCAAAATGAGATTATTTGAATAATTACTGCATTTGACAGCATATAAGACGCACCCTTATTTAGACGGCCACTTACAAGGAAAAAAGTTTCAATAGCGTGGTTTCTTTTAGTTCTCATGTTTCGTAAAAGCCAAATAAACAATTATTGAATGCAATTACCTTCACATATCAGACTGTCCTTCACGTATAAGATGCAGGTAACTTTTTTGAGACCAAATTTAGAGAAAAAAGTGCATCTTATATGTCGTCAAATACAGTAAACTCAGGTAGTGGAGGAGCCCGAAAACCTATGTGTTATTTATATTTTTTTAATATTCGCATACAGAGTCTAATCTTTGATATGAATAATAGTATGACATTATATTGAGTTTTAAGGAAAAAAGCTAGAAAGTAAGATTATCTCGAATTAAAACTGGAAAAAAGGGTTTAACAAAATTCACAAAGCTATTAGTCATTTATACATTCATTTAAAAAAAAGAAAATGCATTTATTATATGTTGGAAAGAAAACTCCGAAAAACAAATGCTGGGGTAAAATTTGTTCCGCGCATATACCAACATAGCACAGTGATGCGCGTATGCTGAAGGGTTAATTGTAGGCAAAATCTCTCTTTTATGCGCTTTCCAGCAATGCTCGTTTCAGCACTCTTTTAGAAGCTTTATTCATTCAGTGTGCCCACAGAATTAAAACGATAAGCAAAATTTCACCTGTATACTCCTTTAAGCCTGATTAAACTGTCTACCTTTTTTGGGGGAGGGGTCGAAATTCCAAATTTAAAAGGTAGCATGCTGGAAAAGGGTTAAACACATTAAATCATGAAGAATCTGCACAAATGTATGTATGATTCTCGCACTGTGATAAAACAACAATACCTAGGGACATCAAATTTTGAATAATGCTATCCTCCACCGAATATGGGCATCTGGAAGCCCTAATTTGGAATTTGGAATCATTGATTTCATATTTTGTAACATTTGAGTGAATTTTTTATTAACAAACTTGACGATTTCAAAACGAGCAATGGCAACACTGCAAGGAGAAAAAACATTTTTATCTCCGGAGCGCGAGACTGTGTGTCGAAAATTCTAAAGATATGCTCATTTTTAAAATTCTTTTACGATGTAGCTGTTGATTGAATTTTATGGTTTAAGTGCAAAGAACATGATATTTAATAAATAAAGGTAATATACAAAACGTTAGAAAAACGTAAAATCTGAAAGCTTTAGAATTATTATTATCATTATTTTAATATTTTTGAATTTTTATTTAGCACATTTATGCTGCATCATGTGAAATCACACGGGTAAGCTTTGTTACAGTATGGATTGGCCAGACAAAAGAAAAAATGTAATTCACATTCTTACTTTAATATTCATTATTTTGATAAATAATTACAATTTTAGGGTTAAAACCACTAACTTTAGTTATTTCCTGGTTTTAATTCTCAGACTGGAGTGAGCTGGTTTTCACATGCCACTCTGGTCATATCAGTGGAGTTCTGGTTATGTTCTAACCTATGTTCCTTTATTAGAATTTAAGGAATGAAAAGGAATAAAGAAAAATAAATGCTTGTTATTTGTATTTTTAATTGTAGTGCTGTGCATTATTATGAAAACATTTTCTAAAAACGGCTGCTCATGGAATCATCTACTAAATACACGCACCTGTAAATTTTTCAGAACCTTGTTAGATGATACAATACAGTTGTTACTACTTAACTTCAGACTAGTAATAGAACCTTAGAAGGTTCCTATTTAAAAATTAACTGTGGATAAAAGTTATGCATTACAATTGTTTAGAAATGATATGTAAATTATAAAGCATATGTTTTGTTTAGGGGTAGTTTAAGAAAGAATATATAATTTAAATACTTTTTAATACAATTAAAGATTATCTGAATACGTCGTTATGAGACTAACGAAACCTTTTCTAAAAGAAGGTCTCAAGTTCATAATTTCTTTACCTCACTTCATTTAGCTGAAGAATTGCAAGCTTGGTAGGGACCGTCAGCACAGCAAGAAGAGAAATCCCGAAGACCATGAAAGATTGCCAAGAGGCACTGTATGAATCTAAAATTCTTAAACATGATGAACCAAGTGCTAATTTTACAGTATATCAGGGAAAGAGAAAAATGTAATAATTTTAAACACTCTTCAGCCATTACATAAGATTGCAGATTGTAGCTTTTTGATGGTTATATACGGTATAGAAAAAAAGAGTTTCCAATTCTACAAGATCATACCACAGTCTTTCTGTTAGTGAAACATTAAGGTTAAACATCTTCTAACGTTCTCGTCTCCTGTTAATTCTTCACATTGTAGCTTTTCTGTGGCTATATACAGTGTTGAAAGAAGGATTTCCAGTTCTGCAAGATCATTCCCCAGTCTTTCTGTTAGTGAAACATTATGGTTATTTACATCTTCTGAAGACGTTCTTAATCCTAACAACCACTATATCATCAAATATGTACTTCTCTATTGCATTGCTCCTTTACCTGCTCGTTTCCTAAGAATGGCATCAATTTTGAGAGTTCTTGCTGTTTACCTCAATTCACCAATGAGATTAGTAACTAAATGAATCAATTTAATCAATAATGGCAAATATCACATTCATCCTGCTCCCTTATATTTATTTAATAATATGTCAATAAAATAGGAAATAACTATTTATTAATGTATACAGTCCATAAATAAATATATTAACTCAGTTTGTCAGTAATTTTTTTCCAATTCACTTTGATATCATTTCAAATTCAAACTGTTCAACAAAAACTGGAGTCGGAGTCGACGTGTTTTTAGTGTTCTCCGACTCCTTTTACCCAAAAATCTGCTCGACTCCGACTCCACAGCTCTGCAGATAGTTAGCAAGTACATTTATACAAGCATTTTCTAAAAGATGGCCTGTTCATACTTTTTACAGTACGTCAGATTTAGCTGCAATAAATGCCTGGATTATTTTTAAAAAAATGTAATGTGTGCACAACATGACTTCCTTGTACGGAATATTAAATTATACGCATTTTTTCCTGCATTTCATTTAAACATACTGGATTGAATTCAATTTATATCGTTATAAGCGCATAAACTACAACAGAATAAATGCACTCTTTAAAATTCACTATATTTGTTTACCATAGCGACACTCTGGCCCTAGGTTCACTTAACAGCGTTAAATTACCTTCATTCTTTAACTCGGAATGCACAAAATTTATATCATTTTAAGAATTATCTAATCGTTGCCACATATTCTATTCAAATACTATAATAAATCTAAAACGATGTATAAAAGAAATTAAGCAAACAACAAGAACAAAAAGGTTTTCACTGACGATTCAGTATTTCTCATTCAATTAATTCAGTTTTTATGTCACGACAAGGCAAAAATACATAAGAACTCAAAATATCTGTATTGAAAATTATGAAGTAAATCTTAAACACTTATTCCCTTGAATAAATTCCAGAATCGATTAAGCATGATTTAATTCACAATAATAAAAGAAGGCATTATCTTTGTTTTTGTGAAGCTTACTTTCTCTAGATTGGCAACAAATCTACTATTCTGCTGTTTCAAATGTAAACAAACATTGCCGCCATTGCAAAAAGCTTAGCGGCACTTAACCAACTTTTAAGTTGTTAATAATTCTAAAAATATCGCATGCAGATGTACTAAAGGCATAAAAACCTTAACCAGAAGATAAGAACAACATAATTCAATCATTTTTAAAGCAAAAAATTGCCCAATTTACAAACATATAAGAATAAAGAAACTGAGATTACTGAGCTGAGTAACAGAGTGGAGATCATTACTTGTTAGCTTTACAATTTGTTTCAATTATATGCATATATTTATATACTTTCGGTGAGACCGATTGCAACCAAATTACGAGGTGCACATCTACATATTACAGCAGTCCTATGTACAAAATTTAAATGTTCTGAGGCTACTCGTTTTTGAGTTACGCAAGATATATACGTATGTACAGATGCCACGAAAAATTCTTTTTAGAATTCATTTTAAATTAGTTTTAGAATATTTTTTGGGGAAAAGAGTTCTTTATTCTGTCCTTACATACAGATGTCATGCAAAAACATCGTTAAATTGCATTCAATAGCAGTCAAAATGGATATTCTCGTTGAAATATGATGGCTGAAGTTTTTCACGATTACAATACTTCATTTTTACTTCGTACAAGGAAGTAAAAAAAAAAAAAATTGTGAAATACCAATTACAAGACAGGTGTTAGCTGATGAAATGCATCAAAACTACATATGACTTAAATAAATCAGAAAGAAATGCAAGCAGAACAAATCCACCAGACAGATCAGACACAAAGAGGAGGAAATGTAAAATAAACTTTCTAATGGTAATATGACTATTAATATTCGTATTTCATACAAGAAAATGGTGAGCAGAAAATGTCATGCCAAACTAGATTATACATGTAAAAATTGCATTCTTGAATTTTAGTATAAAAAAAGCATTGTGAAAAGCATGCCATTTCCTTAAAATTGTAAATTCAATTATCCTTTAAAAAAAAAATATTTGTATCTATTGTTCCTAATTACAAATTTAAATGTTTTTATTGAATAATGTATCCGTTACTGTTTTCTCATTTATGTGTCTACCTTATAAATCCCACTGGAGTCATTTTGACTCCAGCAGGCATTCTAATGTTAAAACAGTAACTTATGCAACACGTTCTATACTATACTCTTTGGCATGTCCAATTCAAGTGACTCGCAAGAACTTCGCTGAAACACCTTGCCCACACTTTCACCATTTGCATCAGACACACAAGGTTGATCTGAACTCATGCCTTTACAAAGGCATCCAGCTTTCATGATCTGTTGGCGCCACCTACTACTACTTGTGTGGTAGTTCTTTCCTAATTTTGCATTTTGAGAAAAATGTTTACAGTTTGGGACCTGTCTTCTATACAACAAACAGCAAGCAGGGGATTATTTTCAAAGTTATGGGAACTCACCCTCAAATAAGTCTGCATTAATGGACACAAGATGATCAGTTGGACACGAAACTCATATTGCACTTTAACCGCAGATGTAGACACCTACAAACGGATCACAAAGAAAGACTTTTCCTGTTACGATGCCGTCTTGAAAACTGTTGCTGCGGCTCCGCAGTAAGCATGACAAGCAAACAGCAAGTAGTGCATGAGAAACTTCTACAGTTGCTAACGTTTACAGTGTAGGTTTTACCATGCAGAAGGTAATACATCGATTTATTATAATTTTTTTTAAATGCACCATTCATTTATAAACACCTTACATATAAGAATTGATTATATTCAATCAAATATTTTTGCTAGAATCATTTTTCTGCATGTACTGTTTGCCACTTTTAGTTCCAAAATGGAATTCCATATAAATGACAGTCTCATATCCGTTGTTCTCTAGACTTCCATTCACTTTCGTTAACTGTTTCCAAAGCACATTTCTATTGCAGAATTCCCCACATGTCCTTTGTTTAAAAAAATGTAAAGCAAAAGGCATATTTACTATTTGCACAGCCTTCCTTTTTGGATTATAAATATTGTAATACTGCTTTGCATATGCAGATCAGCTCTGCATTTGCATTATTAGCATCATTTGCAAATATTATTTCACTAGAAGTTTCACAAATAGTATGCTGAAAGAATATAAATATGAATAATAAAGAGTTCTGAATTTAACTGAGATACAGTTTAAACATTTTTCTATGCAAAAAGTGAAAACAATACAAAAAAGTCTTGATAAGTTACATTTCCAATTCAGGTAAGAAGCAAAGAATGCATGACTTTTTTTTTTTTTTTTTTTTTTTGTACAAAGGAAGTTTTTTCATGTATATTAATGTTGAAAGAAAGAAATATAATTTATTTACATCACATTACTTATTTGCAGTTTATAATACTAGTTCCTCAGCTTGATCATTTTACTGCATTCATTATTTTTCCCTCCACGCCATTAAAAGTTGACAGAAGGTTCATAGAACTTTCATCATCTTCAGCTTTTTTTATGCAAAATCATGCACAATGCCCAAATTCTTTTAAACAACACTTGATTTTTATATGAAAAGTACTTAACAACTACATTTAGGTTAAATTAAGACATAACAAGCAAGGGAGCAGATGCTACAGCACTTGCCCTCCCCAGAAGTGTTTCTGGTGAGTGAATAAGTAAGTGAGTGAGAGAGATTATAGCGCAAAAACCAAAGATGATTATAGCGCGCCAAACACGAGATGGGATGATTACAGTTGACGACATTAAGATTCAATAAATAAACAAGTAGACAAATGTACCAAATCCAGAGGATGAAGTCATATAAAAACAAATTAAAAGCACACATTAAAATTCAAGACACAGTCTTCAAAACAAATTACATTAGGTAATAAAAGCCAGTCTCTTTTAAATAATAAAATAAATTACAATTGACCTCTCTTCCGATTAAACGGTCGAGAGGCAAGTCACAGCTATTAAAATATTTCTGGCGAAGCCTATTAAAGCATGGACACTCAATGAAAATATGACGAACAGATAAACAAACATTACAATTAAAACAAACAGGCTCATTTTCAGCTTTAAGAACATAGTTATGTGTCACTCTAGTATGACCAATTCTGAGGCGAGTCAAAAGAACTTCCTCCTTACGATTTCCATCAAAATCCCAGTGCTCAGTTCTAGACTTGACATTTCTCAACTTGTTAAGCTGAACGTCCCAAATTTGCTGCCTTTTTTTTTTTTTTTTTTTTTTAATCTTCCCCTTGATGGCACAGCAGATGTCTCTAAAAGGGATAAGGCGACTGGACAGTTCAACAGCAGATTTTGCTGCGATGTCTGCAAGCTCATTTCCCTTTATTCCCGTATGCCCGGGAACCCAGCAGTACAGAACTTCATATTGTCGAATCGTTAAGTTTATATGAATTTTTAGAACTTCCACTACCACAGGATTCTGAGGGTTGGGAAAAGCTTTCAAAGACTTCAGGGCACTATACGAGTCTGTATAAACTATGAACTTCTTGTGGCAGAGCTTCGAGATGTACAAAAGAGCATAATATATTGCAGTTAGTTCAGATGTTAGGATTGAGAAAGCATGGTGCAGGCATCTGCCCTCTACGTAATCTTCAAATACAAATGCCATCCCGACATGATCTTTTGACTTTGATCCATCTGTATATATCGGATAATAACTGCTATATTTGTGCCTGTATTCAGCAAAGAGTTGTCTGTAAACGATCTCGTTAGTGCTTGCCTTCACGTGATGTTTGAAAACATAAAGAAGCTGAATCTATGAATTTTCCCAAGGTGGAATTTCAAAATTCTGTACTGCTTGGGGGCGCATATCAGAGAGGGAATGTTCCTCAACGACAGGGCGAACTCTTAAAGGAAAGGTAGGAACGCAGGATGGACGCGTTTCAAATAAAGTGTTACACATATTATTGAGTAAGTACAACTTATTGGGATGTTCTGGTTGGGATAGAATATTAAAATATTGCAAGAGGGACAATTGCTCACGCGTCAGATAAAGTGATGGTTCGTTACAGTCAACGTACAGGCTCTGGACGGGAGATGTCCTGAATGCTCCTGAACAAATCCACAGAGCTTGATGGTGAACAGGATCCAGTTTTAACAATACTGATGGCCGAGCGGATACATAAACAACTGAGCCATAGTCCAGTTTAGAGCAGACAAGCGCTCTGTAAATGCGAAGCTTGGAGCAACGCTCTGCACCCCAGGAGATGTTCGCCAACACTTTTAAAATATTTAGTGTTTTTAGACACTTCTTTCTCAGGTTTAAAACATGAGAAAGGAAGGTCAATTTTCAGTCGAACGTCACTCCTAAAAATTTTACTTCGGGCGTAACTGGAATAATTGTACCATTCAGATATAACTCAGGCTCAGGATGGAGACCTCGCTTCCTACAAAAGTGAACACATACAGTTTTCTGTTTGGAAATAGTAAATCCCTGTTTGTTTGACCATTCTTGGATCTTGGAGTTATCTGCAATTGCCTGTCTACGTATCTCATGTCTGCCCCTCGACAGCTAATCTGCAGATCATCAACATATAGAGATCCCAAGATGGTGGGAGGAAGTTCTTTTAATACAGAGTTTATTTTTAAACTAAAAAGGGTTACACTAAGCACACAGCCTTGAGGCACACCCTCTTCCTGTTCAAAAACATCTGACAAAACAGAGCCAATTCTTACTTGAAAAGTTCTAGTGTTCAAGAAATTCTGAATGAAAAATGGTAGGTTACCGCGCAAGCCACTCTCTTTAAGATCGCAAAGTATACCGTATCTCCATGCCTTATCATAAGCTTTCTCAATGTCAAAGAATACCGAGACAAGGTGGCTTCTTCTTACAAATGCTTTTCGAATGGAAGTCTCTAAGAGGAGCATGTTATCTACAGTTGTTCTCCCCTTTCGAAAACCTCTTTGATAAGGCGATATATTATTCTTTTCCAAGAAGTACACTAGGCGGCTGTTTACCATTTTTTCAAACAGCTTGCATATGCAACTCGTAAGAGTTAATTGGCCGATAGTTGGAAGGATTTCTTGGATCTTTCCCTGGCTTAGCAATAGGAATTACAGCTCTCCTCCATGCACTGGGAAAAGTATGCTTCTTCCACACTCTATTGTAAAGAGTGAGAAGGGCATTCAGTGACTTATAGGACAGATACTTTAGCATTTCATAATTTATGCCATCAAAACCCGGAGAAGACCTATGTGTCTGCAACAAAGCTCTCTTTAATTCCAGCATAGTAAATGCTCTATTGTAAGGCTCAGATTTGGAAGAGTTGAACGCGATGGGATTTATTTCAGAGTGCTGCTTCATAGAGAGAAATGCAGGTGAATATTTTCTGCTGGAAGAAACGGCAGCAAATGTCTCACCAATGTATTTGCAATTTCTTCTATGGAGCTAATCACTCGGCCATCTTTTTCCAAGAAGGAAAGTGAGTGGTCTTTATATATTCCGCATGCTTTTTGAACTTTTTCCTAAACCCGCTTACTAGGCGTAGAGGATGTTATTGACGACACATATGAAATCCAAGAATTCCTTTGGCTCTGCCTTCTTACTTTTTGTGCATTTGCTCTTGCTCTTTTAAATGCTATGAGGTTTCGCAGAGTAGGATATCTATGAAAAATACCCCATGCTTTTTTCTGTTTTTCTCAGTGCTTCATGGCAGTCACGGTTCCACCATGGTTTTGAATATTTTAGTATTTTTCCTGATGTTCTAGGAATCGAAAGCATAGCTGCCTGAATAATAGTATTAGTAACAGCTTTAACAGCATCATCAATATGCACATCTGTTACCATTTTCTCTGTGAGCTCTACGGAGGAAGAGAACAGTTCCCAGTCTGCCCTATCCAGTATAAACCGAGGGAGTCTCGACATGGGGTTTGCTCCTCTTCGTGCAAGAGACACAAAATTGGGATAATGATCGCTGTTGTAAATATCACTCCCAACACTAAAAGTGCAAAAGTGCAACAGAGATGGTGAACAGATGGCAAGATCAAGAGCGTGAAATGTCCTTGAAGGCTCATGGAAGTAAGTATCCTGTCCATTATTCAAGAGACAAAGGCTATGACCTTCGATCATCTGCTCAATTTGTCTTCCTCGGCAATTTGTATCTTTACTACTCCAGAGCGGACTATGGCCGTTAAAATCTCCTATTATCATAAAAGGCTCAGGCAGCTGCTCTAAGATTATTTCAATCTTGCTGGTAAATGTGCTCATTCGGAGGCAATTACAAAGAAACAAATGAAACAACAATATCAAAATTTATTTGAGTAGCGACAACTTGGAGAATGTCATCAAAGAAAGTACATTTGAGGGATAATCCAGTGAGGTGAAGAGACCTACACCTCCACTGGCATGCTCACCTGCAAGGTTATCCTTCCTGATGAAAGAAAACCTCCGAAGTTTTGCATGCTGTTCTGGTTTTTGATTTGTTTCCTGTATAGCTAAGCACACAGGATGATACGCATTTATTATAGATTTGATGTCAAGCAAGTTTGGGTGGAAACCGCAACAGTTCCATGACACAAGGGTGGCCATTATGAATGGTTTTTGTTCTTTTGTTTTTCGTGGAAGTAGATGCCTGGGAACTTCTAGACCCTCTTCTACTTCCATACTGTCTGAATACACAGATTCAGAAATCATCTCATCAAGAGAGCTATTGCTGTGGCTTCTATTTTTATTTGATATTTTTTGTGTGGTAGTTCTGGGTTTACTTTGAATAACTGTTTCTTTTTTTTTTTTTTTTTAACTACATGGGTGGCATTTTCTTTTTTCTTGTTGGATGTAGACGGTTGGGTTTTATTTGGTAGGGTCTGTGTGCCTATTGATGTTTGGGTGGCAACCGTACGAGATGATTTTACAGCACTGGCGTATGATTTATTTGGTCAAAGCTGTGTGCTCTGGACTAATCTTCTGGCTTCGGCGTAAGAGATGTTCCTAGCAACTTTTGTAGTCTGGATTTCTTTTCCGATTTCCATTTTGGGCACAAGCGAGAAAATGCTGGGTGGTCACCCTTGCAGTTTATACACAAAGGTGCAGCGGTACAATTATCAGAATCGTGGGCAATCTGTGAGTATCGGGCGCATGTAAGGCTGCCACGACAAGACGTCTTAGAATGGCCGAAACGCTGGCATTGGAAACATTGCATAGGGTTTGGAATATAAGGTCTTACAGAAAGATTTAGATATCCAGCCTTAATATTCTTAAGCAGATCAGGCGTGTTGAAGGCAAGGATCACGTGTTTCGTGTCTATCAACTTACCTTCTTTATGCATCTTGATCCGCCTTACACCACAGACATTTTGATCGGATAGCTCAGAAGCGATCTCTTCTTCAGAAACATACAGAAGCTCGAATTCTGAGATTACTCCACGACAATAGTTCAGTGATTTATGTGCTGTTACAGTGACATTCACTTGCCCAAGTTTAGTTATCTGGAGTAAAGAAGCAGACTGGGAGGCTGAGGTTGTATTCAATAAGCAAGTCTCTGAAGGAGAGACGCTTTATATTTCTCGGCTCACCAATACAAGACTGGATGTAATTGTTTATTACGAAACGAGACATCTTATGTATTTCGCCAGGACTACAGATGACTAGGAAACGGGGACTATTGTTATGATTTTTTTCATTTGCATCTGTACGTAATTTTTTTGCAGTAGGATTTTCAGAACTAGGTTGAGTGACTGTTTTAGTAGTAGACGTTTCAGAACTAGGTTGAGTGACTGGTTTAGTAGTAGGCGTCTCAGAACTAGGTTGAGTGACTGGAGTAACTTCAAAATCTTTTATTAAAAAAATATGCGGATTTGCCATATTGAAGTAAGAGAAGATTCAGGTCTGAAGGCCCCGCCCACCACAGAGCCCAACTAGGGAACACAGATTCCTGTGTTAGGGCTACCCGGACCTATACGCAAACTGAAGCCCCACAGTCGGCTTTTCCGAAAGCAGGTACTCCCGAGAGCTTGACTCCAAGCCACTGACACAAGGACTAGTGACCAGCCGATTGACACCCGTGAGGACAACTAAGGTACCTCCCGTTTAGCTGAAGCAGAGGCCAAAGCAGTGTGTTGGGGACAGTACCTCGCCCCTCAACTATCAGGACCTTCCTTTCCAGCGACACGGGTCTCCACGCATGGCAAACACGTGGGCAGTTTTCTCGCCACTCGAAAACTAGAGACAAGGTCTGTTCCAGTCTCTCATGACAAGCCCAAACTCCATAGAGAGAAACCATAAGGGAGAAGGGAAGGGAAAAAGTTCCAGCCAACAGGAGAGGAGACGGAAAAGAGGAAAGATCACTGGGGCTCCAGGATCGTGACACCCGTCTCACCAAGAAGATGATCCCCTGAAGGGCTAGGGTACCTCGGGATTGCCACACCCGTACTCACAAAAGTGAGCCCCCTGAGGGCAAGTGTTTCTGGTATTGTTATTTGCACTGTAAGGAAATTTATATCATGATACATCAATTTATATACGCTGGTTTCCTACTCTCCATGTAATTAAAAAATCACACATATTCAGAACCTTGCATAAGGCACATTATGTTAAATTGCTATTGTTGATAAAAATACAATTTTTCCTTAAAGAACTGCTCTTCAGTATTTCTTTAAAGAAACAAACTTAAATTGCCAACCATTAGACCATGAAAGTTGGTAAAGATCAAATCAAAGTTTTGCCAATCATTCCTATGGAATACTTAAGGAACTGATGTCTTTTTGTTTGGTAAAGAATTAGTATTCAACCCGCTTTATAAACAGGGTTTTGCTGGTTTTTACTATTTTGTTAGACCCTTCGTATTTTTTGGAAGACTTATTTAGAAAGCTACAAGCGCAAACTTTAAAAAAGTAATTGTTCCTATTTAGTAGCCACTGCCTTGTTGGCCATATCCAACTGATCATCTTGTGTCCATTAATGCAGACTTATTTGATGGTGAGTTCCCATAACTTTGAAAATAATCCCCTGCTTGCTGTTTGTTGTATAGAAGACAGGTTCCAAACTGTAAACATTTTTCTCAAAATGCTAAATCAAATGCAACAATAACAGTTAAATTATATTCGTATAATTCCTATATACAAAAATAAAAGTTGGCTTATTGAGAATCAATTTGAGTGATCCTGATAAGCCACCTTATATCAACTGAAAGTGCAGATGTTGTTAACAAGCAGATCGTGATGTCATGCTTAGCCACAATTGGCATTAAAATGTTCTGCTTGGCAACAGTTCCAAGGTTGACAGAATAAAACATAAGTACCAAAAAAAAAAAAAGGGGGAGGGAGACATATGTTTTCAAATAATAAAACTCCAGCATCTTTATTTGAAGAGAAAAATAGCAACTACTAGTTTTAAATTTATTCTTTTCCTGAAATGCTGCATGTAAACAAGCTGTGAATTGAAAGATGCGATTTTGCACTTGCTGAAGAGAAATATTCCATTATTCAAAAATGTAAAATATATGGTATTAAAATTTCAAAGTGCAAAATATCCTACATTATTATCTAAAGCAGTGGTTCTTAACCGGGGGTGACAGCACCATTGGGGGTGCAGGAATGTATTTTTGAGGGTGCGGGAGAAGCCCCTACCTAACCATAAAAATTATTAAATATCATTTATTAAATTTCTTATAATAAAATGTTTGAAATCTGCAATAGTGTGCCCAATATTGAAGCTCATAAAAATTGGTAGCACCTAGCTCACTTATCGTGAAAAGACACAGGAAAGAGCCGGTGCCGATGGGCGGATGCACTACGCTACAAAAAGGCATCAAACGCTACAAACGAAGGCGAACAGGCAGCTAGGTGACGGAGAAAAGAAAAAAAACTTTGTGGGAATACAAGCGGAGAACGTTATCCCAGCTTGCGCATGCACTGAGTTCAGTATGTGCTACTCCAATGGAATCTACGGATTCACAGATTTGTATCTGCATCTACTGCGTCTGTGTTAGGTTGAGTCAACTATTGTGTCTGCGACATGTGTATTGTGTATTCTGACTTGTACAGAAACCTCTTGAGACTAATACATTCTTAATTGCCCGTTCAAGCCGAATAGGATTCAGTCATATTACAAACGTAAGAACATTATTATATTACATTATTTCTAAATAATTAAATGAATTATAGTGAACCCCACTATGCCAAAAAAACAACAATGGAACGATAAGTATGCCGGTTATGGATTTACCTGCACAACCGAAAAAGATGGCACGCAACGACTGCAATGCACCTTGTGTTCCAAGATATTTTCAAACAGCAATCTCAAACCATCAAAGATATTAGAGCATTTCAACAATCTGCATGGTGGCTAAGAAGCACATAGCATGAACAGCGTGAAGTCAAAGAGGGCTCGGTTTGATACCAGTGGAACTATCCTAAAATTGTGTGGACGAGCAATTCAAAAACCTTTATTAGAAGCATCATATCAAGTGACATATTTATGTGCCAAAAAAAAAAAAACCCTCACGCGATCGCTGAAAAGTTGATTAAACCTTCTGCTTTAATTATTGCTAAAACAGTTTTAGATTCGGAAGCACATAAAAAAATCCAACAAATTCCATTATCAAATGATATTATACGATCGCGAATACAAGATCTCAGTGAAGATTTATTGCAAGTAATTGAAGACATAAAAATCAGTTCACTAAAATAAGCATGCAACTGGATGAGTCAATTGATGTTGATAATTGTAGCCGACTTTTGGTATTTGTTAGGTATGTGAAGGAAAAAGAGGTGATAGAAGAATTTCTATTTTGTGAGCCACTGGAGGTGAATATGAGAGGAAATGATGTTTTCAATCGCATCACAGATTTTTTTACTAAATATCAATTACCAATGAATGCGATTGGTTCAATATGCACTGATGGAGCAAGCTCCAGCAATGTTAGGCAAAAATTCAGGATTTTTTTCACACATGAAAAGAGAATTACCGGAAGTTATAATAACGCATTGCATGTTGCATCGTCATGCACTTGCGTCGAAAGCATTGCCAGAAAGTTTAAAACATCTAACCACAGCAGTAAATGTATTAAAATACATCCGAGGGCAAGAGCTTAATCATCGCATTTTTCGTGCATTTTGCGAAGAAATCGGTGCTGATCATACCGTGCACCTATATCACACCGAAATACGATGGTTATCTAAGGGTGACATGCTTAACAGTTTTTGAATTGCGTGAGGAAATTATTCAATTACTGACTAGTCAAAACTGTTAAGATTTTGAGAGTAATGATGCAATGCTGAGGCTGGTCTACTTAACAGACATATTTAGTCATTTAAATGAATTGAATCTATCAATGCAAGGATTTGGCATAAATATAATAATATCTAGTGAAAATTTATCTTCATTTATCGCAAAATTAGAAATTTGGATACGTCGAGTAGAAGGGGAATTTTGCAAAATTTCCCTTGCTTGATTCTGTTATTGAGAAAAATGAAAGGAATACAATTATGCCCGACATTGTAATACATTTAAGACGATTGAGCGAATCATTAAATGGATATTTTTCTACCGGAAATATTACTAAAACTCAGACATGGATACTGAATCCATTTCTATTTGACTTAAATTTGATGGATGACAGTGATCTGAAAAAAGATCAACTTATTGAAATGCGAGCAACTGGACATGTTCAAATGGAATTCGAACAATTAGAATTGCAACAATTCTGGTGTTCACAGTTACAACATTATCCAGAGCTGGAGAACGGAGCACTGCAGTTACTTACCCTTTGCTACAACCTACTTGTGCGAAATGGGATTTTCATTGCTTTTGCATATAAAATCTAAAGCGAGAAATAGCTTAAATGCAAGTGATGTCTTTCAAAAAAGGAACCTCGCTTCGCCAGTATAATAATGAACAAACAACAGACTAGTCATTAATAAAAATAATATTGTTTTGTATTTATATAAAATGTACAATGTTTTTCAATAAACAATAAGTTTTGCAAAAAATATATTTTTCTAGACTAAAAAAATTAAAACACATTTTTCAATGGGGTGCAGGAGATATATTTTCAGACTGAATGGGGTGCAACTTGCTAGAAAGGTTAAGAAACACTGATCTAAAGGGGCAAAAGCATCAGTCATTACTTCCACATGGAAAGAACACTCCAAATGAATACTTAAAAAAGGTATATACTGTTTTAAAAGTTTCTAAAGTTAAATTAACGGTAATTAGAAAAAACGCATCAACGCAGAAATCAGTTGCACAATAAATACATCTATAACAACAATAAATAAAATTATAAACCAATATTTACAACTTAAACATAATGTTCACCAGTTTTTGCCAAGACATGTGGCTCAACGTAGAACAGTTTGTAGAAACCTGTATAATAAATATTTAGCAGAAGATAAGTGGAAATACATTGTAACTCTTAGCAACAAAATAAGTATTTAAAAATGCAAAAACCTGGTTCCATCAATGCAGAGAAAGTTGGTTGTTGCAGGATTCTCTTACAATAGGATATTAAAAATAAGAAGATAGGGGGAAAAAGAAACTTTTCAGTTATGAAAATCACAATGCAGACTATAGTAAGTAAAAGAAAAGTAACTCCAGAAAAAATAAATAATAAAAAAAATTCTCTTTACATTTTAAATGGCTCTGAAATCATTCTAAAAATGTGTAATATACCCTCTGCATTTATAATATACCAAAACATAAGTATAATGCAGCAGCTTAAACCAGCATTTGGTACAACACATCCTGCATTATAAAAAAATAAGAGTTAAATACATAAGTTAATTTGGCAATAATTCTACCACATAAAAGCCAGTTGTGTAGTACATACTTTTATAACAGTACACATAAATTTCCTGTATTGTTACCAATTCTAGGATTAAAAATATTTTTTTATAGCTGACACTACATCAGAAGAAAAGGTAAAAGCAATGCAGTCTATCATAGTGATATCTTACATTTACCTTTTGTTCTTGTTGCCATACTTTAAGAGCCTGGCTAATGGGATGACGATCATCATCATCATCGACACCAATATCGAGTACTGGAACATTTTCTATGCCTTCAGATGCTGGTTTTGCCGGAGGGTTAGTATTTCCTAAGTAAGAAGAAAACTTACATTTTACTACTAACAAGTCAATTAATTGTGATTGAAATGTATAAAATGAAACAAAAAGTGAACTATCGACAAAAGATTAGCAGTAATTCAGATTATTTTGGCTTGCACAGGTTTCTTCTTAAACAATACTAAAAAATTTGCATTTAAGGCTTCATAGTAACATTTTTTTTAACATTGTTTCACTTCTAATATCTTTACAAAAATGGCAACAAAATTGGGGCTATACTCATGAAGTTTATAAAACATATCATTAAGTTCACAAATGAAATAACTATGAATTGATAAAATCAGAGTTGTATGAACTGTACTGTGTTGTATAAACCTGGAACTGCAAAATATCATTGTAAGAAACTATCATTAGTAAACTGCTTACAGAAGTTAATTGTACAAATGCAGAATTAGAAGCCATCCATCTCACATACGGAGCTACAGATTATAACAGGCAAGACACTGTGCATGTGTGCCAGGAACAGTACATAAGGAACCATGCTAACAACCAGTGGATATTGCACAGTCACATCAGCAGTTAGTAAGACAGATTCCTTTCAGAGACCTGCCATGCATTGAAAATGATGAATGAAGGATGATGATATTCAGGAAATTATGCTCTAAGCAAAAATGACATGGAGAGCCACCTAGGATGCCAATTTTTGAAAGGCGATGTCTAACACATTTTTTTAAATCAAAACTAAATATATAATTTATTTCAAATTATTAATATGTTTAATTCACCGTAAGCACTTGTATTGATCATCTAGGGTGCCAAACATGCTGGAGAGAGGTCTGCCCATCATGCAGAAGACAGTCTGAATATCAGTAGTTAAGCACCATTTTACAGTAAGGAGGATTCCTGAATGTGGAGTACTTATACATTAACTTGTATAAACAGCAGGTTTCATCCAGGCTCAATCACTTTTTTGGGGGGTCACCTGCAAGTTCTGGTGTATGACATCACTGAGTTCAGTACACAGCAGCGGTCGTCAACCCTTAGAACTTTCCGGACCACTACATATATAATTTTATATTTGGCAGCCCACTAATATGAATTTAAAAAAAAACCTTAGATCAGACCTTAAAAACAACACATTAATACGCAAAAACAATATTCACCGTTTTATGGAAATTCAGTCTAAGCCCTGATATTGAGTAACAATGAAAACACTATTAACCTCTCACTGATACACATATTTCGTTCACATTGAAAAATTATATGAAAAGTACAAAAATCGTACTTTCTTGTACAGAAAGCTTCACATTTCCATTTCACTGAAAAGGAACTTCACGAAAAGCAAGAACAAACCGACAAACACAGAGCAATATTAATAAACTGAAAGTGTTATGCGGCCAATTTTTAATTATTGTAAACATAATAATCATCGCTTACTCAGCAATGGCGCCATTGATCAACAGATAGGCAAAGCAAAAGTGAACCATAGGAAACCTCCATAGATGCAATTATAAACAAGAATGCGGATGGTTCTCATAGGAATCCATCAAGTTGCCTATTGACACAGAGAAAAACTGCATCATTAATGACTACAATAGCATATGTTTGTAATTCAAAAGGACAGAGAATTCCAGTTTGTGCTGTTATTAATAACAGCAGCATATCCATGGATGTCAACTCTCACTTTCAGATGTTATTAGATACACCTGCAAAAGTAGCTAAAAGATCGCTAAATTCAGAACGAATTTCGCTAAAAGCAGTAGCAAAAAAATTTTTTTTTAAAGTATAATCCATATTCCATAATAGGTTTTGTTACTTGTCATTTTTTAAACTGAATCTTCATAAAAATATAAATGTCCCAATTCTGTGGATCATCAAAACGTTTTCACGGACCACTACCGATTGCCGACCGCTGGTATAGAGGATCTTCTCATAACCATCTCCATGGCTATTACGGTCAAGGTGCATCTGGAATCATTTAGCCTATTCATCATTCTATGCACCAGTGGCATCAGGTAGGTATTACATCTTGTGGATGCCGCTTCACACACCTTCTGTGACTTATATGCATTTTGTAATGGTACTGTTGTTACTAATAGACTACATTTTATCACTTACATGCTGCTGTTTCATTTTTCAAGTCCTGTGCAAACACATGATACAGTGTTTGTAACTTTGCATAACAATATGATTCCGATCCATCTTTTGAGCAACATGGTCCTCAGAAATTCGTATACACTGTACTGAAATATTCCATATAAGCTATCATTGCTGTTTTCACTAGTTTACAGCATGATTATTTACTGACATTCACAGTAACAGTCATGCAAGCTGATTTACTGATATCTCTAGCTCAGTAAAACAGCCTGCATCTTTCTAATGAGACTTTTAGTGCAACTTTTACTGCCCTATATTGACTGCCTTCAATATGCTTTTGAATTTGCTCATATGGAGCTATCAGATCTTTGCTCATGATTTTAATGTTCAATTCACCACTTAAGTTTTACTACATGTTCCTAGAAAATTAATCTTTTTAACATAAACTGCAGAATTACTGAAACAAAATATAGTATTTTATTACAAGAGGCATATTACATATTTTAATATGATCTGAATATAAATATTAATAAACATAATGCACATCTGGGGCCAAGTAATACTAAAAACTACATTTATGATACAGTAATATTAATCTACATAAATGTTCATACCTTCTTGTTCTTCAGTTTGAGGTTGATCAGAAGAAGAAGAAGGTGTAAGGCCTGAATTTGTATCATTTTGTCCTTCAGATGAAGCCAGAGGCTGATCAAATGGTGTGAGGTCTGAATCCTTGTTCTGAGAATTAGGAACTGCTGAAGACTGAGGGCTGTCAATTGTTCCAACACCTTCATCATTGGAGGCTGAAACAGAGCAACCATCAGGTAATACATTTTGGGAATTTGAAGAAACACTCTGAGGGTCTGTTCCAAGACCTTCGTCAAGGGAAGGTGAAGGATCTCCACTGTCTGTAGGCATCACATCATCAGTATCACAATAATCTTCCTTTTCTGATTCTTCCTCAATATAATCATCTCCAGCAGGGTCAGAAGGTATCAGATCTCTACTCATAGTAGGCAGCAACAACCAACCAGAAGAAGTTAATGTGCATTTATTTAATATAAAATCTCCCTTATGTCCCACAATTTCTCCTTTTGTACTAGGGAGGGAAAAAAAAGTGATTTACAAATCTGGAAAAAACAGTTGTAAACCTGAGATTTAAAAGTAAAAGCAGCATTTAGTAAGCCTATAAATTACTATTTAAACTTCAAGTCACATTATAAAATAAATTTATTTAATGACTCTCTAAAGAAAGAAAGTACAAATGGTCAAATCTGGAAACTTAAAAGCCAAGAAATATTACATAACCATCTTGCACACTTTGATCAAGCCTACCATGAAGCATTATAGTTAAATAAATATTGATTTTGCATAGCAAGAAATAACAATTTTGAAAGCAAATGCAATCAGCATTGCTTTTTTGAAATAGCCTTTATGTAAGCTGATGTGACTAAAACAATACTATTATAAAAGAGAGAAAAAATGTTGTGAAAGTAGTAGCTTTAATGTACAAAGCTTATAGATATTATGAACATGCTCATTTCATAAAAATACAGTATAAGCTGATTATTCTCTTTTCTTGTTTCAACTTTTAATGGCAAGATACTATATTTGTATGATATCACATAGAATGTAAAACTAGAAATTACTTGCTTTCAAATAAAACAGGGTTCATAGCCACATTTTAGTTAATAAAATAAGCACCTATAAGCACTTTTCAAGCACATTTTAAGGAAAAAATAAGCACCTGTCTACTTACATTATACACAACTGCATAACCTTAAAAGAAAAATTAGACTTGTAATTTAAAATATGAGCAATGCAATATTTATTAAGAGAATGAGTATTACCTCAACAATGGAAAACAATTAACTTTTTTTTTTTAAATTTTAAGTGACAGTTCAATTTACAGAATTAGTTTACAATGAGAGGGAAAAACTATGCAGAACTAAACTATATTACAAGATTTAATGATGATATTTCAGTTGAAAATATAGAAAATAAATAATAAGCCATATTAATTGTATTCATTTGGCACCTAATTATAAATACAATTTATTTTTCCACTCATATTAATACTTAAATAATTTAACTTAAATCAAAATTCTGAACATTTTCTAAATTTTCGTTGCATAACAGTTTTTCCTTAACATATATTCCAAGCAAAGTAATTTAAATAAAAAAGAGGCACATTTCTGAAATCAGAAGACGGGAAATTGCTTCAGTCATCCTTTAACAGTAAAAGCTTAACTAACCCGCATTCTCGGAAATTTCCGAATGTTCCAGATAGTAACTGGAAAAAGAGGAGTGAGTAGCCGTTCTTTAGATTTCTCGGCCAAATAAATGATTTTGACATTTCGATATGTGCATCATATAAAAATAGACCAACGGAACTGAGAAATATTCTGCTTAGAAAGTACAGTAAAACTCTTTTAAGTGTTCATAAACAAATCTCAGACTGAACATCAAAATTAATTATACCGCAAACGGAATGCAAAATACCGCAAACGTTATTGCGCAATATGTGCGGCATAATTCTTCCATATGTCAATTACTTTCCTTTTATTTAAGCCATTCCGAATATTATTCCTTAGAAAGCTAATCTGTGTAAAAACACACCCATTTTTGGAAGTTTATCTATACTTCAGCAGTTACTGCAACTATATTATTATAAATATTCATACATATGCTCATAATATAAGCATAACAATCATAATAAAACGAATATGAACTGACCACGCAGAACGAGAATGCAAATTATTAAAATCTTGATAAAAATTCAAACGTATGCAGTATTTGGGTGGGAGGAAAAGAATACCAAATGTATCGGAATTTTCTACCGTTTTCAATTCTTTGGCCAATAGAACGACGTGCACCTGTCTGTACTCTCGCGCACACCATAGGTTACGTTAATGCAGAGGAAGGGGAGAAAGCAATTTCTGGGAGTATGATTCACCATCTAACGTTGCATATAAGGAAGAAAAGTTGTTTATTTAGTTTCGGCTTTGGTACGGGAAAAAAATATGCGTTCATTAAAAACAAAGGATTAAAAAAAAGCACTAAAAGCAAAAAATAAGCACTAAAAACAAAAAATAAGGGCTTGAAAGAAAAAGTAAGCACCTATAAGGGCCTTTATATTTTATTTTCAAATATAAGGACATAAGCACTTGTAAGGATCGCTACGAACCCTGTAAAAATAAAACCAAGAATAAAAAAATATGTTCATCATCAGTAAAGCGGTTTGGGGATAATCCATGCATGGCGGCCACGCAAACACATTCAACACTATGAGCGAAAGTGTGTAAAACAAATGCGCACATTTCAGCATGGAGAAAGATTCTTCCTAATAAAGAAAGTTAAGACTGCCTAATTGCAAAGAAGTCAAGGCAATAATTAAAATTTTATGCCAAAAAACTGAATCGAAAATGTTAACTAGGGAAACATCGAGGAATGATCCCATGACAATTTAATAGAACAAGACTTTCAATGCTTGAGTGATGTGAATATTGTTTCTAATGCCACAAGAACAGAAGAGGTAGAGAGATACTAAAAATTCAAGTGAAGAAGATGCTGACAATTACATTAGTTCTGACACATCAATGACTTCTGCTGAAATTGTATTTGACTTTGGAGACTAAAAGGGATATGAATAAAATGATAAAATGGCACATTGAAAAATAGATAATGAAATTCGACAAATATTTAAACGTTCACACGGAATATGCATGAAAATTCATAGTTTGCATTATTTGTGTTTCTCAATTATCTGTAATCTGCTACCCTGGCATTAGCCCAGATAATCAAGAGCAGACTGCATTTTTTAATACCAAATGTGACTCTTTTGGCCAAACTGTTTGCTTTAGGTTGGATCTAGAATATTATATTGCTGTTCCTCCAATGGATATGATACAACCAGTCTGTAGTTCTTCAACACTGTAAATAAATTAGAAGCATTGCAAATAAAATGCAAATATTTTTTCCATACACTCCTTATTTCTGATACTGCAATAATATTACCTTTTTTTTTAACTGAGCTGTAATGTAAATAATACAATTACTTTCTCATACCATAAAAATCCTAGAACTTCTCTCATGTGTCTTTTAAGCAACATTTCTCAGTGCATTTTATAAAATTTAATGACATTTAATTACAGAATCAACTGCTTGCACACAGAGAATTCTCAAGTTAGTATTACTAATTTGTATGTAAGCCACCTATGTAAATGTCATCCTTATCCAAATTTTGAAAAATTCATAAATGACTAAAATTTATTATAGGATGTAAAAATTAGCTTGAAGTTTTCATTTTAAAGAACATAACTTACTTAAAGATAACATCCCCTTTCTCATCATCTTCCAAATCTAACATAGGTACAAACGGACTTTTCAAAAGTTGTGTCTTCTTACAGGGCTGCTTATTTACAGCATTTTTGGGTACACTCTTTAAACAACTCAAATTCTTGCCAAGTTTGATTTCAGTAGATAAAAATGGCTGCAACAGCAAAAGTGATGTTCATAACAACAGCAAAATCAAATAAGAAAATGAATATAATCAAATAAGAATAAAAATAAATGCATACATAAGCAAAATAGATAACAGAGATAAGGCACCTTAATATCCTTCTCTATGAAAAACAAGACTCTTTTTATAAATGACATTTATATTTTTGATAACAAGCAGCAATATGTGAAATCTACCACTATTTGAAAAAATTAAAAACCTTTCGAATGCTGACTGCGAAGAAAATGAGCAAATAAAAGATAATTTGATTTACATACTTTCATCAATCATGTCAAATAATATCATAACTACCAACTTTGAAATTTCAAACTACTTGATAATGTAACTTCAAAAGGATTCAAATATGACAAATACAATTTAAAATCAAATGCATAATTTAAGTTACTAAAATAATTGTAAAATGATTTAAATATTAAAATAAATTAAAATTTAGAATAAGAAATCAAATATTAAGCTATGGTTTTAATACAAAATACATGAAATTAAACTTTTCAATAAAGAATTACATGTTCAGCTACAGTTTCAGGCTAATTTCATACTTTTTTAAAAGAAAGTAAATATATATAGCACTCTGTTACACTGCTCCATGAACTCAGCTTTTTTTTATTCTTATATGTTGGTAAATTGTGCACTTCTTGCTTTAAAAAATGATTGAATTATATTGTTATTATCTTCCAATTAAGTTTTATGCCTTTAGTTAATCTGCATGCAATAGTTATAGAATTATTAACAATTTAAAAGATATTTAATTGTGCTAAGCCTAATTTTTTTACCATAGCAGACATATTTGTTTACATTTGAAGCTTAGCAGAATAGTGAATTAAGCCATTTTCTGCACCTTCAGTGTCTTTTTGTCAAATGGGACCAAAAGTAAACTTTCAGTTTTGTGCACCGAAAAATCTGCCTTCTTGCCTGCTGGCTATATTGCTTGTTTTTGCATAGAAACTTGTTTTTTAATTGTTTTAACAGTATTTGGTGTTTTATATTTTTCAATTTTAAATAAAGGTATTTTTAGGTTTTTATGTATTTTTGGCTTATTGCGAAGCGGGAAATGAATTAATTCAACAAGAAATAGATCCCTAATGAAATTCAACAAAGTAAGTTTAAATTAACTTTAGAAATTATTAATTTAGAAATTATTATATTACAAAAAATTGCATATAATTTAATATTCCGTACAAGGAAGTCATGTGGTGTAAACGTAAAATTTTTTTCTCATTACTGAAGAAAACTAGAGTAAGATGAGGGGGAGAAAATTTTTTTAAATCAAAATGTTCTTAAACACAATGAAAATAAAATTAACATAAATTTTATTGGCTGAAAATCTCTGTGAAGGCATGGTATGCAAATTACATATGTTACAACCAGTCATGCTTATCTGTCTGAACATACACTAATTAGGCTGTGGTTGAAGATCATTCAAATGCTGATACAAAGTGCTTATAACTTTCTTAGGTCAAATATTGATGATGACAGATTTCTTTCTTTTTCAAGAAAGAAGACAAATGGCAGATACTGAGTACTGGCTTACCATCACACGCATTAAAGCACAACAGTCAATCAAAGATGTTGCTCTTTTCTTTGACATTGATTGTCCAGTAATTTCCTGAACGTGGAATCAAAATGTTCTTAAAAACAATGAAAATAAAATTATTATAAATTTGATTGGGTGAAAATCAAATCGGATCTACGATCCTTTATCAAAGAAGATCTTGTCGAAGATATGTTTCTTATACTAAGCTACACTTGCAAGTCAAGGAGTAGGTCTGAGACCTGTGCCAGGTCGACCAAGAATTATTACTCCTGAACATTGGTATGTTGCTATAGTAGCCAAACAGAATTAACAAGCAAACTTCATAAACCGTTACATGCATGGTTGCAGTGTCACTTGGTAAGACAATACCTACCAGTACTGCATTTCGAAGGATGGAGTACTAAGTGTTTGTATACCACTAACAGCCTAATCCAAAGGAAAAGATTAATCTCTTTGGCGCAGATACCCATGGAAAGAAGTGCTCCCACAAGCAGGGCTGTGGAGTTGGTAGGGAAAATTACCGACTCGTGGAACTTTAAAAACTCAGACTCCCTCATATATATGTAAACATATACACATATATTACAGCTTTTTTTAATATAAAAGAAGTAATAAATGCTACTGGAAAAAAATTAATGGCATAGCAGATTATTTATATTAATTAGCATTTATCATAAAATGGAGAAACTAGCATTAGTAATTTCTAAGAAACAGTATAGCTTCGACAAGATCAACTTTGATAAAGGACCGTAGGTACAATTTGATAAACTTCAGAGCTGAGTTTTCCAAACTAATTTCAGTTGGAGGAAGAGTTGTTACTGTTAGGCACACTTCTTTTAACTTTTCAGGATAGATTTGTTTAAGTTCTAGAAGAAGTGTCTTGCAAGAGCGATCATATTTCTCTATTTCTAAAAGAGCTCTGTAGAAATCTTGTTTGTATTTTTATCTAAAGGTCTCTTGGCCCTTTATTTTCATTCACTTTGCTTTCAATATTATAGAAATATTTCTCAAAATCTAATTCTTCAATGGAAGAGAATGATAGAGACTCAGTTGCAATGTCTGCAGTCTGTCTTGATTTGAATACTCCAGTTTGCAATATGCCATCCCATTTTAAAAAGAACAAATATCACATTTTTCCATTTTTGCAGAAATAAGCCTCCTGTTAATTTTTCAGATTGTGGCTATATACAGCGAAAAAAAAAAATTTCCAATTCTGAAAGATCATTCCATAGTCTTCCTGTTAACGTAACATTAGGGTATCTACATCTTCTAACTGTGTTTGTCATTAATATTTTAATCTACTTTAATTTAATTTAAAATTGAAAGCTGCCGAACAAAAACGGAAGTCGGAGTCGACGTGTTTTTAGCAACTCCAGCTTCGGTTTATCCCCAAATCTGCTTAACTCCACAGCCCCGGCCAAATAACCGGACCTGGCAAGCACTAAATGTTCCTATAGGCCAGAGCATTTTCTCCCACTAAGCCTAATTTACATTCAATTTCACAAAAGTATGTATTTCATAAGAATGCATAAATTACGTAGAAATGAAATTATGTATAAATACACGATTAAAAATATTCAATCCTAATAAAATTTTTTAGTTTAAATACTTAATATTTAATAATAAAAAATAAAAATATAGTGTACTTTACTACTCAATTAGAAAGTACCTAAATTAACACTAGATAATTGATGCAAAATATAAAGACATAGGATAAAATAAATATTTACATTTAAAGTTATAAAATATTTCAAGAATATTGCAACAATAAATATTTCACAGCTGTATGAAAAATATCAAAGCACAGATCAACAGTTCACGATTTACATTCATCAGCAGTGTCCCGTCTTAGCTTACTTCAAGCAAACTACACATCTATGTTTTTACCATATTTCTCAGTGCAAAATTTCAGAAAATAATGACAAAAATCAATGGATTTATATCTGGAGATTCTATAATTATTTCAGTACATTTTACTTCTAGATTCTTATCCATGATTTCATGGATTAAAATTATTAAAGTGAAATAGTTTGGGAATGGTGCTTTTTAAAAAGAATATAGCTATTATTAATAGCCATTCAAAAAAGTCAATAAATAGCTTCTTTAACCATTTATAGTTCTTTTGAAAGGGTAGACAGTGATGGATAATTGAATCATTAAGATCGACATCTCCCATATTTTAAAAAGACAGTACACACTCTGGTTTAAAAAAAAATCATTACTAGTTTATTATTACCAACATATTTGTATTATCCTCTTCTAATTCGAAATCTGAAAATTCAGAACTATCAGAAGAACTTTAATTTAATGTTTTGACATTATGACTACCATATAAAAAATCCACAGATGGATCATTCATAAATTTCCTCCTCAGAAAGACAAAATGGTCTTTTAGTCATGACTGTACAAATGAAATTAATCTCATAAAATCTCATCTCAAGCAAGAGGAGAAATTATTTTATTTTGATATATTTAAATTAAAATTTCTTGTTATGACTGAAATTGTTTTATCACATATTTACATATAAGCAACCACTTCTAAATAAGAGCTTTTTAACATAAGTTTCTCTTAGCACGTGTTTCTGCTTACACTCTCAAAAATCAAATGATTTATAGATAGTTGACTGACCACAATCTGATTTAGGACAGAGGAGTACTAATGTGCGGGAGTTCTTTTGAAAGAAACGTGGATTAGTAATGGCATCTGGTAGTAAGCATATCATTCCAAAAGCCTTTTGCATCTGTGTGTTGATTGTTTTGTAGATGAAGATTTTCTGAAGCACAGGATGTGGCATTCGGCCCTAAGGGAAATCTAGCCTGAACGCACATTATGTGTCATTCATCCCTAACAGGTCAATGTGCTGTTGTTAGCATCTAGATAAATTGGACTTCAGATTGGTGCAATGTCTCTGTTCACGGACCAGTTCAGATTTGTCCTGGAATCAGATAAGCCTTTAAGGGTCTGGAGAGAATAGAAGAACATAGAATTAGTCCTAGAACATCATACATTCAAAGGTGGAAGCCTCATGATAAGAGCAAAATTTCAATGGGATATTGGGACATCACACCCAACTGACAATTTTTAAAAACAATTTGTCACAGCTGCATGGTATTGGGATGAAGTCTTATATTATACTGCAGCAGTTGGTCCTGATTTCCTCTTTTTGGATGATAATGCCCATCCTTATTGAGCCGCAAGTAAATGGAGACTGAGGGGATTTTTTTGGGACGGGGGAGGTATGCAATGGTTGTCTTATTGCCCTTAACTTAATCCTGTCAAAAATCTTTGGGATGGTCCTCAGGCATGCTGTTACTGCATGTTTACCTCCTCCAACCAAATTCAGGTAGCTGGAAACTACCATAATGGAGAAATGGCCATTGCTAGGATCCGCAGTGGTTGAGCACTTCATTAAAAACATTCGCAATCAGTGTAAAGCTTGTATGAAGGTTTATGGATTTGGTTTTTGGTTTATGGTTATGGTTATGTTTTATGGATAGTTACATATCTTTCAAATGTAAGTTTGTTATTTTTAGCTTTAAACAATTTAAATTTGTTAATGAACCAAATATTATCGTGTCATATAATTTAAAAATATCGTTTTCAATTTTGTATACAACGGATTTTAGCCGAAAGAGCCCAGCCAATTAAAAGCCCAGATGGGCTATTAATTTCGTTTTGGCATTTTGAATTGAAAACTTTAAATGTCCGTTTCACTTTTCAAATTGTTGCCACCAAATATTAACACCCTGTGTTATATTTAAAGAAATTAAATAACGAGGAATCTGCATAAATGTACGTATGTTTTTCGCACTGTGATAAAACAATGGTACTTAGAGACGTCAAATTTTGAATAATGTAGTCCTCCGTTGAATATGGGCACCTAGAAGCCCTAATTTGTAATTTGTTTTATTATCGATTTCATATTTTGTAATACTTTAACAAATTTTTGATTAACAAACTCAATGATTTCATATAGAGCAATGGCAACACTGTACGAAAAAAACATTTTTATCTCAGTGGGAGACTGTGTATCGGAAATTCTAAAGATATGCTAATTTTAATTTTTTTTTTGTTTCTTTGTTGTTTTGTTTTGTTATTGCTGTTGAATTAAATTTTTTGGTTTTAAGTGCAAAGAACATGATATTTAATAAAGGTAACATACAAAACATTAAAAAAAGCCTTTTTCGGTGTAATGTAAAATCTGAGAGCTTTCAGATTCCCCCTCTTTTGTGTGTGCACAATTTTCCCCATTTTTGTTGATTTCACTGTTGCACAGCTTTTGAAAGTCCGTGTATTACTTTATTCAAGAAAACAGGCCTTTACAAAAATTTTGTCATCGATTCAAATTAAAATTCAGAGCAATTTTGGATAACTGGATTGTGGAAATTATCACATTTTTTTATCATTTGCACGCGTATACAACATAAAAAGCAGGGACACAACAAATATGCAGCAAACAACTGTTATCTGGTAATGTACCTAAAGGAAACTCTTTTTAACAAAATTTAAAGGCTTTTATTGAATTTTTTAATATATTAAAATACCATGGAAAACTATTTTTAAATTAAAAACATCAAAACAAAAATTTTTTTCAAGGCAAATTTATCGATTTTATATAATGCAACTTAACGTTTAAGACATCTATACTTTTCTATAATTTCTGGAATAGTAAAATCATGGTTTAAAAATACAGTCAAAGTTGTTAATCGGGACTTCGGCGATTCCGGATTATCGATTTTTCCGGATTATAGATCATCAGTTTAAATCTGGTAAGATGGCATGCAGAAATTATAAAATTAAAAATATGAAACCGTAATTTATGAAATAAAGAACAATTATGATCTAAAGGGTATCAAAATTTACAAAAAAAAGCTTATTTATTTGCTTACTTTATTAAACATTTCTTTCAATGTAAGTTGTATAAGTTGCTTCGTTTTATGTGATAATACTTTCTCTTTAATCCTATAATTGCTGTGTCAAGAATACCAACTAATTTGTCAACCGAAATTTTTCCGTTTTCAATAACCTCTGTGTCACTTTCTTCACTATCGGAAGCGAATTACAATGACGAGGAATTTGATTTAAATCATATGAAAAACGAAGTACATCAAGATGAAATACTACATTTAGTAAGGAATTATAAGCCAAATAAAATAATAACATCTGCCCTGAAGATAAGGATAGTTGTTGGAAAATATGACCTGTTGTAATCGTTTTTCTGCATCATCTCTGCTCCTTGAAATATTTCTAACTTTTACATAAGGCTTAGTTCTTATTTTAAGGAAATATAGTAGTTATTTCTAATTTGTTTTACACTGCCACTGTTTGTATTAAAAACGGACTGTTCCAGCCTAATTAAGATGCAAAAACGAAGCTTAATGTTACGTCATCTGGAAAGCTGAGTCGTGCCGATAGCTGATTGATTGCCTTGAGATGACGTCAAGTCTACTTCAGGTATAAGTATCTCGCGTCGCTCTGGCTTATTCCTTCTGGCTCCTGTTTCTTTGCTCCATGGTGTGCCGTTGCAGCCCCCATTGGAAGATGATATTGCGATGCATGCCAGCTAGCGACTAGTGCCATGATTCTGTTCCGAAAGATGACTTTTTCTGGATCCTGAAAAGCGGCAACTATGTGAGTGACTGCCGCGGGCGGCATCCTGTTTCCATGAAGGCGGCATCTTCAACACAAGTGTTTTTTCCAGAATTAGCGGCGATGTTTTTCCAAGCTGTGATTTCTCGTGTGCAAATACAGTGAGCAGCTTTTTCCGGTTTAATTGCTCTCAAGGATTTAGTTTAATTTTTCAGGTGCCTTCTTGACCACAAAGCATGGACTTATTGATAGTGAAGCAAATTTCATTATAACCGCGTAGTTCCTGTTCAATATGTTTTTCGTGTATTGAATGCCGGTATTTAAAGATCAGGTAAAATATTTACTGTGTCTTTAATAGTGTAATATTCTTTAAAGGAAAAAAAAACCCTTGGTGTTAATGGATGATCAATTAAGTGTAATTTTTTTGATAATGATTATGTTATACTCTAAGTTTCTGATATTGATTAAATTTATTCAAGTTAAAAACTTTCGTCTTCAATGTCTGCACAGTATAAACTGAAGTCATGGGATACCTCCTAATACTTTGTCAGTCCTCCTTTTGCCCGGCGAAGTGCAGCAACTCGACGTAGCATGGACTCAACAAGCAGTTTGAAGTCCCCTGCAGGAATATTGAACCATGCTGCCTCTATAGACGTCCATAATTGTGAAAGTGTTGACGATGCAGGGTTTTGCGCACAAACTGACCTCTCGATGATGTCCCATAAATGTTCGATAGGATTCCTGTCAGGCGATATAGGTGGCCAGATCATTCGCTGGAATTCTGTAGAATGTTCTTCTAACCAATCACGAGCAATTGTGGTGCAGTGACATGGCGCATTGTCATCCATAAAAATCCCATCGTTGTCCGAGAACATGAAGTCCATGAATGGCTGTGAGTGATCTCCAAGTAGTTGAATATATCCATTTCCAGTCAATGATCGGTTCAGTTGCACCAGAGGACCGAGTCCATGCCATGTAAAAACAGCAGTATGGAACTACCACCAGCTTTAACAGTGCCTTTTTGACGACTTGGGACCATGGCTTCGTGGGGACTGCACCACACTCGAACCCTAACATCAGCTCTTACCAACTGAAATTGTGACTCATCTGACAAAGCCACGGTTTTCCATTCGTTTAGGGACCAACCGATATGCTCACGAGCCCACGAGAGTCACTGCAGGCGATGTCGTGCTGTCAGTAAAGGCACTCGAGTCGGTCTTCTGCTGGCATAGCCCAAGGAAGACAAATTTCACAGCACTGTCCTATTGGACACGTCCCTCGTACATCCACATTGATTTCTGTGGTTATTTGATGCAGTGTTGCTTGTCTGTGAACATCGACAACTCTACACAGACGTCGCTAGTCTCGGTCATTAAGTGCAGGTGGTTGGCCACTGCGCTGTCCATGGTGGGATGTTATGCCTGAAATTAGATACTCTCGGCACACTTTTGACACTGTGGACTCGGAATGTTGAATTCCCTAACGATATCCGAAATGGAATGACCCATGCGTCTAGCTCCAACTACCATTCTGCGTTCAAAGTATGTTAATTTTCGTCGGTCGGCCATAATCACGTCAAAGCCTCTTCACATGAATACCATGGAACAAAAATGAAAGCCCTGCCAAAGCACTTCGCATTTATACATTTTCTATGCGATACTACTGCCATCTGTATATTTGCATATTGCTATCCCATGACTTTGGTCACTTCAGTGTATAACCTTAGGGAGCTTCTTTTGCTACTTTTGCTAAAAGTTTAATTTTACAACTTTAAACTTTGCTTTTGCATCAATAGTGCTGACAGATCAACTTCCAATTCATTGTGTCCCCCCTCCCCCGCCGCAGAGCAGCGTGAAATTGATAAAGAGATTTCGGAATGGTTAGAGAAAAAAAGGATATGCCTTTATCCATTTTTTGGCAGCAATTCCACTTTTTGTTTGATGGACATCGAAACATACTTTCGCTTTGTAGATCCTTTGGGTGCTCCAGCTTCGGAAATTCTATTTGACATAATCGAAAGTTCAAGCTTACTTTTATAAAATTGCTCTAACAGTCTGCAAAATTAATAAGCCGGATCCAATTCGAAGATTAAGGAACAACGCAATCTGGAACATTAACTGAAATAGATAATTAGATAATTTTACCTTATTCCCTCCGTTATACATTAAACGCGCATGCGTAAACGTATTATGCGCATGCGCACACGCATATGTGCATCGGTAAAGGTCTTGCGTGCATCTGTAAAGGTCTTGCATCAACACGACGCATGCGCAGAAAGTTTGTAGCTTTGAGGTCCGGATTATAGATCATTATGGGTATCCGAATTAACGACTTTTGACTGTAGTAACATTTTTTGAAAAAATTCTGTTCCACCAATTTTCATACAGAAGTGGTTCTCAAACTTTTCACAGATTAACCTTTGCTCATGTCTTAAAAACATACTGCATCCCCAAGATGAATTTTCCACAGAGATCTGCACCTTCAACCAGATATCCAACTCCAAAATTTGAATGCTGCATTACCTATTTTTGGAATATACTAGGGATGAATAATTATATTTACACACATATACTGTTCAGAAGAAGATTATAAAGGCATGGCTAGCAACTTGATTTCAAATTTAAGAGTAATTTTAAGTCTCTGGTTGAGAATTCTTAGAAGCACATAAGTAACTTTTTTAGAATCACTTTCATAACATAAACTTTAAAAGACAACCTCTTGAAATATATACTACTTCTAGTAAAGATAGGTATTTCCTAACCATCTTAAGTACATGAAGGCAATTAGTTGCATTCATTTTCCACCTGGTGAACAGTGAAATTTCTCTTTCCATAATTGACTCAGAAAGGTATTTATTTTACTACTAAATAAAAAATCACTCACCTGATTGTATATCTGAAGCACACGTTGCTTCCAAAAAACAGTCTCCAAAAAAAATATGAACCTTATTAACAGTCAACATTTTCACTATTTCTAAATTTTAATTCTTTAATAATAATCTACCATTTTCTTTACAAGAATTTTGTCTAAAAACAATTTTTTTCACTAATAAGACAACATAAAATACACATATCTTTAAATGCGTGTTGCAAATAATTACATTAATAAAAAAAACCATGCATTTTTATGAGAAATTTTCTCAACAAATTAATTTCATACTCAAGATAATATGTAAATCCCACATAAAATTAACAAAAAGTAATGAAAAATATTATACTTAAATACTGAAACTGATTACATAATGCTTTAACATTTTAAAGAAGGTTTGAAAACATTACATCACTTAATTTTTCTTCTTTTTGTCTTTCTTTTTCTTTGGCAGTTTCTTTCCTATTTTGTTGCTCAGCCTTTCTAAATGAGTAATAAGATTTTCATAAGAATTATGAATGAAATATACAAAATTTATGATTTAATTAGTAATAAAGCAATTACCTCTGGAATAATAATAATGCAAAATTTATTTATTCTTTCAGGATCATTTAAAAAAGAACAAAAATACTACAAAATTTTCATAACTTCTCATCATCCAGAATTCTTCAAACTGTCCCTTGTACAAAAGCTGTAGGCAAATAAATTTATGGCATGAAACACAACTTCCAAAGCCATCCCTTAGATTTAGACACAATAACACGCCGAACAAATACGAATTCTGAAGTCAACTCAGGACTAGTTGTGATGGTTTTACCGAACCACCATCCTCAGCTGCAAAAGTGCAAATGAACGAGATAGGATATAATGATCAGATCAGTTAAGAAAGCCTGGACAGAAAATAAGCTAGTGTCGCCATCTGTTGGTGAAACGAGAACTAAAACATAATTTCTTTAAAGGCCGAAGGCAAAGATGGATTGGAATTAGGATTGTTAACTAGAACAGAAAGATTTTTTTTAATGTGAAATGCCTCTAGAAAATTCAGTTCTTCAATGAAAGATGTTTTTGAATAATTTTGGCAGCAGAAAAATTGAAAGTGTGATTTTCGGACCAACAATGTTGGACAACAGAAGACTTCTGTGTTTCCTTTTTTCTAACATATGCCTCATGTTCCCAGGCACGAAATTTTAACTCTTTCGCATCGAAGTTGCCCCAAACGCCCAAACATTCAGACATCGGCTGGACGCCCGAAACGCCTGAATAATTTCCTACCCAGTGCTTTCCCCCATCCTGTTACTGCATTACTCATTGCTTTCAGGTGTTGTTAAATCACATGTCAATTATTCTTTTGAAGCTACTAAAAGTAGCTTCCTTGTTTCCTTTGTTCCTTCCTTTCCTTTGTTTACTGTCAGTGTTAAGCTTTTGATGCCCGAAGTTGCAATCCCGTCCCAAGAGGGAACTTCACACTGTGTCAAAGCAACAAAGAAAGAAGTTCTCGCTTTATTTAAGTAAGGCTATTGTTAGCGCTGTAGTATTCAACTTGTCATGGGGGAAGGAAAAGCATTCCAGAAGAAATTCTTATATACGGGCGTTTTCATATGTTTGGGAAATTGAGATATTGCCCTCTCTCGATGCGAAAGAGTTAGGCTCTCTTAGTTTGGCCAATGTAAATTAAACCACACTGGCAAGGAATCCTATAAATACCCCAGGAACTCATATCCGGAATGGGGTCCTTGAGTATGGAACTCCGAATTTTATTAATGGGAGAATAAACGACCCAAAAGTTAAATTTCTGCAAAATATGTGCAACTTTATAGCTAATTGATGAAAAGAAGGAAACGACAACAGAATTTTTTATAATCTAAAACAAGAGCGTGCCTTTTAGTGTGTTGAGATGAGAATTTTTTAACTGCTAGATTAATAATGTTGGGTGAAAAGCCCCTGTCAATAGCTATTGCTTTTAAATAGTTCTTCATCAAGGGATAGTTTGAAGGAGCAAACTTGAAGAGCACGGAAAACATAGGAATAAAATGAAGCTAACTTTTTTTAGTCAGATGACATGATTTAAAGTGTGGTGGAAGACAAACTGATGAAGGTTTGCGGTAAACCGTAGTACTGAAGTTGGATGTGTTACGTGTAATCAGAATGTCGAGAAACGGAAGAGAATTGCAAGTCTCAAGTTCAAAAATGAACTGAATAGCAGGATCAATAGAATTCATTGTTAAAAGAACCTTATTCAAATGACCTTTATTACCTTCAAACAGGGTAAAAGTATCGTCTATGAAGCGGAACCATACCGGGAAGTTTAAAGTTTCAAACAATTTTGATTCATAATTCATGTAGATATCAGCCAGGATGGGACTGAGGGGGCTTCCCATGGCTAATCCCTCAGTTTGCTTGTAATATTTATTTTGGAAAACAAAATGTGTTTGTTTCAAACAGAATTGAGTGAGAGAAATTAGCTCATCAATTCCTGAATCGTGACTTTTTACTTAAGTGCAAATATAAAAAATTGATCCCCAATTTCATTCAAATCAAATGTAATCAAAAACCTTCCACTCGCGTTTCAAGAATTTTGTTAAATTGCAAGCTTGCCTTACTTCGGTCCATCATAAGGGATACACGTCAACAATTGTCCAAAATTGAACTGAACTCCATAAGCTTCATCTGAAACTCACTAATTCATATCCAAAATTAACTGCCCTTGAACAAAGTCTTGGTCTAGAGCAGAGAATGCAGTTAAACTGCCATAAAAACACTCTTGCAGTTAAATTCGAAAAACATCTTTTACAGTCTCCCAGTTAAAGTAGTTCAGAAAATCTTCCCATTGTTTGAAACAAACACATTTTGTTTTACAAAACAAATGTTACAAGCAAACTAAGGGAATAGCCATGGAAAGCCCCCTCAGTCCCGTCCTGGCTAATATCTACATACATTATTATGAATCAAAATTGTTTGAAACTGTAAACTTCCCGGTATGGTTCCGCTACGTAGACGATTCTTTTACCCTGTTTGAAGGTAATAAAGACGATTTAAATAAAGTTCTTTCAACAATGATTTCTATTGATTCTGCTTTAAACTTCCCGGTATGGTTCCGCTATGCAGACGATACTTTTACCCTGTTTGAAGGTAATAAAGATGATTTAAATAAAGGTCTTTCAACATTCAATTCTATTGATCCTGCCATTCAGTTCACATTTGAACTTGAGACTCGCAATTCTCTTCCGTTTCTCGACATTCTGATTACACGTAACACATCCAACTTCAGTATTACGGTTTACCGCAAACCTCCATCGGTTTGTCTTCCACCACAATTTAAATCATGTCATCCGACTAAAAAAAGTTAGCTTCATTTTATTCCTATGTTTTCCATGCTCTTCAAGTTTGCTCCTCCAAAACTATCCCTTGATGAAGAACCAAATTATTTAAAAGCAACAGCTATTGACAGGGGCTTTTCACCAAACATTATTAATCAAGCAGTCAAAAAATTCTCATCTCAACACACTAAAAGGCACGCTCTTGTTTTAGGAGGTTATAAAAATTCTGTTGTTATTCCCTTCTTTCCCTCAATTAGCTATAAAGTTGCACATATTTTGCAGAAATTTAACTTTCGGGTCATTTATTCTCCCATTAATAAAATTCCGAGTTCCATACTCCAGGACCCCATTCCGGATATGAATTCCTGGGGTATTTATAGGATTCCTTGCCAGTGTGGTTTAATTTACATTGGCCAAACTAAGAGAGCCTTAAAATTTTGCGTCAAGGAACATGAGGCATATGTTAGAAAAAAGGAAACACAGAAGTCTTCTGTTGCCCAACATTGTTGGTCCGAAACTCACACTTTCAATTTTTCTGCTGCCAAAATTATTGAAGAAACATCTTTCATTGGAGAACTGGATTTTCTAGAGGCATTTCACATTTAAAAAATCTTTCTGTTCTAGTTAACGATCCTAATTCCAATCCATCTTTGCCTTCAGCCTTTAAAGAAATTATGTTTTAGTTCTGGTTTCACCAACAGATGGTGCCACTAGCTTATTTTCTATTCCAGGCTTTCTTATCTGATCTGATCATTATTTCCTATCTTGTTCATTTGTGTTTTTGAAGCTGAGGATGGTGGTTCGGTAAAACCATCGAAACTAGTCCTGTGAAAATTTGAAAATATAACGCTGATTTTTGTTGTTTGACTTCTGAATTCGTATTCCTTAGATATTAAATTATTTTATTCCTTACATAATGATATATAAAAATACAAAAGTAGGCATTTCAAGCAACATAGTATTGTGAAATTAATTTATCTCAAGATTACTCACCAAAGATGCATTTAGATGCATGCTGTTAGGAATAACTGCTTAATAGCAATTTAGATTTTTTTTTTTTTTTTTGAAAGGAGGGGCAATAAAAAATGACAGCTGTAAAGAGCAATGTTTTTATAAAGAGTAACATGTGGATAACTATTCATAATAACCAAATAAAATATTTCAAACTGATTAATAAGAAGTAAACTTGACATATTTTTAAGACACTTTAATGTTACTACATACTTGCCAACCTATTACACTCAAAAATCAGGAGATTTTTTTAAGAAATCAGGAGATTTTTCACAATGTTAAAAAGACTTTTTAAATGATAAAAATATAGTTTTTAATAAGGAATTAACTTTATATAGTTACTAAGTCTTAAATGCAAGCAAAACAAAAATACCTTAGACATAAAAAACATTTTTATTACTTTCATGGTTTAAAAAAAAATAAATAAATAAATAAAAAAAATCTGAAATTTTTCAGATTTTAAATTACGTCCAAAGGGGCGTTTTTTTAACGTTTTGAGTGTTACCTTTATTTATTAAATATCATGTTCTTTGCACTTAAACCATAAAATCCAGTTCAAGAGCAATATCGCAAAATAATGTTAAATTAAGCATATCTTTAGAATTTCCGATATACACAGTCTCGCGAGCTGGAGATAAAAGTATTTTTTTTTCTATATAACGTTGCCATTTCTCGCTTTTAAAGCATTGAGTTTGTAAATCAAAAATTCGTTAAAGTTTTACAAAATATAAAATCTATAATAAAACAAATTCCAAATTTGGGATTTCAGATGCCTACATTCGCAGTAGGATTTCGTCATTCAAAATTCGATGGCTCTATGTACCATTGTTTTATCACAATGCGAGAAATAGACAATCATTTATGCAGATTTTTCATTATTTAATTTCTTCAAATATAATGCAGGACTCTAACATTTTGTGGCAACAGTTTGAAAAGTGAACCGACGTTTATGAGTCTGACGCAAAATGCCAAAACGAAAGCAATAGTCCTTCGGGACTGAAATCCCTTTGGACTAATAAAAGGCACTTTAATCAGTTTTCATACAAATGTTATGGACAGTGGCAGGTCTCGTTAAGAAAGAAACTTCATAATTTTGTTCATAGCAATTGCCACGTAGGCCTGCTTTCGCTAATAAAAGTTTTTCTAATGTGTCATCACTAATATTAGATCTAAATTTAGTTCTCGTTTTTGCAACAACACTGAAAATCCTCTCACACTCCGCATTACTATGGGGAACTGTCAAGATGGCCAACATAATTCTAGAGAGTTCACTGTATTTTAAAATTCCATCAGCGCCTTTCAATTTTTCAATTAACCTCCACTGGGTGTCAATCCTAGCTGATTTTATAACTTCATCCAAGTTTTCTAATTGTAAACTGCAAAATTGTGACTGAAGTATATCAGTAGCAACATCAATATCATCATCTTTCATGACTAAACGAAGTAACACAGGAAATCTGTTCAAAAAGTACCTTATATCAGAAAAAAATGCATTTGCTAGAGCAGAAATATCAGCAACTTTAGCATGCAAAATCACTTCATCGTTGACTGGAAATTTATGTAGTGTGTAATCACATACTCGACAGAAGTAACTTCTAACATGAAGATAAAACTTACTTTTGTTTTCTTCTGAAAGTTCTTCCACTACTTTTGTAGTTGCAGCTCCTATTACCAAATCTTCATCTTTCTTCTGATTTTCTGTTTCACCATAAATCACATCATATATAGAATTACAAGACAAAACACAGACTGGTTTTACAAACTTTGATAAAATGTCTTTAAACAGATGATAAATCATTGATTGCAAAACATGAATTAATGGAATTCTGCTTTGTAGAATTGTGTTCAGAACATCGAATGCTGGCAAAATGAATTGTAAAAAAAAGCAAAAAGCTTTGTTAAGGTCCGAAGAAAAAAACATAAATATTCGTTCTTCACAAGATAAACTTACAGTAATCGGAAAATGATTTGTGTGTTGAGCAATTTTTTTTTTTTTTTTTTTATTTTGAGAGAAATTTGTATCAGCTTTACGCTTATATTTTGCAGTATTATTTTGAGAACTGCCATTTGAATTGCTGAATGATGCAGAAATTACTTTATTTTTCTCAAACCCATTTTTAACAATGGAAGTAGTAACTACATCTTCATTTACTTTAGGTACTTATAACTTTCAATAGAGCCTTTTATCTTAACTCTCGAAGCATTTACTTCTTCTTTAAAAAATGCAAGAAGTGGGTTCCATTGATCGAGGATTGTAGATAAGCATTTCTTTAAAGACAACCAGCGTGTACACACGTTTCAAAATTTTTCTCATTTCAGTATTATGCAGCTGTTGGAACTGTTTCAATTTTTCCTTTCTTTTAGAACTCCTTTCAAGATAATAATAAATATCAACAATGTGTTCATCCACATTTAATGGTAAAGAAGCTGCCCCTTTTTCAGCTGCTAAATATAAGAGGTGACAGGTGCACCTCATAATCTGCAAATCTGAATTTGCCTTTCTTAAGATGCCTGCAACACCAGCCTTCAAGCCTACCATTACTGGTGCATTATCGGCACCAAGCGCTAAGCAATTATCCAGAGGGGCTGCATTTTATTTTAAAGTTTTAATAATTAGCTGTGCTATATTAAAGCCTGTCGAATGTCCTTCTAAAGTGGGGACAGAAAGTAAACTGCACTCAATTTCTGAAGACTCTGGATTAAAAAAAGAAACAACATTGGATACAGTTTTGAATTGGTATTATTGCTTCCATCCGTAGAGAGGCAGAACGGAGCTGTTTTAATGCAATCAATAACTGAAGATTTATTTTTCAAACCCATTTCTTTAACATTTGCACCTATTTTGGTCCTTGCACTTGAGTATTTCTTAGCGATTTCACTATCGGGAAACATTTTTCTAAATAAAGCTGCAGCGTGATCCGATGCATTCAGTGGCAGGTTGTGCTCCAGTAAAAAGGCAGAGAACAGACATTCTGCATTAATCACTTTTTGGTCTTTTGTTTCCGAAGAAAAATTTAATTTTTCGTTTTTTCAAAACAACTCATGTTGTTTTTGTGTTTTTGTGTACGCACATGTTTGAGAACATCTGCCCTTCCACCAAGCGAAATCGAAAAATCGCAACGACAGATGGTACACCTCGCAAATTTATTACATTTCCTTGAAGAAATAATGGAAGGAAAGTCAACTGTGTACGATTTTTGAAACGTGCACGAGTATTTCACCTTTCTCGCAGACATATCAAAAGACGATAATTTCTAAAACTATTTCCTAAAGGCACATGTACTCACACAACTCAGGACAAGATGAACGAAATAGCGAAAGATCATCCAAAGAACGGCCAACGGACTTGAGCTTGCTTTGTGCTCATTGGCTAATATATGCCAGATGACACGCAGTGGAGCTCGATGCCCATTGGAGAACTGGAGAACGACGTTTCTGGATACGTATGCTGTCAATCACAAAGCAGAAATTCTCATCTGATTCACAAGGTTTCATTTTAGATATAATCTAGAGAAAATTCAGCTTTCAGACGTCCAAAATCACATTTTTTTTTTTTGTTCATATAACAAAGTATTAAGCCAAGTTCCATAAAAATCGTGAGAAATATTAAGAATAAGAAAAAGTCAGGAGAAATATATTGTAAATCGGGCTGGCGGGAGAGCGGTCGAAAATCGGGAGTCTCCCGCCTAAATCGGGAGTGTTGGCAACTCTGTTACTATAAACAAAAATGCAATTAAAAAAGTCCTGTGAAACAGGAAATTTTTGCTATAAACATTATACATTACTATCCCAGTCAGTAAGACAGTTACAATGCCAACAATAAAATATGAATGTTTACATTTATGTAGAGAAGGGACATAAAATTTATCGAGCGAAAAATCTTTTTCAACAGAACAAACGCTTAACATTTTCAAAGATTGTCTCTGGACATTTCAAATACAAATTAGAAGTCTCTTAGTGCAAACAAGTTGTCACTACAGATGACTGTATATCCATGAAGACAGACATAAGTACACAGTCCGAAATCTGGACACCGGCTATATGAAGAGTCTACTATCCAGAACAACAACAAAAAAACAAAAAAATTTTTTTCCCCCCTCATGCAGTGAAAGACACTCAAGAAAAAGAAGGAATACTGTAAATCGATTTTTGACCTGACTAGCTGAGATGTCTTTTGCCGAAAAACATTATTATAAACAACACCACTGAATCATCCTATACACTGTTTTCCCTTTTAAACACCTGCTAGTTAGCAAACCACGTTTTTATTACTGACAGGGGGCAGGGGTAACATTCCTGCATATAATAAGTAAAACCTGAGGATACATTTTGGTGAGAAATGTTGATTGCACTGATTTTTTCTTCCCCCCCCCAAAGATGAAAAAGGAAAAAGAATTAAATTCTGATTAACATAATTTCAGCTACCCAATTTTGATCTTTGAGATTTTAACTTTCTGATTTTAATCAGCTTATTACTTCACTGTCTATTACCATCACTGCTGTCTAGCCACCCAAATGGTATAGTGGTCAGGAGAACGTACTGCAGTACCGAAGGGCCCAGGTTTAAATCTTGGAGAAGACATGGTTGTAATTGTCCATCCCTTCATAGGAGGCAACAGTGGTTGCCTATTAGGCACCTCTACAATAAAATGCACCACTTCTGGCATTAGGAGTGGCCAGTTCTCAATAGGCAAGTGCCCGCCATTGGATAAAAAAAAATCACTGCTGTCTTATCAAAAGTAAATTTTTAGTTAAAGAAAAAGTAAAATAAAAGATTCCTTTTACTGTTTCCTTGAAACAGTACATCAATCAATCAGCCAACAGCATACCGGAATTTAGTGTGCACTGAAATGCAGTTATAAAGCAATTCTACAAAGTTAAAACCGATGCAAGCTATAAGACCATCCAAAAATTCTTGAAATATTTTAATATAAAATTTGTTGCATTCAGCACTGAAAGGTCATGAGATGATATGTCTGTACGTATTTTTCAAAATGTTGGCCACAGTTTATAGCCAGTTACTAGATTTCAATCACAAGTATAAAGCAAAATTTTTTAATTAATGATATTTGTGAAGAAATTCTAAGTAAAGATGATATAACTGAAGCCTTTGTAATAATAATGCACTAATTGTCTATCAATGAATTTACAGCAAAATGTGCTTAATTTGAAATGGCAGATAATACCACCATTTTAGCTTCAATCACATTTTTATTTCATTAGATGATTATTTAAATACCAAGTGTGTCATAAATTCGTGCAAGTTCTAAAATTCGTAATAAAAGAACGAACGCATGGAAAAATTTTCTGTTTGCACCAATATGGTCAGAAAGACATTTGATTTTTTTTTTTTTTTTAATGTTTAAAAAAAAGAAAGAAAGAAAAAGAAAAACCCACTTTCCAAAAGTAACCAACAGAGTGTGCTCACGCATCATACTGAGACATTTTATTCAAATCACGCAAACAGAAACAGACAATCAAACAGATCACAATAACATGACACTATGCATTTATTTTATAGTAACAGATGTTGAACATTACCACCACCACAAGGTAACAGGCAAGTGAGGTGCGTCACTATGCCCATTACAGCGGAGTGTAGCATCGATGGCAGCAATGGTCAGTCGAATGGCATTTTTCAGTTCCAACAGTGTGGTTGGAGATCCCCCGGTACACATGAGACTAAGTATCCCCACAACCAAAAATCTGCCGCGGTCAAGTCTGGTGATCTTGAAGGCCACTGAATCTTACAACCGCAACTTGTCACTCGGTCTTCAGTGAAAGATGCCAACAGGAATGTCTTGACGTCGCGTGCAGTGTGGGGCGAGGTACCATCCTGCATAAAGGTGACAACAGACAACGCACGTCTTTCCTGCAATGCAGGCACAATGTGGTCAAGAAAAGCGTAAAATACCATGCTGCAGTGACAGATACAGGTCTCTGGATACAGGACAGAGTTCTTCAAAAACGAAAGGGCCCAGAATAAGACACTCTATTCTCTCAGCTTCACGAGCACTGCTACTCCCCATTGATGTCTCGGCTGCCATATCTTTCATGACACTTTGTACCACATGGACATGGTCCGCTCTCAAGGGTGATCTGCCACTTCGTTGACGATCCTCCAAACTCCCCATTTCCTCAAAACGTCGTACTAAATTCATTATACCATTCAATGAAATAGGGCTTTTTTTGCACTTTCTGTCCTTTCTCCGTGCAAAGCATTTGCAATGTAACAGTTGTGGATTCACCATTCTTGTACAATAATTTAATCACCAATGCCCGATCTGGTAAAGAAAACATGCTGCCGGCTTCGAAGGATGAATCTGTTTCCAGCCAAGTGTTTTATTGATAGCCTGATTTACATAAAACATCTCAGTATGACGCGTGAATGCCCTCTGTCAGTTAATTTTGGAATTATTTATTTATTTATTTTTTACATGGAAAAAAATCCAATGTCTTTCTGACCATATTGACGCAAACAGAAAATTTTTCTGTGCATGCCTTCTTTTATTGCGAATTTTTTAACTCTGCACAAATTTATGACGCACCCAGAGTATAGTCTTTCTTTATACAGATTACCTCTTTCCTGAAGAAATACAATAGCCACTTGTATTAACCTTACAAATGCAAATCATTAAAAAAAGAGAGAGATTACATCAAAATGGTGATTTCTGGGTCAGGAAACAGAAAAAAAAAAAAAGAGGGGAGCAAATGTCTTCAACAGGAAAAAAATTGCAAATTATTCAACTAGAAGAGCTGTACAGAAATACAAACTGAAGATGATATTAATGACGTCTTCACTGTGAAGACAATGCCACAGTGATCTATCAACAGACAATAAAATCTGTACTATGATTTTAAATCCAAAAATATCACCCAGGACTGTAAAAAAGTGAAACAATACAAAGTCCGAGATCTGTACTCATCAGGAATTTGGAAATTCTGAATTTTGCATTTAGATCAGCTATTTAAACCTAGTACGATGACAGGCAGAAATTATAAAAATGAAATAACAAATCATTTATAAACTTAAGAAAATTAAAATTTCCCCAAACAAATGGGGGCTTAACATTTATATGTTTGCTTTATTAAACATTTATTTCAATGTAAGTTATTAAATTTGCTTCATTTTTTCCCCTATCACTTTGCCTTTAATTCTATAGACAGACATACTTTCTTGTTCAGTTATAAAACTTCGTAGTTCAAGTTTTGTAATTCTTGCATACAGAATACTCACTAAACTGTCCATTGAATTTTTTCTGTTCTCAACAACTGTCCCTTCCTTCAGTATTGATAACGATATTTTCTGGATTTAGAGCCATATTACAGATCTCACTGTCCACTAGTTGATTGATGATTGGGGCACTGTCATCATAATGGCAAATCTTCTGTTATATCATGTTCATTTATAACCATTTCCCCACATTTCTTCACAAATTCCATTAATTGGAAAAATCTGCTTTTGGTTTGCAATATCTGAAAAAACTTCAGATTTGTAGCTATCATCCCAAAGCAAGGTTTCTTTAACTTTTTAATGTGGGAACCCCATAATATTTACAAAAATTTTGTGGGACCTCTTCCCTTAATCACTGCGCAAATCCGACACACGTGTGAGTGAAATTATCAGTTTCTTCACTTGTACTGTAATATACTATTGCCGTTTTAGGTCATTCACTTTAATTTTTAAAGCAAAATTTAATGCTTCTATTATAAAAAAAAAGTGTCGAAACATTATTATTTTTTCTTTATCTGTATTGTCTTATCTTTATTTATTTTCAGATACATTATTTAAAAATATTTGGTAATTGTAAAATTATCATAGAAAGTTAAAGAAATATCAAAATTGCTAAAATGGCAATATTTCTTTAACTTTCTAAATTTCAAAATTAACTTTCTTTTTTTGGCGACCTACTGCAGGTCCCATAACCTACAGTTTAAAAAACTCTGTCTTAAAGCTTAGTTCGTCAATTATACACTATTGATGATATATCATGAGACTGATAAATAAAGACATAATACTCTGCTTAATTGTGTCTTGCTTCTATTTCTGCTGATGAAGGCTGAATTATTTTAGTTTCGTTATTAATTATAAGTATTTCCCAGGCATGCTTAAGGCTTATAAAATTTTGAATAAATAAATTCCCATGTATACTTAAGCCTTGTCCAGGGACGGTGCTACACATTTTGTGGGACAGTGCAGTTTCTGTGGGTCCCAAATTCTGCTGTCGAGTGCCTACCTAAATACACTTTACATCATAGTGCCTTCTTCAAATTCTTAAGATTTTGCCATCGCTTAATTTTGTTGCTATGTACTTTTCTAAATTAAAAAAAAAAAAATTTGCCTCTCCTAAATTCTGCTGCCTGCTGTATCAGCTATGGCACATCTTTTGGCCTATATGTATAATAATGAAAAAATATATATATATTTCCACATACAAAGAAATTTTTGTTAAATTTCTCCCCATCAGCACACTCAACACTTTGCAGCTGAGTTAAGCGAAGTCTGTAATTATTGCCAAGCGTAATATCAGCATAAAAGGTTATGATGATCTTTGGTATTCAGTTACTAATATTAAAAATAAAAATTTTTAAAAATGTTTAGACATTGCTGCGTGAGTTCTTTCTCAAACTGAAGTGTGTCATTTCTCAAACATCAGTGCTGAAGGGAAAATAAGAAATGGTACTCCCCGTGTTTTATTATAAGAAAATATCTAATTCACAAGCATTTAAAAAAACACTGCTGGGGATTTGGAAGTTTGGATTTAAGATCATTCTGGATTTTGGACTTTGTACTGTAAAGAGATGGTTGAGAATCAAGTTTTCAGTTGACTATTTAATGAGAACTCTTGACGTGCCAATTACAGGACTTGAAGAATGGAACTTGGTAAATGAACAAGAAATTATATCTTTCTCTCTATCAAATTAAAGTGAACGTACTGATACATACAACAAAACTGCTTAAATAACTTGTGATGAAAGAAATGTTTAATAAAACAAAATAAATGAGTTTATTTTCATTCTCTTAAATTCATAAATGTTTCATTATTAAACAAATAACCATTCCATATTTTTAATTTTATGACTTCCACATGTCATCATCTTACTAGACTAAAAATAAATATCTAAAATCCGGAATTTAAATTCAACAATTTCGAACCTCAAACTCTATTCAGTACATCAGAGTACCCTCTAAGCTGTACGTGTGTGAGATCGCTCGCCTTTCAGAAATTTCGTACACAAAGACAATTAACAAAAGAATACACAACAATACTATAACCAGATTCAAAGTGCTAATAACAATTATGTTTTACATTACTTTTAAAATAAACCATACCAAGTGTTTTTGTTATATGGTATTTAATATGTAGGCTTGTGTTTTGCCATACAACTTTAGAAATATTGCCGATGCACTTGCATTGTCTCTTAATGTAGCAAGTGAAATGCATGTTGTTAAACAGCGACTAGCACATAATTATACATTCTTTGTGAGTGTAGCTAACAATACATGCATTTATGCACTGTACGTTCATATATTTATATAAAAACTGTAGAAAACTATGTAAGAAGAAAATCAGCAAGTGATTTAAAACCAAATGAAATATTTGAAACAAAGAAAACAACAATTAAAAACAAGTACGAATTCTATTATGCGAAATGCAAAAAATGCAGTTACTTGCATTTACTAATGTGACTGTTACTTGCATTTTATTAAATGAGACCTCAATGAACGTTGAAAGTAAAAAAAAAAATATATATTCACAAAGAATTGAAAATATAAAATACTAATGCATTATTAGCAATCAAAAACTAACATTTTGTTGCATTTTGTTCAGGATAATGTTACAATAACAATTAAAAAAAAAAGAGGGCAAAGTAAGAATTATGCTTTTAATGTTTTTAGAAATTAATAATTCTGTGTTAAAAACCAACATGGCAAAAGAACTCAAGGCATCGAATTTTTATACTTTAATTGCCAAAGTATTGACACTTCTATCACCAAATGTTCAGTATTATACTTAAAATTTAAATATCAACAGAATTACCAACATAAAACTATTTTTTTGGAATCCTGTGACAAAAAGTTATGCTTAAAGGTAAATGGAGTAAAAGCAAAACTAGAAGAAAGTATAATGCATTTGGTTCAACAACATTCTGCTGCACATCATGAGATAATTTCAATGCTTCAAGAGAAGTTTAAATAATGAAAGATATCGAAACTTAGATGAGAATGATATACAGCACATTTTCTAGATCTGCAAGAGATCTTCTAGAGATACAAATTTCAAAATATTACTACAGTTTCAGAAAATGAAGCTACTAACCATCAATGAATAATTATGAATTAACTATTAAGATGTTAACCTTTAAATCACTAAAATCGGATGGTCACCAGACATTTAGCACTGAAAGCAATAATTAAAAACTATGAAGCATTAATCAAATAGGCATTTATTATCCCATTGAGTCCGTAATGCTAACTAAGCAGTGCAATTCAGCAAAAGTTAAACTAAGCAGTGCAATTCAGCAAAAGTTACGGGTACACATGACATAACACCATACTCATAACATCTGTGCTTTCAATTTGTTATAATCCAGATTCATTCTTGATAAGCCACATTTTGATTCTATGAAAATAATATATATTATGTCGGATTAAATTATTTTAATACACTGCTATATTTTTCCCTTGCATTTTCTGGGGGAGATTAAAATATGAGATCTACCTTCTATAGAACAGCAAACAGCTAATTATTCACAAAAATACAGGATACTATCATAAAAAAAAGTGTGTTAGCTGATATGGTCAACTGAATATGACTGACAAAACAGTAATAGAATGCTAGGGAGTTTGCACACAGTGTGTTCTAGACAACTTCTGGTAAAACCAAAAATCGATGAAAGCTTTTTTAATGGAGGACAAAAATGAAGAGGACAACTACTAATTATTTATTAAATAAAGAGGCATCAGTTTTTCAGAATTCTGCATTAATGACAAGAACAATGTCGGTGGGATCTCAAGATATCCAGGCATGATTTGAAGTGAAACACAATTCTCTATGAGAGAGAGTTAACTTGGGGATAGAGATGATGAAGACTCATAGGACATTGATTCAATGTAGGTGACAAGGTGTGTTATGGAATCCATTTCAATGGAAAGGATTTTATCCTAAACTAGAGTCACCCTAGGATGGTACTTACACAAGTCCTAAACAGACTAAACAGCATTGTAGTTCGGATCTGCAAGTCATCAAATTAAATGACTAAAGTCATTACGATAGGCTAGCTCCTTACTATGGCAATAGTAGTAAATAGTATACTAAGACCATAATCCTATAAGTACATAAATTTGTAAATTCATGCATTAAAAGTTACTGATTTAGTACTTGATTTGTTCTATGTTATTTGTTGAAATTATTATTTTAATATTGCATAAATTTTCTTTAGTTTCAAGTATGACTTCCTGTCCAGGACTTGTACTGTCCATTAGGTGCAGTTCTTAGGAAAGGGAGGGGGCAATGTTACAATTTTGTATATATGTAAATAATTTAAGCGAAATTATATGTAAAAATTAATGTTATATGTATAATGTACTATGAAAGGCCAGAACAGAGTGAAGTTTTGCCAGAAAAATAAGAATACAGGGACAAGTCCATTTAACACTGAGGTATATGGCTATCTCACCAGATTGGCGAAATGGTGCCAAGCTGCCAACTAATTTTTGTCCCCAAATTTGGCAAGAAATCACCAAATATAGCAAACATCTGGAGACAACCTGGTTCGACCCCTGTTTAACTGTAACTGGTCTGATTTCCACACATAACTGTATTCTTCTAGCTGTTGTATACATATATGACTTCCAACAATTTTAAGAAATTGAGTGTACAAGAAATTTATCAGTGGTCCGGTGGAAGATTGTATATGACCAGAGATCGATCGCATCAGTCCTCAGTTTTTAGTTCAAAGCTAACTTCGGAGCATTGAGAAATCTCCGTGCAAGATTCGCTATTTTTATGTGCTTGGTAATGTATGGTATTCAACATTCTTAGTTTGAAGTGGTAACTACTGATTGTGTTCTGCCATACTGAGAAGAGCTGTAGGAGAAAATTTTAGGGAAAATTCCAAAACTGTCAAGTGTTTCCTGTGGGAAAATAAATTTAACAAGCTATCATGGGTTCTATGTGCATTCAATCCATTACACACCCATACCACATGTAACAATCTTAACCACAGTACCATCACTTGGAGTAATGTGTTGAAAGTTGTTCTCTGCACAGTCGGTGCAAAAAATACCTTAAATTGATACTTATTATATGCTACCTTTTAAAAATTTACTTTGCTCTCATTCAGAAAAAAAGATTTACTGAAACTGAAGCACAGGAATGGGCAATGTTTGTTTTAACAATATTACGCACATGCAGTTTCAATTATGGCACAGAACTAGTTGAAAAATTATACATAAAATACAGTAACATGTTAACTGATACAACAGCTGTCCTTCAACAATACAATGACTTTAAATTTGCTGTGCATGAAAATGTTTAGTGTATATTTATAATATTTTTTTTTTGGTGTGGTAATGGATAATTTTCTGAATTTTCAAATTTAATTTATACTGATAGTACATATTTGGCATCTAGAGACCTGTTCATTTGGTATCTAGAGACATCTAGAGAACAAGACTTTAGTTTAATAAATTCAACAAAAAATTAACAAAGAAATTGTTTAGAAGATCACTTAGACATGTTTGTGTGACTAAAATCATATTTAAGGAGTGGTAACAATACAAATTTGGATTGCATATGTGCTGAATAGTTAAATTTTAAAGATAGGAGAGAAAAGATTTAACACATATTTATATAAACATAGCATTATTACTAATATTATTTATAAATCTGAACCTTAGAACTATTAGAGTTAAGCTATATATATTAGTAAATAATTTTATGTCCACATGTATATAAATGTATTAATTTTTATAACTAATAAATAGTTTTTAAATATAAGCATTTCTGAAAATAGTAAATGTTACTACAATAGAATTAATTTAAATATATATGTACAAGTAAAAAACAAAAATTTCACAAACATTCTAGTAGTCAACAAAGTTGCACATCAGTAGTAAAAAATTACTGGAACACTGCTGTACATACTTCCTATTCATAATTTTAAGTGACTTGAAAATGGCCAAATATAATGAAGAAAATTAAAATAACACGCAACTCACTAATACCATTAAATATGAATTTAAGTTATGGTATGTGACCAAAAAATTAAATATTGCTTTACAGCTTCACACTTTCATACATTTATTATTGAATACTTACTGTTCCTTTGCTAATTTCTGATGCAACTGATTTGCCAATTTGGATAAGTACTCCACCTACAAATAAAGAAACAGATCTGAAAATTTTATGTAGTTTTAAAACTGCAAGTTTTGTATACAATTTTGTATAAAAATACTTTAACGAAAATACAAAATTAGTTGAATCATTCAATATGTACTAGTGGTCACTTAGTGGTTGAAATTTGACTATAATTCATTTAATTTTTTTTTTTTCTTTGAACAAAAAAAAAAAGTTTTTTTTTTTTTGTTTGCTTGACTATAATTCATTTAATTTCAGTTTGAACGTTATTGAGGTTCTTTTGTCGAAGAATACCTCTATATTTGTTGCATATAATTTTTTAAAATTTGGTTATACAGTCAAAAGTCGTTAATCCGGACTCGTCGGGACTTCGGCAAATCCGGATTATCGATTTTTCTGGATTATAGATCATCAGTTTAAATCTCGTAAGATGGCATGCAGAAATTCTAAAATTAAAAATATGAAACCGTAATTTATGAAATAAAGAACAATTATGATCTAAAGGGTATCAAAATTTGCAAAAAGAAAAAGCTTAATATTTATTTGTTTACCTTATTAAACATTTCTTTCAATGTAAGTTGTTTAAGTTTTGCTTCGTTTCATGTGATAATACTTTCTCTTTAATTCTATTAAACAGACATAATTTCTTGTTCAGTTACAAAGTTCCGCTGTTCAAGTCCTATAATTGCTGTGTCAAGAACACCGACTAATTTGTCAATCGAAATTTTTTCGTTTTCAATAACCTCTGTCACTTTTCTTCGCTATCGGAAGCGAATTAATTATAATAACGAGGAACTTGTTTTAAATCATATCAAAGACAGAGCATATCAAGATGAAAAACTACATTTGGTAAGGAATTATAAGCCAAATAAAATTAAAAAAAAAAAACATCTGCGCTGAAGATAAGGATAGTGCTGACAGATCAACTTCCAAATCATTACGTGCCCGCCGCGGCGTTCCCCCCGCCGAGCAGCGTGAAATTGATAAACAGATTTTGGATTTCAAAACATACTTTCGCTTTAGATCCTTTACATATTAACAAATATATCTCGGAAATTCTATTTGATATAATTGAAAGTTTAAGCTTACTTTTATAAAATTGCTCTTACAGTCTGCAAAAAATAATAAGTTGGATCCAATTCGAAAATTAAGGAACAACGCAATCATCAAAATTAACTGAAATAGATAATTAGATAATTTTAGCTTATACGTCCATTATACATAAAACGTGCACGCGAAAACGTATTCTGCACTTGCGCACACTCATATGCGCAGTCGTAAAAGGTCTTACGCGCACGCATAAACGCCTATCCGCATGTGTCAACACAGCGCATGCGCAGGAAGTTTTTAGTTTTGAGGTCCGGATTATAGATCATTCCGAATTATGGGTGTCCGAATTAACGACTTTTGACTGTATTATGCCAGCTAGTAGCACGTACAGATACTTCATTATGCATTAATTTTCAAGCTGTCTGAAAAATACGAATGATAGAAAAAATGATAAAATCCCATCGTTGTCCGAGAACATGAAGTCCATGAATGGCTGTGAGTGATCTCCAAGTAGTTGAATATATCCATTTCCAGTCAATGATCGGTTCAGTTGCACCAGAGGACCGAGTCCATGCCATGTAAAAACAGCAGTATGGAACTACCACCAGCTTTAACAGTGCCTTTTTGACGACTTGGGACCATGGCTTCGTGGGGACTGCACCACACTCGAACCCTAACATCAGCTCTTACCAACTGAAATTGTGACTCATCTGACAAAGCCACGGTTTTCCATTCGTTTAGGGACCAACCGATATGCTCACGAGCCCACGAGAGTCACTGCAGGCGATGTCGTGCTGTCAGTAAAGGCACTCGAGTCGGTCTTCTGCTGGCATAGCCCAAGGAAGACAAATTTCACAGCACTGTCCTATTGGACACGTCCCTCGTACATCCACATTGATTTCTGTGGTTATTTGATGCAGTGTTGCTTGTCTGTGAACATCGACAACTCTACACAGACGTCGCTAGTCTCGGTCGTTAAGTGCAGGTGGTTGGCCACTGCGCTGTCCATGGTGGGATGTTATGCCTGAAATTAGATACTCTCGGCACACTTTTGACACTGTGGACTCGGAATGTTGAATTCCCTAACGATATCCGAAATGGAATGACCCATGCGTCTAGCTCCAACTACCATTCTGCGTTCAAAGTATGTTAATTTTCGTCGGTCGGCCATAATCACGTCAAAGCCTCTTCACATGAATACCATGGAACAAAAATGAAAGCCCTGCCAAAGCACTTCGCATTTATACATTTTCTATGCGATACTACTGCCATCTGTATATTTGCATATTGCTATCCCATGACTTTGGTCACTTCAGTGTATAACCTTAGGGAGCTTCTTTTGCTACTTTTGCTAAAAGTTTAATTTTACAACTTTAAACTTTGCTTTTGCATCAATAGTGCTGACAGATCAACTTCCAATTCATTGTGTCCCCCCTCCCCCGCCGCAGAGCAGCGTGAAATTGATAAAGAGATTTCGGAATGGTTAGAGAAAAAAAGGATATGCCTTTATCCATTTTTTGGCAGCAATTCCACTTTTTGTTTGATGGACATCGAAACATACTTTCGCTTTGTAGATCCTTTGGGTGCTCCAGCTTCGGAAATTCTATTTGACATAATCGAAAGTTCAAGCTTACTTTTATAAAATTGCTCTAACAGTCTGCAAAATTAATAAGCCGGATCCAATTCGAAGATTAAGGAACAACGCAATCTGGAACATTAACTGAAATAGATAATTAGATAATTTTAGCTTATTCCCTCCGTTATACATTAAACGCGCATGCGTAAACGTATTATGCGCATGCGCACACGCATATGTGCATCGGTAAAGGTCTTGCGTCAACACGACGCATGCGCAGAAAGTTTGTAGCTTTGAGGTCCGGATTATAGATCATTATGGGTGTCCGAATTAACGACTTTTGACTGTAGTAACATTTTTTGAAAAAATTCTGTTCCACCAATTTTCATACAGAAGTGGTTCTCAAACTTTTCACAGATTAACCTTTGCTCATGTCTTAAAAACATACTGTATCCCCAAGATGAATTTTCTACAGAGATCTGCACTTTCAACCAGATATCCAATTCCAAAATTTGAATGCTGCATTACCTATTTTTGTAATATACTAGGGATGAATAATTATATTTACGCACATATACTGTTCAGAAGAAGATTATAAAGGCATGGCTAGCAACTTGATTTTAAATTTAAGAGTAATTTTAAGTCTCTAGCACATAAGTAACATTTTTTGAATCACTTTCATAACATAAACTTTAAAAGACAACCTCTTGAAATATATACTACTTCTAGTAAAGAAAGGTATTTCCTAACCATCTTAAGTACATGAAGGCAATTAGTTGCATTCATTTTCCACCTGGTGAGCAGTGAAATTTCTCTTTCCATAATTGACTCAGAAAGGTATTTATTTTACTACTAAATAAAAAATCACTCACCTGATTGTATATCTGAAGCACACGTTGCTTCCAAAAAACAGTCTCCAAAAAAAAATATGAACCTTATTAACAGTCAACATTTTCACTATTTCTAAATTTTAATTCTTTAATAATAATCTACCATTTTCTTTACAAGAATTTTGTCTAAAAAAATTTTTTTTCACTAATAAGACAACATAAAATACACATATCTTTAAATGCGTGTTGCAAATAATTACATTAATAAAAAAACCATGCATTTTTATGAGAAATTTTCTCAACAAATTAATTTCATACTCAAGATAATATGTAAATCCCACATAAAATTAACAAAAAGTAATGAAAAATATTATACTTAAATACTGAAACTGATTACATAATGCTTTAACATTTTAAAGAAGGTTTGAAAACATTACATCACTTAATTTTTCTTCTTTTTGTCTTTCTTTTTCTTTGGCAGTTAATACTGTGTGTAGATTCCTGTTTTCAAGTTTTTCATACGAAAAGAGAATTTTAAGTAATATATTTAGTTTTCAGATGTATACTGTTAAAAGTCATAAAATAGTGATTAATGAAAATAAAATGTGTAAAATATGCATTTAAACAAGAAATAAGGTAATTAAAGTATATATAAAAATATCTATAAAGCATAAGCCGTTTAAATACTCTATAGAGCATTATTAAACAATAAATCAGAAATTTCATGGATTTAGGCTTAATAGCAAAAAAGCCCCTGGCCCTGGACAGACGCTCGCGTAACACACTGCCTGCCTCCGCGATAAGCGTGCGTTTGCGCTACCCGGCGCGAAGGGGTTAAAGTACAATTAAGTTTAAATTCGAAACTATTTTGTAAAGCATTTTGTTTTATTTTGAAAATTAACTATGGAAGCTTCAAAGGCTCTGAAACTTAATTGGGCAGGTTTACGCCCTTCTTTTGCAAAAACTGCTAATATTTTAAAAATGGAGTTATTAAAAGAAGATTTTTCTGTAGATTTAGTATGAGATAAACTTACTAAACTACAAAATGTATATTCAGATATAAAAAATGTAGATGATAAAATTCTTGATTTGTTGACTGAAGACGGGAAAACTTTAGGATGATGTTACTAAGGAAATTGAAAGTCGCGAGGTGTATTCTGATGATTTCATAACACTAACTCAGCAAATTAATGAAAAATTGCAATTTTCAGATGAAATCAATTTAGAAACGAGACCAAATGATGGCACTGGTATTTGTTGTAGTAAGATTAAACAGTATAGACTTCCAAAAATCGGACTTACGAAATTTGATGGGTAATTGATAAATTGGCTATGGTTTCGGTCGCACTTTGAGAAAATTCACACTGACCCTGCTTTATATGAAAATGACAAATTTTCCTATTTGATTCCGTGTATGAAGCCCGGATCATGTGCTAAAGAATGTGAAGGCAGATCACAAGGATACATTACCTCTTGAAAAACTGTATGATAAAGCTCAGTTGAGAGCCTTGGCAGAGTCTTTAGGTCTTAAATCGAGCAAAAACACATCGTGGTTATTTCCGATGGTGGAATCGTGTCTGACAGAGGACGTGTTAAAGGCGCGGCAAAGGAGTTCACTCTTTAACCAACCTGAAGGAACTGATCTTTCTTGCCTTACCAACTTCATGAAATTTTTAAAGGCTGAAGTGGAGGGTGAGGAGAGATTAAAATTGGTGCGTAATAAACTCGATGGTGTTAGTCGTAAAGAAGGATATCATGATAAAGCAAAGAGGGAAACAAAAGGTAAATTTAAATTTAAGAAACAGGCAAATGTTCCCATTGCCACAGGTTTTCTTACAACTATAGAACATGCAAGTAGTTTTTGTGGTAAAATGCATGACAGTAAAAATTGTTACGATGCATGTTCATTATCTCTTAATGAAAGGATTTCTAAAGTTAAGGAGAAAAAATGTTATTTAAAATGCTTGGAACCAAATCATATGGCAGAGTTCTGCAAACAGTTTGTTAGGTGATTTGTTTGTGGTAAATCACACTCAGTTATTTTGTGTACAGACATTAATAATGAAACTGAACTTCCAACAGAAAAATCAGAAATAGACAACATACATACAGCTACAGCCAGGCGAACTTGTACCGCTGACGTAGCTTTAATGACTTTATGCGCAAGACTTTAATGACTTTATGCTGGTGTCAAAAAGCATAAAGATGTTAGAGTACTCTTAGATTGTGGTTCCCAGAAATTATATATTTTGAAATCATTAGTCACTGAATTGGGGTTACCAATTATTTCCAAAGAAAATGTTGCTTTTACTTTATTTGGAGGTGCCAGAACAGAAGCAAAGTTGCATAACAAACATCGGGTAAAATTATGTTCAGCCAGTCCGCGTAAATATTCAGATCTGGAATTTGAATTTTTAGATCAAGACATAAAATGTGGGGATATACTTTGGGTACCCAAGGGTCCGATGTTAAAAGAATTAAAATGAAACAACATTTGGTTGTCGGATTTGGGAACAGATTGTCCAAAAATAGAAATGCTCATCGGTAGTGACATTTATGGAAAAATTCTCATGGGATCAGTAAAACAATTAAAAGGACTAACAGCAGTCTGTAAGAAACTTGGTTGGCCAGTTTGTGGTGTATCGGAGGAATTTGTTAATCACAAAGATAAAGATGCTTCCATTTTGTGTGCAAGTTTAGTGGGTCACGACTTTAAAATCTCCGATCCTTGGAGCTTAGAAACGATCAGAATATTAGATGCTCATCAGAATTCAACTAACGCTGCTGAGGAAGAAATTGCCAACAAGCAATTTTTAAACTCTCTCTCCAGAAACGAAGATGGTCGTTATTATGTCGGATTACCTCGGTTAGTATATAACACAGAATTGCCGTCAAATCGTCATGTAGCAGAAAAAAGATTGTTTAGTGTCACATGAAAACTCAAGTCTTTACATAAATATGAAAATTTTGATAGAATTTTTAATGACTGGATGGAGGAGGTTGTAATTGAATTAGTACCAGACGATGAACTGAATTCTAAAGGACACTACTTACCACATCACCCAGTATTTAAACCAGACAGTGTTTCAACTAAGATAAGACCTGCTTTTGACGCATCATGTAAAGTTAATAGATCACCGTCCCTTAATGATTACTTAGTAAAAGGACCAAATTTAATAGAAGAAATCCCTTCAATTTTGATAAGATTTAGAGAAAAATGCATTGGCGTAACCTCCGATATCCGGCATGCATTTTTACAGATTGAATTATGGAAAGAAGATAGGGACTTTTTAAGATTTTTATGGTGGTAGAAAGATAATGTACTGAAGGTTTTCTGCCATACAAGGGTAGTTTTTGGAGTAAAGTCCAGCCCTTTTTTATTAGGGGTAGTTATTTCAGTTCATTTGGCACCCTTTTATATTTGTGTGACTTCTATTGATAACGAAAAGGAGCTTGCTAATTTTGTGAAATATTCTACTGAAATATTAGCTGAAGCAAAAATGGACTTATGTATGTCGACCTATGGTTCAGGAGAAAAAGATGTGGAACTAACCCAAGTGCTTTGTGCACTGAGTCCACAATGGAGAATTCTGTACCAGTTTTAGGGATTATGTGGGACAGAATAGAAGATAACCTTTATATTGAAATTTAGACTAAATTGGTTTCGGAGAATTTGTCTAAAAGAGAGGTTTTTGTCATTAACGCAGACAATGTTTGATCCTTTGGGTTTCTCGATGCCTGTTTTATTGCCTGCAAAGTTACTGCTGCAGGAAATTTGGGCGTTAAAAGCAGACTGGGATACTTCATTACCAGATAGTATCAAAAGTAAATTTTCGAGGTGGCATAATAAATTACAAATTTTGAATAAGTTGAGAATACTACGACGTATAGGTTTTAGAAATAGAAGTTCCTGGACATTTCATGAATTTTGTGATGCTAGCCAGCATGCTTATGCCACAGTAATATTTTTGAGATGCAAAACTAAAGGAGAAACATTAGTCAGTTTTGTAGTGGCTAAGTCAAATCGCACCCTTAAAAGAACTTACTATTCCCCTGCTAGAACTTATGGCATGTCTTTTGGGCGTGCGTCTTTCCAAATATGTGACAGAAGCTCTTGTATTAGATGACATCCCGAAATATTTTTGGACTGATTCCACCACGGCCATATCTTGGATTCAAAGAAATGATGCGTGGGAGACTTTTGTGGGCAATCGCATGAAGAAAATTTGCGCTTTCACTAAAGCAAATCAATGGTCATATGTACCGGGTCATTCTAACCCAGCTGATTTACCTTCTCGTGGTTGTTCCTCTCTTCAGTTTTCCGAAAATTGGTGTAGAGGGCCTGTTTGGCTCAAAGGTCCTAAAGATAGCTGGCCAAAATTAGAGGTTAAGCCAAATGAAACATTAGTGTTTTCAGAGCGCAGGAAAGGCATAAATTCAAATGTAAATCTTAGTATAACTACAAAAGCGGGTAAAGTTAAGTGGTGTGAGAAGTTCTCTAAATTTTTAAAAATGTTAAGAGTTTTTAGGTTGGATAAAAAGATTTATTAAAAATTGTCAAAAGAAAATTGTAAATAAAGAGCCTTTTCTGTCTGCTTACTAGATACAGGAATCTAAAATTATACTTCTTTCACTTGTTCAGGGGAAGAGTTTTCCAGAGACTGGAGACTCCATCAATGGTCTTCTGACCGTACAAGATCAGAGTGGCTTAAGAAGAGTAAAAACGAAATCACCGAACGAGATTATTCTTATGCATTCCGGTACCCGATTTTATTACCTCCTAAGCATTATATTGTTGACTGTTTAATTAGAGATTACTATTTAAAGCATTCTCATGCCAACGTACAAGCATTAATTGTTATAATTAGAGAAGAATTCTGGATCATTGGTGCAAGACGCCGAATTAGATCGGTGGTGAAACAGTGTCCATTGTAAACGATTTTCAGCTAAACCTCCAACTACTGCACCCATTCAATTACCATTAGACAGAGTTCGAGATGCTTTCGCATTTGAAGTTACCGGCATAGATTTATGTGGCCCTCTGATTCTCAAAAATAAAAACAAAGCCTGGGTAATACTGTTTACATGTGCGGTATATCGATGTGTACATTTGGAGCTATTGACATCCGTAAGTACCGAATGCTTCATTCAAGCACTTCGTCAGTTCATAGCCAGAAGAGGTCGGCCATCTATAGTTTATTCAGACAATGGCACAAATTTCGTCAGTACATCTGCATTGCTCAAAAAGGTCAACTGGGTAAAGGTAAATTGCTCAGGAAACTTTGCATCCCATCACTTGGAAGTTCATTCTGCCCACTGCTGCTTGGTAGAGCAGATGGTGGGAGCATCTAATCCGCACAACCAAGAATTTGATTGTGAGAGTCTTAGGAAAAGCTGCAGTCAATTACGAAGAGTTGCTCACCATCAGCTGTGATGTGGAAGCCGTAATAAACGGTCAACCATTTACTTATGTGTCAAATGACTCTGAGGATCTTCTACCATTAACACCTTCCATGTTCTTACAGGGCATTAAGGTTTCAGGTACAGCAGATTTGGATACTTTAGATTGAGATAAACTCTTGGATCGTCAACGTTTCTGCCAGGAACTTCGAGAACAATTTCGTAGCTGTTTCCGCAAGGAGTACCTTGGCAAATTAGTACAAAAGCATGGACAAAAGGACCGTGAATTAAAAGTTGGAGACATCATGCTAATAGGCTGTGAGAACCTTAAAAGAGTGTACTGGCCAATCGCTCGTGTCCAAGAACTTTGTACAAGCAGAGATGGACATGTAAGAGTTGTAAAAGTCAAAACTAGAAATGGCATACTGATTCGTCCTGTACGTAAACTGTTCCCTCTAGAAGTGTGTTCCTGTACTAAGGATATCATTATTTGATTTTGCTTCTGAAAATAAAAAAGGTGGGAGTGTTGTGAAACTGACTAGTTGTATCTTACAAACATTAAAAACAAATCTATTCATTTGATGTACGAGACACAGATGGCTTTGGCTGTCATTGAAGTAGGAAGAGAAAAAGGGTTTTTTCCTTTCGACCTCGTGACGTGAACCAATCAAGATGTGTAATAACTTTAGGGGCCAGAAAAATTTCCCGAAAATTGTTGAATAATGTATATATTTTGCAGTGTAGATAGAATATAATTAGATAAATCAACTTCTTAGAGTTTTTATTCAGATTCAACATCACACTACCCAGGTAAGTAAGCAAGTTTTGTCTTTAGTTTTTCTGGATTGTTCAATATCTGGGATGAGTGAAGGAAGTACTTTTATTTTAATGATATTTAATGATAAGACTATGTTTTAGTAATAACAATGGTTTAGAAGTTTTTTACTGCTGAAAACGTAAAAACTACTTATTGAATGCAAGCTGGTGATTTTTATGATTTTTTTAAAGCATTCCTAAACTACTGATATTTATCTTACATTATCACAAACATTATCAATATATCAAGAAAACACTAAAAGTTATCATCTTAAGTTTTTAATAAAGATTACAAGACACATTTAAAAAATGAGTGACATTTTTTCCGAAATCCTTCTCTAATATTTTAGCACTGTTCTCTCAATGTACACAATGATGTATTTTCACTTAAAAAAATATCAGAGAATTGCACAAAGTCAGTGTTGCATGCCACTTATCTACCAAATTTATATCATAAACGTTACCTTTAGCAATTAAACAGCAAAGTACTGTATTCTTGCAGAAATTTTATTACTTCCCCCCCCCCCCTCCCATTGGTCAAAAATTTCGAAAGTAGCATTAAGCAAAAAATATCACAATTTTCCTCCAGTTAATAGTAGGAATACAACAAAAAATATGCATATGAAAATAGGGATGTTACTTGACTGAAAGACTGTTATGCATATATTTGCCCAAAGAAGCGCTATGTGCAGTTGCCAGAATTCTGCACATTCGGAAAATCTGGTGGCTTCTACTAAGGTGATTGTGATAATACATGAGTTCTGATTGGAATACAGTAACTTCTGAATTTTTTTTTTTTTTTTTTTTTTTTTTTTTTGTAATTCTGAAAGCAAAGTATAGCATGGCAGTAATCGTATATAGCAAGGTATTCATTACAATATGAAGCAAATGCAAACTTCAGTTTAGTATAGGCACCTCATACACAAATAACAAGCATATGTAAAAAGACATAAACATACTAAATGAAACTGATATAGTTATTAGTATATCAAAAATACATAACAAAATTTTCATACAATTCATATAAACCGTTTTTCATTTTTTTAAGAAGGCTACACACAGATCTGGATAATGCAGATGTTTTATAACAAAATAAATAAAAATTTTGACAAAGAATCATTTAATAGTTTAGAAACTCTGTCAGCATTTATATAGTAAACATTTAAATATTATTATATCCTTGTATTAAGTAAAAGATGCACTGTAATCACAAAAAAATTTTGGTTATCATATTTCAATGAAAATATCCATTCAGACCATTCCCGAATCCATTTCGACTACTTTTTTGTGTGATGTCTGTACGTACAAATAGAATAAAGGACTCTTACTTCCAAAACAGACAGCAAAATAGACTTTTCTTTTTTCCATCTGTACATACACATTGCACATAACTAAAAAAACAATTAGTTGCAGTGTTGAAATTTTGTATATGGGACTGATATAGCACCTAGATGTGGACCTTACCTTTTTTACTGTAATTGGCAGCACCAAAATTATATCTTTATTCTTGCAACTGTTGGTTGTAGTCATATAATTACAGAAGTGTTTTAAATGACGATGTTTTGGCAATGTCATGTTTAAAAAAAAAAAAAAAAACTGGGACAAAATCTATCTTTTAATGCAGTCTCCTGGTTCCTACATTTATATTTGGGAAAGTTGTATACTCATTATGAACACAGAAAATATAAAATATTTGACTCCCGCAGGACAAAAATTTACCCAGATATTTAATTTCTAAATTTGCAGATTTTAATATCATTTTCAACTTGCCTTGAGTGATCGTTTAATTAAGTTAGAATATTGGAGAAGTCAAACAAGAATCAGCAAAATTTACATGCTAATTCTTGTTGTTTGACTTCAATAACCATTATTCTGTGTATTATTGTCTACAACTTAAGCGAACAATATTGATTCAAAAAAACCGGTATAGACAGCCATCGCAACTTATCGGAGAGAGCCATTCTGTGGTCCTCAGTTGGTGGGCGGGTGGGTTCATTTAACTTTACTGAAAGGGTACAAGGCTTCAAGGAGCTTTAGACCAATCGCAGTACAGACGAGTGACGAAATTTATAGTGCGCTGGCTGAAGTTCTAGGAATATTCTCCCATTATTTCACTAACTCACACGATGCATTTGTAATTCGAAAAAAATTGCACAAAACAGTATTGTGACCAACACGCAGCAGAATATGCTGCTGTGTTATGTGAAGGAAAATCCTGTTTTTTAAAGGGAAAGTTAGCGCAGGAATTTAGAGCTAAGAAATAGAGAGTGTTACGGGATACCATGAAAGCAATGGTAAATAGATAAGAGTAAATGAATTAAGCTTACTTCAAATCCTTTTAGAAATAAAAATTTTAATCATTTAAATTTATAATATGATTAATTTGCATTACAATCTAATAGCAAACTTCCCCCCCCCCTGCTTACATTAAAACTGTTTTCCTGCAATTTATTTTACAGTTATTATTGAGAAAATATTTCTTTAAATAAGAAATTAGAAAGAAAATATTTCTTTCTTAATATTTCTTCCCTTTTTTTATTTTCTTTTTCTATGAAAATTATTTCTTTCAGGAAAAGAAATAAAATTCATTCACTATGGCTGATTGCTGCTGCATTCAACTATCACACACGCATCAAAATGCTTTACTTTAAATAATTTATTCTATAATTAACATGAAAGAAAATATTTTTTCAATATAAAATATATAACCAAAATTAAACTAATCTATCCTGTATGTGTGATTAATTCGTTTTGCAATTTTTGTCACACAATTACTAATACCTTTTTTTCAATATTACATTGCTGTTATTTTAATTTTGTATATAAGAACTGCTCAGTTTAAATATTCTTCCTTCTCAAAAGATTTTGTTCTTTGAAAATAATTAAAAGATAGTAATATTTTCACAATGGAAGTACTAAAGTAAAAATAATCAGTGTAGGTCTCCTGCAGTTCAAGTCCTTGTCAAACCAGCGTTTCAACACATTTTAAATAGAAAACTAATAATAATCAATATCTCTTTTACAATATAAAAATGACAATGCTATAAACAGCATTTTTTTTTTTTTTTTTTTTTTTTTTTTTAAGTTTGCAAAGAAACAATGATTTTTTAATACTATAATAGGTTACAAAAGTACTATTCCATGAACAAAACCCCTCAGTCTTATAGCATTGTTACTTTATAGCATAATGCAATAATTATGCAGTATAATTCTGCTAACAAGCCCACCAGCCACCGAGCAGTAGAGTTTTAAAACATAATAAAATTACACACAAACACACCAAAAAAAAAAAATCTGAAAGCCTTCAGATTTTATATTACTCCCAAAGGGCCATTTTTTAACTTTTTGTGTGTTACCTTTATTTATTAAATATCATGTTTTTCGCACTTAAACCATAAAATTCAATTCAAAAGCAATATCATATCCTTTAAAAAAGCATATCTTTAGAATTTCTGATACATAGTCTCGCGCGCTAGAGATAAAAATGTTTTTTTCCTCTTCCCCCCCCCCCCCGTACAATGTTGCCATTGCTCGCTTTGAAATCGTTGGGTTTCTTAATCAAAAACTCATAAATGCTCTAAATATGAAATAGATAATAAAACAAATTCCCAGTTCCAAATTTGGGCCTCCAGATGCCTATATTAGGATGGAGGATTATGTCATTCAGAATTTCATGGCTCTAGGTACCGTTGTTTTATCACAGTGTGAGAAACATTCATACATTCTGCAGATTCCTCATTATTTAATTTCTTTAATATAATAGAGTGCGATAATACTTGGTGGCAACGATTTGAAAAGTGAAATGCCACAAAATGGCAAAACGAAATTAATAGGCCCTCTGGGCTAAAACTTATTTTTAAAAGTATCACACTAGTAGTAGTACAGCTACTGAAAAAAATATCATAAAGCTATTTTATAGTTTTATAAATTTTTTTAATTTTTATTTTACAGTAGTGTGAATTTCGCGTAATAATGAACGACATTCCTTTTTGTGTTCACAGTATTATCCGTAAGGTATTCAACTGTTAGATTTTAAAGTAAACGTAATTCTTGCTATATATAAATCGAGTAGAAGCTTATCGGATGTCTATATTTGTATTAAATGAAGAAGGTTTATGTGCTTGATAAACTTATTATCTTCTACATTTTTAAAGCATACAATTACAATTTATATCTATAATTTCAGGACTAGTATAACCTTTCTTTCAGTAGAAATTGCATTCTTGTTTTCTGAATGTGGCTCCAAATACTTTCTCAGTTCATCGCAAATTAAAATAACTATAAATTTTGGCAGAGCAAAAGCATCAACATATTTTCTATAAATTCGCCACCGATTCAGAGATCTACGACCATATTCTTCGTTTAAATATGAAAAAAATCAGCGGCGAAAACACATACAAAGCCATTGTCTACTTAATACGTCAACTGCACAACCCTGATTGACGACGCGGCAACACTTTTTCACACGCTTTTGACAACTTCCGTACTCAGAGAATATAGGACGTCGGGCAGACCTGTTTTTTACTAGCAGCAACATCTGGCGGCCCACAACTTGCTGTCGACTCTCGTAGCGTAGAATAACCATCCTAAATTTTTAAGATGGAATAATTTGAGAAAATAAGTTTAAATTAAGTGCAGCTAAAAATATGTATAGTTTAATACACATTTTAAGCTGTAATGTGGTAGATGTCAGATTTTTTTGTTATGAAATCCTTCTCACCTTTTTATCATATACACAAGAACTTCCTTGAGGCAGCAAAGCAGCTGAATTAAAATTCGGGGGCACTCTTCCTCGAACCAACTGAAAAAAAAAAAAAATTAAGTATTAAAATTTTAAAATATATTTTAAAAGAGCTGAAAATCCTGTTAAAACAAAAATTTAATGTTAAACCAGGAATATCATTTAACATCAAATAAGCTACAAAATGTAACACATTTTTATCAATTAAAAAAAAATGTAACGAACCACAGTGTAGTTTTCATACTTCAATTTTTTCATCTTCACTGACTTAATTTCAAATTTTTGTATTTTTAACAAACTGAAATGTACTATTGAAGCTGTGCATATTTTTGCATCAGGTATTTTAGAATATTGTTCAAATTTTAAATGAAATAGATGAACTTATAATACGATTATTTACAATTATTTTCTAATTAACCACTATCGGCATAAGTACACCCAACATAGGCAGACATCAGATATTTTAGCACAATTTTTACTAATAAAATATTGCAGCTAAATTTTTAATTTTAAGACATATTACAACTCACGAGTGACTGCTAATCACTGAAGAAATAGTTGGTTGAATTTCTGCAATCTAGCGCACATCACATTTCCTCATTTAAAAAAACCTAAACAATTTTCTGCCTACAATTTGAAGAATTTCATATAAGTAATAGCCCTGTTAATACTGAAGATGTTTTCTAGAAAATTAAGTATCAAATGAAATAGCATTAGAAAAGTCATTTTAATACAAAGAAGATAAGAATAAAGGAAATCACAACCATGAATAAGCTTTTCATAGCTTTTAAACTGTCTTCTCTTCTCACCAATAAAATATTCTAAAAATTATAATTCAAATTAGTGCCAAACAATCTATTTTTTTTTTAATCTTCCTGCATGAATCCTTTGATGCATTTCATACATATTCTTCAAATGGAGTAAAATATGCTCACGGTAATAAATTATATTCTTTATTAATAGACTTTATTCTGACATTAAAACAACAAAGAAATTATATGATGTTGCAAAAATACTAATATTAATCATAAATTTATTTACACCTTCAAACTGTTAATAAATCTTTTTTAATGCTTTGAGTGCACAAGAACTGTATTTGCCACAATCATCCGACACTAACGAGACATAGCCAAGAACAAATGAAGTCAGTACATTAATTAAACATGATTTTGCAATACATGTTTTCGGTACTGTTTTCGCCGACAGTCAACTTGGAAACATTACTATTCCAACCAGCGATGGAAATATTGAATAGTTTCAGCAAATGCATATGGTTTCAACATGAAAATTATTTTCATTTTGCACTTAAGAATTATCATGGATAATTATGCAATTCATTACATAAATTTCATTTTTTAGAATATATAATGCTATAATTAAATATTGCTGCAAGAATTACTGTATTATAACTTGAAATAATTAATTTCAAAGTTCATAAAATTGCCAAAAAGAGTTAATTTGCATTGTGTATATGAATATATATAAAATGTGTCCACCCGCCTTTACGGCCCACCAGCGGTTGAGCGGTAAAATCGCTGAACACTGGTAGTTCAGTCCAAAGTTCAAATCCTGCGAACTAGCTGGCTACTTAGGTGTTTTCGTGGTTTTCCCCACGTGTAACATGTATACAAGGCAGTTTCCCTAGTCCTACAAAAAGGGCATCCCTTCCTTTAGGCAGATAGCCCTCGAGGGTTTGGCATATAAACCCACCTTTATTATCATGTACATATGCTTCCAATTACACATATTTTAAATAATATAAAGACTCTTCTTTTGGTATTTAAAGAAATAAATTTTGCACAGATTACAGTAAGTTTATATATATACGAGGGTTGGAACTTTAATAGTGGCAACACAGCTGAAAAAACGCTACGCAACAAAACCAAAGAATATCGCGTATACCACTAGTGGACTACATACCTACCTTACCTCTCAACAAAAAGACTCGTCTTGCCTACGTCACGCGCATGCGGAGCGACGCGAAGAACGAATCCTTGTATTAACTCGCGGTCTAAAGTAAGCGTTGTCAATATGTTTTCAAAACAAGAACAACGATACTGGATAAAAATTGAATGTGCCAGAGGTCGTACAGCACGACAGTGTCATCAAGAGCTTCAAGAGGCTTGCGGGGAATCTGCATTGCCTTACAGAACCGTAGCAAGATGGGTGAAAGCATTTAATGAAGGACGCCAAAACGTGGCAGACATGCTGCGGCCAGGTCGTCCGAGTGTCAGCGATGCAGACGTGCAAGCTGTTGCCGCACTAATGGACAGTGATCACCGCCAAACGATTCGTCAGCTGGCCGGACAAACAGGATTAGAGCATATGACTGTGCTGCACATTCTGAAGGAATGCCTGTCCATGAGAAAAATTGCTTCATGATGGGTTCCACATCAATTGACGAAAATGCAGAAATGGCTGCAATACGATGCTGCCCGAACCCACCTGGAGCGCTATGAGCGCGAAGGAGATGCTTTTTTACGCCATATCATTACGCTGGATGAGACTTGGGCCCAATCGTACCAGCCAGAACTGAAACGCCAATCAAACGAATGAAGTCATCACGGGTCACCACGACGTTCGAAATTTCGTCAGAACCCCAGCAATGTGAAAGTTATGGTGATTCTTGTGTACGACTGTGATGGTGTCATCCTAACGCATACTGTTCCCCCACAACAAACCGTCACCGTGCAGTATTACTGCTCATTTTTGAAGCACAATCTCCGACCAGCTTTGAGAAAAAAAACGGCGACACTTTCTGCAGAACGCTCCTCTCATTTTGCATGACAATGCTCGGCCGCATGCAGCGCAAGCTGTGACTGATATGTTCAAGCGATGGGGCTGGGAAGTGCTTTACCATCCACCATACTTCCCAGATCTAAGCCCTTGTGACTATGACTTAATTCCTAAGATGAAGGAACCACGAAGACCAGTCCATTCAAACTTTCAACAAAACAGGCGCTGCTACAGGTATTCTGCGACTTCCACATCGTTGGAAACGGGTTGTACACAATGCTCGCGACTATATTGAAGGACTGTAAAACATGGTGACATGAATCACTTTTGTATTCCTTGTAAATAAATAGTTGCCACTATTAAAGTTCCAACCCTCGTATATAGTATTATATATACACAAACACATTTCTTTCCTCCCTCCATCTAATTTAAAGATGATTAAAATTCCTCCATCAAATTTAAAGGTGGGAACACTGCTTTTAGTGGAAATCAGCACTCATCTGCTGTGCATGCATACCTGGATTTCACATAAATACATTTTAGTGATATCATAGTATTATAATATATGGTGTGTTGCGGTGCTAAATGTAAAAATGAAGTAGAATTACTTGAGCACCAAAAATAGTCACTTGGCGTTTTTCGAATTAAAAGATTAACAAATGTAAATCAAATGAATTGCTTATTTTGTAAATCGCGTTGTGTAGCAATAACCCATAAATACTTACTAATGTGCAGATCAAAATGTGTGATCTAGAAGGACATATGAAATCAAAGTACTTACCCCAAAGTATGACAACTGTATGTTACCAAATCAATTATATTTTATACTTCATCTTTGATATTGAAATAAGCATTAATATAAATAATTTTATCAACCAGACAGACAAATAAATTTGAACATCAAGCATAGTGATGCACATCACCAGAATTAACGTTGCACTCAAAGTAAAGTCAATCTTTCTTCATCAGCTCGAAACAAAGTCTTGGTGTAAAAGGAACAATCGAATTTTGTGGCAGTCTTTAAGCATATTCGATTAATAATAGTATTTCTACTTTTTCTTCTTTAAATCAGGAAGTTTCAGATCTCACAAACACGTGCGAGCGAAGAGTTCTCGAAAAGAGGAAGAAGCTGAACAAAAATTATTTTCTGCTACGATATACATGAAACAGGAGTAATTATTTTCTTGAATCTTCGTGTAAAAATCTCACTAAACAGGAATTTCATGTATAGCAGACAGCATCGAAGGAACAGCAAAGATAAGCAGGAAAATGGCACCTCGCATTGGCGAGGGAGAGAGCCGACCGAAAAACGTCCTACACCCTCGAACGTCAGCAGCAGAAGAGCGAGAAACTGGTTGTTGCAATATTTTCATAGTTGCAGAGAGCACACCTGACGCTGAATAATGTAGAGGCTTGCCTGCACACATAGGTTACCTACTTTGGCAGCATAATGAGTGAATACTTTTCAAGGGCTGACGATAACCAGTAAGCACAAATGTATTCAAAATATTTGATTTTGCAATTAATATAATAAAAATTAACTGGTAAAGAACCTTTCACTATATCTTATATGTCTTATGACTTACATTTGTTAAATGATCTTCCAGCAGCTCAGGAATGTCGACATTCAATGACTTCTCAGGATCTTTAACAGGATTCAGTTCCTTGTAATGAGTTCCTTGTTCCTTGTCATGAGCTTCAGTATTTGGTGGATTCATAATTCTTAATCTAGAAAGATTTTAAAAAAATGAATTTTAACACTTTAATCTTTGGATTATGGTAACAAGGTGATTTTTGGCGAAAATTTGGCAACCAACCTTGCTACAGCAACCTCCTACTTTTTTTTTTCCGCGCCATTTTGTCTTCACGAAGTAAAGACAGGTTTCTTTTTTTTTATTTACTCACCATTTTTTCCAACAATCTGCTAGCCGAATTACGCTTATACTAGAAATTTTATGGAACAAAAGTGCTTAATCGTGATGAATATTAACTGCAAAAATTGAAAGAAAGTGCAGAATCGCAAACTCCTTGCCGCATTTTTAAGAATGGCACATAGTGCTTAATCATGACGAATATTAACTGCAAAATTGAAAGAAAGTGCAGAATCGCAAACTCCTTGCCGCGTTTTTAAGAATGGCACATACATGGTAACCATGTACACGTCGACCTATTTTCACTTAAAAAAACATCCCAGAATTGCACAAAAATGGCATTGCTCACACTCTTGACTTTATCCATGTACACTGCTTTTTTCTCATAAATTAGAAAAATTTGCACGAAAATGCAGAAAAATTTTGTGAATCTTTAAAGTCGGTAAAAAGGACATACAGTCAAAAGTCGTTAATTCGGACACCCATAATTCGGAATGATCTATAATCCGGACCTCAAAGCTAAAAACTTTCTGCGCATGCTCCGCGTTGACACATGCGCATAGGCGTTTACGCGTGCGCGTAAGACCTCTTACGACTGCGCATTTGCGTGTGCGCAAACGCAGAATACGTTTTCACGTGCGCGTTTTATGTCTAACGGACGGTGTAAGCTAAAATTATATAATTATCTATTTCAGTTAATGTTGATGATTGCGTTGTTCCTTAATTTTCGAATTGGATCCGGCTTATTATTTTTTGCAGACTGTAAGAGCAATACTAAAAAAGTAAACTTGAACTTTCGATTATGTCAAATAGAATTTTTGATTCTGGAGCTCCCAAAGGATCGTACAAAACGAAAGTATGTTTCGATGTCCATCAAACAAAAAGTGGAATTGCTGCAAAAAATGGATAAAGACATGAAGAATGTGACAGAGAGGTTAGTGAAAACGAAAAAATTTCGATTGACAAGTTAGTCGGTATTCTCGGCACAGCAATTAACGGGACTTGAACAGTGGAACTTTGTAAGTGAACAAAAAATTATGTCTGTTTATAGAATTAAAGAGAAAGTATTATCACATAAAACGAAACAACTTACATTGAAAGAAATGTTTAATAAAGTAAACAAATAAATATTAAGCTTTTTTTTTGTAAATTTTGATACCCTTTAGATCATAATTGTTCCTTATTTCATAAATTACGGTTTCATATTTTTAATTTTAGAATTTCTGCATGCCATCCTACGCGATTTAAACTGATGATCTATAATCCGGAAAAATCGATAATCCGGAATCGCCGAAGTCCCGACGAGTCCGGATTAACGACTTTTGACTGTATATGAAATTACCTGATCGCAAAAAAGTATATACCCTTTCCAAAGATGAACATTTGCACGTATAAAATATCCAAACACTTTTCCCTCTAAGTTATCTATTATAAACGTCACCTGCGAATTTATAACGCAAACATTAAAAATGGTTGCAAATATTTAGTGTCAAATATCTAAATTATTTCCATGCATGTTTACTTCTACTGAATTGTTTTCCAAAATGCTACAAACATATAATTCACAAAATCACTATCATTTAATTAAAATATGATTAAATTAAAAAACACTACTTAAAATATAAATAAACACATACATTAAATTAATAAAAATCAGCTTAAAATCTTAATTACTTTAAACTAATTCATTGCTAATAACAATTTTCCAATAATACCATATTAATTTATTTATTCCTTACATTTAGAACAATGCATAAAAATAATATCCTCAAATGATTAAAAATACTAACTTACCCAAGTTCAATCGGCTGCAGTACTACAGTCAAAAGTCGTTAATTCGGACACCCATAATCCAGAATGATCTATAATCCGGACCTCAAAGCTAAAATCTTTCTGCGCATGCGCTGCGTTGACGCATGCGCATAGGTGTTTACGCGTGCACGCAAGACCTATTTGTTGGAAAATATAGCTTACTTTTAAACCTTTTACTGCATCATCTCTCCTCCTTGAAATGTTTATTTAGTTTAGTCCTTATTTTAATGTAATACAGTAGTTACTTCTACTTCTTTTTCTTGCTGCCACTATTTCCATTGAGAACGGACTGTTTCAACCTAATTGAAATGCAAAAACGAAACATGTTACGTCATCTGAAAAGCCAATTCGTGCCGATAGCTGATTGGTTGCCATGAGATGACGTCATTCCTACTTCTGCTATAAGTATCTCGCGTCGCTCTGGCTCAACTCTTCTAGTTCCTGGTTTCCCGGCAAGTGAGTGAGCGGTTTCCAGCCCCTTCAAAAGGATGCATGCAGTCCGGTGAATAAAATGCCTTGATTCCGGTTTGCGAGATGATGGTTCTAGAATAAAGTTCTTCGGTTCCAGAGGCTATCCTGTGAGTGACTGCTGTGGGCGGCATCCATGTTTCTTCAATGAAGGCGGAATTAAAAATACGTGAACGGCGACGACTCCTTGTGCAAACGGAGTTAGGCCGGTTTTAAGTGTTTTCACATTTAAATTTTCAGGTGTTTTTCTTGACCATTGATTATGGACGTATTTAATGGGTAGCCAGCTTTATTTTTAGTCCGCATAGTCACTGTTTAGGACATTTTTTGTTTGTATAGAATGCCAGTGTTTTGAAGTACAGGTAAAAATATTTGATGAATGATGATTATATTATATTTTTCCTAATACTCTAATATTGTTGACATTTATTTCTTGTGTTTTTATTCTTTATTATATTGTTAATAAATTGGTTAAGTTCAAAATCTTTTATTGTCTTCAATGTCTGCACAACATATCTCAGGGAGCTTTCATTGCTACTACTGCTAAATGTTTAATTTCTTTAAACTTTAAACTTTGCTTTGGCATCATTTTTATTATGGGCCACCAGCTCCTGATTTATTTTAGTGCAGACTTTTGAAGTTTAAAGTTAATTAAGGACTTAAGAGATTGGGGGGGCGATTTTTGTTAAAATTCAAATATGGCTACTGTTAGTGTCATACACAATATTGCTAAACTTGATGCATGTAATTATTTTACATGGTCTAAAGTTATGAAGTTTGTCTTGAATGAAAAAAATGCATGGCTTTTGGTCAAGGGTATTGAAAAATGTCCTGATTTGGATGATGTTAAGGGTATTGCAAAAGAAATTATTGCCGACTATCAAAATAGAAGTCGATTGGCATTATCGTTAATTTATATGAATGTAAGCCCTGAATATAGAAATTTGATATGTCAAACTGATGACCCGGTAGTGGCATGGAATACGCTTGCCAAATATTTCCAGCCAGATTATCGGTCAAGACATATGTCCCTGTTTTCAGAGTTCTTAAATTGCAAAATTAAGCCAAATGAAAGTATTAGTTTCTTTTCTTCTAGATTAAAACGCATAACTGAACAGTTAGCTGATATTAATCAGGCTGTAAGAGACGTATATATATGTTTCCAGTTTCTTAAGTTCCTTCCAGATAAATTTGATCAAGTAGTTCAGAATATTTTGAGGTGGCCAGATGAAAAGTTCATTTTTAAAAATGTTGAACTTGAAATTCTAGCAGAGGAAACGCGTCTTAATTTAAGAGAGATAGATAGGGAAAACTCTAAGACTATAGAAGTTCAAAGTACTCACTGTGAACCCAAATTTAAGCAGATTAAAGGGCTTAAGTGTTATAAATGTGGCCGTCCAGGTCATATTCAAAAATACTGTAGAATAAAAGGTATTTTTTCCAGATCACCGTCACCTGCTTCTTCTGTTTCCTCAGCCATATCTAGTAGTAATAAAACATCTTCTAAGTGTAAGAATAAACCCAAGTTGAGTAAGAGTAAAAATAATTCCCATGCACAGTCCCATTTTATAGCTCAAGCCAATGTTAACAATTTGGAAGAAAATGATGATAGTTGGATTTTTGATATGGCGGCATCTCATCATTTTTGTAAAAATCGTGAATTGTTTGATACTTTTTCTCCTGTGAAAAATGAGAATATGCTAGTAGCTATTGATGGGGTAACTTTTCCAATTCATGGGAAGGGTACTGTTAAAATGAAATTTGGGGATATGGTTATTTTGCTTAAAGATGTGTTATATTCACCTGAACTGAGACGAAATTTAATATCTGGACCTAGGGTGGATATCAATGGAGCAAGATTTTATGGTAAAAATGGGCAAATTAAAGTTACTGACGATGAGAATTCAACTTTACACAAGGCTAAGTTGATAGGAAGTAACTATCATGTGTTCCCGAAAATAATCAAAAAGGGGGGCAAATCTGTAAAATTTGAGGCTTCCACAGTTCAACATAATAATAGTGAATTATGGCATGGTCGGTTTGGTCATATAAATTATGATACTATTGTCAGGACTAGTAAGAGACATTCAGTTCGAGGTCTTCCTGTGTTAAAGCACTCACCTAATTTGTTTTGTGAACATTGCCAAATCAATAAGCAAAGACGAATCTCCTATAGACCCTTAGAAGGTATTCAAGTAAAGAGACCGCTTGAAAGGGTTTTCTCTGATGTATGGGGACCTATTAACATTCCAGGTAGGAATGGTGAACGTTATTTCGTTTCCTTTATTGACGAATATTCTCGTTATGTGGTAGTATACCCCATTGTGGAGAAAAGTCAGGTGTTTGAAGTATTTGACAGGCATATAGCACATGCGGAAAGATCTTTGAACCTTAGATTGAAGTACTTTAGGACTGACAATGGACGAGAATATGATAATGATCAATTCAGGTCATATTTTAATAAAAATGGTGTAAAGCACGAATTTACAGATGTCTACACTCCAGAACAGAATGGAGTTTGTGAGAGATTTAATCAGACAGCTCTAAATAATGTACGTGCAATCTTACACGATAGTGGAATGAGTTCCGAATTTTGGTCAGATGCAGTAATGTATTTTGCATATTCATTTAATAGAATTTGTCATAAGGGCCAAGATAGAACCCCATTTAAATTATACACTAAGCAGAAACCATCAGTACGTAATCTTAAGGCATTTGGAACGATTGCCTATGTGGGAATTCCAAAGGCTAAAAGAAATTCTAAACTTGATCCAAAGGCAACAAAGGGCCGATTGATTGGGTACAGCGTACGAACAAAAGGGTACAAGATTTGGTTGGAAAATGAGCAAAAGGTAGTAGACACCCTAAATGCTACTTTTAAAGAGTCAATTGGAATGCAGAAAAGTGGCAGTGGAGCTACACTGGGCACCCTTCCTGATTTGGAATCTGAAGAAAAGGTAGAGTTCCAATCTACTGACACTCCAGTTGGCTATTTTCCTGAAATAAAGGAAAGAACCGATACCAATGTACCTTCTTCTACAATTGGCACTGACACTCAATCCACATTGAGACAAGTAACTTGGCTTCGTAAACCTGTTCCAAGGCCAGACGGCACTCGTACAGATGTGTATTATTTTGAGAGGGGGTCTAATCAAAGACTACGATCACCAAACGATGTAGAAAGGTATTGCACTGAACATAATATTCAGTATGATCCTACCTTGTTTGATTTCAAGGGAAGCAATACTTATAGTGGTGAAATCGACCCAACTGGTACTCCTTCAACGTCGTATACCCGAGATAGCTGACTAGATGTTTCAATTCCAAAAACTTATAACCAGGCAATGAAATCTGCAGAAAATCTTAAATGGATAGAGGCAATGGAAAAGGAAATGGCCAACATGCGAAAGCATAAGGTATGGCATCTTGTTCCACTTCCTAAAGACAAGACTCCACTAGGTTGCAGGTGGATTTTCAACATTAAACGTGACGAATTTGGAAACATTATTCGTTTTAAAGCTCATTTAGTGGCTCAGGGTTATCGGCAAATTAAATACGATACCTATGATGAAACCTACTCTCCTGTAGTCAACTTTTCAGTAATAAGGCTCTTTTTCTCCCTTTTAGTTGCACACCTTGGATGGGCAAATATACAATGCGACGTGAAAAGTGCCTATCTCTACGCTCCTTTATCAGAGGAAATTTACATGTCCCAACCTCAGGGTTTTGTGGAGCAAGATAAAGAAACTTTTGTGTGTCGCTTAGATAGAGCCTTGTATGGTTTGCATCAGAGTGGCCGATTATGGTACTACGAGTTGGATAGAACACTATGTAACCTAGGGTTCATCAAGTTTGAGTGGTGTAATTGTGTCTATCGTTTTAAAGATTTTGTCATTCTGTTGGTTTATGTTGATGATATAGTTGTGTTTGGGAAAAGTGAAGTTCAGGCCAAAAGGATATTAAAAGTCCTGAGTTCACATTTTGATTTGAAAATTTTAGGTAAAACAAGAAAGCTTCTGGGTGTGGAGTTTGAATATGAGAAAAATAGTGTTTTAATTCATCAGCAATTATATATAGAAGACATAGTAGATCGATTTAAGTCTTTTAAAATACAAATTACTTCCCTTCCAATAGTTAAAGGTGTAAAATATTCAAAGTCTCAAAGTCCCAGTACACAGGAAGAAACGACTGAAATGATGAATTATCCTTATAGAAATGTTTTGGGATGTCTCTCGGTTCTTTGCAATCGTACTCGTCCGGATATAGCTTATGCTGTTAATATATTTTCTCAGTTCCAAAGCAATCCTGGTAAGTTTTACTGGGAAGGATTACTTAAACTGTTAGGGTACGTTTCCAATACCAGACAGCACAAACTCAAACTGGTATGCAAGGAACTGAAGCTCAATATATATTCAGATTCGGATTTTGCTTCAAGCAGGGACGATATGGTGTCTATTGGTGGACAAATAGCTTTGTTGGGAGAATCACCTGTATCTTGGCATACATTTAAAGAAAGGGGAGTGAGTTTATCTACTATGGAGGCTGAATTTATCTCCATGACTGAATCAGCAAAAGAATTAGTTTGGTTTAAAAACATTTTGAATGAATGCATTCAGTTTAAGATTGCAAGTAACTATGTTTCGAGGACAATATTGTTTGCTGATAATATGGCTGCTATATGTTTTACAAAATGACCCATTGAAAACTCTAGGACAAAACATATAGATGTGAAACTATTTTTCATTCGTGATCTATTGAACAGGGAAATTTTTGATTTAAAATATGTCCCAAGTAAAGATAATCTGGCTGATCCCATGACAAAACCGCTGACTAAGCATAACCTGGTAAGATTTTGTGGAACAATTTTCTTATGAAATTTGTTTTTGTGTGTATTTAAATTAAGAGTTTTGTTAATTTGAAAATATGTTATAAGTCATATATGATGGATATTAGGTAAATGTAAAATTGTATAGTGTAAAATGTTGTATGAGTGACCAGGGCCCTGGGTAAAAGTATTGAGCGTGTGATCATATATGTCTTTGTATTGTTCTGTAACATGTTGGACTTTCTTGCTACGGTAAAATTTTTGAATAATGGGATAAGATTTTCCCAAAGAAAAATTTTCTTAAAAATTTCTGAATGAAATTGTGATATTTATTTATTCTTGTTTTGAATTTTGTAAAGATACTGGCATTCGGTTTTTATTTCAGGTCGGAGATGATGATGTGGGGGGCATTTGTTGGAAAATATAGCTTATTTTTAAACCTTTTACTGCATCATCTCTCCTCCTTGAAATGTTTATTTAGTTTAGTCCTTATTTTAATGTAATACAGTAGTTACTTCTACTTCTTTTCTTGCTGCCACTATTTGCATTGAGAACGGACTGTTTCAACCTAATTGAGATGCAAAAACGAAACATGATGTTACGTCATCTGAAAAGCCGATTCATGCCGATAGCTGATTGGTTGCCGTGAGATGACGTCATTCCTACTTCTGCTATAAGTATCTCGCATCTCTCTGGCTCAACTCTTTTAGTTCCTGGTTTCCCGGCAAGTGAGTGAGCGGTTTCCAGCCCCTTCAAAAGGATGCATGCAGTCCGGTGAATAAAATGCCTTGATTCCGGTTTGCGAGATGATGGTTCCAGAATAAAGTTCTTCGGTTCCAGATGCTATCCTGCGAGTGACTGCTGTGGGCGGCATCCATGTTTCTTCAATGAAGGCGGAATTAAAAATACGTGAACGGCGACGACTCCTTGTGCAAACGGAGTTAGGCCGGTTTTAAGTGTTTTCACATTTAAATTTTCAGGTATTTTTCTTGACCATTGATTATGGACGTATTTAATGGGTAGCCAGCTTTATTTTTAGGCCGCATAGTCACTGTTTAGGACATTTTTTGTTTGTATAGAATGCCAGTGTTTTGGAGTACAGGTAAAAATATTTGATGAATGATGATTATATTATATTTTTCCTAATACTCTAATATTGTTGACATTTATTTTTTGTGTTTTTATTCTTTATTATATTGTTAATAAATTGGTTAAGTTCAAAATCTTTTATTGTCTTCAATGTCTGCACAACATATCTCAGGGAGCTTTCATTGCTACTACTGCTAAATGTTTAATTTCTTTAAACTTTAAACTTTGCTTTGGCATCACTTTACGACTTGCATATGCGTCTGCGCAAGCGTAGAATACGTTTTCGCGTGCGCGTTTAATAACGGACGGTATAAGCTAAAATTATCTAATTATCTATTACAGTTAATGTTGATGATTGCGTTGTTCCTTAATCTTCGAATTGGATCCGGCTTATATTTTTTTGCAGATTGCAAGAGCAATTTTATAAAAGTAAGCTTGAACTTTCGATTATGTCAAATAGAATTTCCGATGCTGGAGCTTCCAAAGTATCTACAAAACGAAAGTATGTTTCGATGTCCATCAAACAAAAAGTGGAATTGCTACAAAAAATGGATAAAGGCATATCCTTTGTTTATCTAACCGTTCCGAAATCTGTTTATCAATTTCACGCTGCTCTGCGTGGGGGGGGGGACGTCGCGGCGAGCGATGAACTGGAAGTTGATCTGTCAGCACTATCGTTATCTTCAGGGCAGATGTTTTTATTTTAGTCGGCTTATAATTCCTTACTAAATGTTGAATTTCATCTCGATCTACTCGGTCTTTGATATGATTTAAATCAAATTCCTCCTCATTATAAATATCACGAATACAAATCAAATAGTTTTCTGGTTGCAATTTTCTAATTTCAACTATGCCTAATGTATGCTTTACGCATGCGCGCGTTGAAAGAAATGTTTAATAAAGTAAACAAATAAATATTAAGCTTCTTTTTTTGTAAATTTTGATACCCTTTAGATCATAATTGCTCATTATTTTATAAATTACGGTTTCATATTTTTAATTTTATGATTTCTGCATGCGATCTTACCAGATTTAAACTGATGATCTATAATGCGGAAAAATCGATAATCCCGAATCGCCAAAGTCCCGACGAGTCCGGATTAAAGACTTTTGACTGTACTGCTAATTTCTAAATCCGAAATCCAATAGTCAACTGGCAGTCTATTCACCCAGTAGTAAGAAATTAATAAAATTTCACCCATACTCAAATGACTTTCAGCAAACCACGTACCCTTCCTTACACTCCGTTTCACAAAATGTCCATTTTCACCAGATTTCTTGCACCGCCATTCAAACTTATCTGTAATATCCTTCCTTTCACACACACTCATTTCATTCCCACATGTTGAACATTCATACTTATCCGCAATTAATCCTACACTCATACACCATTCAAGCAATTCTTTTGGATTATCAGATAATTAAGCAACACTATTTCACACATCACACAATGAAGCTATATACAAAATGCTATAAAGAACTGCAGATATTTTTCCAAATTTCCCTTTTCCGATTAAAGAACTGAAATTCGTCCGTGAATGTCACATGACATATCTCATGATTTCTCATTTCTCTCACACAAAATAATGCGTAATTGGAACTGGGTACTTCTCACATTATTGCCAAAGTCCTAGGTAGTAACCTTTATCGCCTACCAAAATGTCACCAAACTGCCCATTACCATATTCCAAAGATTAGCCTTGTTTTCTTAAAGAAGAATTGTAATTTCACTCATAATAATTATCATGTAAGCTGATTTTGCTAATAAAATTTAAAACATGCTATATATACATAACCAATGTGCATATACTATTTCAAAAATTTCCAGGCTGAGAATTATGTAGCTATTAGAATTGTTTACATTTTTCTTTTCTTTTAGAACACTTTTTAAGATGGTAATTAACATTTTTATCTCCATCGCGGGAGACTATATATCGGATATTCTTACAATAAGCTCATTTTAAAATTATTTTGTGATATTACTATTGAAATGAATTTTACGGTTTAACTGCAAAGAACATAATATTTAATAAATAAAGGTACCATACAAAATGTTAAAAAACACCCCTTTGGATGGTGTGTAAAATCCGAAAGCTTTTAGATTTTTATGTTTTTCTTTCTTTTTTTTTTTTTTTTTAAGTCCAAAGAAGCAATTTACCCAGAAGAACTATTAACTTTGTTTTGGCCTTTTGCATTGATTCACTACAAGGATTGTTTCACTTTCCAAATTGTGGCCACAAAATACTATTGCTCTGTATTATATTTAAAGAAATTAAATAATGAAGAATCTGGATAAATGTACGTATGTATGTTTTTCGCACTGTGATAAAACAACAGTACCTAGAGCCATCCAATTTTGAATAACATAATCCTCCTGTGAATATAAGCACCTGGGAGCCAAAATTTGAGATTTGGAATTTATTATCAATTTATAAAACTTTAACGAATTTTTTATTAACAAATTCAAGGATTTCAAAGCGAGCAATGGCAGTGTTATACAGAAAAAGCATTTTTATCTCCAGCGCACAACACTGTGTATCGGAAATTCTAAAGATATACTCATTTTAAAATTCTTTTGCAATGCTGCTCTTGAACTGAATTTTATGGTTTAAGTGCGAAGAACACAATATTTAATAAATAAAAGTAACCCACAAAATGTTAAAAAAATGCTCCTTTGGACATAATTTAAAATCTGAAACCTTTTTCCCCCTTTCTAATTTTGATTCCTTTAAGGTCATAAATTCTTCATTATTTGTTATATTTAATTTGTTCATTATCTTTCTAGATTTTAACTAATGCTCTAACATCTGAAAAAATTCAAAAACAGAAATTGCCAAAGTTTCAATCTCAGATTTTGCCCTGTAATAGTTATTTATGAGCAGAAAAATATACTGCATACACACACACATAAAAAAGGGACAGTTCTATATCTCCCATTCTACTTGGCCGATTGACCAAATTCAACTTGCATTTTTCAGGTCTCGAAAACATGACTTATGTATTAGATTTATAGGTACTATTCGGTTTCGAGTGCCGTAAATAATCGGCAAACTATTGCCAATGCTGCCAAAAATAATTGCGGCAAGAAAGGAAGTATAATAGTAAATAACTATCTAAGATTGATGTTTTAATTTAGATGAAAGGTTAATTTCATAAAATACATTTTATTATTATAATTTATATGAAAAAGGCTAAGCATGACTGAATGGTGTGTGTATTTAATTATGGCAAAGCACGCTAGGGCTATCTGCCTAAGGGGAGGGATGCCTTTGTAGAGGACTTTCTAAGGGAAACTGACTCGTATACACGTTACACATGGGGAAAACCACGAAAACACCCATGCAGCCAGCCCGTTCGCGGGATTCGAACCTCGGATCAAACTACCAGTGTTCAGCGACTTTACCGCTCGGCCGCTGGTGGGCCGCATGACTGAATGGAAGCGTAAGAATAAGTAACTATTTCAGATCATTATTATAATTTATATAAAAATTGCTAAACATAAGTGAATGGATGCCCGCATCGCTATTTCGCTACCGACTTATCTCTAAAGCATAATTTCATCTCGTTGGTTGTTCAAACGTAATTTTCTATAATGAATGATGCCTTTTCTTTGAAAATATTCTTGGTAAAGTGCAGAATCGCTCACTTATTTGTTTGCCGCTTTTTACAAATGTAAAAAGAATTGGAATTTTGTGAATTTTCTTTTACTTTTTTAGTAAAAATAAGTCGATGTGTACATAAAGTCATGGGTGTGCGCAGTGCCATTTTTGTGCAATTCTAGGATTTTTTTTAAGTGAAAATAGGTCGATGTGCACATGGATACCGAGTATGCGCAATTCTTAAAAACGCATCAAGCAGTGGGTGATTCTGCACTTTACCCAAAATTCTATTGCCGACTTTTCGTCATGGGCAATTCCCAAATTGTTAAATCCATAGAATATCAAAAAAGGATTTAAAAATGAAACTAGTATGTCAATGGCATCTTAAGAAATATAGAACTATATAAACTTACGCAATCTGAAATCAGCGCGTATGCTAGATTTGGCGCACTGTTAAATGGGTGCATTTGCTAGATTTGGCGCTTTTGCGCATACATTTTCGCTGCAATTTTTTTTACGGCCCTCGAAACCGAATAGTACCGCTTTATATATAGCACTGTTCTAATTTAGGTATTTTGACACAAAATCAGACTTCTTCTGAAATGACATGCCAAATTTTTCCATATTTCGATTCTACAACTCAAATTATGCTAAACTGCCAAGTTTTATAAAAATCACAGGAGTAGTTTTTAAGAAATTACCACTCAAAATTTTAGCTCCTCTTATATATGTATGATTATTGTATACTTACTGCTGTAATAGTTTGTTCTTGCGAAAGGAGTAAATTTATTTATTTTTTATTTTTGACAAAATAAGAAAGTGAATTTCTTATAACTAAAAAATAATCTCTTTTTTTTTTCCTCCCTTCATTCAAACACTATAAAATTTTCAGCTCATCTTTCCCCCCCCCTTCTCTGGAACTTTTTCTATTGGTGGTCGTATTTTGTGCTGTAACCAGTAACAGTAAAAGTATTAGTTTTCTTTATCCATTATAAAATTCTAATTCCTGCTCACATGCCCAAATACTTTCTCCAGTCGGTTTCCATATCCTTGCTCAGCAATTTCTGGAAATATTGGTTTGGAGTTTTTATTATATGCTCCCAAATAATTCTAGTCTCAATTTTGTAAATCGAAGACATGAACTTTCTTTCGTCTACCTTTATTCATTATCTGTTAAGTTTCCACAGATTTTTCGATCATTATCGGCTAACTGAAATATTTGGAATTCAATACGGTTTAAAAAACCTTCTTATCCTAAATTTTCAGATGAAAACATCTAACAAGAAAAATTTTAAAGCCTTAGGATTTCCTCCAATGGTACTGTTGGATACTGCAATAGACAGCACAGTAGTGTTACAATCTGAAAGTCCAAAATTCGAATCCGAGCAATAATGTGACTTAGTTTTGTACCATGCATTGTAGAACTATATCTAGTGCTTAAATCAAATGCAGTCAATGATTATTTGTCCACATACTGAATCAAATGAGAGTCGTACAGCTTCCGCATCAGTAGTCTTTGGGTAGGCGAAGTGAAAGAAGTTATTTCTCCAGTGTGCTATTGCAGTGTAATAGTTGGCACAGCGACCTGATAGCTTATCGATATATAAGCTTAACACCTACCTGCGAATTAAACTAATTTTAACTAACTCTAGTAGAATTAACCTGGGCGTTACTTAAAGTTCTTGAAATTACAGCATAAAGTTACCAGTGGCATGAACCTGTCTGTGAACGCAAAGTTTGCATTTAAACCTCTTGCAAGTACAAAATCTGACTAACTTCTAATACAGACTACAACTTCCAACAGCTACTCAAAATTTGAACTCACCAGTCATGTCTACCTTGAGATTTTACTCTTACGCGAGGTAGTGGCTCTTCACCAAGCTGCACGGCAGGCAGTCGGCATTAATCTAAAAACTCTTACATACAGTTACGAGCTATTTCTCTAACCTTAGATTAAGCTGCGTGCCGCTCAGATCTGCTTAAATTCAGAATGAGCGAGCTCGAGACGAAATTAAGTAATAAGAAAGATGTAAACTAAAAATAACAGTGGTTAGTGTAATGCCACAAAGTAATAAATATTTTTATTTAGGTAGTAATATCTGGGACCAGATTTAAGAAAAAAAAAACCTTACAGTGACTACTGTTCTTACAGATTAGTAAATCTTCCAGATTTTAGAAAATTTTACAGACGAATTCAATGTAATTCAGTCAATAGACTCAAATCTTTCCTTATTTAACAACTACTAGTTCCTATTTACAGTCACTAGTTGAACAAAACATTCTCAGAAATATGTGTGAATTAAAATCACTGTGGTGTTTTGCTCACAACAGCCATAATTTCATATATATATGCTTGTTTAATCGATTTCATGTCTATATCGGGAAAACATCACTCATTTTTATTAGGAACTGAAATTTTTAGGAATTGCCAAGCAATTAGATAACGATAAATATTTTCTGATTACCGTACTACTTCGAATTAAAGCTTCACCTTTTATTCAGTTTTTTCAGACGTAAAATTAGAATGCGACTTAAATTCAAAGCAAAAATTTTTAAATCTTATTTCCATCGATCTCCCACTCTCCAACGTATCTTAAATAATTAAGATTTTGAAAATCAAAGTGTTTTTACAGCAGACATTTTTCAGTACTTGTTATAAAATTATTTTTATTTTTTATTATTTTTCCAATTTTAAAATCCTCCTGAGATTAAATCCAAGGGTGGCTATTTTTTATTATTTTTTCCAATTTTATAATTTTATTAGTCTTAAATTTGAGTGTGATTAATTTTAAGTTTTCCCCCCTTGCCTTCCAACTATAAAATTCTACTATGGCTTAAATTCAGAGTAATAATGTATTATTGCTACTAAAGTAAATTAAACAAGCTCAAAGCTTTAAATTTTATTTACAATAATCTGAAGTATTGGCACATGGAGGAATTTGAAAAAAAAAAAAGTGATATATAATTATTTTTATCATTATTGGAACAGATTACTGATTCAATTATTGGAAGAGAATTCTGAATCTTACATAAGTTTTCTTTGGGTATTTTTATTTGAATTTTGTATGTGCAAAACCTTTAACTTTCTTTGCTCAGACATTATTTATTTACGTTATTTAAATTTAAACAGCCTCTGACCATGGCAATCGGGTTTTTTCTACTTTTCTTTCACTTGCAGTAGAAGAATGATGAGTTTAGAAATGAAGCGGAACTTAATTTTCATACTCAACTGGAAGTATTAAGCAGATCCAATCAGCCAGAGAAAATATTATTGAGGGATAAGAAACATAAAACTGAAAATCTATTGTTAACAGATTTCAAGAGTAAGCCTATCGCTTACTGAAAGTTACAGAGAGTTTTTCCCAACCTAATTTTAATACCGTCATATGCCATAATCGATGCCCTAGGACATGTAGGGCTTTACGACACAATAAAATATTTACAATTTCTCTTGTTTATGAATATCCTTATTTCATACAGTATATGCTAAAATATCAAATGTTTCTAAGCAAATTTCTGTTTTACCAAAATTTTCTTGTTGTTGGGGCTTCTCTCAATTGTCTGACAGTAATATCAGAACAAGCCCGCGAAATTCAACGTGGTAAGGAGTGCAAGAGCCTTGAACATCATACAGGCGACAGTATGAATTTTCTTGATTGCACCCCCAATTTAGATGGAGAGCAACCCACGGAGATTTACAAATTTTGAAGACGAATAATTCAAATGACGATAATAATACATATTTCAACTTACTAACCTTAGATAAACAAACCCACTTGTCCATTCGACACTAGATTTACTGGCCCATTCTCAAATTTTGCTTACATATGCTGCACCAGAAGAAAAGAAAGAAAATTCAAGATAAATTATATTTAAAGTTTAAGCACTGCATTGCAGAAAGATGACTATAAATATATTTCTGCAGTTTAACATATAAAAAAATCAATTGAAATTTTTTAGATATAAATCTTAAACGTGATTGTAGGTAAAAATGCCTGTCCCTTTCAAGTTTTATGTTATTCCACCTCTTTGTCGTATAACCTAATTTATTTTTTTAAATAAAGTTTAATTATTTTAAATATGAACTATTAGTGTGTTATATTCATGATATAAATTTATTACAGAATTTTTTCTTTAGGAAATCAATAGAAAAAATAATTTGTCTTCTACTTCATGTCAAATCCGTTACCTTGAGATTATTTTATCCACAATTATTTTATAAATCACTAAAAGGGGCAGTACATATTCAGTGACATAGATAAACTAGCCGAGCTAAGTTTGACTACTTTGAATATGTACTGCCAACTTTAAGTAGATTTATAAACTAATAGAAGATAAAATAATCTCAAGGTAACAGATTTGATATAAAGTGGAAGAAAAATTATTTTTGTTGATTTACTAAGTTTATACTTAAATTTTCAATTGATTTTTTTATATTTCAAATTTTAGAAATATATTTATAGTCATCTTTATAGAATGCATTGCTCAAATTAACTTTAAATATGAATTTATCTTGAATTTTCTTTCTGTTCTTTTTGGACAGCATATGTAAGCAAAATTTGAAAATGGGCCTACTATGTTTAATATTAGATTCAGAATGTAGAAAAGAGTATTAAGTAGAATTAAAATTTTTTTTAACTATCAAAATATCACAAATTCTTTTTGTGATATTTTGTTGATTTATGAAATATAAAGAAAATTTCTTACGGATGGTCATTTCGCATCCTTTCATAAAACTATAGCTAAATTCATAATCGGCACAGCACTTCAGAAATGTAAGATTGTAAAAAAATCGAATTTTTCAGTTTTAAATGCAGTAATTCAAATGACCGACGTCGATGTATGCAAAAAAAAATAAAATAAAAAGCATCTTACGCTAACCTGGTTTGTAGTAATCCTTTCTACAATATTAACATTCAAATACACACAGATATATATATATATCTTATTCTAACTTGGTTATATTTATGCCACCAATCATGGATATGTTTCTAGCACTAATGTAGTAATCCTTTCTTTCATATTAACATTCAAATACACACAGAAATATATATATAAACTTAAGTCGACGGCATAAACAGCCCTTAGACAGCTATGGCCGGCAGTACTTTGATATCTGCTTTCTAGACCGTTGGCTCCGGGGTGCGTGTGCATCTTAGCCTGGACAAGTGGTCAGCTTGTCATATATATATTTCAATAACAAATAAAAAAAATTCAGTCTTAGCAGCAACTCTAAAACATTTCAAAAGTTATATGCTGTGCCTATGTTTCACAAAATTCCTATTAAATTCAGGTTTATTGCCAATGGTACAAACAACAATAAAAAAAGGCCATCATTTTTGCCCAATTTTGAAAAGGGTTTGCCAAATCATTTTACTAACAAAAATTTAATGATTATTTGATTGTAAATAACAATGAAAACATTATTAGAAACCATTAAAAGAAACTTACAAATGTTAATTGTTATTATTTTTTAAAATCTTTCTACAACACTACCTCTTGATGAAATATTCAACATTAATTCAGTAAGGAACACGTAGCGATTTTCTTCTTCTTCTTCTTCTTGAAGCTTGGGCTTGGCTTCCCTTTGGCGCCTTATGCTCCAACTCAAAATAGCATTATTTACAAGTTATACCACTAGGACGCATTCCCTCCAATTCAGGAGGGAACGTCAGTCCGAAAATCAAACTCGTACACTAAAAGTGCTTAAGAATTCTTTAAGATGTATTTACAAATTTGCCTAAAAAATAATACCTCCAAGATTTCTTATTACAATGATTTAAAAGATCAGCTAAGAGGTCAATATTGCTGATTTTCATTTTCTTGAACATAATGTTTCTGGCGCTATCGTACTTTGTGCAGTGAATAATTGCATGTTCAGTACTGTCAATCGTATAACATGAGTCACAAAATGGCGAATTCGCTCTACGATACCTGTGCAACAGTTGAGTCGTGTCCAACATTTGCAATCTTGTTTTACTGATTGCAACTTCCATTTTCCTGTCGATGTTTAAACCCTTCCTCCACTCACAGTGAACATTACAGTAGCTGAATCTGCGGCCGGTGTAAGAAGACCGCCAGCTGTCAACTTGCTCTTTCTTAATAGTATTCTCGATGAACCTACACGCATCCTCTGCTGAAATATCCCCCAAGTTATTCATATTTCTTCTTTTCGCAACTTTATCCGCTCTTTCATTGAACCCTATGCCCTTATGGCCAGGAACCCAGATGACTGTGAGGTAATGAAAAGACTTAATCCGCTCGAAGAGCTTAAGAATGAGAGAGTTGGATCTCCTATGAACACAGCTCAACGCGCTGACGACAGAATTGCTATCTGTAAGGATAGCGATCTTATCTCGAGGATTCAGTATCTCAAGAAGCTTACAAATGGCCCAAGCCTCAGCTGAAAAGATGGTGTTACGAAGAACACAGAAAATATATAAATCAAATATATTTAATGCAGTTCGTTCAGTTGCGGGCCTGCCTCTACCCGAGGCTGGGTGCATTATGAATAAAGACAAAAAAATTCTTAATAAATCATTCTTTATTTCCATCAAAACAGTATCACTCTTCCGAGCTCAGCTTTCGTTCGTCTCCACGCAAAACCATTCGAAAAACACTCAGCACGCAGGCTGACGTCACAAAACAGCAGCGCCTCGCGCCGGTTATTACTTCAGTTCATTTCACAACATCCTCCCCCCCCTTGAGACTCAGGTTGAGTCTCAAACTCATAACAAACATTATTTAAAAGATCAAGTCTTTTTGGAACTTTTACAAGTCGTCCAGAGGAGGAATATTGTTGCATCACCATTTTATCAGGTGCAATACCCTTTTTTAACGTACACCCAGCACTAGAATTAGATTCCTCTGCACCCAGTTTCTTATCAGGAATTATGTTTCTATCATTGGACTGTATCTCCAGAGGAAAGATGCGTTGTATTGGTCGTATAACTATTCCATGCCGGGTCTTAAGTTTAACCGTACGAATCTTTCCATCACGTCCAGGGATCAATTCTGTAATTCGGGCTAAAGGCCAAAATAAACGTTTTCTGTTATCATCCCCCATCAGTACTATTTCTCCTACAACAGGTTCCCGAGATCGCTTTTCATTATGCTTTTGAACCAGTTGACTAAGGTATTCTTTTCTAAATCGTTGTCTCAGATCATTTAACAATTTAGTTCTATACTTTAATCTCTTATTAAGACTTGACGAATTTAATTCATCAAGATCTTCAACATTGGAATTTCTGTTCTCGATAAGAAACATGGCGGGTGTCAGAGGTACTAATTCTTGCGGATTTTCAGAAACATAAGTTAAGGGTCTAGAATTAATTATAGTTTCACAATCACAAATAATAGTACAAAGTTCTTCAGATGATAACACTGTTTTACCTAAAGTACGTTTTAACAATTCTTTTACTGTACGAACCAACCTCTCCCACCAGCCACCCCACCAAGCTGCAGTAGGTGGAATAAATTTCCAGATTATACTTTCAGTTCCCGTTTCCTTTACTACTTTAGTCCAATTTAGTTTTGATAAATCATTAGACGCACCCCGAAAATTTGTCCCGTTATCACTATAGATTATTCTAGGGCGTCCGCGCCTAGCAACAAATCGTCGAAGCGCCAGGAGAAACGCATCAGTAGAAAGAGAATTTACGAGTTCAAGGTGAATGGCACGGTACACAGCGCAGGTGAACAGCGCGATCCACACCTTTCCTCCATTTTTTAAAAACAGCGGTCCGGCCAAATCAATCCCTATGATTTCAAATGGCGCACAATCCGTAACTCGGTCTGGCGGCAGAGGTGTCGGTTCGCTTGACATGGCCTTAGTTTTAAATCTTTTACAAACGATACAGTTAAAGAGGACATTTTTAATGGCCTTTCTAGCTCTGACTATCCAAAATCTTTCTCGTAATATGCATTGCATCATCTGAAGACCAGCATGACAGTTCTTATTATGCACATTTCTGATTAATAACTTAGTAAAATCACATTTTTCTGGTAACAGTATTGGATACAGAAAAGATTCATAGTCATCTCTATTTAGTATTCTCGTTTTAACTCTTAGAATACCATCATCATCAATGAGCGTTTCAATAAAATTATAAGATTTCTTATCAGTCAGATAATAATTTTGAACCAAACGAATTAAATTTTTCTCAGAATTTTCAATTTCATACTGTGAAAGTTCAATCTTTCCATTCTTTTCAGAACCACCTTTACAATTATTTACAAATCTAAATATCCATGCAAATACTCTAATCATTTTATCATAATTGGATACACTGATTCGATGCCAAGGGGGTGCGTCTTTTGATAGATCAATATTCACTCTTTTTATCTTTTTCCTCTCCAATTCTACTTCTTCATGCAAATAAATAATCTCACCAGTGGGCCAGTTTTCAGGGCTTTCTCGTAACCACAAGGGGCCTTCCCACCATCTAGACCGAAGCATTTGCTTCGCAAAACATCCGCGCGACAACAAGTCGGCAATATTTAGTTTCCCTGGGATATGTCTCCATGAATGACCTCGCGTCAACTCTCGAATCTCTTTAACCCTGTTTTCGACGAAAACGGACCAATTTCCTTGCTCTGTTATCCACCAAAGGGCAGTGGTTGAATCAGACCAGAAGGTAACTTTTAAATCGGGCAAACTGAGAGCTTTGATAATAGAATTTGCAAGTCTAGAACCTATACAACAGGCCATTAATTCTAAGCGAGGAATGCTTAAAGATTTCAAAGGCGATACTCTAGACTTCGCCCGTACGAGATTTATTTTTACTTCAGAATTAAATATTGATCGAACAAAGACGCACGCTGCATACGCCCCCTTGCAAGCATCCACAAATACATGTAGTTCAGACGTGTCATTGATAAACAAGTATCGAGGCAAAGTAACATCTTTCAAAACATTAAGTTCTTTAAACCAGTTCAAAAATATATTTACATCATTCGGAGACAATTCATCATCCCATGCAATTTTCACTTTCCACAATTTTTGCAACAACAGTTTTGGAAGCAATGTAGTTGGCGTTATTAAACCAATAGGATCAAAAATTGTCTGCACAATTGCCAAAATTGTCCTCTTTGTGATTTTTGTATCACAGGTCAATGTATCTGTGTCTGTGCAGCACCTCAGCGTATCATTATCCAAATTCCAAATTACCCCCAAAACGGAAGTATCCCCTGAATGTTTGTCAACATTTGTACCAGCCACATTGCTTTCAAAACCGCGCAAGTTAAAACATCCATTTGACATGATTAATTTGGAATGTTCAATAAACATAAACTGTTCATCAATACTAAAAACACTAGATAAACAATTATCCACATAAAATGACGATTTCAATTTTTGAGCAACTTCACTATATTGACGTGGACAGTTTTCTAATAGATGCATTATAGATGCGTTCAACAAGTAGGGGCTCGAAGAAACTCCAAACACAACTCTGCAATGCCTATAAATTAATTTCTCTTCATTGCATGGGAAAAAAAATCTGAGAAAATCTCTATCTTTAGATGCGACGGATAACATTAAAAAAGCCTTTTCAATATCGGCACTAATACCAATCGGATACATTCTAAAACGATCTATAATATCAGGTATTAATTCAATAAGATTTATTCCTTTACACAAACATTCGTTCAAAGAGAGTCTCCCTTTCTCAGATGCAGAAGCGTCAAAAACAGGACGAATTTTCGTGGTTTCACTTCCTAATTTGATTACAGGCCTATGCGGCAAATAATGACATTCATTATTCAATTCGTTTTCTGGTACGCGTTCAATAATATTCAACCTTTCCCATTCTTTGAACACATTTTGATAATCATCGAAAAATTTACTACATCTGAGTTTATAGATCATCTTTTGATACCTTTTCCAGGATAATTCTTTATTATCGGTTAAATGTGTCGTATCACATTTCCACGGAAGTTCTACTTCATATCTTCCATTTGGAAGAATTTTCATTTTGTTCTCAAATTCAGATAAATTAAAACTTTCATTCATTTTAACAGTTTCGTTTGGAGCGCATATTCCTATTTTTTCAAGTTCCCATAACTCATTCAGAGGAATTCTCCTGACATGCATTGAAAATGTTTTCAAAATATTATCCTTTTCACCCGAATTTCGTTTGCCAAATACCGTCCACCCAAGTTTCGTTTCGACAGCCGTTACCCCGGACTGTAATTCAATAGAATTTCCCGTCAATAACTTTCCTATAACATCTGCTCCGATTAAAAGGTTAATTTCAATTTCCTTTCGCAATGGATCCGAAAATTCGATTTCTTTTTCTTTTAATTCATTCAAAATCTCTTTATCCTTAACCTTAGGAATAAAACCGCAAATCTTTTTTTCCGATAATGCCTCAAAACTACATGCGAATGTTCCTTTTAAATTGCTGACCTCGACCGAAAACACTTCATGTTGTTTAGGTTTCGTTTCGTCCCCCCCAAACAGTGCATGTATAACTGTCTCCTCCCGAAGTGGAGATGCTTTAAGCTGACTCATCATATTTTCACTAACGTAGCTACTTTGGCTTCCACTATCAATTATGCAGCGAATAATTTTCTCGCGACCTTGACACCGAATTCGAACGCAAAGCGTTTGCAAAAATACAGTTTCGCTTCTGCTACAGTTAGAAAGAGAACTCTCTTTTGAAACATTTATCTGATCATTATTTTTTAGCTTTTGATTACACATTACATCAAAATGATTACAACTTTTGCAAATAGAACAACTTAACTTACCTTTGAAAGGACAAAATTTACTAATATGACTCGCTCTTTTCAGACAAGAAAAACAAGCACCTTTTTTCAACAACAATTGTTGTTTTTCAGCTAAAGTCATTTTTTTTGCAGAGTAACATTTTTCACTAAAATGTTTCTTTTCACAAAAATTACAGTTCGGAACACTCTTACCTGAATTCTCAAGACTTACTAGAGCTGATGCTGTTACGGGATCATTTTGCTTTACCTGTTCGTGGTTATAATCTTTCTTTCGATGGTTCTGTTGGGAAGCGAAACCAGTTCTTGCGAGGAGAACCATCTCTTCCCCCTTAACTTCCTGTTTTAAGAAATTCATTAAATATTTCAAAGATCGATTCCCTTTAGTTTCAATGGAGTCGTGATTTCTGCTTCTTTCCCATGCCATCAGTACTTCTTCTGGTAAGCAACTTTCCACTAAGGGGGTCAAAAAATCCCCATATTTTTCTTGGGTTCTTCCCAAACTTTCCAACGCTCGCAATTTTCCTTCTAGTTCATCATACAGGGAGGGTAGATCCGTTTTTGCTCTTCCGGTTACAGCGTTCTTCATCACTAGGCTTAACAAGTCTCTCACATAGATTTGCACAAGTAAATCTTCGCGTCCAAAGCGCTCTTTTAGTTGTTCGATGGCTTTAGGATAATTAGCTGCCGTTGCCGGGAAGCTAAGGACTAGGCGTTCTGCTTTCGATTTGGGTTCCATGGCCTGCAATAAATACTGCATTTTATCTTCATCGGCGATACTTTTGTCATCGTGGATTTTCTGGAACTGACTCCAAAAAGTCAGGTAATCTTTAGCTTCACCACTGAATTTTTTAAGCTCAATTTTAGGCAATTTAAATTTCCTAGATTCGGAATTATTTGAAGGAGAAGAGGCTTGTATTTCCGCATCTATTTGAGCACACTGTTCTAGAAACTTATCTCGATAATTCTCCGCTTCTTGAAAATCATCACTAAATAATTTTTCTCCATCTTCAGTCTGCAGAATTTGCTGCGATATAGCACTCTGGCATACGTCAAGTCTCTGGAATTTATCACAAAGTTGACACTTCAAAATCGAAAGTATTTTCAAATCTCTTACTTCTTTAGTTAATTCACTTTCGGTTTTCCTTGAGGTTTGCGAAAACGCAATTCTAAGTCCTTTTCTTTGAGCCTTTAAAGCGATCAAATCCATCTTCAAAGTATATTCAAAATCGAAATTCAATAACAAAAGTTCAATCGGAAAATTCTAATTCAAAGCACCCGGTCCCGCCGAGGGTACCACTATGTTACGAAGAACACAGAAAATATATAAATCAAATATATTTAATGCAGTTCGTTCAGTTGCGGGCCTGCCTCTACCCGAGGCTGGGTGCATTATGAATAAAGACAAAAAAATTCTTAATAAATCATTCTTTATTTCCATCAAAACAGTATCACTCTTCCGAGCTCAGCTTTCGTTCGTCTCCACGCAAAACCATTCGAAAAACACTCAGCACGCAGGCTGACGTCACAAAACAGCAGCGCCTCGCGCCGGTTATTACTTCAGTTCATTTCACAACAGATGGAGTTTCTATTATCAATGCGCTGACTGACAATTGCAGTGGTACGATCTACAGCCGCAATGCCAACCCCTGTAACGGACTTGGAAGCGTCTGTAGCATAGATTTTAAACCCTTGATTCGCGTAATCATTAATAATGGAACGGAAAAATTGCTGTATCTCCACATCCGAAAGATTTTTATTCTGGAACTCATACTCATTTGTTTTGAAACAGCACTTAACTTCTTCAGAAAAATCTAGTTCATTGTTAAAAGTAATGCAATTACTGAGATCTAGATCGAGATTGCTTAGCTTATCTTTAACACACTGGTTAATGGGCTTACGTAATTTGCTCCACTTGTACTTGCATCTTTGCAAGCAATTTTTCAGATTATCCGCAATAGGAGAGGCTGCTGACAGAGTGATATTTTTTATTAGGAACTTCATTGCGGTGATGCATCTTCTTGTATCTAAAGCAAATACCCCTGCTTCAACATATAACAGCGGGAAAGGAGTGCTGATAGGCGCCCCTATAGCAAGTCTTAAAGCGTGATTATAAACTATTTCGAGCTTTTTCTTATTTTGTTGAGAGGTAGACAAAAGGAGACAGCTGCCGTATTCTATTCTTCCTCTTATTGTAGCATTTGCAATATTGACGAGATCCACTTTTCTAGCACCCAACCTGGGGCTCGCGATAAATTTAAAAGCATTCAGCATTCTTTCCAGTTTCGGTACTATTTTATTAACATGGACGTTCCAGCTCAATTTACTATCAAACCACATGCCCAGAATTTTAATATGATCTTCCGTAGAAATGCTAACACCATCAAGCTTCAAAAGATTCTCTTCACTACTCCTTGTCCCGCCGAAAATAATCGATTTACTTTTCTCTGGAGAAATGCACAAGTTCCACTCTTTAGCCCATCTATGCACTTTAAACAGCGCACGCTGCAAATTACTGACTACCTTGGAGGGTGAGACATCTGCACTGTAGAGGAATATGTCGTCCGTATACACGTAGCAGTCAACATTAGCCGGGATAATTTCATAGATATCGTGCATGAAAATTGTGAAAACAATGGGAGACAAAATGCAGCCCTGAGGAACACCGCTGATAATATCATAGCTTCTTGAAAGAACGCCTCTCCACTTTACTCTAATAGTTCTCTGGTTTAAGAAATTGGCAATCCACAGGATACTATTCCCTTTAACTCCGAATTGCATGATTTTATAGAGCAGGCCATCATGCCAAACTGAATCAAATGCAGCTTTCAGATCAAGAGCCACCAGTTGAACTACTTTCCTTTGCTTCCTGTGGTGCAGGATACTACTGAACAATTTGTTAAGCAAGACCAGGCAACTTCTATTTGGAATAAAGCCGTAATGCATTTTAGAGAGTCTTTTACTTTGCTGGATCCTCGGAAGTAATCTATTGAGAATCATCCTTTCCATGACTTTGGCAAGAATTTGCGTTAAAGAAATAGGTCTGTAGCTAGAAACCAGCGCACTGTCAATCCCAGGTTTCAAAAACTGAATAACAATAGCTTCTTTCCAATTCTTAGGGATAAGACCCAGATTCCATGACTTGTTGTAGGCCTCGAGGAGTGCATACTTGCAATCATCAGCTAAAACTGTAATAGCATATCTTGTAAGGTCATCTTGTCCCGGAGCAGAGTTTTTGAGGCTCCTGATAGCTTTATCGAGCTCAAAACCTGAGAAGGGGTTATTAATACAGCTATTCTCTTCGTCACTGAAATCAAGGGGAATGAACTTTTGAATAGCGAATCTTGAATAATACTTAGCAAAAACTACACTTTGCTCTTCAGGTGACCAGGCGTGGCCATTCTGGTACTTTAAGATATTGTTAGAGAACTGGACCTGACTTTTGTTATTCTGAATATTTTTAACTATCCTAAATAAATTGCCGTCCTTTCTGGAATGACTACAAATTTTTTCCCAATGAAGCCTTCTCTTGATATTAATGACCCTCTTAAGGTAAGCATTCCATTTCTTGTAAGAGATCCAGTAGGCTCTTGAAAGATGAGCTTTAGCGAGTCTAAGACATTTCCTTTTCTGGCCAAGAATGAAGTTACATTCTGTGTCCCACCACGGGCTGTTTTTGCGTTGAATCACAATTTTTTTGAGGTTCTCCTTTTTCGTGGCGCTCAAGATGCGGTTGAAATTTTCCAGGTTCCTTTCTTCAGGGCGCAAAGCCCTGAATCTGTTACTGCTTTCTGTAGCGAACTTCTTCCAGTCATGGCGAATGATTATTCTCTGGTTGCCAGCAGCTGAGGCGTTGTTATCATTTGCAAAATTTATTTTTATAGGGTAGTGGTCACTGCTAAAGGGATCAGGAGAAACTTCCCATTTCAAATGTCCATAAAGCTCTGCAGAGCACAAAGCGATGTCAATGCACGATTCAATTCCTCCAGGGCTTACATGAGTGGGCTTCCCTGTATTTAGAATGCAAAGATTGTTGTTGTTACACCATTCCAAAAGCACTTTACCCCAAGCCGGGTTGTGACAGTTGAAGTCTCCTAAGATAATAAACTTGCCGGGCAACGTAGCCAGAACTTTATCCCACTCTTTCACGCTGAACTGGCCATTGGGAAGGTAGACATTGATCACTGAAATATCGTAACTATTTGCACGGAAATCTACTCTCATAATTTCCCCTCCCGCTAAATCATAACTGCTATCTTGTACAAATAAGCTTGCCCACTGTTTCTTGATGGCAATCATTAGACCCCCGCGTTGGTAGGTGCTTAATCTATCTTTGCGAAAAATAACTTTTTCGGGTAAGCAAAAATCGTCTAAATTAGAAAGCCAGGTCTCCTGAATAATTAACACGTCGCAGAAGAATTCTTTCCTGCTAATAATAAAGTTTCTTTTGTTGGAGATACTTCTTGCATTCCATAAACAAATCGTAGGTCCCATCGAACTAGATGAGAAAAGGAAGCAAAAAGAGAAGCAGGAAGAAAAAAAAACTTATTTCATGAGTATAGTCTCGGTTTCTAACCTTGGCCAGACTTTTTTGGTATGCTCATGTCAAACTTTCTTTGAATGCAGGCTTCCCTTGTTATAGGTTCTGATTTAGAATGGGGCTTCTTGCCCTTACTTCTTGCTACTTCTACTTCCGTATTATGCTTATCCAAGTCCAGGTCACTGTCAGACTCAAGAGCTCTTTTCCCAATATGCTTATCTCTAGTGCATTCTGATATCTCGCTCAACTTTGTATCGAGCTTGCTGAACATGCTTTCATATTTTTGATCCAATCCTGCTAAGATTTTTTCGAAGTAGTCAGCCTGCTGTTTTAACGCACTTTCAAAAGATCCTTGCAGCGCAACTATTATTGGAGTCATGACTTTCAGGAAATCTTCCTTTGCAGGAGTAGACACGTGAGCTCCTGCCACCTTCGCATAGGAATTTTTGCTTGCTACAGCCTGCCTTGCTTCTACTACGGGAACATGATGGTCAGCACTATATTTGAGAATATTGCCCTCTTCGATGTATTTGGGACAATTCTTCGAGGATGCTTCATGTGAGTTACTGCACAATGCACACTTGATCTGCTCGCTTTGGCACTGTGCCCTAGTGTGATTTTCGTTACATTTGCTGCATCTGAATAATCCCGTGACCAAACCTCAGACATTGAGGACATTGCCTTGGATTATCGTAGAACCTTGTGATCCTATGTCTTGTCAACCATATTTTTACATATTCTGGCAAGTGGTGTCCTGCAATCGTAACAAGTACTCTTTCTGAAGGTTTCTTATTACTGTCTGAACGTTTCGCTAAAAATCTTCTTAAATTCAATACCTCAATCTCATTATTATGATTCAACTCGTTAGCTAGCTCAGAGAGCTCAACTTCTACTGGAATGGATGATAGAAGAAATTTGCTTGTAATTCAGACACGGCAAGCATCGAGGAGACCTTAACATTATGCAATTCAAATATGTTTAAAACTTGCCATGCACATTCAGCCACCGAGGTATTTATTAGAAGCCTTCTATCTCTTATAATTTTAATGAAGTCAATATTTTTAACTAAAGCCATTTTGCTAGATATCTCATCTTTCAAAATTTTAGGATTGTTTACGTTAATATTCTTCTCTATACCTTTAAGAAAAACAGTGTAATTCCTTATTCCTTTTTCATGACAAATTTTTAATAAACGCTCTGACGATATGGGCGGTTTGTACTGACAGTCCAGGTCAGAGCTCCATTCCATCCTGCTTCATCACACTTGTGTCAGAGCGCAAAAGGAAAATTCTCCTACCTGAAACTTCACTGAAAAAAACAAAACCAGGAGAACAAGACACTCTGCTACTAGCTTTATTTAAAGCACAAATTAAACACCACAATACGGGAAGAAAACCCGCACTTTAACACGTTGCACATCACCGAAGTAAACAAACGCGAGTCGAAGAATTCACCACGCAGCTTCGCGTTCGGAAGAATGTAGCGATTTTCTCGTCCGACTTTCTCGTAGAGCAACAATTTTAAGGATCTGCGCATGCGCCAAAAATCGGTCATACTCTTCAATGCCAATGATAGAATTACTAATAGTCAGCAGAAATAGGGAAAATTTTGCATAAGTGATTTACTTGATGCTCAATAGAGGGAGCCACAGGCTCGAGAAACGTTCCGTACTAACGAAAAAACCGTTCCGTGTGGACAGGCGAGCTATCTCCAAGGTGGTTAGAATAGAAGGAGGGAAGGTTCGCAGTTTCAGCCACTATCGGGGAATGAAGCTCCACGGAACAAGCGGCGTCCATGTTTGTAACTTCAAAAAATTTGCCATACGGTAGTGAAACGTACAGTCGGCCACAAAAGTATTCGAACACCGGTACCCATTCAGAAAATTTACTTTTCCGTTGAGAAACAAAATTGTCTCCAGAGTCTATCTTGGTTCGATAGACAAAAAAAACAAAAGGATGGCTCATGTCCAAAATTGGCTAGGTGCATGAAACAAAATACAACATGACCTATCTGGGTGAGATGGGAAACAAAATGGCTGCTCACGTAATCCATTATTGCGCTCATAGAAAACGCAAAGTGTGGCTGCGGCTCATCTCGGTTCGCGAAGAGTGAAAACCCAAAACGGTCTGCAGTGTCTATCTTTGTTGAATGAGAAAACAAAAGGATGGCTCATGTCCAGTTTATTTAGGTGTGGGAAAACATATAACGTGACCTATCTGGATGAGATGTCTCCAGCGATCCAGTATAGACTTTTTCCCCATCTGCAATAGGTGACATCTATAAACAATTCCATTGAAATCTCCTCGAAATATAAGAAACAGCTAGCTCGTGAAATTGTAAGGTATTCCAAAAGAATTCCACTTCTTGAAGAAGGAAAAACATCCTAGATGCAGATGAGGTAGAGAGAGAAAAAGCATGTTGCACCATGGAGAGCCCGCACGGTTCTGAACAGAAAACGTGGAATGCTTTTATAGAAAAGAGTTGAAAGTGAAAGTAAAAGCCGATTGGAAATTTTTCAATTGGTTACCGACTGTGAAAAAATTTTCAGAGCTCAGAAAAAAAATTCTGAAATGTAAAAAAAAAAAAAAAAAAAAAAAAACTTTTTGTTAATTTTTATCATGTCTTCTAGACATGATAAAAATTAATCCTACCCCCCTTTTGTGTGGGAATGTTGTCTCACTGTTTCTAAAAATAGACCATGACTCATTCTAGGAATTATATGTTTTAAAAAGGATGAGTTTAAAGTTTATAAGATAAGATAAGTTTTTAAAAAGGATATGTTTTAAAAAGTCTTTGGGTTTCTCCATTCCAAAGTAAACAAAGTGAAGACATCAAATTAATAGAAAAAAAAGGAAGAGTTTTTTTTTTTTTTTTTTTTTTATATAGCTCTGGAAATATTTTTCCAATTCAACAGCCAAGAAATATTTCCAGCCAATACAATTTCATTTTTACTTTCACTTTCAGTTCATTTCTTATATCTATAAAAACATTTCATATTTCAGTTCAGATCAGTGTGGGTTGTTCAAGATGCAGCAACTCTACTCCATCCCACAACCAGGAAAAAAAGATGTTCTTTCATGAGATGTTCTTTTGGCTTTCGAAAACAATGATGACATGATGATTGTAATACATTTCGGTTCTCATGTCCCATGCTTGAACTCAGAATTATTTCCCGAACTCTGAAAATTTTTCCTAGTCAGCTCGATAACCCAGCTTTCGTATATTTATTTTTTAAGCCACTCGCGTTTCGACTTCCCATCCGTGTTTGCTGTGCATTCAACTTGGAGACACATTCCCTGAGCTCTAAGAAAATGTTTCCCAGCCCACTCAATCCCTGAAATGGATTAAAAAAATTCTTTCATACATTTTTAAAGCTCAAGAGTGTTAGGTGTCATGGAAAGAACCTTTTTTTCCCTGAGCTCTAAGAAAATGTTTCCCAGCAGACTCAATCGCTGAAATGGACTAAAAGTAAATTTGTTCCTATATTTTTGAAGCTCAAGAGTGTTAGCTGTCATGGAAAGAGCCTTTTTTTTCCCTGAGCTCTAAGAAAATGTTTCCCAGCAGACTCAATCGCTGAAATGGATTGAAAATAAATTCTTTCATACATTTTTAAAGCTCAAGAGTGTTAGCTGTCATGGAAAGAGCCTTTTTTTTTCCTGAGCTCTAAGAAAATGTTTCCCAGCAGACTCAATCGCTGAAATGGATTAAAAATAAATTCTTTCATACATTTTTAAAGCTCAAGAGTGCTAGCTGTCATGGAAAGAGCCTTTTTTTTTCCTGAGCTCTAAGAAAATATTTCCCAGCAGACTCAATCGCTGAAATGGATTAAAAATAAATTCTTTCATACATTTTTAAACCTCAAGAGTGTTAGCTGTCATGGAAAGAGCCTTTTTTTCCCTTGAGCTCTAAGAAAATGTTTCCCAGCAGACTCAATCGCTGAAATGGATTAAAAATAAATTCTTTCATACATTTTTAAACCTCAAGCGTGTTAGCTGTCATGGAAAGAGCCTTTTTTTCCCCTGAGCTCTGAGAAAATGTTTCCCAGCAGACTCAATCGCTGAAATGGATTGAAAATAAATTCTTTCATACATTTTTAAAGCTCAAGAGTGTTAGCTATCATGGAAAGAGCCTTTTTTTTTCCTGAGCTCTAAGAAAATGTTTCCCAGCAGACTCAATCGCTGAAATGGATTAAAAATAAATTCTTTCATACATTTTTAAAGCTCAAGAGTGTTAGCTGTCATGGAAAGAGCCTTTTTTTTTCCTGAGCTCTAAGAAAATGTTTCCCAGCAGACTCAATCGCTGAAATGGATTAAAAATAAATTCTTTCATACATTTTTAAACCTCAAGCGTGTTAGCTGTCATGGAAAGAGCCTTTTTTTCCCCTGAGCTCTGAGAAAATGTTTCCCAGCAGACTCAATTGCTGAAATGGATTAAAAATAAATTCTTTCATACATTTTTAAACCTCAAGCGTGTTAGCTGTCATGGAAAGCGCCTTTTTTTCCCCTGAGCTCTGAGAAAATGTTTCCCAGCAGACTCAATCGCTGAAATGGATTAAAAATAAATTCATTCATACATTTTTAAACCTCAAGAGTGTTAGCTGTCATGGAAAGGGCCTTTTTCTTCTCCAGCCCACTCAATCGGTGAAATGGATTAAAAATAACTTCTTTCATACATTTTTAAAGCTCAAGCGTGTTAGCTGTCATAGAGCTGCAGATGAGGTAGAGAGAGAACAAGCATGTTGCACCATGGAGAGCCCACACGGTTCTGAACAGAAAACGTGGAATACTTTTATAGAAAAGAGTTGAAAGTGAAAGTAAAAGCCGATTGGAAAGTTTTCACTTGGTTGCCAACTGGAAAAAATTTTCAGAGCTCAGAAAAAAAAAATATAAGCTGTAAAAAAAAAAAACTTTTTGTTAATTTTTATCATGTTTTCTAGACATGATAAAAATTAACCCTACCCCCCTTTTGTGTGAGAATGTTTTCTCCCTGTTTCTAAAAATAGACCATGACTCATTCTAGGACATTCGAAAGTAAACAAAGTGAAGACATCAAATTAATAGAAAAAAAGAAAGAGTTTTTTTTTTTTTTTTTTTTTTTTAGCTTTGGAAATATTTTTCCCAATCAACAGCCAAGAAATATTTCCAGCCAATTCAATTTCATTTTTACTTTCACTTTCAGTTCATTTCTTATATCTATAAAAACATTTCATATTTCAGTTCAGATCAGTGTGGGTTGTTCAAGATGCAACATCTCTACTCCATCCCACAACCACGAAAAAAAGATGTTCTTTCATGAGGAATTTTTTTGGCTTTCAAAAACAATGATGACATGATGATTGTAATACATTTGTGTTCTCATGTCCCATGATTGAACTCAGAATTATTTCCAGAACTCTGAGAATTTTTCCTAGTCAGCTCGATGAACCAAATTTCGTATATTTATTTTTTAAACCACTCGAATTTCGACTTCCCATCCGTGTGTGCTGTGCATTCAACCTGGAGACACATTCCCTGAGCTCTAAGAAAATGTTTCCCAGCCCACTCAATCGCTGAAATGGATTAAAAACAAATTGTTTCATACATTTTTAAAGCTCAAGCGTGTTAGCTGTCATGGAAAGAACCTTATTTTCCCTGAGGTCTAATAAAAAGTTTCCCAGCAGACTCAATCGCTGAAATGGATTAAAAATAAATTCGTTCCTATATTTTTAAAGCTCAAGCATGTTAGCTCTCATGAAAAGGGCCTTTTTTTTCCCCAGCCCACTCAATAGCTGAAATGAATTAAAAACAAATTCTTTCATACATTTTTAAACCTCAAGAGTGTTAGCTGTCATGGAAAGAGCCTTTTTTTTCCCTGAGCTCTAAGAAAATGTTTCCCAGTAGACTCAATCGCTGAAATGGATTAAAAACAAACTCTTTCATACAGGTTTAAAGCTCAAGCGTGTTAGCTGTCATGGAAACTGAAATTTATGACACGGTTTGTGTGTCACACGTCGTCAACGGTATGATTTGAGGTGAAAATTGAAAACCCGGTATAAAAAATCTCTTTAACTTCACATTAGAAGAAGGTGTGGGATAGAGAGATTTCGTCATGGGAAAATGTCTTTCAATGTCTTTCAATGTCCGTCATGGGAAAATGTCTTTCAATATCATGTCATCTCCTTTCAAATAGGATTGAAGGATTTTTCTTAAACTATGTTGAAATCTTGATGCATAAAAACCACGGATGGGAAATTCTGATTTATGGATGGATCATCCAATTTCGCTAGACCCTGATAAACGGTTGCTGATGAAATCCAAACGAGGGGTCCTAGCTTTTCAAATGGGAAACATTTTCCCCTAAAAGGAGAAATGATTTCTATTCTGTGAGACGTCAAAAATTGGAAAAAAGCTTGTGTTCACAGAAGCTCTTTCTAGAAGAGTGGTCCTGGGTCCAGATGCAGTAGAGAGAGAAAAAGCATGCTGCACCTTGGACAGCCCGCACAGTTTTGAACAGAAAACGTAGAATACTTTTATAGAAAAGTGTTGAAAGTGAAAGTAAAAGGCCAATCGTCTTGGCTGTAGAATTTTCACTTGGTTGCCGACTGTTAAAAATTTTTCAAAGCTCAGAAAAAAAAAAAACTTTTTGTTAATTTTTATCATGTCTTCTAGACATGATAAAATAAAGATCTCGTGATCCACAGCTGGCTAGACACGTCAGTGTAATCGGATCACGATTGTTCCATCCTATACTGATATATTTTGTGAAACTTTAACAAATTCCTTTCAAGAAGCCAAGATCTCGTGATCCACAGCTGGCTAGAGCCGTCAGTGTAATTGGATCACGGTTGTTCCATCCTATACTGATATATTTTGTGAAACTTTAACAAATTCCTTTAAAGAAGCCAAGATCTCGTGATCCACAGCTGGCTAGACTCGTCAGTGTAATTGGATCACGATTGTTCCATCCTATACTGATATATTTTGTGAAACTTTAACAAATTCCTTTCAAGAAGCCAAGATCTCGTGATCCACAGCTGGCTAGACTCGTCAGTGTAATTGGATCACGATTGTTCCATCCTATACTGATATATTTTGTGAAACTTTAACAAATTCCTTTCAAAAAGCCAAGATCTCGTGATCCACAGCTGGCTAGACTCGTCAGTGTAATTGGATCACGATTGTTCCATCCTATACTGATATATTTTGTGAAACTTTAACAAATTCCTTTCAAGAAGCCAAGATCTCGTGATCCACAGCTGACTCCATTAGTCAGGAAAAACGGATCACGATTTTATCAATCGTATACTGATATATTTTGTGAAACTTTAACAAATCCCTTTCAAGAAGCCAAGATCTCGTGATCCACAGCTGACTCCATTAGTCAGGAAAAACGGATCACTATTTTATCAATCGTATACTGATATATTTTGTGAAACTTTAACAAATCCCTTTCAACAGGGCAAGATCTCGTGATCCATAGCTGGCTAGAGCAGTCAGGATCAATGGATCACGATGGTTCCCTCGTATACTGATATATTTTGTGAAACTTTAACAAGGCAAGATCTCGTGATCCACAGCTGGCTAGTCTAGTCAGGATTAACGGATCACGATTTTATCAATTGTATACTGATATATTTTGTGAAACTTCTTTAACAAATCCTTTTCAATAAGGCAAGATCTCGTGATCCACAGCTGGCTAGAGCAGTCAGTATAATCGGATCACGACTGTTCCCTCGTATACTGATATATTTTGTGAAACTTCTTTAACAAATGACTTTCAAGAAGGCAAGATCTCGTGATCCACAGCTGACTAGACTTGTCAGAATTAACGGATCACGATTGTTTCATTGTATACTGATATATTTTGTGAAACTTCTTTAACAAATGACTTTCAAGAAGGCAAGATCTCGTGATCCACAGCTGACTAGACCCGTCAGAATTAACGGATCACGATAGTTCCATTGTATACTAATATATTTTGTGGAACTTTAACAAATCCTTTTCAAAAAAGGCAAGGTCTTGTGATCCACAGCTGACTCCATCAGTCAGGATAACGGATCACGATGGTTCCATCTTATACTGATATATATTTTGTGAAACGTTAACAAATGACTTTCAAGAAGGCAAGATCATGTGATTCAATAGAATTGTTCAATCGTATACTGGCATATTCTGATAAAACAACAGAATGATCCAATTTTGAATACGATCCCAATATGTTTTTATAAAATCTATTTCATATTTTGTTAAACGTGAAAGACTGACTTTCAAGCTGGCTGCATGGGTGTTTTTTTTTCGTGGATTTTCCCCATGTGTAACGTGAATACGAGCCAGTTTCCCTTCCAAAGTCCTCCACGAAGGCATTCCTTAAGGCAAATAGCCCTCAAATGCTTTACCGTCATCCGAATCGACTTGACCTCTCTCCAAATTTCACGGTGTCATTTGAACTATCGAGTCGTCTGTTGGAAAAAAATGTCTGACAGCTCAAAACAATTCAGCTCCAGTGCACAGCACAGACTGATTTAAAGCTGAAACGCGAGTGGTTTAAATAGATGAGAACCCTCTATAGAAATAATTTGAATATATCTGGTTTTGTGAATCAAGCCGACTGGGAAAAAATTCTCTAATTTTTATCATGTCTTCTAGACATGATAAAAATTAACTCCCTTCTCTTTTTGTCTGGGAATGTTGTCTCACTCTTTCTAAAAATAGACTATGACTCATTCTTGTGGAATTCTGTTGGGATTTTACTTTCGATTGGCTTTTGACTTTGTTTCAATAACTGGGGATAACTGGACATGATCAATAGATAACTGGGGAAGTTATCTATAAAAGCATTCCGCGTTTCACTTCAGATCCGTGTGGGCTGTGGAAGAGGCAACACGTCTCTCTCTTTACCCAAACTCATGATATTCTTTAAGAATTTCTTAGACATTTGTCAAAGAAGGGGACTATTATTGAAGAATTTATGAATTTGGGAACATGTCACCCATGGCAAATCTAAAATCTTGGAAGCAGATACTGGAAAGCCCCGCTCTGATTATAATTCTGAGTTCTAGCATGGGACATTTTTTAAATCAATGAGCTAAACTGTTTTTCTAGTCTCATATTCTCTCGTGACTAGGGTTCCAGATTTGGGTAGAGAGAGACATGTTGCCTCATCAACAGCGCGCACTGTTCTGAACAGAAACGTGAAATGCTTTTATAGAAAAATGAAGAGTTGAAAGTGAAAGTCGAAAAACGAAATGGGATCGGCTAGGAAAAATTTCTCAGAGCTCAGAAAAAAAAAATTCTGAGATGTAAAAAAAAAAAAAAATCTTTTTGTTAATTTTTATGATGTCTTCTAGACATGATAAAAATTAACTCCCTTCTCTTTTTGTCTGGGAATGTTGTCTCCCACATTCTAAAAATAGACCATGACTCATTCTTTCTAAAGAATAGAATTCCAAGAAAAGATTGGATAAGTCATGGTCTATTTTTAGAAAGTGGGAGACAACATTCCCATACAAAAGGGGGGTGAGTTAATTTTTATCATGTCTAGAAGACATGATAAAAATTAACAAAAAGATTTTTTTTTTTTTTTACATCTCAGAATTTTTTTCTGAGCTCTGAAAATATTTTCCCAGCCGATCTCATTTCGTTTTTCGACTTTCACTTTCAACTCTTCTCTTTTCTATAAAAGTATTTCGAGTTTCTGTTCAGAACACTGTGGGCTGTTGAAAAGGTAACACGTCTCCCTCTCTACATTAATGGGGAATCCAAGATGTTCTAAGAAGAATTCTTTGAGAATCTCTTAACCTTTCTGAACTTTAGAAGAGCTAGCTGGATATTTCTTCATTTCTTTTTCAAGTATGGGTTCAAAGGATTCATTTAAATAGTTGCAAGTAAGACGTTGTATCATTTTCTGTTGATCATGAATCTATTAAAAAAATTTCAATGCCTAGTTTTAGAGCTACCTATACGCAACATGATTCACATGTTTTACTCTACGTTTTAGATGAGACCCTCTCTTAAAAACATGATTTTCCTATTCAAAGTTGAAATGAGTTTCCAAAAGCTTGATCCTTTAAAAAAACATGTGTGTTTGTGTAGGTATGGTGGGACGGGAATCGAGGATGTTCTAAAGAAAAATTCTTTGAGAATCTCTTAACCTTTCTGAACTTTAGAAGAGCTAGCTGGATATTTCTTCATTTCTTTTTCAAGTATGGGTTCAAAGGATTCTTTTAAATAGTTGCAAGTAAGACGTTGTATTATTTTCTATTGATCATGAATCTATTAAAAAAATTTCAATGCCTAATTTTAGGGCTACCTATACCCAACATGATTCATATGTTTTACTCTACGTTTTAGATGAGACCCTCTCTTAAAAACATGATTTTCCTATTCAAAGTTGAAATGAGTTTCCAAAAGCTTGATCCTTTAAAAAAAAACATGTGTTTGTAGGTGTGGTGGGACGGTTAGCTTTCTTTCTTACGAGATAGTCATCTCCACGAGATGTGTTTTGGATATCTTCTCCAGTCTGTCTCTTTACCCAATCTCATGATATTCTTTAAGAATTTCTTAGCCATTTGTCAAAGAAGGGGACTATAATTGAAGAATTTATGAATTTGGGAACATGTCACCATGGCAAATCTAAAATCTTGACACTGGATACTGGAAAGCCCCGCTCTGATTATAATTCTGAGTTCTAGAATGGGACATTTTTTAAATGAATAAGCTAAACTATTTTTTCTTGTCTCATATTCTCTCGTGACTAAGGTTCCAGATTTGGGTAGAGAGAGACATGTTGCCTCTTCAACAGCCCGCACTGTTCTGAACAGAAACGTGGAATGCTTTTATAGAAAAGTGAAGAGTTGAAAGTGAAAGTCGAAAAACGAAATGGGATCGGCTAGGAAATATTTCTCAGAGCTCAGAAAAAAAAATTCTGAGATGTAAAAAAAAAAAAAAATCTTTTTGTTAATTTTTATCATGTCTTATGTTGTCTCACTCTTTCTAAAAATAGACCATGACTCATTCTTTCTAAAGAATAGAATTCCAAGAAAAGATTGGATGAGTCATGGTCTATTTTTAGAAAGGAGACAACATTCCCATACAAAAGGGGGTGAGTTAATTTTTATCATGTCTAGAAGACATGATAAAAATTAACAAAAAGATTGTTTTTTTTTTTTTTGACATCTCAGAATTTTTTTCTGAGCTCTGAAAATATTTTCCCAGCCGATCTCATTTCGTTTTTCGACTTTCACTTTCAACTCTTCTCTTTTCTATAAAAGTATTTCGAGTTTCTGTTCAGAACACTGTGGGCTGTTGAAAAGGCAACACATCTCCCTCTCTACATTAATCGGGAATCCAAGATGTTCTTAAGAAGAATTTTTTGAGAATCTCTTAACCTTTCTGAACTTTAGACGAGCTAGCTGGATGTTTCTTCATTTCTTTTTCAAGTATAGGTTCAAAGGATTCTTTTAAATAGTTGCAAGTAAGACGTTGCATTATTTTCTGTTGATCATGAATCTATTAAAAAATTTCAATGCCTAGTTTTAGGGCTATCTATACCCGACATGATTCATATGTTTTACTCTACGTTTTAGATGAGACCCTCTCTTAAAAACACGATTTTCCTATTCAAAGTTGAAATGAGTTTCTAAAAGCATGATTCTTTTAAAAAAACATGTGTGTTTGTGTAGGTGTGGTGGGACGGTTAAATTTCTTCTCTTACGAGATAGTCATCTCCACCCTCTCGTGGTCGCTGAAATCTCGTGATAGCTCAAGTGAAAAGGGTTCGTTTATTTTGACTCACAACGACGTTATATTTTTTTGGATATCTCCTCCAACGACTCGTGGAACTCTTTTCCCTGAAATCAGGTATGTTTAGCAGTGCACGCCCTCTGAAGTGAAGCTCAGAATACTTTGACAAATCCTGTCGAGTGGATTATGAAACCATTTTTAATGGACCTCAGAGAAACACCCATGAAGACGATACCAACGTGTCGTTTTTCAGAAAGCATGAAGGTGGTTCATGGTGAGAGATGAGATGGTAAAATAGTTTTTTTCTTAGAAAGTTGAAAAAATGGAGAGTAGTAAGACACAGTCTCTTTTTTTCGAAACTGAGTAGGAAGGTCATTTTGAGATGAGCTGGAAAATATTTTCTGAGAGATTTGAAAAAAAATTTTAAAAATAAAAAATATATATATTATATATTATATATTATAAATACTTTTTGTTGTTCATTTTTATCATGTCTTCAGACATGATAAAAATGAACGACATCTCTCTTTTCTCTTTGAAACCTCTTTCAACCTATCTCGTCCTGTTTCTCAAGTAACATTTCTTTCCTGAAAAGCTAATTTCTTTAGAAACCTAAGACAACTCTTTTCCTGAAAAGCTAATTTCTTTAGACACCTAAGACAACAGGTAGAGACATACTTCGAACCAAAAAGAGAGTAGAGATCCTTTTGAATAATGTCGAATAGACAAAAACACGAGTAGCCATTTCAGTTCTATGCTTTTTCCTAGGGACGATCCACGAAAGGGTCCTCTTTTGTTCACGACCCGTGGTTCACCCATGAATGAAACACGTAGGCTCGAAACTTTCTAATATCTCTACCTCCACGGTGCAGTTTGAAAGGAAGGTGACCCACCCATCACCCCAGCTATGAAATGAAACGTCAAAACAGTGCACACGTTCTAGAACAAGAATCCTTGTAGACATTTGGGGGCTCTACAGCACAGACTCAACAGAAACAAAACGATAAAAACTTTCATAGATCCCAGAGAGTGGATGTGCTTAAAAATAAGGTGATGTCTCGTCGATCAAATCAGCTGTAAATAAATGTCTAAGAGCTGTGAAGAATGGATGGTCTACCTTCACAAAAGCTCTTTCTAGGAGGGAAAAGTGTGTATCCAAGCAGAATACACAGCACAGACTGATGTTAAGTCGAAACTGGAGTGATTTCAATACACAAGTATGAATTCGTTCTAATAACCCTTTAGATAGGTCTTGTTTGACTCATCGAGTCGAGGGGGAAAACATTGACGTGTTGCCTTTCCAACAGCCCACACTGTTCTGAACAGAAACGTAGAATGCTTTTATAGATAAAAGAAGAATTGAAAGTGAAAGTAAAAAAACGAAATCAGATCGGCTGGGAAAATTTCTGAGCCGAGAAAAAATTCTGAGTCAGAAAAAAAAAAAACTCTTCCTTTTTCTTTATTAATTTGATGTCTTCACTTTTTGACATTCTACAAGGTCAAAAGAGTGAAGACATCAAATTAATAAAGAAAAAGGAAGAGTTTTTTTTTTTTTTTGACTCAGAATTTTTTTTCGGCTCAGAAATTTTCCCAGCCGATCCCATTTCGTTTTTTGACTTTCACTTTCAATTCTTCTCTTTTCTATAAATGTATTCCACGTTTTTGTTCAGAACAGTGTGGGCTCTTGAAAAGGTAACACGTCTCCCTCTCTCTTTACCCAAATCTGGAACCCATGATGATCTTAAGAAGAATTCTTTAAGAATCTCTTACAATTCCTGAACCTTAGACAAGCTGAATGTTTCTTTTTTGTATTTCGAAGCTATTGATGGATCAAAGAAGAAGATTTCAATGGAATGACTTCATCGTTCTAGGATAGAATATTTTTTCGAAATCTCTTCCTACTTTCGTCTACACAGAAATGCTTTTCACGAAAGTTTGGTCCTCTTTTACATTTACTTTTTAAATAGTTGTTCAAAGGGATTTTCGTTCTGCTGATTCAGGTTTCCCGCGCTTCACGCTACCCATCCTCACCCATTTCTAAAGGATCTCAGAGAAAATTAAAAGGGATAGAAATAGCCTCCAGTGAACAACAACGACAGTGGATAGTTTTTTTCTGTCCTTCCAGAGATATCACCGGTGACCGATAGGTTGTTCAGCCACACGGGTGTCGTGAAAAGGCACACCATGCCTGTTTCCCTCCCAAAAATGTTTCTTCGGAAAAGGGAAAGTTTTTTTCCCACCCCTTTGGAGATTCCTTTTCCGCATCGATACCCAAACCCATCGGCCAGAAAAATAAATTTTTTTAAGAACATTAGGTTTCTGAAATATATTACAAACATACGTATTCATTTTAATATTTTACCTTCATTGGATAAACTATTCTGTAAACTCTAAATTTCTTAAATGATTCCAACAACATGAGATTTTAGTGTTATTTCATCAATCTTTTAAGTATATTGTGTCTCGTCAAATCCTTTTTATTTGAGATGGATGATTGCTAAACAAAATGGTTGAAATAGCATGATAAGAAGGAAAAATATGTTATGTTAGCAAATAATTTACGTGACATAAATATTATCTAACTATTTACACGGATCCAGCTAACTCAAACTGACTGTATATAAATTGTTTTGAGGGGGGGAATTAAATTCATCTTGTCACAGGTTTTAGCTAAATTGTATATACAATGTATTAGAAATTCCTTAGAAACTTTAAACAATATAGTTGTAAAAGGTTAGAAGAAAGAAATAATAATACGGTTCTTCCAAGCTACTTTACGTAAGATTGACGAAGCATTGTAAGAAATAATAGATAAGCTCGTAAAATACATGTATGCATAATTTATTAAAAATATTACAATGAATACGTATCTTATATTGGGTTTCAAGAGTAGAAAGGTTCTTAAAAAAATTTATTTTTCTGGCCGATGGGTTTGGGTATCGATGCGGAAAAGGAATCTCCAAAGGGGTGGGAAAAAAACTTTCCCTTTTCCGAAGAAACATTTTTGGGAGGGAAACAGGCATGGTGTGCCTTTTCACGACACCCGTGTGGCTGAACAACCTATCGGTCACCGGTGATATCTCTGGAAGGACAGAAAAAAACTATCCACTGTCGTTGTTGTTCACTGGAGGCTATTTCTATCCCTTTTAATTTTCTCTGAGATCCTTTAGAAATGGGTGAGGATGGGTAGCGTGAAGCGCGGGAAACCTGAATCAGCAGAACGAAAATCCCTTTGAACAACTATTTAAAAAGTAAATGTAAAAGAGGACCAAACTTTCGTGAAAAGCATTTCTGTGTAGACGAAAGTAGGAAGAGATTTCGAAAAAATATTCTATCCTAGAACGATGAAGTCATTCCATTGAAATCTTCTTCTTTGATCCATCAATAGCTTCGAAATACAAAAAAGAAACATTCAGCTTGTCTAAGGTTCAGGAATTGTAAGAGATTCTTAAAGAATTCTTCTTAAGATCATCATGGGTTCCAGATTTGGGTAAAGAGAGAGGGAGACGTGTTACCTTTTCAAGAGCCCACACTGTTCTGAACAAAAACGTGGAATACTTTTATAGAAAAGAGAAGAATTGAAAGTGAAAGTCAAAAAACGAAATGGGATCGGCTGGGAAAATTTCTGAGCCGAAAAAAAATTCTGAGTCAAAAAAAAAAAAAAAAACTCTTCCTTTTTCTTTATTAATTTGATGTCTTCACTCTTTTGACCTTGTAGAATGTCAAAAAGTGAAGACATCAAATTAATAAAGAAAAAGGAAGAGTTTTTTTTTTTTTTTCTGACTCAGAATTTTTTCTCGGCTCAGAAATTTTCCCAGCCGATCTGATTTCGTTTTTTTACTTTCACTTTCAATTCTTCTTTTATCTATAAAAGCATTCTACGTTTCTGTTCAGAACAGTGTGGGCTGTTGGAAAGGCAACACGTCAATGTTTTCCCCCTCGACTCGATGAGTCAAACAAGACCTATCTAAAGGGTTATTAGAACGAATTCATACTTGTGTATTGAAATCACTCCAGTTTCGACTTAACATCAGTCTGTGCTGTGTATTCTGCTTGGATACACACTTTTCCCTCCTAGAAAGAGCTTTTGTGAAGGTAGACCATCCATTCTTCACAGCTCTTAGACATTTATTTACAGCTGATTTGATCGACGAGACATCACCTTATTTTTAAGCACATCCACTCTCTGGGATCTATGAAAGTTTTTATCGTTTTGTTTCTGTTGAGTCTGTGCTGTAGAGCCCCCAAATGTCTACAAGGATTCTTGTTCTAGAACGTGTGCACTGTTTTGACGTTTCATTTCATAGCTGGGGTGATGGGTGGGTCACCTTCCTTTCAAACTGCACCGTGGAGGTAGAGATATTAGAAAGTTTCGAGCCTACGTGTTTCATTCATGGGTGAACCACGGGTCGTGAACAAAAGAGGACCCTTTCGTGGATCGTCCCTAGGAAAAAGCATAGAACTGAAATGGCTACTCGTGTTTTTGTCTATTCGACATTATTCAAAAGGATCTCTACTCTCTTTTTGGTTCGAAGTATGTCTCTACCTGTTGTCTTAGGTGTCTAAAGAAATTAGCTTTTCAGGAAAAGAGTTGTCTTAGGTTTCTAAATAAATTAGCTTTTCAGGAAAGAAATGTTACTTGAGAAACAGGACGAGATAGGTTGAAAGAGGTTGTAAGGATCTTAAGTTTTACTAACGTTTATTTTATTTTAAATCTTTACTATCACTTCTTATTTTCTACTTCCGGCCAGAATTATAAGCGTGAAGGAGTTTATGCAAAGTTGTCTGGCGAACGCCAAGTATTTAAGTGTGGCCTTTTTGCCAAGCAGAAGAGAGGAAGCCGTGAGTTCGAAGCAGGCCGCTTACCTTAGAAGTTACGCAGTTGCTACTTTGCCTTCCAGGCCAGAGGTTTTAATCCTCTTGATAAATTAAACGTATTGTAGTGTTCACAGTCTCTGTGCTACATACGCTTTCTGTTATTATAAGGCCAATCTTATTCTAAAGTTAAATTAGAGTTTAGTTTTATTTTGATATCTTTTAAGTTAGACCCCGAGTGGAGGGTCATTGTATTCCGAAGTACGGAAGTCATTGTATATAAAGAAAAAAATAAAGGGTTTTGTATACCCTTCGTCTGTATCCTGTCTACTTACTACAATTAGTGAACATAGCTTTAGTAAGCTCTCTGTTCTAGTCAGGTCATTGTATGTTTCCGAAGAAGGTAAGAAGAAACATTGAACCTGATAGTGGCGCCCGACGAAGAATAACCATGGCCGAGTTTCAAGAAGAACCTGTGCTGCCTGCAGAAACAGCTCAGAATCCAGAAATGCCAGCTGCCGCCCTGGAAGGATTCGGGTATATTGTCCAGACCATGCGCGCTTCGATGAAACCAGAAGCAACGTTTAATGGAAACTCACAGGTAACCAGTTTTTTGGAAAAATTGGATGACCACTTCATGCTCTACCCCGTGCACGAGTTTCAAAAAGTTACCTTAGCTACCAGCGCTTTGAGGGGCCAAGCGCTTAACTGGTTCAAGTGTATCGGCAGAAGTCTCTTGGGTCAAGCAGGAAGTCCCACCTATACCTACGAAAATTTCAAGACTGCCCTACTAAAAGCCTTCCCTGTTGTAAGGGATCGTGCGAAATTAGAAACAGAACTTTTCAGTATATATCAACAAAGAATCGAAAACCTCTCGAGCTTTATTTTAAGAAAAATTCACGTTTTCAAGCTCTTGTATGGAAACCGTCCGGATCCTGAAATAATTCAAGTGATTTTGCCGAGGTTAAGACAATTCAAGTGATTTTGCCGAGGCCAAGTGCAAGACTTTATTGAATTGAGAAATCCGACTACACTGGAAAAATTATTTGAGCTAGCAATCCAGTTTGAAAGTAGAAGAACGGCGGACGTCGAAAGAAGACGCCAATATCAACAGCGAAACCAATTTGGTACGCCAAGACTACAGCAAACTCAAGCACATGGCTACGGAGAAAAAGCGAATCAGTGGGCAAGGAAACCCGAGCATTCAAAAACAGCCGGCGAACGTCGACAGTTCAATAGCAACCCAGGAAAAAAGTCTCAAGGCCAGTGGAGCAAGAAGGAAAGCACCGAAATGAAAAATAATTTAAACTAAAACGGATTTCTGCTGACGAAAGGGTGCGGAAATCCGAAGGCCACGAAAACCCCTCTTCCTACAAGTTAAATACAGTAATGGTGAAAAATTTAACTCTTCCGAAGATTGAAGTCTTGGTAAATAATATCCCGGCCACCGCACTCCTGGATACCGGCGCGCAGTGTTCCTGTGTGGCAGAAGTCTTTTTTAGAAAGTATTTTCGCAAATACCGCATATATAATGCGGATAATACAACAGTATTAGCGGCGCAAGGAGAACAATGTAAGTGCGTAGGTAAAGTACCTTTGTACATCCGTATCAAGGACGAACAAGTAAAGGTGATGTTTTTTATAGTAAAGAATTTGCAAGCACACTTAATACTAGGAATAGACTTTCTTTCAGACGCACAAGCTACACTGGATTTTAATGAAGCGTCTCTTAAACTGACGATGAAACCAGTGCGTGTAGAAAAGGTTGAACCGTCAAGGGTAAATCTCGACCACCTGCCTAATGACGAGCAAGATAGAATCCGACAAGTGGTAAGTGAATTTGCTTCCTTATTTAGTGATATTCCAGGATTTACCCAGGTTACTAACCATAGTATTGACACCGGAGATGCATTGCCGGTTCGTCAAAAACCATACCGGTATGATAAGAATAAGGAAAAAATTATAGAATGGCATATTACCGATATGCTACGTAAAAAGATCGTAACGCCTATCTCAAGTAGTTATGCTAGTCCGGTGGTTTTATGTAAGAAAAATAATGATTATCCTTTGGAGCATCCAAAAAGGTGGAGATTCGCTATTGATTACCGTAAATTAAATTCCATAACGAAATATCCGGTATATCCGTTACCGATTATAGAAGAAATTTTAAGGAACATAAAATCAACCAAATTTATGACAACTTTAGACTTAACGAATGGTTATTTTCAAATAGGGATCAGGCCTGAGGACGTGCCTAAGACTGCTTTTATAACCAAGTCTGGCACTTATGCATTTTTGCGAATGCCGTTTGGCCTTTCAGGCGCCCCAGCAACATTTCAGCGATGCATGGACATTGTGTTAAGACCTGTTCTCGGAAAGTCCACATTTATCTATTTAGACGATATCATTATTACTAGTGATAATCTAGACCAACATGTACAGGATTTAAGACAGGTGTTTTCTTTATTAAATGAGGCCGGTCTAAAAGTTAATGTCGAAAAATGCAAATTTGCAGCCCCTGAATTAAAATATTTAGGTTACAAAATATCGCAAAAAGGGATCGAGACAGATGAATCAAAAATAATCGCTGTACAAAAGTATCCGACTCCAAACACGGCAAAGAAGCTCTCTTCTTTTCTAGGACTTTGTTCATATTATAGGTCCTTTATAAAAGATTTTGCGGCTATCGCTGAGCCATTGTTAAAATTAAAAAGGAAAAAGGCAAGATTCTCGTGGACGGCCGAAGCAAATAGTGCTTTCGAAAAATTAAAACAAGCATTAACGCAAGCCCCTGTGTTGAAATTTCCTGAAAAGGATGAAAATTTAGAAATTTCAGCGGATGCTTCGGATTATGCGGTAGGAGCGGTACTTTCGCAAAATCAGCAGCCAGTAGCATTTTTTAGCCGAACTTTAAATCAAACACAAAGAAACTATTCCGCGACCGAGAGAGAGGCACTTGCAGTTCTGTTAGCAGTGCAAAAGTTCCGAGTCTATTTTGGAAAGGCGCCGATAACAGTATATTCTGATCATGCGGCGGTAACTAGATTGTACTCTGGAAAAAATTTATCCCCAAGGTTAATAAGATGGGCACTCAAGCTGCAAGAATATAATCTGGTAATCAAGCATACCCCCGGAAAGGAAAATATCGTAGCAGATGCCCTGTCACGAATTAAATTAGACGAACAGGGTAATACCGTAAAAGTTGCAATGCTGACAGCGTGTACAATAAATTCCCGAGAAACTGTAATAACCGAACTGGGTAAGGATCCTGAGTTTGGAAGTATTTATGAGTATTTGAAGGATCCTGAAAATTTTAGCCACCAAGATATTGTGGCGATAAGAAATAGGGCGGCCCATTACGAACTAATAGATGGTCTATTATTTTATACAAAAACTACGAATTCCAACAACGAATTTCGACCTGTTATCCCAGCTAGTCTTAGATTAAATATCCTGCAAGAGCTCCATGACAGCCCTTTAGCTTCTCATGCTGGTATTCGAAAAACTACTCAACGCGTACGCGAGGCAGTCTACTTTCCTGAACTGCAAAAGTTAACAAGGGCGTATGTCCAGTCCTGCCCAACATGTCAAGCCGTTAATTATATTAATTTCCGCCCGGCCGGGTTTCTAAATAGTATTAAATCCGAATTTCCAAATGAAATAATCGGCATCGATTTATTGGGCCCTTTCCCAAAAAGTCAGTTAAACAAAAGTCGCTATCTCCTTGTTATAGTTGATCATTTTAGTAAATGGACCGAAATTGTTCCCTTAAAACGAGCCTCCGCGAAATTAGTTACCGATTCTATTTTAAATAAATATATTTTAAAATACGGGGCGCCCCTAAAAGTTATATCGGATAATGGTCCTCAATTTGTAAGTAATATATTTGAAGACATGTGCCAAAAACTGGGCATACGTCATTTAAAAATGGTCCCGTATCGGCCGCAATCAAATATAGCGGAACGGGTCAACAGAAATATAGTGAAAATTATCCGTAGTTATGTTAAAAATTTTCATAAAAGCTGGGATAACTATGTCAATGAATTTGCTTTCGCCCTTAGGACCGCAAAACATGATACAACGGGAAAAACTCCTGCTGAGTTATTTCTAGGCAGAAAGATTATAACACCGTTAGATAAACTATTTTATGTGCAACAAAGAGCCCCAGAATTTAAAATGGGTGATATAGAAAAACTAATAAAAGAAGCAAAAAAGAATACAGAAGTAGCACAAAGAAAACAAAAATTGTATTATGACTTGAAACGACGGGGAGTAACTTATAAAGTAGGGGATGAAGTACTAAAAATTAAGCATTCACTTTCTTCAGCACCAGAAGATAAAACTGCCAAATTTTTCCCACGCTTTGAAGGACCATATGTTATAGAAAAAATAACTCACGCTGTTGTAGTATTAAAGGCAAGAAATGGTGAAACCTGTTCCGCAAACATTGACCAGATAAAACCATTCTATGACCGTAATAAAATGCAAATCTTTTCAGATCTTTTGCAGGATCCGGTACGGCAGACACCGCAGGTACAAGTTCCAGAGGTGGGAAAACGACAAGTACAAGGGCAAGCCAATGAGAGACAGAAGCAAGTGAAAAGAAAATTGCCCCGCGGAAAAATTGAAGGTACAAAGAAAAAGAAGCCGTTCCACCGTCCAAAAAACAGAGTTCACGAACACCCCCAGAATGAAGAAGGGAGAAGGACGACGTATGTGGAAAAGACCGGGAGAAAGGACGGCAACTATAACCCGGCTGTGAAACGGAAGATTGACTCATCCGACAGAACTCTCCGCAGCAAAAGTCGCCGAACTGCGGAAGGGCCATCAGCGGCGGAGGAAAAAGTACAAGAAAAATTTGAACGGCCAACAACGAGGTCCAAGCAGGATCACGACAGAAGTTTCCCGGTTCCACCAAGACCAGCTGCCTTCAAACGGCCAAGACCACAAGCAGAGGACAGAAGGAAGATGTTCAAGGGTGGCCGTAGTGGTGAAAAACGGAAGCTTCCAGAGGAAAGCACTGAAGGGCGAGCCCGTACAAGAAGGAGGATCAACCAAGCTACGGTTTGCAGCACCTTTAAAGACTGGGCCCAGAAAAGGATGTCTGAATATTACAAAGATAAGTAAAATTTTGTGTTACTTTACAAACTTAAGTTAATCTTTCATTCTTACTGCAAGTGGCAGATTTGAAGAAGTTTTACCTCATGCGAGGTCTACCTTTATCGCCAAAAGGGCGAGAAATGAGTTGTGACCGATTTTCTTATTATGTTTTTCAATTACTCGCGCGTAAAACTAAAGTTGATGTATAATAGCGTTGTATAAAGACTTAAATATTGTAAAAAGTTATTGTATAAATTTTATTTAAAACATTCTAACAAGAAAGAAGTTTTAGTCTGAAAGACTTTTTGAAATGTAGTATTATTTCAATGTAGAAAGAATTGGCACTTGCTTTGAAAAGAATAGAAGTTAACAATGTACTACTAATGTATGTTTTCAAATGTGTAAAATTAACGGCATCTTGATATGTTCTTGTATACATGTGAACTGTTATTTTGAATGTTTAGAAATAACGTGATATGGTAAAAGTGAAAGTAATGTTAAAAAATTTGTTATTCGTGTGACTGTAAAGATTAAATCATGGTGAATATGTGTTAAAGGTTGAATGATGTAGTTAGGCTCTCTGACGCTACACTTTAGAGTTAGCCACTTTCAGAATAGTACCTCAGGGTCTAGAGTTGAAATTAGGGTGTGTTAAGAGGTCTCGTATGTTGAATTTTAACACGTTAGTGTTTTGATTATAGGAGGAAGTGTTGAACACATAGACAGAAACACATTCGTGTTTGGTGTTTTTACAACACATGTCAGAGAGCACGGGGAGAGATAATTAAAATAGTCATGAATGAAATAAGAATGTTAAGAAAAGTATATTCTATATGTTATTTGCAATGTCATTCTGTAACATTTCATTAAACTAGTTTTCCTTCCAGATCTCTGGAAGGAACCAGAATTGAATAAAGCTCCTGTTTTGATGCAGTACAGATGAAAAAGAAAAAAGATTGTTGTATATTCCGGGAGCTGCTATTGTAACAAATTTCTTTCTTTTAAAATTTTCTAGTTTCTAGCTAAGTTATGTTTGTAAAAGTTTGGCCTCGCGTTAGTTTCTAGAGCTAAAAGTTTTCAACAAGGTCGTTTTAGACCTCAGTTTCAAACTAATTAACTCTGGCGGGAAGTATGTAAGGATCTTAAGTTTTACTAACGTTTATTTTATTTTAAATCTTTACTATCACTTCTTATTTTCTACTTCCGGCCAGAATTATAAGCGTGAAGGAGTTTATGCAAAGTTGTCTGGCGAACGCCAAGTATTTAAGTGTGGCCTTTTTGCCAAGCAGAAGAGAAGAAGCCGTGAGTTCGAAGCAGGCCGCTTACCTTAGAAGTTACGCAGTTGCTACTTTGCCTTCCAGGCCAGAGGTTTTAATCCTCTTGATAAATTAAACGTATTGTAGTGTTCACAGTCTCTGTGCTACATACGCTTTCTGTTATTATAAGGCCAATCTTATTCTAAAGTTAAATTAGAGTTTAGTTTTATTTTGATATCTTTTAAGTTAGACCCCGAGTGGAGGGTCATTGTATTCCGAAGTACGGAAGTCATTGTATATAAAGAAAAAAATAAAGGGTTTTGTATACCCTTCGTCTGTATCCTGTCTACTTACTACAATTAGTGAACATAGCTTTAGTAAGCTCTCTGTTCTAGTCAGGTCATTGTATGTTTCCGAAGAAGGTAAGAAGAAACATTGAACCTGATAAGGTTTCAAAGAGAAAAGAGAGATGTCGTTCATTTTTATCATGTCTGAAGACATGATAAAAATGAACAACAAAAAGTATTTATAATATATAATATATAATATATATATTTTTTATTTTTAAAATTTTTTTTCAAATCTCTCAGAAAATATTTTCCAGCTCATCTCAAAATGACCTTCCTACTCAGTTTCGAAAAAAAGAGACTGTGTCTTACTACTCTCCATTTTTTCAACTTTCTAAGAAAAAAACTATTTTACCATCTCATCTCTCACCATGAACCACCTTCATGCTTTCTGAAAAACGACACGTTGGTATCGTCTTCATGGGTGTTTCTCTGAGGTCCTTTAAAAATGGTTTCATAATCCACTCGACAGGATTTGTCAAAGTATTCCGAGCTTCACTTCAGAGGGCGTGCACTGCTAAACATACCTGATTTCAGGGAAAAGAGTTCCACGAGTCGTTGGAGGAGATATCCAAAAAAATATAACGTGGTTGTGAGTCAAAATAAACGAACCCTTTTCACTTGAGCTATCACGAGATTTCAGCGACCACGAGAGGGTGGAGATGACTATCTCGTAAGAGAAGAAATCTAACCGTCCCACCACACCTACACAAACACACATGTTTTTTTAAAAGAATCATGCTTTTAGAAACTCATTTCAACTTTGAATAGGAAAATCGTGTTTTTAAGAGAGGGTCTCATCTAAAACGTAGAGTAAAACATATGAATCATGCCGGGTATAGATAGCCCTAAAACTAGGCATTGAAATTTTTTAATAGATTCATGATCAACAGAAAATAATACAACGTCTTACTTGCAACTATTTAAAAGAATCCTTTGAACCTATACTTGAAAAAGAAATGAAGAAACATCCAGCTAGCTCGTCTAAAGTTCAGAAAGGTTAAGAGATTCTCAAAAAATTCTTCTTAAGAACATCTTGGATTCCCGATTAATGTAGAGAGGGAGATGTGATGCCTTTTCAACAGCCCACAGTGTTCTGAACAGAAACTCGAAATACTTTTATAGAAAAGAGAAGAGTTGAAAGTGAAAGTCGAAAAACGAAATGAGATCGGCTGGGAAAATATTTTCAGAGCTCAGAAAAAAATTCTGAGATGTAAAAAAAAAAAAAACTCACCCCCTTTTGTATGGTAATGTTGTCTCCCACTTTCTAAAAATAGACCATGACTCATCCAATCTTTTCTTGGAATTCTATTCTTTAGAAAGAATGAGTCATGGTCTATTTTTAGAAAGAGTGAGACAACATAAGACATGATAAAAATTAACAAAAAGATTTTTTTTTTTTTTTACATCTCAGAATTTTTTTTTTCTGAGCTCTGAGAAATATTTCCTAGCCGATCCCATTTCGTTTTTCGACTTTCACTTTCAACTCTTCACTTTTCTATAAAAGCATTCCACGTTTCTGTTCAGAACAGTGCGGGCTGTTGATGAGGCAACATGTCTCTCTCTACCCAAATCTGGAACCCTAGTCACGAGAGAATATGAGACTAGAAAAAATAGTTTAGCTTATTGATTTAAAAAATGTCCCATGCTAGAACTCAGAATTATAATCAGAGCGGGGCTTTCCAGTATCCAGTGCCAAGATTTTAGATTTGCCATGGTGACATGTTCCCAAATTCATAAATTCTTCAATTATAGTCCCCTTCTTTGACAAATGGCTAAGAAATTCTTAAAGAATATCATGAGATTGGGTAAAGAGACAGACTGGAGAAGATATCCAAAACACATCTCGTGGAGATGACTATCTCGTAAGAAAGAAAGCTAACCGTCCCACCACACCTACACACACATGTTTTTTTTTTAAAGGATCAAGCTTTTGGAAACTCATTTCAACTTTGAATAGGAAAATCATGTTTTTAAGAGAGGGTCTCATCTAAAACGTAGAGTAAAACATATGAATCATGTTGGGTATAGGTAGCCCTAAAACTAGGCATTGAAATTTTTTTAATAGATTCATGATCAACAGAAAATGATACAACGTCTTACTTGCAACTATTTAAAAGAATCCTTTGAACCCATACTTGAAAAAGAAATGAAGAAATATCCAGCTAGCTCTGCTAAAGTTCAGAAAGGTTAAGAGATTCTCAAAGAATTCTTCTTTAGAACAGCTTGGATTCCCCGTTAATGTAGAGAGGGAGACGTGTTACCTTTTCAACAGCCCACAGTGTTATGAACAGAAACTCGAAATTCTTTTATAGAAAAGAGAAGAGTTGAAAGTGAAAGTCGAAAAACGAAATGAGATCGGCTGGGAAAATATTTTCAGAGCTCGGAAAAAAATTCTGAGAAGTAAAAAAAAAAAATCTTTTTGTTAATTTTTATCATGTCTTCTAGACATGATAAAAATTAACTCACCCCCCTTTTGTATGGGAATGTTGTCTCCCACTTTCTAAAAATAGACCATGACTTATCCAATCTTTTCTTGGAATTCTATTCTTTAGAAAGAATGAGTCATGGTCTATTTTTAGAATGTGGGAGACAACATTCCCAGACAAAAAGAGAAGGGAGTTAATTTTTATCATGTCTAGAAGACATAAAAATTAACAAAAAGATTTTTTTTTTTTTACATCTCAGAATTTTTTTTTTCTGAGCTCTGAGAAATTTTTCCTACCCGATCCCATTTCGTTTTTCGACTTTCACTTTCAACTCTTCATTTTTCTATAAAAGCATTTCACGTTTCTGTTTAGAACAGTGCGCGCTGTTGATGAGGCAACATGTCTCTCTCTACCCAAATCTGGAACCCTAGTCACGAGAGAATATGAGACTAGAAAAATAGTTTAGCTTATTGATTTAAAAAATGTCCCATGCTAGAACTCAGAATTATAATCAGAGCGGGGCTTTCCAGTATCCACTTCCAAGATTTTAGATTTGCCATGGGTGACATGTTCCCAAATTCATAAATTCTTCAATTATAGTCCCCTTCTTTGAAAAATGGCTAAGAAATTCTTAAAGAATATCATGAGTTTGGGTAAAGAGAGAGACGTGTTGCCTCTCCCACAGCCCACACGGATCTGAAGTGAAACGCGGAATAGTTTAGCTTATTGATTTAAAAAATGTCCCATGCTAGAACTCAGAATTATAATCAGAGCGGGGCTTTCCGGTATCCACTTCCAAGATTTTAGATTTGCCATGGGTGACATGTTCCCAAATTCATAAATTCTTCAATTATAGTCCCCTTCTTTGACAAATGGCTAAGAAATTCTTAAAGAATATCATGAGTTTGGGTAAAGAGAGAGACGTGTTGCCTCTTCCACAGTGCACACGGATCTGAAGTGAAACGCGGAATGCTTTTATAGATAACTTCCCCAGTTATCTATTGATCATGTCCAGTTATCCCCAGTTATTGAAACAAAGTCAAAAGCCAATCGAAAGTAAAATCCCAACAGAATTCCACAAGAATGAGTCATAGTCTATTTTTAGAAAGAGTGAGACAACATTCCCAGACAAAAAGAGAAGGGAGTTAATTTTTATCATGTCCAGAAGACATGATAAAAATTAACAAAATTTTTTTTTTTTAATCTCAGAATTTTTTTCTGAGCTCTGAGAATTTTTTCCCAGTCGGCTTGATTCACAAAACCAGATATATTCATAGTATTTCTATATAGGGTTCTCATCTATTTAAACCACTCGCGTTTCAGCTTTAAATCAGTCTGTGCTGTGCACTGGAGCTGAATTGTTTTCAGCTGTCAGACATTTTTTTCCAACAGCCGACTCGGTAGTTCAAATGACACCGTGAAATTTGGAGAGAGGTCAAGTCGATTCGGATGACGGTAAAGCATTTGAGGGCTATTTGCCTTAAGAAATGCCTTCGTGGAGGACTTTGGAAGGGAAACTGGCTCGTATTCACGTTACACATGGGGAAAAACCACGAAAAAAAACACCCATGCAGCCAGCTTGAAAGTCAGTCGTTCACGTTTAACAAAATATGAAATAGATTTTATAAAAACATATTGGGATCGTATTCAAAATTGGATCATTCTGTTGTTTTATCAGAATATGCCAGTATACGATTGAACAATTCTATTGAATCACATGATCTTGCCTTCTTGAAAGTCATTTGTTAACGTTTCACAAAATATATATCAGTATAAGATGGAACCATCGTGATCCGTTATCCTGACTGATGGAGTCAGCTGTGGATCACAAGACCTTGCCTTTTTTGAAAAGGATTTGTTAAAGTTCCACAAAATATATTAGTATACAATGGAACTATCGTGATCCGTTAATTCTGACGGGTCTAGTCAGCTGTGGATCACGAGATCTTGCCTTCTTGAAAGTCATTTGTTAAAGAAGTTTCACAAAATATATCAGTATACAATGGAACAATCGTGATCCGTTAATTCTGACAAGTCTAGTCACCTGTGGATCACGAGATCTTGCCTTCTTGAAAGTCATTTGTTAAAGAAGTTTCACAAAATATATCAGTATACGAGGGAACAGTCGTGATCCGATTATACTGACTGCTCTAGCCAGCTGTGGATCACGAGATCTTGCCTTATTGAAAAGGAATTTGTTAAAGAAGTTTCACAAAATATATCAGTATACAATTGATAAAATCGTGATCCGTTAATCCTGACTAGTCTAGCCAGCTGTGGATCACGAGATCTTGCCTTGTTAAAGTTTCACAAAATATATCAGTATACGAGGGAACCATCGTGATCCATTGATCCTGACTGCTCTAGCCAGCTATGGATCACGAGATCTTGCCCTGTTGACAGGGATTTGTTAAAGTTTCACAAAATATATCAGTATACGATTGATAAAATCGTGATCCGTTTTTCCTGACTAATGGAGTCAGCTGTGGATCACGAGATCTTGGCTTCTTGAAAGGGATTTGTTAAAGTTTCACAAAATATATCAGTATACGATTGATAAAATCGTGATCCGTTTTTCCTGACTAATGGAGTCAGCTGTGGATCACGAGAACTTGGCTTCTTGAAAGGAATTTGTTAAAGTTTCACAAAATATATCAGTATAGGATGGAACAATCGTGATCCAATTACACTGACGGGTCTAGCCAGCTGTGGATCACGAGATCTTGGCTTCTTGAAAGGAATTTGTTAAAGTTTCACAAAATATATCAGTATAGATGGAACAATCGTGATCCAATTACACTGACGAGTCTAGCCAGCTGTGGATCACGAGATCTTGGCTTCTTGAAAGGAATTTGTTAAAGTTTCACAAAATATATCAGTATAGGATGGAACAATCATGATCCAATTACACTGACGAGTCTAGCCAGCTGTGGATCACGAGATCTTGGCTTCTTGAAAGGAATTTGTTAAAGTTTCACAAAATATATCAGTATAGGATGGAACAATCATGATCCAATTACACTGACGAGTCTAGCCAGCTGTGGATCACGAGATCTTGGCTTCTTGAAAGGAATTTGTTAAAGTTTCACAAAATATATCAGTATAGGATGGAACAATCGTGATCCAATTACACTGACGAGTCTAGCCAGCTGTGGATCACGAGATCTTGGCTTCTTGAAAGGAATTTGTTAAAGTTTCACAAAATATATCAGTATAGGATGGAACAATCGTGATCCAATTACACTGACGGGTCTAGCCAGCTGTGGATCACGAGATCTTGGCTTCTTGAAAGGAATTTGTTAAAGTTTCACAAAATATATCAGTATAGGATGGAACAATCGTGATCCAATTACACTGACGTGTCTAGCCAGCTGTGGATCACGAGATCTTGGCTTCTTGAAAGGAATTTGTTAAAGTTTCACAAAATATATCAGTATAGGATGGAACAATCGTGATCCGATTACACTGACGTGTCTAGCCAGCTGTGGATCACATGATCTTGCTTTGTTGAAAAGGATTTGTTAAAGTTTCACAAAATATATCAGTATACGAAATAATAGCATGTTTCCTATAGAAACAGCTATTGAGTAAAACATTTCTAGCCTTGAAAAGCAAAAACAGTAGCACAGGGAAAAATATTACCCTACCTCAAAGTATTGAAAGGAAATAAGAATACATTTCTATAAAATGGGTGATCAATAAATATTTGTAGTCTATGAAATACAAAAGAGTAAGAAAAAAATGTTCACATACCTTCACAGAAGCTCTTCCCAGGAGAGTGAGAAGCGTGTATCCACGTTGAGTGCACAGCACAGACTGATCTGTAACTGAAACGCGAGTGGTTTAAATACATTAACGAGTTGCTTTTAGAAACCGACTGGGAAAAATTCTCAGAGCTCTGGAAAAATTTTAACACATTAAAAGAAAAAAAAAAAAAAAAAAAAAAAAAAAAACACCTTCCTTTTTTCTTTCTTAATTTGATGTCTTCACTTTTTTTATTTCTACAAGGTCAAAAGAATGAAGTCATCAAATTAAGAAAGAAAAGGAAGTATTTTTTTTTTTAATCTTTTTTCAGCTTTGAAAATTTTTTTCCCAGTCGTTAACATTTCGTTTTTGGACTTTTACTTTCAATTCTTGGACCCATGATGTTCTTTTCTTGATGTTCTTGTAGTTTATTTCTATACAAATTCACTCCTTTTCCCCAAAAAAGATATCTTTATTTATTTATTTATTTATTTATTTATTTATTTTACCTTCCAATTTGTATAGCTATATACTGAAAACAGGCATTAAAGTCAGTTTGTAGTATATTCCTATACAAATTCACTTAATTTCCCGAAAAAAAAAGATGTCTTTTTTTTATTTTTTTTACCTTCCAATTTGTATAGCTATATGCTGAAAACAGGCTTTAAAGTCCGTTTGTAGTATATTCCTATACAAATTCACTGCCTTCCCCCCCGAAAAAAAAAGATGTCTTTTTTTTTATTTTTTTTTACCTTCCAATTTGTATAGCTATATACTGAAAACAGGCCTTAAATTCCGTTTGTAGTATATTCCTATACAAATTTACTCCCTTTTCCCCAAAAAGATGTCTTTTTTTTTAATTTTACCTTCAAATTTGTATAGCTACATACTGAGAACAGGCGTTCAAGTCCGTTTGTAGTATATTGGTATACATGGTCTATTTTTAGAAACAGTGAGACAACATTCCCACACGAAAGGGGGTAGGGTTAATTTTTATCATGTCTAGAAGACATGATAAAAATTAACCCTACTTTTAACCTTAACTTTTTGTTTATTTTTATCATGTCTAGAAGACATGATAAAAATTAACAAAAAGTTTTTTTTTTTTTTTTCTGAGCTTTGAAAAATTTTTCCCAGTCAGCAACCAAGTGAAAATTCTACAGCCAAGACGATTGGCCTTTTACTTTCACTTTCAACACTTTTCTATAAAAGTATTCTACGTTTTCTGTTCAGAACTGTGCGGGCTGTCCAAGGTGCAGCATGCTTTTTCTCTCTCTACTGCATCTGGACCCAGGACCACTCTTCTAGAAAGAGTTTCTGTGAACACAAGCTTTTTTCCAATTTTTGACGTCTCACAGAATAGAAATCATTTCTCCTTTTAGGGGAAAATGTTTCCCATTTGAAAAGCTAGGACCCCTCGTTTGGATTTCATCAGCAACCGTTTATCAGGGTCTAGCGAAATTGGATGATCCATCCATAAATCAGAATTTCCCATCCGTGGTTTTTATGCATCAAGATTTCAACATAGTTTAAGAAAAATCCTTCAATCCTATTTGAAAGGAGATGACATGATATTGAAAGACATTTTCCCATGACGGACATTGAAAGACATTGAAAGACATTTTCCCATGACGAAATCTCTCTATCACACACCTTCTTCTAAAGTGAAGTTAAAGAGATTTTTTTATGCCGGGTTTTCAATTTTCACCTCAAATCATACCGTTGACGACGTGTGACACACAAACCGTGACATAAATTTCAGTTTCCATGACAGCTAACACGCTTGAGCTTTAAACATGTATGAAAGAATTTATTTTTAATCCATTTCAGCGATTGAGTGGGCTGGGATAAAAAAGGCTCTTTCCATGACAGCTAACACGCTTCAGCTTTAAAGATGTATGAAAGAATTTATTTTTAATCCATTTCAACGACTGACTGGGCTGGGGAAAAAAAAGGCCCTTTCTATGACAGCTAACACGCTTGAGCTTTAAAAATGTATCAAAGAATTTTTTTTTAATCCATTTCAGCGATTGAGTGGGCTGTGGAAAAAAAAGCTCTTTCCATGATACCTAACACTCTTGAGCTTTAAAAATGTATGAAAGAATTTATTTTTAATCCATTTCAGCGATTGAGGGGGCTGGAAACATTTTCTTAGAGCTCAGGGGAAAAAAAGGCTCTTTCCATGACAGCTAACACTCTTGAGGTTTAAAAATGTATGAAAAAATTTGTTTTTAATTCATTTCAGCTATTGAGTGGGCTGGGGAAAAAAAGGCCCTTTTCATGAGAGCTAACATGCTTGAGCTTTAAAAATATAGGAACGAATTTATTTTTAATCCATTTCAGCGATTGAGTCTGCTGGGAAACATTTTATTAGACCTCAGGGAAAAAAAGGTTCTTTCCATGACAGCTAACACGCTTGAGCTTTAAAAATGTATGAAACAATTTGTTTTTAATCCATTTCAGCGATTGAGTGGGCTGGGAAACATTTTCTTAGAGCTCAGGGAATGTGTCTCAAGGTTGAATGCACAGCACACACGGATGGGAAGTCGAAATTCGAGTGGTTTAAAAAATAAATATACGAAATTTGGTTCATCGAGCTGACTAGGAAAAATTCTCAGTGTTCTGGAAATAATTCTGAGTTCAATCATGGGACATGAGAACACAAATGTATTACAATCATCATGTCATCATTGTTTTTGAAAGCCAAAAAAATTCCTCATGAAAGAACATCTTTTTTTCGTGGTTGTGGGATGGAGTGGAGATGTTGCATCTTGAACAACCCACACTGATCTGAACTGAAATATGAAATGTTTTTATAGATATAAGAAATGAAGTGAAAGTGAAAGTAAAAATGAAATTGAATTGGCTGGAAATATTTCTTGGCTGTTGATTGGGAAAAATACTTCCAAAGCTAAAAAAAAAAAAAAAAAAAAAAAAAAAAAAAAAAAAAAAAAACCTTTTTTTTTCTATTAATTTGATGTCTTCACTTTGTTTACTTTCGAATGTCCTAGAATGAGTCATGGTCTATTTTTAGAAACAGGGAGAAAACATTCTCACACAAAAGGGGGGTAGGCTTAATTTTTATCATGTCTAGAAGACATGATAAAAATTAACAAAAAGTTTTTTTTTTTTTTTTTTTACATCTCATATTTTTTTTTCTGAGCTCTGAAAATTTTTTCCCAGTCGGCAACCAAGTGAAAACTTTCCAATCGGCTTTTACTTTCACTTTCAACTCTTTTCTATAAAAGTATTCCACGTTTTCTGTTCAGAACCGTGTGGGCTCTCCATGGTGCAACATGCTTGTTCTCTCTCTACCTCATCTGCAGCTCTATGACAGCTAACACGCTTGACCTTTAAAAATGTATGAAAGAAGTTATTTTTAATCCATTTCAGCGATTGAGTGGGCTGGAGAAAAAAAAGGCCCTTTCCATGACAGCTAACACTCTTGAGGTTTAAAAATGCATGAATGAATTTATTTTTAATCCATTTCAGCGATTGAGTCTGCTGGGAAACCTTTTCTTAGAGCTCAGGGGAGAAAAAGGCTCTTTCAATGAGAACTAACACGCTTAAGCTTTAAAAATATATGAAAGAATTTATTTTTAATCCATTTCAGCGATTGAGTGGACTGGGAAACATTTTCTTAGAGCTCAGGGGAAAAAAAGGCTCTTTCCATGAGAACTAACACGCTTAAGCTTTAAAAATGTATGAATGAATTTATTTTTAATCCATTTCAGCGATTGAGTCTGCTGGGAAACATTTTCTCAGAGCTCAGGGGAAAAAAAGGCTCTTTCCATGACAGCTAACACGCTTGAGGTTTAAAAATGTATGAAAGAATTTAGTTTTAATCCATTTCAGCGATTGAGTCTGCTGGGAAACATTTTCTTAGAGCTCAGGGGAAAAAAGGCTCTTTCCATGACAGCTAACACTCTTGAGGTTTAAAAATGTATGAAAGAATTTATTTTTAATCCATTTCAGCGATTGAGTCTGCTGGGAAACATTTTCTTAGAGCTCAGGGAAAAAAAAGGTTCTTTCCTTGACACCTAACACTCTTGAGCTTTAAAAATGTATGAAAGAATTTTTTTAATCCATTTCAGGGATTGAGTGGGCTGGGAAACATTTTCTTAGAGCTCAGGGAATGTGTCTCCAGGTTGAATGCACAGCAAACACGGATGGGAAGTCGAAACGCGAGTGGCTTAAAAAATAAATATACGAAAGCAGGGTTATCGAGCTGACTAGGAAAAATTTTCAGAGTTCGGGAAATAATTCTGAGTTCAAGCATGGGACATGAGAACCGAAATGTATTACAATCATCATGTCATCATTGTTTTCGAAAGCCAAAAGAACATTTTATGAAAGAACATCTTTTTTTCCTGGTTGTGGGATGGAGTAGAGTTGCTGCATCTTGAACAACCCACACTGATCTGAACAGAAAAATGAAATGTTCTTATAGATATAACAAATGAATTGAAAGTGAAAGTAAAAATGAAATTGTATTGGCTGGAAATATTTCTTGGCTGTTGAATTGGAAAAATATTTCCAGAGCTATATAAAAAAAAAAAAAAAAAAAAAAAAAAAAAAAAACCAACTCTTCCTTTTTTTTCTATTAATTTGATGTCTTCACTTTGTTTACTTTGGAATGGAGAAACCCAAAGACTTTTTAAAACATATCCTTTTTAAAAACTTATCTTATCTTATAAACTTTAAACTCATCCTTTTTAAAACATATAATTCTTAGAATGAGTCATGGTCTATTTTTAGAAACAGTGAGACAACATTCCCACACAAAAGGGGGGTAGGGTTAATTTTTATCATGTCTAGAAGACATGATAAAAATTAACAAAAAGTTTTTTTTTTTTTTTTTTTTTTTTTTTTTTTTTTTTTTTTTTACATTTCAGAATTTTTTTTCTGAGCAGCTCTGAAAATTTTTTCACAGTCGGTAACCAATTGAAAAATTTCCAATCGGCTTTTACTTTCACTTTCAACTCTTTTCTATAAAAGCATTCCACGTTTTCTGTTCAGAACGTGCGGGCTCTCCATGGTGCAACATGCTTTTTCTCTCTCTACCTCATCTGCATCTAGGATGTTTTTCCTTCTTCAAGAAGTGGAATTCTTTTGGAATACCTTACAATTTCACGAGCTAGCTGTTTCTTATATTTCGAGGAGATTTCAATGGAATTGTTTATAGATGTCACCTATTGCAGATGGGGAAAAAGTCTATACTGGATCGCTGGAGACATCTCATCCAGATAGGTCACGTTATATGTTTTCCCACACCTAAATAAACTGGACATGAGCCATCCTTTTGTTTTCTCATTCAACAAAGATAGACACTGCAGACCGTTTTGCGTTTTCACTCTTCGCGAACCGAGATGAGCCGCAGCCACACTTTGCGTTTTCTATGAGCGCAATAATGGATTACGTGAGCAGCCATTTGGTTTCCCATCTCACCCAGATAGGTTATGTTGTATTTTGTTTCATGCACCTAGCCAATTTTGGACATGAGCCATCCTTTTGTTTTTTTTTGTCTATCGAACCAAGATAGACTCTGGAGACAATTTTGTTTCTCAACGGAAAAGTAAATTTTCTGAATGGGTACCGGTGTTCGAATACTTTTGTGGCCGACTGTACGTGTTTGTCAGCTGTTAAATGCAGGGATTTTCCAGTAAAAATATCTTAAATTTATAATGAAATGCTTCGCTATTGTTAGTTTTTTGTTTTAAAGTTATAAAGATGATATCCGTAATTTACTAAGTACAGAAAATCATTAAGAAATATTTCGAAATCTAAATGATGTTTCTGCATAACTTCAAGAATTTGTATAGGTTTTATTATCAACTTGTTGGGTATACTTTCCAATTGTTTCTTTAAGAAGTGATATTTCTGATTTATTCGCAATATTATTACAATTTATTAAAGAATCACTTAGAATAATTTTTACCTGAAATTAATAGCAGATAATTATCTAAAAAAATGGTAACATATTGCATTTTTTTAAATGGATGTTTTAAATAGCTTTTTTTCACAACCAACAACCTTATATCAACAAGCAAATAAATATTAATAAAATAAACCAGATTTATGTGAATTCAATGATTTCAGTTTTGCGTGAAATTTTTCATTCATGGATCAAATGTGTACTTCAATAACTATACAAAATTCAACGCAAATTTTGTTGATTTATAAAATACCTATGGCTGCAAATTATTCAACAACCATCTGCAGCTTCTTTCTTTCTGAAAACGAGTACACGTTTCCTCATAACTTTCATGAACCAGCAAAATTTCAAGTTACATTCAGACTTATAAATAGAATTATTGCAATTATTAACGAAGCCTTAACTGAATCGAATCTAGGTTTACTTCCTGACTATTTTAAAATTAATTATTTCAGTTTTAACTATCATAATCTCGATTATTTAAATAATAGCATCCATAAGTTCGGAACTAACAAGCTGTTTAATAAAAGAACACTATATAATTTCAAAACCATCAAGTCTATGCACTATACTTCATTCTTATATTCCATAAAATCTATTTCTAACTATCTAAATAGAAATATAACTTTCTAAAATTTTACATTTAAAATTAAGGAACCTAATTATCTAAAAGGCTAAGTTCTGGCCCCGTAAAGAGAACCAGAAGACTTATTGTCCCATTTTAATCCATCAGTAAAATAATGCCAAGTCAGGAGATGGCTTAAAACAAACCTTTCTAGTATCAGATCTTGAATCTAACAATTTACTCAGCACTTGTAATAACAGAAGGCTCCAATATTATAGAAGGTGGGTTTAACATAACACAAACGTTAAAACAAATCTTAAGAACTTTAAAATATGAACATTCACAGGGCAAATTATGGCTATAGTATTATTTTCGCCAGCCCTCCACTCACGTGAGCAAAAACAAAAACTGATTCAAACCTACAGTTGTGGACAAAATTGAGAGATGGAACACTTTCTCCCAAATATCTCGAAAAATAATGGATAGAAATAAATGAAATTCTCAACGGAAAAGTAAATTTTCTGAATGGGTACCGGTGTTCGAATACTTTTGTGGCCGACTGTCTGATTATACTGTTACAACCACGAAATCTCGAAATGGATGGGTTTTACAGTTAACTACGGTAAGACGCAGGGAGACCTGTCATCCCTAGCTCCTCCTAGGAATTCTGAAGATACTATTACAACCTCAAAATCTCAAAAATGATAGGATTTACAATTGACATCGAGTCCCGAAACCAATCGAGCTGACCCTAGAGAGATTGGAAAGGAAGATGGATTCGATGGGAGGGAGATTATTCTTCTTTCGGGTTGGAAACAATATTCGTACTACTTTTCTTTCAAGAGGGAAAGGGGCATCCAATCCCACAACCTGTTGAGTGGACCCTAGAGAGGTTGAAAAGGCAGACAGATTCGACTGGGGTCGGTTTCGGGTTAAAAAGAAGAGCCGTTCCGCTTTTCTTCCAACATGGAAAAGGGTATCTAGTCTCACAACTTACAAACGCATCTTCTTTCAAAAAGTTAGAAAGGATTTTAAAATAGGTTGGAAACTATTTTCTTCTTCAAAATTCGGAAAAAAACAACAACATACGCTTGGGTTCCAAAAAACAGTTAAAGAAGGCTAAATGAACAGCCCGTCTAAAGTGAAATTCCGAAGAGAATAAATGGGTAAGGACTCATCCATCGAGTTGGCTGGGCAATGGATTTTTTAGAAATTGAAACGGTCCACAAATAAACAACGTGGTAAACAATATCAACAAAATGGTAAAGCAAATCTATTGAGCTGGTCTCTCAAATCTCACCCCGCAAAATATTTTAAACGTAAACAAGTCAACAACATAGTAAATACCATCAATAGAATAGGATAATAACATCGGCTAGAAGGGGAAAAACCTGTCAGAGAAGCAAAAACACAAAAGAGTGGAAGAAAAAATGTTAACATACCTTCACAGAAGCTTTTTCCAGGAGAGATAGAAGCGTGTATCCACGTTGAGTGCCCCGCACAGACTGATTGGAAGCTGAAACACGAGTGGTTTAAATAGCTAAGTGAGAGTTCTTTCTAGAAACAATTTGGAAGTCTTATTTTGATCATCGAGTGGACTGGGAAAAAATTCTCAGAGCTGAGAAAAAAAAAATTCTGAGATGAAAAAAAAAAAAAAACTTTTTGTTAATTTTTATCATGTCTTCTAGACATGATAAAAATTAACTCCCTTCTCTTTTTGTCTGGGAATGTTGTCTCCCACTTTCTAAAAATAGACCATGACTCATTCTTTCTAAAGAATAGAATTCCAAGAAAAGATTGGATGAGTCATGGTCTATTTTTAGAATGTCATGGTTTTTCTTTGGGTTTTTTTTTTTTTTAGCTCTGGAAATATTTTTCCAATTCAACAGCCAAGAAATATTTCCAGCCAATACAATTTCGTTTTTACTTTCACTTTCAATTCATTTCTTATATCTATAAGAATATTTCATTTTTCTGTTCAGATCAGTGTGGGTTGTTCAACATGCAGCAACTCTACTCCATCCCACAACCAGGAAAAAAAGATGTTCTTTCATGAGATGTTCTTTTGGCTTTCGAAAACAATGATGACATGATGATTGTAATACATTTCGGTTCTCATGTCCCATGCTTGAACTCAGAATTATTTCCAGAACTCTGAAAATTTTTCCTAGTCAGCTCGATAACCCAGCTTTCGTATATTTATTTTTTAAGCCACTCGAGTTTCGACTTCCCATCCGTGTGTGCTGTGCATTCAACCTGGAGACACATTCCCTGAGCTCTAAGAAAATGTTTCCCAGCCCACTCAATCCCTGAAATGGATTAAAAAAAATTCTTTCATGCATTTTTAAAGCTCAAGAGTGTTAGGTGTCAAGGAAAGAACCTTTTCTTTCCCTGAGCTCTAAGAAAATGTTTCCCAGCAGACTCAATCGCTGAAATGGATTAAAAATAAATTTGTTCCTATATTTTTAAAGCTCAAGAGTGTTAGCTGTCATGGAAAGAGCCTTTTTTTTCCCTGAGCTCTAAGAAAATGTTTCCCAGCAGACTGAATCGCTGAAATGGATCGAAAATAAATTCTTTCATACATTTTTAAAGCTCAAGAGTGTTAGCTGTCATGGAAAGAGCCTTTTTTTTCCTGAGCTCTTGGATTAAAAATAAATTCTTTCATACATTTTTAAAGCTCAAGAGTGTTAGCTGTCATGGAAAGAGCCTTTTTTTTCCTGAGCTCTAAGAAAATGTTTCCCAGCAGATTCAATCGCTGAAATGGATTAAAAATAAATTCTTTCATACATTTTTAAACCTCAAGAGTGTTAGCTGTCATGGAAAGAGCCTTTTTTTCCCCTGAGCTCTAAGAAAATGTTTTCCAGCAGACTCAATCGCTGAAATGGATTAAAAATAAATTCTTTCATACATTTTTAAACCTCAAGCGTGTTAGCTGTCATGGAAAGAGCCTTTTTTTCCCCTGAGCTCTGAGAAAATGTTTCCCAGCAGACTCAATCGCTGAAATGGATTAAAAATAAATTCATTCATACATTTTTAAAGCTTAAGCGTGTTAGTTCTCATGGAAAGAGCCTTTTTTTCCCCTGAGCTCTAAGAAAATGTTTCCCAGTCCACTCAATCGCTGAAATGGATTAAAAATAAATTCTTTCATATATTTTTAAAGTTTAAGCGTGTTAGTTCTCATGGAAAGAGCCTTTTTTTCCCCTGAGCTCTAAGAAAATGTTTCCCAGTCCACTCAATCGCTGAAATGGATTAAAAATAAATTCTTTCATACATTTTTAAATCTCAAGCGTGTTAGCTGTCATGGAAAGGGCCTTTTTTTCCCCTGAGCTCTAAGAAAATGTTTCCCAGCAGACTCAATCGCTGAAGTGGATTAAAAACAAATTCATTCATACATTTTTAAACCTCAAGAGTGTTAGCTGTCATGGAAAGGGCCTTTTTTTCTCCAGCCGACTCAATCGCTGAAATGGATTAAAAATAACTTCTTTCATACATTTTTAAAGCTCAAGCGTGTTAGCTGTCATAGAGCTGCAGATGAGGTAGAGAGAGAACAAGCATGTTTCACCATGGAGAGCCCACACGGTTCTGAACAGAAAACGTGGAATTCGTTTATAGAAAAGAGTTGAAAGTGAAATTAAAAGCCGATTGGAAAGTTTTCACTTGGTTGCCGACTGGGAAAAAATTTTCAGAGCTCAGAAAAAAAAATATGAGATGTAAAAAAAAAAAAAAAAAAAAAAAAAACTTTTTTTTAATTTTTATCATGTTTTCTAGATATGATAAAAATTAACCCTACCCCCCTTTTGTGTGATTCCCCTTTTGTGTGGGAATGTTGTCTCACTGTTTCTAAAACTAGACCATGTATACCAATATACTACAAACGGACTTGAACGCCTGTTCTCAGTATGTAGCTATACAAATTTGAAGGTAAAATTAAAAAAAAAGACATCTTGTTGGGGAAAAGGGAGTAAATTTGTATAGGAATATACTACAAACGGACTTTAAAGCCTGTTTTCAGCATATAGCTATACAAATTGGAAGGTAAAAAAAAATTTAAAAAAAAGACATCTTTTTTTTTTCGGGGGGGAAGCCAGTGAATTTGTATAGGAATATACTACAAACGGACTTTAAAAGCCTGTTTTCAGCATATAGCTATACAAGTTGGAAGGTAAAAAAAATAAAAAAAAAGACATCTTTTTTTTCCGGGAAATTAAGTGAATTTGTATAGGAATATACTACAAACTGACTTTAATGCCTGTTTTCAGTATATAGCTATACAAATTGGAAGGTAAAAAAAATAAAAAAATAAATAAATAAAAAAAGATATCTTTTTTGGGGAAAAGGAGTGAATTTGTATAGAAATAAACTACAAGAACATCAAGAAAAGAACATCATGGGTCCAAGAATTGAAAGTAAAAGTCCAAAAACGAAATGTTAACGACTGGGAAGAAAATTTTCAAAGCTCAAAAAAGATTAAAAAAAAAAATACTTCCTTTTTCTTTCTTAATTTGATGTCTTCATTCTTTTGACCTTGTAGAAATAAAAAAAGTGAAGACATCAAATTAAGAAAGGAAAAAGGAAGGTTTTTTTTTTTTTTTTTTTTTTTTTTTTTTTTTTTTTAATGTGTTAAAATTTTTCCAGAGCTCTGAGAATTTTTACCAGTCGGTTTCTAGAAGCAACTCGTTAATGTATTTAAACCACTCGCGTTTCAGTTTCAGATCAGTCTGTGCTGTGCACTCAACGTGGATACACGCTTCTCACTCTCCTGGGAAGAGCTTCTGTGAAGGTATGTGAACATTTTTTTTCTTACTCTTTTGTATTTCATAGACTACAAATATTTATTGAGTCACCCATTTTATAGAAATGTATTCTTATTTCCTTTCAATACTTTGAGGTAGGGTAATATTTTCCCCTGTGTTACTGTTTTTTTCTTTTCAAGGCTAGAAATGTTTTACTCAATAGCTGTTTTTATAGGAAACATGCTATTATTTCGTATACTGATATATTTTGTAAAACTTTAACAAATCCTTTTCAACAAAGCAAGATCATGTGATCCACAGCTGGCTAGACACGTCAGTGTAATCGGATCACGATTGTTCCATCCTATACTGATATATTTTGTGAAACTTTAACAATTTCCTTTCAAGAAGCCAAGATCTCGTGATCCACAGCTGGCTAGACACGTCAGTGTAATTGGATCACGATTGTTCCATCCTATACTGATATATTTTGTGAAACTTTAACAAATTCCTTTCAAGAAGCCAAGATCTCGTGATCCACAGCTGGCTAGACCCGTCAGTGTAATTGGATCACGATTGTTCCAACCTATACTGATATATTTTGTGAAACTTTAACAAATTCCTTTCAAGAAGCCAAGATCTCGTGATCCACAGCTGGCTAGACCCGTCAGTGTAATTGGATCACGATTGTTCCATCCTATACTGATATATTTTGTGAAACTTTAACAAATTCCTTTCAAGAAGCCAAGATCTCGTGATCCACAGCTTGCTAGACTAGTCAGGATTAACGGATCACGATTTTATCAATTGTATACTGATATATTTTGTGAAACTTCTTTAACAAATTCCTTTTCAAGAAGGCAAGATCTCGTGATCCACAGCTGGCTAGAGCAGTCAGTATAATCGGATCACGACTGTTCCCTCGTATACTGATATATTTTGTGAAACTTCTTTAACAAATGACTTTCAAGAAGGCAAGATCTCGTGATCCACAGCTGACTAGACTTGTCAGAATTAACGAATCACGATTGTTCCATTGTATACTGATATATTTTGTGAAACTTCTTTAACAAATGACTTTCAAGAAGGCAAGATCTCGTGATCCACAGCTGACTAGACCCGTCAGAATTAACGGATCACGATAGTTCCATTGTATACTAATATATTTTGTGGAACTTTAACAAATCCTTTTCAAAAAAGGCAAGGTCTTGTGATCCACAGCTGACTCCATCAGTCAGGATAACGGATCACGATGGTTCCATCTTATACTGATATATATTTTGTGAAACGTTAACAAATGACTTTCAAGAAGGCTTGATCATGTGATTCAATAGAATTGTTCAATCGTATACTGGCATATTCTGATAAAACAACAGAATGATCCAATTTTGAATACGATCCCAATATGTTTTTATAAAATCTATTTCATATTTTGTTAAACGTGAACGACTGACTTTCAAGCTGGCTGCATGGGTGTTTTTTTTCGTGGATTTTCCCCATGTGTAACGTGAATACGAGCCAGTTTCCCTTCCAAAGTCCTCCACGAAGGCATTTCTTAAGGCTAATAGCCCTCAAATGCTTTACCGTCATCCGAATCGACTTGACCTCTCTCCAAATTTCACGGTGTCATTTGAACTATCGAGTCGGCTGTTGGAAAAAAATGTCTGACAGCTGAAAACAATTCAGCTCCAGTGCACAGCACAGACTGATTTAAAGCTGAAACGCGAGTGGTTTAAATAGATGAGAACCCTCTATAGAAATAATTTGAATATATCTGGTTTTGTGAATCAAGCCGACTGGGAAAAAATTCTCAGAGCTCAGAAAAAAATTCTGAGATTAAAAAAAAAAAAAAATCTTTTTGTTAATTTTTATCATGTCTTCTAGACATGATAAAAATTAACTCCCTTCTCTTTTTGTCTGGGAATGTTGTCTCACTCTTTCTAAAAATAGACTATGACTCATTCTTGTGGAATTCTGTTGGGATTTTACTTTCGATTGGCTTTTGACTTTGTTTCAATAACTGGGGATAACTGGACATGATCAATAGATAACTGGGGAAGTTATCTATAAAAGCATTCCGCGTTTCAGCCATTTGTCAAAGAAGGGGACTATAATTGAAGAATTTATGAATTTGGGAACATGTCGCCCATGGCAAATCTAAAATCTTGGAAGTGGATACTGGAAAGCCCCGCTCTGATTATAATTCTGAGTTCTAGCATAGGACATTTTTTAAATCAATAAGCTAAACTATTCCGCGTTTCACTTCAGATCCGTGTGGGCTGTGGAAGAGGCAACACGTCTCTCTCTTTACCCAAACTCATGATATTCTTTAAGAATTTCTTAGCCATTTGTCAAAGAAGGGGACTATAATTGAAGAATTTATGAATTTGGGAACATGTCACCCATGGCAAATCTAAAATCTTGGAAGTGGATACTGGAAAGCCCCGCTCTGATTATAATTCTGAGTTCTAGCATAGGACATTTTTTAAATCAATAAGCTAAACTATTCCGCGTTTCACTTCAGATCCGTGTGGGCTGTGGAAGAGGCAACACGTCTCTCTCTTTACCCAAACTCATGATATTCTTTAAGAATTTCTTAGCCATTTGTCAAAGAAGGGGACTATAATTGAAGAATTTATGAATTTGGGAACATGTCACCCATGGCAAATCTAAAATCTTGGAAGTGGATACTGGAAAGCCCCGCTCTGATTATAATTCTGAGTTCTAGCATGGGACATTTTTTAATGCATGGGATCGGCTAGGAAAAATATTTCTCAGAGCTCAGAAAAAAAAAATTCTGAGATGTAAAAAAAAAAAAAAAAAAAAAAAAAAAAACAATCTTTTTGTTAATTTTTATCATGTCTTCTAGACATGATAAAAATTAACTCCCTTCTCTTTTTGTCTGGGAATGTTGTCTCACTCTTTCTAAAAATAGACCATGACTCATTCTTTCTAAAGAATAGAATTATAAGAAAAGATTGGATGAGTCATGGTCTATTTTTAGAAAGTGGGAGACAACATTCCCATACAAAAGGGGGGTGAGTTAATTTTTATCATGTCTAGAAGATATGATAAAAAATAACAAAAAGATTTTTTTTTTTTTTTACATCTCAGAATTTTTTTCTGAGCTCTGAAAATATTTTCCCAGCCGATCTTATTTCCTTTTTCGACTTTCACTTTCAACTCTTCTCTTTTCTATAAAAGTATTTCGAGTTTCTGTTCAGAACACTGTGGGCTGTTGAAAAGGTAACACGTCTCCCTCTCTACATTAATGGGGAATCCAAGATGTTCTAAAGAAGAATTCTTTGAGAATCTCTTAACCTTTCTGAACTTTAGAAGAGCTAGCTGGATATTTCTTCATTTCTTTTTCAAGTATGGGTTCAAAGGATTCTTTTAAATAGTTGCAAGTAAGACGTTGTATCATTTTCTGTTGATCATGAATCTATTAAAAAAATTTCAATGCCTAGTTTTAGGGCTACCTATACCCAACATGATTCATATGTTTTACTCTACGTTTTAGATGAGACCCTCTCTTAAAAACATGATTTTCCTATTCAAAGTTGAAATGAGTTTCCAAAAGCTTGATCCTTTAAAAAAAACATGTGTCTTTGTGTAGGTGTGGTTGGACGGGAATCCAGGATGTTCTAAAGAAAAATTCTTTGAGAATCTCTTAACCTTTCTGAACTTTAGAAGAGCTAGCTGGATATTTCTTCATTTCTTTTTCAAGTATGGGTTCAAAGGATTCTTTTAAATAGTTGCAAGTAAGACGTTGTATTATTTTCCGTTGATCATGAATCTATTAAAAAATTTCAATGCCTAGTTTTAGGGCTATCTATACCCGGCATGATTCATATGTTTTACTCTACGTTTTAGATGAGACCCTCTCTTAAAAACACGATTTTCCTATTCAAAGTTGAAATGAGTTTCTAAAAGCATGATTCTTTTAAAAAAACATGTGTGTTTGTGTAGGTGTGGTGGGACGGTTAGATTTCTTCTCTTACGAGATAGTCATCTCCACCCTCTCGTGGTCGCTGAAATCTCGTGATAGCTCAAGTGAAAAGGGTTCGTTTATTTTGACTCACAACCACGTTATATTTTTTTGGATATCTCCTCCAACGACTCGTGGAACTCTTTTCCCTGAAATCAGGTATGTTTAGCAGTGCACGCCCTCTGAAGTGAAGCTCGGAATACTTTGACAAATCCTGTCGAGTGGATTATGAAACCATTTTTAATGGACCTCAGAGAAACACCCATGAAGACGATACCAACGTGTCGTTTTGCAGAAAGCATGAAGGTGGTTCATGGTGAGAGATGAGATGGTAAAATAATTTTTTTCTTAGAAAGTTGAAAAAATGGAGAGTAGTAAGACACAGTCTCTTTTTTTCGAAACTGAGTAGGAAGGTCATTTTGAGATGAGCTGGAAAATATTTTCTGAGAGATTTGAAAAAAAATTTTAAAAATAAAAAATATATATATATTATATAATATATATTATAAATACGTTTTGTTGTTCATTTTTATCATGTCTTCAGACATGATAAAAATGAACGACATCTCTCTTTTCTCTTTGAAACCTCTTTCAACCTATCTCGTCCTGTTTCTCAAGTAACATTCCTTTCCTGAAAAGCTAATTTCTTTAGAAACCTAAGACAACTCTTTTCCTGAAAAGCTAATTTCTTTAGACACCTAAGACAACAGGTAGAGACATACTTCGAACCAAAAAGAGAGTAGAGATCCTTTTGAATAATGTCGAATAGACAAAAACACGAGTAGCCATTTCAGTTCTATGCTTTTTCCTAGGGACGATCCACGAAAGGGTCCTCTTTTGTTCACGACCCGTGGTTCACCCATGAATGAAACACGTAGGCTCGAAACTTTCTAACATCTCTACCTCCACGGTGCAGTTTGAAAGGAAGGTGACCCACCCATCACCCCAGCTATGAAATGAAACTTCAAAACAGTGCACACGTTCTAGAATAAGAATCCTTGTAGACATTTGGGGGCTCTACAGCACAGACTCAACAGAAACAAAACGATAAAAACTTTCATAGATCCCAGAGAGTGGATGTCCTTAAAAATAAGGTGATGTCTCGTTGATCAAATCAGCTGTAAATAAATGTCTAAGAGCTGTGAAGAATGGATGGTCTACCTTCACAAAAGCTCTTTCTAGGAGGGAAAAGTGTGTATCCAAGCAGAATACACAGCACAGACTGATGTTAAGTCGAAACTGGAGTGATTTCAATACACAAGTATGAATTCGTTCTAATAACCCTTTAGATAGGTCTTGTTTGACTCATCGAGTCGAGGGGGAAAACATTGACGTGTTGCCTTTCCAACAGCTCACACTGTTCTGAACAGAAACGTAGAATGCTTTTATAGATAAAAGAAGAATTGAAAGTGAAAGTAAAAAAACGAAATCAGATCGGCTGGGAAAATTTCTGAGCCGAGAAAAAATTCTGAGTCAGAAAAAAAAAAAAAAAACTCTTCCTTTTTCTTTATTAATTTGATGTCTTCACTTTTTGACATTCTACAAGGTCAAAAGAGTGAAGACATCAAATTAATAAAAAAAAAGGAAGAGTTTTTTTTTTTTTTTTTGACTCAGAATTTTTTTTCGGCTCAGAAATTTTCCCAGCCGATCCCATTTCGTTTTTTGACTTTCTCTTTCAATTCTTCTCTTTTCTATAAAAGTATTCCACGTTTTTGTTCAGAACAGTGTGGGCTCTTGAAAAGGTAACACGTCTCCCTCTCTCTTTACCCAAATCTGGAACCCATGATGATCTTAAGAAGAATTCTTTAAGAATCTCTTACAATTCCTGAACGTTAGACAAGCTGAATGTTTCTTTTTTGTATTTCGAAGCTATTGATGGATCAAAGAAGAAGATTTCAATGGAATGACTTCATCGTTCTAGGATAGAATATTTTTTCGAAATCTCTTCCTACTTTCGTCTACACAGAAATGCTTTTCACGAAAGTTTGGTCCTCTTTTACATTTACTTTTTAAATAGTTGTTCAAAGGGATTTTCGTTCTGCTGATTCAGGTTTCCCGCGCTTCACGCTACCCATCCTCACCCATTTCTAAAGGATCTCAGAGAAAATTAAAAGGGATAGAAATAGCCTCCAGTGAACAACAACGGCAGTGGATAGTTTTTTTCTGTCCTTCCAGAGATATCACCGGTGACCGATAGGTTGTTCAGCCACACGGGTGTCGTGAAAAGGCACACCATGCCTGTTTCCCTCCCAAAAATGTTTCTTCGGAAAAGGGAAAGTTTTTTTCCCACCCCTTTGGAGATTCCTTTTCCGCATCGATACCCAAACCCATCGGCCAGAAAAATAAATTTTTTTAAGAACCTTTCTACTCTTGAAACCCAATATAAGATACGTATTCATTGTAATATTTTTAATAAATTATGCATACATGTATTTTACGAGCTTATCTATTATTTCTTACAATGCTTCGTCAATCTTACGTAAAGTAGCTTGGAAGAACCGTATTATTATTTCTTTCTTCTAACCTTTTACAACTATATTGTTTAAAGTTTCTAAGGAATTTCTAATACATTGTATATACAATTTAGCTAAAACCTGTGACAAGATGAATTTAATTCCCCCCCTCAAAACAATTTATATACAGTCAGTTTGAGTTAGCTGGATCCGTGTAAATAGTTAGATAATATTTATGTCACGTAAATTATTTGCTAACATAACATATTTTTCCTTCTTATCATGCTATTTCAACCATTTTGTTTAGCAATCATCCATCTCAAATAAAAAGGATTTGACGAGACACAATATACTTAAAAGATTGATGAAATAACACTAAAATCTCATGTTGTTGGAATCATTTAAGAAATTTAGAGTTTACAGAATAGTTCATCCAATGAAGGTAAAATATTAAAATGAATACGTATGTTTGTAATATATTTCAGAAACCTAATGTTCTTAAAAAAATTTATTTTTCTGGCCGATGGGTTTGGGTATCGATGCGGAAAAGGAATCTCCAAAGGGGTGGGAAAAAACTTTCCCTTTTCCGAAGAAACATTTTTGGGAGGGAAACAGGCATGGTGTGCCTTTTCACGACACCCGTGTGCTGAACAACCTATCGGTCACCGGTGATATCTCTGGAAGGACAGAAAAAAACTATCCACTGCCGTTGTTGTTCACTGGAGGCTATTTCTATCCCTTTTAATTTTCTCTGAGATCCTTTAGAAATGGGTGAGGATGGGTAGCGTGAAGCGCGGGAAACCTGAATCAGCAGAACCAAAATCCCTTTGAACAACTATTTAAAAAGTAAATGTAAAAGAGGACCAAACTTTCGTGAAAAGCATTTCTGTGTAGACGAAAGTAGGAAGAGATTTCGAAAAAATATTCTATCCTAGAAGGATGAAGTCATTCCATTGAAATCTTCTTCTTTGATCCATCAATAGCTTCGAAATACAAAAAAGAAACATTCAGCTTGTCTAAGGTTCAGGAATTGTAAGAGATTCTTAAAGAATTCTTCTTAAGATCATCATGGGTTCCAGATTTGGGTAAAGAGAGAGGGAGACGTGTTACCTTTTCAAGAGCCCACACTGTTCTGAACAAAAACGTGGAATACTTTTATAGAAAAGAGAAGAATTGAAAGTGAAAGTCAAAAAACGAAATGGGATCGGCTGGGAAAATTTCTGAGCCGAAAAAAAATTCTGAGTCAAAAAAAAAAAAAAAAAACTCTTCCTTTTTCTTTATTAATTTGATGTCTTCACTCTTTTGACCTTGTAGAATGTCAAAAAGTGAAGACATCAAATTAATAAAAAAAAAGGAAGAGTTTTTTTTTTTTTTTTTTTTCTGACTTTGAATTTTTTCTCGGCTCAGAAATTTTCCCAGCCGATCTGATTTCGTTTTTTTACTTTCACTTTCAATTCTTCTTTTATCTATAAAAGCATTCTACGTTTCTGTTCAGAACAGTGTGGGCTGTTGGAAAGGCAACACGTCAATGTTTTCCCCCTCGACTCGATGAGTCAAACAAGACCTATCTAAAGGGTTATTAGAACGAATTCATACTTGTGTATTGAAATCACTCCAGTTTCGACTTAACATCAGTCTGTGCTGTGTATTCTGCTTGGATACACACTTTTCCCTCCTAGAAAGAGCTTTTGTGAAGGTAGACCATCCATTCTTCACAGCTCTTAGACATTTATTTACAGCTGATTTGATCGACGAGACATCACCTTATTTTTAAGCACATCCACTCTCTGGGATCTATGAAAGTTTTTATCGTTTTGTTTCTGTTGAGTCTGTGCTGTAGAGCCCCCAAATGTCTACAAGGATTCTTATTCTAGAACGTGTGCACTGTTTTGACGTTTCATTTCATAGCTGGGGTGATGGGTGGGTCACCTTCCTTTCAAACTGCACCGTGGAGGTAGAGATGTTAGAAAGTTTCGAGCCTACGTGTTTCATTCATGGGTGAACCACGGGTCGTGAACAAAAGAGGACCCTTTCGTGGATCGTCCCTAGGAAAAAGCATAGAACTGAAATGGCTACTCGTGTTTTTGTCTATTCGACATTATTCAAAAGGATCTCTACTCTCTTTTTGGTTCGAAGTATGTCTCTACCTGTTGTCTTAGGTGTCTAAAGAAATTAGCTTTTCAGGAAAAGAGTTGTCTTAGGTTTCTAAAGAAATTAGCTTTTCAGGAAAGGAATGTTACTTGAGAAACAGGACGAGATAGGTTGAAAGAGGTTTCAAAGAGAAAAGAGAGATGTCGTTCATTTTTATCATGTCTGAAGACATGATAAAAATGAACAACAAAACGTATTTATAATATATAATATATAATATATATATATTTTTTATTTTTAAAATTTTTTTTCAAATCTCTCAGAAAATATTTTCCACCTTATCTCAAAATGACCTTCCTACTCAGTTTCGAAAAAAAGAGACTGTGTCTTACTACTCTCCATTTTTTCAACTTTCTAAGAAAAAAACTATTTTACCATCTCATCTCTCACCATGAACCACCTTCATGCTTTCTGAAAAACGACACGTTGGTATCGTCTTCATGGGTGTTTCTCTGAGGTCCTTTAAAAATGGTTTCATAATCCACTCGACAGGATTTGTCAAAGTATTCCGAGCTTCACTTCAGAGGGCGTGCACTGCTAAACATACCTGATTTCAGGGAAAAGAGTTCCACGAGTCGTTGGAGGAGATATCCAAAAAAATATAACGTGGTTGTGAGTCAAAATAAACGAACCCTTTTCACTTGAGCTATCACGAGATTTCAGCGACCACGAGAGGGTGGAGATGACTATCTCGTAAGAGAAGAAATCTAACCGTCCCACCACACCTACACAAACACACATGTTTTTTTAAAAGAATCATGCTTTTAGAAACTCATTTCAACTTTGAATAGGAAAATCGTGTTTTTAAGAGAGGGTCTCATCTAAAACGTAGAGTAAAACATATGAATCATGCCGGGTATAGATAGCCCTAAAACTAGGCATTGAAATTTTTTAATAGATTCATGATCAACAGAAAATAATACAACGTCTTACTTGCAACTATTTAAAAGAATCCTTTGAACCTATACTTGAAAAAGAAATGAAGAAATATCCAGCTAGCTCGTCTAAAGTTCAGAAAGGTTAAGAGATTCTCAAAAAATTCTTCTTAAGAACATCTTGGATTCCCGATTAATGTAGAGAGGGAGATGTGTTGCCTTTTCAACAGCCCACAGTGTTCTGAACAGAAACTCGAAATACTTTTATAGAAAAGAGAAGAGTTGAAAGTGAAAGTCGAAAAACGAAATGAGATCGGCTGGGAAAATATTTTCAGAGCTCAGAAAAAAATTCTGAGATGTAAAAAAAAAAAAAAAAAAAACTCAGCCTTTTTGTATGGGAATGTTGTCTCCCACTTTCTAAAAATAGACCATGACTCATCCAATCTTTTCTTGGAATTCTATTCTTTAGAAAGAATGAGTCATGGTCTATTTTTAGAAAGAGTGAGACAACATAAGACATGATAAAAATTAACAAAAATATTTTTTTTTTTTTTTTTTTTACATCTCGGAATTTTTTTTTTCTGAGTTCTGAGAAATATTTCCTAGCCGATCCCATTTCGTTTTTCGACTTTCACTTTCAACTCTTCACTTTTCTATAAAAGCATTTCACGTTTCTGTTCAGAACAGTGCGCGCTGTTGATGAGGCAACATGTCTCTCTCTACCCAAATCTGGAACCCTAGTCACGAGAGAATATGAGACTAGAAAAATAGTTTAGCTTATTGATTTAAAAAATGTCCCATGCTAGAACTCAGAATTATAATCAGAGCGGGGCTTTCCAGTATCCACTTCCAAGATTTTAGATTTGCCATGGGTGACATGTTCCCAAATTCATAAATTCTTATATTATAGTCCCCTTCTTTGACAAATGGCTAAGAAATTATTAAAGAATATCATGAGTTTGGGTAAAGAGAGAGACGTGTTGCCTCTTCCACAGCCCACACGGATCTGAACTGAAACGCGGAATGCTTTTATAGATAACTTCCCCAGTTATCTATTGATCATGTCCAGTTATCCCCAGTTATTGAAACAAAGTCAAAAGCCGATCGAAAGTAAAATCCCAACAGAATTCCACAAGAATGAGTCATAGTCTATTTTTAGAAAGAGTGACACAACATTCCCAGACAAAAAGAGAAGGGAGTTAATTTTTATCATGTCTAGAAGACATGATAAAAATTAACAAAAAGATTTTTTTTTTTTTTTTTTTAATCTCAGAATTTTTTTCTGAGCTCTGAGAATTTTTTCCCAGTCGGCTTGATTCACAAAACCAGATATATTCAAATTATTTCTATAGAGGGTTCTCATCTATTTAAACCACTCGCGTTTCAGCTTTAAATCAGTCTGTGCTGTGCACTGGAGCTGAATTGTTTTCAGCTGTCAGACATTTTTTTCCAACAGCCGACTCGATAGTTCAAATGACACCGTGAAATTTAAAGAGAGGTCAAGTCGATTCGGATGACGGTAAAGCATTTGAGGGCTATTTGCCTTAAGAAATGCCTTCGTGGAGGACTTTGGAAGGGAAACTGGCTCGTATTCACGTTACACATGGGGAAAAACCACGAAAAAAAACACCCATGCAGCCAGCTTGAAAGTCAGTCGTTCATGTTTAACAAAATATGAAATAGATTTTATAAAAACATATTGGGATCGTATTCAAAATTGGATCATTCTGTTGTTTTATCAGAATATGCCAGTATACGATTGAACAATTCTATTGAATCACATGATCAAGCCTTCTTGAAAGTCATTTGTTAACGTTTCACAAAATATATATCAGTATAAGATGGAACCATTGTGATCCGTTATCCTGACTGATGGAGTCAGCTGTGGATCACAAGACCTTGCCTTTTTTGAAAAGGATTTGTTAAAGTTCCACAAAATATATTAGTATACAATGGAAATATCGTGATCCGTTAACTCTGACGTGTCTAGTCAGCTGTGGATCACGAGATCTTGCCTTCTTGAAAGTCATTTGTTAAAGAAGTTTCACAAAATATATCAGTATACAATGGAACAATCGTGATCCGTTAATTCTGACAAGTCTAGTCAGCTGTGGATCACGAGATCTTGCCTTCTTGAAAGTCATTTGTTAAAGAAGTTTCACAAAATATATCAGTATACAATGGAACAATCGTGATCCGTTAATTCTGACGGGTCTAGTCAGTTCTGGATCACGAGATCTTGCCTTCTTGAAAGTCATTTGTTAAAGAAGTTTCACAAAATATATCAGTATACGAGGGAACAGTCGTGATCTGATTATACTGACTGCTCTAGCCAGCTGTGGATCACGAGATCTTGCCTTATTGAAAAGGATTTGTTAAAGAAGTTTCACAAAATATATCAGTATACAATTGATAAAATCGTGATCCGTTAATCCTGACTAGTCTAGCCAGCTGTGGATCACGAGATCTTGCCTTGTTAAAGTTTCACAAAATATATCAGTATACGAGGGAACCATCGTGATCCATTGATCCTGACTGCTCTAGCCAGCTATGGATCACGAGATCTTGGCTTCTTGAAAGGAATTTGTTAAAGTTTTACAATATATATCAGTATAGGATGGAACAATCGTGATCCAATTACACTAACGGGTCTAGCCAGCTGTGGATCACGAGATCTTGGCTTCTCGAAAGGAGTTTGTTAAAGTTTCACAAAATATATCAGTATAGGATGGAACAATCGTGATCCAATTACACTGACGAGTCTAGCCAGCTGTGGATCACGAGATCTTGGCTTCTTGAAAGGAATTTGTTAAAGTTTCACAAAATATATCAGTATAGGATGGAACAATCCTGATCCAATTACACTAACGGGTCTAGCCAGCTGTGGATCACGAGATCTTGGCTTCTCGAAAGGAATTTGTTAAAGTTTCACAAAATATATCAGTATAGGATGGAACAATCGTGATCCAATTACACTGACGAGTCTAGCCAGCTGTGGATCACGAGATCTTGGCTTCTTGAAAGGAATTTGTTAAAGTTTCACAAAATATATCAGTATAGGATGGAACAATCGTGATCCAATTACACTGACGAGTCTAGCCAGCTGTGGATCACGAGATCTTGGCTTCTTGAAAGGAATTTGTTAAAGTTTCACAAAATATATCAGTATAGGATGGAACAATCATGATCCAATTACACTGACGGGTCTAGCCAGCTGTGGATCACGAGATCTTGGCTTCTTGAAAGGAATTTGTTAAAGTTTCACAAAATATATCAGTATAGGATGGAACAATCGTGATCCAATTACACTGACGAGTCTAGCCAGCTGTGGATCACGAGATCTTGGCTTCTTGAAAGGAATTTGTTAAAGTTTCACAAAATATATCAGTATAGGATGGAACAATCGTGATCCAATTACACTGACGAGTCTAGCCAGCTGTGGATCACGAGATCTTGGCTTCTTGAAAGGAATTTGTTAAAGTTTCACAAAATATATCAGTATAGGATGGAACAATCGTGATCCAATTACACTGACGAGTCTAGCCAGCTGTGTATCACGAGATCTTGGCTTCTTGAAAGGAATTTGTTAAAGTTTCACAAAATATATCAGTATAGGATGGAACAATCGTGATCCAATTACACTGACGAGTCTAGCCAGCTGTGTATCACGAGATCTTGGCTTCTTGAAAGGAATTTGTTAAAGTTTCACAAAATATATCAGTATAGGATGGAACAATCGTGATCCAATTACACTGACGAGTCTAGCCAGCTGTGGATCACGAGATCTTGGCTTCTTGAAAGGAATTTGTTAAAGTTTCACAAAATATATCAGTATAGGATGGAACAATCGTGATCCAATTACACTGACGAGTCTAGCCAGCTGTGGATCACGAGATCTTGGCTTCTTGAAAGGAATTTGTTAAAGTTTTACAAAATATATCAGTATAGGATGGAACAATCGTGATCCAATTACACTAACGGGTCTAGCCAGCTGTGGATCACGAGATCTTGGCTTCTTGAAAGGAATTTGTTAAAGTTTCACAAAATATATCAGTATAGGATGGAACAATCGTGATCCAATTACACTGACGAGTCTAGCCAGCTGTGGATCACGAGATCTTGGCTTCTCGAAAGGAATTTGTTAAAGTTTCACAAAATATATCAGTATAGGATGGAACAATCGTGATCCAATTACACTGACGAGTCTAGCCAGCTGTGGATCACGAGATCTTGGCTTCTTGAAAGGAATTTGTTAAAGTTTCACAAAATATATCAGTATAGGATGGAACAATCGTGATCCAATTACACTGACGAGTCTAGCCAGCTGTGGATCACGAGATCTTGGCTTCTTGAAAGGAATTTGTTAAAGTTTCACAAAATATATCAGTATAGGATGGAACAATCATGATCCAATTACACTGACGGGTCTAGCCAGCTGTGGATCACGAGATCTTGGCTTCTTGAAAGGAATTTGTTAAAGTTTCACAAAATATATCAGTATAGGATGGAACAATCGTGATCCAATTACACTGACGAGTCTAGCCAGCTGTGGATCACGAGATCTTGGCTTCTTGAAAGGAATTTGTTAAAGTTTCACAAAATATATCAGTATAGGATGGAACAATCGTGATCCAATTACACTGACGAGTCTAGCCAGCTGTGGATCACGAGATCTTGGCTTCTTGAAAGGAATTTGTTAAAGTTTCACAAAATATATCAGTATAGGATGGAACAATCATGATCCAATTACACTGACGGGTCTAGCCAGCTGTGGATCACGAGATCTTGGCTTCTTGAAAGTAATTTGTTAAAGTTTCACAAAATATATCAGTATAGGATGGAACAATCGTGATCCAATTACACTGACGAGTCTAGCCAGCTGTGGATCACGAGATCTTGGCTTCTTGAAAGGAATTTGTTAAAGTTTCACAAAATATATCAGACAATCGTGATCCAATTACACTGACGAGTCTAGCCAGCTGTGCATCACGAGATCTTGGCTTCTTGAAAGGAATTTGTTAAAGTTTCACAAAATATATCAGTATAGAATGGAACAATCGTGATCCAATTACACTGACGAGTCTAGCCAGCTGTGGATCACGAGATCTTGGCTTCTTGAAAGGAATTTGTTAAAGTTTCACAAAATATATCAGTATAGGATGGAACAATTGTGATCCAATTACACTGACGGGTCTAGCCAGCTGTGTATCACGAGATCTTGGCTTCTTGAAAGGAATTTGTTAAAGTTTCACAAAATATATCAGTATAGGATGGAACAATCGTGATCCAATTACACTGACGTGTCTAGCCAGCTGTGGATCACGAGATCTTGTCTTCTTGAAAGGAAATTGTTAAAGTTTCACAAAATATATCAGTATAGGATGGAACAATCGTGATCCGATTACACTGACGTGTCTAGCCAGCTGTGGATCACATGATCTTGCTTTGTTGAAAAGGATTTGTTAAAGTTTTACAAAATATATCAGTATACGAAATAATAGCATGTTTCCTATAAAAACAGCTATTGAGTAAAACATTTCTAGCCTTGAAAAGCAAAAACAGTAGCACAGGGAAAAATATTACCCTACCTCAAAGTATTGAAAGGAAATAAGAATACATTTCTATAAAATGGGTGACTCAATAAATATTTGTAGTCTATGAAATACAAAAGAGTAAGAAAAAAATGTTCACATACCTTCACAGAAGCTCTTCCCAGGAGAGTGAGAAGCGTGTATCCACGTTGAGTGCACAGCACAGACTGATCTGAAACTGGAACGCGAGTGGTTTAAATACATTAACGAGTTGCTTCTAGAAACCGACTGGGAAAAATTCTCAGAGCTCTGGAAAAATTTTAACACATTAAAAAAAAAAAAAAAAAAAAAAAAAACAACTTCCTTTTTCCTTTCTTAATTTGATGTCTTCACTTTTTTTATTTCTACAAGGTCAAAAGAATGAAGACATCAAATTAAGAAAGAAAAAGGAAGTATTTTTTTTTTTAATCTTTTTTGAGCTTTGAAAATTTTCTTCCCAGTCGTTAACATTTCGTTTTTGGACTTTTACTTTCAATTCTTGGACCCATGATGTTCTTTTCTTGATGTTCTTGTAGTTTATTTCTATACAAATTCACTCCTTTTCCCCAAAAAAGATATCTTTTTTTATTTATTTATTTATTTTTTTTTTTACCTTCCAATTTGTATAGCTATATACTGAAAACAGGCATTAAAGTCAGTTTGTAGTATATTCCTATACAAATTCACTTAATTTCCCGAAAAGAAAAAGATGTCTTTTTTTTTATTTTTTTTACCTTCCAATTTGTATAGCTACATGCTGAAAACAGGCTTTAAAGTCAGTTTGTAGTATATTCCTATACAAATTCACTTAATTTCCCGAAAAAAAAAAGATGTCTTTTTTTTAAATTTTTTTTACCTTCCAATTTGTATAGCTATATGCTGAAAACAGGCTTTAAAGTCCGTTTGTAGTATATTCCTATACAAATTTACTCCCTTTTCCCCAAAAAGATGTCTTTTTTAAATTTTACCTTCAAATTTGTATAGCTACATACTGAGAACAGGCGTTCAAGTCCGTTTGTAGTATATTGGTATACATGGTCTATTTTTAGAAACAGTGAGACAACATTCCCACACAAAAGGGGGGTAGGGTTAATTTTTATCATGTCTAGAAGACATGATAAAAATTAACAAAAAGTTTTTTTTTTCTGAGCTTTGAAAAATTTTTCCCAGTCAGCAACCAAGTGAAAATTCTACAGCCAAGACGATTGGCCTTTTACTTTCACTTTCAACACTTTTCTATAAAAGTATTCTACGTTTTCTGTTCAGAACTGTGCGGGCTGTCCAAGGTGCAGCATGCTTTTTCTCTCTCTACTGCATCTGGACCCAGGACCACTCTTCTAGAAAGAGTTTCTGTGAACACAAGCTTTTTTCCAATTTTTGACGTCTCACAGAATAGAAATCATTTCTCCTTTTAGGGGAAAATATTTCCCATTTGAAAAGCTAGGACCCCTCGTTTGGATTTCATCAGCAACCGTTTATCAGGGTCTAGCGAAATTGGATGATCCATCCATAAATCAGAATTTCCCATCCGTGGTTTTTATGCATCAAGATTTCAACATAGTTTAAGAAAAATCCTTCAATCCTATTTGAAAGGAGATGACATGATATTGAAAGACATTTTCCCATGACGGACATTGAAAGACATTGAAAGACATTTTCCCATGACGAAATCTCTCTATCCCACACCTTCTTCTAAAGTGAAGTTAAAGAGATTTTTTATACCGGGTTTTCAATTTTCACCTCAAATCATACCATTGACGACGTGTGACACACAAACCGTGACATAAATTTCAGTTTCCATGACAGCTAACACGCTTGAGCTTTAAACATATATGAAAGAATTTATTTTTAATCCATTTCAGCGATTGAGTGGGCTGGGATAAAAAAGGCTCTTTCCATGACAGCTAACACGCTTGAGCTTTAAAGATGTATGAAAGAATTTATTTTTAATCCATTTCAACGACTGAGTGGGTTGGGGAAAAAAAGGCCCTTTCTATGACAGCTAACACGCTTGAGCTTTAAAAATGTATCAAAGAATTTGTTTTTAATCCATTTCAGCGATTGAGTGGGCTGTGGAAAGAAAAAGCTCTTTCCATGATACCTAACACTCTTGAGCTTTAAAAATGTATGAAAGAATTTATTTTTAATCCATTTCAGCGATTGAGGGGGCTGGGAAACATTTTCTTAGAGCTCAGGGAAAAAAAGGCTCTTTCCATGACACGTAACACTCTTGAGCTTTAAAAATGTATGAAACAATTTATTTTAAATCCATTTCAGCGATTGAGTGGGCTCGGAAAATTTTCTTAGAGCTGAAGGAATGTGTGTCCAGGTTGAATGCACAGCACACACGGATGGGTAGTCGAAACTTGAGTAGCTTAAATAAATATACGAAATTTGGGTCATCGAGTGGACTAGGAAAAATTCTCAGAGCTCAGGAACTAGTTCTGAGTTCAAGCATGGGACATGAGAACAGAAATGTATTACAATCATCATGTCATCATTGTTTTCGAAAGCCAAAAGAATTCCTCATGAAAGAACATCTTTTTTTCCTGGTTGTGGGATGGAGTAGAGTTGCTGCATCTTGAACAACCCACACTGATCTGAACAGAAATATGAAATGTTTTTATAGATATAAGAAATGAACTGAAAGTGAAAGTAAAAATGAAATTGTATTGGCTGAAAATATTTCTTGGCTGTTGAATGGGGAAAATATTTCCAAAGCTGAAAAAAAAAAAAAAAACTCTCTTTTTTTCTATTAAATTGATGTCTTCACTTTGTTTACTTTCGAATGTCCTAGAATGAGTCATGGTCTATTTTTAGAAACAGGGAGAAAACATTCTCACACAAAAGGGGGGTAGGGTTAATTTTTATCATGTCTAGAAGACATGATAAAAATTAACAAAAAGTTTTTTTTTTTTTTTTTTACAGCTTATATTTTTTTTTCTGAGCTCTGAAAATTTTTTCCCAGTCGGCAACCAAGTGAAAACTTTCCAATCGGCTTTTACTTTCACTTTCAACTCTTTTCTATAAAAATATTCCACGTTTTCTGTTCAGAACCGTGTGGGCTCTCCATGGTGCAACATGCTTGTTCTCTCTCTACCTCATCTGCAGCTCTATGACAGCTAACACGCTTGAGCTTTAAAAATGTATGAAAGAAGTTATTTTTAATCCATTTCAGCGACTGAGTCTGCTGGGAAACATTTTCTTAGAGCTCAGGGGGAAAAACGGCCCTTTCCATGACAGCTAACACGCTTGAGATTTAAAAATGTATGAAAGAATTTATTTTTAATCCATTTCAGCGATTGAGTGGACTGGGAAACATTTTCTTAGAGCTCAGGGGAAAAAAAAGCTCTTTCCATGAGAACTAACACGCTTAAGCTTTAAAAATATATGAAAGAATTTATTTTGAATCCATTTCAGCGATTGAGTGGACTGGGAAACATTTTCTCAGAGCTCAGGGGAAAAAAAGGCTCTTTCCATGAGAACTAACACGCTTAAGCTTTAAAAATGTATGAATGCATTTATTTTTAATCCATTTCAGCGATTGAGTCTGCTGGGAAACATTTTCTCAGAGCTCAGGGGGAAAAAAGGCTCTTTCCATGACAGCTAACACGCTTGAGGTTTAAAAATGTATGAAAGAATTTATTTTTAATCCATTTCAGCGATTGAGTCTGCTGGGAAACATTTTCTTAGAGCGCAGGGGAAAAAAAGGCTCTTTCCATGACAGCTAACACTCTTGAGGTTTAAAAATGTATGAAAGAATTTATTTTTAATCCATTTCAGCGATTGAGTCTGTAAGGATCTTAAGTTTTACTAACGTTTATTTTATTTTAAATCTTTACTATCACTTCTTATTTTCTACTTCCGGCCAGAATTATAAGCGTGAAGGAGTTTATGCAAAGTTGTCTGGCGAACGCCAAGTATTTAAGTGTGGCCTTTTTGCCAAGCAGAAGAGAGGAAGCCGTGAGTTCGAAGCAGGCCGCTTACCTTAGAAGTTACGCAGTTGCTACTTTGCCTTCCAGGCCAGAGGTTTTAATCCTCTTGATAAATTAAACGTATTGTAGTGTTCACAGTCTCTGTGCTACATATGCTTCCTGTTATTATAAGGCCAATCTTCCACGTGTATTATTCTAAAGTTAAATTAGAGTTTAGTTTTATTTTGATATCTTTTAAGTTAGACCCCGAGTGGAGGGTCATTGTATTCCGAAGTACGGAAGTCATTGTATATAAAGAAAAAAATAAAGGGTTTTGTATACCCTTCGTCTGTATCCTGTCTACTTACTACAATTAGTGAACATAGCTTTAGTAAGCTCTCTGTTCTAGTCAGGTCATTGTATGTTTCCGAAGAAGGTTAGAAGAAACATTGAACCTGATAGTGGCGCCCGACGAAGAATAACCATGGCCGAGTTTCAAGAAGAACCTGTGCTGCCTGCAGAAACGGCTCAGAATCCAGAAATGCCAGCTGCCCCCCTGGAAGGATTTGGGTACATTGTCCAGACCATGCGCGCTTCGATGAAACCAGAAGCAATGTTTAATGGAAACTCACAGGTAACCAGTTTTTTGGAAAAATTGGATGACCACTTCATGCTCTACCCCGTGCACGAGTTTCAAAAAGTTACCTTAGCTACCAGCGCTTTGAGGGGCCAAGCGCTTAACTGGTTCAAATTTATCGGCAGAAGTCTCTTGGGTCAAGCAGGAAGTCCCACCTATACCTACGAAAATTTCAAGACTGCCCTACTAAAAGCCTTCCCTGTTGTAAGGGATCGTGCGAAATTAGAAACAGAACTTTTCAGTATATATCAACAAAGAATGGAACACCTCTCGAGCTTTATTTTAAGAAAAATTCACGTTTTCAAGCTCTTGTATGGAAACCGTCCGGATCCTGAAATAATTCAAGTGATTTTGCCGAGGTTACTACCCCAAGTGCAAGACTTTATTGAATTAAGAAATCCGACTACACTGAAAAAGTTATTTGAGCTAGCAATCCAGTTTGAAAGTAGAAGAACGGCGGACGTCGAAAGAAGACGCCAATATCAACAGCGAAACCAATTTGGTACGCCAAGACTACAGCAAACTCAAGCATACGGCTACGGAGAAAAGGCGAATCAGTGGGCAAGGAAACCCGAGCATTCAAAAACAGCCGGCGAACGTCGACAGTTCAATAGCAACCCAGGAAAAAAGTCTCAAGGCCAGTGGAGAAAGAAGGAAAGCACCGAAAGGAAAAATAATTTAAACTAAAACGGATTTCTGCTGACGAGAGGGTGCGGAAATCCGAAGGCCACGAAAACCCCTCTTCCTACAAGTTAAATACAGTAATGGTGAAAAATTTAACTCTTCCGAAGATTGAAGTCTTGGTAAATAATATCCCGGCCACCGCACTCCTGGATACCGGCGCGCAGTGTTCCTGTGTGGCAGAAGTCTTTTTTAGAAAGTATTTTCGCAAATACCGCATATATAATGCGGATAATACAACAGTATTAGCGGCGCAAGGAGAACAATGTAAGTGCGTAGGTAAAGTACCTTTGTACATCCGTATCAAGGACGAACAAGTAAAGGTGATGTTTTTTATAGTAAAGAATTTGCAAGCACACTTAATACTAGGAATAGACTTTCTTTCAGACGCACAAGCTACACTGGATTTTAATGAAGCGTCTCTTAAGCTGACGATGAAACCAGTGCGTGTAGAAAAGGTTGAACCGCCAAGGTTAAATCTTGACCACCTGCCTAATGACGAGCAAGATAGAATCCGACAAGTGGTAAGTGAATTTGCTTCCTTATTTAGTGATATTCCAGGATTTACCCAGGTTACTAACCATAGTATTGACACCGGAGATGCATTGCCGGTTCGTCAAAAACCATACCGGTATGATAAGAATAAGGAAAAAATTATTGAATGGCATATTACCGATATGCTACGTAAAAAGATCGTAACGCCTATCTCAAGTAGTTATGCTAGTCCGGTGGTTTTATGTAAGAAAAATAATGATTATCCTTTGGAGCATCCAAAAAGGTGGAGATTCGCTATTGATTACCGTAAATTAAATTCCATAACGAAATATCCGGTATATCCGTTACCGATTATAGAAGAAATTTTAAGGAACATAAAATCAACCAAATTTATGACGACTTTAGACTTAACGAATGGTTATTTTCAAATAGGGATCAGGCCTGAGCACGTGCCTAAGACTGCTTTTATAACCAAGTCTGGCACTTATGCATTTTTGCGAATGCCGTTTGGCCTTTCAGGCGCCCCAGCAACATTTCAGCGATGCATGGACATTGTGTTAAGACTTGTTCTCGGAAAGTCCACATTTATCTATTCAGACGATATCATTATTACTAGTGATAATCTAGACCAACATGTACAGGATTTAAGACAGGTGTTTTCTTTATTAAATGAGGCCGGTCTAAAAGTTAATGTCGAAAAATGCAAATTTGCAGCCCCTGAATTAAAATATTTAGGTTACAAAATATCGCAAAAAGGGATCGAGACAGATGAGTCAAAAATAATCGCTGTACAAAAGTATCCGACTCCAAACACGGCAAAGAAGCTCTCTTCTTTTCTAGGACTTTGTTCATATTATAGGTCCTTTATAAAAGATTTTGCGGCTATCGCTGAGCCATTGTTAAAATTAAAAAGGAAAAAGGCAAGATTCTCGTGGACGGCCGAAGCCAATAGTGCTTTCGAAAAATTAAAACAAGCATTAACGCAAGCCCCTGTGTTGAAATTTCCTGAAAAGGATGAAAATTTAGAAATTTCAGCGGATGCTTCGGATTATGCGGTAGGAGCGATACTTTCGCAAAATCAGCAGCCAGTGGCATTTTTTAGCCGAACTTTAAATCAAACACAAAGAAACTATTCCGCGACCGAGAGAGAGGCACTTGCAGTTCTGTTAGCAGTGCAAAAGTTCCGAGTCTATTTTGGAAAGGCGCCGATAACAGTATATTCTGATCATGCGGCGGTAACTAGATTGTACTCTGGGAAAAATTTATCCCCAAGGTTAATAAGATGGGCACTCAAGCTGCAAGAATATAATCTCGTAATCAAGCATAACCCCGGAAAGGAAAATATCGTAGCAGATGCCCTGTCACGAATTAAATTAGACGAACAGGGTAATACCGTAAACGTTGCAATGCTGACAGCGTGTACAATAAATTCCCGAGAAACTGTAATAACCGAACTGGGTAAGGATCCTGAGTTTGGAAGTATTTATGAGTATTTAAAGGATCCTGAAAATTTTAGCCACCAAGATATTGTGGCGATAAGAAATAGGGCGGCCCATTACGAACTAATAGATGGTCTATTATTTTATACAAAAACTACGAATTCCAACAACGAATTTCGACCTGTTATCCCAGCTAGTCTTAGATTAAATATCCTGCATGAGCTCCATGACAGCCCTTTAGCTTCTCATGCTGGTATTCGAAAAACTATCCAACGCGTACGCGAGGCAGTCTACTTTCCTGAACTGCAAAAGTTAACAAGGGCGTATGTCCAGTCCTGCCCAACATGTCAAGCCGTTAATTATATTAATTTCCGCCCGGCCGGGTTTCTAAATAGTATTAAATCCGAATTTCCAAATGAAAGAATCGGCATCGATTTATTGGGCCCTTTCCCAAAAAGTCAGTTAAACAAAAGTCGCTATCTCCTTGTTATAGTTGATCATTTTAGTAAATGGACCGAAATTGTTCCCTTTAAACGAGCCTCCGCGAAATTAGTTACCGATTCTATTTTAAATAAATATATTTTAAAATACGGGGCGCCCCTAAAAGTTATATCGGATAATGGTCCTCAATTTGTAAGTAATATATTTGAAGACATGTGCCAAAAACTGGGCATACGTCATTTAAAAATGGTCCCGTATCGGCCGCAATCAAATATAGCGCAACGGGTCAACAGAAATATAGTGAAAATTATCCGTAGTTATGTTAAAAATTTTCATAAAAGATGGGATAACTATGTCAATGAATTTGCTTTCGCCCTTAGGACCGCAAAACATGACACAACGGGCAAAACTCCTGCTGAGTTATTTCTAGGCAGAAAGGTTATAACACCGTTAGATAAACTATTTTATGTGCAACAAAGAGCCCCAGAATTTAAAATGGGTGATATAGAAAAACTAATAAAAGAAGCAAAAAAGAATACGGAAGTAGCACAAAGAAAACAGAAGTTGTATTATGATTTGAAACGACGGGGAGTAACTTATAAAGTAGGGGATGAAGTTTTAAAAATTAAGCATTCACTTTCTTCAGCACCAGAAGATAAAACTGCCAAATTTTTTCCACGATTTGAAGGACCATATGTTATAGAAAAAATAACTCACGCTGTTGTAGTGTTAAAAGCCAGAAATGGTGAAACCTGTTCCGCAAACATTGATCAAATTAAGCCCTACTTCAATCGTAATAAAATGAAAATCTTTTCAGATCTTTTGCAGGATCTGGGACGGCAGACACCGCAGGTACAAGTTGCAGAGGTGGAAAAACGACAAGTACAAGGGCAAGCCAATGAGAGACAGAAGCAAGTGAAAAGAAAATTGCCCCGCGGAAAAACTGAAGGTAAAAAGAAAAAGAAGCCGTTCCACCGTCCAAAAAACAGAGTTCACGAACACCCCCAGAGTGAAGAAGGGAGAAGGACGACGTATGTGGAAAAGACCGGGAGAAAGGACGGCAACTATAACCCGGCTGTGAAACGGAAGATTGACTCATCCGACAGAACTCTCCGCAGCAAAAGTCGCCGAACTGCGGAAGGGCCATCAGCGGCGGAGGAAAAAGTACAAGAAAAATTTGAACGGCCAACAACGAGGTCCAAGCAGGATCACGACAGAAGTTTCCCGGTTCCACCAAGACCAGCTGCCTTCAAACGGCCAAGACCACAAGCAGAGCACAAAAGGAAGATGTTCAAGGGTGGCCGTAGTGGTGAAAAACGGAAGCTTCCAGAGGAAAGCACTGAAGGGCGAGCCCGTACAAGAAGGAGGATCAACCAAGCTACGGTCTGCAGCACCTTTAAAGACTGGGCCCAGAAAAGGATGTCTGAATATTACAAAGATAAGTAAAATTTTATGTTACTTTACAAACTTAAGTTAATCTTTCATTCTTACTGCAAGTGGCAGATTTCAAGAAGTTTTACCTCATGCGAGGTCTACCTTTATCGCCAAAAGGGCGAGAAATGAGTTGTGACCGATTTTCTTATTATGTTTTTCAATTACTCGCGCGTAAAACTAAAGTTGATGTATAATAGCGTTGTATAAAGACTTAAATATTGTAAAAAGTTATTGTATAAATTTTATTTAAAACATTCTAACAAGAAAGAAGTTTTAGTCTGAAAGACTTTTTGAAATGTAGTATTATTTCAATGTAGAAAGAATTGGCACTTGCTTTGAAAAGAATAGAAGTTAACAATGTACTACTAATGTATGTTTTCAAATGTGTAAAATTAACGGCATCTTGATATGTTCTTGTATACATGTGAACTGTTATTTTGAATGTTTAGAAACACCGTGATATGGTAAAAGTGAAAGTAATGTTAAAAATTTGTTATTCGTGTGACTGTAAAGATTAAATCATGGTGAATATGTGTTAAAGGTTGAATGATGTAGTTAGGCTCTCTGACGCTACACTTTAGAGTTAGCCACTTTCAGAATAGTACCTCAGGGTCTAGAGTTGAAATTAGGGTGTGTTAAGAGGTCTCGTATGTTGAATTTTAACACGTTAGTGTTTTGATTGTAGGAGAAAGTGTTGAACACATAGACAGAAACACATTCATGTTTGGTGTTTTTACAACCCATGTCAGAGAGCACGGGGAGAGATAATTAAAATAGTCATGAATGAAATAAGAATGTTAAGAAAAGTATATTCTATATGTTATTTGCAATGTCATTCTGTAACATTTCATTAAAGTAGTTTTCCTTCCAGATCTCTGGAAGGAACCAGAATTGAATAAAGCTCCTGTTTAGATGCAGTACAGATAAAAAAGAAAAAAGATTGTTGTATATTCCGGGAGCTGCTATTGTAACAAATTTCTTTCTTTTAAAATTTTCTAGTTTCTAGCTAAGTTATGATTGTAAAAGGTTGGCCTCGCGTTAGTTTCTAGAGCTAAAAGTTTTCAACAAGGTCGTTTTAGACCTCAGTTTCAAACTAATTAACTCTGGCGGGAAGTATGTAAGGATCTTAAGTTTTACTAACGTTTATTTTATTTTAAATCTTTACTATCACTTCTTATTTTCTACTTCCGGCCAGAATTATAAGCGTGAAGGAGTTTATGCAAAGTTGTCTGGCGAACGCCAAGTATTTAAGTGTGGCCTTTTTGCCAAGCAGAAGAGAGGAAGCCGTGAGTTCGAAGCAGGCCGCTTACCTTAGAAGTTACGCAGTTGCTACTTTGCCTTCCAGGCCAGAGGTTTTAATCCTCTTGATAAATTAAACGTATTGTAGTGTTCACAGTCTCTGTGCTACATACGCTTCCTGTTATTATAAGGCCAATCTTCCACGTGTATTATTCTAAAGTTAAATTAGAGTTTAGTTTTATTTTGATATCTTTTAAGTTAGACCCCGAGTGGAGGGTCATTGTATTCCGAAGTACGGAAGTCATTGTATATAAAGAAAAAAATAAAGGGTTTTGTATACCCTTCGTCTGTATCCTGTCTACTTACTACAATTAGTGAACATAGCTTTAGTAAGCTCTCTGTTCTAGTCAGGTCATTGTATGTTTCCGAAGAAGGTTAAAAGAAACATTGAACCTGATAAGTCTGCTGGGAAACATTTTCTTAGAGCTCAGGAAAAAAAAAAGGCTCTTTCCATGACAGCTAACACTCTTGAGCTTTAAAAATGTATGAAAGAATTTATTTTTAATCCATTTCAGCGATTGAGTCTGCTGGGAAACATTTTCTTAGAGCTCAGGAAAAAAAAAGGCTCTTTCCATGACAGCTAACACTCTTGAGCTTTAAAAATGTATGAAAGAATTTATTTTCAATCCATTTCAGCGATTGAGTCTGCTGGGCAACATTTTCTTAGAGCTCAGGGGAAAAAAAAGGCTCTTTCCATGACACCTAACACTCTTGAGCTTTAAAAATGTATGAAAGAATTTTTTTTAATCCATTTCAGGGATTGAGTGGGCTGGGAAACATTTTCTTAGAGCTCAGGGAATGTGTCTCCAGGTTGAATGCACAGCACACACGGATGGGAAGTCGAAACTCGAGTGGCTTAAAAAATAAATATACGAAAGCTGGGTTATCGAGCTGACTAGGAAAAATTTTCAGAGTTCTGGAAATAATTCTGAGTTCAAGCATGGGACATGAGAACCGAAATGTATTACAATCATCATGTCATTATTGTTTTCGAAAGCCAAAAGAACATCTCATGAAAGAACATCTTTTTTTTCTGGTTGTGGGATGGAGTAGAGTTGCTGCATCTTGAACAACCCACACTGATCTGAACAGAAAAATGAAATGTTCTTATAGATATAAGAAATGATTTGAAAGTGAAAGTAAAAATGAAATTGTACTGGCTGGAAATATTTCTTGGCTGTTGAATTGGAAAAATATTTCCAGAGGTATAAAAAAAAAAAAAAAAAAAAAAAAAAAAAAAAAAAAAAACCTCTTCCTTTTTTTTCTATTAATTTGATGTCTTCACTTTGTTTACTTTGGAATGGAGAAACCCAAAGACTTTTTAAAACATATCCTTTTTAAAAACTTATCTTATCTTATAAACTTTAAACTCATCCTTTTTAAAACATATAACTCCTAGAATGAGTTATCAGGTTCAATGTTTCTTCTAACCTTCTTCGGAAACATACAATGACCTGACTAGGAACAGAGAGCTTACTAAAGCTATGTTCACTAACTGTAGTAAGTAGACAGGATACAGACGAAGGGTATACAAGACCCTTTATTTTTCTTTATATACAATGACTTCCGTACTTCGGAATACAATGACCCTCCACTCGGGGTCTAACTTAAAAGATATCAAAATAAAACTAAACTCTAATTTAACTTTAGAATAATACACGTGGAAGATTGGCCTTATAATAACAGGAAGCGTATGTAGCACAGAGACTGTGAACACTACAATACGTTTAATTTATCAAGAGGATTAAAACCTCTGGCCTGGAAGGCAAATAGCAACTGCGTAACTTCTAAGGTAAGCGGCCTGCTTCGAACTCACTGCTTCCTCTCTCCTGCTTGGCAAAAAGGCCACACTTAAATACTTGGCGTTCGCCAGACAACTTTGCATAAACTCCTTCACGCTTTTAATTCTGGCCGGAAGTAGAAAATAAGAAGTGATAGTAAAGATTTAAAATAAAATAAACGTTAGTAAAACTTAAGATCCTTACAGAGTCATGGTCTATTTTTAGAAACAGTGAGACAACATTCCCACACAAAAGGGGGGTAGGGTTAATTTTTATCATGTCTAGAAGACATGATAAAAATTAACAAAAAGTTTTTTTTTTTTTTTTTTTTTTTTTTTTTTTTTTTTTTTTTTTTTTTTTTACATTTCAGAATTTTTTTTCTGAGCAGCTCTGAAAATTTTTTCACAGTCGGTAACCAATTGAAAAATTTCCAATCGGCTTTTACTTTCACTTTCAACTCTTTTCTATAAAAGCATTCCACGTTTTCTGTTCAGAACGTGCGGGCTCTCCATGGTGCAACATGCTTTTTCTCTCTCTACCTCATCTGCATCTAGGATGTTTTTCCTTCTTCAAGAAGTGGAATTCTTTTGGAATACCTTACAATTTCACGAGCTAGCTGTTTCTTATATTTCGAGGAGATTTCAATGGAATTGTTTATAGATGTCACCTATTGCAGATGGGGAAAAAGTCTATACTGGATCGCTGGAGACATCTCATCCAGATAGGTCATGTTATATGTTTTCCCACACCTAAATAAACTGGACATGAGCCATCCTTTTGTTTTCTCATTCAACAAAGATAGACACTGCAGACCGTTTTGGGTTTTCACTCTTCGCGAACCGAGATGAGCCGCAGCCACACTTTGCGTTTTCTATGAGCGCAATAATGGATTACGTGAGCAGCCATTTTATTTCCCATCTCACCCAGATAGGTCATGTTGTATTTTGTTTCATGCACCTAGCCAATTTTGGACATGAGCCATCGTTTTTTTTTTTTTTTTTGTCTATCGAACCAAGATAGACTCTGGAGACAATTTTGTTTCTCAACGGAAAAGTAAATTTTCTGAATGGGTACCGGTGTTCGAATACTTTTGTGGCCGACTGTACGTGTTTGTCAGCTGTTAAATGCAGGGATTTTCCAGTAAAAATATCTTAAATTTATAATGAAATGCTTCGCTATTGTTAGTTTTTTGTTTTAAAGTTATAAAGATGATATCCGTAATTTACTAAGTACAGAAAATCATTAAGAAATATTTCGAAATCTAAATGATGTTTCTGCATAACTTCAAGAATTTGTATAAGTTTTATTATCAACTTGTTGGGTATACTTTCCAATTGTTTCTTTAAGAAGTGATATTTCTGATTTATTCGCAATATTATTACAATTTATTAAAGAATCACTTAGAATAATTTTTACCTGAAATTAATAGCAGATAATTATCTAAAAAAATGGTAACATATTGCATTTTTTTAAATGGATGTTTTAAATAGCTTTTTTTCACAACCAACAACCTTATATCAACAAGCAAATAAATATTAATAAAATAAACCAGATTTATGTGAATTCAATGATTTCAGTTTTGCGTGAAATTTTTCATTCATGGATCAAATGTGTACTTCAATAACTATACAAAATTCAACGCAAATTTTGTTGATTTATAAAATACCTATGGCTGCAAATTATTCAACAACCATCTGCAGCTTCTTTCTTTCTGAAAACGAGTACACGTTTCCTCATAACTTTCATGAACCAGCAAAATTTCAAGTTACATTCAGACTTATAAATAGAATTATTGCAATTATTAACGAAGCCTTAACTGAATCGAATCTAGGTTTACTTCCTGACTATTTTAAAATTAATTATTTCAGTTTTAACTATCATAATCTCGATTATTTAAATAATAGCATCCATAAGTTCGGAACTAACAAGCTGTTTAATAAAAGAACACTATATAATTTCAAAACCATCAAGTCTATGCACTATACTTCATTCTTATATTCCATAAAATCTATTTCTAACTATCTAAATAGAAATATAACTTTCTAAAATTTTACATTTAAAATTAAGGAACCTAATTATCTAAAAGGCTAAGTTCTGGCCCCGTAAAGAGAACCAGAAGACTTATTGTCCCATTTTAATCCATCAGTAAAATAATGCGAAGTCAGGAGATGGCTTAAAACAAACCTTTCTAGTATCAGATCTTGAATCTAACAATTTACTCAGCACTTGTAATAACAGAAGGCTCCAATATTATAGAAGGCGGGTTTAACATAACACAAACGTTAAAACAAATCTTAAGAACTTTAAAATATGAACATTCACAGGGCAAATTATGGCTATAGTATTATTTTCGCCAGCCCTCCACTCACGTGAGCAAAAACAAAAACTGATTCAAACCTACAGTTGTGGACAAAATTGAGAGATGGAACACTTTCTCCCAAATATCTCGAAAAATAATGGATAGAAATAAATGAAATTAGGTATGGATATACTTTATTGCATTACAATAATGAGTACAATACAACAATGAAATGCCATTCATTAGCATTAGGGACAAGAGTACAATGTGGTCTAAACTGGAGGTTGAAAGGTAGCAATGCAAATGTGGCTAGTATGGTGTGTGGTCGCTTCTGACAGACAGATAGCATGCATAATGAGTAGTCACGCCGTTAACAAGAGACTTCAAGAAAGCCTGTGAAAGTCGCACCCACTCCTTCACTACAACAGTTTTTATCTCCTGAATGGTCCTGGGTGGAAGTTGGAGTATTACAATAGCCCTCCAAGGGGCATCAGAAGCGTGTTCGATAGGATTAAGGTCAGGAAATTTGGCTCGCATATCCATTCGGTAAACATCTTTGCTTTCCAGATAGTCATCAACTACGTGGACCCTATGTTGTCGTGCATTATCATCCAAAGAAATAAACTCAGGGCAAACAGCCCCCTTGAAAAGTCGTACATAGGGGCTGTAGGATCTCCTGCCTGTCTCTCTGAGCTTTCATGGAACCAGTGTTAAACAAATGGAGTGGTGTGTGGGTATCTTGCATGATCCCTGCCCAGACCATCACTCCTCCACCGCCATACTGGTCCCTTTCCATGATATTGTTGGGATGGTATCGGGTCCCAGGCTCCTTCCATATCAATAATTGCCGAAAATTAGGTTGTAGACTTAATCTGGACGCATCTGTGACAAGAACATTAGCCCACTGAAGCTGCATCCAGTTTTGATATTGTATGCACCATTGTAAACGTTCTCGAATAAGGTTCGGAGAACAGCCTTAAAGCCAAAACGGGGAGAAACAGCTTATTATGGTAGACCAAATTATGGTTGTCATCCGATGACGTACTTCTTTCAGGAGGACAGCGTGATACTTTTTCCCTGCTAAGGGATTATCCGTAGCAGCAGATAGGGATACGTATTCGGAAAATGTCATTATGTTTGCTGTTTGCGTATCAAGCAAAGAGTATTAAATTAGAAATAGCACATAATAGAATAAAATATAAAATATTGATAATATATGTAAAAATAAATGTCTTGCACCTGTAAATATTTATTTAATGCTGTATTTTCTGTTTTCATTTGCTTTGTTATGCTTCCCTGTACTCATCGATGTTCAAACATGGTTTATTCTGTAAATTTTTAGTATTTATTTTATGTGCATTGATTGCAAGTAATCTACAAACATCTTCTTGTACTTTCTTTCTTGCAATGTGTGCTTTCATATCATAGTGCAATAAAATAAGTCAATGTGTGCTTTCATATCATACTCATAGTTATGTACAGTAATCTGAATTCAGAGGAACTTTAAATTTCCCTATAGAGTGGCAGTTTTACTTCACAGTTGCTAGAAATATCTGACTTAAACAGACCTAAGTTCTCAGAGTAAACATATTTGCAGTATATTTTTTCTGGGACATTTGTAGCCTCAGTCTGATATTTAGTTTATAGCACATGATATTTACTGCCGTTGGCATAATAAAATGTCGCCCATATCCTTAAAGGAGCCAAGTTGGCGCAACTAAGGCTGTTCTCCGAACCTTATCCAACGTTCTATCTTGTAGGAGGGAGAGAGTGGGATGCAAATAGCTGGCTTTCTGGCATACAGTCCTGTCTCGTGGAGCTTTTCGGCAACTGTCTTCTTTGAAACTGATGTTCCTGTGACAGTAGCGAGGTTACGAGACAGTTGTATCGCTATAGACTTCCTCTGGTGCTTGGCTGAAAGTAACAAATGCCGGTTGTCATGAGTCGTTTTGGATCTCAGTCGACATTGTCCTTCTGTTTTTAAACTGATTCCACAAACTGAAGATGACACTTGATATAATATCTAGTTGATGTTAAGTTCTCTTGCAACCTGAGCTTGGGACTCCCCTGCCTCAAGCATATCCACCATTCTCCACGTCATAAAGTTGTTATACGTACTCCTTTTAGCTAATAAACAGAAAAGAGCAACAATATTATTCAAGAAAGACAATAAAAATCACCACTGTGTTGCAAAGCGGAAAGAGCTGAGCAGCTGGACGTGAATATTAATGCCTCCTGGTGGCGTAACGACGCCTACAGGACTATGTAAACTCATCTCAGCAACACCAGAGCCACAGTAACATTACATGACAACCAACTGTAGGTGTTTTGTGCGGTATTTTATCTGAAATGTAGGAAGATGTTTCTCCATTTCTTAATTTTAATAGAAACTGGGTCAAAATAGTAACGCGACAGCCAGCAGTTGCTACCAAAAGCTGTCTTCTAACTTCAAGAATTTTATTCTTGTATGCATTAACAAATTTGCATCTTCATGGGAGCCGATGAAAGAATAAGTAATCATGCAGACAAATTAATAAGCTAATACGCACGTGCTTAAGGCATCTGAGAAAGGGTACACCACACAAAAGTCCTTAGGCAGTCAGGAAAAAGTGGACACCAAAATATTTCCTGCTACCGGTATTACCATGGAATGCATGGTGCAACTAAACCAAAACCGAGAGAGAATGGGTGGAGGAAAAAACTGGCTTAAACTTACGTGGTGCACCATCATATTTTCAGTACTTAGGGCTTCTAAAGGCCTTAATATGGCCCACACAACTGCAGTAACTAGAATTCAAATAATTCGAAACAAAAGTCTTAATGACCTTGGTAGCGAATTTTACTATTCTAAAACTCAGATTGATTCAAAACTTTTGCAGTAATTTTAAAATTTTTACATTTGTGCTTGACGTTTATCATATAAACTACGTGCAATAAAAACCTCCATTAAAAGGGCCTAAATTCCATCTCTCTTCCTTCCAGGTTCCTGTAAGGAGAATTAGTTTAGTAAAAATGTATATACTTTTAATCACATAAGTGTATATCATTTGACCGAGCATAACAATTTATTTGAGCAATTTACTTTAAAACGCACTTCAAATCTTTCCGCTGTCCAGGTTTATGATGAGTAAACAGACGTGTGTCTCATGTTATAGCAAAACAACTTCAACCACCTATCACAAATTCCACATGATTAATACGCTTAGTACGCTGGAACTCAAATACACCCTACTTCAAAACTAAACTGATGTTTCGATTTTCATTCAACTCAGTACCAAACAAAAGCGTTTTTAGAGAGTCTTTCATTCACTAACTTCCTAAGACATGCTCATTTATGTTAACACCACATTTTTAGTTTGATTTATACGTAATGGCCTTCTTATTTGCTTCTGTTTCACTAATTTTAAACTCACATTCACTTAATTTTTAATTTTACATGAACATGATCAAAATGTTCCTATTATTCGTATTATTCTAAAATTTCTGATTGCTTAAAGAATTAAGAAAAATTCCTAAATTTAGAAAACTCAGGATTCATTCAGCAACTTTTATGGTGATATACAAAAACAAATTTTGCGTAACACATTAAATTTTGTAAACAAGAGGAATTCCAGCTACTGCTAAAAATCGCGAAATCGTCACTTGAAGTAAAACAGACTAGCAACTTTGAGTGCATGAATAAAAATAACAGTTTCACTTGAACAAAAATAAATAAATTTCACTTTTAGATTATCTACTTCCCACTGCTGTAATGAATAGTTCATTTGGCTATACTCTGTTCCTAGGGCTCGTCTAATGAAAGTTTTGTGCCCAAGAGTTGTCCACAGGTCCAACAAAAACCTCAAAGCTTTCTGCGTTCAAGTTGAAATAAGCATTGTTGTAAAAAATCAGAATAATTATAACTATGTCTTTATCTGTTGGGAATGAAATTTGCAGTAACCTACAGTTAATACGGCACAGAAAATTCCTGACTTGATAATTTTTGCTGATGGGGAGGTGGAAATGATGCGAGAAAAATGTTGCAAAAGGTCAAAAATGAGTATGAGGAAGAAGGAAGAATGTAAGAGTGGCTTTAGTGTAGATTTGGGTGCCCCTTTGATTAGTGACAATCTTTTTTTTAAATTTTGGCGATGAAACCTCATTTCTGATTACCATGATAGTTTTAACTTTGTTTTGGCTTCCTGATTTTGTTTTTAAATGGAAATAGATTGATGTGTACTTGGACAAATTTAAGGCAGTGAGTGCACAATGCCTAGTTTGTGCAATTCTGGATTTTTTTTAAGTGAAAACAGATCGGTGTGTACATGGACACAGAGTTTGTGCAATTCTTTGGCTTCTTATTTTGGTTTTGTTTCGCGGCCATCTTGAAATTGTGCCTTCCTAGCGCCAAAGAAGCAAGGGGCACTCAATTGTAAACTTTTACCGTAAGAGTTTTACCATCTTAAGAACTTACGAATCTTAAGAACTGTTAAGCGAATAATCGCTTGAGTTCGTGATATAGAAAACAACAAGTGAGAAGGATGAAATAACCCTTTATTATTCCAATAAGGTGTAACAAAACTCCGTCTTGGAGTTGTACAATAAAGCCGATACTCGGGCTTGAACTTAAGAGATTAAGAACTAAACTTAACTAAAATAATATAGCCGAAGCTATGAAACTTCTAACAGAGTTGGCCTCTTAACGCTAATTACTGCGAAGGTATCAAGGGAAGTACGGCCGATCGTAATAATAACTTAAGAGAGAGTAGACTAAAAAGGCGGACTTGTGCTAGCCAGAATCACTGGTTATTTCTAACTAAGACAGTAGAACTTCGCGATTAAATACTACTCCTTAAATTTGCATTTAAACGTAATTTTAAAAATATGTTCTGGCCGGAAGTTGTAAGTTGAAATTAAGAAGCGATAGGAAAGGAATTTTAACTCAAAATTTAACCGTTAGAAAATTAATATAATCCTTACAATATATATATATATATATATATGTGTGTGTGTGTGTAAGATATAACAAAATACGATGGCTGTTTTAAAAAATAATTGGTGACCTCAAAATTAACATTCTAAATTTTGTGCTCTCTCCCTAAATCCATCTGTTCTCCTAAATTCGAGAGCATTCCAAATTACATAACACTGCTTGAGAAAGGTAATTAAACTAATATTGACCAATCATAGCTTAGAATACTTTCTGCACCTACGAAGTATAAATACTGAGTCACGAGCACCACGCTTCCTTTTTCTTTCCTGACTTCTGCCATGCAAACAATTCTGCGCCGCTTATGCTTCCCTGCATGACCCTGCATGACTTCCCTGCATGCTCCCCTGAAATGACGTCACATCTTTTTACCTGCGCAAATAAGAAATTATCGTAATTGCTATTATTAAGGCGTATATTGTCTACAAGGAATTATTCTAGTGTGCCTGCAAATCTGCAAATAAAGGTATTAATTGGCTAAATCTACTTTGGTATCAACTCCTTTTTCTCGCCGTGCTTCGAAATTATGACATATATATATATACCTGTAGAATCGGTACTTACTGTCTAGGAATATGATGTCTGTAAACTTACTTCTTATGTGGCTGTCTAGGGGCTAATAAACTAGTCCGATTTACAAATAACTTGAATATTTAATGAAACATGAATAGTTGCAACAAACTACAAAGTAATTACATACGTAGAAGGAAATAGATGAGATTATTTACAGATGAAGAGAAGGAATAGTCTTTAATATGCAAACATCTTTTAATCGCATCATCGTCTTAATGGCGGAATCGTCTGACTTCTATCATCGGAAAAGTCAAAGATTTATTCTCACAGCTTGTCGCGTCATCCGATTATAATGAACGATGCCATCCCACAACTGCTCGTCCATTCTGATGAAATGCGGCCTCGCATTCTCGTAGCACCACCATCTACATCTAGGAATCTGAAAAATAAAATTAAAAAAAAAAAAAAAAAAAAATTTAGTTACTATTGAGGGAAAAGTCGTCTTAAAAGGTTTATTTCAGCCATCTTTTCTCATCATCTTAACATCTACAGTAATAACGGCTTTATCTCTTCTTCAATGCTCTTTCAGTGTTCGTTCATCTTTAATAGTCTATCTTGAATACATACATTTCACAAACACGTCTTCTTTGATGTTGTCTGGTACAATTCGTCTGGATTCGTCTTTACATACGTCTTAATATCGTCTGAATGCGTCTTCTTAGATACCGTCTGGATACGTCTTCTGAATGCGTGTTAGATACCTTCAAGATCCGTCATTCGAATGCGTCTTCTCAAAATCATCTTCTTTAAGCCGTCTTCCTTCATACATTTCATCCTTAGACATCATCTTCAGTCTTCTTAAATTAGTTCACGTCTTTAAAATAATAGTCCATTAGTCAAATAGGGAAAAATTTGTCATCTTGGGAAAAAGTTTATAATCAGGAATCATCAAAATCGGTATTTCATTATCAAAGATTTTCAATTTTCTTCCTGGATCTTCTGAATCTGCTTTCTCGCTTCTTTTTTCTCACCTTCTTTAATTTCTTTTGTTCCGTCTTTGCTTTCCGTATCAGCGTCGTTGTCATCAGGTTTTCTGATCGACTTCTCCTTTTCAATCTTCTCCTCTTCGTTGGTCTCTGTATATTCTTCGTCTCCAGCGGCTTCTTTTCCTTCTTTATTGTAAGGTATTTCACTGAAATTGTTCTAGTAGAATTCGCATTTGATTCATCATCTTTAGAAACTGACTCTTCTCCGGGAAAATGCTTCTCTTCAGAATCTCCTTCTGCAGTTGCGTTTCTCCTCGTTGGCTTCAGAGCTAATTGTATTGTGCTTGAGTTTCCTTTTTGCACTAATTCATCTTTAATAGCATCATTTTCATTTACAGCAGAATCTGCATCATTCGGGACATCATCAGAATTCACAATCAGGAAATCATTGCCACTTGCTTTGATTTTGGATGAGGTATCCAATTTGATCACATTCTGTACTGTAACGGGAACTATACTAACAGGATCAGTTTCTGGTTTTGGAAGTAAAAAACCATAATTAACAACTTTTTCAAATCCTTCTTCAGAACCATTTCCATTACAATGAGCATCTTTCTGCTCTTCAGAATCATTCTCAGATTTCTTGTTTTCTGCGATAACACAAATATTGGATCGAAATGACGAACTATCAGCTTCGAATTCACCTTCAAACCTTCCTATAGGCTTAATTTTCTCATTACCAAACCCCGTTAATTGTAAACCTGCTGACTTAAGTTCAGGAGAACCTATCTTCTTATGCATATCTTCTCGGATTAGCGTTACTTGACTACCAGTATCTATTAAAGCATCAATTTGCAAATTACCCAAATTAACAGGTTTATGCATTTCTTTCTGACAAATCTGAGTTATTGGAGTAACAGTTTTGGCATCTTGGATATTTTTAGATGATGTTTTCGAACAATCTACGGCTTTGTGTCCATACAAATCGCATTTAAAACACTTAAATCCTTTACTCTTATTGTTACACGAATTAGACTTATGACCTAAACTTTCACAATTATAACACCTTGGCTCTTTAATCTTACTAGGTATAGCGCGTGTTTTAGTACTTGAATAACCCTTATTCTTCGTATCTGGAAAACGAATTTTCTCATATATTTTTAATTTCTCTTTGAATTCAGAAATATTTTTACACCCATACAAAATAATTTTGTTACTACTCTGATCTGGTATCCCATTGATTACATAATCAAGAATTGATGAATCATCAACAGAACCGCGACTGGCTATTTCACGCATGGCAATTAAATATTCGGAAAGTGATTCACCAGGTTTTAGGTGTCGTTTCTGTAACAAATTATGAAGTTGTGCACTGTTTATTTTAGAACCAAATTCAGATAAAAGATTTTCTTTTAATTTGTCCCATGATATTATACCCTTCAAAGACCTAATAAATACTTTAGCAGAACCAGTAAGCAATTTTTTAGCAAACACAATTTTCTGTAATTCCGATAACTTAAATAATTTAAAAGCTTCTTCTAAATCACCAATGAAGGATTCAACTGGATATGTATCAATGCCATTAAATTCAGAAACAGTTTCTAAAATATCACGAAAATGTAAGGAAATATTGCTAGGCATTATAATGTTTTCATCCACTGAGTTATTTATGGGAGGTGATTCTGACCGAACAGAATTAATATCATTTTTATCAGAATCATAAATACTTTCGTTTTCAGATAACTCATCATCGTCATCACTTTCGGATTTTAAAAGCTTAAAATCACAAAGACTATTCAATATTAAATCACAGTTTTTATCAGGATTTGAATCATAATTAAGATGTAACAAATTACACACAGAAATAAAATCACTTGCAGTAAGAGTTTTAAGTAATTTTTGTTTTGTTTCTTTAATATTAAAATCAGATGGAAAACCACAAAAGTTACGCAATCTAGCTCTATTTTTTCGATCACCCAAAGTTCCAAACACAATTTGATGTAAAAGTTTAATTGACTTAGTAGGCCCAGTCTTTAAAGAATTTGAAATTCTAGGAATAGAATTTAAGGTAGTCATCTTAATTCACAGTATCATAGAACACTATTCTTAGAAGTAACAATGTGGAAGTAATCGAAACAAAACTTACTTCTCTTTTTTTGTAATATTCATAATGCTTCTTCCAAGGCTCATCCCGGCCTGAGCGCCCAAATCTGTAGAATCGGTACTTACTGTCTAGGAATATGATGTCTGTAAACTTACTTCTTATGTGGCTGTCTAGGGGCTAATAAACTAGTCCGATTTACAAATAACTTGAATATTTAATGAAACATGAATAGTTGCAACAAACTACAAAGTAATTACATACGTAGAAGGAAATAGATGAGATTATTTACACATGAAGAGAAGGAATAGTCTTTAATATGCAAACATCTTTTAATCGCATCATCGTCTTAATGGCGGAATCGTCTGACTTCTATCATCAGAAAAGTCAAAGATTTATTCTCACAGCTTGTCGCGTCATCCGATTATAATGAACGATGCCATCCCACATATCTATATATACTTTCGGTGAGGCCAGTTGCAACCAAAAATGGAGATGCACAATTGCATATTATAGCAGTCCCATATACAAAATTTCAAAATTATAAGGCTACTCATTTTTGAGCTATGTGAGATACATACATACGTATACATACGTACAGACGTCACGAAAAAATCTCTCTTGAATCTATTTTTCAACCCGCTTTGGGGGAAAAAATCCTTTATTCTGTCCACATTGGTGTAAAAATAGCACTAGGTTCATGTGCACTAGGTTCATGGTCCTAGTGCTGCTTTCAGAATCAGTTTGAAAATGGCAAACGCCTAAAAATCCTCTGCATATGACAAATAATTTTCACTGCCCGCTGCCAAAGACATGTATCAAGTGTTATAGGAGAAAATAAGCACATAACATGCTGTTCTTTTCCACGTTCATTCTCTCATTCCAGATTAAAGCTGAAAATGAGGAATCTTAAGAACTGGTGAGCGAATAATCGCTTAGTTCAGTGAACAGAGAGCAGAACTCAAGAAGGGTTAAATACCCTTTATTATTCAAAAATAAATTTAACAGACGACTCTTTCTTGGAGTTTACAATAAAGCCTCCACTTGGGTTTGAACTCAGGAATACTAAGAAGTAAAACTTAACTAAAAAGATATAGCCGAAGCTATCATGATTCTAATAGACCTGGTCCCTTAACGTTAAGTAACGGCGAAGCTATCAAGGGCCTAAAGCACGGCCGAGCGTAATAATAGCTTAAGAGAGAGAGAGAGTAGCCTAAAAGGCGAACGCGGGCTGCAAAGAATATCTGGATCTCTAATGAAGTCAGTAGAACTTCAAAGTTAAGTACTTCTTCTCCTCATTTGCATTTGACCGCGATTCTGAAAATACGTTCTATCCGGAAGTTGTAAACTGAAATTAGGGAAACAGGAAAGTAACTTTAAATAAAAATTAACTGTTAGATAACGTAGGATAAACCTTACAGTCTGAAGGAATAACTCATCAGTAAAACGAAGCTAACAAAAACCTCTGCTATGCGAGAGGACAAAATGTATAATACAGTTGCAAAAACTAAGATTCTGAGAAAGATGACTTTTTTTTTTTTTTTTTTTTTACTTTGCAAAGAACTATGCCAGATCAAAACGCAACTGAGGAGATATTTGGCCCTAAGTATATTCTGGCTTTGTGACTCAGAATGATAAAGATTGAAAAAAGAGCATCAACGTTTCTACTAACAGTGCAGAAACAGTGCAGGCTGGCAACAACCATGGTATGATCTCCCATGACAAACCGGTGACTCCACAGGTAAAATTTGATAATTGCACTCTTCACGTGAGACTCTTATTTCCAGAAAATGCCCACATTATATGAAAATAATATTATCAGAAACTAATAAAGCCGTTAATTTTATAAAACTACGAGAAAGCAAAGCCATAATTGTTGCAAAGAAATGGAAGTGAGTATATGTAACTTTTGTTCTGCAAGGAAGTACGATGACTCTCCAAATAGGAAAGGGTGCACCCGTTTGCATAAGTGAAGAAAAGAAATTGAAGTTTTACTTTCTTGCAATAAATATGACAAACTAAGAGATGAAAAGTGGCTGAGCAGACTCCTTTTCTTGGTCGAGGCCCACCAGCTGCCGAGCGGGGAAGTCGCTGAATACTGGTAGTTCGATCCAGGGTTCGAATCCTGGCGAACGGGATGGATGCATGCGCGCTTTCGTAGGTTCCCCATGTGTAATACGAGTCAGTTTACAGTTTGTCTTAGAAAGTCTTCCATCAAAAAATCCCTTTCCTTAGGCAGATAGCTCTCGAGTGCTTTGCCATAATCAAATAAACCAAAAAAGAACCCTTTCTTGGTCGATACTTTCCAGCTATTGATTGAACTGAATAAATTTCAAGGAAACTTATCTTTGGTGGACTTTTAATTGCAAAGAATGAAATATTTTCTTGAAATCACTGAGCGGGCTCTTAGTCTTACAGTGAGATTTTTTTCTCACCTGTGATGTTAAGCTTCCCCGGCAGCATAACGCAGTGGACACGAAAACATTCTTAGAACAGATTTACATGAGACTGTTCTTATATTTCTAATCAAAAACAGGAAATACCGAGATAGCTTAATGTTGGATCCGGACATCTGATTCCTGCTGTAAAGAGTGCAGGCACATCACTATACTTTAAAAACACTGAGGATTTATTTCTATGAATTTAAGAAATAAGACTAACTTCGATTAGAAAAATTTGTACCAGTCTAGTTGTTTAATCTATTTTTAAATAAATAACTGAACAAATAGAAAAGTTTTTCACGAACATTTTACAGTAGTTTTTTTCCCCTAGGCTGAGACTAACAGTTACAAGTAGGAAATAATCAGTAAAATTAGTGTTCTTAGTACTTTTATCATGGTTGAGATATTTTATGAAAAATATACTTTTTAGTTGATTAAATTTAAGGTTATTAATTATCTAGATGTTCATAAAAGTTTTAGAATTGAACATTTAAGAAAATTTCAGCTTGGGGTTCGTTCATTATCTTGAAGTGTTCAACTCGGGGTACGTTAGACATTTAGCCATGACTAACCCCGTAGTATCCGACAGCGTGTTAGTTCAAAGATCACATAATACAAGGGCGAAAGTTAATTCACTGTATAAACTTAGAAAAACGAATTTAGTGCTCTTCATTGACAAATTACGTAATCCGAGATTTAATTCTGGCATATTTGTAAATTACGTTTTCATTATTTTATAAGAAATAACCTCCATTTCAAGGGGAAAAAAGTGGTTTATTTGCATTCGTCTTCTCGTAGTATATGTTAATTTCTCTTCATTTCTGATTATGGAAAAAGTTTTTTCCTCATTTTGCGTGCCAGAATGCATTAAATTCCTAATTATAAAGTAATCATAGAACGTACAATAAAAATATAACAAAACTTGACACTGTTACATTAAAATTGTGTGATTAATATCGCGAATAACACAGATGCATACCTTTAACTGAAAGACATCGAGAATTTATTTTTATCAAGTAAAGGGGTTGTAAAGATTATGTTAATTTTATTAACTGTTAAATTTTAAGTTCAAATTCCTTTCCTATCGCTTCTTAATTTTAACTTACAACTTCCGGCCAAAACGTATTTTTAGAATGACGTATGAATGCAAATTTAAGGAGTAGTATTTAGTCTCGAAGTTCTATTGTCATAGTTAGAGTTGAGTTGAGTTGAGTTGAGAGCAGAATCTGGACACCCATGCGGCTTACTAAGACTATTCGGGTCTAGTCCAGGTTCCGCAACAATCCGGGGCAACACCTCATGAGGCCTATAAGGGCATACATTGGTCCTGTATACATGCTTACATAGTTCATAACATATGCTTATAGTTACATAGTTCATAATGTATGCTTACATAGTTACATAGTTCATAGTACATGAAGTTCATAATACATAGATCAAGTAGTTCATAATAAATAGATCTTTCATAATACTTGCTTAGATAGTTCATACATATACATGTTTACATAGTTCATAGTTGCTTACATAGTTCATTCTTGGTTACATAGTTCATAATATATTGAGCCTGTTACATAATACATGCATAGTGGCCGTAATACATACATGTTTCATAATATATACAATAATAAAAAAAAGATAGAAGAGAGAGAGAGAGAGAGGAGAGAGATTGACAGGGAACTATTCCACACTGCACAAATCTGTTCTCAATTCCTCCAGTTTCTGCATTATCTTACATATTTTGATGCGAAATCCTGGCTGTTTGATCAGATAACGCTTATGACAAATTGCTTGTTCTGTAAGCTGCACATGCCACTGTGCGGTTAGAGGGCATTGAGTCAAGTAATGGTCTGGTTTACCAATGCCTCTACAGACACATATTTCGGTATTTGCAATTCCTCTGTCATAGTAATAGGAGGGGAAAGGCCCGTGCCCCGTCACAAATCTCGTTATTTGTGGGGATGACTCGAGACGATAGAGCGAAACTTTATGGTAATATTCATAGGTCTTCCTGCTTTGTTCGGTAGAGTCCCATTCCCATTGCCACTGGTGCTGAGCTGCTGTCCTTGTCACTTTTTTAAGGTGAGACCACGGGAGTTTGGTAATTACGCATTGTGCATCGATATTGTGAGCTGCTTCTTTTGCTAGCCTGTCGGCTTCCTCATTACCTTGAATGCCGGCATGCGCCTTTATCCAAGATATGAGGATATTCATCGTCGACAAACGCTCCTTCAGCGTGTCCTGAATCTCCGCTATGATAGGAGAAGCATGTCTGGGATTTCGTAAGGCATATATGACCGAGAGGCTGTCTCCCCGGTAGAGCGGTGTTTGAGACCCCAGGGTGCCTAGGCCGAAGGCCCTACCCCTTGTAGAATAAATTGGTGGCTTTGAACGATGTGATGGAAATAACCAGGCAATCTCCTAGAACTGTTATAGAAAACAAAAATCATGATTAATAATTCAAACAAGGTACATAAACAATAGTTCTGGAAAGCTGTAAGATAAGCTGGCATATTAAGATGATGTGAAGCCGCCGAGCTGGTGCGAACGAGTCCAGTGCATGGTATAAAGAGAGTTATCAGTACTTCTAGCTGCTGAATCGCTGGAGCCAGTCACGTGGGAGGTCACCCTCCCAGTAACTGACCCCGAACGGTGCTACTTGAAAAACCCCGTAACGGGGACATAGAACAGTGGCGTGAAAGACGAAGAATGAAAATACATATATGAAGAATCTGCATAAATCTTAGGCGTAAATCCTTAAAAGTCCTCCTCTGCAATTTTCATGAGGTACATAGCAGCTTTAAAGCCGCATGAGTGTTTTTCAGTCATAGTTCTAGCTTTCTTAATACCCTCAATGAAGTAGATGATTTTTTCAATGAAACCATGCATCCTATCTTCTTTAGGCTCGGATGGGGCTTTGCTGTCATCCGCAGGGACTTGCGTCATCCTCTTCTTAAGCATTTCACTGTATAGGACCTTCCGAGGAAGTGGTAAATTGCCATCAGGTTTTTTAGATTGTTGTGGGAACTCATCGTTTCTGAGGACGAAGTCTGTGCTTCTCTTCTGTACTGACTTTTTCTCAAATTTCTTCTTATACATTTCGCAGCCACGATAACTATCGACGTGATTTTTCAAGTGGGAGTTTCATCTTGATTTTTCGGGAAGGTATTACTGCGGTGGCTTTCACCACATTTGCAGCATCGGATTCCGTTGGTGCATAGGTGCTGGGAGTGCCCCCACTCCTGGCATCGGAAACATTGCGTCGGTCTTTTCCTGGGGCTGTACTTCTCTATCCTTACGTTCATGCTGAACATACAGTTCAGCTGGTGTATTGCATTGCCTGCATCGTTTCTTTTTAATTCAATTAACCATATCGGCAGCTTTTCAGAGTTGTACTTTTTGCTCCGGCAAAACTGCTTAACTTTGATCACTTGGAATTTCCTTCGTACCAGGTCGTTGTAAATAGTCTCTTCGGGAATTTTGGTCGGCAGATTTTTCAGAATAACTTTCAGCGGTTTTTCGTTCTCAGTCAGATACGTATGAAAAGGGATGTCATTGGATTTAAGAAATTTCAAGGCATTTTGGTAGTCCGCCATTTTCTTAGTATTTACATAAATCAGTTTAACTTTCATGGTCGCCTCCACTTCATCTGTACAAATTTCTCTCAGATCACGCTCAACAATCAGCCAGTCTACCAGCTCTTGCTTGAAGACAATGGGAGGGGGTATTTCATCAGTGCATTCGTTATCTAGTACCTTCTGAGCTTCATTTAGTACATCGAATCTATTTTCAGTGGGGATCTCCATTTGTTCCATTTTGTCAGGTTGCCGCGCCGTTTTTTGGGGGGATACCCATGTATTTTCCTTCGGTGCCTCCTTATCAGTCCTATGGGGGTTCTCATCACGACTTGGTTCAGTTGTTGCATGTCTGTCTTCCGACTGTTCCAGAAACCTTTCAAGCATTCCCGGTCGATCGCGAAGCATTTTCATTATTGTTGCGTGGGTTTTGCTCGATGCATTATCAATTACTTCTTGGGTGATATCAGCCGTAGTGATGTTGAGTTTCTTCTTTATCTTGCTCGTCCTGCGGGTTGACTTGATAAAGTCCTCTCGTTTGAGTGGGAATTGCACAGATTTGGTAGAAATCATCGATCGGTCCGATTCCATGTTGTCATCAGAGGTTTCTCCTTGTACCCTAAAAAAGGACATTTTGGTGTACCCAGAGGTACCTGCAAAGCTCAAAAATTAGCAAACACAATAGTGGATCCTACTGGGGGGCTTGTTAACTCGATAGCTTTGCGAATCGCAATTGCTTCAGCCTGGAAAACTGAATTATTCTGTCCCATATGACCTTTCCATGTTATCAGCGTTTCCTTGTTCTTAGTTACTATAAGGCCACAGCCTACTTGTCCTTCAACTTTTGAACCATCCGTATAAACATAATATTGATCCTTTATGTCAGAGTCATCTTTCCATGATGTGTGGGCCGAGACTCCTTTTCCGTAGTTAGACGAATGGATGATATTTACTGGCCTTATTTTTTCATGGAATGCTGTGCTGAGAGGTGGTGTGTGCTATAACCCCTTTTCCATGGTATGAAGGATGGGTTGCATTTATGAGACGTTTTGCTTCATACTCCTCTGGATCATAGCATAGCGGTCCAAACGTAGTGCAGAGATGTAATTGGAGAACAGTCGTTACTGCTGCTTCTTGTGCTGCTCTAATATATAATGGCAAAAGTCCCGCCAGTATTGTGGCTGCCGCTGTCGATGTTGTACGGTATGCTTTTGTAATAGCCAGAGCAAAAGGGCGTTGTATACTATTGAGCAATTTCCTTTTCCTTTCGTTCATTGGAGTTGCCCAGATTGCCGCTCCATAGAGGGCCATTTTTTCCAAGACGGACTGATAGAGGATTTTTAGGATATGTGGTCTAAGGCCCCAGTCTGAGCCTTGAAGCCTCCTTAAGGTATTTTCAACTGCGTGTGACCTCGCGCGGACTGCTCTGAGATGAGGCAGCCAGGAGAGCTTTTCATCGATTATAAGCCCCAGCAGTTTTAGTTCCCGAGTTCGTTTGATTGAACGGCCCTTTAGTTTCAAAACTGGATTTCTTGCAAGAGTTTGACCTGGTTTGTGTACGATCAAATACCTTGACTTTTGCTCCGAGATGGTGAGTTTCTTGCCTTCACAGAACCGTATAAATTGTGCTATGGTCTCATTACTGTTACTTTCCAGCTGGTCTCTCAATTTGCCTCTGATGATAAATGTCGTGTCATCAGCAAAAGCAATCACCTTTGTGTGGGTTGTCCACAGTGCTTTGAGAATGGAATTAAAAGTTGCATTCCATAGGTCAGGACCTGCACATGAACCCTGAGGGCAGCCCCTGGTCTGCTTTCTCTCAACAACTCCTCCGTCATGCACTGCTACAAGACTGCGATCAGAGAGATAACTTTTACACATCTGCAGCAGATTATCATGGATCTGAGCGTCGTGAAGTGCCTCCAGGATTGCAGGCCACCACAGGGAATCGAAAGCAGTTTTCAGATCCAGACTGAGTACGACTACATGGTTGTTAGAGTCATACGCATCATAGATTCCCTTGATTGTCATAGTTAGAGAGAACCAGTGATTCTGGCTAGCACGAGTCCGCCTTTTTAGGCTACTCTCTCTTAAACTGTTATTACGCTCGGCCGTACTTTAGGCCCTTGATACCTTCGCAGTCAATTAGCATTAAGGGGCCAACTCCTTTAGAAATTTGATAGCTTCGGCTATATCTCTGTAGTTAAGATTAGTTTAGTTTAGTTTAGTCTCTTAAGTTCAAGCCCGAGTGTCGGCTTTATTGTACAACTCCAAACGGAGTTCTGTTACACCTGATTTGAATAATAAAGGGTTATTTCACTCTTCCATCTTGTTGTTTCTGTCACACTAATTCAAGCGATTATTCGCTTATCAGTTCTTAAAATTCTTCACATTCAACTGTAACTTAAAGTACACAGCGCAGAATAGTTACATTGGCGCCCGAAAAATTTTCAATGGACCATGTCGTTAGAGAGCGTTAAGTTCACGTAGACCCCTCCGACCTTTCAGGTCCCTCAAACGGCCACGAAAATCCAATGGAAGGATTCGGATTCATCGTGGAAACGATGCGTGCTGCTATGAAGCCAGACGCAACATTTGATGGCAAAGGCTCAATGATGACCTTCCTAGAGCAACTGAACCTGCATTTAACTTTATATCCAATAAACCAGCTGCAGAAAGTTACCATCGCTACTACAAACCTAAGAGGTCAAGCCCTCAGCTGGTACAAAGGAATTGGAAAGTTTTTATTGGGGGACCTAAGTTTGGAATCGTACAGTTGAGAAAATTTAAAGTCTGCGTTGCTGAAAGCATTTCCAGTTGTTAAAGATCGTGCGAAGCTAGAGTCAGAATTGTTTAGCAAATATCAAAGCAATTTCGTTGAGTTGAAGGAATTTATTTTACGGAAAATTAAAATCTTCAATTTATTGTACGAGAAGAGGCCAGATAATAAACTTATCGGGGTGCTTTTACCCCGTCTACTACCGTCAGCTCAAGATTTCCATGAAGTCCGTAACCTGCAAACATTAGAAAATCGCTTCCAGCTTGCGGTGAAGTTCCAAAGTAGAAGGAACTCGGAGAAGACACGTGCGAACCAGTTTGGCCAACATTCAAGGTTTACTCTGTAGAAAAAAAAACGGCAAGTTCAGCAGAGTGCGTATCGGCAGACGGGAAAAGATGGAAAGTCCGACAACAAAAGTGCTGGTAAATCTAAGGCGTTCGAATACAAAAAGGAGAGAAAAGAGGGGGAGGAAAAGCAAAATTTAAACGAACAGCGGTGATCGAGAAGGGGGCACGGTGACCGAGTGTGAAGAAAAGCCCCTCAGAAATTCGTTTGAATTCAGTGGTGGTGCAAAATCTAGCCATGCCGGAGATACATATTTTTGTGAATCATGTACCAACCACTGCCCTCCTGGACTCCGGGCCTCAGTTGACAGTTGAGAGTTGAGAGCAGAATCTGAACACCCGCGCGGCTTACTTAGACTATTCTGGTCTAGTCCAGGTTCCAACTATCCGGGGCAATACCTTGTAGGGTTTATATTTATTTTAACTAACATTTATTTTAAGTTTAAACTATCTTTCCTGTCAACTCTTACTTTCCCCTGGAACTGCCAATGCCAGAATATGTAAATTTTAGTAGAACGCGCAAGGATTCAAATTATCAGCGGAAGTATTATGATTTAAATAGGATGGAAACGAGTTCGGTGTGTGATATTCTTACTTTACGAGCGCGGAGGTAGTTAGCGAGAAATTGAAGAACCCCGCGTTTCGGCCTATGTGCTTGGCGGGAAGTAGTGGTAATCGTTCCAGTGAGCTTCAAGTCTGCTGAATTAGCAGCGGTATTGTAAAACGCGGTGAGTTAGTTATTTTAGAGAGCCTCGTAGTTAGAATCTTGTCTTTAGTTTTTTTTTCAGGTTATTATTTTTATTTGACCGCCAAGTAGGCGCAGTCTGTGAGCGTCAAGAGCACGCAATTGTAATTTATTACGTTGAATAAAAAGGGACTTAAACCCTTCACAAGATTCTGTATTTTATCCAGTTGTCACAGTCACCTCTTGGTTGCGTGCAAGTTGGAGGCGCACAACGTTATATTGGCGCCCGAACAATTATCGAACTGAAGTGGCCGAAAACTGGATGGAAGCCGCTGGACAACACCAAGAAATGACAAGTCAGTTAGAAGGATTTGGATACCTGGTCCAGACTTTGAGAGCGTCAATCAAGCCAAACGTCTGTTTCGACGGAAAAAATTCGGTGTCGGTATTTCTAGAAGGTCTAGAAAACCACTTTCAGCTCTACCCTGTGCCTGAAAGACAAAAAGTTGCCATCGCCACATCAGCACTAAGAGGACAGGCCGCGCTATGGTGGAAAAACATAGGCAAATTTTTACTAGGTCAATTTGGAAGCCAGACATATACATTTGAAAATTTCAAAAAATCGTTAGTAAAGGCCTTCCCCATAGTGAAAGATCGCGCACGGCTGGAAGCCGAGCTATATAGTTTCTATCAACGGGATACAGCAGAATTGACGGACTTTATTCTACGAAAAATCAAGCTAACGGATATGCTGTATGGAAAGGAACCCGATGCGGAGATTATTGAAATAATATTACCAAGATTGTTACCCGCTGTTCAAGACTACTTTGAAATTAGAAACCCAAGCACATTGCAGGAACTTTTCGAATTGGCGGTGAAGTTTCAAAATCGCAGAATAGCGGAAAAAGCGAGAGGGGAAACATATTCTCAAAGTACCCGAAGGAAATCTTCAAAGGAGGAAACCAGAAATGGAAATCGCTCTTATGGGGGAAAGAACTATCAAGCTAACGCATCGAAACTCGAAGGTCAAGGTCCAAAAAGAAAATTTGAAAATTAACATCCGCGTACCCAGAAGACACAGATTGAAAGGAAAGCTTTAAACGAGTAGAGGGGCCTGTGAAAGGGAGGGTCCAGACCCCGGAAGTTTTAAAAAAACCCTCAAATAGACATTTAAACACGGTCATCGTAAAAAACTCACAGCTACCAATTATACAAGTCCTGGTTGGCGATGTACCAGTAGAAGCCCTCATCGATACAGGAGCAGAAGGAAATTTTATGAGTGAAAATTTCTTCAAAAAGAATTTTTATAGGATACGATTATTTAAAACCAGAAATACGGAAATTATAGCGGCGCAAGGAAAAACATGTCACTGCATCGGGAAATTATCATTAAACTTACAGGTAAAAGAGGAAAGTCTCAAAGTATTAATTTTTGTGGTGAAAGATCTGCAACACTCTCTTATTTTAGGTATGGACTTTTTAAGGGCCGCGAGGGCCAAATTAAATTTTCAAGATAGTTCCGTGGTGTTGGAGATGGACCAGAGGGTGGTGGAACCTGTGGAGACACCGCAATTGGACCTTAGCCATCTGAATGACCATGAAAGTAAAGCAATACAGCAAGTGGTGAGTAATTTTTCTCAATTGTTTTCAGAAAAACCAAGAAACTGCCAGATAGTGACGCACAAGATTCAATTAAATGCCGAAAAACCTTGTAGGACTAAGCCATACCGTTATGACAAACAAAAAGACTTAATCACCGAAGAACATATTCAGGAGATGTTAAAGAATAAAATAATAACGCCCATAAATAGCGAGTACGCGAGTCCAGTCGTACTATGTAGGAAAAAGAACGAGTTTCCTCCTTCGGATAAAAGGGCTTGGAGGTTTGCTATTGATTACAGAAAACTAAATAGTATTACCAAATTTCCAGTTTACCCTTTGCCGGTTATAGACGAGATCATAAGACAGATCAAATCGACAAGATATATGTCTACTTTGGACTTAACGTCTGGCTACTATCAAATAGCTATGAGACCCGAAGATATACATAAAACTGCGTTTATAAAAAAATCGGGCACTTATGCATTTTTACGCATGCCTTTTGGGTTGTGTGGGGCCCCATCAACATTCCAGAGAGCTATGGACATTGTTCTAAAGCCTGCCCTAGGAAAATCAACTTTAATTTATCTAGATGATATAATTATAACGAGTAGTACGTTGGAACAACACATTAATGACCTCGAACAAGTTTTTAAATTATTAAAAGAGGCCGGTCTTACAATTAACGCCTCAAAATGCAAGTTCGCAACTAAAGAACTTAAATATCTCGGTTATAAAATTTCGCAAAAGGGTATAGAAACGCAAGATTCAAAAATAAAAGCTATTAAGAATTTCCCACCGCCCAACACCGCCAAGAAACTTTCTTCTTTCCTTGGATTATGTTCTTACTATCGATCTTTCATAAAAGATTTCGCTAATATTGTTGAACCACTCTTAGTAATCAAAAGAAAAAGGGCTAAATTTACGTGGACAGCGGAAGCTAACACAGCTTTTGAAAGATTAAAAGAAGCGCTTATTAATGCCCCTGTTTTAAAATTTCCTGAGGGGGACGAAAACCTGGAAATTGCAGCAGATGGGTCGGACTATGCGGTGGGTGCGGTTCTTATGCAAAATAACCATCCGCTGGCATTTTTTAGTAGAACATTGAATCAGACACAAAGGAATTATACAGCTACAGGAAGAGAAAAGTTAGCCGTATTAATGGCTGTACACAAATTTAGAGTTTATTTCGGCAAATCGCCAGTAACAGTCTTTTCGGATCATGCGGCTGTTGGTAGACTTTACTCGGGGAAAAACCTAACGCCCAGGTTAATAAGATGGGCTTTAAAACTCCAAGAATATAATATCACAATAAAATATAAACCGGGTAAGGAAAACAATGTAGCTGACGCACTTTCTCGTATAAAACTGGACGATGAAGGAAATGAACTTAAATGCGCTGTGTTGACTTCAAAAATTTTAGATTCTAGAGATACGGTTATTACTGAATTGAAAGCGGATCCTGAATTTGGAAATATCTATGCTTATTTGAAAGACCCCGAAAGCTTTGAGCACACAGATATCGATGCGATAAGAAATAGAGCAAAAAACTATGAAATAATAGATAATTTATTATTCTATACGAAAACAACAAACGAAAATCTTGAGTATAAGCCAGTCATCCCAGCCTCGCTTCGATTAAGCATTTTGAAGGAGTTGCACGAAGCAAAAACAGCCGGCCACCTCGGGGTCAGGAAGACTATAAAAAGGGTACGCGAGGCGGTATATTTCCCGCAATTATACAAAATAGTAACGGCGTATGTCAGGTCCTGCAATCAATGTCAGTTAATAAATGATATTAATTACAGCCCGGCCGGGTACTTAAATAGCATTCGCGCTACATTTCCGAATGAAATTTTAGGCACAGATCTTCTTGTCCTTTTCCCCAGAGTGAGTTAAATAAAAATCGTTTTCTTTTAGTAATTGTAGATCATTTTTCAAAGTGGACAGAAATTGTTCCACTTAAACGCGCGTCAGCCAAAACAGTTGCAGATGCATTCTTACACAGGTACATTTTAAAATACGGTGAACCGATAAAAGTCATTAGCGATAACAGTAAACAATTCGTTAGCCAAATTTTTGAAAACATTTGCTCTGGACTTGGCATACGCCATATCAAAATGGTTCCGTATAGACCACAGGCAAACATCGCAGAAAGAGTTAATAAAAATATTGTAAAAATAATTCGAAGTTATGTTAGCACACATCACAAGCGCTGGGATGGTTACATAAATGAGTTAGCTTATGCTTTAAGAACAGCAAATCATGATACTACTGGAAAAACTCCAGCAGAATTATTTTTAGGACCTAAGTTAATTACGCCACTAGATAAATTATTCTTTGTGCAACAAAGAGAGCAGGAGTTTAAACAAAAAGATGTGTAAAAGTTGATTGATCAGGCGCTTAAAACCTCGGATATGGCAAGAAATAGGCAGAAACTATATTACGATAGAAAACGCCGTGAAGCAGATTTTAAAGTTGGGGATAAAGTATTGAAGCGGAAATTTTCTTTATCAAGTGCCCCAGACAATTTTATGGCAAAGTTAGCTCCAAAGTTTGAAGGCCCCTATGTAATTCAGGAAATGAAAGGAGTAGTCTTATATCTTAAGAACGAGAGAGGGGAATTCTGTAAAGCAAGTTCCGACCAGGTAAAAAAATACTATAATCCAAATGATTTTGAAATCCTTAAAAGTTTCTTGCAGGACTCAAGTCGAAACGAAATAGAAGGTCCAGAGACAACAACAACTATTCCACAACCCAAGAAACAGAGAACTGAAGAGAGACCTAGCACTTCTACAACCCGGACGTCGGTATCAAAAAGAAAAAATAATTTTCAAACTCCAGCGTTTAAGAAAAACAAAAATACAGATGCACCGGGTAAAGAAACCAGGGTAAAGAGAAAAACACCACCTACAAAGGATAGCAGGAGAAATTACACATCAAGGAAAACGCGCACACGGCCACAGAGTCAGGTGCCAGGGCCGCCGTTCCGGAAACTGAAACGACAACAGGAGGCACAAAAATACGACGAACAGAAGAAATTCAAGAAGGACTCCAGACCGGAGGACGTCAAGACCAGCCGTCCCAGGGATAAACGGAAATACCAACAACCAGACGATTACTCCGCCAAGAGGCCAGCATGTAGAGGACGCAAAAGAAAAAGTCAGGTGGACGACACTCGGAGGGCAGTAAGGAGAAGATTGACATCCATGAAACCTCTAACTTGGGATCAATTTTGCCAAAAACGGATGACGGAGTTTCAAGCATCGAAAACTCAAAGATAAGTTAAAACCTTCTATAAATTTTTTTCTCTTTTGTTCCGAAATGTTATGCATAAGTACGAAGTTCTATGTTTTGACGAAAGTCAATATGTCTCGGTTGAGACTTAGTTTTGTTTTACTTCATTTAGCTAAGGCAAAAGTATTATTTTCTTTAAGTGTAAAAGCTAAAAACAAGCATTTTCTATTGGTCGAAAGACTAATTCTGTTATGTTAAAGCCAAAATTTGGCCGAAGATAAAAATAACTTCGTATTCTTGTACTAATAAGAATTTTAGTTTCAGTGCCGCCAGCTTGGCGAAGAATGAGTAAAGTAAAAATTTATTTTCTCTTATTCATTTTATGGTAAATTGTAAAAATCATATGTATTAAAATCTTGTAAATGTACGTAAATACTTGAATGTTATGTAAAAGTAGAATTTAGTCTAGAAGCATAAAATTGTAGATGCTAAAAGTGAATGCTTAAAAGTAATGAAGTCAAAATTTAAGTATTAAACTGTAAAGTCATGCTTTAGAGCGAAAGCCTGCATGTTTAAAGATGAATGAGGGGGAAGTTAGAATGAATGTGTTTTGTAGGGTTCTCCACCTACATTTGAATTTTTAAGAATATTAAAGTAGCTCATTGAGTTGTAGAATGTCGAGTAAGGTGTGTCTATTTGGTCGTTGAATTCTAACAAATCATGATGGTTAGGGGAAGTGTTGTAAGACTAAAACACGAATATTCCCGTTTGACACCACACACGGTGGAGAGCCAGGATAAAGTTAAATTAATGCTTGAAAAATTGAATGAATGTGAAGTAAGCAATAACTAAGAAAAACGAATCGTTTAAAAACAAAAATTTATTGTGTCAAGAAAGTGTAAATTATAATGTATGTAGAAAGATACTGATACTTATTCCTTCCAGATGCTGGAAGGAAAGACCAAGATTGATTGATGAAGTCCAGGAAAAGTTGCTGTAAGAAGAGAGCTTTATAACGATCAACAGAATTGTAGTATACAATTTGTTACATAAGATTTTTTTTGTGTAAACGAGGTTCTCGCCAGTTAGTTCAGAATTAGAGAAACTTACAACAGGTCGTTTGTAGGACCTGCTTCCAAGTTTTCCAAATTCTCGCAGCGGCAAATGTAGGGTTTATATTTATTTTAACTAACATTTATTTTAAGTTTAAACTATCTTTCCTGTCAAATCTTACTTTCCCCTGGAACTGCCAATGCCAGAATATGTAAATTTTAGTAGAACGCGCAAGGATTCAAATTATCAGCGGAAGTATTATGATTTAAATAGGATGGAAACGAGTTCGGTGTGTGATATTCTTACTTCACGAGCGCGGAGGTAGTTAGCGAGAAATTGAAGAACCCCGCGTTTCGGCCTATGTGCTTGGCGGGAAGTAGTGGTAATCGTTCCAGTGAGCTTCAAGTCTGCTGAATTAGCAGCGGTATTGTAAAACGCGGTGAGTTAGTTATTTTAGAGAGCCTCGTAGTTAGAATCTTGTCTTTAGTTTCTTTTCAGGTTATTATTTTTATTTGACCGCCAAGTAGGCGCAGTCTGTGAGCGTCAAGAGCACGCAATTGTAATTTATTACGTTGAATAAAAAGGGACTTAAACCCTTCACAAGATTCTGTATTTTATCCAGTTGTCACAGTCACCTCTTGGTTGCGTGCAAGTTGGAGGCGCGCAACGTTATAACCTCATGGGCCCTATAAGGGCATACATTGATCCTGTATACATGATTAAATAGTTCATAATATATTGTTACGAAATGTACAGGCGCGGTGAGATAGCTTCCCTACAAAGCAGTTTTAAGGTTGCCATAAAAATGGCAAGGGAAGGCAAGGTTGCCCCATTTGGCGACGAAACTGGCGATATACCATAGACGGATGGAGAACCTTCTGGAACGAATTCTTACCAGTTTAGCTTAGAATGTTCTCGAACACAAACCGAAAGCTACAGGGTGGCCATAATTAAACTGACAGGGCTCACAGTGTTCTGTAGCGCGATCTATTTGCGAGAATGACGCCACTTTTTGTAGGAAGATTAAACAAGACGGGGGACGAAGGATTCCGCGAAAAAAAATTAGTTCCAAAATTCACCGCTAGGGGATTATTTGGCGCTGTGTAATAGAAAATAGAGTGTTAACAAATGCAAATTATACGGAAAAAAATTACCTTTTATTATGGATATGCCTTACAGTACGGTATGGAAAATCTTACGAAAGATTATCAACTTCTATCGGTACAAGATCAGCCGTATACAGGAGTTACTGTACCCCGACCATGATAAGCGATTGACTTTTGCTCTCACCTTTCTTGCCAGAATGGAGGTGGATGATGCTTGGCTGTGATGGATGATCTTATGGGGAGACGAGACCCATTTTTACCTGAATGGAACTGTTAATACCCAGACTGCCGAACTTGGGATGACAAATCACCACATGCAGTCACAGCAATTCCCTTACATTCGCCAAAGGTAACTGTTTGGTGTGTGTTCACAGCGGAATATATCGTTGTATGAGATAATACCATTCTTCTATGAGATATGTACCATTATTCTATGAGATATGTACCATTATTCTATGAGAACATTACCCTGACAGGACCGGAAACCTGTTCTGTTACCGGAGAGAAATATCGCCACATGTTGAACAGCTTTGTTATTCCGGCACTTCAGCAAAGACAATGCCTGGGGAAATCATTTTCATGCAAGATGGAGCCCCTCCACACGTTGCTGTACGGGTGCAACAGATGCTACGACAGAAATTCACAACAGAAAGAGTCATTAGCCGCTACTTTCCAACTGCATGGCCACCTCGGTCGCCTGATCTTACCTCATGCGACTTCTGGCTATGGGGTTATCTTAAGTCCAAGGTCTATCAACGAGTGGTCCAGGACCTGGCTACGTTAAAGGATAACATATCACGGACTGTACGGGAGATTCCTGCAGACATGTTACTTTCTGCTGTTGTGCATACTGTGCACAGAATGCAATATGGGGTCCCCAACAACGGCAGCCACATTGAACCTCATTTGAATGCAAAATAAAAGGTAATTTCCGTATAATTTGCATTTGTTAACACTCTATTTTCTATTACACAGCGCCAAATATTCCCCTAGCGGTGACTTTTGGAACTAATTTTTTTTCGCGTAATCCTTCGTCTCCCGTCTTGTTTAACCTTCCTACAAAATGTGGCGTCATTCTCGCAAGTAGATCGCGCTACAGAACACTGTGAGCACTGTCAGTTTAATTATGGCAACCCGTTATATAAACCCTGCTGGTCCGCAGTCAGTTAGAGTGTGTCTCTCATCGAGTGTGTGTGTGTCTCGTCTAGAGTGCGAGTTAGTCAGTATCGAGTTGGTGCGCCTCGAGAGTGCGAGATAGTGTCTCGAGTCGATCGAGTTGACAGCCGGGCAGCGAGTGCCGAGTGGGTCGTCGAGTGCACCGAAGAAGTCTGTTAGTGTATCGCGGTTAGTGCATCGTCGAGAGAGCGTGTTGAGCTCCGGGAACGACTGAACGGAAGAGTCGGGACCTGTGCTCTGAAGTGTCGTCGAGTGCATCGTTACTTGTAGCGTGGAGAGTCTCGAGAGTACGTGGAGTTCGGAGAACCACCAAGCAGAGTCGGGAGCTGTACTCTAGTGCTTTGCCGTGAAGCTGTCTCCACCGTGATAGTCTGATAACCTGGAACTGTGTCGCTGATCGTGTCAGCGTATTTATAGTAGCTCATCGACGACTGTAAACGTGTTTAGGAGCTGTCCTGACAATACTGGCCAATAAAGTGCGTTTCGATACTTCGTCAAGTGTCGGCGTTATTCACTCCAAATCCACACGAATCCCGTACGAACGTGAAGGAAGAAAATAACGTAACAACTGGTGGAAAAAGAAAAGAAAAACTGTAACAATATGCTTACATAGATGCATAGTTCATGATATATGCTTACATAGCTCATAATATATGCTTACATATTTCATAATATATGCTTACATAGTTACATAGTTCCTGACAGACATAGTTCATAGTGCATGTTTATATACAAGTAGTTCATAATACATAGATCTTTCATATACGTGCTTACATAGTTCATACATATACATGCTTACATAGTTCATACATATACATACTTACATAGTTCATAATATATTGAGCGTGTTACATAATACATAATAGTTCATAATATATTGAGCCTGTTACATAATACATACATAGTTCATAACATATTGAGCCTGTTGCATAACACATACATAGTTCATAATAATTCTCATTGGCCATAATACATACATGTTTCATAATATATACAGTGGGCCATAATACATACATATTTCATAATATATATAGTGGGCCATAATACATACATGTTTCATAATATAAACAATTAAAAAAGAGAGAGAGAGAGATTGACTGGGAACTATTCCACGCTGCACAAATCTGTTCCCAGTTCCTCCAGTTTCTTCATTATCTTGCACATTTTGCTGCGAAATTTGTCAAATTTTGTCAATTTCTAGCTTTAGTCTAGTTTTACATTTCCTGTAAAGTTGGCCCTAAGAACAGAAGAAGTGTATAGTTTAACGTTACAAAGATTTTAGAATTTAAAGTCTTAAACAAGATTGTTTAGAAACCTTTAATTTTCGACTATTTAAAGTCTGATCGGGAGTTATGTAAGAATTATGTTAATCTTATTAACAGTTAAATTTTGAGTTAAACTTCCTTTCCTATTTCTTCTTAATTTCAGCTTACCTCTTCCGACCAGAGCGTAGTTTTAGAATCACGTTTGAATGCAAATTGAGGAAGAGCGGTATTTAACCTCGAAGTTCTACTGTCTTAGGGAGATAGAACCAGAGATTCTGGCTAGCACGCGTTCGCCTTTTTAGGCTACTGTCTCTTAAGTTATTATTACGCTCGGCCGTACTTTAGACCCTTGATAGCTTCGCAGTCAATTAGCGTTAAGGAGCCAACTCAGTTAGAAGCTTGATAGCTTCGGCTATAGCTTTTTAGTTAAGTTTAGTTCTTAGTCTCTTAAGTTCAAGCCCGAATGTCGGCGTTATTGTATAATTCCAAGACGGAGTTCTGCTACACCTGATTGGAACAATAAAGGGTTATTTCACCCTTCTATCTTGTTGTTCTCTGTCACACGAACTCAAGCGATTATTCGCTTATCAGTTCTTAAGATTCTCCATATTCAACTGTAACCTGAAGTACACAGTACAGAATCTTTACAAGGTTATCAAATTACCTTTTCAGAAGTATCTTTTTCTTTTATCTGAGAAATGCAATAACATTTAACAATACTTACCTGAAAAAATTAAATTGTTTGCTGTGTGTTTAAATTATACAAGGTGATCCAAAACCTTTGTGCATCAAACTTTCAGCAATTGCAGAAGTTCCAGAATGGATGTAAATGGTCAATTCTTTCAATGGATGGTACCCCTATACTTTTACAAGTAATATATCGATTGAAATTTATTTCATTTGCAGTTTAGAATGTTAGCTTTAAAAACCATTTGTTTGGTGGAAGACGTGTAAGGATCTTAAGTTTTACTAACGTTTATTTTATTTTAAATCTTTACTATCACTTCTTATTTTCTACTTCCGGCCAGAATTATAAGCGTGAAGGTTTTATGCAAAGTTTGTCTGGCGAACGCCAAGTATTTAAGTGTGGCCTTTTTGCCAAGCGAAAGAGAGGAAGCAGTGAGTTCGAAGCAGGCCGCTTACCTTAGAAGTTACGCAGTTGCTATTTGCCTTCCAGGCCAGAGGTTTTAATCCTCTTGATAAATTAAACATATTGTAGTGTTCACAGTCTCTGTGCTACATACGCTTCCTGTTATTATAAGGCCAATCTTCCACGTGTATTATTCTAAAGTTAAATTAGAGTTTAGTTTTATTTTTTAGAATTTTACGTTAGACCCCGAGTGGTGGGTCAGTGTATTCCGAAGTACGGAAGTTATTGTATATAGAGAAAAATAAAGGGTTTTGTATACCCTTCGTCTGTATCCTGTCTACTTACCACATTTAGTGAACATAGCTTTAGTAAGCTCTCTGTTCCGAGTCAGGTCCTTATATGTTCCCGAAGAAGGTTAGAAGGAACATTGAACCTGATAGTGGCGCCCGACGAAGAAGAATAACCATGGCCGAGTTTCAAGAAGAACCTGTGCTGCCTGCAGAAACGGCTCAGAATCCAGAAATGCCAGCTGCCGCCCTGGAAGGATTCGGTTACATCGTCCAGACCATGCGCGCTTCGATGAAACCAGAAGCAACATTTAGTGGAAACTCACCGGTAACCAGTTTTTTGGAAAAATTGGATGACCACTTCATGCTCTACCCCGTGCACGAGTTTCAAAAAGTTACCTTAGCTACCAGCGCTTTGAGGGGCCAAGCGCTTAACTGGTTCAAATGTATCGGCAGAAGTCTCTTGGGTCAAGCAGGAAGTCCCACCTATACTTACGAGAATTTCAAGACTGCCATAGTAAAAGCCTTCCCTGTTGTAAGGGATCGTGCGAAATTAGAAACGGAACTTTTCAGTATATATCAACAAAGAATCGAAAACCTCTCGAGCTTTATTTTAAGAAAAATTCACGTTTTCAAGCTCTTGTATGGAAACCGTCCGGTTCCTGAAATAATTCAAGTGATTTTGCCGAGGTTACTACCCCAAGTGCAAGACTTTATTGAATTAAGAAATCCGACTACACTGAAAAAGTTATTTGAGCTAGCAATCCAGTTTGAAAGTAGAAGAACGGCGGACGTCGAAAGAAGACGCCAATATCAACAGCGAAACCAATTTGGTACGCCAAGACTACAGCAAACTCAAGCATACGGCTACGGAGAAAAGGCGAATCAGTGGGCAAGGAAACCCGAGCATTCAAAAACAGCCGGCGAACGTCGACAGTTCAATAGCAACCCAGGAAAAAAGTCTCAAGGCCAGGGGAAAAAGAAGGAAAGCACGGAAAGGAAAAATAATTTAAACTAAAACGGATTTCTGCTGACGGGAGGGTGCGGAAATCCGAAGGCCACGAAAACCCCTCTTCCTACAAGTTAAATACAGTAATGGTGAAAAATTTGACTCTTCCGAAGATCGAATTCTTGGTGAATAATATCCCAGCCACCGCACTCCTGGATACCGGCGCGCAGTGTTCCTGTGTGGCAGAAGAGTTTTTTAGGAAGTATTTTCGCAAATACCGCATATATAATGCGGATAATACGACAGTGTTAGCGGCGCAAGGAGAAAAATGTAAGTGCGTAGGTAAAGTACCTTTGTATATCCGTATCAAGGACGAACAAATAAAGGTGATGTTTTTTATAGTAAAGAATCTGCAAGCACATTTAATTTTAGGAATAGATTTTCTTTCAGAAGCCCAAGCTACGCTGGATTTTAATGAAGCGTCCCTTAAGCTGACAATGAAACCAGTTCGTACTGAAAACGCTGAACCGCCGATGTTAAAACTTGACCACCTGCCTAATGACGAGCAAGATAGAATCCGACAAGTGGTAAGTGAATTTGCTTCGTTATTTAGTGATAGTCCAGGATTTACTCAGGTTACTAACCATAGTATTGACACCGGAGATGCAATGCCAGTTCGCCAAAAACCATACCGGTATGATAAGAATAAGGAAAAAATTATAGAATGGCATATTACCGATATGCTACGTAAAAAGATCATAACGCCCATCTCAAGTAGTTATGCTAGCCCGGTGGTTTTATGTAAGAAAAATAATGACTATCCTTTGGAGCATCCAAAAAGGTGGAGATTCGCTATTGATTACCGTAAATTAAATTCCATAACGAAATATCCGGTATATCCGTTACCGATCATAGAAGAAATTTTAAGGAACATAAAATGAACCAAATTTATGACGACTTTAGACTTAACGACTGGTTATTTTCAAATAGGGGTGAGGCCTGAGGACGTGCCTAAGACTGCTTTTATAACCAAGTCTGGCACTTATGCATTTTTGCGCATGCCGTTTGGCCTTTCAGGGGCCCCGGCAACATTTCAGCGATGCATGGACATTGTGTTAAGACCTGTTCTTGGAAAGTCCACATTTATCTATTTAGACGATATCATTATTACTAGTGATAATCTCGACCAACATGTACAGGATTTAAGACAGGTGTTTTCTTTATTAAATGAGGCCGGTCTAAAAGTTAATGTCGAAAAGTGCAAATTTGCAGCCCCTGAATTAAAATATTTAGGTTACAAAATATCGCAAAAAGGGATCGAGACAGATGAATCAAAAATAATCGCTGTACAAAAGAATCCGACTCCAAACACGGCAAAGAAGCTCTCTTCTTTTCTAGGACTTTGTTCATATTACAGGTCCTTTATAAAAGATTTTGCGGCTATCGCTGAGCCATTGTTAAAATTAAAAATGAAAAAGGCAAGATTCTCGTGGACGGCCGAAGCCAATAGTGCTTTCGAAAAATTAAAACAAGCATTAACGCAAGCCCCCGTGTTGAAATTTCCTGAAAAGGATGAAAATTTAGAAATTTCAGCGGATGCTTCGGATTATGCGGTAGGAGCGGTACTTTCGCAAAATCAGCAGCCCGTGGCATTTTTTAGCCGAACTTTAAATCAAACACAAAGAAACTATTCCGCGACCGAGAGAGAGGCACTTGCAGTTCTGTTAGCAGCGCAAAAGTTCCGAGTCTATTTTGGAAAGGCGCCAATAACAGTGTATTCTGATCATGCGGCGGTAACTAGATTGTACTCAGGGGAAAATTTATCCCCAAGGTTAATAAGATGGGCACTCAAGCTGCAAGAATATAATCTGGTAATCAAGCATACCCCCGGAAAGGAAAATATCGTAGCAGATGCCCTATCACGAATTAAATTAGACGAACAGGGTAATACCGTAAAAGTTGCAATGCTTACAGCGTGTACAATAAATTCCCGAGAAACTGTAATAACAGAACTGGGTAAGGATCCTGAGTTTGGAAGTATTTATGAGTATTTGAAGGATCCTGAAAATTTTAGCCACCAAGATATTGTGGCGATAAGAAATAGAGCGGCCCATTACGAACTAATAGATGGTCTATTATTTTATACAAAAACTACGAATTTCGACCTGTTATCCCAGCTAGTCTTAGATAAATATCCTGCAAGAGCTCCATGACAGCCCTTTAGCTTCTCATGCTGGTATTCGAAAAACTATCCAACGCGTACGCGAGGCAGTCTACTTTCCTGAACTGCAAAAGTTAACAAGGGCGTATGTCCAGTCCTGCCCAACATGTCAAGCAGTTAATTATATTAACTTCCGCCCGGTCGGGTTTCTAAATAGTATTAAATCCGAATTTCCAAATGAAATAATTGGCATCGATTTATTGGGCCCTTTCCCAAAAAGTCATTTAAATAAAAGTCGCTATCTCCTTGTTATGGTTGATCATTTTAGTAAATGGACCGAAATTGTTCCCTTAAAACGAGCCTCCGCGAAATTAGTTACCGATTCTATTTTAAATAAATATATTTTAAAATACGGGGCGCCCCTAAAAGTTATATCGGATAATGGTCCTCAATTTGTAAGTAATATATTTGAAGACATGTGCCAAAAACTGGGCATACGTCATTTAAAAATGGTCCCGTATCGGCCGCAATCAAATATAGCGGAACGGGTCAACAGAAATATAGTGAAAATTATCCGTAGTTATGTTAAAAATTTTCATAAAAGCTGGGATAACTATGTCAATGAATTTGCTTTCGCCCTTAGGACCGCAAAACATGATACAACGGGCAAAACTCCTGCTGAGTTATTTCTAGGCAGAAAGATTATAACACCGTTAGATAAATTATTTTATGTGCAACATAGAGCCCCAGAATTTAAAATGGGTGATATAGAAAAACTAATAAAAGAAGCAAAAAAGAATACGGAAGTAGCACAAAGAAAACAGAAGTTGTATTATGATTTGAAACGACGGGGAGTAACTTATAAAGTAGGGGATGAAGTTTTAAAAATTAAGCATTCACTTTCTTCAGCACCAGAAGATAAAACTGCCAAATTTTTTCCACGATTTGAAGGACCATATGTTATAGAAAAAATAACTCACGCTGTTGTATGGTTAAAAGCCAGAAATGGTGAAACCTGTTCCGCAAACATTGATCAAATTAAGCCCTACTTCAATCGTAATAAAATGAAAATCTTTTCAGATCTTTTGCAGGATCTGGGACGGCAGACACCGCAGGTACAAGTTCCAGAGGTGGAAAAACGACAAGTACAAGGGCAAGCCAATGAGAGACAGAAACAAGTGAAAAGAAAATTGCCCCGCGGAAAAACTGAAGGTAAAAAGAAAAAGAAGCCGTTCCACCGTCCAAAAAACAGAGTTCACGAACACCCCCAGAGTGAAGAAGGGAGAAGGACGACGTATGTGGAAAAGACCGGGAGAAAGGACGGCAACTATAACCCGGCTGTGAAACGGAAGATTGACTCATCCGACAGAACTCTCCGCAGCAAAAGTCGCCGAACTGCGGAAGGGCCATCAGCGGCGGAGGAAAAAGTACAAGAAAAATTTGAACGGCCAACAACGAGGTCCAAGCAGGATCACGACAGAAGTTTCCCGGTTCCACCAAGACCAGCTGCCTTCAAACGGCCAAGACCACAAGCAGAGCACAAAAGGAAGATGTTCAAGGGTGGCCGTAGTGGTGAAAAACGGAAGCTTCCAGAGGAAAGCACTGAAGGGCGAGCCCGTACAAGAAGGAGGATCAACCAAGCTACGGTCTGCAGCACCTTTAAAGACTGGGCCCAGAAAAGGATGTCTGAATATTACAAAGATAAGTAAAATTTTATGTTACTTTACAAACTTAAGTTAATCTTTCATTCTTACTGCAAGTGGCAGATTTCAAGAAGTTTTACCTCATGCGAGGTCTACCTTTATCGCCAAAAGGGCGAGAAATGAGTTGTGACCGATTTTCTTATTATGTTTTTCAATTACTCGCGCGTAAAACTAAAGTTGATGTATAATAGCGTTGTATAAAGACTTAAATATTGTAAAAAGTTATTGTATAAATTTTATTTAAAACATTCTAACAAGAAAGAAGTTTTAGTCTGAAAGACTTTTTGAAATGTAGTATTATTTCAATGTAGAAAGAATTGGCACTTGCTTTGAAAAGAATAGAAGTTAACAATGTACTACTAATGTATGTTTTCAAATGTGTAAAATTAACGGCATCTTGATATGTTCTTGTATACATGTGAACTGTTATTTTGAATGTTTAGAAATACCGTGATATGGTAAAAGTGAAAGTAATGTTAAAAATTTGTTATTCGTGTGACTGTAAAGATTAAATCATGGTGAATATGTGTTAAAGGTTGAATGATGTAGTTAGGCTCTCTGACGCTACACTTTAGAGTTAGCCACTTTCAGAATAGTACCTCAGGGTCTAGAGTTGAAATTAGGGTGTGTTAAGAGGTCTCGTATGTTGAATTTTAACACGTTAGTGTTTTGATTGTAGGAGGAAGTGTTGAACACATAGACAGAAACACATTCATGTTTGGTGTTTTTACAACACATGTCAGAGAGCACGGGGAGAGATAATTAAAATAGTCATGAATGAAATAAGAATGTTAAGAAAAGTATATTTTATATGTTATTTGCAATGTCATTGTGTAACATTTCATTAAACTAGTTTTCCTTCCAGATCTCTTGAAGGAACCAGAATTGAATAAAAGCTCCTGGTTAGATGCAGTACAGATGAAAAAAAGATTGTTGTATATCCTTGGAGCTGCTATTGTAACAAATTTCTTTCTTTTAAATTTTCTAGTTTCTAACGAAGTTATGTTTGTAAAAGGTTGGCCTCGCGTTAGATTCTACAGCTAAAAGTTTTCAACAAGGTCGTTTTAGACCTCAGTTTCAAACTAATTAACTCTGGCGGGAAGTATGTAAGGATCTTAAGTTTTACTAACGTTTATTTTATTTTAAATCTTTACTATCACTTCTTATTTTCTACTTCCGGACAGAATTATAAGCGTGAAGGTTTTATGCAAAGTTTGTCTGGGGAACGCCAAGTATTTAAGTGTGGCCTTTTTGCCAAGCGAAAGAGAGGAAGCAGTGAGTTCGAAGCAGGCCGCTTACCTTAGAAGTTACGCAGTTGCTATTTGCCTTCCAGGCCAGAGGTTTTAATCCTCTTGATAAATTAAACGTATCGTAGTGTTCACAGTCTCTGTGCTACATACGCTTCCTGTTATTATAAGGCCAATCTTCCACGTGTATTATTCTAAAGTTAAATTAGAGTTTAGTTTTATTTTTTAGAATTTTACGTTAGACTCCGAGTGGTGGGTCAGTGTATTCCGAAGTACGGAAGTTATTGTATATAGAGAAAAATAAAGGGTTTTGTATACCCTTCGTCTGTATCCTGTCTACTTACCACATTTAGTGAACATAGCTTTAGTAAGCTCTCTGTTCCGAGTCAGGTCCTTGTATGTTCCCGAAGAAGGTTAGAAGGAACATTGAACCTGATAGACGGAGATGAGTTTTTCTTAGATAGAACAAAATTTTGTGATTCAGCATTACTTTGCAACGCATTCTTACGAAAATATTGTTAGAGATCTCCTCACATGTTCGTCAACTTAATTAGGCAATAATTTTCTGATCTCGAGAGAGTGAGAACGTATGCTATAAAAAATGAAGTGGCCACCCATATCTTCTGAGTTAGGACAAAGTAGACGAAATCATAAATAAAATGTTGTCACCACCAACAAAGAGTGTGAGGTTGATGGCATCACAATCAAAATGCATTGCGAAGTAATGCTTAATCAAAGAAATTTGATCTGCTTGGGTAAATCTCATTTTCATCTTACACTAAAACAAACGGTTTGTAAAACTAACAGCATACACTCCAAATAAAATTTCAAGTGACATATTATTTGCAAAGTATAGGGATATATCTTACTATTCCATTCATCCATTTTGGATCTATTTTAGAATATCCGCAACTTATATTAAATATATCTCTGTTCTGGAATTTCCATAATTTTTTAAAGTCTGATGCAGGCAACTTTTGAATCACCTGGTATAATGAAATATAATATAAAAGAAATTTTTCTAATATCAGAGTTGAAAATAAAAAGTCCTTTTTATTGAATATCAAAGAGGAATTACTATGAATTCAGTAAATAACCTAATAATAGTATATGCCTTATATTATAGTATTATGTGTACTGCACAGGAAACTGAAAATACGCTTTGAAATTCATACCTAAATGAATAAAAATATTCACAAATGGTCTATTAGTTGCTAAAAGTAAAAATAGAACTAAAATTTCAGGTTTCATATGAAGCAGTAAATTTTAAGTTTATAGATTACATAAAAATTATGTATGCAGATCAAAGTAACTCATATCATGAAATTTTACTTTGAGAATATGCAACTTATTCTGTTTCAGATAAAGCTTTATCTGGTTTTGTTAACCAGTTTCAATCATAAGAACGCACTTCAGAAATAATAGCACTTTTATCATAATTTTGACGCAAGAAAATGCATTCATATTTTGTTTTCTCACACCTTATCTCAGAAGCAAGTTATGGTTTCATTGAATTCCATACACAGACTTTTAATTATTATGTAATCATGGCGGAATTACCTTACTATTAGTTTTTTATATTAAAAATAAATTATTAACTTAAAACTGATAAATTTCACATCAGAAGAAGGAATAAGAGGTGCAACTGGTGACTATATGTCAGGGCAGTAGCAAAGATAAAAAAAACTTTTTTTATATAAAAGTTTTAAACAAAAACACAGCACTTATTCATTATTTCCTCACAAATTATTACTTTCTGAAGTTCTTGGTGTCATGAATCATACTTTTATTTCTCTTCCCTCGTTTATTCTGTAATAAGTTTTTGACTTTCCGCCCTTTTTTTCTTTCTGTGAATTACCTGGAAATCCCAGAAACATATCGGTCGTTCCTGGGATTCCCAGCAATGCATCAAAATTTGAAAAAAAATCTAATAATTAGCTGTTTTTAATTGATGTCAATAATAATTACTTAATATAGTGATATTCATAAATTCCAAAATTTACACTCCTTTATACGTAGGCTGATCCAAAAAAAAGTTTACAAGCAAAAGCATTTGAAACGTAATAATTGTGGAGCGAATATTTCCACCCAGGGTGGTTGACAGATGGCGCTAGTTGTCATACAGCGGTTCTACGAGTAAGTAGCGTCAGTACGCAAACGCTTAAGAGCGACAGTAATGGCACGACGTCTAGAAAGTGGTCTCGCATAGAGGTGCGAGCCGTAATTCGATTCTTATGGACCAAGAATGTGGCCGCATCCGAAATTCACAGACAAATCGTTGAGGTATACGGGGACAAAGCAATGAGTAGACAACAGGTAGCGAAATGGTGTCGTTCTTATCAAGCGGGCAGGGAACATGTGGAAAACTGCAATATGGAAGCGAGCGGCCGTCCAAGTTCTTCAAGGACGGATATCAACACGGCACGTGTTGAAGAAATCATCCAAAGGGATCGACGAGTAACCGTGCGTGAGATTGCCTCAGAGTTGGACCTGAGTTATGGTAACGTTCAGCGTATCGTAACTGATGAGTTGCGATATTCCAAAGTTTGTTCCCGTTGGGTTCCACGTGCTTTGTCCGCGGAGCATAAGGCCACTCGAATGATGTGCAGCCTCACATTTCTTCAGCGATACCATTCAGACGGCCAACACTTCACTGATCGCATCGTTACCGGTGATGAAACATGGCTTCATCACTTCACCCCCGCATCCAAAAGAGCCACGATGGAGTGGAAACACACTGGATCACCGACGAGGAAGACGTTTAAGGTCACACCCTCTGCAGGTAAAGTGATGGCAACAGTTTTCTGGGATACGACTGGTGTTATCCTAATCGAGTTATTTGGAGCGTTGCCATACCATTAAGGCCGATCGTTATTGTGCCACCTTAACGAAATTACGTAAAGCCATCCAACGCAAACGGCCTGGATTGCTGAGCAAAGGCGTCATTCTTCTGCATGACAATGCCAGGCCCCATACAGCTCGCCAGACTCAGGGATTGCTGCAAAGGTTCAAGTGGGAGGTCTGGAATCACCCCTCCCATACAGCCCCGATTTGGCTCCAAGTAACTATTTCATTTTTCCGGCGTTGAAGCGATACTTATTCGGAACACGGTTCACCTCAGACGATGCAGTGAAAATAGCTGCCGAGAAATGGCTCAATGAGCAGGGCCCTGATTACTACCAAGACGGGATAAACAAGTTGGTCGACTATGTGGTCTGGCGACTATGTGGAAAAGTGAAGGCCAGATGAGTCTCTTGATTCCCATTTGTATCTTGTTTCTATTGTTAATAAATACTTTTTCATTTGCCTTGTAAAATTTTTTTCGGTTCACCCCTCGTATATTAAGGTATAAAAGACAAATAAAGTTTATTAAATAATCATTTTAAAGTATGTTTTACAGAAATAAGCCGTCTATGTGTTTTTATCGCTAAGCCTAGTTCTTAGGTTTCTAATCAATTAGCCAGCATCAGAAAATGCCCTCTCAGCTTGAATTCATGCTTGCGGAATTGTTTTCTAAGCCTCAACCAGTTTTATAATATTTATAATCTTATGATTGATTTACTGTTGAGTCAAATAACTGCAATTCTTGCTTCATAATCTTGTTCAAGGGAGCACTCTTGCTAGTTGAACAATGTAGGACCTTTGTCTTTGAGTGGCTTGATTTTCCTAATTTCTCGTCAACTTTAAAAATTTTTCTTCCGAAGTTTCCGGACTCTCTTCTTCTCATTGCGAAGTGTTAAGACAATAATGCATCTTCCTCGAAAAAAAATCCTTCTCATAATTATTTTAGCTTATTGAATCAAAGAGTTTTTATTTTATTATAAGGTATTTGCTCCCTCTTTCCAGCACGTCTTCGTGGTGTAACGAATAATAACTCGGCGCGTATTAGAGAAATAATAGCAAACTCGGCGCGTATTAGAGAGGTCTAGGTTAAAGTCTCCGCAAGGGGACTGCACATTTTTCACTTCTCTTGCCTCAAAATAACCTAATGACCCTACGTCATAAACCTGAAAGATCAGCAATAACTGCAGCAGCACCATACTTTATACTATAATTCAGATTTTGCATTAATCCAACTAAACTAACATTGCGTGTCTCATTAAGAAAATTCTGATTTTTTGGGGTTTCAACTCTCCATTGATGAAAGCATATACTCCTTCGGCAGTTAGTCGAGTTCTGACTGCATAGTTTTTCCAGGACAATTTTTGCTGTCTTCTACAATTTCAGTCAGAATTTCAAATTCTGTATCAGCCAAAATTTGTTCTTCTTTAATATTAATTAAATCTTTTGAAATTTCTGATTTTATCTCTAAACATCTTTCAGGCGTAACCAGCAAACCATTGCACAGCCATTGTTTTGTTAACCATTGTTTTGTTATACAGCCAAACTCTGCTTTAACATAATTTTGTAAAATATTTTTCTTGAGAACTGATTTGGAGAATAATTTTACTATATCCCTTACATATTTATAGTTTTATTTATATTAGTTACAATTTTTTTTTCTACGTAAGTAATATGAAACATAACATCTGTTGCTTATTCCGCCTTCAAATTCTGAATCTAATGCTTTGTCTGAATATTCCCAGTTAGCTCACCACTTTTATCAATATCGCCTCCATCTTTTTCATTTTATATATCTTCTATCTCAACAGTGCTTTTTTCCCAAATCTACTCTTTTCTTATAAAGGACATCACTAACGGGCAGGGATATGGCGTCTGCGTACCATAGGGGATACTCATTATTTTTCTAAACTTTGCCATTATAATTTGCCACATGCAACTATGCATTTTTCAGTTGGATTCCAAATACCTTTCGTTAAACCTCTACTGCTTTAACGCAAATTTCCGTTGAAAAAGGTCGACCAATTCTTAACATTCCTAAATTAAAGAATAAACTTTCATTGAAGTCAACGTTAATGTTTAACAAGTAGGACTTGCTTTCATAGCATAAATTAAAACCAAACTCCTAACAAACTGGGCGCACCAGCGGCCGAGCGGTAGAGTCGCTGAACAATGGTAATTTGGTCCGAGGCTCGAATGTCGCGAACTGTCCGGCTGCGTGGGCGTTTTCGTGGTTTTCCTCATGTGTAACGTGTATACAAGCCAGTTTCCCTTATAATTTCATCCTCATAGGTAGATAGCGTTCAAGGCTTTTCCATAACAAAATAAACCAAACGAAATCTAACAGATGGGAGTGAATTATCGCTGCGTGTGAACTTAACGACAAAGAATTGGGAAAGTTTAAACAAACTTTTTTTTTTTTTTTTTTTTTTGCTAAATCAGAACTCTGGACATAAATGCACGATTCGTGCTTACAAATCAGTGAGGCACTTGCGGCGGTATAACTTAAAGAAATAGTAAATTCAGATTTTTTAAATTAAAACTAATAATCTAGTCTAATAGCCTAGGGCAACACAAAGGATTTAACGCGAAGTTGGTTCAAAACTTCTTCCCGGCGTAACAATTTAAATATCGGCAACTAGAATGCAGAGCCGAATAATGCAGTTTTATCTGAGCTAGCCCAAACCTAGTAACATGGCCTCCAGAGGTAGCACAATCTGAATTAAACTCCCAAAACCTTCCTTTAAATACTATCTCTTTCTACCTCATTTACATTCTAGTAGGGAAACGGAAAATAAAGTAATAGTAAAGATCTGAAACAAATAACCGGTTAGTAAGAAATAATAGTTCATATGTTTTTAAGGGTTGTGTACTCATCAAGCCCCAAGCTACAAAGTAAAACTTTGATGAAATTTTATTTGTAACTTGAGATTTAATGACATCATATTGTTTATAAATAAGCTTCATAACATCCCTGTAGTTTTTTTAAGGCACGTACTTAATTTATATTATTATAGTTCATAATGCTGCGGATCTGCACGTTTGTTCCCGGAAATTCCCAGGAATACAAAAAGTTTGAAAATCGTACGATTTCCTGGGAATCCAGGTTCCCGGAAAAGAATCCCTGCAGGTACATAGGATAGATGCAAATTCTGAAAACAATTTCGGGAAGTAAGCAATAAAATCATGCACAATGAAAAAAAACTTTTATGATTCTTGTTAGATTCAAAATTACAATTGCAGAATAATTCCTGTCTTGTCTGCTTTTGTTAAAAATATTGAATTCAAAGACAGATTGCTTTATAATGCAGGCTAATTATAATTGAATTGTACTTTGACAGAAATGAAATCATTTGCCCATGTTTCAGGATTATTGTATATGTAGCCTTCGTTTGGGGAAAGAATTTCTGGTTGTTACATACAAAATTACATCACAAAAAATATCATTCGGAAATTTTTAATAATAAGTTAAAATTTGTTTTTAAGCCTCCCCTCCTTCTTCCCTTCCAAGGAAATAGCCTAAGAATATTTTAAAACGAAAACGTAGTCATACTTTTTTTTGTGGACATTGTTCTGCCATTGCTTGTTGTAAGGTATTCATTTCTCAAAAAAATAAAGTAAAAAGATAACATAAAGAATTATATTTAATTTTGCACAGATTAATTGTTTCCATTGAAGATGAGAACTTTCTGTCCAAACTGCCTCTGCCTCTGAAATTTTGTCTTTTTTCCCAATAATAGTTAGTCTCGGATTAAAAATTTTGGTACTATTCGGTTTCGAGGGCCGTAAAAAAATTGCAGAGAAAATGTACGCGCAAAAGCGCCAAATCCAGCAAACGCGCCAGCGTACGCGCTGGGCGCGTTTGCTGGATTTGGCGCTTTTGCGCGTACATTGGATTTGGCGCTTTTGCTGAATTTGGCGCGTTTGTCTAGCGTACGCGCTGATTTCAGTTTGCGTAAGTTTATATAGTTCTATATTTCTTAAGACGCCATTGAAATACTAGTTTAATTTTTAAATCCTTTTTTGATTTTAAATCCTTTTTTTTTTTTTTTTTTTTTTTTTTTGATATCCTATGGATTTAACAATTTGGGAATTGCCCATGACGAAAAGTCGGCAATAGAATTTTGGGTAAAGTGCAGAATCACCCACTGCTTGACGCGTTTTTAAGAATTGCACATACTCGGTATCCATATGCACATCGACTTATTTTCACTTAAAAAAAAATCCTAGAATAGCACAAAAATGGCATTGCGCACACCGTTGACTATATCTGTGTACACATCGACTTATTTTTACTTAAAAAGTAAAAGAAAATTGATAAAAATCCAATTGTTTTTACCCTTGTAAAATGCGGCAAACAAATAAGTGAGCGATTCTGCACTTTACTGAGAATATTTTCAAAGAAAATGCATCATTCATAATAGAAAATTACGTTTGAACAACCAACGAGATGAAATTATGCTTTAGCGATAAGTCGGTAGCGAAATAGCGATGCAGGCATCCATTCAGTTATGTTTAGCAATTTTTATATACATTATAATAATGATTTGAAATAGTTATTTACTCTTATGCTTCGATTCTGTCATGTTTTGCCTTTTTCATATAAATTATAATAATAAAAAAGTATTATATGAAATTAACATTTCATCTAAATTAAAACATCAATCTTAAATAGTTATTTACTATTATACTTCCTTTCTTGACGCAATTATTAGGGTTGCCGCAATTATTTTTGGCAGCATTGGCATCAACAATAATTTGGCGATTTTTTACGGCCCTCGAAACCGAATAGTACCAAAATTTTTACTTAAATGAAAGCCCACTAACCTGGTGACTTTGATACTTTAGTGATGCCAGATTGTCGGATTAAACGAGTACAGTATCGTGAAATATTTTCCCCTCTTTTTCTCCAATATTTAATTCAGCTATTCCAGAATTGGTTCATTTTTAATATTTTTTATCCATTCAATAATTTTTTGAAAGCATTATCAATGAAATTATTAATGTTCGAGAGTAAATATTTTCTTTCCAATATTAATAATTTACTTCCAGCCGGGTTCAAAAACTAAGAATATCTGGACGAGGAATCTTCAATATTACTGCCTTCCAAGATGGAATTTTCCTTCAATGCATAAAAAATGAAAGTATAATTTTGAATTCTATAATTGCCGATAGATGGCAGTAGAGTTTATTGCATATGTTTAATTTGCATCGTTATTTTATGCATCTAGACAATTTAGTTTTCTTTTCGTGCTCACCAATAAAAACTGTATTGATATTACTCTCTGTTTACATAAATTTGCTATCTATTCTGATTTTTCGGATTATTGAACGTTTTCTTCATATGGTATTTGGCCACACATTTTTATCGAACTTTCTCTTAATGTTATGTAATTTGGATGTTTTCAAGGTGCGAAAATTTTACCTTTTTTATTGGACTGAATACTGCAACAGGATTTTTTGAATCTTGCGCGGATGAAATATTATATTTAGATTTTGAAGTTTTGAATAAATCCATCACCTACAGTTTGGATCGACGCCGTTAGCTTTGGTGTAAAGTATGGTGATTTCCTATAGTGTTTTACCACTAGTCCTCGAATTCCATATCACAGGTTATGTTCTTACTGCATTAATATAAATATTAACAAGACATAGTGCACAATAAAAATTAAGCTTTATTTCGGAACTTTGCGCACACTCCCCGACAGCCGGCCTGTCTCGCTCTGCTCGCTACTCGTAAGAAACTTCTCTAGGGTTGCCACACTTATCGGAGGGCGCAAGGCGCGCTCCTTATCGCCATCACCACAGAGTTTCCCCCCAGTTCCTTTGATGGCCATTCAAAGGAACGACATCGGGTTATGAAAATATCTCAGAGGATTCGTACTGTCGGGTATTTTTTTCATAATTGCAAAATTAGAATATAAAATTAGAAAAAATCAAAATGCAGTTCAATATATAACAAGGTAATGACACATATAATAAACATGAAATTACAAAAAATATGTTACGATATGAATTAAAAAAAAAGTTTTAAATTGTTATGTAAGAAGCAAGTTTCTTAGGGAAGTGAACATGTCTTCCCGATCTGGTGACAGTTTGTGTATTAGAGAGTTCGTTTGCAGATTTATTCTGCTGAACTGTCTTTAAGTCTTTATTTGTTTTCTGTTCAGGCAAATTAGAGTCCGAAAGCAAATAGGCTGGTTTCACACGGTCTATAGACACAGTAGATTTCAGACCGTTAATATCAATTGTGAAAGTTTTGTTCGTTCTAGAAAGGACTTTATGCGGACCTGTATATGGTTGGCACAGAGGTGGCTTTACTCTATCGACACGTAAGTATACATCCGTACATGACTTTAAGGTAGTATTTACGTAACACTTTTCTTGGCAATGTGCAGATGTTGCGATTGGATTTGATTGTTGCATTCTATGCCGAAGATTCGTTATAACTTGAGTGTCATACGGAGATATCTTAGATGACGTTATCATATTACTAGGCAGCTTGAGAGTTGTGCCGTACACCAGTTCAGCACAAGATGACTGTAGATCTTCCTTTACGGCTGTCCGAATACCAAGCATAACAATTGGTAGTGTTTCAGTCCAGTTATTGGTCTCGTGAGCCTTGAAAGAAGATTTTAAATGTCGATGAAATCGTTCAACAATGCCGTTGGACATTGGATGATAGGCTGTTGTTGTGATTCTGTTCGTACCTAAAATGCGCGTAAATTCTGCAAAAAGTGCGGATCTCATTTGAGAACCTTGGTCTGTAGTTACGATCGATGGGCAGCCAAAACGAGATATCCAACAGTTGAAGATGGCTCTGCAAATGGTTTCCGTTTTCATATCCGGGATGGGAATGGCTTCAGGCCATCTGGAGAATCTATCTATTAGAGTCAAAAGGTACACGTAGCCTTCTGATGGAGGTAACGGTCCAACGATATCCATATGGATTTCTGAAAAACGTGCATCAGGAAGAGAGAATGTGCCCAGAGGTGCTTTAGTATGCCTAGTAATTTTCGATTTTTGGCAAGATTCACAGGATTTCACCCAATTTTTGATATGACGTTTCATATCGGGCCATACATAACGAGAACAAATAAGCTTCGCAGTAGCTGCAATTCCTGGATGTGACAGATTATGCAGATGATTAAAGATGAGTCTGCGAAAGGAATTCGGAACAAATGGACGAGGAATGTCCGTTAATATGTCACAAAGAATATTACCATCAGAATATTGGCACGGTTTAAAGTCCAGTTTCAAAGATGATGTGTTGTTTTTGAGAAGGTCTTGTACCTCCGGATCATGCCGTTGAGCTTCCGAAAATTTTTTAAAATCCAAAAATGGAGATTTTGTTATGGAATCAATTTCGATTCTCGAAAGAGCGTCAGCAACGACGTTTTTTGAACCTTGCTCATGCCTAATATTAGTAGAGTACTGAGAAATAAAATCTAAATGGCGCAATTTTCGAGGTGAACATACATGAGGTTTCTGTTTAAAAGCGTATATTAACGGTTTTTGATCTGTATAAATTATAAAATTTCTACCCTCTAACATGTGTCGGAATTTCTTAATTGCAGAATAAATAGAAAATAATTCCCTATCGTACGCGGACCATTTCTGTTGACTTTTATTGAGTTTCATAGAGAAAAATGCTATAGGTTCCCATGTTTGTTGAGACAACTGCATAAGTGTGCCGCCTATTGCGACGTCTGAGGCATCTACCCAGATGCTTAGCTGGGCTCCGGGAATAGGGTGTCTCAAAAGGGTAGCCTGAGCAATGGCATTTTCTGCAGCAATAAAGGCTTGTTCAGCATTCTCGTTCCAATTTAATTGTGGGGAGGAATACTGAACACGAGAACGAGATTTCTTTTTATTAATGTAGAATTTGACTTGATTCACAGCATGAGAACACGAAGTAATATTTAAATGGTTTATTTAATAGGAAGAAATAAAAGTATATAAAGAAAAGTATATAAAGATGAAGTTAACGGTATGCAGGATTAACATAATGATGTAAAGGCATAACATCGAAAGCACAATTAAAGTTCATAAACTCTTGAAGACGTGTGAGCCGTCTGCTCACTTCTGCCATCCGCTCTCGACCAGGTCTCAGCGCTGTCTGGGATGATTCTTACTGCGCTGGGTGATGCTATAATGATGACGTCATAATCCTGGTATTCTAATTCAGCATTGGACGTTGATGACTTCCACAGCTTCGGCCAGCCTGAAGAGGCATCGTCCTCGATGTCTGTTGAACGGACATCACCATCATGTACCTGCAAAGATAATAACAAAAACAAAAAAAAGAAAGAAAAAAGAGTATCAGGTCCTTAGGCTTTGAGCTGATACACACATCAAATCAATTTGACCATGGCTTCATATGGTCAGCCGCAGTAGATATCAAATTTGGTCCTTCATGGCATCCTACTTTTTCGACTTCATATCTGTCATTTGATCGAACAGCTATGATTTTATACGGTCCATGAAATTTAGGTCGTAGTTTCAAACCAGTCCCATATTGAGTTCTCTGAATGGCTACCAAGTCGCCAATCTTGTATAGTTTCGGTTTCTTACGTTTCTTGTTGAATTGTTTACGATTCTCTTCTTGAATCCTCAAAATGTTGTTTTTCGCATCTTCTCTCATTTCATCACGTTCTTGCACAAATTGTTTTAGATATTCTTCATTCAATATTTCACTAATTCTCAAATCTTCTTTATTCTTCATTTTCGTGCCTATGAGAAGCTCAAACGGTGAATATTTCGTACTTCTCGTAGTCGTACTGTTGATTATTCTCTGAACATCTGAAACATATTTAAACCATTTCGTTGAATCTTCATGTGATAATTTTGACAAAACAGGAATCAAAATTCTATGAATTCGCTCAATTTGTCCGTTACCTCTTGGAATACCGGTAGTAATTTTGACATGTTCTATTCCTTCTTCAGTACAATACGCTGAAAATTCTTTCGATGTAAAGGCACTACCTCGATCTGAAATGATTCTGACTGGATTTCCAAATACAGTCTGTTGTTGCTTCAATTTTGAAATAACTTCTTGTGTAGTTGGTGATTTCACTGGATAGAACCAAGTAAATTTCGTAAAAGCGTCGACAACAGTTAGAATGTGTTGGTATCTCTTGTTCGTCGATGGAAGAGGTCCAATAAAGTCGATATGATACGTACTCAAGGGAACGTTTTCTTTCGGTACAGGATGAAGAAATCCTTCTGCTTTTCCTTGCTTCTTGTTGTACAGTATACATTCTATACAGTTAGCAATTACTTTTTCAACTTTGCATTTCAGTCTGGGAATATAGAATTCTTGCTCTACAGCATTCACAGTTTTATCTACAGCAAAGTGACCTTTTTTATGTACCTTCTGTATGATTTCATTCTGTAAGGATTCTGGCACTACTAGAAGATCTTTACCATTTTCAAATTTGTACAAAATATCATTTCTCACGAAGAATCCATTTTCTTCTCCCTTCTCAACTAAATTCTTGATTAACTTCACATGTTCATCTTCATTCTGTTGTTGTGCTAACCGAATCTTCTCAGTTACATCGGATGTGTATGATGTTAAAATTAAAGCATTTCTACTTAAAGCATCAGCATGTTTCATTTGGCTTCCTGAACGATGTACAATTTCGTAATCGAATTCTTCAATAAACATTGCCCATCTCGCAATTTTAGGAGTTAAATCTTTCTTATCTAAAGTTTTCTGAAACGCACTACAATCAGTTACAATTTTGAATTTAGTCCCTAACAAATAGTTTCGAAATTTCTTCAGAGCTTCTATTACTGCAAGGGCTTCTAATTCGTAACTACAGAGTTTCTCTTGCTGCGGTGAAGTCTTCTTACTCATATACTGGATTGGGTGATAATTACCATCATCAGACAATTGGAGTAATACCGCACCAAAGCCTTGACTACTAGCATCAGTATGAAGTTCTAATGGATATCCTTGCCTAAATATGTGTAGAACAGGTGCCTGAGAGAGAATTTCTTTCAATCTGCAAAAAGCTTCCTGTTGTTCGGAATCGAACTTAAAACCAATACCTTTTCTAAGTAAGTCACTAAGAGGTTTAGCTATTTTAGCATACTGAGGAATGAATTTACGAAAATATCCCGTTAGTCCTAAAAAGCTTTGTAGTTGTTTACAGTTACGCGGTTGTGGAAAGTTTCGAACAGCAACAGTTTTGGAAGGCGATGGTCGAATAGTTCCGTTTTCAATTACATGTCCCAAAAATTCAATTTTACGTTTTAAGAATTGGCACTTTTTGAAATTTATTTGTAATCCATACTCCGAAGCGGTTTTGAATACTCTTTCTAATTTGTCTAAACATTCAGCTTCATCATTAGCCGGTATGACTATATCATCCATATAAATAATTAGTACACCTTCACTTAACAAGTCACGAAATACTGAATAAATATATCTTTGAAAAACATTTGGACTAATACATAGACCAAAAGGAGCTTTAAGAAATTCGTAGATACCATTATGTGTTACAAATGCGGTATATTTGGTGCAATTTTCATCTATGTCTACATGGAAAAAGCCATTTTTCAAATCTAGTGTCGTGAAAACTTTTGACTGTTCTAAGCGATCAAGTACTTCCGGAATTAAAGGCAGTGGAAATTTATCTTTAATAATCTTCTTATTTAATTTCCGATAGTCAACGCATAAAAGTTTCGAATTATTACGCTTGTTACACAAAACAATAGGCGCCGAATAATTAGAATTGCTAGGCTTTATTATGCCCTCTTTTAACCATTCCTTAATTTGATCGTCAACACTTTTTTGTTCCGCAAAAGACATGTATCTTCTATTTTGACAGACAGGAATATCATCGCATAAATTTATTTGCATCTTGAAGTCAGATTGTCTATTTTTCCGAGGCTGGTACGAATTAATTAAATTACACAGTCTTTCTTTATGTTCTACATTCGAAATATGCGATAAATCAATCTCGTTGACAGAAATAGCATTCACCAGATGTGAAAGGTAATTAAACGTCGAGCTACTTCCGCTTTCGGGACTTTTGTTTACATTAACAGAGACGCCAGACGATCGCGAAGGATCATAAACATTCTTCAATGAGACAGCAATATTCAAATTTCCCATAACGGATCGAACGTTAGAATTTCGATATGACTCAGCAGTTATCAAGTTTACATTACTTTTATTCCGATGAGAAATTATTTGAAGGCCATTCTCGGTAAAAGAGAAGTTAAACTGACTCAATACATCCAAACCTAATACAATTTGATTACATAATGACTTAACAACATAAATTTTCGTACGAAGTAAAAAACCATCAATTGAAATATCAGAAATGAAAAAGCCGATGGGGTACGTTTGCTTTGATTCAATTCCGTTTAATGTGATATCGCTACAATTTAAATTAGGAGAACCAATCTGCTTGTGTAACTCTACGCTGCATATTGTTACATCTGAATCAGTGTCAACTAAACTATCAACTAAATGATTATTTATTTCTACAGTCTTCATAATTCTATTCTTGTCACAAATTCGTTGTAATAAAGCTGCTTGATGTGTCTCGGGGGTCTGCTCTGGACAGTTTGTTGAATAATGCCCGAACTTCTTACATTTTATACATTTTACACCCTTTGATTTGTTTACACAATGCTTAGAATAATGCCCAAATTCCTAGCAATTAAAACATTTGACCTTATTAACGTTAGATTGATTTCGGTTTGATGACGAAAGCTTACTTCTATCTTTAACTTGAGTGTCTACTTTCGGTTTCGGATTTTTAAACTTATCATTGTCCGATCTCATTTTATCATAAATTTTAAGCCTTTGTTTAAATTCAGATATTGTTCCGCAACCATATAGTATAGTTTTCCTAACCACAGAATCGGGAATACCATCAATAACATATTTAATTAATGAAGCATCTTCAATGTTACCTCGCGAACACATTTCTTTCATTTTCAAAAAATACTCATCTAAAGATTCCTTAGGCATTAATTTACGTTTACATAACATTTCATGCAACTCAGCAGAATTAAAAGCTTTACCATATTCAGATTTCAAAAGCTTTTTTAACTTACACCAGTCATTAACTTTAGGTTCACTCTGAATAAATAGTTTCGCTTTACCTTGTAATGATCTTTTAGCAAAAACTAATTTATGCAAATCACTCAATTTCAAAGAATTTATAACATCTTCAAATTCATCAATCCATTTATCAACATTTTCATATGCATTACCAGAAAAAGGATTAACAATACTTTCAATATCAGAAAAACTAAGATGAGGTTTAAAATGATCTTGAATTGGAAGCTGCATACTGTTATTTACTTGAGACTCATTAAAACCAGGATTGTCTCTTTGATTATCATCAAGCATTACTTCAGATATTTTATTAATAGTTTCATCTTCAATATCACTATTTTCTTCATGCAAAATATTTTCAAATAATATAGATAAATCACATAGGTAAGAGACAATTCGGGTTACTACTTCCGATTTCAAACCCTCTGAATTTATGCACAGTACATTGCAAATTTTAATTAACTCATTCAAAGTAAAACTATTCTGCACTGCATCTATTTTCTTATTAAATTCTTCAGAATCTGGTTTAAATATAAAGCCAGAAAATTCACGTAATCTTTTTCGGTTATTTCGATCTCCATCAGTATTAAAAATAAGCTTATGCAAACTTTTGATTTCAGAACTTTTACTGTTCTTTAAAGCTGCTTCCAATTCTGGAATTTCTACTAACTTCATATTGGAAAGAAAGTTTTGTACTCACCCGACAGATGATCGTCGTCAATTGGGTAATCCACACTTTATACGAGTAATCCAATAAATCGAATAACTTTCACTCAGTAGTTCAAAGGACAGTTCTACTACTCGCACATTTTGGAATTCGAGGCCGCACGGTTGGTCGCCATATTTTTTTGTAGAATTTGACTTGATTCACAGCATGAGAGCACGAAGTAATATTTAAATGGTTTATTTAATAGGAAGAAATAAAAGTATATAAAGATGAAGTTAACGGTATGCAGGATTAACATAATGATGTAAAGGCATAACATCGAAAGCACAATTAAAGTTCATAAACTCTTGAAGACGTGTGAGCCGTCTGCTCACTTCTGCCATCCGCTCTCGACCAGGTCTCAGCGCTGTCTGGGATGATTCTTACTGCGCTGGGTGATGCTATAATGATGACGTCATAATCCTGGTATTCTAATTCAGCATTGGACGTTGATGACTCCCACATTAATATAGCCTTCTAACAATTTTATTAAAGGAGAAAGAATATGTGCTGCTTTAGGTATGAAACATCTGTAAAAGTTAAACATGCCTAAAAATCGGCGAAGCTGAGTGAGAGTGGTAGGTTGAAGAAAATCTAAAATACATTTGACTTTGTCAGGAAGAGGTTCAATTCCGTTTTCACTAAGGTGAAAACCTAAGAAATCAATAGACGTTTGACCAAAGGTGCATTTTGAAACATTTATGCAAAGTCCATATTCCTGAAGTTTGGAAAATAAAGCTTTCAAATGCCTGCAATGTTCCTCAGAATCTTTAGAGGCTATGAGCAAGTCATCGACGAAAGCGTAAACACCTTCTAAATCCCGCGTGACTTCATCTATAAAACGTTGAAAAGTCGCGCATAAGCCGAATTGCATACGCCGCCGAATTGCATACGGGTACTTTCGAATAAACCGAATGGTGTGCATATGGCGGTTTTGTGGATGTCGGCTGGGTTAATTGGTATTTGATGGTATGCCTTAATCAGGTCGACATGACTAAAAATTTTAGTACCGTGCAATGCAGCAGTAAAATCGGCTAAGCGTGGAATAGGGTATTTGTCTTTTATTGTTTGAGCGTTCAATGCTCGATAATCTCCTACAGGTCTCCATTTCAGACTTCCCTTTTTTGGAACTATGTGAAGTGGGGATGCATAATTGCTTCTCGAAGGTCTCAAATGCCCCAATTGCATCATAGTTTGAAATTCTTGTTTTGCTATTTTTAAGCGATCTGGAGCTAACCGACGAGGTTTTGCAACCACAGGTGGACCTTTAGTTATGATATAATGAACGGTGTTGTGTTTAACAGGTTGGTTAGGATCTGGTAATTTAGTAATTGAAGGAAATTCTTTTAAAAGTTTGTGATATGGTGTATCACTAAACACAGTTTTTACTGAATAAATGCTTGCATTTTTCACGCAACCGACGCTTTTAAACTGCGTTTTTAAATCTTTGAGACATTTGTTTCTGAGATCAGGCACCAATTCAAAGAAATGGAGACAATCTGCTCCAAGAATGGGTGTACTAACATTTGCTATAAGAAAAGTCCATGTAAACTGACGTCTTAATTTGAAATCCAAAGAAAGTGTTTTTTGACCATAAACATGAATAGTAGAAGAATTAGCAGCGAAAAGTGTTTGTTGGGAAGAATTCCGTTTTTGAGAGTTATTTGCTGGAAGTAAGGACACGTCAGAGCCGGTATCGACCAATAATGAGAGGTTTGTTCTACGGTCACGAACGAACAGGCGACGTGAAACTTGAGGCAAAGAATAAGTCGCCTCTATTCTTTGCTGGTTTCGTTTCCCTGCCATGAACAAGGTTTTGTACATTTGTCTTCTCTACACTTTTTCCCAAAACGTCTATGATACCAGCAAACAAAATAATCTCTCCTTTTCGAATTGCTTCTTTCCTTATTGCGATCTCCGCGATTTGGCGAGCGACCACGAGAAAGAGAAATGCGATCAATACGTTTGTTTAATTTTTCTATTTCTTTAAATAATTTATCCTCAAGAGACTGATCGACTTTGCGAGAAACGGCACAAGTCCCTGGGGTTGGATTTACTTCTAAAATTCTGTCGGCAATTTCTGCAGCTTTATCTACAGTTGAATTGGAAACCGCTGCCAAAATAGACTGAACAGTCGAAGGCAAACGTTGAAGGAATAATTCTAGCATTAAGTTATCAGGAACATTTAAAGATTCTGCTCGACGTTTCATATTTCTAAGCAAATCGGAAGGTTTTCGAGAACCTAATTCCTCTCCAGATAGTAATTGGCGAATTTCTTTCTGAGAAGATTCTCCTGAACGATTTATTAACTCAGTTTTGAGCTTTGCATAGGGATCAATAGGGTCTGGTTTCATAGGTAAATCCCGTACTATTGATGCAATATCTGGAGGAATATGAGAAACTACATAATTATATTTAGTAATGGATTCTGTGATAGGTTTGGGGGTGGCAAGAGCAAAGGTACTTTCACACATAATAAACCATAAAGATAGGTCTGATCGGTTATAAACCGGAATTTGGACGGCATGAACATCAGACATTGTGCAAGGTTTTTAAGCCAAAATAAAAGCAAAAATGTAACTAAAGAAAATGAAATTAAATGATAAGTAGAAAACAGAATTATAAAATGATCTATAATTACTACTCATCTGTGATTCGGAGGATGAAAACCGATGTAATCCATTACTTCTGGTTTGGAGATCTTGAGTGATGGCTTGTAGTCAAAACCGAAAGTGCTTGAGAACTGTTCATACGATTTAACACAGTCCGGATTACCATTATAGTGATTTCCTATATGTTTTACCACTAGTCCTCGAATTCCATATCACAGGTTATGTTCTTACTGCATTAATATAAATATTAACAAGACATAGTGCACAATAAAAATTAAGCTTTATTTCGGAACTTTGCGCACACTCCCCGACAGCCGGTCTGTCTCGCTCTGCTCGCTACTCGTAAGAAACTTCTCCTCTAGGGTTGCCACACTTATCGGAGGGCGCAAGGCGCGCTCCTTATCGCCATCACCACAAAAGCATGTTACCAAAATGTTTTCTAGTACAGTTTCACAAGCCATATGATACGCTCTACAATTGTCCGAAAACATAGAGGTACTGAGAAGGCCAAATTTTAAAAAATTATTTTAGAGATGATACAAAACAATTAATAATACACAGCTTTCGGTGAATTTTTGAACTCGGTTATTTCCATTTCTTTCCCTTTATTGAAATTTTCATCAAGTCTTGATAATATTTTTAATAAATAAAGGTAACAAAAGTAAATGTTATATAAATGCGAAGTTCAACGCAAAGAAACAGTGAGGAACAGTGAGGAACTAAGCACGTAAAGAAACAGTGAGGCCATTTTGAATATTTCCAAATGAAATGCCAGTAGCGTTATCCGAACAGCAGGATTGTCTTTAAAAATGGTGCTAAACCATCGGATGCGACCTGAACCACTGGATGCCGGATTAGAAGATTTTTCCTTCATTAAAACGAAACCTGTTTTAAACTCTATCAGGAATTTATCAAGCATCTATAGCTTTGAAAAGGAGCAAATGTGAATTTCATACGGAAAGTCAGAAGCTAGAATTATTACCTGCCATACATACTTAAGCAACCCGCCCAGACGGAAGAGAGGTTAGTGACTCTGACTGCCGTAACGAAGAGCCCAGCTTCGAATCTCCGAGAAGGCATGGATGTAATTTGTCATTCCCTTCATAGGAGACAACGGTGGCCCACTTATTAAACCCTTATCACTTCTATCGACGTTTGCGGCTAGGCGGGACATTTCCGAGAAACGAGATTCTAGTAGCAATGGTGTATACGAGAGGCTTTCTGAGAAATGTTTCGTCTAGCTAGGCGCAACATGTCCCGGCTATGAGCAACATTTTGAAACCTTCCCGAAAATGTTCCGCTTGGAGACGTGTTCCTCGTACGTTCAATCAATCAGACGAAAGTTCTGCTTCTGAAGGATCACGGGTAATTTTCAATATGGCGATGGCTCTCATTGTGAAATCATGGACGGTGGAAATAGGTGCTGATTTAATTGAAGAAATACGGAAAAGGCCGTATATATATTGCTGTTTTGTTGTAATATAACTGCCTAAGTCATTTTTAAATGTTTATGTATATTTATTAAATTTATAAACGTGGAAATTTCAGAGTAGACAATATTTTATGACGTGCTATTTCTGATGAGTTGTTTACAAATTATTCGTCGCCAAAAGTTCGCCAAATTTGTTGTATTTCGGGCTGATCGTGTGAAAAGAATGTTATTATTATATAATAAAACTTTTTTTATTAAGATTAATTGGAATAATTTTTAAAAATATGTTTGTATATGCGCGACTTTACTTTTCTGCTAATTACTTTTAGATTGAAATTTCCTAATCAGCGATTATGTATATTGATTAAAACATAGATTATTTAATAATGAAGATACACATTAAATCTGTATGCTATTATCTTCATGTTATCAGGGTCAATGTTCCTTCTAACCTTCTTCGGGAACATACAAGGACCTGACTCGGAACAGAGAGCTTACTAAAGCTATGTTCACTAATTGTGGTAAGTAGACAGGATACCGACGAAGGGTATACAAAACCCTTTATTTTTCTCTATATACAATAACTTCCGTACTTCGGAATACACTGACCCACCACTCGGAGTCTAACGTAAAATTCTAAAAAATAAAACTAAACTCTAATTTAACTTTAGAATAATACACGTGGAAGATTGGCCTTATAATAACAGGAAGCGTATGTAGCACAGAGACTGTGAACACTACGATACGTTTAATTTATCAAGAGGATTAAAACCTCTGGCCTGGAAGGCAAATAGCAACTGCGTAACTTCTAAGGTAAGCGGCCTGCTTCGAACTCACTGCTTCCTCTCTTTCGCTTGGCAAAAAGGCCACACTTAAATACTTGGCGTTCGCCAGACAAACTTTGCATAAAACCTTCACGCTTATAATTCTGTCCGGAAGTAGAAAATAAGAAGTGATAGTAAAGATTTAAAATAAAATAAACGTTAGTAAAACTTAAGATCCTTACATACTTCCCGCCAGAGTTAATTAGTTTGAAACTGAGGTCTAAAACGACCTTGTTGAAAACTTTTAGCTGTAGAATCTAACGCGAGGCCAACCTTTTACAAACATAACTTCGTTAGAAACTAGAAAATTTAAAAGAAAGAAATTTGTTACAATAGCAGCTCCAAGGATATACAACAATCTTTTTTTCATCTGTACTGCATCTAACCAGGAGCTTTTATTCAATTCTGGTTCCTTCCAGAGATCTGGAAGGAAAACTAGTTTAATGAAATGTTACACAATGAAATGACAAGTAACATATACAATATACTTCTCTTAACATTCTTATTTCATTCATGACTATTTTAATTATCTCTCCCCGTGCTCTCTGACATGTGTTGTAAAAGCACACCAAACACGAATGTGTTTCTGTCTACGTGTGCCACACTTCCTCCTACAATCAAAACACTAACGTGTTAAAATTCAACATACGAGACCTCTTAACACACCCTAATTTCAACTCTAGACCCTGAGGTACTATTCTGAAAGTGGCTAACTCTAAAGTGTAGCGTCAGAGAGCCTAACTACATCATTCAACCTTTAACACATATTCACCATGATTTAATCTTTACAGTCACACGAATAACAAATTTTTTAACATTACTTTCACTTTTACCATATCACGTTATTTCTAAACATTCAAAATAACAGTTCACATGTATACAAGAACATATCAAGATGCCGTTAATTTTACACATTTGAAAACATACATTAGTAGTACATTGTTAACTTCTATTCTTTTCAAAGCAAGTGCCAATTCTTTCTACATTGAAATAATACTACATTTCAAAAAGTCTTTCAGACTAAAACTTCTTTCTTGTTAGAATGTTTTAAATAAAATTTATACAATAACTTTTTACAATATTTAAGTCTTTACACAACGCTATTATACATCAACTTTAGTTTTACGCGCGAGTAATTGAAAAACGTAATAAGAAAATCGGTCACAACTCATTTCTCGCCCTTTTGGCGATAAAGGTAGACCTCGCTTGAGGTAAAACTTCTTGAAATCTGCCACTTGCAGTAAGAATGAAAGATTAACTTAAGTTTGTAAAGTAACATAAAATTTTACTTATCTTTGTAATATTCGGACATCCTTTTCTGGGCCCAGTCTTTAAAGGTACTGCAGATAGTAGTTTGATTTATCCTCCTTCTTGTACGGGCTCTCCCTTCAGTGCTTTCCTCTGGAAGCTTCCTTTTTTCACCAGTTCGGCCACCCTTGAATACCTTCGTTTTCTCCTCTGCTTGTGGTCTTGGCCGTTTGATGGCAGCTGGTCTTGGCGGAACCGGGAAACTTCTGTCGTGTTCCTGCTTGGACCTCGTTGTTGGCCGTTCAAATTTTCCTTGTAACTTTTCCTCCGCCGCTGATGGCCCTTCCGCAGTTCGGCGACTTTTGCTGCGGAGAGTTCTGTCGGATGAGTAGATCTTCCGTTTTAAAGCCGGGTTATAGTTGCCGTCATTTCTCCTGGTTCTCTTCACATACGTCGTCCTTCTCCCTTCTTCATTCTGGGGGTGTTCTTGAACTCTCTTTTCTGGACGGTGGAACGGCTTCTTTTTCTTGTTACCTTCAATTTTTCCGCGGGGCAATTTTCTTTTCACTTGCTTCTGTCTCTCATTGGCTTGCCCTTGTACTTGTCGTTTTTCCAACTCTGGAGCTTGTACCTGCGGTGTCTGCCGTGCCGGATCTTGCAAAAGATCTGAAAAGATTTGCATTTTATTACGATCGAAGTAGGGCTTGATTTGATCAATGTTTGCGGAACAGGTTTCACCATTTCTGGCTTTTAAAACTACAACAGCGTGAGTTATTTTTTCTATAACATATGGTCCTTCAAATCGTGGAAAAAATTTGGCAGTTTTATCTTCTGGTGCTGAAGAAAGTGAATGCTTAATTTTTAAAACTTCATCCCCTACTTTATAAGTTACTCCCCGTCGTTTCAAATCATAATATAGCTTCTGTTTTCTTTGTGCTACTTCCGTATTCTTTTTTGCTTCTTTTATTAGTTTTTCTATATCACCCATTTTAAATTCTGGGGCTCTTTGTTGCACATAAAATAATTTATCTAACGGTGTTATAATCTTTCTGCCTAGAAATAACTCAGCAGGAGTTTTGCCCGTTGTATCATGTTTTGCGGTCCTAAGGGCGAAAGCAAATCCATTGACATAGTTATCCCAGCTTTTATGAAAATTTTTAACATAACTACGGATAATTTTCACTATATTTCTATTGACCCGTTCCGCTATATTTGATTGCGGCCGATACGGGACCATTTTTAAATGACGTATGCCCAGTTTTTGGCACATGTCTTCAAATATATTACTTACAAATTGAGGACCATTATCCGATATAACTTTTAGGGGCGCCCCGTATTTTAAAATATATTTATTTAAAATAGAATCAGTAACTAATTTCGCGGAGGCTCGTTTTAAGGGAACAATTTCGGTCCATTTACTAAAATGATCAACCATAACAAGGAGATAGCGACTTTTATTTAACTGACTTTTGGGGAAAGGGCCCAATAAATCGATGCCAATTATTTCATTTCGAAATTCGGATTTAATACTATTTAGAAACCCGGCCGGGCGGAAATTAACATAATTAACGGCTTGACATGTTGGGCAGGACTGGACATACGCCCTTGTTAACTTTTGCAGTTCAGGAAAGTAGACTGCCTAGCGTACGCGTTGGATAGTTTTTCGAATACCAGCATGAGAAGCTAAAGGGCTGTCATGGAGCTCCTGCAGGATATTTAATCTAAGACTAGCTGGGATAACAGGTCGAAATTCGTTGTTGGAATTCGTAGTTTTTGTATAAAATAATAGACCATCTATTAGTTCGTAATGGGCCGCCCTATTTCTTATCGCCACAATATCTTGGTGGCTAAAATTTTCAGGATCCTTCAAATACTCATAAATGCTTCCAAACTCAGGATCCTTACCCAGTTCGGTTATTACAGTTTCTCGGGAATTTATTGTACACGCTGTAAGCATTGCAACTTTTACGGTATTACCCTGTTCGTCTAATTTAATTCGTGATAGGGCATCTGCTACGATATTTTCCTTTCCGGGGGTATGCTTGATTACCAGATTATATTCTTGCAGCTTGAGTGCCCATCTTATTAACCTTGGGGATAAATTTTTCCCTGAGTACAATCTAGTTACCGCCGCATGATCAGAGTATACTGTTATCAGCGCCTTTCCAAAATAGACTCGGAACTTTTGCACTGCTAACAGAACTGCAAGTGCCTCTCTCTCGGTCGCGGAATAGTTTGTGTTTGATTTAAAGTTCGGCTAAAAAATGCCACGGGCAGCTGATTTTGTGAAAGTACCGCTCCTACCGCATAATCCGAAGCATCCGCTGAAATTTCTAAATTCTCATCCTTTTCAGGAAATTTCAACACAGGAGCTTGCGTTAATGCTTGTTTTAATTTTTCGAAAGCACTATTGGCTTCGGCCGTCCACGAGAATCTTGCCTTTTTCCTTTTTAATTTTAACAATGGCTCAGCGATAGCCGCAAAATCTTTTATAAAGACCTATAATATGAACAAAGTCCTAGAAAAGAAGAGAGCTTCTTTGCCGTGTTTGGAGTCGGATACTTTTGTACAGCGATTATTTTTGATTCATCTGTCTCGATCCCTTTTTGAGATATTTTGTAACCTAAATATTTTAATTCAGGGGCTGCAAATTTGCACTTTTCGACATTAACTTTTAGACCGGCCTCATTTAATAAAGAAAACACCTGTTTTAAATCCTGTACATGTTGGTCGAGATTATCACTAGTAATAATGATATCGTCTAAATAGATAAATGTGGACTTTCCAAGAACAGGTCTTAACACAATATCCATGCATCGCTGAAATGTTGCCGGGGCCCCTGAAAGGCCAAACGGCATGCGCAAAAATGGATAAGTGCCAGACTTGGTTATAAAAGCAGTCTTAGGCACGTCCTCAGGCCTCACCCCTATTTGAAAATAACCAGTCGTTAAGTCTAAAGTCGTCATAAATTTGGTTCATTTTATGTTCCTTAAAATTTCTTCTATGATCGGTAACGGATATACCGGATATTTCGTTATGGAATTTAATTTACGGTAATCAATAGCGAATCTCCACCTTTTTGGATGCTCCAAAGGATAGTCATTATTTTTCTTACATAAAACCACCGGGCTAGCATAACTACTTGAGATGGGCGTTATGATCTTTTTACGTAGCATATCGGTAATATGCCATTCTATAATTTTTTCCTTATTCTTATCATACCGGTATGGTTTTTGGCGAACTGGCATTGCATCTCCGGTGTCAATACTATGGTTAGTAACCTGAGTAAATCCTGGACTATCACTAAATAACGAAGCAAATTCACTTACCACTTGTCGGATTCTATCTTGCTCGTCATTAGGCAGGTGGTCAAGTTTTAACATCGGCGGTTCAGCGTTTTCAGTACGAACTGGTTTCATTGTCAGCTTAAGGGACGCTTCATTAAAATCCAGCGTAGCTTGGGCTTCTGAAAGAAAATCTATTCCTAAAATTAAATGTGCTTGCAGATTCTTTACTATAAAAAACATCACCTTTATTTGTTCGTCCTTGATACGGATATACAAAGGTACTTTACCTACGCACTTACATTTTTCTCCTTGCGCCGCTAACACTGTCGTATTATCCGCATTATATATGCGGTATTTGCGAAAATACTTCCTAAAAAACTCTTCTGCCACACAGGAACACTGCGCGCCGGTATCCAGGAGTGCGGTGGCTGGGATATTATTCACCAAGAATTCGATCTTCGGAAGAGTCAAATTTTTCACCATTACTGTATTTAACTTGTAGGAAGAGGGGTTTTCGTGGCCTTCGGATTTCCGCACCCTCCCGTCAGCAGAAATCCGTTTTAGTTTAAATTATTTTTCCTTTCCGTGCTTTCCTTCTTTTTCCCCTGGCCTTGAGACTTTTTTCCTGGGTTGCTATTGAACTGTTGACGTTCGCCGGCTGTTTTTGAATGCTCGGGTTTCCTTGCCCACTGATTCGCTTTTTCTCCGTAGCCGTATGCTTGCGTTTGCTGTAGTCTTGGCGTACCAAATTGGTTTCGCTGTTGATATTGGCGTCTTCTTTCGACGTCCGCCGTTCTTCTACTTTCAAACTGGATTGCTAGCTCAAATAACTTTTCCAGTGTAGTCGGATTTCTTAATTCAATAAAGTCTTGCACTTGGGGCAGTAACCTCGGCAAAATCACTTGAATTATTTCAGGATCCGGACGGTTTCCATACAAGAGCTTGAAAACGTGAATTTTTCTTAAAATAAAGCTCGAGAGGTTTTCGATTCTTTGTTGATATATACTGAAAAGTTCCGTTTCTAATTTCGCACGATCCCTTACAACAGGGAAGGCTTTTACTATGGCAGTCTTGAAATTCTCGTAAGTATAGGTGGGACTTCCTGCTTGACCCAAGAGACTTCTGCCGATACATTTGAACCAGTTAAGCGCTTGGCCCCTCAAAGCGCTGGTAGCTAAGGTAACTTTTTGAAACTCGTGCACGGGGTAGAGCATGAAGTGGTCATCCAATTTTTCCAGAAAACTGGTTACCGGTGAGTTTCCATTAAACGTTGCTTCTGGTTTCATCGAAGCGCGCATGGTCTGGACGATGTAACCAAATCCTTCCAGGGCGGCAGCTGGCATTTCTGGATTCTGAGCCGTTTCTGCAGGCAGCACAGGTTCTTCTTGAAACTCGGCCATGGTTATTCTTCTTCGTTGGGGCCACTATCAGGGTCAATGTTCCTTCTAACCTTCTTCGGGAACATACAAGGACCTGACTCGGAACAGAGAGCTTACTAAAGCTATTTTCACTAATTGTGGTAAGTAGACAGGATACCGACGAAGGGTATACAAAACCCTTTATTTTTCTCTATATACAATAACTTCCGTACTTCGGAATACAATGACCCTCCACTCGGGGTCTAACGTAAAAGGTATAAAAATAAAACTAAACTCTAATTTAACTTTAGAATAAGATTGGCCTTATAATAACAGGAAGCGTATGTAGCACAGAGACTGTGAACACTACAATACGTTTAATTTATCAAGAGGATTAAAACCTCTGGCCTGGAAGGCAAACAGCAACTGCGTAACTTCTAAGGTAAGCGGCCTGCTTTGACTCACTGCTTCCTCTCTCTCGCTTGGCAAAAGGCCACAACTTAAATACTTGGCGTTCGCCAGACAAACTTTGCATAAAAACCTTAACGCTTATAATTCTGGCCGGAAGTAGAAAATAAGAAGTGATAGTAAAGATTTAAAATAAAATAAACGTTAGTAAAACTTAAGATCCTTACAATGTTATTAATGAAATGCCTTTTAGATTATAAACACATTAAGAACTATATTTTTATTATAAATGCTACATATTAAAACATTGGAATTAAATTATGAATTTTATATTATGAATGATGAAAAACATTTGTATAAACATTCATTAATAAAAAATCTTATTCATTACGTTAATGCTAATAAACATACATCAACAACTTCTAAATCATCGCATCTCTCTCGCTATGTGTAGGTAAATATATGACTTATTAGATGTGTGCATATATATGAATGCAAAAATGAAGATTGCCAAAACGTTTATTTAAAGTTACTTCTAATTAATATAACGATTATGTAATTATCAGCAACTGTAGTCATCAGTTCATTGCACATTATCATGGGTATGGAATATACAGTTAAAAAATAATTGAAGTGCATTTTGTGCATTAGGCTAGTCATTAAAATTCACCCACTTACACACAAGCATTGCATTTGTAACTATACTTGGGAATTTAAACAAAAAAATTAAGCAAGTAGCCTTTATGAAATTTACATGTTTACTATATGTAATTTGGCATTTATAAAGAAAGGCATTTTATAAAGAAGAAAGGAACAAAGGCATTTTATAAAGAAGAAAGGAAGGCGCAATTCCAGGCAATCTTCTGCAAATGAAAGTGAGGTTGTATGTGCTGTAGGGAAAAGAAAAGAAAAACTCAGGACAAGACAAAATCAGAACGTCTTTACACGTGGTAGAATGACTGGCAAGCTTGAAGAAAGGCGTAGTTTGATGTTTGTCGCCCAAGAGTTTGAAATTGATAAAAGTATTCTTTCGCGAACTTAGAAAGCCACCCGTACGGCAGGTATGGCTAAATAAATGTTGGTGGTGGTCGGCCAAGGCAAACAACAGTGATTCATGAATGATATATCGCAATACAGGTGAAAAGAGGTAGCAACCAGACAGTGCGCAGCATTCCTTAGCAGTTACAAAAGGTAACCGTAAGAATAGATGTCCCGGTTTACTGTCGCCAGACGACTTCATAAAGGTAGCCTATTCGGCGGCCGTCTTCAACGCTGCATATCATTGATAGCAGCTCATGCGTGGAAGCCGTTTGCAGTGCTATAGAAAGCGCGAAGACTAGACACCTCATCAATAGCTGTCCTGTTTACCTATGAGAGTCATTTTAGGTTTATATACATTTGTTAAGACTGTGTTAAGAAAGTGATAAATGAGAAAACTCCATGCTAGGTTATAATTTTGTTTTAATTTCATCCTATTAAATATAGTATTTTTATATTTTGAACGTAGAACAGGACTAATAGTATAATAGTCCCATTTAATAACATTCAACAGGTGTTATGTTTTAACAAAATGATGCAAGATCATTATTTTGTAACTTTAATAAAATCTCAGCAACCGTCATGTTATGCCACATAAATGTTTTATGACAGAAAAAACAACCTGTTCGAAAAACGAAAATTATTAAAGAAGGGAAGTCTCTGAAATTCAGCGCAGTATTGAAAAGGTTTAATAGCTGAAAAACATAAACTATATAGCTAATAAACATACATTTAAACTTTTACTATACAAATTATCTTATTTTCTTTTTCATATGTATATTATTCAAATTTTACAACTGTTTTCATAGAATTTTTAAAGTATAAATGTCAAAACAATTTATTATTGGTGCTTTTGTTGTTAAGAAACAGTTACTTGATTTACGTTATTTAACAGTTTAGAAAATGATGGAAGTTTAAAACCTTTACTATATGCATATACAAATACTGTTACTTATGTATGTATAGGACCCTTATATGTATAAAATGTATACTGATTTTAACTTAGGAAATAAAAAAAAAACTTTTAGTCTTACCTAAACTACATAATTCGTTATACCAGAATGGTAAACAGTTTCAACAAACCAAATCTAAACAATTACAGGAACATAGAAAAAAAAATCTGAAACACATCAGCTATTCATTAGTTACTTCTCAGTTGCACACATTTATTACTTTATAACAGCAGAGTAATTATTAACACATATAAATGAAACAGACGCTCGGATACTTACATAAAAGCAACACAACATTGTTCTCTGAATTTAAACTAATAAGTAATTGAATATTTTGGATTGTACATTGGGAAGGGGAAGCCTCCCGTATTTTTCAAATCAAGTTACATTTTTACATTCCGAAATCTTATAAAAGTATTCTATTATCCAACTGCTCCCCAATACTCTTTTGGTGACTATGTTAATACAGAGTATGTTCTTCTACCGTTCGTTAACTTTGACTATAAATGATTCTACCAGAATCAACGAATCAGGATCGGACGGTCAAAAGCTAACTCACAATTTCGTTTATTGGAGAAAACAGATTTCTTGTTGACTTGTAGGGTTTATATTTATTTTAACTAACATTTATTTTAAGTTTAAGCTATCTTTTCTGTCAAGCCTTTACCTTCCCCTAGAACTGCCAATGCTAGAGTATGTAAATTGTAGTAGAGCGCACAGTATATTCAAATTTAGCAGAAGTAAGTTGAGTTTAAATAGAAGGAAAACGAGGTTGTATGTTTGCTTCTTGAATTGCGAACGTGAAGGCTGCTAGGTAGAAATTTAAGAACCGCGCGTTTCGGCCTGTGTGCCTATCTCGGCAGTTTTCTGAATCTTTCAACTGCTTAATTAGTAAGCTCGCTGAATCTCAGCTGTATTTTTAGAACGCGGTTACGTTGGTTAAGATCTCAGAACCTCGTAGATACGGATTTAGTTATTTATTCATCCAGCCATTATTTTTCAAGTTGTACATTCTGTTTCTGTTAAAACGCCGTGTCGGCGTAGTTTGTGAACGTCAAGTGGACGCAGCTGTTATTTTTGAAGTGGAATAAAAGGGCTTTAAACCCTTCTACGTGTTTGTGCAAATTTATAGTTCACTACCACAGCTGCTGACAAGCTGGGGCCACACCATACTACATTGGCGCCCGAACATCTTACGAACTCAGATGGCCGATAACTAGATGAAAGCTCCTGTACAACTCCAACAGCAAGAAATGGCGAACCAGTTACAAGGGTTTGGATACCTGGTCCAAACGATGAGAGCATCTATCAAGCCAACCGTCAATTTCGACGGAAAAAATTCGGTGGCGATATTTTTAGAAGACCTCGAAAATCACTTCCAGTTATACCCTGTGCCTGAAAGACAAAAAGTTGCCATTGCCACGTCTGCACTAAGAGGACAGGCCTCATTATGGTGGAAGAGTATAGGGAAATTTTTATTAGGGGAATTCGGAGGCCAAACATATACCTTTGAAAATTTTAAAATATCATTATTAAAGGCCTTCCCCATAGTGAAAGACCGAGCAAAGCTAGAAGCCGAACTGTATAGTTTTTATCAACGTAAAATGGAAGATTTGACGGACTTCATTCTGCGAAAAGTTAAGCTGACAGACATGCTGTATGGAAAGAAACCCGACACAGAGGTAATTGAAATAATTTTACCAAGATTGCTACCTGCTGTCCAAGATTACTTGGAAATCCGAAAGCCAAGCACCTTGCAGGAACTCTTCGAGTTGGCGGCCAAGTTCTAAAACCGTCGAATAGCGGAAAAATCTAGAGGGGCATCGTATTCTCAAGGTCCCCGAAGGCAATTCTCAAATCAACAGACCGGTAACACAAATCGCTCTTATGTGGGAAAGAGCTATCAAGGCAACTCATCGAAGCTCGAAGGTCAAGGCGCAAAAAGGAAATTTGAAAACAACAGTCCGCGTACCCAAAAGACTGAAGTTGAAAAGAAAGCTTTAAACGATTAGAGGGGCCTGTAAAAGCGAGGGTCCAGACCCCGGAAGTTTCGAAAAAACCCTCAAGAAAATACCTAAACACGGTCGTGGTAAATAATTCACAATTACCAATTATACAAGTCTTGGTTGGCGATGTACCAGTGGAAGCCCTCATTGATACAGGAGCAGAAGGTAATTTTATGAGTGATAAATTTTTCAAGAAGAATTTTCATAGGTTACGGTTATTTAAAAATAAAAACACAGAAATTATAGCAGCCCAAGGAAAAACCTGTCAATGTATCGGGAAATTATCATTAAAAATACAGATAAAAGATGAGAGTCTTAAAGTATTATTTTTTGTAGTTAAAAATTTACAGAATCCAGTTATCTTAGGCATGGAGTTCTTAAAGACCGCGAAAGCCAAGCTCAATTTTCTGGATAATTCGATCATGCTGGAAATGGATCGGAGGGTGGTGGAGCCAGTGAAAGAACCTCAGGTAGACATGAGCCATTTGAGTGTCCATGAAAGCCAAGCCATCCAGCAAGTGGTGAGTACTTTTTCAAACTTGTTTTCAGAACGGCCTGGTAACTGTCAAATTGTGACACATGATATATATCTAACTGCCGATAAACCCCGTAGGGCTAAAACCTACACGTATGATCAACAGAAAGAACAAATTATTGAGGAACACATTAAAGAAATGCTTCAGAACCAGATAATAACGCCCATAAATAGTGAGTACGCGAGTCCAGTCGAACTATGTAGGAAAAAGAACGATTTCCCTCCTTCGGATAAAAGTGCTTGGGGGATTGCTATCGATTACAGAAAACTTAATAGTATCACTAAGTTCCCGGTTTACCCTTTGCAGGTGATAGAGGAAATTATCAGAAAGATTAAGTCTACGAGATACATGACTACGTTGGAATTAACGTCTGGCTACTATCAAATAGCTATGAGACCGGAAGATATACATAAAACCGCGTTTATCACAAAATCGGGCACTTCTGCATTTTTACGCATGCCGTTTGGGTTGTGTGGGGTCCCGTCAACATTCCAGAGAGCTATGGACATTGTTCTAAAGCCCGTCCTAGGAAAATCGACTTTAATCTATCTAGATGATATAATTATAACGAGTAATACGTTGGAACAACATATTAAAGGCTTAGAAGAACTTTTAAAATTATTAAAAGAGGCCGGTCTTACAATTAACGCATCGAAATGCAAGTTCGCGACAAAAGAACTTAAATATCTGGGTTATAAAATTTCGCGAAAGGGTATAGAAACTCAGGATTCAAAAATAAAAGCCATCAAGAATTTCCCACCTCCTAATACCGCCAAGAAACTTTCTTCTTTCCTTGGGTTATGTTCTTATTATCGGTCGTTCATGAAAGATTTCGCGAATATTGTTGAACCGTTGTTAGTAATTAAAAGAAAAAAAAGTAAGTTTACGTGGACAGCAGAAGCAAATACAGCATTTGAAAGGTTGAAAGAAGCACTCATCAATGCCCCTGTTTTAAAATTCCCGGAAGGGGACGAAAACCTGGAAATTGCAGCAGACGCTTCGGACTATGCCGTAGGTGCGGTTCTCATGCAGAATGGGCATCCTTTGGCATTTTTTTGTAAAACTTTAAATTCTACGCAAAGGAATTATACAGCTACAGAGAGAGAAACATTAGCCTTATTAATGGCTGTACAGAAATTTCGAGTTTATTTCGACAAAGCGCCAGTAACAGTCTTTTCGGATCATGCGGCTGTTGGTAGACTTTACTCGGGGAAAAACCTAACGCCCAGGTTAATAAGATGGGCTTTAAAACTTCAAGAATATAATCTAATAATTAAATATAAACCGGGAAAAGAAAATAATGTCGCCGACGCACTATCCCGAATAAAACTGGACGATGAAGGGAATGAACTTAAATGCGCTGTGTTGACTTCAAAAATTTTAGATTCTAGAGATACAATTATTGCTGAATTGAAAGCTGATCCTGAATTTGGAAGTATCTATGCATATTTGAAAGACCCCAAAAGCTTTGAGCACACAGATATCGATGCGATAAGAAATAGAGCAGAAAACTATGAAACAATAGATAATTTATTATTTTATACGATAACAACAAACGAAAATCTCGAGTACAAACCAGTCATCCCAGCCTCTCTTCTATTCAGCATTTTGAAGAAATTACCCGACGCGCCAACGTCGGGTCATTTAGGGGTCAGAAAGACTATAAAAAGGGTACGCGAGGCGGTATATTTCCCGCAATTATACAAAATAGTAACTGCGTATGTCATGTCCTGAAATCAATGTCAACTAATAAATGATATTAATTACAGCCCGGCCTGGTACTTAAATAGCATTCGCGCTACATTTCCGAATGAAATTTTAGGCACAGATCTTCTTGTCCTTTTCCCCAGAGTGAGTTAAATAAAAATCGTTTTCTTTTAGTAATTGTAGATCATTTTTCAAAGTGGACAGAAATTGTTCCACTTAAACGCGCGTCAGCCAAAACAGTTGCAGATGCATTCTTACACAGGTACATTTTAAAATACGGTGAACCGATAAAAGTCATTAGCGATAACAGTAAACAATTCGTTAGCCAAATTTTTGAAAACATTTGCTCTGGACTTGGCATACGCCATATCAAAATGGTTCCGTATAGACCACAGGCAAACATCGCAGAAAGAGTTAATAAAAATATTGTAAAAATAATTCGAAGTTATGTTAGCACAAATCACAAGCGCTGGGATGGTTACATAAATGAGTTAGCTTATGCTTTAAGAACAGGAAATCATGATACTACTGGAAAAACTCCAGCAGAATTATTTTTAGGACCTAAGTTAATTACGCCACTAGATAAATTATTCTTTGTGCAACAAAGGGAAGAAGAGTTTAAACAAAAAGATATACAGAAACTTATTGATCAGGCGGTTAAAAGTTCGGATACGGCAAGAAATAGACAGGAAGACTATGATCGAAAACGCCGTGAAGCAGATTTTAAAGTGTTAAAGGGAAATTTTTTTATCAAGTGCCCCAGATAATTTCACTGCAAAACTGGCTCCAAAGTTTGAAGGCCCCTATGTAATATAGGAAATCAAAGGAGTCGTATTGTACCTTAAGAACGAGAGAGGGGAAATCTGTAAAGCAAGTCTCGACCAGGTGAAAAATATTATAATGAAAATTATTTTGAAATCATTAAAAGTTTCTTGCAGGACTCAAGCGCAAAAGAAGTGGAAATTCCAGAATTAACGCCGCCCGCTCCACCACCCAAGAAGCAGAGAACAGAAGAGGAACCTTGCCCTTCTACAAGTCATTCTAGGGTCCCGAAAAGAAGGAAGGAAAATGGTCACACTCCAGCATTCAAGAAGTGCAGGAAATCAACGCCTCCTGGTAAAGAATCTTTGGTAAACAGGAAAAGACCAGGTACAACTTCCCACAGTAGAAAATCTGCGTCGAGGAAACCACTTCCAGGGCCAGATAGTCAGGAGCAAACAAGGCCGCCGTTCATGAGAAGTAAAAGACAGCAAGAGGAACGAAAAGATTGGCATCAGCAGAAAAAATTCAAGCAAGAATCCAGACCGGAGGCCGCCAAGACCAGCCGTCCAGGAACCAAACGGAAAAGTCAGGAACACGAAGACTACCACCCCAAGAGGCCGGCGTACAGAGGGCGAAAAAGGAAAGTCACCATGGAGGAAACTCGAAGAAACCAAAAGAGGAGATTAACTTCCATGAATTCTCTAAGTTGGGATCAATTCTGCCAGAAGAGGATGTCGGAGTTTTAAGCATCGAAAAGTCAAAGATAAGTTAAAATCTTCTATAAATTTTCTTTTGTTCTGAAATGTTATGTGTAAATACGAAGTTCTATGTGTTGACGGAAGTCAATTTGTCTCGGTTGAGACTTAGTTTTGTTTTACTGTATTTAGCTTAAAAAAAAAAAAAAAAAAAAAAATATTATTTTCTTTAAGTGTAAAATCTAAGAGCAAGCAGTTCGGGTTGGTCGAAAGACTGGTTCTGTTATGTTAAAGCCAAAATTTGGCCGAAAGTAAAATAACTTCGTATTCTTGTATTAATGGAAAATTTAGTTTCAGTGCCGCCTTTAGAGCGAAAGCCTGCATGTCAAAAGATGAATGAGGGGGAAATTTAGAATGAATGTGTTTTTTAGGGTTCTCCACCTACATTTGAATTTAAGAATGTTAAACATAGCTCATCGAGTTTCAGTATGTTGGATTAAGGTGTGTCATATTTGGTTGTTGGAATTCTAACAAATCATTGTGGTTAGGGGAAGAGTTGAAATACAAAAACACGAAGATTCCCGTTTGACACCACACAGGTGGAGAACCAGGGTAAAGTTAAATTCATGTTTGAATATTTGAATGAATGTGAATGTAAGCAGTTAAATAAGGAAAAGAAAAGGATCGAAAACGAAAACATTATCGAGTGTTAAGAAAGTGTAAATCATAATGTATTTGGAATATACTGATACTTATTCCTTCCAGATGCTGGAAGGAAGAGAAAAAGATTGTTTGATGAAGACTAAACAGCAGAAAGGATCCTGTAACAAGATATTGTATTCTAATCATCTACAGAAACGATTGTAAATGTTTTAGGCAAAAGTTTGTTTCATGTAAACGGGGCTCTTGAGTCTTAGCTTAGAATATGGAAACTTTTCAACAGGTCGTTTCTAGGACCTGCTTCCAAGTTTACCATATTCTGGCAGCGGCAAATGTAGGGTTTATATTTATTTTAACTAACATTTATTTTAAGTTTAAGCTATCTTTTCTGTCAAGCCTTTACTTTCCCCTAGAATTGCCAATGCTAGAGTATGTAAATTGTAGTAGAGCGCGCAGTATCTCCAAATTTAGCAGAAGTAAGTTGAGTTTAAATAGAAGGAAAACGAGATTGTATGTATGCTTCTTGAATCGCGAACGTGAAGGTTGCCAGGTAGAAATTTAAGAACCGCGCGTTTCGGACTGTGTGCCTATCTCGGAAGTTTGCTGAATCTTTCAACTGCTTAATTAGTAAGCTCGCTGAATCTCAGCTGTATTTTTAGAACGCTGTTAGGTTAGTTAAGATCTCAGAGCCTGGTAGGTAGTGATTTAGTTATTTATTCATCCATCCATTATTTTTCAAGTTGTACATTCTGTTTCTGTTAAAAGGCCGGGTCGGCGTAGTTTGTGAGCGTCAAGTGGACGCAGCTGTTATTTTTAAAGTGGAATAAAAGGGCTTTAAACCCTTTTTACGTGTTTGTGTAAATTTATATTTCGTAGCAGTCACTACCACAGTTGCTGACAAGCTGGGGCCACACCATACTACAGACTTATTAATAAATTCATTGATCCAAGGATCAATATGACGGTTATGCAGTAAAGGGTGTAGTTTTCAAAAACAATGTCTAGGAACTACTGATGTTGTCGAAATGTCTTGAACAAATGCAGTGATTCCACAAAACAGAAATCAAAAGTAAAAATAACAATAGCCTGCATTAAGACTTTTTTAAATTTAAATTATTATTCATGTCGCTTGATAAGTATCACATTGCTAGTCAGTTCCTTTAACGTTCATAAATTAAATGCAAAGAAAATACAGTTTTAACCACGTCAGGAGTTTCTGGTTTGAAATTCGTGATTTAGCTAAAAGAGATAGGATTTTATGAATGCGGAAGATTTCAGTTAAATTATTAGCTGAAAATTATTTTGGATAACTTTAGAAAAACTAAAACCAAAATTAGGACTTAGAGATCATATACATAAAAAACCAACATATTTTGCCAAATACAATAAACATATTTATGACACGTTTCATTAAAAATTTGCACACATAGATGACATTATATGCTTTCAAGTATATGCGTTCAACATGATTAATTATGAAATATTAACTGAAGATTTAAGCAGGATAGATTTAAACAAAAATGACATGCAATTTTTTTAATAACGAAACAAATTTTTTAAAAAAATTGTCTATTTAAATCTTGTTTTTGCTAATATTATTTAATTTTTCAATCAAAATTTGAGAATACATTTCTACTTTTGGTGTATTAGGAGCAGAAACTGTATATAAGTCAAGTCAAATTTCAAGAAAATTTTATTTGACTTCCCTTTACAGTTCTAAAATATTAAAAAAAGCAGTTTTTTAAGCCATTATTGGCTATTTTGCGCTAACACCAGAATTAATTACACTTAAACGCCAATGAACTACGAGTATTATATGCTTTCAGCTACTTTTCAATTTAATAAGAACGCAAATACACTTAAGTTAATAAAATGAGGATGTAAAAGATTTCGTCAGTTCAAATTTTATAGTATCATTACTAATAATCTTTTCATACTTTAGAAATTTAATATCAAATGGAATAAAAGGAAGACATATATTCACATTTATTTTGTCGCATAGCATTAATTGAACACTATTATGTACATTAATATTCAAGTATAAAAATATGCACTATTTGGTTATTTGAATATTTCATCAAATGCAGCAGTGAAACGTAATATAAACAACAAATAAATAATATATATTATCATTCGAATTTTTTTGAGTTTATCCATTATTTTTTCTTTATTCTTTTCTTTCTTAAACAGAAGCTCCTCGCTTCTTTACCACAATGAGTTCTCTCGTCGTCTCAGCTCAAAATGTTCGCGGGTGTAACGTCTTCCTACTGTTCATCATGCAAAAGTGCTGTTTTGATGGCATTACTTTTTCTATACGAAATCATTTGGTTGTATTTCTCCACATTCAATGAAATATCCAGGCATATTGAATTACAAGAAAAATAACGTAATATATCTTCATGTTCAAATCGGATAATGCGCACCCTTAGCCAATTGGGAGTCATATTATTGACATTCAGTTAGTACTTCTGCATAAAAACTTAGAAGTTTCATTCATTTGCTGCCTATCAGCTGGCGTTTGAGAAGGAAAGTTTATTCACTTACAACACTACCTCTAATGAACTGTTTTTGTTAATATAATATAAGGGATTTCTGCCTCTCCACAGACGTTCAAAAATTTCTCAAACGATTATTAATAGGCACCTGGTCCACAATAATTTAAAGAAATACATTGTTTTTGAGTTTTATCGTCCAATTCTCATCACATGTGTTACACATAATACTTAAACACTAGACACTAAGCTGATATTCTTGTTACTACAAAAATATTAAACAGAACCGCAAATTCATGGAAATATCCTCAGAGCTATTATATAGGTTAAAATTTGAAATTATTTAGGTTAAGCTTTATGTCGATGGTTTCAAATTTCCTTATAAAATACCGATGCGTTTCTATTGTTCCATTATCTCACAAATAAATCTGAGATCATGATTTTAAAGAACGACATACATGCCTATATCATAATTCCTGATTCGTAATTTCTATTATTAAAACTAAAATTTGTTTTTCGAAATTCCCTTTTTAATTCTCCTGCGAGCTAAGAACTGATAAAAAACATTAAATTAGATTCTCTTGCCAAATATTTTCAGAATTTCTGTAAATTTCAGAATTCTTATTTCTAATATATTTCGAGGGAAAGTGCTGAAATTTGTCCTTCCTTCACTGAAGCTGAGCTGCAGAGTTTTTTCTTTGCTACCTGGCCATTACACTTAATATTACCATTTTAGCGGAATATATTCGCCATTGTTATATTAAGCTTCGATAATTTTATTTATTTTTGACAGTACTGTGTTCTATTTTAAAGGTCAGAAGTAATGGTCTCGTTAATCTTTAATTCTGAATTCTGCGATGTTTTGAATAATGGTTTATTCAGTCAGATATTGATAAATTCCTTAATGAGCCATTTCATTAACTTTTTAATAGCTTTCGTTTCTTCTAGTTACAGACCAAATGGAATGTTACGAATTTCTAACCACGTAATGTTTTCTTGCAACAGGTCATGGAATAAAATATTGAAATAATAAATTTAAAAAAAATATTGAGACAATATTATTGCAAAACAAATTTTCAAGTACTGCTTATTCTGTTTTGGCATAAAATAAATGCACGTATCTAATTTATTTATGATGAATTTGCTTGCAATCTGAGAAGAGTCACAAGACTCTTATGACATAATTTTCGCAGTGCAAAGTCTATATGTTAATGATAACAAATATTTAATTCATGATACAAGAAATTGGTTTGTTGTAAATGAAGACTAGCTAAGCGCTTATTGAAAAATGGTTTCAGGTTAATGTAGCTTAAATGTTTTACATTATTTTTGGGAATTAAAAGTATTCGATTTTTTTCTGCAAGGCACTGTAGGAATTTATAGAACCTGCTTGCTGTGTATTTTAACACTTCTCAAATTGCAGGTGCAAACTGCAATATGATGCTTAGCATTTATAATATGTGATATAAACAGCATGGAACTGAATTGAGGTCTTCTTCAACTGGCCAGTTTACCCGAGCAAGTTGGTGAATCAAGTCTTCGGGTTGCCATTTGGGTAAATGAAGCTAATACAAACAATTTTGTGACAATTTGTTTAGATAAAAATGGAACTTTATTAAAAAATTAGTAACTTTTGTTAAGACCATAATTAGTTATTCTTTTGCATTGCAGATTTTCAAAATTAAACTCTGAATTTTTAAGTTTTGGTATTCTTTTAATATTTTTGTCATAGCTTCCTCCTTGTTCGTAACATTCTAATGAAAAAAATTCCCACAAGTTTCACTAGTTTTAAAAAAACTTTCCCATAAACTATATATCAAAAATTCCTAATTCAATTTTTGTATTTTTGTTGTTCAGAATTTGCGAATTTCAGTAATCAGTCTGTCACATGGAGGTTACCTTGGTCTGTCATACGTGTGGAATACTCTGAAGATTTGGCAACATGAAGAGAATGTGATCCAGGTGGTTGACTGTGATAGGTTCTTCGGAGTATCCAATTGAAATTGTCCATCTGTCCACTGTAGCACATGTTACATTTCTAGTGATTAAATGCCCGTGTATTTGCCGGTTCTTAAGCATCGGTTCGTTGTTATTTAGTAGTGTTCGCGATTTGTCAGTAGTTAAGTTTTTTTAAGTGTTCAAATATGTTGCGATTTCTTATAGTAAGTTTATTGTGTATTTCGAGGACATTTTCGAAAGAGTATTTTAAAGAAGAATTTTCTGATGGTATGTAATTTCAAATTCATATTTGCTAAATGTAAGAAATTAGGTTTTCTAGAAGTGTTAAACTTAGAAACTGTATGATAGAATCTGACCGGTTTAACTTTCGTTTTCTAATTCTGGCTGTTTATAGTCTTGGGAGAATTTATAAAATAATTTATAATAATAATATAGTTTTATTATTAAAAAATAATTTATAATAATAATATAGTTTTATTATTATGCAGTTTAAAATAAATCAATTTCGATTCCACAGAATATTATTTCCAGAATATCGGATAAGTAATTTGCTCTTTATCAGTTGGTCAGAAATGTATTTTACTGAGCAGATGTGATATATTTATTGCAAACCCTCTTTCTCATCCACATAATTAAATCTTAATGAAAGCAGCATGACTAGAAACATACTTATTTTCTAGTAAATGTTATATTGCATAGAAGTATTCATCAATTCAGAAATAAAAAACATAGTATTGACAATACAAATTTAGGACACAGCTAAGGTTCCCACCTGACCCAGAATTGAGCTCTGAAAATTAAAATCTCCCAGCTCTTTGAAGGAATTTTAAATAAATATTGCTTTCCAGGAATATAAAGTTTCTCGTAAATAACGATACAATGAGCACGGATGAAATAGTTGAGAGCATCGAAAATCGCATGACCCCGCACAGCAGCTATAGAATGTCTACATAAAGAAAGGTTCCATAGACGTTATATAAACCAGTTTGCTATTATGCTGCTAGAAACTTTCTAATAGAATTGCATGATGCTAAGCTTGAAATCCGTTGAAAAATGACAATTTTTTGGTAGTTTAGTCAAAGGTCTTTTTAGACAAATGAAACAGACGAGTCTGTTTCATAAAGACGCAAACATTTTCTTTGAGAGATGTTTAGATTACCTGAAAAAATGGTATGATTTCAAAAACTCGGGAGTATAGTAAATTGAGCGAACTTTCAATGAAAAAAAACAGATTACGTGGGATGCTCTGAGAGAATTCGCCATTGATTTAAAGATCACTTTTGTTGAACGTAAACTTTAGGAAGACTTCTGCATTTTGAGGGAGATTCAAGACAGCATTGTTAAATCAAATGTAAGAATTGATCCGAGGTGGGCAACATTTTTCTCAACAGTTCAAAAATATAGTTGGAGATATGTTGAAGAAAGTAGTTTCATTCGTTTTGTCTATATCTGTATCAAACACTGCTTCAGAGTATGTTTTTAGTATATTATTCAATATATGGGCTAAGGAAAGAAACCATTTAAATGAAGACTATGTCAAGGCAGAAATCTTAACATTCTTCAGTTTTAAAATGGGCTGCAGAGTTTTTTAAATTTGTTAGTTCCAGACCATTTTGAAATCTGTATGATCAAATGCAAAATATAAGTTTAAAATAAAATAAAAAGTTATGAAAATTGATATTTGTTATTTGTTTCCCTCTCCTGGATTTTGATAGCCTGGATGTTTGGCAACACTAGATGCAGATGAAATATACAGTAATACTTTTATATCTACTGATTCAGCATCTGCAGTTTTACTTAGCCCTGTTTGAGCAGCAGAGGAGAGAGAAAACTTCAGGTTTCATAAGTTCTAAGTGCAAATCATTAACGTAACTTAACGTTTCAGTCCTTAACGTAACTGAAACAAGAGTCCAATTAGATCTGCATAGTCATTTGAGAGGAATGTAACTAAATATGAAAAATTTTCATTGTGGAATCTTGTGTCTCCTCAAACTATAGAGAGCCTTTTAAATTGGTGTCTCGGTTGACAGTTATAAGTAGGTTAGAAGCCAATCTGAGCTATTGGTGGTTTTAGTTTGTTTTATTGAGTTTTCTGTATCTTTGCAACCTTTTTGAGCTTTTTAAAGTTCTTATTTACTGTAATAAATTCTGATTATTATAATAAGAGGAATGTTTTAAGTGCTTGAAAACTTACTGTATTAGTGGTTTGAAAAAAAATTATACTTTGTGTCAATTCATAGAATCCATATAAAATCTTTTATGCTCATAAAGAAAAATAGTTAATTTCGTCTTTATGCTATGCATATATTTCAAATGAACTGTATGTAATCGTTTTAAATATTTTTGGTGTCTTGTTTTAAAAGTTATACAGCGGCTGAGTGGTAAAGTCGCTGAACACTGGTAGTTTGGTCCGAGGTTCGAATCCCGCAAACGGGCTGGTTGCATGGGCGTTTTCATGGTTTTCCCCATGTGTAACGTGTATACGAGCCAGTTTCCCTTAGAAAGTCCTCCACGAAGGCATCCCTTCTCTTAGGCAGATAGCCCTCGAGGCTTTGCCATAATCACACACACACTTTAAAAGTTATATTTTTGTTTAAAATGATTGAAAAATGAGAACGGTATTTATCGAGTCTGTAACTGATGTTAATTCCAGTATTAACGAGAGCCTGTTTAATTTCATAAAGATATTTTCTGCAGATGCTATACTTGAAACAGATTATTGAAAAAGAAATTTAAAAATTCTAGAAGCTGCATATCCATTTTTTAAAAAAATTGCAGCTTTCAATGAATGCTGCAGAAGAAATATAGGTTGATCTTTACATTATGGTAACTTGGCGTTTTTTTGGCGAAAATTTGGCGACCAACTCTCCTACAGCAACCCTCTATTTTTTTTCCCGCCGCCATAAAGACATGTTTCTTTTCTTTTTATCTACTGAACACTTCTTCCAACAATCTACTAGCCAAATTACACTTATGCTAGAAATTTTATCTAACAAAACTGCTTAATCATTAAAAATATTCACTGCAAAATTGGGAAAAAGTGCACAATACCATACTCCTTACGCGTTTTTCAAAATAACACATACACATAAACCATGTACACGCCGACTTATTTTTACTTAAAAAAAAATCCCAGAATTGCACAAAAATGGCATTGCGCACACTCTTCACTATATCCATGTACACTGCTTTTTTCTCATAAATTAGAAAAATTTCACGAAAATACATGACAATTTTCTCAATCTTTAAACCCAGTAAAAAGAACATATATGAAATTACCTGATCGCGAAAAAGTATTTACCCTTTCCAAATATGAACATTTCCATATATAAAATAAATAAAATATCCAAAAACTTTTACCTCTAAATCATTACATTATACACGTCACCAACGAATTCATACCGCAACCATTACAAATACTTAGTGTCAGATATTTAAATTATTTCCATGCACGTTTACATCAACTAAAACATATATCACATTCCTACAAACATAAAATTCACAAAATAACTATCATTTAATTAAAATATAATTAAATTCAAAAACACTACTTAAAATATAAATGAGCACATACATTAAATTAATACATACATAAATACCCATTTTGAATTCACTTTAGTTACGGCCATGGGATCCAAAAATTCACGAACACTGTTCACACAACACAGAATAAAGCCAAATACAAAATTTCCAGATTTTTTCCCAATTTCCCCCCTTTTCCAATTAAAGAACCGTAATTCGTCCATTAATATCACATGACATATCCCATGATCTCTCATTTCCCTCACACAAAATAATGCATAATCGGAACTGAGTACTGCTTACATTATTACCAAAGTCCCAGGTAGTAACCTTCATCGACTCCAAAATGTCGCCAAACTACCAGTTACCATATTGTAAAGATCAACCGAAATATATTCTGCATTCATGAAAATCCTTACCCAGCATTTATTTTCATAAATGTTGGTTGTAGATGTAAACTTCCAGCTATGAAAGAGTGCAATAATTTTAATTTAGGTGTAATTGAAAATAAAATCATTTTAGAAAAAGGTTTCTGAGTTGATCTTTACAATATGGTAACTGGTAGTTTGGTGACATTTTGGAGGCGATAAAGGTTACTACCTGGCACTTTAATAATAATGTGAGCAGTATTCAGTTCTGATTACGCATTATTTTGTGTGAGGGAAATGAGAGATCATGGGATATGTCATGTGATATTAATGGACGAATTACGGTTCTTTAATTGGAAAAGGGGGGAAATCGGGAAAAAATCTGGAAATTTTGTATTTGGCTTTATTCTGTGTTGTGTGAAACAGTGTTCGTGAATTTTTGGATCCCATGGCCGTAACTAAAGTGAATTCAAAATGGGTATTTATGTATGTATTAATTTAATGTATGTGCTCATTTATATTTTAAGTAGTGTTTTTGAATTTAATTATAATTTAATTAAATGATAGTTATTTTGTGAATTTTATGTTTGTAGGAATTTGGTATACGTTTTAGTTGAAGTAAACGTGCATGGAAATAATTTAAATATTTGACACTAAGTATTTGTAATGCTTGCGGTATGAATTCGTTGGTGACGTTTATAATATAATAGATGATTTAGAGGTAAAAGTTTTTGGATATTTTATTTATTTTATATGTGGAAATGTTCATATTTGGAAAGGGTATAAACTTTTTTGCGATCAGGTAATTTCATATATGTTCTTTTTACCGGGTTTAAAGATTGAGAAAATTGTCATGTATTTTCGTGAAATTTTTCTAATTTATGAGAAAAAAGCAGTGTACATGGATATAGTGAAGAGTGTGCGCAATGCCATTTTTGTGCAATTCTGGGATGTTACTTTTAAGTAAAAATAAGTCAGCGTGTACATGGTTTATGTGTATGTGTTATTTTGAAAAACGCGTAAGGAGTATGGTATTGTGCACTTTTTCCCAATTTTGCAGTGAATATTTGTCCTGATTAAGCAGTTTTGTTAGATAAAATTTCTAGCATAAGTGTAATTCGGCTAGTAGATTGTTGGAAGAAGTGTTCAGAAGATAAAAAGAAAAGAAACGTGTCTTTACTTCGTGAAGACAAAATGGCGGCGGGGAAAAAAAATAGAGGGTTGCTGTTGGAGAGTTGGTCGCCAAATTTTCGCCAAAAAAACGCCAAGTTACCATAATGTAAAGATTAACCGGTTTCTGTTAGTAGATTGACGTATTTCTATATAGTTTGAAAAATGATGTTACTTGTAGAACTTGTTTTGTGGAAAACACCGGTAAGCTTTAATACTAACACGTAGCTAACTTGTATTATTTACAGAAATTAAAAAGTTAAACTGCATTTAGTTAATGAATTTTTATATGATTATTAAATAATGTTTGTAAAGTGATAAAACTTCGTTAGAATATTCACACCCTTTTATTATGTGAAAATTCTTTTGGCAAGCAGTATGTAACAAATTTATAAATTAAAAAATATATTTGATGAATTGATAAAACAAAGAATATAATTGGAATAGCATCAGAGAGGAGAAGGACAAATCTAGTTAAAGTAATTTATTAGTAAACACCGTGAGGCAAGTTGGAAATGCCATCACATATTCTGAATTTTGAAATTAAATGCATTGGTCTGTTTTTCATTATACAAGAATCACTTTCTGTGTTTCATTCTTTGAATAGAAAATCGGCTCTTGTCAGGATTGCCACGCTACCTGGAAAACCGGAAAAGTCAGGGAATTCGGAAACTGACCAAAAAATTCAGGGAATTTAAGTGTTTTAGCCAAAATCTGGAAAAGTCAGGGAATTTTATACAACGATCCTGCCAAAAAAGGCGAGTTTTGCGCCGACGTCGGAAGAGATCACTTTTTTGGCGAATTGTGTATCGCGTCATTCGGGCAGCTGGCATAGAGCCAATTTTCGCAGCTCCAATTTGATTGTCTTTTTAGAAAGGCAAAGCAAGTTTCCCGCAACTTTTGGTTTCCAGTAACCTCGAGAATCGCATGTGCAGTGCATGAACTAAAGAAAGTACCTGTTTTCGTATAAAACAAAATGGGTTTAATCCTAGTATACGGTACCATGAAGGTTAGAATTAAAAAAAAAAATATGTATTATAAAGAAAAACCTCTCTAAAATTATTGCGAAAAATCCAAGAAAAAACGTTCTTTGATAAAACGTTTCTTCTTGGATTTTTCGCAATAATTTAAAAACGGATTTTCGTAGTTTTCTTTTTTGTCAAAGAACGTTTCTTCTTAACACGTGTTTTTCTCAATTTCCTGTACACATCGCGGAGAGGGAAATTCTGGCCGTTCCGTCGTCAAATCCCTTGGCAAATTTTCCCTCCGCTTTTAACGTAGACGTTCTTTGGTGAGAATAATCTCCATGTATGGTACAGCGGGATTTGTCGACATGGTGATGAGCAGTAAATGGGTCATTTTGTTCTTGGCGACAATCTTCAAAATCATGCGAAGGCCGTATCCTATGCTAGGATTATGCTAGGATTTTACCGCAAAATCATTTTTTTTTCTTTTCTTTTTAATAAATACCTTGTCATTTTGCAGTAAAATAAAAAAATAGTAATCAATTTTTAAGTAATTATCTTTATTTTTGTTATTCATATCATTTAATGTTGCTTCTTCCCTCTAAATTTATTTATCATTAGTAAATATTTCCAAATTTCAGGAAATTTTCTCTGGCATAATCCTGAAATTAATTCTAGCAGTATGATGACATCACGAAATTTAATGCACATATTTTTTCCTTATGTATGCTGCGAAATATAAAATACCTCAATTTAGTAACAAAATATAATTAAATAGATTCTTTCTTTCGTTTAGCTGCAGAATGTCTGCAAAAAAAGCCTTATTTTATTCCAAATTGGGCAGATTCTAATTTCAATCTTCAGTGGAGAAAACAACTCCTATTATAATTATATTTGTGTTTTCAAGTGTTAAGGTGCCTTTTAAGAATACACCTCACACAAATTAAATTTACCTAAAATCTAACCTAACTTTTAGCATTGGGTTGTGATTTATAAGAACCGGATTAGCCTCGTGTTGAACTGGGGATGATCATGAGTAATAATTAAATAAAACGTACAGTTGTTATCCAATGTTATATATCTTAAATTTTATTAAGTTTTTTAAGCGGAAAAGTAAACAAAATTATCAGACAAAGTGAATTTGCTACACAGTACAAGTAATACCATAATTAATTTGCTTCTTAGCACAGCCAACGTACATTACGCAGATAGACTGGAATTTTCTCGAAACATACCTGGAAAAGTCGGGGAATTTCATTCTCCTGTTTGAGTGGCAACCCTGTCTAGTGTAGAATTGGGTGCCCCTTCGATAGGCGACAATTTTTTTAAAAATTTTGGCGATGAAACCTCACTTCTGGTTACCACGATAGTTTTAACTTGTTTTAGCTTCCCGATTTTATTTAAATGAAAATAGATTGATGTGTGCATGGAGATATTTAAGGCAGTCCGCAATGCCTAGTTTGTGTAATTCTATGTTTTTTTAAGTAAAAACAGATCGATGTGTACATCGACACAGATCTTGTGCAATTCTTTGACTTCTTATTTTGGTTTTGTGTAGCGGCCATCTTGAAATTGTGCCTTTCTGGCTCCGGTCTTGGCGTCAAAAAAGAATTGCCAATAAACAAGGGGCACCCAATTGTAAACTTTTACCAGAAAATCTTCCTGAATAAGAGTATGGGGATTGGAGGGTCATATAAAAAGTTAAATTTCATGGTTTTCATAATTTTTTTTTAATTTGCAAATGTTAAAACATTACTGTTTGAATTAAAACACTTTTTGTAACAAAGTTTGTCTGCCACCAAGGGTTGTAACAAAGGTCTGCTAAATACTTATGTGGGTACAGTACAGTTGTTAGTAGATGTTATTACAATGCTTTTCCTCTCGGGGCCATCCTAACTACCGCATATAAGTAAAGATATTTTGGACAAAAAAAATACTTCAAAGTGGGGGGGGGTTGACTTATACGCGGGGCCATAAAAAATTAAAAGAATCGGAAGTTCAAAAATTTCTTTATATAATGCAGTTGTTTTCTTCCCGCACTCAAATTGGACGACTTATCAAATAAATCACTTACTTGAAGTAATTTCATGACTTAAATTATGTGAAGAACTAATCACAAGAGTTTCATACTCTGTGATTAGTGATACTTTAAATCCTGAGAAGGGTATTGATTGACAATTTTCGTTATTATAATCAAATTTTCGTTGTTCTAATCAAAATTATATAAAACAAAATGAGTAATTAGATGCATAAATGTATGTACTAAATTATCTACTTTTGACAGTTAACATTTATTCAGACTATTTATATACAGTATATTATATAATTTATATATTTAAATATGTGATCCCTTATTTTCATTGTTATCAAACTTTTATTTGTTATAATCAAAATTGTAAAAAATAACAGAACGAGTTTTTTCATATGATGGCATTAAGCCAGTCCTGTAAAAATATGTACGGCAAATTTTTAACCACTTGTGCTCCGACCATACTTCACGGTTGCGGTGCCGTGCGCTACAATATAACAAGTGGTAAAGTGTCTCATTTACGTCACTCCATGTCTGCAAGTGCACTCCAGAGCTGTAACTCAAGAAATAAACAATCTCGTTGTTAGGCAACGTGTGCACCACGTTATTTTAATTTTTGCGATAAATGCCTATTGACGTGGTGTTCACGTCGCTCGCGGTTTCAGACAAAAGCATCTCGACATGGGTGGCACATCTTTTTAGCACAAGTGGTTAATTTGGTGTCTCATGTAGTTGCCTGTGTCATCTGCATTGCATCCTTACTTTGCTTAGACTCGTTCTAGAATGGCATTCATGGTGGGTTACTTCCTGGCCAATCAAAATAGAGATGTCGTCTAGTCATATCAAGAAACTGCTGCTGTAGCAGACTTTCCTTTCTTGAGAACTGGATGTAACCTACTCTTCAAATCTATTTCTCAGTTTTGATGTATTATTTTAATATTGCAGTTTAAATTTCTACTCAGTGAGGTAATCTTTACTTCCTAAGTGTTAATTTTAAAATACGGTTTATTATATTGTGAAGGCAAGGGGAAAAGTTTTACTGGAATTCAATGCCTACTTAATAAATTTTTTTGAAAAGAGTGAAACATTTTCTATAGAAATTATATAGGATCAGCTATACAAACAAGAGAGGTCAACAGTAATAAGAAAACAATAGTTGAGACATTTACAAAAAAGGAGCCAACAAGAACGAAACTGGTTTGATTCAGGAAAAGTTTTGTTGTATCCCATGCGAACTATTTGATAGTGCAAATTATGGGCTGATCTTCCATAACCTGGGTAAGTTGGTGCTAAACTATTTTGGCCTTCAAAATTTGGCAGATTTTTTTGGCGGCAATTAGAGCACTAAGATGTGATTTTTAAACACAAGCAGAATAGTAAAATGAGATGATAAAATACTAGATGAGTAAAACAGTCCATCCAGCTTTGTAAGTAAAAACATGGCCCTATCTATGTAATTCATAATAAAATAGTACAAGGAATAATAAAATAATAAATTGTATAACGCTTTCCTCGAACTCCAAAATTTTCAACCAAGAAAATATATTCAAATTCACTAACAATGGATGCATCATAAACTTAACTAAAATATACAAGTTACTATCTCATGGAATTCAACATACTAAACAACTTTTGTTCAAAACTTTAAACATTCCACATCTTTCGGTTGCCACATGCAAGAAACAAAACTAAAAAAATAATTAACCAACCAGGAAAACATTAACTAATAAAATTAAATGAAAACTTTCATAAATTATAAACTTCACGTCGTCTGAAATCCAACATTCTCCCACCAACAACAGCTTAACCTCCTGTAAAGATTAAACAGTAAAACTTTTAAAAATGCCGTATTTCAAAATTAAATTAAAAAAGAATATTTTGGCTACACTGAACTTGCACCACCGATGTAAAACTCTAGGTTTGCCACAGGAAAACATACAGCCGGAAACCACAACCAAATCAAAAACTCTTGCCCAGTTTGGCGCTCACCCTGATTATGGAAGATTAATCGAAATATGCATTTAGTATAGGTAAAAAATTTTGCAGCATGAAACTTTGATCATGCATAAAGAAAACACCTGTGTGCTTGTTAGCCCAATGTACAGAAAAATGTGAAAATTTATAAAATTATTTAATTGTTAGTAGCCTTGTGTCCCGAATGTCATAAGACAGCCCAGTTTTTTATTTTTTGTCAATCCTTAGTTCCATGATTTTGTAACTGATCAATGTTTTTAGGTGATAATGATATATCATTTAAGCCTGTATTAAATATTTGTAAAAACAGATAATTTAACATTTTTGTTTAAGTAATATGGATGATACAGGAATAAAATGGAACTGTACCATTTAAAACAATATATGATCAGCCTAAATATATAAAATTTATTTGTTATATATTAGATATAATATATTGCGCTAGTAAAATTTGTTATTGAGTGTATGTGCCTAATGTTAATTTATATGCAATTTTTGCAGATAAATGGGAAGAAAGGTGGACCCCCTCAAAACATCCTGGTAAAGAATGGGGCACATTTGTTCTTACTGCGGGGAAATTTTATGGTGATCATGAAATAAGTAAAGGTAAAGTAATAAATACATTAGTAATTTTACATTTAAATTTTAAAAAAGCATTATTAGAAGTTATATTTAAAACTGATCATTGTATATTTGATTATTAGTCCAATCAAACTAATACAGTCAAAAGTCGTTAATCCGGACTCGTCGGGACTTCGGCGATTCCGGATTATCGATTTTTCCGGATTATAGATCATCAGTCTAAATCTCGTAAGATGGCATGCAGAAATTCTAAAATTAAAAATATGAAACTGTAATTTATGAAATAAAGAACAATTATGATCTAAAGGGTATCAAAATTTACAAAAAAAAAGCTTAATATTTATTTATTTACTTTATTAAACATTTCTTTCAATGTAAGTTGTTTAAGTTGCTTCATTTTATGTGATAATACTTTCTCTTTAATTTTATAAACAGACATAATTTCTTGTTCAGTTACAAAGTTCTGCTGTTCAAGTCCCGTTAATTGCTGTGCCGAGAATACCGACTAACTTGTCAATCGAAATTTTTTCGTTTTCACTACCCTCTCTGTCACATTCTTCATGTCTTTATCCATTTTTTGCAGCAATTCCACTTTTTGTTTGTTGGACATCGAAACATACTTTTGTTTTGTAGATCCTTTGGAAGTTTAAGCATCGGAAATTCTATTTGACAAAATCAAAAGTTCAAGTTTACTTTTATAAAATTGCTCTTACAGTCTGCAAAAAATAATAAGCGGGATCCAATTCGAAGATTAAGGAACAACGCAATCATTAACATTAACTGAAATAGATAATTAGATAATTTTAGCTTACACCGTCCGTTATACATTAAACGCGCAGGTGAAAACGTATTCTGCACTTGCGCACACGCATATGCGCAGTAGTCAAGGTCTTACATGCACGCGTAAAATGCCTGTGCACATGTGCCAACGTGGCGCATGCGCAGAAAGTTTTTAGCTTTGAGGTCCGGATTATAGATCATTCCGGATTATGGGTGTCCGAATTAACGACTTTTGACTGTACAAACTCTAATATTTTTTTCCCCGAGAACTGGATGTAACTTACTCGTCTAGTCTATTTCTCAGTTTTGATATATTATTTTAATAGTGCATTTCTAACTGGTAAGGTAATCTTTACTTCTTAAGCATTAATAGGCAAGGCTGATCATGGAATGCAACTGAAAAGTTTTCTGGCTTCGTTCATCATAAATTGAAGGAGAAAGAAGCAGTTGTGAATTTTTAACTCTGACATATTATGCATGTCAGTTTTACTAGACTTGGCTGAGCTTTGGAAGCTAAGTTTTTGTAGCATTGGCTAGCAAATGTTTAAGTTTATAATTTTTCACTAGCTAGCTTCTTAGGCTGTGTAACTTCATTTTCGTAACTGAACAGCTTCTTTTTCTGTGCATGGTAGATTATTATGTCATTATCAGGATAAAGTGGTTAGTATAGAATCGTGCATTCCTAACCAAATTTGTATCATCCCTTACTAGCTTTAACTTCTTTCAAATGTTGTATTAAATCTCATTTATTGGATGCAGAGCATTCTTTAAAGTTATGGAAATCTCTGCTACTTTAGACATGATCATTGGACATAATTTATTCCAATGAAGTTGTAAAATAGTCATCATTTGCATCTCTCTGGATAAAAATTAATTTTGCATCTTTCAAAATAAAGTATTGAAAAATAATGGGTGTCTCGCATTGTTATATGAAATGGGACCAATGGTTTGTTGTATTCTGGATGACTGCATGGTTCTGAAGGTACTGCTTTCATGTTTTGTTTCCTAACTTTGTTTTTTTGCTAGAAAACTTTCGTTATAACCAAGTAACATTCCAGGTTTTTGCAGTTAATGTTGTGTTTGGCTGTAGGGTGATATCTAATCGTAGATTATCAGGTTATAACTATGCATATTGTTCACTTAAGCAAAAAAAAAAATTTTTTGGTGCCATTTCTGCATTGTATTTTTTTTGCTGATAGACTTGGGTGGCAAAAGACTGTGAAAGCAGATACAAAGATTTGTAATCAGAAATCTATAAATAATGATTTTATTTATATGATGCTATAGATGAAATATACAGTAAACATTTGATATCATTTATTTTGGATGGCACAATTATTTTAAATAATGATGAATAAACAATAGAAAATGTCAGTTAGTCAGTATAAAAGGATAAAAAAAATAAACTTTAATATGGGTGTTTTCAGGAAATTTAATTAGTTTTTCTAATTGCTGTAGATGTAAGAAGAGGATGTAAAAAGTTAAGTTTTTTTTTTTTTTTTTTTTTTTTTCATTATAAAAGGTGAGAAATGTAAGTTTCATGTAATTTAAGGAAAAAGCTTTTACAGAAATACTGAGGTAATGTTCTTTATACTCAAATAATTGTTGTACCCAGTTTTGTTTTTAAATTGACATAGAGAAGAATTTTTGCAAAAACAGTTCTTTTTAAATTTGATGTATTTATACAGTAGAAGTTAATTATGAATAGAATAGATGTAAAACAAATTGGGGGGGTTAATTTCTTTTGGTCTATGCAGGGATTGTTTTGTTTAGAAAATAAATTTTCTTTTTCTTTACACCAGCTGTGAAAAACTGTTTACAGAAAAAAGAAAGTAGCATCTATTCTTAAATGACTGTCTTAATGGACTAATATGTGCTTGTATAAATTCATGTGACTGCATGTTTTGAACAAGGATAAAGATTTTGATCATGAGTATCATTAATATTAATAAAGGCAGCATAATAGATGGCAAAAACAAGATGTGATATGATAGGAATATTGAATAAATCTTCATTGAAAGTATTTTTCATTTTTGAAATTTTTAAATTTGAGTTTTAATATTCAGTTTAATTTATGTAATTCTTTGAAAATAAAGCTCCTTTTTAGGTATTCACATTAACCGATGTCTAGGATTTTTACAAGCAGTAACTTCTTAATGACATCTCTTATTTTTAATAGCATAAACTTGCCGATAAATGACTAGCTGCCATATGATTATAGTCATCTTTACTGTATTACATATTTAATCATCCATTTGCTTTTATTTCCTGATTATCTCTCTTAATATAAGTAAGTTTGAAAATATAAAGTGTTTGCAGTGAAATATCACCTGAAATTTTCTCTTCTAATGATTTGTAAACATAAATGTTTTGTATTCTTTAATAGGCTTCCTTTTTTATCTGTAAAGTATCTTTTATACTGACGAGGGCCCCACCAGTGGCTGTGTATTTAAAACTGCTAAATATTGGGAGTTCAATCCACGTGCAGTATTGGGCAAACATGCTGGCTGTGTAGTTGGTTTTTATGGTTTTCCATGTGTAATATTTTCCCCAAGTCTTCCACAAAGGCATCTTTCCTAAGCTTTCCTGTGCAAGCTTTGCCATATTCAATTAACCTATGACCAGATGAGAAAATATATATTTTTGATTTTAAGTGTTGATAAAGTATTCTATCAAATTGCTTTTTAGTAATATGTGCACAGTACTGTATAAACCTATTTATAAAGCCAAATCTAAGAATGTATTATTTCAGGTATTCAGACTTCTCAAGATGCAAGGTTTTATGGTTTGTCGACGAAATTTGAGCCATTTAGTAATCAAGACAAAACTTTAGTCATACAATTTACTGTTAAGCACGAGCAAAATATCGACTGTGGAGGTGGTTACATAAAAGTATTTGACTGTAGCCTTGATCCAAAAGATCTTCATGGAGAAACGCCTTATCTTATTATGTTTGGTAAGTATTGTTTTGAGTATTTTAACCTTTAAAATTGCCAGTGTATTTATTACCGTATTTGACGGCATATAAGACTCACCCTTATTTAGACGGCCACACACAAAAAAAGTTTCAATAGCGTGGTTTCTTTTAGTTCTCACGTTTCATAAAAGCCAAATAAATAATTATTGAATGCTATTACCTTCACATATAAGACGCATATAACTTTTTTGAGACCAAATGTAGCAAAAAAAGTGCGTCTTGTATGCCGTCAAATACGGTAAGTCATTATTTACTGAATAGCCGTTTTAAAATATTAATGAAACTTATGTTTAGAACTAAATAGACTTCTTAACAAATTTAAAATATTTGACCTTGGTAATATTTTAATATGTCATTTAAGACAGAAGTATTTAATCAGTGAAGTTCAGCCCCCAAAAATAATAAGCAAGTACATTCAATTTTGGAATTTGCTAATCTAAAGAATAGCAACTAAAATTATTTTATTATGTTCATATATTGATAAATATGCTTTGTTTGGCTTAAATATGAAATCTTAATTATTTGCATTATGTCAAAACATTAAATCTAATTTTTTTTGCTGATATGTCCTTTTAACTTTTTCATGTTTTACCTTTTGTTGCATGTCAATTATATAATCAGAGATCAAGATGCACAACTGATTTTGAAGTTGAGCTACTGATTGCATTTTTCTTAATTCTGTAAATTTATAGCTTTTTCATGGTATTGTTTTATTCTTGAAGTTCTTATTTAAAAGCCTTGAACTGTAATTCAGTTTCATTGGTACTTGTGTATTAGTGCAATCAATCCACCTTGGTAGAAATCTAATATTCAAAATCTGGCAATAATGCAAAAAAGTTCTGCATTTTAACAAACAGTATTGCCTTTTTCATAAGAGTTTTGTGTTCTATCTGAACTTCTGTTTCTGTAGATATTTTTGGTTAATCTTTGGATTATGGTAACTTGGCGATTTTTTTCGCCAAAATTTGCCGACCAATCCTGCTACAGCAACCTGCTAGTTTTTGTTTGGACGCCATTTTGTTTTCACAAAGTAAAGGCATTTTTTTTACTCAACATTTTTTTCCAACAATCTGCTAGCCGAATTACGCTTATGCTAGAACTTCTATGGAACAAAAGTGCTTAATCATAACGAAAATTAGGTGCGAAATTGGGAGAAAGTGCAGAATCGCAAACTGCTTGCCGCATTTTTAAGAATTCTACATACACGGTATCCTTGTACACGTCGACCTATTTTCACTTAAAAAAACATCTCAGAATTGCACAAAAATGGCATTGCGCACACTCTTGACTTTATCCATATACACTGCTAAAGTCCTAGCTAGTAACCTTTATCGCCTTACCAAAATGTCGGCAAACTACCTATTTAAGGAGGGAACTTCAACAAATTAGAATATAAGTGGTTTAATTAAAAATAATTTTATTGTAGACTGTTAGTCTGTTATGTAGTGTCCAACTACATAAGTGCTACTAATTAAAATTCAGTTCTTTTCCAAAATTAATGCATAATAAAACACGCTCAAAAACTGTTTTTTAGAATATTTTAGTTTTAAAAATTTGAAAAATTATTGTATCGTTTTATACTGTTTATTGAAAATTAGTGATATATTTCTCAAGTATTAATAATACTGAATTTAAGTCATTAAAAATGTCAAATTATTTTGTATGCAAACCCATAACTCAAAACGTAAATTCCTAGCCTCACTAAGGGAACAAGTTCACTCGGGTATCAAAATTTAGGTAATTTCTTAGTGCAAAGAGTTTTCAAATTGAAGGGAAAATTGTTTGTTATGCATAGTGTCTGAAAAAACTGTGGGATAAATGTTACACAATAATTAGTTGTTGTCTTCAATATTGTATTATGCTATATAATTTAGCACATTAAGAGAAATTTGAAGATAATTTCAGGTACCCTGTCAGCAAAATTCTCTCCTGTTTGAAGTCGTCGTTCCATGTGAATTTTTTTATTTCCTCTAATGTTTAAACCAGTTTGTTTGAACAGACTGTCTTTGTAGCAGCTTTAACATCAACCATGGTGGCATATCTTATATGGTGGAATTTAAATTCTACGATATATTAGAGTATTTTTACTTGCAGTTACTCAAAAAATCTTCATTGTCAGGTCATGTGAAATCTACTGACACAGATGAATTAACTGTATCTCTCTTTTTTTTTATTGAAAATTTGGCAGCTATTCATCGGTTTCATTAACACCTCGGTCATTATGCTGTCATGTCGAAATTATTTCATAACAGAGTGCCTAAGGTGCTCCCAGGAATTTGTCCTTGAATGTAATTGCTGAGATATATATCTAATGAATGACACAGGCATTCAATCACTTAAAAGGTCAAGGTTCAGAAATTCAGATGGGGAACATGTGTTGTCTTAGAACAATGATTTGTATATTATTTGAGAGCTTTTACATCCTGTTTGTATTCTCGGAGCTTAACAGACAGTGAAATTTCACAAATGCTACTCTAATGCATTCTGCACATCTTACTTCAAAATTATTTGACCGTGAAATTGAGACACTGATCGGAGGTACCTTTTATTTTAAAAGGTGTATATGTGGAATCTAATGGCATATGTGTATTATTAGTATATGTGGAATCTAATGGCTACAGATGACCTTTCAAACTGATTGACTAGTTTTAGTGTATTTACAATTTCCAGGTTTCAGACTGAAATAGTAAAACTACTGTTGTTTCTTTGACGTAAAATTTATATCCTTGTGGTTTGTCTGAATAACAGTACCATCACAGTAAACTTCCATGTGTGAAGGTCACTTCAGCATAAACAGATATATATATAGAAATACAGACAGAACTGTTAACACGTTGAGCGTGGCGCCGAATTGGCTGTCCTTTCCGTTCAGCCGGCAGTGAGCTAAACCGTATTTTTGTTTAGAATGTTTCAGTACATTTCATTAAAACTAAATTTGATCACATTTCATTTAGACTATATTTTTAAACTTTCATTTCATTTAGACTATACTTATATTTAGACTATACATTAGACTATACTTATATTTAGACTATACATTAGATCACATTTCATTTAGACTATACTGTCGGTCCTGGAGGACCGACGGCAGCCAAACGAAAATTCCAGTGCCGGCACACGGAACGTTCACTGCCGGTCCCGAGGGTCCAGAATGAACTGATAAAAATGTAAGAAAAAGTGCTTGTACATGGACATAAGTACGTGGGAATTTGTTTATGGAAATGTATATATATACCTACTTATCCATGTAGTATGTATGTCTGCACTGCTATAATATCGTATAAGTGCAGATATGCACATAAAGCGGAAAGCATGTGTACCCTTAAATGCAAATAACGTATATACAGACACGTACATATACACACACAGGCACACATATGCATTTATATATATATGTGTTTGCATGTGGATTTATGAATACATGTATTAAACATAGATATATGTATATATTTCATCATCAAGCTCTTGAAGAAGATTTTGTATTTCTTCTTTAGTCAGATCTTCTTTTCCTTTTCGGCATATTGCTAGAAAATGTCAAAATAATTAAAAAGAAAACAAGAAAATGTGCAATATTCTAAAGCAACGCAAGGCTCTGTTTACGATTTACAAATGCAGTTATTGAGAATTCTGTAGCTACAAGAAGTAAAAGGGGAAAATTGGAAAAACAGGATTCTTAACGCAAAGATCTTTGAAAGAGATAAGTGGTTAAAACCTCAGGGACATCAATTTTGACATTTCACCCCATTCTTTCAGCCTGGAAAATGGAGAAAAGAGATATGGCCACTAAAGTGGACAATCCCGTCCTTTCAAACAGGCCACTATAATGGCCATCATGTCTTCAAAAGGTTAAAGGAAACAGTTGCCTTGAATCCATTCTTAAAATTATCACCATAATATTTTTGGTAAGAAAAAACTGAACTGCATTTGTAATAGGTTTATTGTGTGTTTTTCTGAATAAATATTTGTGTTTTTTCAATTAAGTCATTCTTTTCTTCTGTAAAATATCACCAAACTGCACTAATACATAAGTATAGTTGTGTGTAATCCTAATATCCTGCATTTGAATTATTTTAAGAAAGGTTAGTACAAACTGTAAAACATGATTTGTATGTAGGCTTAACATTTATGGAAATTTTCTTAGTCTTTTGAAATTTTCCATTTTGGCCAGATATGAAAATATTCCTTGCTTTTCCGACGTTTTCCTTAAGTTCCTTTTCATGATGTATTTTAAATGTTCAGTTTTAAAGAATGAGATTAAAAATAAATATGTCTTTAAGCTTTTAATCTCTCTTGATAGTATTTTTATTTCACAATTCAAAAGTGAAAAATACATCGGCAGACTCTGGAAAGGGTGATTAATTATTAATGCAGCATTTAAAACCGATTTCATATTTTTAATGCTGTCATACATAATTTTAGTTTCCTGGAAATATCTTCTATGTTGAAATTAATAAAGAAATGAAATTATAGCTTCTGCAGCCTTTAAATAAATGCATGTAATATTTAATTTCATTTTGAAAGTTTTTAAAAGTTTAAATGTATGCAGTGTTTGTGACAGTAAAATAATTTTGAACAAGTCAGATTTCAAACATAAAAGAATTTTATGAAGTAAATATTATTTAAGATATTAAAAATACTGACAGATATTGGAATGGCAAGAACTTTGGTTGCTTATTTAAGGTGATTAAGTTAGAAATGTAGTTGGAGAAAATGGATATTTATAAACCAGATGCAATTATATCTGAAAATTCAAACAAAAAAGTTAGGAACCTTTATACTGCCACAAAAATTTAGATATTAAATGTGTAATCGTTGTAGCACCTTTTGGAAAAATAAAATTGTATGCATATTAATGTTACTTTAAAGAGTGAAATTTAATGTTTTTCCTCTTAGCTATTTAAATGTTACTTTTCAAAATTTGTTGTATACTGAAAAGTATATAATGTAAAGTATACTGAAATTCTGAGCGACTGAATTGTGAAACGTAACCATTTCAAGAAATTATTCCTTATTTACTGTTAACTAATTGTTCCTGGGAATTTTCAAGCAATTTTAAATCTGTTAAGTATTATAATATATTGAATATTGTTTTCATAGGTTACTACCTATAATTTATTCAAATCATTTCTGCTCCCAGGTTTTTTTTTTTTCATTATGGTCATTAAGATTCTTACCTTTCATATAAAGGCATATGTATGAAGTCTTAAATGTTTCTTTAATGTGTGATTTTTGTTTTCAAGTACTAAGTATTGATGTTTTGTAAGAGTTTTTGGCCTAAATTACTTTTTCCATAACATGTGTTGGATAACTTGCAGAAATTTTGTAATTAGATTTCCTCGTCATTATCAGGGTTTTAAGTTGCATTTTGATTCAACTGAAATGTTGACTGAATTTTGATCAGTATTAATAGTAATATGGTAAATACTGTAGGTCCTGATATCTGTGGTCCAGGAACTAAGAAAGTACATGTTATTTTCAATTACAAAGGAAAGAATTTACTAATAAACAAAGAAATTCGTTGTAAGGTATGATGCTTGTTTTTATTTCTGATTTATAATTTAAGTTGCAATATATTGCAAGAGTTTAATTTCCAATTATTTTTTCAGGATGATGTATATACGCACTTATATACTTTAATAGTCAAGCCTGATAACACTTATGTTGTTAAAATTGATAATGAGAAGGTTGAATCTGGGGAATTGGAAAAAGATTGGGATTTCCTCCCACCACGAAAAATTAAGGATCCAGAAGCTAAGAAGCCAGATGATTGGGTTGATAATCCAAAAATTGAAGATCCTGATGATAAGAAACCGGAAGTATGCTAGTTTTAATGGCTCTAATCTTTAAAATAATTTTGCGAGATTAAAATAGGCTTTTTGTATTGAGATTTTGTTTAGCATATTTAGATTTGTCTGTTTTATGAAGGTCAATCAAATGACCAGTTATAGGTAGAGTAAAATACTTTTGGTGTCATAATTGGTTATTCGTATTGCTGCTTTATAACAAGTGTAATCATATCTTAAAGCAGTGCTTCTCAACCGAATTTACTCATAGGTAATGTTTCAGTGTTTCATCAGGGACCAGTAAGGTTAACAATTTGAACTATTGGCATAATATTTATTTATACAAAATTTGTGGAATAATTGGAAGGACCACCAAATATTGTTTGCGAACTGCCAGTTGCGAAACCCTGCAATAAAGAGTGTAGTGGGACTGTGGAGGAGGTAATTTTAAATGCAAGCTTGCATATACTATTTGTATCGGAAGAATTAAATGTTTGTGCACAGTGTTGGAATTTCCGACAGTGTTTTCCATATATAAGTTGTACATTTTTATGTGCTGTCGGATTCAGTTTGTATTACAATTACTAAATTTGCTATTTTTTAAATTGTGCGTTCTTCTATATTTAAAATATTAAAAATTTCATTAATGGTAAATATAATAAAGTGCAAAATCGCCTATTTATTTGTTTGGCGCTTTTGACAAGAGTAAGAATTGGATTATTGTCAATTTTCTTTGACTCTTTAAGTGAAAATAGATCGATGTGTACATGGATCAAGGGAGTGCGCAATGCCATTTTTGTGCAATTCTAAAAAACACGCCAAGCAGTGGGTGATTCTGCACTTTTCCCAATATAATTTGTAGTAGCTAATGCAGAAAGCATCACAAGTATGAACATTGGCCCAATTTGCTCTTATGTGGAGAGTTAACATTGTTATTAAAGGCAGTTATTCTAGTAATGCTGATTATGAGCACTAACAGTCTGTATGTATATTAATATTTCTGCAGATTTTAATTTCATGCAAAATAAATCTTGAATGAATGCCAAGCAATCATTATTTGCTATAATGACTTGCATAGTTTTTAGGAAGTTTGAAACTTGGTATTTTTATGTTTTAAAGTGGTATTTCTTTTAAATGTTTGTCCATTTTTGCTCTATATTTTAAGAATAACAGCTTCTGTTGTAATTTTATTGTCATCCTGTCAAAGTTTGCAGTTTTTAACTTTTTTTTAAACCAATAGATTCACCTAATATTTTTATAATGTAGAAGTATTAACATTTTGGTTCATCATCCTCCTTGGCATGAATTCTTTTTTTCTAAAGCTCACATAATTTTTTGGCATGTGTATGTGTTTATAATTTTATTAAATAGCTGAGCAGGGAAAAAAAAAAATTACAAGTTGTAAGTAACATGTACTTAGGTTAAGGTTGCACAAGTTGTACCTTTTAAATATTAGGCGTAATATGTCAGCTGCACCTCTTTCGGGAAAACAAATTGCTCCCTATTAAACTATATTGTTTCCTATTACGTTTGTCTCCCTGTCATATTTGTGAGGAAGACCACAAAGAACATTTGGGTGCCATAAATGCAGAGAATGGATACGTAACTTGTGTGCTGGAGTTGACAAGAAATTATTGTAATTACATGCATTAATAAATTGAGAAAGTGTTATTGTCCAATTTTAAATGTAATAAGACTTAAGCTATAGATGGTTATGACTTAGAGTACAGGTTTTCTAAGTCTTATTAATTTCATGTTCATAAATTTTATTTTATCCAAGAAAGTAGACTGTGTAGAATTTTATTGTAATATCAGCAACAACACATGTTAGCACACATAATTTTTATTTTCATAGATCCTACAATTTATTCATAGAAGGTACAACTTGTGCATCATATCCTGCTTTTGTACTTCATCATACAGTAATGTTGTAACACTTAAAAGATCAAAACACAAGTTATGTATTCAAGTTATCAGGTAAGTTTTCTAAACTGTGCTGGTATGGAACCTTTTAATGACATGCAAAGTTATTTTATAAGAGCTGTTATCTACATAATGTTTAAATCCACATTGCATGTGGTAAAAGGTGTAATGCCATGGTCAGCTATTAAAGTTAGGATAAAAGGAACTTTTTGCCATTCGAGTATGTTTTAAATAATGTGATTGAATTTCAGAAAGGTTTCAAAAATAGTTCTATTATGGTATCCTTTTTATAAAGTGTACTATAATATAAATGTTTTTTTTTTTTCCTTTTATTTTGTGTGGCTTTTGTAATAGAATTCTTGATCTGCAATGTATTACCTTTTATTCATTTTTCAATTAATTCCTCTCTATTCTTAAATTTCTACAATGTGTTCAAAAGTATGAAATGTCATAAATCCAAAATTTATTTAAAGTTGCTGGTTTTTTTAAAAATAACTTATTGCAATAGTTGGATTTTTAATGGTGGTAAGTTATATAGCTTATCTCCAAAAATCATAATACTCATGTAATTTGTATTTGATCAAAAAGATAAAGTGAATTTATGAAAGCAGTCAGAAAAGCCATTAAAAACGTATTTTTCTGGAGTTGATAAAATATAACTAAAGATTTTCAAAGAACATTTTTATTTTTTTGGGAGGCAAAACTAAAATTTTCTTCAGGGATAGATGGCTAGGTAATTAATGTTAAAGTCAAGTATTTAAAAGTTCTTTTGCGAAATGAAATTATTCAGTTTTTAATTTGGGTGTAATTTTACAAAATTGTTATCCTTATAAATTCAAGATTTTTAATTACAGTTAGTTATCTAAATTTCATGATCTTTTTCTCAGGTTTGAAAGATAAAAAAACTCAAGTGCTTTATTGTTATTTTATGCTATTGTATCATTTACTAATGTTAGGAACATAACTGGGTTACAGAAATGACTTTGTGGTAAACAGCATCTGTTGAGGATGGTAGGCTACTTAATGTATACTTCATATAACCTCCAAACTAACAGACAATCCTTGATTACCAATTCTAGCCATGAAGGAACCCACCAGTCGCTGAATAGTTTAGATCACTGAAGACTGGTATTTCGATTTAGCTTCGAGCTAATGTGAGGTGGCTCTGGCTCCACTGTTGTTTTTTATGGTTTCTGCTGTTATGAAAAACTACTATTATAAGGAGAAGCAGTTGGCTGCCATATTCTTTGGTAATGCTAGCTTGTAAGTACCTTTTCCAGCTTTTGTTGCTCGTGACTTTAATAGGCAGGTGATAATATCATGAAAGTATTGCACAGTGAGTTGTGGGGTGTGTGCTTTCCCTATATTCAATATACTATATTATTCCATATATTCCCTATACAGTCAAAAGTCATTAATTCGGACACCCGTAATCCGGAATGATCTATAATCCGGACCTCAAAGCTAAAATCTTTCTGCGCATGTGCCGCATTGACGCATGCGCATAGGCGTTTTACTCGTGCGCGCAAGACATTTACGACTGCGCATATGCGTCTGCGCAAGTGCAGAATACGTTTTCGCGTGCGCGTTTAATTTATAACGGACGGTATAAGCTAAAATTATCTATTTCAGTTAATGTTGATAATTGCGTTGTTCCTTAATCTTCGAATTGGATCCGGCTTATTTTTTGCAGACTGTAAGAGCAATTTTCTAAAAGTAAGCTTGAACTTTCGATTATGTCAAATAGAATTTCCGATGCTGGAGCTCCCAAAGGATCTAGAAAACGAAAGTATATTTCGATGTCCATCAAACAAAAAACGAATTGCTACAAAAAATGGATAAAAGCATATCCTTTGTTTATCTAACCGTTCCGAAATCTGTTTATCAATTTCACGCTGCTCTGCGCGCGCGGGGGGGGGACGTCGCGGCGCGCAATGAACTGGAAGTTGATCTGTCAACACTATCGTTATCTTCAGGGCAGATGTTTTTATTTTATTCAGCTTATAATTCCTTACTAAATGTAGTATTTAATTTCGATGTACTCCGTCTTTGATATGATTTAAATCAAATTCCTGGTCATTATAAATATCACGAATACAAATCAAATAGTTTTCTGGTTGCAATTTTCTAATTTCGGCTATGAGGTATGCTTTACGCATCCGCACGTTGAAAGAAATGTTTAATAAAGTAAACAAATAAATATTAGGCTTCTTTTTTGGTAAATTTTGATACCCTTTAGATCATAATTGCTCATTATTTTATAAATTACGGTCTCATATTTTTAATTTTATAATTTCTGCATGCCATCTTACCAGATTTAAACTGATGATCGATAATCCGGAATCGCCGAAGTCCCGACGAGTCCGGAATAAAGACTTTTGACTGTATTTAAAATGTCCTACCTAAAGGATATTTGGAGTCCACTGTACATTAGCAATGTTTTTTAAAGCCAGTTTGAAAATTCTCCCTCTTATAGGTATCACTTAGTTACAAATGATGTAGTGATTGTAACTTGTAGGAATTTAATTGCAGTGTGTCATAGAAGGCCTGCTGTGCTGATGAATTTGGTAGATTTTTGGTTCTTACAATTTCTAGATGTTGCTGATCCTGATCATTGATTGTGCTGCTGATTTCCATTTGTGTTTCTTCGTGGTAAAAGGTCAGTTTCTGTCAGTGGTGATCTGCCAAATTTGTTTTTTTGAGTGTCTCTTCAGTAAGTTGAGTCACCAAGCATCAGCATGTTTTCATCTGTTTCAACACATAAAGTTGTATGGGAGGTAGAACTATTTCACTAGCAGTGTCTTAATGAGCTTATGTTATTGAAGTTTGAATATAAATGAGTACAAGAGATTAGTTTTTCCTATAGTATATGCATATATATATATGCTTCTTATGGTGGAGTGCTATTGACAGAATTTTGAACTAAATGTGAAAAAATACCAAGTTTGTCACATTAATTTTAACATAATCTTTGTCTGTATGAAATTTTAGTGATTTTAGGCCCATTGTATATTGCAAAAGCATTGAAAACATAGAATATGAAATGTTGCATTGAAATTTTATATCATTATGAAAGTATAACTTTATAAATTAAATGCTTATTGGGAGATGCAGAATGTTGAAGTACTTTTTGAATTATAATTTTTTTGTTACATCATGACAGCTTCCAGCTAAAAATTGTCTTAATTACAGGATTGGGATCAGCCTGAGTACATTCCTGACCCAGATGCAGTTAAGCCAGAAGATTGGCTTGATGAAATGGATGGTGAATGGGAACCACCACAGATTAATAATCCTGCATATAAAGGAGAGTTTAAACCAAGATTATTAGATAATCCAGATTACAAAGGACCTTGGATTCATCCTGAAATCGATAATCCCGATTATGTTCCAGATCCAAATCTCTACAAGTACGATGAAATTTGTGGAATTGGATTCGATTTGTGGCAGGTAAGACTATGATAAAGCATTTTTCTGAATGAAGCTTTCTGTGAGTTTTAGATACATTCAAGTTTTGTGTCTTGCAGGTAAAATCTGGAACAATTTTTGATAATGTTCTTATATCTGATGACGAAGCTGAAGCTGAGAAACACGGCAGAGATACATTGGGAGCCATTAAGGTATTTTCTCTATTTGGAATCCTTTTTTTTTTTCAATAATTGATTATAATTCAATGCAAATTTATTTCTGAACTGCATTATTAGTTCCTCTAAAGGGCAATTTGAAATTTGTGTTAAATAGTAGATATCAGTTTTCTGCATGTGGATAACCATGTAAAAATATCTTATGACATTGTATCCCAGAACATTATTTCTTGCATTGCATTTACACAACTCAAGTAAATGGGGTTCATGTATCTAAGCTAGTTACGTGGTCCAAAGAAAATGATTCATACATATTTTTGCAGATTTCAGTCTGATTTAAATGTTTTTATCCATTATAAGTGCTTTTTTTAAGTTAAAATTTCTAGTGCTACTTGAACAGGCCTATGACTTAGCCATATCAGTATTTCGCTAATATATATTAAAGCATTCCTATCACCTGCTTATTAAAATATCTTCTGCTTCAAACATATTTCAGTATATTATGCGACTGAGTTTAATAAACGGCAATTTGTGTATTGTGAATATATCTGTCTTGTCTAATAATGTCTAAAATAATAATGTAAACAGGTGCATAAAATTAAACTGATTATGCAATATTGAAAATTATTTTTATAAAGAGATGCATTTATAATTGCATACATGTTGAAATTTTTAACTTTTATAAGGATTTGATATATCCATTTTTTTCAAGATTGTTCATCAATAGTTTTTCAGTTATTCTCAAGTTTATAAACTGTTGATGGCTTTTTTTATCACCACCTTTCAATTAAAGAGGTTTTCTCTGGATCTTGCTTGTTTTTCTAGATTTGATTCAATTCTGTAGGTTGTTACATCCTTCCATATCATTTTTATCACTTCAGTTTGAATATCTGTAGCTTTATCTTCCAGAGTATACTTTCAATTTAATATCCATTGAGACATGTTTAAATATGTATTCTAAATATAAAATGCAATCTGAATAAACCCAAATTCTTGTTTTAAATCTATCTGTAGGAAGGGGAGAAAAAAATGAAAGAAAAGCAAGATGAAGAAGAAAGGAAATCTGCTGAAGCAAAAGCAGATGAGGATGAAGATGAAGAAGACAATGAGCTAGAAGAAACTGATGCTGCAGACAGTACAGATGAATCAACAGAGGTATGAGAATTGTTCATAACCTTCCAGAAATATAATCAGCTCACATGCTCTATTTAAAATCCATTTCTAAAACTTATTTATCCTGAGCAGATATTGACTGTAAATAAATAATACAATGGTCTTGAAAATGCATGTAAGAGTGCTTAGATGAATTGCCTTTTGTCAGTTCTAAAACAGTTAATATTCTTAATTCATTTTTGATGAAAAATTTACAATAATTGGTTATAAATTTTGTGAAGGCAATCCTTCCTCCGGTTAGACCTAGTGTATTTTGCTATAATCTAATAAATACTAATTACAGTCTGTTTCTGTCGATTCTTAAAGTGCAGAGCAGTTTATTACGGTAGCTATATTTTCAGAGCAGCGTTTTACAAATTTTACAAGATTTACAATTTTCCACATTGTAATTATGTCATAACTATAAAAAAAAAAAAAAAACTTCCCTGCCATTAATTTGCAATTATACAAAGTAGTTACGCCAGACTCTCAACTGGAACTTTCCTTTGCAGTTATTTGGAATTTCCATCAAAACTATTTTGAATAAGCAGATTTAGTGTAGGAAAGCACTTAACCTATACCTATTAAGTTGTAGACATCTTAGTTTTGAAAATTTGAGTATGTTTAAAAATGGTGTACAATTTTAATTTTTCTAAATTTTGAATGAACTTGTGGGAAACATGTTTCATACGATAAAAATGTTCTGGTGCACATAACAGGTATCAAGCACTGCATTATGAAAGTTCTTAATGTGCATAATATGTCCGAAACAGACCTGCACTTTGTAACCTGTTGATTTAGGTCCAGGTGAACAAAATGTATGCATTTGGAAACGAATGTCGCTGTTCAACTATTTTGTTGATTTCATTGTATGGGAATTTTAAATTTTTATGGTACCAAGGTAAATTTTTTTCATCTTTATTACGAGTTGTCAGAAATCAGCATTTTCTTTAACAAGTAAGAATACTAGTAAGTTCAGGCTATTTTATTCAGTATTGGATTTAAATCTTTTGCACCTCCTTTGCAGAAGCTTAACACTAATTTTATTTTTCTCTTTTGAAATTCAAGGCTTTTTTAAAATTTGAAATTTCAAGTTGTATGTATAAAATGTAATTATTTTTGCAAAATACATATAATTATTTTTTTTTTCCTTTTCAGGGTGATACACATGATGAACTTTAGCTGTTAAAGAGTTATTTATATTATGTTGTGTACAACTTGGACTGATAGCTCACACTTTCGTTTTTCATAGTTGCATTTTACATGAAGTTTTTGTTCTGTATCATCATTTTTGACTAGGTCATATAGGAACAATTGAATCCATTTGCACTATTTTCAAAAACTGTAAACTATGTATTATATATTTCAGTGGGTATATATTATCATGATATAATAGATTTATACATTTTGTTACTTGTAAAATTGGTATGATCTTTCAATATAATAAAAATTTGTTTCAATTGTCTTGTATTTCATTTTACATTGGTGGTAGTTTTAAAATAGCAACTGAAACATGATTCATCAAAATCAAGTTCATGAATGGTATTTGGTTTTAAATTCATATTTAATTTTGTCTGAAACATTCAGGTTTAAACTTTAATGAAAATAATTTTAAAGTTCTGATAAAATATTTTGTTTACTAAGACATTGAGATAGTTGTGGGAGTTGTTTGCTTTGAGCAATAACATTCCCAGAAACTCGCTGTATGCAAGTATCTAAACATTCATACCTCACAATCAACCTCCTCTGTAGCTTTCTGTTGAAGAAAATATATATTGCTACCAGTATAGATTGATAAAGTAAGAGGTAAGGTTGTGGAGTTCCCCATTCTTATTCTGCTTTAAAGTAAATGTCAAAAAAAAAAAAAACCTAGTGAACTGTTAAGCAACTTATCGCTGAGTTCAAAAACGAAAGTCTTAGACTTGAAGGGCTAACTACACTTTATTTCACTCGAAATAAGATGAACAGTTGGCCCCTTTTTTGGGTTTACAGCAAAGCCTTCACTCATGCTTGAACTCAAAATAAGAAATTAAACTAACAAAATTAGACAGCTGAAGCTAACATAAATCTAATGCAGTTGGCCCTTAATTTAAACAAGCCAGCGAATATCAAAAGGCATGTAATAAATTATCAAGCTTAGCAGCTTCTAGAGAGACTTAGCTCAAAGGTAAACGTGCACTACTCAGGATTCCTAGCTCTCTCTCATGAAGTAAGCTGAACCTTCTATTTGCATTCAAAGCGATCCTAAAAATTCATACTGGTAGAGAGTTGTAAGAAGAAACATTCCATAGGAAAGTACATTGAAATTAAAATATACCATACAAGGTTTCCTTAAGTGGGAATCTATTTTCTTTAAACATCTGCAGACATGAGAGTCCTGTGTAGTAGGTAAACAGTTGATTTGGTAATTAAAACCAACCAAGCACTAATAAATTTGTTCCTAAAGAAAATAGCTGCTTGATCATTTTCTTAGTTTTTATCTGTAATCTCTACAGAAATTGATGTAGAACATTCAAATGTTGTTTTAAGCATCAGTTTTTAATATTTGAAATTTTCTTATAAGTAAAGTTAACTCTAAAGTAACATCATTTTGAAAGCAATTTCAATGTAATTGTTCAATTTCATCCTACTTGTGCTCCTACCGGCTACTGTTTTAGAAATATGTAGAGTTTTGCAGATCCTCTTGTTCAAAATTGTCATTTTCACTGATCATGCTGCTTTCATCAAATTGGCAAGTAAGAAAAATTTCACCCCAAGAATGAATAGGTGGAAACTGAAGGTGCAGGAATGTAATTTAAATCCTATCAGCGAGGGAGACTGCAGTTCCAGATGCACTATCAAGGATTAGAATAGATATTAAAAAAAAATTGTAATGTGTTCTAATCTTGGGTAAAAATAACACCGAAAAAATATTAATTTAAAAGTCAAATAATAAAAATCAGCGTTATATTTGCAAATTTTCACAGGACTAGTTTTCATTTGCTCTTTGATACCTGAGGGTGATGGTTCGGTTAAACCATCAAAACTAGTCCTGTGAAAATTTGCAAATATAATGCTGATTTCTGTTGTTTGACTTTTAAATTAATCTGTCTCTCACCTTAGATATAAGAAATTTTTTTGGAGAGTTAAAAGGATCTATTGAATTGAGATAATAAGTTAATAATTCAGAAATTAGGCTGAACATTATGAAGTTATCGATGACATTTTGTTTTAAAAGAGAACAAAGTTTGAGAATCTACAATTGGGGTCAGTCATTTAGTTGTTTCTGAAATTAAAATTTTCTGATAGTCTGATTTTGGCATACATGGATGTAATGTGGGAAGCTGGTTTCTTTTCGTAAGTTGTAACATATTGCACATAAATATGTCAAGAGCCATGTTATTTGCCAGAAGTGTAAGTAAATTTTGAGTTGGCTGGATGCTTAAGGTACACTGCCCTTCAAAAGTTACGCAGCAGCATTACAAAAATGTCGGTAGCATTTAAATTCACAGTTCATGTGTACGATGGTAATGAAGGTTTATGTAAAAACAATCTTCCCCAGACTTGAATCTGATAAGAGCATCCTTTGGGATTACCTTGGGAGGCAGGTTGCTGCTTTAAGATGAGCTTGAACAAGGATTACTCAGTGTATGGTCATTGCTTCCCATTTCATTGACTGACAACTTAATTGAGAGCATGGAATGTCGCTGTCACCAATGTAATGGGGTGGACACATTACTTATTAGAACCCAGTTTTGTAATGTTACCACCCCATTTTTCCTAAAAAAAAACTGTTGAATACTGTTTCTCCAAGATTGGATTTTTCTGCCAAGAGTGCAGTTTTTGTTGTAATTCATGTTTGTGTTGAACTTTAGAAGCATTCTATGTTGCCTCATCCTCAAATTAGACACGAAAAACATGCTGTTTTTTAACTTTTGGAGGGCAGTGTAGTGAAAGATCTAGCATTCCAAATGCGATTTCTCTGAATTGATTTGTTAGGCTTTTACTCTAGAAGCATCATAAAAGGTGGTTTTCTGTTGGTGATTAAGATATGAATTAGTATCATTGCCTTGTGAATCAGCTAGTTTAGGTATGAAATGTCTGGGGGGCCTAGACCTGGATATAAAGCATTTTAGGAATCATCCCGTACAGACTTAAGTCCTATTGCCGATTACATGCATAGGAGTATCATAGCTGATGCCCATGTTAGTGTTTGCCGAAAATTCTACCACTCACTGGTTCCTCGTAGATGATGATTCAATAATATGATGAAATGTTCAAAGATTTTATCTTTCACCAAGTTTGCATGTCTTTTGAAATTGCATGCATTCTTGAGATGGGGTAATCTGACAATGCAAATATTTTATTCCTGGTGTAATCTCATGTTTATTAGAAAATCCCTCAACTGATTGGCATCAGTTTCTTTTAATAATTTATCATCCTGGAAAGACCTTTTCTTTGTGATCATGCGAGAAATTTTGAAGGAAACAGTAGCGGCATTTTTACATTTTGCCATGACCTCTGTGAAAATAGACTTGAGTAAATAGGTTTGGTTTTAGCTGGTTTATTTTCTTACTTCAGATTTTAGGGGAAAAGGTATTAAAAGTGGCATGAATTGTCTGAAGATAACGATTAGGATTTCTAATTATGTAACTTTAGTACATATTTTTCCTTTGCCATATTCATATAATTAGGATTTTTTGACCCTGCTGTCTACAACTAACGTATTTATAAGATTGTCCATTCTTCGCAGTTAGTATGAAATAGGTGCTTTGTCTTTTACTTGATTGACTCATTTTGAGATTAAACTATCAAGTAGGAGACAAAAGTGCACTAAAAATCTGAGCATATAATTAGCAATAAATATAACTGCGTTTAAGGCAATTCCCCTTTATAGATGGCATCACAAAACAAAAATAATTACGTTTTGCATAAGGTACCGTGTATGAAAAGTGCATTAGTGAAAAGAGGCACGTACTTAAGTTTCTATGATTAATTGCTACTGCAAATGTGTTACATTTTATTGAAAATATGAAAATTGTTTAATCCTAGTTGGGCATGTAAATCCATTGGTGCAGGATCTTTGACATGTGGGGCAAAAGCTAAAACTGCCGTCCTCGCCCATCATCCTTTAAGTTTCTCTGACAAGTTTTAGTTTGTTTAATAAATACAGAAATAGGGTTTAAGTTCCATTTTATACTAAATTCTTTATGTGCCATTTTTTTAATAAAGGAAAAATATGTACTAAAGTTACATAATTAGAAAATCATCCTCTCCTAGGAAAATCATCTTTCTGATGAGCTTATTTTTGGTTTCAATCCTAATCCTTCTCACTATTCCGTATTATTGCATACTGGTTTGATTATATGAATATGGCAAAGACAGGAGAGCTATCTGCTTAGAGGAGAGGAACTTTTTGAAAGAAACTGGCTCGTATTCACGTTACACACGAGGAACTCTACGAAAACAAACCATGCAGCCAGCCCGTTCATCTGGGTATGAACCCAGGCAAAGTCGAAAATTAGCAGTATTCAGCGGTCTTAATCACTCGCCCACTGCTGAGGACATTTGTCTGATTATTTACTATGTGTTTCGGCATTAGGCACTGCATGGAAAAGGAGGAATGCCCTGTGGGAAAAAAATTTGTAAGGGAAACTAACTTGTATCTATGTTACACATGGGGAAAATCGCAGAAATGCTCATACAGTCAGCACATTCACATATACTTGACCCTCTGACCGAACTACTACTGTTCAGCGACTAATTGGGCTATTACTGAGTATTCATGCCTCTGTCTTGTTTTTCAAACATCTTATTTCATAAGTAATTTGCCTGCCTTACTGCTATTAAAATATCACGGAATTAGTAACGAAAATTAAAATTTTAGTGTAAGCCTTTTGTTCTGCAAATAAGTGCATCAAAGCATCATAATTTGATTTTCGGTTGCCAGAATCGCGAAATTTGATAAACACTCCTGGCTCACTGATGATTGTTGATATTTTCTAATATGTTTTAATTTGCTGAAACTTTGATCTGAACAGGTTGAAGTGTTCGTGATTCATCCTCAAACAGTTCATCAGATTGCTTTTTTGAACTTTGGAATTCTTTCTTTGTCAGAATAGACTCGACTGCAATTTTTTCAGCTACTATTTTGGACTTGTATCCAATATTCCATAGGATTTTTCTCTCGTTTTTTATAATTCCTCAGTTTTGGTCAGTTCTTTCATTAACTACACATCCTTTAAGTTTCTCTGACATATTAGAATATCATATTTATCAAATTTGACAAAATAAGTCGTGAAATAATATGAACGTGGAAGAGTAATTCCTTTTGAATTTCTATATTTGCTTAATCAAATTCTGGAAAAATAGCTTAAATTTTCAGGTTGATAGTAAATTCAAAATTTTCCGCCGCATGTACCAGATGTCCTACCTTGTGCTTTGATACCGCATCAAGAGAAGTATCTTTAATTTCTTTTAAATATTTTATACTTTCATAGCTACATATTTTTTCGACCATCTCATCTGGCTGCTTCCTTTTAAGTTGTATTTGGTACATTTTTTCATAATATACTGAGCAATTCCAAACAGTTAAACTGTTTTTGGGCACGAAGAAGCAGAATGCACACCGACAAGATACAAGGAGTGAGCCAAACATGGCACAAATTCCTCCAGTTTATTCATTTCTGTAATCCTAGCTTGTACTGTTTTAGAAATGCCAGCCATATTAGACCTGTTGTTGTAAGACTGACACCGACATTGTCCAATATCTAAACCATCAAGTATCAGGACACTAATTTTCTACAATGCATTCAAAAATACATTTTCCCATCTCTCCACCAACTTCTATGAAATCAAATTTTCCTTTATCTCGCATACATCAGTACACGTTTTTACATATTGAATCACATGGTTAATTTTTTTTTCTGTGCGAGACACATGGAGTGCAATCGAGCATTATTGCGTAGTATTTGGCTTCTTTAATATCTTTTAAAATGCTACTTCAGACTGTTTTGCCTTTAAGTTAATAATTTCATTTTGAATTACTTTGATAAATATGATTCCTTTCCACTTGTTAGGTGCTTTGACTGGTACTTATGAACTGAATTATGTTTGGCAAGCAGAGAGAGTAAATTCAGAAAAATTCCCTTGATAGGTCGAGGACACTTTGTGAACAGCCTACTTGGGATTTTAACAGACCCAAGAAAAGAATGACAGTTTGTTGAAAGATACAGTACCGCACCCATGCTTTTAAAGAATACCTTTCCATTTTTCTTTCTCTGTGTGAATGAGCCGCTTAGTGTCGTGGTCGATGTCTTGGCACGATTTTATTTGTTGTACTCGAATTTTGCACTTAATCATGTACCTCTGTGGATTCCAGACGCTTGGTGTTCAAATAATCTTGCTGAAACTTTTTTCCAATTAATGAATCCTGTAGTATTGCCCTCTTTCTGATCTTATATTTATAGTTGTAAACGGCTGTATTTAACTTTATTTTAACTCGTTCCTTTAAAAGGGTTCTTAGTATTTAATTATAAATCTTCTTAAAAGAGGTTTTTAAACTTGGCCTTAAAACTACACTGAGGTGCCATTGAGCTAGTAAATAACGAGTTGGACCTTCTCAGGCCTTTTTAATGGCTGCCAAATGATGAAGCGTAGATTCAATAAGTTTCTGGAAGCATTTTATAGGAATTACTTGTCAAACATCAGATAGAGCTGTTTATAATTTAGGAAGAGTTGCTATTGTTGTGTGATGAGGTTTCAAACTTTTCTTCAAAACATCCGAAAAATGTTCAGTAGAACTTAAGTCAGGCCTTTTAAGTAGCCAATATATGACGGAGAACTCGGAAGAATGCTCATCAAACCAGGCAGTAGTCAACTGGGTCATGGGAAAGGGGCAGTTATCTTGCTGGGATATTCCATTTCTGTGTTAATGACAGGACAACATAAATGGATGGAGATGATCACCCAGCAACTCTGCATACTGAATCATATTGAGGGAGGTTGGTACTAGTACCAAAGATCCCAAACACTGCCAAGCGAAAACATCCCAGACCATGATTAAGCCGCCATGGCCTTGTACAGTTCAATCTGCCATACAGGATTCATGAGTCTGACGCCATTCTCAGCCTCCCATCGGTATTAATTAGTCGGAATCAAGACTCATCAGTCCTTGCTGTTCATTTTAAGTCCACTAGAATCTATTCTCTGTATTATCTTGCCCAGGCAAGAAGTGCACCTCGATGGCATGCATTCAACAAAGGTACTCTCGTGGGTCTACAGCTTCCGAAGCCCATATGGTGAAGCGAGCGTTGCACGATCCTTTTACTCACTGTGCGACTGCCGCCCTGATTTAGCGGTGTGGTAATTTGAGCTAATGTTTGCCTTCGTTTACTATAACAATATGGCTGAGCCATCTCACACCATGCTTCTTCTAGGTAAATTGTCTTCTGCGATTTGCCCGATCGCTAGCTCTTTATCCGTGTATTCTCAGTATACTCTTGACACTGTCGACCTTGAAAATCCTAGCCCACTGAGGATTTTGGAAATTGAATGGCCCATGCGGCGAGTGCCTACTATCTATCTGAGATTGATGCTGTCTAAATCAGAAGTGTTACCCATCATGGTAATTGAAACAACTGATTAACAACAACCATAGTACTAGCTGTATGTGCATTTACCACAACTTCCCTCATGTGAGCACAGATGCTGTGGAGTGCTATAAAATTTGCATAGCCATGTCTATCCCTAATTTAGTGTATTGACATTGTATTAAAATTAAAGCTGGTTAGCGAACAATATACCAAATACGATCCAGCGTTATATTTCAATTTGCCGCCCGGAGCAAGAACGGCTTGCCCCCCCCCGCAAGATCTGGGACTGCCCGCAGGCATAGGTTTGGGGGACCCCTGATATATGATGCCATACACAGTATCTTGATAAAAGCCATTAAGTGCTTCAACAGATGATGTCTTGCGACGATTGTTGCAATTGCAATGGCCAACAATGTATTTATTGTATTGCTCATCCATGTTTTATCCAAAGCCGCATTATCTAAGTGGGTAACAGCAGCCACGTGTATCAAATGAGTGTTCGAAACCTGGCCACCGAAACAGAGGACATTTTAAATTAAATGAATTCATACAAAAGGCAAATATGTAAGGTATTCTGTCCCTCCTTTGTACCTTTGTGATGTAATTAGAAGTACATCCAGCTGGTTAATTGGGATGTCTGGAGTTCGAATCTCAGCGAAGGCATTGCTCGTCTTTCATGTTTCTTGTCTGGAAATATATTGTTACGTGTTGGTACACAGACAGATGATTTTAGTAAAATTGTTGTATTTTTTTGTATAATGCAACACTAATAAATGTAAAGCTAAGCAAAAAAAAGTAAGAATACAGGGGCAAGTCCATTTAACATCGAGTAAATGGGTATCTCGGTAACTTGGTGACTTATTTTGTCATCAAATTTGATGAAAAGTCGGCAGACTTGGCGACATTTTGGTCTGGTCCCTGTATCACAGTAATAGGTAAATTGTAATCGAATAAATGTAATTTATCACTATATTAGCTGCAACCATAATTCGACCTTCATATTGCTTTTCAGTAATTTTGAGAAGAAAAAAGTATTAGAAATATCTCGGCGGCCGGTTGAAAACTATATAAGACAGGAAAGAGCATTTGTTCTCAGTTAGTTAGTTGTTATTGTTGCGAAATGTTAGTTTAGCGTGAGATTGGATTAGCTTTCTCTAGATGTGCATTGCGTTGTGTTTGACGTTCTTAGTAGTTGAAGTGTAACTACTGATATAACTGTTTGATACTGTGAACACTTGTACGAATATTTCTGTGTAAAATTCCAGAGCTCTGAAATATTTCTTTTTATAAAAATAAATTTTTTTAATCTGTAATCGGGCCTGTGTGTATTTAATCTATTACAAACCCGTATGCGCGCAACGTTATACTCAATGAAGCTGCAAATAGTTTTTATTATACTCACTTGAAACTGTGATATGTAAAATTATGTTGTTTTTTGATGAAATATTTTCTGCTTTGGGATCTTTTAAATGCTTGGAAAGACCTGTTTTCTCGTATTGTCTACTGTCTTTCATTCAATCACTTTCTGTTTGCAGTATTTTCAGCAAAAGTCTTTGTTTGCAAGTGAATTCTTTTCTAAAGAATTCCCTTGCGGGCAACGACTTTTGAATAATGTCAGCTTGAAAGGTATTTCTCCCGCCTTCTTAGCATGCCTTCTTAGTGTAATGGTCAGCACGCTCAGCGCGTATTCGAGAGGTCCGAGGTTCGAGTCCCGGCGAGGGCACTGCTTATTTTTCATGTCTCCTGCTTCGAAATAACCTAATTTCTCTACAGGCTAACCACAATGAAAGGATGAAAACTTAGGAATGCAAAACTCTTTGATGGAGATTGGAAATTCAGTCAACAGAGGCATTTGACAGTTATCTTGTCGCTTTTAAGAAAAGACAGATAAGTACACTGGACACTGCCATCTTTTTAAGGTGCAAACAATGTAGGAATTATATTGGCCACCCGGATCCCAAGAGTTCCTATGTTGTAACCAAGGCTTCGAATGCTAAAGGACGACGGATTAATATTCTTAGAATCACTGAGCACATTAGTAAGTAAATCAGCGACAGAGTCTTTCTTTCTCCTTTGCGAATTGTTACCTTTTGTCGCAATACTAATTATTCCATTATATGCCATACACAGTCAGCCGCTTATACTGTTGTGATTAATTCTTATATAATCATTAGAATTATATATAATTCTAATAATTATACAAGAATTTATATATTAGAAAATATAGGGAAAGTTCAAGAACTTTTATCAAGAAGAACCCTTTATTTAGAAAATATAGGGAAAGTTCAAGAAGACATTTCTAAATTCGGAAAGAAAAATCTTCATCTTTCGCTAGATGAAAAAATACGACTGATACATGCTGCGAATGACATATGTTTGATTGTATTACATATGTGTCGAACATAATATTTCTGACAGCACTATTTAAAATCTATGTTTAAATAAGTATCTCATAATGCTGCGTGCTTATGCTGAGCAAGACGATGCGAGGAAAAGGGCGATGACAGGTAGTGTTTTGCTAGTTTTGTGTCCGTATCGGTAGCCGTAAAATTATATTTTCCAAATAGAAACTGATTAAAAAGAACCTAATGCCTATTGCATCAGTACCTTTCGTTCATGAAATTTTCTTCTACTGTGAGAAGAGTAGAAAATGAGTGTTTAAACAAGGACGGCTTCATAACGATAAAGGTGTTGAAAGTGTTAAACAGGTCGACCACGGTTTGCCAAGACAGCACCTCTGCAAAGATGCTCCGGATAGATTACTTTTTAACTTTAAAAAAATAACCCTTTGAAAGGCGCCGGGATCTTTATACCGAGGCACTACAAAGAGATTAATTTCTTAATCTCATCAATAGAATTTGCATAGATGTGCCCGTTTTTCAAGTCAAAATAAATATATATAAGTTGACTAAACAAAGTCTGGCAATATTTTAAAAGCAGGTATAAGGACTAGAAATAAGCAGATTTGGTTTTGGAATAGGTATGAGGAAATGACACGTTAAACGGTAGAAAAAAGCGCTCTGCTGATGTAAATCTGCATTACCCGTCCAGCGGTATACATTGCTACATAAAAAAAGGACCTCGTCGACATGCATTTTACTTATGGGGCTGTAGTTAAAAGGAGGTAGTCGAAAATCGTTCTTTGCATCCTCTTTGAGTAGCTTCTCCGTTTCAGTATCAGCCCCATAGTTAAAATAGATGTAGGCATGCTCCGTGTTCTTTCAGCCTTGCACATCGTTCGAATTCGAAAGGGGAATGCACATTTAAGCCAGCAGATCCTGTTACCTAGCGCTCAAACATCAGTTTATAGCACCTTAATGCGCTATTTCCCCCGACACATTCCATTACAGAATCTGCTTATTTTAGTAATAGCCCTGATCGTTGTAGTGGTTAGTGAGAGATCCGCCACTGGTGGGCGGCGGAGAAAGACGTACTTGTGGGGAGTTCCATTCTTTGATTAATTAAGTGCGGATAATTAGTGATCTAGCATTATTTTTTATTTATATTTTATGCCCAATTCGTTGTTATACATGTAGATACTGAATTTATGCTTGTGCGATCCGTCTTTCTCAAGATTTTAAGTTTTTGTGTTTTATGAATTTCTCGTCTCCTCGATGAGTGCCTGTAAAATTTGTCCAAGTCCAGAAGTGTTATCCTTCAAAAAATTTTATCTTTAGATTACATTACCCAACTTAAAACTTCTGTTTACGGCCTATGTAGGTATTTTTATACCACTTCTTAGACAGTGCTGTGAGTCTGTAGAGCACTGTTATCGTTAACCTAGGTGCTGATTTCAATTTCCTTGATGTTGTCACATCGACATTTTCTAGGCGTACGCTGCTATTAGAGAGCCATTTTGAATCTGTTAACTTGTCAAACACAACTTGACCTCTGTAAAGGCCATCACCACTTTCACGTAACCGTCCAAACTTCGCCATTGCGACTTATTTCTAATGTGACCTTTCTCAAGATTTAGCAACTGTTGCTTTGCAGGTCACTACTTTTAATTATCTAGGACACTGGTTCCCAAACTTTTCCGAGTCACGGCACCTTTTTTCAATTAAAATTTTTTCATAGCGCCCTACCCAAAGTAAAAGTATGAGCACAATTAAGAGATAGAAATAAATAAAACTCCTTTATCTTTTTTATTATTTAACACTTTTTTAATTGTATTAATATTAAATTATTAATGAGAGGGTGAGCCTGCAAACCACTGCACATTTTCTTAAGTCGTGGAATTAAACTAGACACGTTCACCATCATTTCATTTTCCACGTTGATTTTTGCTGTGTACTTGCTTTTTATCACAGCGATCGACGAAAACACAGCTTCGTACAAATAAGACGTCGAAAATGGAATTAAAATCCTCTGAACCTTATCACTCAGAAGAGGATATTCATCTTTCAGTGAAATCCAAAATTCTATCAATTCCATACTGTCGAATTTTACTTTTGAACCGATGTCGAAAAGTAATTCGATAAGATTCTGATCTTCCGAAGAAGTAATTTCAAACGGAGCACTAGAGTTAAGTGGATCTTGAATCTATAAAAACCTAATAAAATTTTCCTTTTTAAAGCATTTCTCAAACCAAAGAATTAGCTGTGATAAGTGCCCTTCAAATATGGTTTTTATATCTTGAGAAAGATCATTTCATTTGACGTCAAAAATTGCTGAAGTTATTAAAAAAAATCTTTGCCTGCATCTTCATTCAATTTTCTTCTCCGTAGCTTGATTTTTATTAATAAAAGCTGATATATATATATATATATATATATTTGACTTCGAAACGTGCATGTTTTTTTCCTGCAGAGAGAGATTACAGGAGTTCAGCTTTTCAAAAATGTTACATAAATACGTCAGTTTTATTGAAAATCGGCATAAACGATATCTTCTGCATCTTCGTATCTTCCTTTCAGGAAGGTACTAGTTTCCTGGCGCAATTCAAAGATACATGATTAAAACATAACAGGAGAGAGCCATCGTGGACTGCTACATTGCAACAAAGATGAGTGTTTGTCTCCCATAACCTAAGAGATGTTTTTAAATACTCTTGCTTTTCAATGGAGAAGATTTTTTAAAATTTACCATCTTCGCCACATATTCTAACACCTGATTCAGTGCAATGGCCCCACAGTACATCTGGTGATTTGCTTCGAATAAATGCCTGTAATCCTCCATACCAGCCAGACATGGAGCAAGCTTCATCAGTACATATGCCAACACACTTAAGCAAATTCCAATTATTTTCAGATATTTTCAGTACCCATTATCTGAACTCAAGACTCCATTATTCGAACTGAATGAGTAACTACTTTTATTCATCTGATGAACGAGCTGGTGGTGTGGTGTATTTAATTACGGCAAAGCACACTAGGGCTATCTGCCTAAGAGGAGGTATGCCTTCGTGGAGGACTTTCTAAGGGAAACTGGCTCGTATACACGTTACACATGGGGAAAACCACGAAAACACCCATGCAGCCAGCCCGTTCGCGGGATTCGAACCTCGGACCGAACTACCAGTGTTCAGCGACTTTACCGCTCGGCCGCTGGTGGGCGATGAACGAGCTGGAACATTTTAGACATGAAACGTTTCAGAAACTAGAGAAAATTCTCCAATACATAGAACCTAAAGGAAACAACTGAACAGGAAGGAAAATTTAATAAAACTTAGTTCTTAGGCAACTTGCCTTTGGTGGGTTTCGAACGCGGGACCCTTGCTTTCTGAAGCCTACGTCTTACCCACTGAGCCACAATGTGCTCAGTCGAAGAGCACAATTTTCGCTATAGTATCTATAGCAACAAGTAAAATAAGTTCACCTGTGATGGTATAAAACTTCTTACATTTCGTGATTCTATAAGCCACCTTGTAAGATGTTAACACAGTGTTGTTTGGTACTGATGCAGTCTTAAATATGCATTATTTTTTGTTGTTGTTTCATTTCGTTAATCTTCTTGGGAAAAAATCACGAGTTTTGCCAATCATGCTGTGGTATTTAGCTTCTAAAAGGCGCTTCCATTAACTTACAAGCACACATTCTACTGCCAAAACTTTCATACACAGTACGCATTGGGGTATCTCTTCACCATTCATTTCTTTTGACATAAAATCAAACTCTAAATAACTGCCATCATATTTACGATATTTTCGTTTCTTCAAAGTGATGCTACTTTTAAAGATATATTTTATTCATTTGCACTATTACATTTGTTACTGTTCAAAAATCGGTCCATAAGCAAAAATATAAAAACAAAAAAAAATCACAAAACTATTTATCAAAGCAAATAAAATAAACAAGAAGTAATGTAACTGTACTACATGAACTAATTTATTTCATTGTTTATTCGTATAAAGCGCTGAATTTAATTTCATTAGACGTTGCCTGCTCGATTCACTCACTATAAACCGACTGACTGAATTGAGCCGGCAACGCTTGCTTATAGGCTTTCCGCAAGATCTTCCAGAACAGTCCAAATCCGTCGCGAAGGATTTTACGCACCATTATAGACGTGTCTGATGTACCGGTCAACCTAAGTTAAGAACACTGGAAATAGTAAAAAGTGTATGCTTCCATCATAGAATTTAGTTCTACCATTTCGAGATATCATATTACATAAATTTCGCCGTGAAATATAAATATATTGGAGCAAAGGGAACGGAATGTAAAAATGTGTGAAATAAAATATTACATTGCATCCAGCTTTTTATTTAAAAATTTGCTAATTAAGTCAATCAGTCGATGGCCAGTAAGAAGACATCCCCCCCCCTTTTTTTGCCATTATTGGCGAAACTGCAGAGATTCCAGAACCCCGTTTTTAACCCACTATACGTAAAATTTCAAAACCTTACAATTTGAAAAGCTCATAAGGCTATAAAGCTATCATGCATTTTCGCTCAGATTAATGTTATGAATGTTTTTGTCAAATTACGGGAGCATATTCCTAATGAATCCGGTAACAAAATTGTTGTGACAAATAGAAATCTCATGAAATTCGACCTAAAAAAAAAAAAAAAAAAAAAAAAAAAAAAAATAGCGGATTTTCGACTCCGGGAAAAAAATGACCCCTGAAAGATGACGGTACACCCATATCCGAATCAAACGAGATGATAAGCTAATTTTAGCAACAAAATATTGTCACGGATTTTGTATTTAGTTGGCTGTTTTTAGTAGAATTGTAATTAAAATTGTTTTATTTATCCGTGCAATGCAACGTGCGACGAATTTTAAGAGAAAGCTACGCCGGAAATATAAAAATACAAGAGCACGTTCACTTAACATTTAATAAAAGTTTATCTCCTTAATTAATATTTAATTTGAATAAATGTAATTGAATACAATATTAATTGTGACGTGGTTCTACGCTTTTTGCTTTCGAGAAATTGATAGAACTCTCTTGTGCGGCCGATTTAAAAACCTATAAAAGCCAGAGAGAGAAAATCTCAGCGCAGCTGTTTTAGTGAGCTGTTGTTGTTTACTTAGCTGCTGTAAATTTTAATCGGATTAACTTTCTCTACACTTTGGATTTAACATTTTAGTAGTTTAAAATATAGCTGCTGATTATATTTATTATATTGCGTGATATTGTGATATTATACGAATGCGTGATATTATTATACGAATGCCGAGGAAAAATCCTGCGCTTTGTTATTTAATCTTGTGATAAGAATAAATTTTGTTAACTTTTATCGGACTTGTGCATTCAATCTATCACGAATCCGTCGCATGCAACAATACGAAGGAAATTTCACAGTTTCTTTTTACAGAATGAGCAGTGAAAATATCGTTCTAGCCTTGTACGTGTTCTCAGGTTAGATTGTCTTGACGTATAACGCGAATATGTGGCGCGATCGAGAAGGTGGACCGCTGCTGTCGTCTCGCGTTCGCAAGAATATTCTGCGTTGGCGACTTTCTTTTTATACAAGGTCAAATAAACCACACAAAAAATCTATATATTTTTAGCTTCTCACCTTTTTTTTTTTTTTTTTTTTTTTTTTTTTCCCGTTAAGCCAAATTTCCTGGTGCAGTTGTAGGGTTTATATTTATTTTAACTAACATTTATTTCAAGTTTAAGCTATCTTTTCTGTCAAGCCTTTACTTTCCCCTAGAATTGCCAATGCCAGAGTATGTAAATCGTAGTAGAACGCGCAGAGTATTCAAATTTTAGCAGAAGTAAATTGAGTTAAATAGAAGGGAAACGAGATTGTAAGTGTGCTTCTTGAATCGCGAGCGTGAAGGTTGCTAGGTAGAAATTTTAAGAACCGCGCGTTTCGGCCTGTGTGCCTATTTCGGCAGTTCGTTCAATCTTTCAACAATCTTTCAAAACTAACGATTTATCATCAGTTAGTTTATAAAACGATAGATATTTTTTAGTGTCAATTTCTTTTTCACTTTAACGGTTTATCATAAGTCTAAAGAGACTTTGCTTCTAGAGGACTATTCTTTTCGTTTTGCGATTTTACGTTGAATCCCTATAAATGGCGAATTACTTTTCAAACTGTTGCCACCAAATGGTGGAGACTTGAATTATATTTGAAGAAATTAAATAATGAAAAATCTGCATAAATGTATGTGTATTTTTCGCATTGTAATAAAACAGCAGTACATAGAACCATCGAATTATGAATGACGTAATCCTCCTGCGAATATGGGCAACTGGAAGCCCAAATTTGAAATTTGTTTTATTATCAATTTCATATTTTGTAAAACTTTAATGAATTTTTGATTAACAAACTCAACGATTTAAAAGCGAGGAATGGCAACACTATACGAAAAAAAAATTATCTCCAGCGCGCGGAACTATGTATCGGAAATTCTAAAGATATGCTCATTTTAAAATTATTTTGCGACATTGTTATTGAACTGAATTTTATGGCTTAAGCGCAAAGAACATGATATTTAATAAATAAAGGTAACACACAAAACGTTAAAAAAACGCCCCTTTGGACGTAATTTAAAACCTGAAACCTTTCAGATTTTTTGGTTATTAAGTTTTTTTTTTTTTTTTAATATGAATAATGGACCTTCCGCCGACTTCGACTAATGCCAGAAGTAGTTGTCACTTTATTATGCAGGCAGCTAAGAAGTGGGCCACCTTTGCCTCCTATGAAAGGACGGGCTATTAGAACTATGCATTCCCCTGGATTCGAACCCAGGCCGTTAGGTATCGCAGTTGGCGACCCTAACCACTACACCGTCTGTGCGGCATTTATCATTAGTTAGTTGATAGAATACTATATTCTATACTAATTAATATAGTTATTTTAAAATAATTAGGCTTGGCTAGTTTTTTCCCCGTCAAATACTCACTTATTCGAGGAAATAACTGCATTATATGCTTTAACGGTAACATATTTATTTTATATTATAATTTTTCCTATATATAAATATAGATACGGGCATACACGCGATCGAATCGGCCTAATGTATTTTCATTTATAGAATAATGCACTTCATAATGTTAACAGTGGTTTTTCTTCTGGTGATTATCTTCCTACGATGATTAATATTTCTGAGAACTTGGACATTGGTGCTGAGAGCTATTTCTATAATTCGCAAAAGCCCAAAATCTTATGAACCTGTGCTAGTCATCTTAGAAAGGGTTTACTGTACTTTCGTTCCCTAACTGTAGCAATTTATTGGTATGAAAAAATTTCGTGTAGTAGAATATAATCCATTCATGCAAGCCCTGTTATAAGAATAATTTAATAAAGAAGCAAAATTATCATTGTACTCGTATTCAAAATTGCATTTTTCGAGCGAGGTAGTAAGGAGTTATGACTTTCTTATCGGTTAAATGTTGTTATTTCCGATTTTTAACTTGCTAATTTAACATTTATTTTATTATTATTATTATTATTATTATTATTATTATTATTATTATTATTATTTTTAGCCCAAAGGGGCGTTAGACCCAAACGGCTATTAGTCTCAAAACGACATTTTGCATGGCTTCACTTTCTGCGTTGATTCACTTTCAAACTGTTGCTACAAAATATTATTTCCATGCATTATATTTAAAGAAACTAAATGTAATTAAGATTCTGCATGAATGCATGAATGTTTCTCGCATTTTCAAAAACAACGGTACTTAGAGCCATCCAATTTTGAAAAACGTAGTCATCCAACCGAACATGAGCACTTGTAATCCCGAATTTGGAATTTGTTTTATTAGCTATTTCCAATTTTGTAAAACTTTAACGAATTTTTGGTTAATCTTTGGATTATGGTAACTTGTCGAATTTTTCGCGAAAATTTGGCGACCAACCCTGCTACAGCAACCTGCTAATTTTTGTTTGGACGCCATTTTGTTTTCACGAAGTAAAGGCACGTTTTTTTTTTTTTTTTTTTTTTTTAACTCAACATTTCCAACATTTTTTTCCAACAATCTGCTAGTCGAATTACGCTTATGCTAGAGCTTTTGTGGAACAAAGGTGCTTAATCATGACGAAGATTAGGTGCGAAATTGGGACAAAGTGCAGAATCGCCCATTGCTTGCCGCGTTTTTACGAATTGCACATACACGGTATCATCCATGTACACGTTGACCTATTTTCACTTAAAAAAACATCCTAGAATTGCACAAAAATGGCATTGCGCACACTCTTGACTATATCCATGTACACTGCTAAAGTCCTAGCTAGTAACCTTTATCGCCTTACCAAAATGTCGCCAAACTACCTGTTACCATATTCCAAAGATTAGCCGAATTTTTTTATTAACAAACTCATCGATTTAAAAGCGTACAATGGGAACACTGTACGAAAAAAAAAATGTATCTCCAGCGCCCGAAACTGTGTATCGGAAATTCTTAAATTATGCTCTTTTTAAATACACTCATGTCCATAAATTAAGGATAATGCAAAATCAGGCAAAGGAAGAGTTAGAAGCAAAACAAATTTGACTTATTTGTAAAGCTTATTTATTAAACAAAAGGTAAAGAGCAAAAAAAGATGCTATATGTTTGATATTATTAAAAAAATTAGCAAATTTTTCTCCCTGGAGCAAATTACAAAAAAAAAAAAAAAAAAAAAAAAAAAAAACTATTTACAAAAAACCAATATTACATGGTTGGTATGATTGTTAATACATTGCATGTCTCCCAGACGATGCAATACAGTCCGTACAACGCCTAGGCATGCTGAGCATCAAATTATCGATCTGATCTTGGGGGATATTACACCACTCAAAAAGCAATGCTCTCCGAAGTTCCGGTAGACATGTAGGAGGAGGTTGACGGGCTGCAACTCGTCGGCCGAGCATGTGCCACACGTGCTCTACTGGATTCAAGTCCGGTGAGAATGCTGGCCAGTCCATACGGGTGATATCCTCCGATTGAAGGCATTCGCTTACAATGTTTGCACGGTGAGGACGGGCGTTGTCATCCATAAACACAAATTGTGCGCCCACGGCGTCCCGAAACAAACGTACATGTTCTAGAATGACGTCCCGATAAATTTGGCTTGTCATGGTTCCAATTTGAACATGCAGGTCAGTTCTGGAACCCAGAATAATTCCACCCCAAACGAGCACTCCTGCACCATCGTAACGGTGTCGTTCAATGATGTTTTCTTGGTAGTAACGGGTACCTGGAGCTCTCCATATGAAAGTCCGGCGAGAATCAGACTGCAAGCTAAACCTGGACTCGTCGGAAAACATCACACAAGCCCATTGTTGCGGTGTCCACAATGCATGCTCTCTACTCCAGGCTAACCGCAGGCGACAGTGAGTTGCACTAAGTGGAACGCATCTGACAGGTCTACGAGCATATAGACCAATCTGCCCTAAGCGTCTGTACACGGTCTGCCTTGAAATTGTCGTACCAGTGGCTGAAGAGAGCTGACGAGACAGGTCTGAGGCTGTGCGCCGCCTGTTTCTTTTGGCAGTAACTGCCAAATACCGCTCCTCATTCGGCGTTGTAACTCTGGGGCGACCTGTGCTGCAACGTCTACTCACATTACTATCATCTTGGAATCGTTGCCAAAGGCTGGAGATGATACTGTGGGCAATTCCAAGTTCGTCAGATACTTCGAGTTGGGTACGCCCACACTCCAGACGGCCGATAATTCTACTACGTAAAAAATCATCCAAATGCGTCCTTTGTGTCATAACTATTCGGTTATTGCTCTGAAATGCTTATAAAGTGCCTGCGAACAATTTTACTTCTTTGCCTGTATTCCTTATATATCACTCTCGTCATTGTTACGTACCATCAGTGTCATCTGGTTACTTCCTGAAATTTGCATATGATTCTTGAAGATGTGTGTAGTGATTCTACAGGTGATATATTTATTTTAGAGTTCGATTTACGCGTGACTCCGAATTATCCTTAATTTATGGACATGAGTGTATTTTGTGATATTGCTGTTGAATTGAATTTATGGTTAAGTCCGAAGAACATTTTATTTAATAAATAAAGGTACCACACAAAACGTTAAAACATCCTTTTTGGGCGTAATATAAAATATGGAAAGCTTTCAGATTTTCCTTTATTTTCTCTTTTTTTATCCAAATATAAACTGTAATATTAACAAAACTGACGTGGGTTCCTACTTACGAAGGGAGTTGAAAATTCATTGATTAAGGGGTAGAGGCTTTCTGCTTTGGAAAGGTTGCTTTTAAGAAGTACTTTATAAAGGAATTCTCATAATTACTTTGCGCACTTGAAAAGCACATAAACTCTATGCACTTATATCTATAACTTTGGATTACAGTGTCTAATCAACAACTTGAAAGAACGGTAGTGGTACTTACTGGATAAAATTGTATCTCCCATTAAGGCTTTTATTTATGGGTTCCATTCCACATCGATGCTGCATATGATCGACAAGGCGAGCCCTGGTATAAGAATGCAAGCCCTCTTATAAGAATAATTTCGACACACGTAGAATTGGCACTGACATACGAACACTGGCGTAGCTAGGATTCCAGAGCCCGGGGACAACTGAAGAATTTGCGCCCCTTTCTGTGTGCCAAGAATGCAAAACATTTCATTAAAAATTTTCGTAGCATCAATTTGGCGCCCCCTGGATGCTGCGCGCGGGAACAGATGTCCCCTCTTGCCCCACCCTAGCTACGCCACTGCATACGAATGATAGTTATCAGCATAAACGACATGGTAAAAAAGAAATTTTAATAATGGTATAATAATAAGTATTGCACATTTTTTCTACGTGCACAGAGTCTTCACAGGCATACAGTCGACACCACATACAGTTTGCCTATATATAATCGGCATTTTCATAATAGCCAACTGTGTATAACCAAGAAAATAAGAATTTGATAAAATTAGCAATTTTCAGGGTAACTGCATAAGGTCGACAACAATGCAAATCGAAACCTGTTATTGAGCTGTTGTTTTGGTTTGGTTTATTTAATTACGGCAAAGCGCCCTAGGCAAAGCACACTAGGGCTATCTGCCTAAGGGGATGGATGCCTTCGTGGAGGACTTTCTAAGAGAAACTTGCTCGTATACACGTTACACAAGGGGAAAACCACGAAAACGCCCATGCAACCAGCCCGTTCGCGGGATTCGAACCTCGGACCGAACTACCAGTGTTCAGCGACTTTACCAGCGAACTACCAGTGTTCAGCCGCTGGTGGGCGCGAGCTGTTGTTTTGATCGTACACATTACCGATCGTGGGCGTCATTTTCGTCGTTACGAAAGAAAGATTTTAAATATTAGAGGGAACTAAAGAAAGATTTTAAATATTAGAGGGAACTTGCCTGCACTGCGCATGCTTGCGCCATTACTATGTGCGTTTCGGTCAGCTGCATTATTTTGCTTATTTTTGTGGTGATTTGTTTGTGAAAGTGCAAAAGTATGATTGATTTGTGTTCTTTCTTCGTTCGTATACTTATTTCAGTGATTGGTTTGATTTTACACGCCAAATTTAAAGATTGGTGATCATCTTAAATCTTCAAGTGAGAGAAGCCTACATGGACGCGATTTTTTGACGTTCGGAGACCGGTGTGCTTGTGATTTACAATTTATTCACTGTATTTATGCGCTAAAATATAATTATTTGTGTTAATTCTTTATCCGGTTTTGAATTTAATCCTTATTGTGCATCTTCACGCTATATCTAATGTATTAGGACCATTTTTATTACCGCATTCATTTAAGCCTAACCAGACGGATTAATGTTTACATTTGAACCAGTGAGTGCCTAACAGTGGTGGTTTCCTGCCCGTTGGACAGGGTATTCAAATTTTCTGCTGGAACTTTGAATTTAAACTTTGAAAATTATTTAAGTGTTTTTTAATAAGATTTTACTATCAAAATATAATTATTGGCATTATTGTGTGTTTTTGTTAAATGTGGTGATGTAATTTTGTGTGTTTTTATGAAAACCGGCTGCTATAAAAGATGTTTTGATTTGATATGATTTTAAATGCAAAATATGTTATTGTATATAGTGAATTTTAAATTGGTTTTATGAATTTTAATTGTAAATATGAAATTTTAGATTTTTAAATGGTGTATTGAAATTTTGAGATGATCTTGGGTACATTCATATATACATATATATATAAGTAGTAATACTTTTGATTGTAGGGGTATATTGGAAGGATGTCTACACCTGAGAGCAGAGTCACTGGTGAAGATAATGGTTTTGATTTAGCACTGAATGAAGCCAATGATATTGTTACTTTGGCTAGAGAATCACGTAAGATTGTGGAAAAGATTAAAAGCCAAAAGAAAATTGCCAGTACATTGACGGATAAGTTAATCGAGGGATTAGATAAAATTCTTCAGCTTGCTCTAAAACAGAGTGTCCTTATGGTAGAAGCTGGTATTATGCGCGGTAATAGAAATGATATCAATGGCATTAAACACGAAATTTCTGATCTTAGGGTCTCCCTATTGGAACGAATGGATTGCCTAAGTGAAAATAAGATGTCGAACTCGAAAAGAATAGATTCTTCGGTTCTTGAAAAAGGTCATGATGAGATAGTGATAAAGCCGACCTCTGATGGCGTTGAAACTTAGCAGCATGATCAAGCCAGATGATATCAAGGTTAGGATTAAAAGGTTCATAAGAAGAGAAAATGGAGACTTTTTGTTGAAACTAGGTAGTAAAGATGAAGTAGTTAGGCTTGAAAGTGCAATAAAAGAAAAAGAAAATTTGAGGAAGTATATTAAACCAAGGAGGCGTAGATTTATTAAACCGAAAATTATTGTTTATGGTGTGGGGGAGACCTTTAAGAATGAAGAGCTTGTAGATGTCTTGAAACGTAACTGTGTATGTAATGCCGAATGTGCTAGACATTTGTTTGATTTTCCTACGAAAGGACTGGGTAGGACACTCCATCGTGTTTTTTCTGTTGATTCTGTTTGTCAAAGGGAAATACTGGAAGAGCAACGTCTGGCAATTGGATGGCGTGCTTTCTCTGCGAGATTATTTTTGAGACCAAGACAGTGTACACAATGCTTGGCATACGGTCACTCTAAGAGATTTTGTAAGGATAAAGTACATTGTGCTAAATGTGCTGCAGATCATCTTGCGACTGTTTGTAAAAATAAAGACAAAGGTAGAAAATGTGTAAACTGTGTGGTTTCTAATCGGAAGTATGGTATAGAGTTGAAACATGATCACAGTGCATTTGATAAGAACTGTCCCTCTTTAAAGAGAGAAACTGAATTTATTAGAGGTCACATGGACTTTAATTTTAAAGAATGACCAGTATGATTTAATTTTTATGAATTTTAGCATGTATGTACTCATTGGTTCTAGTATTTTATATAATTAGATTTTAGCAGCCGTGTTTTCATTTATGTGTATTTGTTCTATTTTCACATGATTTTACTGTATAAATTAATTTATATGATTATTTTAAGTATCAACCTAAACCACTGCGCCTTAGCTGCTGCCCAGCTCTCTGTTCTCCAAAATGTTATTGGTGTTAGTCCTGATCTGATCTTACTGCAGGAGCTCTATTGGGTTAATGGAAAATTGGCATTTATTGAGAATGGTTGGAGAGTTGCAGCTGAAGTTGGAGGGCGAACTGCAATTCTTGTTTTAAAAGAGGAAATTGATTTTATAGTGGATTATGAAATGGATGAAGTAACAGCTATAACTGTATTAATGGGAGACCAAGAATTGAGTTTCATATCAGCATACTTTTCTCCTGCAGAGGACATAGCTGTGAATCTTCATAAATTGGAAGAGATTTTATCTATATATGAGAGGTTTTTAATTATGGGGGATTTTAATTCAAAGCATTTTAGTTGGGGGGCCAAATTGATCGATGCAAGAAGAACATTGGTGTTCGATTTTATTGTATCTAATAATTTAATTTTGTTTAATGACTTTAATTCTATTGCAACCTTTAATTCTCCTGTCGGACAAGGTTGGACAGATTTAGCTATAGGATCCAGCAATCTGGAGAGTAACAAATGCAAAATTGAAATCAATACTGATGATTCACTGAGCGATCATCGCTATGTTGTCTTCGAAATGACAGATTCTTGTCTTCAATATGGAAGAGGGGCCTTGGTATCGAGAAATATTCTAAGAGTCAACAGGCTGAGTAAAAAAATTAAAGTCGATATGATGAGGCTTGGTGCGAGAATTAGTGTTGTAAATGACAGTGAACAATTGATTGGTGTAGTAAACGATTTTGAAATGTTGCTTCAGGCGAAAATAGATTGCGATCTGCTGATACAGAGGAAGACTTCAAATGTAATCTCATGGTGGACGCCCGAATTGGAAAAGTTTAAAAGACGTATCTGTGCATATAGGAGAAGCTCACAGGTGATTGGATTAGATGATAATACTAGAATTTTACGTAAGATAAAGTACAAAAGAGAATTGGCTATTTATAAACGTATGATTAGGAAGACAAAGAGAGTATGTAAATAGAATTATTTTTTAAGAAGCGTTGTTTATTATGACAGATTTTATAAGACGGCATTTGGAAAGCGAAATTTAAAGCTGAATGTGAAGAGACCTGATGGTATGGGCGATGAGCAAAATATTAATACTGTGTATGTTAAAGAGGTACTTGATTTGGGTGAACCAGAAGACATACATATTTTAGAAGATGATGTTTTGAAATGTAGTGAAAATGACTTACCATTCCCATATGATGAAGTTAAGAGTATTATATTGGGTTTGAGGAATATGGCTGCTGCTGGTTCGGATCGCACACATTTTGTGTAGATTAAAATATTATTTTTCTATTACCCATATTTTTTTGTTGGCCTATATAATGCCTGTCTTAAGTTTACTCTTTTTCCAGATTGTTGGAAAATTGGTCGAATTATTTTGATCCCTAAGCCTAATGGAAAGCAAAGACCAAATACACTTTTGAGTATTTTGGGTAAGGTGCTAGACAAATTGGTAACTAATAGAATTTTACCCTTTATGGCTAATAAATGTCCACTTAGCGAGTTTCAATATGGATTTACCTTTGGAAGAAGTACAGAGGATGCATTTTACCGGGTTGTTGGATATGTCAGACGTTTTAGGGGTGAACAACACGTAGCTTTGATTTCTCTAGACATTTCAGCTGCATTTGATTCTGTTGATTGGTCTTCCTTGTTGCATGGTTTAATTGATTTAAAAATACCTAGAAACTTGCTTTATTTATTTAAAAGTTATTTTAGTAATAGGAAAATTGTTTTTAATTGTTTTAAGGATAAGAGTAAAGACTTAGTAATGAATATTTATAAAGGATGCCCTCTGGGCTCCTGCAGTGCTCCCCTGCTCTGGAACATTATTGTGGATAATTTGCTGAAGCAGAAGTTTCCTCAAAATGTGGAATTAATTGCATATGCTGATGATATTATGATTCTTATGAAACACGATTCTCTTGAAAAAATGGAAAAATTATTTGATGAAACTGCTCTAATGCTAAGTGATTGGCAAAAGAAAGAAAAATTACAATTTAATATTGAAAAAACATGTGCATTATTTTTTCCCAGAGGAGGTAAAAAGACTAGACCACCAAATTTGAGATATCAAGGCAAAAGAATCAAATTTGTAGATAATATGAAATATCTTGGCGTTATCATTGATAAAAAATTAAATTTTATAGAACATTTTAAGTTGGTACAAAGACGAAATGATCTGATTTTATTAAATTATAGAAGAACCTTTTCAGCTGAGATTTTAGCCTTGAAATCCTCCATTCTGAAGAAGATTTACTTAAATGTAGTGCTCCCAATCATCATGTATGGAATTGGAGCCTGGGGATCCAGGGCAGGGGAACTGGTTAGATTACGGATGAAGTTAGACAGTATTCAGAGAGCTTGGGGTTTAGCTTTAACACGATGTTTTAGAACGGTGCCTACCGATGCCGTCTTTGTGTTGGCTGGGCTGCCTTCTCTCTCAATTTTATACGATTTTTTTTTTTTATGAGAAATTTTTATTTAGAACTGGACGAATGGAATTGAAAATGTATGAAGATTATTTAATTACAAAGAATGTTTTTGAAAAATTTAATATTCATTTAATACATCCTTCCAATAGAATTGGTTTTGTTTTTGATAAATGTAATCCAACTGTTGATGTGTTTGATATTTATACAGATGGTTCTGGGGTCGGAGGGAGCGTAGGAGCTGCTTTTGTTGTTTTTTACTATGGAACTGAGGTGGATTATAGAATGTTTAAATTGAATATATATACCGTATATACCCAGGTATAAGTCGATACCGCGTATAAGTCGACCCCCCACTTCGACATAAAAAATTCGTAGAAAATAAGAAACCCGCGTATAAGTCGACCCCCCACTTCCGAAATCGATCGAGAAACTTCGAAAAAAATTTTTTAAGTACTACATTTATTCAAAATCAGAGAAAAAAAAAGTAAATATACGATAAAAAATACCTTGGTAAATAAACAAAATCAAAATCCTTCTTCTAGAATTTGTTCCGGAAATTCTAGAATTTGTTCCGGAAAAGATTCGCGTACGTAAAATCTATCTGCATTTCCCCTTTTTAAAAGTTAAAGAAATATTCAAAACTGTTCAGTTATTGCGTGGGCTACTTTTTTAAATTTTGACGTGTACGCCTGTTAACAAAAGTATTTCATGAATGAACAATAACTATTATAAAGACTTATACGTACGTTTTATCGAAACTTACTCTAGTTAAAGTATGAAACTCTGTGATTAGTTCGTCACATAATTTAAGTCATGAAATTACTTCAAGTAAGTGACTTATTTGATAAGTCGTCCAATTTGAGTGCGGGAAGGAAACAACTGCATTATATAAAGAAATTTTTGAACTTCCGATTCTTTTAATTTTTTATGGCCCCGCGTATAAGTCGACCCCCCCCCCCCACTTTGAAGTCTTTTTTTTTGTCCAAAATATCTCGACTTATACGCGGGTATATACGGTAATTCAGTTTTCCAGGCAGAAAGTGAAGCGTTCAAACAAGCCTTATTATGGATTAAAAATACCTTGTTTATGCCCACGTCTGTAAATATTTACACTGACTGCCTGTCACTTCTCCATGCTCTCTCCCGCCCAGACAATTTCAATCCATTAATTGTCGAAATTAAGACTCATTTAGAAACTTTGAGTTCATATTTAAATATTAAGCTACATTGGGTTAAGGCCCATATAGGCTTTATTGGTAATAAGAGGGCCGACAGCCTGGCCAAGCAGGCGGTCTCAAATGTCAGTGCAATGGATATTGAAGTAACAGGTTCGAAGAGAATTGAAATTCAAAGGATGAAAAAATATTACGTTAACAAATGGAAAATACAGTGGTTTTCTTCACCTAAAAACAAAGGATCTATGGAACTAATTAAAATCACAAATAAAATGAAATGTATGAACAACATTGATGTTAATCAGGTTTTACCTGGACATGGTAGGTTTCCGTTCTATTTCAACCGATTTAAACTACAGGAAAATAAATTATGTAATAGTTGTCAGGTTGATGGTGATGCTAGGCATTTCGTAGTTGATTGTAGTTTAACAGCTCCTATTAGACAGATTTTTAACATTACTGATTTTAATGTAAGTGTCATTAATTTAAAAATTTTTAAATCATATTCTATTGCTCTAATGAAGTTTATGAATGAAAATAGGGCGCTGGTAGGAATCTTTTGTTAAAATTGAATTTTGTGTTTGTGTGGGTTTTGGATATCTGTGGTGTTCTATGTTGTGAATTTCTGTTTATGGATTTTTTTGTTTGTTTTTTAGTCTGTAATATTGTGTTAGATGTGCTTATTTAGTTTTGATTTAGTATTTTTGTTTGTTGTTTGGGGGTGGCTGGGTTACTGGCTGCCCTCGTTTGTGGAGATACGGGGCCCCTTCTTTTGAGCTATGGGGACACTTGTGTCCAGGTGGGCTGAAGGGAGCCTCCAATTCTTACAATTCTTACAATTAGAGGGAACTATTATGTGTCCACAGAGATAACATTTTTCATTTATTTAGCAGTTGTAAAAGTGAGCCACCTGTAACCGAGAGCTGAAGTCTGGTAGTTCAGTCTGAATCAATCCCTGCGAATGAGCTGGTTGTATAGATATTTGCAAGGTTTTGTCTTATGTATAATGTGAATACAAACCAGCTTCCCTCAGAAAGTCCCCCATGATGCAACCCACCCCTAAAGCAAACCACTCGCAATTTTATAATAAACATTACAAGTATAAAAGTTTTTTTTTTTTTTTTTTTTTTTTTTTTTTTTTTTTTTTTTTTAGTCCAAAGAGGCTTTGTCCCTGAAGGACTATACATGACTATACTTTTCGTTTTGCGATTTTGCGTTGAATCACTATAAATGTCCATTTCACTTTTCAAACTGTTGCCACCAAATGTTAGAGATATTTGAAGAAATAAATTAATGAAAAATCTGCATAAATCTCTACATATAATAAAAGAAAGAGTCTGTCTGTGTGTGTGTGTCTTTCGTTCACGCTTGCTCATAAGCTAATAGACCCACGGCTACGAAATTTGGTACATAGGTGCATCTAGACATGAGCCAGTGCATCTCAAAGCGATTTTTTCGAAATTCGAATACTTTTTTTTTTTTTTTTTTTAATGTTTTGTGATGAAATCGCACCATTTTGAGACAATGGGCTATAGGAAAGCGAGATTTTACTCTACACACTCCATTTTCACATCGTTATGAAACGTAGGCACTTAGCTATTTTACGAACTTAAAATAAATTTCGTGTTTCAATAAATCGATTAAATACGAATTTATTTAACAAAGGGAGACACATTTTCAAAGGGATTTTTCTAAAAAAGTTTTTTTTTTTTTTTTCTTTCATCCTTGCGACTGCTTTTACAAAAAGAATTTTTGAAAAATGATAATATTATGTATTTTTTAAAAAAATTTTAAATGAATTTCCGAGTACACTTCTCACATTTCAAATCTTTAAAAATGTGATTTTGGCAACAATTTTCCTTTCTTATTGTTGTTAATAGATTTTTGATGAAATCGCATCATTTTGAATAGTTTCATTCTCTTAGAAATATGGGTTTGGCAACAATTTTTCATCGTATTTCTTATGTCACTGTTTTTAAGAGATTGGCATAGTTCATTGTCATTTTTTTATATATATAATACATTTTATTGATTTTTTTTTGATAAAGTTGTTCTGCAGAGGAAAATTGTGCGCGGAATTTTTTGTTTTTTTTTTTTAGTTTCATTCATGTTATTTTTTGCTTATTTCACTGTTCGTAAGATATTGAAAAGTTTTGCATGATTTTTTTTTTCTTCAACAGAAAGTTGGTTAATTTTTTATTAGAATAATTAATATTTGTATTAAGGGATATTGCTTATTTCATTGTAATTTTGTTATACGTAATATTTTTTTTAATGAAGTTGTTCTGCAGAGTAAAATTCTGCGCAGTTTTAAAATTTAACGTTTGGTGTTCCCTTCGGTCACTTTTCCGGTACATTTAAAAGTCAGACGAAGGCTGGCAGCGAAGCTGCTAGTGTATGTATATTTCTCGCAACAACGGTACGTAGAGCCATCGAATTTTGAATGACGTAATCCTCCTGCGAATATGGGCATTTGGAAGACCAAATTTGAAAATTGTTTTATCTATTTCATATTTTGTAAAGCTTTAACGAATTTTTGATTAACAAACTCAACGATTTAAAAGCTAGGAATGGCAACACTATAAGAAATATATATATATATATATATATATATATATATTTATATAAGATATATATATATATATATTTCTAGATATATATATATATATATATATATATATACTATAAGAAATATATATATATATATATATAGCGCGCGGAACTGTGTATCGCAAATTCTAAAGATAGGCTCATTTTAAAATTATTTTGCGACATTGCTATTGAACTGAATTTTATGGTTTAAGTGCAAAGAACATGATATTTAATAAATAAAGGTAACACACAAAACGTTAAAAAAACGCCTCTTTGGACGTAATTTAAAATCTGAAAACTTTCAGATTTTTGTTTTCCCCAATGGCGTGGTAAAATGAATCATTAAAATCGAAGGTGAGCTTCTTAATAACATTTATTTTGAATATTCTAAGAAAAGTAGTTTCCCATAACAATCCTAGCAATTTTAATTACTAACCACACGCTGATCGAATGATAACAGTGATTAGCTTATACAAATTAAATGGGTGATGAGATGATTTTTGTCAGTTTTCGAGAAAAGAAAGCCTGAGAACTGAATTCCCATTCGAAGAAAATCTGCGAATTTCCCTTAAAAAAGTTTAAAGAAACTTATGCTAAAAAAAATTCTTTAATCTGCGCTGTCATCATGGCTAACCAATTTCACGTTTTAAGTAATGAAAGACAGACAAGATGTTCCACCGTCGGTTATCTACTGAATGCTATTAACAATAGACAGCCTGCTGTGGCCTATTATGCTTTTCATTACTGATCGGCTGTTAGAGGGAAGCCTCTTCCCAAGGGACAGAATATACCACTTTTATGTTCTAGCTTTCTGAAACATTTTAATTTCAAGTGCATTACTTGGAGATCATCAGGTGATAGTAATGAATCACCCCACCCCTCCGGAACCTACAAATAAACACAACTGAACACATTTCAAACTTTTTCCCACACGTTCAGCGGATGTTAGGAAACATTCCCATAACTGAGCAATAAGAGAATTTTATGGATGTTATGTTTGAATATGTAAATGTTAGCGTTAAAGCGTGGAATCCGTTATTTCATAAAATAACTAGGCATTCCATGAATTACCTCAGATAAAGTACATAACGTTATTGAATTCTACACCTTAACTAGTAATTTTATAGAATAACAATTTCCTAATCGTTAAAGAATTAAAAAACACCCTTCGTCAAAGTGTTAGTAAATGCCTAATCGTAAGTAAAGATGGTGTTAAAGCGTTAGTAAATGACGAATTGTTAATAAAGATTGCACGCGAAAGCCGCTAACTAATGAAGCAATAATAGTATATTATATGTTCCGTTTTCCTTTATTATCTATAAATTATTCTATCCGTAATATGAAACATATTTTTGGAGAGAATTTCACCACTTACCATTAATTAATTTATCAAATAACGAACTTATTTTAATTTCAAATTGTTTATTTTTCACTTTACCGGTCTGTCATTTGTTAGTTATAGTATAATAAAGGTAAAGTGTGAAATTCATTAAAAATCAAGTTTCTCTATGAAACAACTGAATTATACGCTTTAAAGGTAACATATATTTGTAAAGTTGCATCATTAATAACGTCCAAGACAAGATTCATGATGCGAAACTTAGCTGAAAATATCCTAATCCTATCTATTTTCATGGTTTAAAATTTTAGCCATTTATGGTGGAATATTTTCAATTATAAAGCATTCGTGGCAGTTATTAATTATGAATGAAATAAATCCTAATAAGCAGATTTCGTAGCATTGCTCGCTTTTGTATTTGAATACAAATACGAAAGTGTTGCATTAAGTACATATTTGATTAAAGTTATGTGGTTATGGCAAAGCCTCGAGGGTTATCTGCCTAAGGGAAGGGATGCCTTCGTGGAAGACTTTCTAAGGGAAACTTCTTTTTTAAGGGAATTCTTTTTCTAAGGTATACACGTTACACATGGGGAAATCCACGAAAACGCCCATGCTGCCAGCCCGTTCTCGGGATTCGAACCTCGGACCGAACTACCAGTGTTCAGCGAAGCCCCTCGGCGGCTGGTTTGCCCATTGATTAAAGGTATAATTTACAACTAAGTGAGAACTCCATGAAAAAAAAGAAATGTTATACAATGTCACTTCTCAGAAATCATATGTAGAACAGAATGATTTCTGAAAAATCAATCAAATTTCAATTTCTACAACAAAATTTACTTGACAAAGCCATCGCATAAATTCTGCTTATTATTATTTTCATATTTCTTTTTCATCAGTGGCATTATGTTGTACACCTTATGTCATTTGGTGATCAAAACATTTAGACCGAGTTTAGAATTTTCGGCAAATATTCAGTATTGCTATAAAACCTGGCCAGAGAACGGGAGACCATTAGAGAGGTAAAAATAAGCAATGAAAAGAGTCACACTGGCAAAAATTATTATGGAATACACCCCTTAGAATAATTAGAACTGATTTACAGGAATTTAGCAAAAGTAGTAACATATCATTGATAAAAGTATATCCCAGGAGAAAATATTCATATTATTATATAATGTTCCCTTAAAAAGAATGTAACATTTAGCAATCATACTTGCCGATTTTTCAAGAAACACAAAATTCACAAGGTTTTGTGAGCGAGTACACCATTCAATACTTTGCAAATAAGTCGCACTTGATCAAACAAACCATAGGCTTATAGACAGCCGTCCAGGAGTAATTTAGTCAGGTATTTTTTTTTTAAACGTTAATATGCAAAATATAGTACTAAATATGCATAAATTTTAGACTTGATTTTATTTTAATTATGTTATAAGATCAAGGACGCTTATAACATAATATTCACGTCAAGAAGGCTTACGTGATGCTTTCGTGGTGTAGTGGTCTGTACGCTGGGTGCGTATTCCAGAGCTCCGCGGTTCGATTCCCGGTGAGGGCGTTGCTCATTTTTCAAGTCTCCTGCTTCCATAAAATATCGAATGTCTCTACATGGAAGTAAAGAAATATTCGACATAACAGGCATTTAACTTTTTCTTATAATATAAATTTTGCGTGGGAACAGTTTTACATTGAGCTGGAAATAAGTTTATGTATTCTGCATAAAAAATACGTTCATTCAATTAATTATTTATGTGGACTGAAAATTGTTTTTTCATTTTATGCAAAATTTATCTGGCGAAATTGAATTTAGAAATTTTCTGCATTGGCTATAATTTTCTTCCTTCTGCAGAGATTGGTATATAAACGAGACATATTTTGTCGAATGCCGTTACAGCACTGCCGTAGCACAGTGTCCATTTATTTATACGATGTTCACATCATCGCATTTTTTGCGATCCTTTTGTGTTAATATATTCAAAAATTTAAAGGGCTATTACGTAAATTGCAGCATTATATGTTACATGAAGGGGATTACATTGAATCCAAATTCAAAATATTTGCATGTCTTTTCACTCATATTTCTAGCAATTTTGTTTTCACAGGGAAAGTTACCAAACACTGATGATATAATAAGATTGACAGTCATTTGTTTAATACGTAATACGTAGTTGTTTAATACGTAGTCATTTGATTGACATTGACAGTCATTTCTATAATACATTACGTATTATAGATTATATAATACATTACGTATTACGCAGCGCTCCAGCGGTCGCTTAGCACTTAGTTCGATAGGGGCTCAAATCCCAGCAAACAAACTGGTTGCAAGATAATTTAGTTATTTCTTCATGTGCAAACTAAATACGATCAAGTTTCCCTTTCTCATACTTCGTGAAAACCCCCACGAAGGCATCCCTTCTCTTAGACAGACAGTTCACGTGCTCTGCCATGATTCAATTAACCAAAGAAGAAATGAGGAGAAAATGCAGTAGATACTAGCTATTCAAGGAATAGAACAATTAATAATAGAAGAGCATTTTTGAAATCATTTCTTGTACCAATTCCGGGGAGTTCTAAATCACCGAGAGTTCTTAAAAGTTAAATAACTTTAGTGCCTTTAATTGAGTCTGAAAATTAGAATGATGGAGTTGAATTTTTTGAATTTTAAAATTAGCAAATTGCTAAGAAAGATGAATCTTCTGCTCAAGTGTTTGCAACAATTTTGAAAATTCAAAATTTGCGAATCTATGGGCGACGTGCGTGATTAATTACATCAAACGCTTCTAATAATTAACATAAAAACTCTAAAATTGCGGGGACTGTAAATAATCTAAAGATATTTAGAAATACAGCAAGATTTGACAGTTCAGGAAAATTGAAAAATACGTTTTAATTATCCTAAAAGATAAACAGAAAATAATTATAATGTAAGAAAGAAAAATTTTCTCCTTTCTTTTTGTTTATTTTCACAATTTAAAAAAAAATGATATAAATCTAAAATTTGGTTACTTAGGGAAATTGCTATAAATTAAGCGTAAAACCAATCAGCGCGAGAATGGTTTTGCATACGAAATGAGACTGCAACACATTTCAACCAGTTTTAACCAGCTTCAGATGTTAAAAAGTTCCATAATTAAAATCTTCTTATTATAAATGCACAAAGTTTATATCTTGGCATAAAATTAAATAACTTGGGCATTTAAAGCCCGAATATTGGAAAATATCATAATTAAGAATTTTTAAATTTTTGCAATAGCATACGTACAAAATAATGATCAACAATTGATTCAAGGCTTCATACGAATACAATAATCCGAATGGAATGTAAAAGATTATTACTATTCTAATTTATATTGAAAGTTGTTACACGACCTTGAAAAATCAATATTATAATTTATAAGGCAAACATGTAACTGAAATTATTAAATGCCACAAAAATGCAAATATAATGAGACTTTTCTAATGCGACCACTAACATTTTTAGGGTTCGTCGTCATGAGATTCTCTGTACTTGTATATAAAACAGTTAGAAATAATACGTCTTACTAAAACGATCTGACATATTTAGGCTTCTAAAATGATGTCAAAAATTTGAAAAAAGAAATCTAACAGAAAAAAATCCTGATTTGTTCATTTAAAGCAGTTAACACAGTTTATGATAAATAAAACCTTAATTAAAACATCACAGGCTTTAATTAAGGTTAATCTGTATGAGAAAAGATTAGCATGATTATTAAATCAGATTATTTAGGTTATGGCAAAGTACCATAAGATTATCTGCCAAAGTGGATATAGATGGCTTCGTGGAGGACTGTTTACACCGAGGAGTTGATACAAAAATTATTCATACGTCTAATAGAAACTGACTCGTATTTATGTTACACATGGAGAAAACCACGAAAATTTCCTGGTAAGCAGCACATCCGCCATGGTTTGAACGCCAGTCGAACTACCAATATTCAACGATTTTTACCTCACGACTGCTAGCGGTCGAAGGTCATCCAAGTTATTCCCTGAATTTCAAAGTTATCGGTCTGTGCTTTATTACACGATTATTTCTGCTCAGATTTTTGGAAACTGGGATAAATTAAAAATTGGAATTCTGGATAACCAAATCAAATAATTAAATTTATTTAATTTTCCTTTTTGATAGAGTAGAATGAATAAGTTTCTTTAATTTGGTTTAGTTAACTTGACTATAACAAAGCGCACGAAAGTTATCTGCCTAAGAGAAGGGTTGCCTTCGTGGAGGGCTTCCTAAGGAAAACTAGCTCGTAACCACGTTATATAGGGGAAAAACCACGAAAAGCTGTTTTGCTAGGAATCGAACTGAGATCTAACAACCAGGGTATTCAGCAACTTAACTGCTCGGCCGCTTTTAAGTTTTCATAAGCTTTACACGTAATTGTAATTAATATAACTACTATGAGTAAAAATCCTTTCTAAGATATCCATCAGATTTCAGCCTATCAGCGGCTGAGCGGTAAAGACGCTGAACACTGGTAGTTCGGTCCGAGGTTCGAATCCCGCGAACGGGCTGGATGCATGGGCACTTTCGTGGTTTTCCCCATGTGTAATTTGTATACGAACTAGTTTCCCTTAGAAAGTTCTCCACGAAGGCATCCCTCCGTTTAGGTAGATAGCCCTCGGTCGCTTTGCCATAATTGAATAATCCTAACCCACTCATGTTTCTAGTTGATTTTTGGTATTCTGTGAATATCATCACCCTAGAAAGATGATATGTCAGTGCAAGTGTTTGTTTATACCTATAGAAATGCCTGTCACTTTTGGAAGTGATCGTCTTAAGGAGATGGTCGCCAATCGTTTATGGGCTACTAGATGGTCCGGCTCTGAGTAGATTACGCATTAGTGCATTGTAAAATGCATTAAATCCTCTCTAAGGCGATAGTCCATGTTTCTAATTATTTTGGTCTTTAGTGGAAGTGGTCGTCTTAAAGAGATAATGCTCGGTACAAGAGTTAATTTCTACTCTGGGAAATTATTTTGGAAGAGGTCGCCATAAGAGGGGTTCATTGCATATTAAATGTTTAAATCCAGATCACGTGGTTATAGGAAACATTTTAATTAGATTTTAAAATTTTAGTAAAATAAAAAATCTGAAAAGTTTCAGATTTTAAATTACGTCCAAAGGGGCCTTTTTTAACATTTTGTGTGTTACCTTTGTTTATTAAATATCATATTCTTCGCACTTTAGCCATAAAATTCAGTTCAAGAGCAGTATCGCAAAAATAATTTTAAATTGAGCATATTTTTAGAATTTCCGATTCAGTTTCACGCGCTGGAGATAAAAATGTTTTTTCTGTACAACGTTGCCATGGCTCGCTTTGAAATTCTTGAGTTTGTTAATCAAAAATTCGTTAACGTTTTACAAAATATGAAATGGATAATAAAACAAATTCCAAATTTCAAATTTGGGCTTCCAATTGCCCATATTCGCAGTAGGATTACGTCATTCGAAACTCGATGGCTCTAGGTACCGCTCTTTTATCACAATATTTGGTGGCAACTGTTTGAAAAGCGAAACGGACATTCAGAGTGATTCGACACAAAATCGCAAAATGAAAACAATAGTCCCTCAGGGACTAATAATTTTGAAATAAACCTCTTAATTTTAATAAATGTGGTATTCTTGTTTTCAAACTTAAGTGCAAAATTAAACAATTTTTTCCTGTGCAGATACGTTACTTTTAATGAAAATCAAATGAGACAAAAAAAAAAAAAAAAAAAATATGCGAAAATTAATTAGTTAAAAAATTTAGTACTATTCTTATCGCAAACCGTAACTTGAAATTGCATCTACATCTGTTTCTTATACCAAAGCTCAGGATGAATTCGTTTTTCTGTTATGCGTCAATCAATGTTTCACTAAACCGCAGCTTAAAGCTATAACTACATGCGGTGCGAGGAAAGCAATTACTAAAGACCTGACAATGACTGACGCTGGACAACCCGCCTTCCCCGCTGGCTTCCATCGCAAAAGCTTCTCCCGCTAAACACCCCTCTATTTTTAACCTTAACGGAGAAAACAGCAGCTAGCAAATCTTCTTTTTTCTACTCGCACATGTTTCCGGTAATCTGAAGTTACGGTTGTTGAGATAATACTTTTATCACCCAGCTTGGCGATCTTTCTAAACATGCCTTATATTTCCCATTGCAAACGAAGGGTGACATTTTTTCCGTACCTTATTTTTCGGGGAGATTCTTTCCGTTTCCCTTTTCCCCGAGTGACATTTTTCCTACAACCAAAGGGAGGGATGCCTTCATGGAGAACTTTTTAAGGGAAACTGGCTCGTATACACATTGCACATGGGGTTGCTTACATTACACATGCAAAACCACGAAAATGCTCATGCAGCCAGCCCTTTCGCGGGATTCGAACCTCGGACCGAACTACCAGTGTTCGGCGTCTTTACCGCTTGCCCGCTGATGGGCTGAAACATGGATGGATATCTTAGAAAGGGTTTTTACTCACAGTAGTTATATTAATTACAATTACGTGTAAAGCTTATGGAAACTTAAACGCGGCCGAGCGGTTGAGTTGCTAATACTAGTTGTTAGATCTGGGTTCGATTCCTAGCAAAGCAGCTTTTCATAGTTCTTCTCCTATATAACGTGGTTACGAGTTAGTTTTCCTTAAGAAACCCTCCACGAAGGCAACCCTTCTCTTAGGCAGATAACTTTCGTGCGCTTTGTTATAATCAAGTAAACCAAACCAAATTAAAGAAACTTATTCGTTCTACTCTCTAAATTGCGCTCAAAATAAATCATACGTAGGAGCTTTTCGTATTCATAACCTAAAACGTATCAAAACGGAAAGTTAAATAAATTTAATTACTTACCTTGTTTATCCAGGATTCAATTTTTAATTTATTCCTTATTTCCAAAAATCTGAGCATGAATAATCGTGTAATAAAGCATAGGCCGTAACTTTGAAATTCAAAGAATAACTTGGATGACGTTCCACCACTAGCAGCCAAGAGGTAAAAATCGTTGAATATTGGTAGTTCGACTGGCGTTCAAGCTATGGCGGATGTGCTGCTTACCAGGAAACTTTCGTGGTTTTCTGCATGTGTAACATAAATACGAGTCAGTTTCTATCAGACGTATGAAATAATTTTTGTATCAACTCCCCGCTATAAACAATCCTCCATGAAGGCATCCATATCCCCGTCTGCAGATAATCTTATGGTACTTTGCCATAACCTAAATAATCTGATTTGATGATCATGCTAATCTACTCTCATACTGAAGCCTCTGGTGCTTTAATTAATATTTTATTTATCATAAAATGTGTTAACTGCTTTAAATTAACCAAATCAGGATTTTTTTTTTGTTAGATTTCCTTTTTTAAATTTTTGACATCCTTTTAGAAGTTTAAATATGTCAGATAGTTTTAGTAAATCATATTGTTTGTAACTGTTTTACATATAAGTACAAAGAATCTCATGACGACGAACTCTAAAAATGTTTCCTACAGCATAAATAAACAGGCTTTTGTACGTTTGCTTCTCTAATGCAACCATCTATATAAGTGGCTTATCATAAGTGGCTTAAATCGCTTGAAGCCGCCGTTAGTTGTCGCATTAGAAAAGTCTCATTATATTTGCATTTTTGTGGCATTTAATAATTTCAGTTACATGTCTGCCTTATAAATAATAATATTGATTTTTCAAGGTCGTGTAACAATTTTCAATATAAATTAGAATAGTAATAATCTTTTACATTCCATTCGGATTATTGTATTCGTATGAAAGCCTTGAATCAATTGTTGATCATTATTTTTTACGTATGCTATTGCAAAAATTTAAAAATTCCTAAATATGATAATTTCCAATATTCGGGCTTTAAATGCCTAAGTTATTTAATTTTACGCCAAGATTTAAACATTGTGCATTTACAATAAGAAGATCTTAATTATGGAACTTTTAACATTTGAAGCTGGTTAAAACTGGTTGAAAAACCATTCTCGGACTGATTTGTTTTATGCTTAATTTATAGCAGTTTCCCTAAGTAACCAAATTTTAGATTTATATAATTTTTTTTTTAAATTGTGAAAAAAAAAAAAACAGAGAAAATTTTTCTTTCTTACATAGTAATTATTATCTGTCATCTTTTATCATAGTTAGTGTATTTTTCAATTTTCCTCAACTGTCAAATCTTCTTGTGTTTCTAAAAATATCTTTAGATTATTTACAGTCCCCCCACAATTTTAGAGTTTTTATGTTAAACTCTAAAATAGTTATTAGAAGAATTATTAGAAGCGTTTGATGTAATTAATCACGCACGTCGTCCATAGATTCGCAAATTTTGAATTTTCAAAATTGTTGCAAGCACTTGAGCAGAAGATTCGTCTTTCCCAGCAAATTGTAAATTTTAAAATTAAATAAATTCAACTACTCTATCATTCCAATTTTCAGACTCAATTAAAGACACTGAAGTTATTTAAGAACTCTCTGTGATTTAGAACTCCCCAGAATTGATACTCAAGAAATGATTTAAAAAATGCTCTTCTATAGCTATTATTAATTGTTCTATCCTTTGCATAGCTAGTATCTACTGCAATTTCTCCTCATTTCTTCTTTGGTTATTTGAATCATGGCAAAGCACGTGAACTGTCTGTCTAAGAGAAGAGATGTCTTCGTGGAGGTTTTCACGAAGTATGAGAAAGGGAAACGTGATCGTATTTACCTTACACGTGAAGAAATAACTAAATTATCTTGCAACCAGCTTGTTTGCTGAGATTTGAGCCCCTGTCGAACTATCAGTGTTGAGCGACCGCTGGAGCGCTGATGAGCTGCATTATGTATTCTGCTTAAGAATATAGAACACAAATGACTGTCAATCTTATTATATCATCAGTGTTTAGTCCCTATGAAAATAAAATTGCTAGAAATATGAGTGAAAAGACATGTAAATATTTTGAATTTGGATTCAATTTAATCCCTTTCATGTAACATATAATGCTGTAATTCATGCAATAGCATTTTAAATTTTTGAATATATTAACACAAAAGGATCGCAAAAATTGCGATGATCGTATAAATAAACGGACACTGTGCCACGGCAGGGCCGTAACGGCATTCGATAAAATATGTCTCGTTTATATACCAATTTCTGCAGAAGGAAGAAAATTATAGCCAATGCAGAAAATGAAAATTTTTACTGCAGAATGCATAAACTTATTTCCAGATCAATGTAAAATTCCCCCACAAAATTTATATTATAAGGAAAAGTTAAATGTTTGTTATGTCACATATTTCTTTACTTACATTGTCGAGACATTCGATATTTTATGAAAGCAGGAGACTTGAAAAATGGGCAACACCCTCGCCGGGAATCCAACCGCGGAGCTCTGGAATACGCGCCCAGTGTGCAGACCACTACACCACGAAAGCACGTCAAGAAGGCTCCTGGCGTGAGTATTATATTATAAGTGTCCTTGATCTTATAACATAATTAAAATAAAATCATGTCTAAAATTTATGCATATTTAGTACTAATTCTATATTTTCCATATTAACATTAAAAAAAAATACCTGACTAAATTACTCCTGGACGGTTGTGTATAAGTCTATGGTTTGTTTGATTAAGTGCGACTTATTTGAAAAGTATTGAATGGTGGACTCGCTTGCAAAACGTTGTGAATTTTGTGTTTCTTGAAAAATCGGCAATACTAAGTATGATTGCTAAATATTACATTCTTTTTAAGGGAACATTACATAATAATATGAATATTTTCTCCTGGGATATACTTTTATCAATGATATGTTACTGTAGCGTAGTTTTGCTAAATTCCTATAAATCAATTCTAATTATTCTAAGAGGTGTATTCCATAATAATTTTTGCCAGTGTGACCTTTTCATTGCTTATTTTTTCCTCTCTAGTGGTCTCCCGTTCTCTGGCCAAGTTTTATAGCAATCACTGAGTATTTGCCGAAAAGTCTAAACTCGGTCTAAATATTTTAATCACCAAATGACATAAGGTGAACAACAAAATGCCACTCATGAAAAAGAAATATGAAATTCTAATCCGTCTCCTCAAAATGACGATTTAATAATAAGCAGCATTTATGCGATGGTTCTGTCAAGTAAATTTTGTTGTAGACAACATTTTCAGAATAACTTGAGATTTGGTTGATTTTTCAGAAATCATTCTGTTCTACTTACAGTTTCTGAGAAGCGATATGGTATAGCATTACTTTTGATTCATGGGTTCTCACTTAGTTGTAAATTATACTCTTTAATTAAATATTTACCTAATGCAACACTTTCGTATTTGTATTCAAATACAAAAGCTGGCAATGCTACTAAATCTGCTTATTAAGATTTATTTCATTCTTAATTAATAACTGCCGCGAACGCTTTATAATTGAAAATTACAAATGTTTTAAGTAATGACAACCTTCAAAACTGGCTGTTAGTAGCTTTAATTTTGACTCCATACACTTCAACAATTAAAAAACCCAAAAGATAGGCGGAAGTTTCCTTATCAGTTCTTTTTTAGTCTTTTTTACGTCCTTGTACGAAGTAAAAAGGAAGTATTGTAATCGCGAAAAGTTTCAGGCAGCATTTTTCAACGAAAATATCCCATTTTGACCTCTTTCAAATGCAATTTAACTATGTATTTCCGTGATATCTGTATGTAAGGACAGAATAAAACACTGTTTTCCTCCAAAAAAATTATAAAACTGCTTTAAAATGAATTCTGAAGAGAATTTTTCGTGGCGTCTGTACGAACACGTACGTACGTACGTATCTCGCATAACTCAAAAACGAGTAGCCTCAGAACGTTGAAATTTTGTATATAGGACTGCTATAACATGTAGATTTGCACCTCGTATTTTGGTTGCAATTGGCCGCACCAAACGTATATAAATATATTTATATATATATCCACTCTGTTACCCGGCTTAGTAATCTCAGTTTCTTTACTCTTATATGCTTGTAAATTGTACATTTTTTCTTTAAAAATGATTGAATTATGTTGTTCTTATCTTCCGATTAAGGTTTTTATGCCTTTAGTAAATCTGTATGCAATATTTTTAGAATTATCAACAATTTTAAAATTGTTCAAGTGCCGCTAAACCTAATAATGTTTTTGATGGCGGCCATTGCTCTTTTTTACATTTGAAACAGCAGGATAGCGGATTTGTTGCCAGTCTAGAAAAACTTAGCTTCGCAACAACAAAGATAACGCCTTCATTTATTATTTAAATCATGCTTAATCCTTTCTGAAATTTTTTCGAGGAAATAAGTGTTTAAGATTTACTTTGTAATTTTTAATACAGATATTTTGAGTTTTTATGTACTTTTGCCTTGTTGCGAAGTGAAAACTGAATTAATTTAATGAGAAATACTCAATCGTCTGTGAAAAACTTTCTTTTTTGCTTTTTTTGCATAATTTCCTTTATACATCGTTCTAGCTTTATTATAGTATTTGAACAGAACATGTGGCAACGATTAGATAATTCTTTAAATGATATAAATTTTGTGCATTTTGAGTTATAATATGAACGAAATATAATGCTGTTAAGTAAACCTAGCGCCAGAAATGCATTTATTCTATTGTGGTTTATGCGCTGTCGGCGAAGTAGGTTTAATTCAATCTAATATGTGTAAATGAAATGCAAGAAAAAATGCGTATACTTTAATATTTCGTACAAGGAAGTCATGTGGTGTTCACATCAGATTTTTTAACATTGCTAAAATTCTGCATGATATTTGTTTTAGAACTGCTAAGAAACTGCTAACAAAATTTGAAATACAAAAGTTATACTGGAATTTTAAGTCTGAAAAGTAATTAATTCAGACTTGAAAGCTTTTGAAACACAGAACTTGAGCTCAAAACAATAAGAAGAGAATTTTGCATTCATTTTTTTTAATTATACGATTGTTGCTTCATTGATAACAATGCTATAAATAGTTCACTTAGAATTACAACTACAATTGCTGCATTCGAATTCGTATTTCTTATTAATTATTTAAAACATGAAAAATGAGAAATATAATATTTATATTTACTTTTTAATCTCCAAAGTCATAATAAAGTTTTCTCATGAATAGAAAATTGACTGTTTTTAACAGTTTTCACGACTTCGTCAAGAAACATTTCTGTTACGATCCTAATTAAAAATTACAGAACAGCAGAACATAACCTGTTTCACTCGCAACAAACGCAGAAAGAAAAATATAGTGTATAACTGAAAACACATACGAAATTTGATTAAAAAAATTCTTTCGCATTAATTTTGAATTTTATAACTCAAATTTATTCAATATTTCGAGTTCTGGATAATCAAATTAGCGGTATCATTCTACGAGGGCCATCCAGGAAGTAGATTACGTTTCCGTCTGTGTCCGCTAGGGGCGGGGCTAGCGCGGCCATCTTGGGGTCAGAGCGTTGCGCAGCTCAGTCTGCATCTAGCCGTGCTAGTGAGAGGTTCGTGCTGTGCTCCGTTCAGATACTGTGACGGTTTGAAATGTCTGCGTTAATTGAAAATCCCGCGAGCTGCGAGGTGCGCTCAGTAATAAGGTTTCTGACTGCAAAAAACTGTAAACCGATAGAAATCTATCGGCAGCTTCGTGAAGTGTATGGGGACAACATTATCACTGAAGGTGGAGTGCGTCAGTAGGTCATAAGATTTCAAAATGGCCGAACCAATGTTCACGACGAAGATCGAAGTGGGAGACCCAGCATAGTGACCGCCGAACTTCTCGAAAAAGTCGATGCTAAAGTCCGTGAAAATCGAAATTTCACAATAACGGAACTTTCTTTGAGTTTTCCACAAATTTCGCGAAGTTTGTTGCACGAAATCATCAGCGAAAAGCTTGGTTACCACAAGTTTTGTGCAAGATGGATTCCAAAAATCTTGACAGAGGACCACAAAAATCAGCGAATGGCTGCAGCGTTGAACTTTTTGGACGCTTACCATAAGGATGGTGACTCTTTACTCGATCGCATCGTTACTGGTGACGAAACATGGGTGAAACATGTGAACTGTGAAACGAAATTGCAATCAATGCAGTGGGGGCACACAAGTTCTCCCCAAAAACCCAAGAAATGCATGCAAACAATGTCAGCAAGGAAGATGATGGCGACTGTTTTTTGGGACAGAAAAGGTGTAATTTTGGTGGACTTCCTGGAAAGAGGCACTACAATAAACTCTCAAAGGTATTGCCAAACTCTCCAAAAACTCAGAAGAGCAATTCAAAACAAGCGCAGAGGAATGTTGAGCTCTAAGATCTTGTTGATTCACGACAACGCCCGGCCCCACACGTCAAATGTCACTCGTAAAGTTCTTGAATCTTTTAAGTGGGAGTTGTTTCCTCATCCGCCGTACAGTCCCGACCTGGCACCGAGCGACTTCCACCTATTCCCAGCAATGAAGAAGTGGCTGGCTATGCAGCGTTTTGATGACGACGCACAGCTGCAAGAAGAGGTAACGAAGTGGTTGAAGGCGCAGGCGGCCGAATTTTTCGACGAAGGAATTTCCAAGCTCGTACATCGCTACGATAAATGCCTTAATTTGTATGGTGACTATGTAGAAAAGTAGTATTTGAGTGTGGCTTTCATCTGTATATAATAAAATTTGTTTCCTATACTTTGTTTATTTTTTTATTCCAAAACGTAATCTACTTTCTGGATAGCCCTCGTAAAGCTGCAAAATGTTATTAAGAAACTCAGCTTCATTTTTAATGATTCATTTTACCACGCCATTGGGGGGAAAAAATTTTGAAAGTTTTCACATTTTAAATTACGTCTAAAGGGGCGTTTTTTAATGTTTTTTGTGTTACCTTTATTTATTAACTATCATGTTCTTTCCACTTAAAACATAAAATTCAGTTCAATAGCAATGTCGCAGCATATCTTTAGAATTTGCGATACACAGTTCCGCGCTGAACACAAAAAGGTTTTTTTTCCCTGGTAGAGTGTTGCCATTGCTCCCTTTTAAATCGGTGAGTTTGTTACTCAAAAATTCGTTAAAGTTTTACAAAATAGGAAATTGATAATAAAACAAATTCCAAATTTCAAGTTTGATCTTCCACATACTCATATTCGTAGGATGATTACGTTATTCAAAATTCGATGGCTCTATGTACCGTTGTTTTATCACAATGCGAGAAATATACATACATTTATGCAAATTTTTCATTATTTAATTTCTTCAAATATAATGCAGGACTCTAACATTTGGTGTCAACAGTTTGAAAAGTGAAACGGACATTTATAGTGATTCAACGCCAAACGAAAACAATAGCCCTTCAGGGGCAAAGCCTCTTTGGACTATTAAAAAAAAAATTGTATACTAGTATGTTTATTACAAAATTGCAAAATTGCAAGAGGTGTGCTTAGGGGAGGGTTGCATCATGGGGGACTTTCTGAGAGAAGCTGGCTTGTATACATTACACATAAGACAAAACCTTGAAAATATCTATACAACCAGCTCATTCGCAGGGATTGATTCAGACTAAACTACCAGAGTACAGCTCTTGGTTACAGGTGGCCCACTTTTACAATTGGTAAATCAAGGAAAAATGTTGTCTCTTGTGGACACATAATAATTCCCTCTAATATTTCAAATCTTTCTTTCGTAACGACGAAAATGACGCCCACGATCGGTAATGTGTACGATCAAAACAACAGCTCAATAACCGGTTTCGATTTGCATCGTTGTCGATCTTATGCAAATACCCTGGAAATTGTTAATATTATCAAATTCTTATTTTCTTGGATATTATGAAAATGCCTATTATATATAAGCAAACTGTATGCCTGTGAAAACTCTGTGCACGTAAAAAATGTGCAATAATTCTTTTACTCATTATTATACCATTATTAAAATTTCTGTTGTACCATGTCGTTTATGCTCATAACTATCGTTCGTATGTCAGTGTCGATTCTACGTGTGTCGACGTTATACCTTGTCTATCATATGCAGCATCGATGTGGAATGTCGATCCCATAAATAAAAACCTTAATGGGAGATACAATTTTATCCAGTAAGTACCACTACCGTTCTTTCAAGGTGTTGATTAGACACTGTAATCCAAAGTTATAGATATAAGTGCATAGAGTTTACGTGCTTTTCAAAAGCGCAAAGTAATTACGAGAATTCCTTTATAAATACTCCTTAAAAAGCATTCTCCCTTCAGGGGATCATCTTATTGTTGAGACGGGTGTCACGATCCTGGAGCCCCAGTGATCTATCCTCTTTTCCGTCTCCTCTCCTCTTGGCTGGAACTTTTCCCATTCCCTTCTCCCTTGTGGTTTCTCTCTACGGAGTTTGGGGCTCGTCACGAGAGACTGGAACAGACCTTGTCTCTAGTTTTCTAGTGGCGAGAAAACTGCCCACGTGTTTGCCGTGCGTGGAGACCCGTGTCGCTGGAAAGGAGGGTCCTGGTAGTTGAGGGGCGAGGTACTGTCCCCAACACACTGCTTTGGCCTCTGCTTCAGCTAAACGGGAGGCACCTTAGTCGCCCTCACGGGTGTCAATCGGCTGGTCACTAGTCCTTGTGTCAGTGGCTTGGGGTCCAGCTCTCGGGAGTACCTGCTTTCAGGAAAGCCGACTGTGGGGCTTCAGTTTGCGTATAGGTCCGGCTAGCCCTAACACAGGAATCTGTGTTCCCTTGTTGGGCTTCGTGGTGGGCGGGGCCGTCGGATCCGAATCATCAAGGCTATAATCAATACCTATAATCCTGTGTACTTAGCAATACAAGAAACAAATCTGAAACAGGAACAACAAGCAAAACTTCGGAGGTTTTCTATTGTCAGGAAGGATAACCTTGCAGGTGAGCGTGCCAGTGGGGGTGTAGGCCTCCTCACCTCACTGCATTATCCATCAAATGCACTTCCTTTGACGACATCCCTCCAAGTTGTCGTAACTCAAGCCAAATTTCATACTGTTGTCTCAGTCGTTTCTCTGTATTTGCCTCCAAATGAGCACATTGATCAGCAAGATTTAAATGATCTCATAGAGTAGCTGCCTCACCCCTTTATCATAATAGGAGACTTTAACGGCCATAGTCCGCCCTGGGGTAGTAAAGATACAAAATGCCGAGGAAGACAAATTGAGCAGATGATCGAAGATCATAGCCTTTGTCTCCTGAATAATGGGCAGGATACTTACTTCCATGAGCCTTCAAGGACATTTCACGCCCTCGACCTTGCCATCTGTTCACCATCTCTGTTGCCATTTTGCACTTTTAGTGTGGGAAATGATCTTTACAACAGCGATCACTATCCCATTTTTATATCTCTTGCACGAAGAGGAGCAAACCCCATGTCGAGATCCACCCGATTCATACTCGATAGGGCAGACTGGGAACTCTTCTCTTCCACCGCAGAGCTCACAGAGAACATGGTAGAAGATCCGCATATCGATGATGCTGTTGAAGCTGTTACTAATACTATTATTGGGGCAGCTATGCTTTCCATTCCTAGAACATCAGGAAAAATACTAAAATATGCGAAACCATGGTGGAATCGCGACTGTCATGAAGCACTGAAGAAACAAAAAAAAGCATGGGGAATTTTTCGTAGATATCCTACTCTGCGAAACCTCATAGCATTTAAAAGAGCCAAAGCAAATGCACGAAAGGTAAGAAAGCAGAGCCAGAGGGATTCCTGGATTTCATATGTGTCCTCAATAACATCCTCAACGCCTAGTAAGCGGGCTTGGGAAAGAGTCCGAAAAGCATGCGGAATATATAAAGACCACTCACTTTCCTTTCTGGAAAAACATGGCCGAGTTATTAGCTCCATAGAAGAAATTGCGAATACTGTTGGTGAGACATTTGCTGCCGTTTCTTCCAGCAGAAACTATTCACCTGCATTTCTCTCTATCAAGCAGCACTCTGAAATAAATCCGATCGCATTCAACTCTTCCAAATCTGAGCCGTACAATAGAGACTTTACTATGGTTGAATTAAAGAGAGCTTTGTTGCAGACACATAGGTCTTGTCCGGGTCTGGATGGCATGTATTATGAAATGCTAAAGCATCTGTCCTATAAGTCACTGACTGCCCTTCTCACACTTTAAAATAGAGTGTGGAAGGAGTGTACGTTTCCCAGTGCATGGAGGAGAGCTGTAGTAATTCCTATTCCGAAGCCAGGGAAAGACCCGAGGAATCCCTCGAACTATCGGCCAATTGCCCTTACCAGTTGTGTTTGCAAACTGAAAAGATGGTAAACAGCCGCCTAGTCTACTTCTTGGAAAAGAATAATATTATATCGCCTTATCAAAGTGGTTTTCGAAAGGGGAGAACAACCGTAGATAACATGCTCCTCTTCGAGACATCCATTCGAAAAGCTTTTGTAAAAAGAAATCACCTTGTCTCAATTTTCTTCGACATAGAGAAAGCTTATGATAAGGCATGGAGATACGGTATACTTCGCGATCTTCACGAGAGTGGCTTGCGCGGCAACCTACCAATTTTCATTCAGAATTTCTTGAACGCTAGAACTTTTCAAATGAGAATTGGCTCTGTTTTATCAGATGTTTTTGAACAGGAAGAGGGTGTGCCTCAAGGCTGTGTGCTTAGTGTAACCCTTTTTAGTTTAAAAATAAACTCTGTATTAAAAGAACTTCCTCCCACCATCTTGGGATCTCTATATGTTGATGATCTGCAGATTAGTTGTCGAGGAGCAGACATGAGATACGTAGAGAGGCAACTGCAGATGGCTCTGAATAAGATCCAAGAATGGTCAGACAAACATTTTCGAAACAGAAAACATTGTGTGTGCACTTTTGTAGGAAGCGTGGTCTCCATCCTGAACCTGAGTTATATTTGAATGGAACAATTATTCCAGTTGCGGCCGAAGTAAAATTTCTAGGAGTGACGTTCGATCGAAAATTGACTTTCCTTTCTCATGTTTTAAACCTGAGAAAGAAGTGTCTAAAAATACTAAATATTTTAAAAGTGCTGGCGAACACCTCCTGGGGTGCAGAGCGTTGCTCTATGCTTCGCACTTACAGAGCGCTTGTCCACTCTAAACTGGATTATGGCTCAGTTGTTTACGGATCCGCCCGGTCATCAGTATTGTTGAAACTGGATCCTGTTCACGATCAAGCTCTGCGGATTTGTTCAGGAGCTTTCAGGACTTCTCCTGTCCAGAGCCTATATGTTGACTCTAACGAACCATCACTTTATCTGAGGCGTGAGCAATTGTCCCTTTTGCAATATTTTAATATCCTATCGCAACCTGAACATCCTAATAAGCTGGGCTTACTTGATAATGCGTGTAACACATTATTTAAACACGTCCATCCTGTGTTCCTACCTTTGCTTTAAGAGTTCGCCCTGTCGTTGAGGAACATTCCCTCTCTGATATGCGCCCCCAAGCAGTACAGAATTTTGAAATCCCACCTTTGGAAAATTCACGGATTCAGCTTCTTGATGTTTTCAAACATAACGTGAAGGCAAGCACTAACGGGATCGTTTACAGACAACTCTTCGCTGAGCACAGGCACAAATATAGCAGTTATCATCCGATATACACAGATGGATCAAAGGCAAATGATCATGTCGGGATGGCATTTGTATTTGAAGATTACATAGAGGGCAGATGCCTGCACCATGCTTTCTCAGTTCTAACATCTGAACTAACTGCAATATATTATGGTCTTCTGTACGTCTCAAAGCTCTGCCACAAAAAATTCATAGTTTATACAGACTCGTATAGTGCTCTTAAAACTTTGGAAGCTTTTCCCAACACTCAAAATCCTGTTGTAGTGGATGTTCTGAAAATTCATATAAACTTAAAGATTTGAGGATATGAAATCCTGTACTGCTGGGTTCCCGGGCATACGGGAATAAAGGGAAACGAGCTTGCAGACATCGCGGCAAAATCTGCTGTTGAACTGTCCAGTCGCCTTATCCCTTTGAGAGACATCTGCTGTGCCATCAAGGGGAAGATCCAAAAAATGGCAGCAAACTTGGGACGTTCAGCTTAACAACAAGTTGAGAAATGTAAAGCTCAGAATCGAGCATTGGGATTTTGCTGGAAATCGTAAGGAGGAAGTTCTTTTGACTCGCCTCAGAATTGGTCACACTAGAGTGACACATAACTATCTTTTAAAAGCTGAGAATGAGCCTGTTTGTTTATTTGTCCGTCATATTTTAATTGAGTGTCCATATTTTAAAAGTCTTCGACAGAAACATTTTAATAGCTGTGACTTGCCTCTCGACTGTTTAAATCGGAAGAGAGGTCAATTGTAATTTATTTTATTATTTAAAAGAGACTGGCTTCTATTACCTAATGTAATTTGTTTTGACGATTGTGTCTTGGATTTTAATGTCTGCTTTTACCTTGTTTTTATATGACTGCATCCTCTGGATTTGGTACTTTTGTCCCCTTGTTTTTATGTATTGTATTTTAATTTCATAAATTTTGATCATCTCACCTTGTGTTTGGCGCGTCATAATCATCTTTGGTTTTGCGCCAAAAACCCCACTTACTCACTGACTCACTCCCTTAAAAGCATTCTTTCCAAAGCAGAAAGCCTCTACCCCTTAATCAATGAATTTTCAACTCCTTTCGTAAGTAGGAACCCACGTCAGTTTTGTTAATATTACAGTTTATATTTGGATGAAAAAAGAGAAAATAAAGGAAAATCTGAAAGCTTTCCATATTTTATATTACGCCCAAAAAGGATGTTTTTTAACGTTTTGTGTGGTACCTTTATTTATTAAATAAAATGTTCTTCGGACTTAACCATAAATTCAATTCAAAAGCAATATCATAAAATATTTAAAAAGGGTATAATTTATGAATTTCCGATACACAGTTTCAGGCGTTAGTGATACATTTTTTTTTTCGTACAGTGTTCCCATTGTACGCTTTTAAATCGATGAGCTTGTTAATAAAAAACTTGTTAAAGTTTATAAAACTAATTAGCTTAATAAGTTAATAGCTAATAAAACAAGATTCGGGATTCCAAGTGCTTATGTTTGGTTGGAGGACTTCGTTATTCAAAATTGGATGGTTTTATGTACCGTTGTTTTTTGAAAATGCGATAAACATTCATTCATTCATGCAGAATATTCATTATTTATTTTCTTTAAATATAATGCATGGCAATAATATGTTGTAACAACAGTTTGAAAAGTGAGTCAATGCAGAAAGTGAAACCACGCAAAATGTCGTTTTGAGACTAATAGCCCTTTGGGTCTAACGCCCCTAACGTATCTATATTTATATAGGAAAAATTATAATATAAAATAAATATAGTGTAAAGTATATGTTATCGTTAAAGCGTATAATTCAGTTATTTCCTCGAATAAGTAAGTATTTGATGTGGAAAAAACTAGCCAAGCCGGTTTAGCTAATTATTTTAAAATAACTTTATTAATTAGTATAGAATATAATATTCTATAAACTAACTAATGATTAATGCCGCCCAGACGGTGTAGTGGTTAGGGGAGCCAACTGCGATACCTAACGGCCTGGGTTCGAATCCAGGGGAATACATAGTTCTAATTGTCCGTCCCTTCACGGGAGGCAAAAGTGGCTCACCTATTAGCTGCCTGCATAATAAAGTGACAACTACTTCTGGCCTTAGTAGTGGCCAAGTTGAAGTCGGCTGAGGGCCAAACATTCATATTAAAAAAAAAAAAAAAAAACTTAACAAATAAAATCTGAATGTTTTTAAATTACGTCCAAAGGGGCGTTTTTTTAACATTTTGTGTATTATCTTTATTTATTAAATGTCATGTTCTTTGCACTTAAACCGTTAATAGCAATGTCGCAAAATAATTTTAAAATGAGCATATCTTTAGAATTTCCGATACACAGTTCCGCTCGCTGGAGATAATTTTTTTTCATATAATGTTGCCATTCCTCGTTTTTAAATCTTTGAATTTGTTAAAGTTTTACAAAATATGAAATTGATAATAAAACAAATTTCAAATTTGGGCTTCCAGATGCCCATATTCGCAGGAGGATTACGTCATTCACAATTCGATGGCTCTATGCACCGTTATTTTATCACAATGCGAGAAATATACATACATTTATGCAGGTTTTTCGTTATTTAATTTCTTTAAATATAATGCAGGATTCTAACATTAGGTGGCAACAGTTTGAAAAGTGATTCGCCGTTTATAGTGATTCAACAAACAAAAAAAAAAAAAAAAAAAAAAAAAAAAACTAATGATAAACCTTTAAAGTGAAGAAACAAAATTGACACTATAAAATATCTGTCATTTCATAAATTAACTGATGATAAATCGTTTAGAAAGTGTTTAGAAAATTATATTTCATATTACGGATAGATTAAATAATAAAGGAATGTATAATATAATATTCTTGCTAGATTCGTTAAACCGCAATAAAAAATAACAGACTATACTACGCCAATAGTTCTGTTTAAATTTTTACAGCTTATCAAATTATTAAGCTATTTAGTCCTGCGAACAAGCAGCTTTCGCGTGCTGTCTTTACTGAAAATTCGTCATTTATCAACACTTTAACGTGAACAAACTGTTAGCTTTCAGTTAGGGATGGTTGAAATTTAGTTTCAAGGCCGGGCAATCATTGGTATAACAGAGGAGAAACATTTGCTTCCCATGAATTCTTTCCTTCCGTTTGACGTGGGTCGGTTTCCTAAATGTAACGGGTGAAGCAAACGCGGGGGAGAACATACGATTTTTCCGCAGGCAAGTTGGAAGAACCTGCTATCGAAATGACCTTGCTCGGCTGCAGCCAGCTCAATGTCTTACCCTTAAAACCTCCCTCAAGAGAGCCCGCTATAAACCTGCCGGTTAAATTAGAATCTGGCAGGTTTCCCCAACTCCGATTGGCGACATTATTTGGCGAGATTTTAGAGTTCCTTTTTTTTCCGTTCCTTATTTTCCGGGTGACATATTTTCCGTTTCTTATTTTCCGGGGACATTCTTTCCGTTTCCCTTTTTTCCGGGTGACATTTTTTTCCGCACACCCTCCCTTTAGATAGCTAGTCCTCGTGCGCTTTGCCATAATTGAATAATCCTAATCCATCCATGTTTCTAGTTGATTTTTGGTATTCTGTGGAGGTAATCCTCCTAGAAAGATGACGTTCATTGCGTTTGTTTATATCTATAGAAATGCTGGTCACTTTTGGAAGTGATCGTCTTAGGGAGATGGTCGCCAATCGTTTATGGGCTACTAGATAGTCCGGCTCTAAGTGGATCACGCATTGGTGCATTGTAAAATGTATTAAATCCTCTCTAAAACGATCATCCACGTTTCTAATTATTTTGGTCTTTGGTGGAAGTGGTCGTCTTCAAGAGATAATGCACAAGTGTTCATTTCTACTCTTGGAAAATTTTTTTGAAAGAGGTCGCCATAAGAAGGTTCATTGCATATTAAATGTTTAAATCCAGATCACATGGTTATAGAATCCATTTTAATTAGATTTTAAAATTTTAGTAAAATAAAAAATCTGAAAAGTTTCTAATTTTAAATTACGTCCAAAGGGGCCTTTTTTTAACATTTTGTGTGTTACCTTTGTTTATTAAATATCATATTCTTCGCACTTTAAACATAAAATTCAGTTCAAGAGCAGTATCGCAAAGTAATTTTAAATTGAGCATATATTTAGAATTTCCGATTCAGTCTCATGCGCTGGAGATAAAAATGTTTTTTCTGTACAACGTTGCCATGGCTCTCTTTCAAATTCTTGAGTTTGTTAATTAAAAATTTGTTAACGTTTTACAAAATATGAAATCGATAATAAAACAAATTCCAAATTTCAAATTTGGGCTTCCCAGTTGCCCCTATTCGCAGTAGGGTTGGGTTGGGTTATTCAATTATGGAAAAGGACACGAGGGCTGTCTGCCTAAAGGGAGGGATGCCTTCGTGGAGGACTTACTAAGGGAAACTGACTCGTATACACGTTACGCATGGGGAAAACCACGAAAACGCCCATGCAGCCATGCCCGTTCGCGGGATTCGAACCTCGGACCGAACTACCAGTGTTCAGCGTCTTTACCGCTCGGCCGCTGGTGGGCTATTCGCAGTAGGAGTACGTCATTCGAAACTCGATGACTCTAGGTACCGTTCTTTTATCACAATATTTGGTGGCAGCAGTTTGAAAAGTGAAACGGACATTCAGCGTGATTCGACGCAAAATCGCAAAATGAAAACAATAGTCCCTCAGGAACAAAGCGCCTTTGGACTAATAATTTTGAAATAAGCCTCTTAATTTTAATAACTGTGATATTTTTGTTTTCACACCTTAGTGCAAAATTAAACAATTGCTGATACGTTACTTTTTATTAAAATCAAATGAGAAAAAAAAATTATGGAAAATTAATTAGCTAAAAAAATTAGTACTATTCTTATCGCAAACCGTAACTTTAAATTGCATCTACAACTGTTTCTTATACCAAAGCTCAGATGAATTCGTTTTTCTGTTATGCGTCAATCAATGTTTCACTAAACCGCAGCTTAAGGCTATAACTACATGCGGTGCGAGGAGAGCAATTACTAAAGACCTGACAGTGACAAATGCTGAACAACCCGCTTTCCCCCGCTGGTTTCCATCGCAAAAGCTTCCCCGCTAAACACCTCTCTATTTTTAACCTTAAGGGAGAAACAAGCAGCTAACACATCTTTGTGCTTCTGCTTCTACTCGCACATGTTTCCGATAATCCGAAGTTACGGTTTTTGAGATAAAACTTTTATCACCCAGCTTGGCGATCTTTCTAAACATGCCTTGTATTTCCCATTACAAACGAAGGGTGACATTTTTTCCGTTCCTTATTTTCCGGGGACGTTCTTTCCGTTTCCCTTTTTTCCGGGTGACATTTTTCCTACATCCTTTGCTATTATTGAACTGAGTACGGCAAAGCAAGTGGAGGTTATCTATCTATGGGAAAGGATGGCTTAATGGAAGACTTTTTAAGTGAAACTGGTTTGTATTTGCATTTCATATAAGAGAAAATTATAAAAGTATTTATGCAGTCAGCCCTTTCGCAGAGATTATAAACAATATCGAACTAGCACCGTTGACCAGACTTATACATTCTACCCACTAATGAACTAAGTAAACCATCTGTATATTTAACATCTGCTCCCTTAAGTAATTTTAAACAGAGGATTTAAATTACTAGATGACTAATAGCGTAAAATTCATTGTACTTAACGCATCGAAGTTGGCTTTTTCTCCGTATTATAAAATAATAATAATAATAAAATAAAGTAAAATAAATTAATATTTTGTATACGTTTAATTGACTTAGCTTCTTCCCCTCTCTTTTGCAATATTTGTGTAATAATTAATAAATGTTAAAATTAAATATCCTAACTTACTTTTTTTCTTTTTGGAATACTTAATTCTCTTAATCATTGTGATTTTAAATATTTGGTTCAAAATGAAAGGGCTTGTGCTATTTTAGTGTCTCCACTTTCAAAGAATCATGACGCTAAACTTGATAGCTACAGGGAAAATGGGACCGGATACGGAGGGTTATTCAAAGCTGTAAAAGGACAAAAGCTTTACGACTTAAAAGTATCACATAACCTTCGAAGTATTTTCTCGCCGTTTGCTTTGTGGGGAAGGATGACTTTGATTGACCTTACTGTTAAATCGAAAACCCAGGACTTAAAAGACTAACCCTGTGGAAAACCTAGCTTTTCTATTCAATCTTTGCTAATCACACGACAAAAAAAATGTAGGAGAAAGATATCCTTATTATGATGGGGCGATGGACTAAGTATGCGAATTTTTTAAATTTATTTTATATTGCATATAAAAATGAAAATAATTTATACAAAAATTTCATAACATCCATTTGGTGCCCCCTAGATGCTGCGCCCGGGGACAGATGTCCCCCCTTGCCCCCCCTATCTACGCCACTGCCCTGCACAATCGTCTAAACGCAACAAACAAAGGAAACAACAACAATTAAATCAAAGAGAGTACAAAAGAATCCCGAAGAAAATAATTCTCACGTGGTAATCATATCACGAATTACAAAGGCGCACATACTTATAGAGAATATCGATGAGCGTATTTAGAAAATAAGAAACAAAAAGCTCAACTTAGCTTTCTGATTACCAATGTATATACATACATGTATATGTATTTAAATTATAGTCTTAAAGAATATGATATTCTTTAAGACTATAAATATATGTATGTATATGTATATATATATGTGTAAAATATGCAAGAAAATTACTAATTTAGCAGCAGTTCTTTTAATTTGGTTAAGTACCCTTCCTGGAATTTAAACTGCGTCAGTAGGAAAACTAATCCTCATTATGAACCGCATTATGCCATTTTTAATCCTGCAATTCGGTTAGCTGTTGTGCAGTCACCGTTCAAAATTTAAACAAAGGATTCGACTCTATACATACGCTTTGCTGGAATACGCATGACGTTTTCGTCTCCTCAGCAAGTGAGTGCGTCGTAATATCACATCTTATTTTACACGTTTTAATTTTTTTATTTTGCTGGGAATTTATTCACAGGAGTTTGAGACAGTACATATATAGCTCACATACTAGTTCGACTCCATTAATTTTGATAATTTCGGAGATGGCATGAGGATTTTGAGATAGCGTAGATACATCAGATGCCACAACGAAGAATGAAAAACATGCAGATATTGGTGTAGATAACAAGACAAAATTTAATTTTTTGATGACACAATTTTGAGACACAATTTTGATTTAACTCTGAGAGTACATATTCTCATTTGCACATCACTGTGGGTACGATAAGTAACACACAGTTTATCGCAGCAAATGGCATTTCTTTCAGACAATGGGCGACATAGAGAGCAAAGCGATGCAACAGCACATGTTAGCTAGAGGATGTCAAGCAAAAAGCAAATGCGCATTTCAGCAAAGCGCATTTAGAGAGTTAAATCCCTTTGTTTAAATTTTGGTTTTGTTTCGTTTATTTAATTATGGCAAAGCACGCGAGGGCTATATGCTTATGGAGAAGAAGGCTTTCATGGATTTTTTTCTAAGGAAAACGGGCTCATTTGCACGATACATATAGTTAAAAACCATAAAAAACGTCCATGCAGCCAGCCCGTTCTTTCCGGACTCGAAGTGTGAACCGAACTACTAGTATTCAGCGACTTTACTACTCGGCCGCTGGTGGGCGTTTAAATTTTGAACGGTGATTTTACAACTAACCGCATTGCAGGATTAAAGGTGACATAATGATTAGTTTTCAAGTAATGCAATTTAGATTTCAGGAAGATAACGCAGCCATATTAAAACGAGGAATTAAAAGGACTGTTGCTAAATTAGTCAGTAATAAGGTATAAAATAGCAACGTAAAATATAATGTGTGTTACATCGCTTTGTTCTCTATATCGTCCATTGTCAGAAGAAAAATGTGGTATGGTACGAAAAATTGTGGAGTCTGTGATACCCTCATAAGTGATGAACGAACCCTATACGAAATCCCTAGTAATGTGTAAACGAGAATATGTGTGCTCAGAATTAGTCCATCAAGAAAATAAAACTATGTCTTCTTTTCTATGCAAGCTATGTCTGCAAGTATGCAAGCTATGTCTGCAAGTCTGCAAGCTATGTCTGCAATATATGTCTGCAAGTTTTTCATCTGCGTTATATCATCTGATGTATCTACGCTACTTTCAAATTCTCAAGTCATCTACAGAATTATCACACACAAACATATATATGTCAATTAAAGCCGAAAATTTACAGTATATTTGTGTAAGTGTTGAAATTCAACAATATATGTATGTTCATTTCAGCAATATATGTATGTTATTTTTTTTAATTAGAAGAAAACAAAGTAATATGTAAAAAATATTATACTATTTTTTAAATGTATTTCACAATGTATCTAGTTTTCCCATTGGTTGACACTTCAGAATGTTATTTTTTGCGAAATTAAGTTATTAAAAGAAAATTAAATTATTAACAACAACTTAAATCAACTAACAACTGCGCGTCGTGTTCTTGAATGAATGAGATATTATTTGCATTCGCCGAAAGGTGACGCCACTGCGCCGTAAGAAACGATTCTTTTCTTCTTATTTAGGTTTATTATCATTTAAAAGTAGGCAAGACAATCTTTTATTTGAATTTTAATTGGCGTTATTTATCTACAGCATTCTCAGATAGAATGATTCTTATAGCTGACGTCATAATATTTTAAAATTTTTTTTAGTAGTGAAGGCTGGAATCTTAGTTTTAAAAGTTGAAAGTCCAAAATGGAAAAAGAAAACAAATAAGTTAATCATCTATGATTATTTAAAGTTCATTTTTAGGTTAGCTTCGGAATACGAAACATTTGTATCGAAACTTGGCATTCAAAATTCTGAGTATCTCCGCACATTTCATTAAAGGACACTAAAAAAAATTACTCAGTATTACTGCAGCATTTCACCTAGCTCATTTAACTGCAACTTTTTTGAAGAAAATAAAGAAAATTGAAGATGAGTTTATTTTTTACTCTACAAGTTATCATTTTCCTGTCTTGCAGTATACTTTGTGAAGTATCGCGAAGTGCTAGCTTAGGAATCGAATCTACAAAATGCAAAAGCTGTTCTCAAAGGAAAGCGGAACTTCCTGAAGAAGATCTAAGAAAACTTAGACTAGAATATCTGAAACAGCAGATTTTGAAGAAGCTACACTTGTCTGAACCTCCAAAGACAAATTTATCGAAGCCTTTTAAGAAACCTCTTCTTTTAATTGCTGAAGCGGCAGAGAATAACACTTTTAAGGCCGATTGGTTATCATCGGAAATGGAAAGCATGATTATATATCCCAGGCCAGGTGAGTTGCTATAAAATTCTATTTTTTACATTAAGTGCTCTGATCTTTTATTAAATTTCTTTTCCTTTGTGTCAAATGCATCTTTTCAGAAAATGTTTATGACGAGTTACTTAATGTAGACTCCCTTCTTAATACGAGCGGAATTAGACGATATTTGAATTATATGAATGGATATTAAACGCGTTGCTTCATGTACAAAATGTTTTGTTAATTCTTAAATATAGAGATATGGATCAGATTAAATTTTTTTAGAATTGCGATTTGAAACATTCTTAAACAGAATTAACGTTTAGATGCTGCTTTTAAATATCCGGCTTCCTGATTCTTAAATTACGAGAGATGTGTTGGTCTAAGATCTTTATTACTGAGATGGAGTCTGACCTTGTACACTGAATTCATCTGAATCTTAAAGCCAAAGCTCCCTAACAAACTTTATTAAAAAACTTTCACTTGGAAAACATACACCTTTTTTTTAAAAAAAAAAATAATAATCGTACAGATTTCCCAAAATTAACATTATATTTAAATTTACATTCATTTTGAAATGCTTGTCATGATGCTTTCTGAAAAATAAGGCGAAAGAAAGAACACAATCTCTCATTTTTCTGAATTTACTTTACTGTGCGTTTATTAGAAAATCTGAGTGACAACTCTGGAAATTCCGTGTTATAACAAAGGAATTCACATGTAACATTGATCCTTTTGAAGAAGAGAAAAATTAGAATGAAATTATAGTGAAAAGAAAAGAGTTTCCTTATTATAGCAATTAAATGACGTGAGCAACCGTCTATTAATACATATGGAATCAGGCACCTTTGAATAAACCAAAAAATCTAAATCTTTTTTATTCTTTTATAATAAAATTCGATTTCTTGCAAGTACTTTTTAAACCTTACTTGAAATTTCGCTGTAGAACCAATGTTATGGTAAAAAATAGTTCTAAACTTTTGCCATTGGGAAAGCCAGGTGGTTTAGTTACATTTCAACACATTCCTCATATTAAATCCCTTAAAATTCTACATGCATAAACTACTTTTATATAGAATTTTGTTATAAAGTTACGCATGGTAGAAAAGTTAGCTTAATCGCATATCTATCTGTATATTTATTAATTAAAAAAATATGTGCTCAAATTATTGCAAGGTAATTTTATTTTTAAATTTAGATTTGATAAAAATATGATTTTTCTGCTTCGTACATGATTTCTCTCAACAGACTGTTTAGAACTTTAAGAAATCTTGACTAAGTATGTTAACAAAATGGCCAATTTTTGTCCTTAAAATTTAACTTTCAGAAACATAGTTAAATTCGAAATCATATGGAAATTTCAAATCGTAATGTTTGATTGCCTCAATTAAAATTATCATGATTATCTATGCAGCATTTTTAAACTGTATTATCATGCACACTTACAAGCTTTAATTCATAAACAGATTGTTATATTTCTTTATAAATGTTCAGAAAATAATGTGCATTTATATGATTTCATCGTAGTCATATCTTTAAGTCAAGATTTTTCAAATTTTAAGCTAACAATTCTTAGTTTCATTGTTATTCTTTAATGCGAGTTTGAACACATTACAATTTGTTTGAAATATTTTTCAATGTATTTTTGTATTGACATATTTTATAAAAGTGAAAATGATTTTCGTTTCGTTAAGTAGGCATATATATATATATATATATATATATATATATATATATATATTACGTATATTCATTTTTTCAAATTTTGATATTTCTCCAATTGAATTTACCTAAAGCTGAAGTTAATGTATTAAAAAGTAAAATGGGTTAATAGTCTGAGGTGTTTCTTCTCAATTGAAAGTATCATTCACCTCTGAGTAATTTTAACTTACAGAAAACAGAACTATTTCTTCTAAGATAATCTAAAAAACACATACTGCTATAAACTTCCCTTTTTTTATGAAGTTATTACCTTCAGAAAAGCTTTTGTTATTTTGTACATAACTCCTTGCTTTTCTGAAAACTGGAGAGGTTGATCATTTTAAACTCACAATGTCATGTATAAATTTTCGCTTTTTTTATTCTGTTCTATGTAAAGTTCTTTAAATTGCTCTGGAAATAAGTATACTGATGAGTTGTTTTAATAGTGTTATTCATATATTCATTTCATACAATCATATTTTCTTTATGTATTCTGAAGCATTTGCTTCATATTACATATATTATGTAAATTTTAAGTATTGCAAATCTTAGGTTACGATCTGATTTCTGATACTGAGATAAAATGATTAGAAATACAGGCAGAAAATTTAAAATTCTATCTTTAAAATATAATTTGAGTTTTTATTATGTAGGATCCACTTCTGAAACATAGAGAGCAATACTTTTCAAGGCGAAGTGTTTGTTTAATTTATTTTGAAACTTCACTTTCGGAAATGAATATGCTTAAAAACAGTAAAATGGCACATAGAATTTAAAACTTACAGACTACTGCACTTACAAAACTGAACATTCAGAGGATATTATTCGGACATATTTTATTTTTTTGCAGAATATGTAACGTAGGCAATATGGAATAAATGCCTATCATTTCAAAACAATGTGCATTACACACATAGATTAAGATTCAGTTTCTGTGTTAACTTCTAGGTTATACCTAGGTTTCTTGCTGTGTGTGCCATGCCACTGAATGAAACAAAATTTTATGCTTTCTTGCGCAATGTTTATGGAAGCTATATTAACCTGAGCTCAAATTTCATCAAAATCTGCTGGAAGACTCTGCATTTTCTGTGGGAGATTAATCAGATGATTTAAGTGGCCAAGGGAGAAGTAATGTTGGTTCTGAAGATGGCTCACATTGAGGTGTTCCTGCAAGAAAATTACCCTGCAGGAAAATTACCTTGATGCACTTTTATGGCTGCTTAAATTTTGATGAGAGGTTATTTGCTGTTAAACCCACTTATGCTCACACGTATGCGACCATCATTTTTGCTTGAACAAAAAATTGTGTGGCATACCGTGATAGATGACATTTGTGAATGTATTACGTTTCGCCACTGGTCTGCGTGTACTGTCAGCGATGCAGAACGTTCAGCCAAAGACATCCTAATGAGATGACGGTCCTTATTCGGCTTTATCCGAATATAATGTCATTCAATTTCAGCCATGACATTATTATAAAATAATCAAAACTAATTTACGTATGGATAAATTTACGGGTTTCATTTCCAGAGCTTTCGCATTTGAGGACTGATGAGACAGAAATTATAATCATTTATTATGTATTGCCTACCTTACATAGCCTGAAAAAATGAAAGTTTTAGTCACATTCCTTTTAGGTAGTATAAGGTTTGCGAATAGAAGTGCATACGATAAATATAATTCCTTTTTTTTAAAAGTTATTTCAGCATGTTATCTTTCATTTACTAATATTAAAGCTTATGTTTTGCTAGTGTGCGATATTTATCGAATGAAAGTTTTCGGAACTAAATTTGATATCTTAATCGCATCTGAGATTATTATGCTTAAAACTGTTATTCAATGAAAATACATTACCAAGCAATGAGCTGCTTTTGGTAGATGTATGTGACATCTTTTGTGAATACATTTTATATAGAATCATGATATATGTGTGCTTTTGTAAATCGATCTCAAAGGGTTACATACGTTTGTATATTTCTATATGGATGATCCCGCGAAATGAGGCTCTAGGAAAGTATTTATAAACAGTTAAACCCCCAAAGTAGTGATTTTCAGCAGGATAACGCCCGACCGCACAGTGCTCGCATCTGCCAACATGCTCTGCAAGGTATACAGATGCTTCCCTGGCCACCGTACTCTCCTGACCTGTCACCAATCGAACATGTATGGGATGTGATTGGACGCCGTTTGCAGACTCTGCCATTGCCTCGTTGCCTCGTTCAGAAGACGAACTGTGACAAATGGTTGAAAGGGAATGGAGAGCCATCCCTCAGGACACCATCCGCACTCTTATTGACTCTATGCCTAGACATATTTTTTCATGCATCGCTGTCCGCGGTGGTCCTACATCCTACTGAGCCGACGCCGTTCTCGCTCTGTATTCTGACTATCATTTTGAAATAAAGATCACTTATTGCTGCTTGCTCTGTTTTTTTCCAAATTTCATCACTTTCTGACCACTTCTTCTTGGTGTTGCATTTTCAATGTCGAGCAGTGTATTACAGAGAAGACGTGGCTCACTTTGTCGCTGGAATCGACACTTTGCGTAAAATTTAGTTACGAAATATCTGTTAAATTTGTGAAATTTGCCACTTTCAAAATCCATTAGCTGAACAAAGACGGAGGAAACAGGTGAAGTATAAAACTGTATTAAATAGTGTATAGTAATTAATTATTGCAATAATTATAAAATTCCCATTATGCTGTTGTAATATGCACTTCATTACAAATAGAGATTTTTATAAACACGCGTAAAGCGATATTTATAAAGTCGTAAAAGTACAAGAGAATATAACTGCCCTTGAGCTGCATCTTTATTAGCTTAGTGCTAAGGATGACCTTAAATACACGTTAAGAAAACATACACACTTGAAGTAGATATTTTAACAAAAGGATAGCAATAACTAAAAATTGTTTACGAGTGCGACCGGAATTGACTTTGCTATAAATTTTATCATGAACAAGAAATATTGAGTACACATATTAGAAAATTTACATTTGAGTAGAGTGAACATATTAAAAAAAGGTAACTACAGTTTGTTACAGTTATTTTAACTGCAGTTTTACCAATGAATAGAATTCGCTAAAAGTTATTAAATGAAAGATAAATTATGCACATACTGCTAATATACATTACAGCTGAAGAATTAGTTTCATTATCTGGGACAAGAAAACATTTTGAGATCGCAAAAAAATTAATTAGCATTCTGACACAAAACGAAAATAATCAGACGCCCGCATACATACAAAGACGGAGAGAAAAAATTCCTGGCAGAATATAATGAAAAGTTTTACAAGTTACGACTGTCTAAAAATTGCCTCGCAGTAGGCCCGTTGGTCGCACTTGTTATAAAAGTATTTTCATGTATACAAATAAAATTTATGCGTATGAATTTATATGTTTCTAGAAGTGAATTTTTTTAAATCGGATATTATCCCGAAACTTATTAATGTTTAGACTTAATTTCCGAAGCTGTAAGTATTAAAAATTCAAGCTGTGCTTATAAGGTATTTCTTCCGCCTTCGTAGTGTAGTGGTCAGCACGGTCGACGCGTATTCGAGAGCTCCATGATTTTCAAGTCAAGACGAGAGCATTGCTCATTTTTCACATCTCCTGCTTCCTAAAGAATCCTAATGTATCTACAGTGGCGCCCGCACTAAAAGGGTGGTGGATGATGATTCTCCACCCTTTTGATTTGGCGATTAGGTCCCCTAATCCCCAGTAGCCATTTAAAAGGGGAGTATATAAGTTGTTTCTCCCGTCTTCTTAGCATGCCTTCGTAGTGTAGTGGTCAGCAGGCTCGGCGAGTATTCGAGGAGTCCGTGGTTCGAGTCCCGGCGAGAGCATTGCTCCTTTTTCATGTCTCCTGCTTCGAAATAACCTAATGACTCTACATGCTTATTACAAAAAGCTGCAAAATATTATAATAATTTATTAGAACTTTAGTGAATACCTGGCAGGAATGAAAAATGTTTGCAATAGAGTCTGAACGTAACAGTCAGTGTAGATATTTGTTCATAATATCTTAAAATATTTATCGGTAACTACACGTTTTTACTATAAAAATAAATAAGAATCGAAAAAGAGTTTGTGAAAAGTAGAAGAAATCTAATTGATTTCGCAATACTATACAATACTATACATTTCGCAATAATATATATATGGTGACATAGAAAAATTACAGAATTTCAGCTAAGATAATTTTAGTTTAGGGATAAATTTTGACTTGAAATCTCAAAGAAAACCTATTCAAGGGGTTTATTGTTTTAAGTTTCCGATGAAATCATGTCCGCTGTTGCCAGCTGATATTAAATAATATCTCTAATTCCTCTTCAGTATTATAAAAATGCATTACATTTAATAAGTCCTTTTACCCCGACATCTTAACAATATTTGAAACAAGTGTTAGTTTATACCAGGAGTGTCATAAATAAATGATAGTTCTAGCATCTAGAAATAAGATAAGATAGATATAAGCAATTGGTAGACTACAAATTTTATTACTCTACTTCTTATGTACCGCTATCTGCACTAAAAATAAAATTCTATTGTAACACAGATTGCAAATTTCTGTATACGTTTGAAGAAAAAGAATTTGAAAAAGAAATTCTATTGTAACACAGGTTGCAAATTTCTGTATACGTTTCTGTTTACGACTTTTTTAAAAACAGTAGTAAGACGTTTAAAATATTCTGATATTCTTTTTGTTCTGCCATTTGTCGTTCAAAACAGCAATGCTGAAACAAATACAAGAATATTTAAAATCAAAATTCTTTCTGAGTTTTAATTTTATTTAACGGTAAAGACTTAGTTTCATGAATTCGGAACAGCTGATGTCATTTTTATTTAAAAAAAAGTATGAGAAATATTTGCTTGCCTTTTTCATTTTCGTAAGTTTACTTATTTATTTTTAAACTTTCAATACTAAAGTTTTCGACCAGATGTTAGAGTATAATCTGAAGGGATGAAGAGGAAACTGTACCTTGGTATGACAGACCGTATTATTGATATGATAGACCATAATTCAGATTGTTAAACAATCAACATAACAGAGCTAATTCCAGTTCCTTGCTTTTAATTTATTTTTGTTTCCTTAGTGATGCCTTATTATTTTTCCCTGGTTAAAAAGCTTTAAATATTTGTTCAGTCGGTAGCTCATGGAAGTTTTCAAATAGTATTAAAGAGTGTAGAATGCCATTATATGATCTATTGGACTATTCTGTTAGCTTCTTACGTACGCTACTACATGTTTAGCCTTAATCAGTGACAAGCAAATTATTACTATGGCTGACATTAATTCAGATTGCTAAACAATCAAACAGGTAAATGAATACTCAGGAGCATTAATAGTGAATAATAACGTATTAACTACACCAAACTGAAAGTAAATATATCTGAATTCTCAGGTCATAAAAACAAAAATAATGCACATGCTTTCAGATATTTCACTTTCTTGCTTCGAAAAGATTTCAGAAAAACAAAAGAACTACAATGTTTCTGTATTTTTGATGTTAAATATATTTTCTCGAGGAATTTGTGATGCTTAAAACGAATATGGCAGTGAATTGAAAAATTTCTTACATTTCTTAAAGTTATTCATATTTATTTTTTTCGCATTCATGCATAAATAATTGCGACAAATAATGAAAAAATTATAATATTATCCTTGTTTCTAATGATTAAAAAGGCCTTCTATTTCTTCTATAAAATTATACAATAAAGAAAAGAACGTAGAAATATGATAAATATTTACATTATTTACTTGTATATAAGGTATTTCTCCCGCCTTCTTAGCATGCCTTCGTCGTGTAATGGTCAGCAAACTCGACGCGTATTCGAGAGGTCCGTGGTTCGAGTCCCGGCGAGGGCATTGCTCATTTTTCATCTCTCCGGCTCCGAAATAACCTAATGTCTCTACAGTGGCGCCCAAACTAAAAGGTTGGGGGATGATGATTCTCCACCCCTAGGATTTGGCGAATAGGTCCCCTAATCCCCTGTCGTCCTTTAAAAGGGGGAATATGTAAGGTATTTCTCCCGCCTTCTTAGCGTACCCTCGTGGTGTAGTGGTCAGAAAGCTGGGCGTGTATTCGAGATGTCCATGGTTCGAGTCCCGACGAGGACATTGCTCAGTTTTCATCTGTCCTGTTTTCAAACAAATTCGATTCTTGTTTTAGTAAACACTGGTATTTTTTTTTTTTTATCTTCGACGCCTCCCCCCATTTGGTTGTTATTGATCGTGATTAGCTTGCTGATGCCCATATTCTAACTTACAGGAATCTAAACTGAAACTAAGTTACTTCTACTATTGGCGGTTTCTCTGAAGAACTTGCAAGTTTCTAATAGTTTCTCTCAGGACTCTTGCTAAGTTCTCTGACTGTCAGGCAAGAGGATCAATGTAATTGCTTAACAAAGAAAACACAATCATCCTTTGGAAATGCATCTTTCGTGAGAACTTTTAAATGAGAAGAAAAATATCATCATATAGTTATTTAAAAGATTACGAAGTAGAAAATAATCATAAGTTGACCTTTAAAAAATCATGGGCAAATTACTAGCGTGAATAAATATGTCATTTCTTACAGATAAGGATCTCCAATATTCTTAGCCCAAAATTACATGGTACTTCTTCTTTTCCCTACCCCTTCAAAAAGAAGAGGAAAAAAAAACCCACAGAGGCTTGTCCTAATAATTTTTCGTTGCTCTCCACCAGTACAAAAAATTGTATTACTCTAACCAGATCTATTTACATGATGGTGTATTGAGAATACGGCAAAGCACACTAGGGCTATCTGCCTAAGGGGAGGGATGCCTTTCGTGGAGGACTTTCTAAGGGAAACTGGTTCGTATACACGTTACACATGGGGAAAACCACGAAAACGCCCATGCAGCCAGCCCGTTCGCGGGATTCGAATCTCGGACCGAACTACCAGTGTTCAGCGATTTTACCGCTCGGCCGCTGGTGGGCTTCTATTTACATGAAATTATCGCTTTCGTTCGTGCGCGCTCTCGTCGTGTGAATATTTTTTTGTGTTTCCTACACACTTTTTTCCAAATTTATCTAGTGCAGGGACAAAGTCTATAGTGTTAGTAACAGTTATGTATTTTATAACAGCAACTATTATTCAGATCTATTATAGCACTATATTCGTTGGATTTCAAAGCTAAAATTTTTAAATAAGAAAGAAAATGATATGAAAACATGTCATCAGAAAAATGTCTTAAATAGAAACTAACTGAAGTTCAGTTTTATCAATTCCTGAGAATGTTGTATAACTGAAGTTTATATTGGTTGAGTATAGTCTATATTTTTTCTTCTGTTTTTCACACATTTTAATGAGGCCTTTAAATACGCTTCTTTCAGTGGGCTATCCTATAAAAGACAATAATTTAACAAGTTCTTAGAAACAAAAATAGCTTAAATGTCTAAATAGCCTTCTAAGCTATTATATGTTACTAGAACTTTCAGTTTTATCTACTAAGAGATAAGTAAATTCAGCAGAATTGATATCAGAAATTTCAATACTAGAAAATTCATCAAACTTATGATCCATTCCTTGACAGTTCAAGTTGAGAGAGGCAATTTTTAAGAACTTTAAGATTTCAGCACTATTTTTATAAGCTTTAAAAAGTGTAATATTCGAGAAATGTTTCACAGCAAATAACTAACCTCTTCTGTAGTAGTTCTGTAGCAGTGATAGTTTTCATTGATAGTGCAAATTTTCTATCATTTGCACTTCATAAAAATCCTATAATTCCATTAAAAATCTTTGATAAATTTTTGCTCACGATCTTTGATTGGGAACTGAAGTTATACTAAGATTGGATTCTAATCTTGAAAACGGTTTTCGTTCGGTACCCACTTAGTTTAGTCCATAGTTGTAAATGAAAGACCAGCGAATAGTAGTTTTTTTGCTTTAAAATTCTGAGGTTATCTCGAATGTTAAATGAACTATACCAACATTACATTTGCTATTAAGATGTATTTAAAAGGATATGCTGTTATAAGTATAATAATTGTTTGATGTGTAGTATTTTGCCTTTTATGTCTGCTTTTACAACTCACAACTCACTAGTAGCTATAAAGGAAGGCTACAATTGACTGAAATACATTGATGTTTAAAATTAGAGAATGATCTGAAACAGCTGTCTTCAATCCGTTCTACTTGTAAGTTATACTTGAAAAGCAATGTAAAAGACCAATGATAACACAAGAGAGGAAAGGGAAAAACTTTTGTTGGAATTACAATTTTCAGAGTGCCCACCTTCGCAGGTGATAACGCATTGCATGCAGGAGACATGTTCAAAATGTTGTACTGACGAATGTAACATCGCAGGTGGAATGTGAATAACTTTACGTTTTATGGCATCTTTCAGTTCTGACAAATCTGGTGAATTTAATGTGTACACCTTAGATTTCTGATAACCAGAAATCCATTGGAGTGAAGCCGGAGAATCGCGATAGCCACTAAACAGCAAAATTACAAGGTTTAACTCTATCTTGAAACGTTGTAACGTTGAAAACTTGTAATTCCAATAAAAGTGTTTTTCCATTATAAGGTGTTTTTCCTGCCTTCTCAGCATGCCTTCGTGGTGTAGTGGTCAGCACGCTCGACGCGTATTCGAGAGGTCCGTGGTTCGAGTTCCGGAGAGGACATTGCTCATTTTTCATGTCTCTTGCTTCGAAATAACCTAATGTCTCTACACCCTTTCCTTCCTTGAGTTATCACTGGTCCTTTACAATGCTTTTCTATGCAAATGTTTTACGCCGGCAGTTTTTGTCATCGTGTATCGTTCCAACTCCATTTATGGTTTTTCAATGCGGTGATCCATTTGCGCTGAAAAAAGTGGGTGTTTCCTTTCGAAAATTTCGAAATGTTTTTGTTGTGACAGTAACCATGAGAGTTCTGTTCTCATCACATTTCGTCACATTTTCGAGCATCTTCAAATAACAATATCTGAAATTCATTTAAATTTATTGAACTGGCAGACCGCTATGGGGTTCATATATCGGGATATTGGGGAAGTTTTCTTATGACCATCCTGTATGTCCCAGTCCACTGGAAAAGGTTAAAGAGCACTTAATTAACGGCATAAAAGACCATACTCTTTTTAGGAAGAAATGCAGAAATTCATGACATTCAAAATATAAGTGAACAAGTAACTGCTGAATTACAATAGCTTGCGTACTTACTTTCAATCGTTTTCACAAACTGTGCTTTACCGGACTTGTAATAAACAGTTTATAAACTTACTTTTATAACTCTAGGTTGTAACTGATATACTACATTTTCAATTTTTTTATATATGTATTTATGTACTTTTGCAATTTTCTACCTTTAGTAATTTATTTTGAATTTTATATAGTTTCTTCTCTTAATTTCCTGAATTTTTGTAACATAGTTTCTTGCATAGTTTCCCAAATTTTACTAACAATCTCTTTGAGTTCAAATCCTTACTAAATACATTGCTTAATTATTTAAACATTATGAAAAGGTTAGCGGCAAATTCGTTAGTCAAATTTTCGAGGAGCTATGTGCAAGGCTTGGCATCCGCCACCTTAAGATGGTCCCGTACAGACCGCAGTCAAATATTGCCGAGAGCGTAAGCAGAAACATAGTTAAAATCATTCGGAGCTATGTAAAAACGTATCACCGACGCTGGGATGACTGTGTAAATGAATTGGCGTATACCCTCAGAACGGCCAAGCATGATACCACGGGAAAGACCCCTTGTGAACTCTTTCTGGGGAAGGAAGATAATTACCCCTTTAGATAAATTATTTTTTGTCCAGAAAAGGGAGGCAGAAATTAAGCAAAAAGACATCCAAAAATTAATTAATGATGCAATCAAAAATTCAGATGTAGCTAGAGAAAAACAGTCGCTCTACTATAATAAGAAAAGAAGAGATTTTAATTTTAAACCTGGGGATAAAGTACTGAAAAGAAAACATGCATTGTCTTGCACCCAACTCGAAAAAGTATCAGAATCTTTCCCCAGATTTGAAGGCTCCTTTGTGATTCAACGTATTCGTGGATCAGTTTTATATTTAAAAGGAAGCAAAGAAGGCAATATCACTGCCAATGTGGATCAAGTGAAAAAATACTATGATCGTAACGAGATGCCTATTTTCAAAGATCTTTTTCAGGAAACTTCAAACATAAGAGGAGGGCCCTTAACAGCACAAATCGTTCTTCCAAGAAACAAAAGGAAAGAAGATAGAGTCTTGGAGCCGGAGGGAAAGATCGACTTCAAGAGCCTAAATGTATAAACAAACGGAAAATAGAAACGCCCCATAAGAGAAATAAGGTCCTGAGAAACGAAGGGCAAACTAGACCCCGCACAAGATCGTCAAGCAGGCAAATGGAGAGGGAAGAGCAAATGAGACATCAGAACTCACGACGCCAGCCACTAAGGCAAAGAATATTGTTAAGAAGGAAAGCTAGACTTTCTTTGACTAAGGAAGCAAGGCAAGAATAAATTGCACCTCAAGTCATAGGAAACGTCCATTAGGACGAGGAGCCGTTGAACAGAAGGAAATACCTAAGAAACAGAGAACATCCCATGGATGTCCATCGAAAAATTCCCCAGCCAGTCCAAAGAGGTTCTTCAGCCACAACCGGAAAGCGTCCAGCGCATGCAGAAGTAGAACATAGCCGAAAGAAACCAGCGTGGGACCGAGGCATCAAAACAAAACGGCCGGCAACGGAGAGCAATGGAAACGGTCAGAGTCACCAGCGGATCCGCGTAAGACGCCTGAATCAAGTTCTATCGTAGGAAGTTGGTGTATTTAATTATGGCAAAGCACACGAGGGTTATCTGCCTAAAGGGAGGGATGCCTTTCGTGGAGGACTTTCTAAGGGAAACTGACTCGTATACACGTTACACATGGAAAACCACGAAAACGCCCATGCAGCCAGCCCGTTCGCGGGATTCGAACCTCGGACCGAACTACCAGTGTTCAGTGACTTTACCGCTCGGCCGCTTGTGGGCCTATCGCAGGAAGACTTCGTCAAAAAAAAGAGAATGACAGAGTAAGCCAAACAAAAGTTAAAAATTATTCTATTTAAATTTATTTTAAAATATAGTACGAAGTGGGTTGAAAATATTTATGTCAGTTTTGCTTCGGGAAGAGGACAAGATTTGTTTAATTTAGCAAGAAGCTTACAATTTTGTATTTAGTAAGAGTTTACAATTTTGTATTTAGCAAAAAACTTACAATTTTGTGTTTGAAAAAAAAAAAAAAAAAAAAAGCTAAAAAGAATTGTTTTTGCATTATGGAAGTAATTTAAAATTGTTCTATTAAGCAAGTAGCTTTAAATGTTTATAAGAAGTAAGAAAGTTTAGCAAATAATCTTCGCCATGACTGTGGTCGTGAGACTGTGGTAGGAAAATGTTCGTATGGTATCAAGAAAACGAACTTCGTTACTCTAAGTGTTAGAAATTTGTGCGTGTAGTTAATCTATGCTTATTTTTTAGCGGAGTAAAGGAAGAAATTGATTACGTAAAATTGTTTGAATTCTGAATTACTTAAAGTATTTTGTATGTTTGAAATTGTGTTTCGAATGAAAAAGTAGTCTATGTCACTGATGATAAGTACTAAAAAGAAGTTAAGATAATTTGAAAATGAATGTAAATTAAAAGGTTATGCTCTCCAGACAACACTAAGTTACTTTTTCTCTAGCGTTAGCATCTCAGGCTGAGATTTGATTGTAAGGTGTCTGTCTAGTTTAGTTGGTTTAATTCTAACAAGTAAATTTGGGGTAGTCGGTAAGTGTTGTACTCATTTTACATAAAGCGCGCTCGCATTTTACGGTACACAATTCTGGAAGCAAGGGGGAGTTTCAATGTTATTTAGAAAGATTGAATTGAGTAAATGTAGAAAAGGTTGAACTGTTGAAATATATGTATATTAAAAGTATGGCAAATGTAAGATATATATAAGCACGTACTGAACTTTTTCCCTTCCAGGATACCTGGAAGGAGACAGAACAAGAATTACTAAAGACAGAAGATTTTGTAATTATGTGCCACATTTCTCCATTTGTAAAAACCTTTAAATTTAGTTAAGCTATAGATTAAGATTGTAAAGGTGAACTCACATGTATATTTTGAATTTAGCTATCTTATCCAGGCTTTTAAAGCCTTGTTATGCGATAGTTTAAATTCTGGCGAAGGAAACTGTAGGGTTTTCTTTATTTTGCATAACAAATTTAGTTTTCCTGTTCTCAACTTCTCAACTTCCCCTCACATTCTCTCGCCATGATGTAAATTTAAAGTTAAGTGAAGTTCTATTTAAACGTGTGATTATCTCAGGTTATTCAGAGCGTGTTTCGCTAGCCAAGCGCACGTTTCGTTGTTATTTCGCGGTCACACTAGTAAGCCTCTTGGCCTTATCAGTTTAGTATATCACGTCGGTTAGATTTCTGTGAATACACCTCTTAGGCGTAATTTTGAAGTGCGTTCTTGAACTTGTTTATTTTTCAGATTTGATTTGTATTATAGTCTACGTTTAGTTACCGCCGCAAGTGAACGGTGTTTTGTAACGCACGAAGACCGTGCTTTCTATTAAATTAGTTTGATTTAATAAAGGGTTATTTTGCACACTTCTTCTCTGCTGGTATTTAATTCATTCACGCCTGTGCGAGAATTCGCCAGGTTCATTGTAGGATCAAATTTAGTTTATGTGGAAAAATAGAGATAGGTTTTACAGCGTGATGCTGGGTGGTCATACCAAGCAATAGTCCGCCACCAGCAGCGTACAGACACAGCTGTGCAAATATGTTGGCAACAATGGTTGCTACAAGGAAATTGCTGACGAAATGAAGCCTTTGAAAGGCCAAGGAGCACAAATACGAGGCAAGATAGGATGATTGTTCCCCAGGCCCGAACCGCCCAAACGGTATCATTGTCGACAATTCAACGCACTACAGCCACGTCTGTACCTCCCGTATTACCGTCCACCATCTCACGGAGCTTGTCTGAGGCGGGATTAAGCTCACAGAGGTCTTTAAGACGTTTGCCTTTGACCCCACAACATCGGCGGAGCCATCTGGAGTGGTGTCGCAGCCGATCATCATGGCTGCCATCAGACTGGCATCGTGTAGTATTCAACGATGAATCCCGCTTCACTCTTGAAGCAGATGACCAACGTGTTCATGCCTTGAGAGGACGGGGGCCAGCGGCTTTAATCAGCCTTTGTTTTACAAAAGCATACAGCCATAACTTCTGGTGTGATGGTGTGGGGCGCTATTTCTTATGACATCATGTCGTCTTTAGTCATCCTCCGTACATCTTTAACAACTCAACGATATGTTGGTACCATCCTGCGGCCGATTGCATTACCCTTCATGGCAAGTCATCCTGGGGACAGTTTTCAACAAGATAATGCCAGGCCGTATACCGCTCGCATATTTTTGGACTGTCTCCGTGCGGTTGATACGCTTCCTTTTCCAGCAAGGTCACCAGACCTTTCACCAATCGAGCATGTTTTGGACAGGGTAGGCCCCCAGATTCGGGCACCACAAAATATCACAGATCTGGAGCGACAACTGATGAATGCCTGACAGAATGTGTCGCAGGATGACATTAGGAACCTCTACCACTCCTTGCCTCGACGAATTCAAGCATGCATTGACGCCAGAGGCGGTTCGACCAACTACTAATTTGAACACCCTATGCGTGATTGTGAGCCTTGAACAGATACTATGACCTTTATTTTTTAATAATTTTATTACCTGTGTATGAGCTATGCACATATTCAATTTCATCGAAAACAACCACTTCCTTCATGGTGCTTCGATTTGTTTGCAAAACAGTGTATTATTTAATAGTTGAATGAATCACTGACGCATTGGAGCTATGGTATCAGCGCGGTCCATAAAATGCTCAACGTGTCTATGTTGATTTTCATAACGAATTTACTTTTTTGTCTTAGATAGTGGGATCTCTTATCGGATGTTTCTAAGCGCAAATTCTGCTAGTTGGCTATCTGTGTGGATGATAGTTTTTTTCATTTTTTTTCTTTATGTTGTATTGCATTGCTTGGGATATTGTATACGTTTGTTCAAAGAAGCTACTATTTTCGGAACACTTCTGTATGCAATCGTCTGTGCGTTATCTCATCGCCTTCAGAGTAAATGAAAGCACATCCTGTTCCAGCTTATAATTTTGAACAATCCATATAAATATTGTACAGTTGGCAGAATTTCTATTTTTTGTAAATAGCGTAAGGCTCTTGTTGCCACAAAATGCATTTCACATGATGAGCAATTGAATTATAATCTGTGATTTATTGCTAGCGTACTAAAGTTGCAATTTCTGTGCAATTGAAGGGTCGTGGATATGGTGCGCGTCTTCTCAGCAGCTATAAAAAGAGAACATATCTTAGTCATAAGGCAACATTTGAAGTGATTTTACCGCATCTTGTTATGCTGAGCAAGAACGCTTTCTATGTAAAGGTGTTTCGATTTCCTTGCCGTCACACGAGCAGTCCGTGTTGTGGTACTTTATGTGACGATTTCTTCAATCATATTTTCATAAATTATTACTCTTTGCATATGGGAGTTTGGGCCCCTTGAGGTGCTGTATATTTTCCCTGAAATTCTGTGATATTTTAGCTGCTTCACTTAAATTGTATAGAACATTGTTCTATACAATGTAACTTTGTGCAATGTAACATTGTTCTATACAATGTTCTATACAATGTAACTCGTCTATTCTTAATCTTACGCATTTGACATTTTCAACTATCTTGATTTCTTTTAACCACCAATTTTAAAACGTGGTGCCTTTATAATAGCTTAATTATAAATTGAACCTTGATTTATGAATATGCATTGCACTTACGTGCAGAGTGGCCTTTTTATATAAATTTTGATATAAAAATCAGACTTTGAATAAACTGCCTTGCTAATTTGCTTGTTTTTTCCTCTTAGAATGATTGTAGCCTCAAAGTTTAAAAACGAATAACAATGAGTTTTGTAATAGATTGCAAAACCATACAAGAAAATGAGCACTACCTTCATATTCGTAATTGAATTAGGTTTATATTTGATAACACTTCTTTTCTGCAATTTCTTAACTTTCATTTTGATTAACTTACATACAAATCGATTTTGCGAACTTTTCCATAGATACCGTACTAAAACTATAGAGTTCCTCACTTTTATGATGTCAAATTAAGTGTCGAGGAACCTAGTGAACTACTAAACGAATAATCGTTTAAATCCAAGCATAGAAACGTAAACTCAAGAAGTGTTAATTACCCTTTATTTACTCAAAATACGATTAAAAGTCGGTCCTTTTCTTAGAGCGTACAGCAAAGCTTCCAATGGGCTTAAAATCAAAATGTAAGAAATAAGAGCTAACTAATGACTAACAAAAGAAGTTTAGCCGAAGCTTACACAATTCTAAACTAGTTGGCCCGTAATATTAAATTAGCCAGCGAACTATCAAAAGGTACGTAATACGGCCAAACGTAGCAATAGCTTAAAGCAGGGGTCTCAACCCGTGAGACGCGTACCATTCATTGGTGGTACGCAAGAGAAAAGTAGGTGGTTTCTAAAAACTAATTCTGGTAGGGAGTTGTAAGTTGAAGGTAGGTAAGATAGGAAAGCTGCATTAAATTAAAACAACGGTTATAAAATTAAAATATACCTTACAAAATTTTCGTGTTATCTTAAGTTAGGTAATTCTTAGAGACATTTTCAAAACATTAGAGGCCTTTAATCGAAGGTTTTGGAAATATACATTAGTGTTTAAACCTTATAAAAAGTTGCCAGTGTTCAAACATACAGCAAGGTTAAAATGAGATTAGAGGTTTAAATATGGATCTCTGTCTGATTTGTAATATTCAGTGAAATGTACTTCACTAACAGTTTTCTCTACATTTCGTTTCGTAGTAAAAATTTGAAAGAATTCAGTTTTATAAGCATAATTTTTAACATTTCGAATTAAAAAAAGGTAAAATTATATTTATTTGCCCAAAGTTAGAGTTGTATTAATCAACTGTTCAAAACATTATCTCGGTTCAGACGATAACTGCTTGAATTTGAAAGCAGATACAATTGTTTACTCTCGATAATCAGCTACAGTTTTGAATTACATCACTTGGCAACTTCCCAAATGAATTCGTAGGGTCAAGTAAAAGGTGCAACATATTTCATTAACAATTTACTTAAATTTAAATAAAATTCAAATAAAAAATGCTACATATTATGTTAACAGTTTACTTGAATTAAAAAATTATCTCCCTAATAATTCTAGTTACAAGAAGGAATTAAAAAAAAACTAATATAATAATTCCAGACGTCTGAAAGTTTCGCACATACTTTTGATAACACTGGAAATTTCAGGCATTGCATTCATTAGCTTTAGTGAAAGACACAATTTATCGATCATTGTTGAAATACCCGTTTGCTAAATGACAATGTTTTAGCTGCATGATAAATCAAAAGAAATCATAAATGCTTTTAAGATGATGACTGACTGCGGGTTCAAGATTCGTATACTTCGGATTCAGTTGATAAGAAAGGGTTCTAACAATTAAATTTAAATTTCAGTTAGCATCATCGCGGTCAATTTAAGATGCAAGCAAACTTGTCGTATTTAAAAAAAAAAAAAAAAAAAAAAAAAAAAATAACCGTTAAAATTTATTTAAAGAAGATTACAGTTAAGTTAGTATTACTTCAGAGCTTGTTGAGATTGTGACTTTACTGTTTAAAGACATATGTTAAAAACTCGTGGACCTCGTCTAGTATATTCATAGACATGGATATTAGTAACAACAACAACAGCAACGTTTAAAGAACTCTTTGAAATATTTTAGAAATTTAGAGAATTTTACATTTTCTAATGGCGAAACAAATTTTTAAGAGAAATTTAAACTACCTAGTTACCTTTAGTAAGCTAAATGATAATCATAATTTTGAACGAAAGTAAAGTTATTAAACCTTGAATTGAAAAGTTACATTCGGAATTAAAAATGCAAGGTGCTAAGTAGTCTAGAGATAATAAAACAGCAATTATGAAATAAAAGTAACAGAGAAAAATCTAAATATCATATTCTCGTTCTTAGTAACTACAATCATTCTACATGCCATTATTCACTGACACGTAACATTTAAATTTATACGAAGAATATGCCTCCGCAGCTAAAACTAATTGACTAGTTAATTTATCGATTTGAAAAATCACTTCGGTTGTTCAATATGTAAGGATTATGTTAATTTTATTAACAGTTAAATTTTGAGTTAAACTTTCTTTCCTATCGATTCTTAATTTCAACTTACCACTTCCGGCCAGAACGTAGTTTTAGAATCACGTCTGAATGCTAATGAGGAAGAGCGGTATATAACCGCGAAGTTCTACAGTTTTAGTGAGAACGATACCAGATATTCTGGCTAGCACGCGTCGGCCTTTTTAGGCTACTCTCTTGTAAGCTATTATTACGTTAGGCCGTACTTTAGGCCCTTGATAGTTTCGCAGTCAATTAACGTTAAGGGGCCAACTCTGTAACATAATCCTTATATATTGAACACCCGAAGTGAGTCTTGATAGCTTCGGCTACATCTCTTTAGTTAAGAATAGTTTAGTTTAATTCTTAGTTTCTTAAAGTTGAAGCCCAAGTGTCGGCTTTATTATACAACTCCAAGACGGATTTCTGTTACACTTGCTTGGAATAATAAAGGGTTATTTTACCCTTTTATCTTGTTTTTCTTGTCACATGAACTCAAGCGATTATTCGATTATCAGTTCTTAAGATTCTTCACTTTCAACGCTAATTTAGAATTACACAGTGGAGAATCCTACAAATAAATTATTACAAGAAATGTTACTTTGATGTTACGTTGAATAATTCTTTCCAATTTTTTTAATGAAGAAAAAATGTCGCTCAACATGTAGAGTCATTAGGTTAATTGGAAACAGAAAAGATGAAAAATATGCAACCGCCTTCGCCGGGAATCGAACCACGGCCCTCTGGAATACCGGCCCAGCGTGCTACCGTTACACTACGAAGGCACGCTAGGGAAGTGGGCGAAATACCTTATAAACATGCTTAAAATGCTCTTAGCCTTTTTATTAGTAGAGCAAGAAATGTACAAAATTTTTGAAACTAAGGGAAATATTGTTACAACGACTGAGGAGGGAAGGTTTATTAGCTAATTAAGTACTTAAGTATCTTTACTAACTACTCGCTTTACTCTGATTTCGAGTTGCCGTCTTCTGCTTAAACTGTTTGAGGAAAGAATAGCCATAAAATGTAAATGTTCAACCTTGTTTTTTTACCACTGATATGTTAATTTAAAGTAATACAACACAAAACTTAAGACTGATTGACTAACGAAACATTACTGAAACTACTGGTTGGAAAGTTAACAATACTTTGTAGAGACATTAGGATTTTTTGGAAGCAGAAGAGATGAAAAATTATCAACCACCTTCGCCGAGAATCGAACCACGGACCTCTGGTATATCGGCCCAGCGTGTAGAACCACTACACCACGAAGGCACGTTAGGAAGGCGTGAGAAATATCTTATATACTCCCCCTTTTAAAGGGCGACAGGGGATTTTAGGGGACCCAATTGCCAAATCCTGGGTGTGGAGAGTCATCATCCACAACCCTTTTAGTTCGGGCGCCACTGTAGAGGCATTAGGACTTTTTTTTTGGAAGCAGAAGAGATGAAAAATGAGCAACCGCCTTCGCCGGGAATCGAACCACGGACCTCTGGAATACAGGCCCAGCGTGCAGAACCACTACACCACGAAGGCACTTTAGGAAGGCGGGAGAAAAAGTTTAACTGGTTACAACTCCAAAGATGTTAGGCAAAGCTACAGTACCAACTGGGTCAGAAAAACTAAAATCTGCTAATAATTAACACCTGCCAAACCTGTGCCGAATATCAGGCCTGCATGTTTAATTTAATCAGCGCGTCCTTTCAAATAAGCCAACTGAATGCGGTGTCAAAAGACAAGTCTGTACTTCAAGTTTAACCGGTTACGATTCTATTTTTCAACTGCTTCGCTTTTCCTAAAATCTGCATAAACCTATGGATTAAGCGATTGCGCGACGAAACGAGTAATAGCGAGTGGTATAAAGGAAAGAGTCAAGATAAATCCTAATTTTTCGTAACACTTAAATGTCGCAATGTTACCTCCCCCCCCCCGAAAAAAAAGAAGAAGAAGGCGGTTTAGGCAGAGCAGAGTTAAATTTCTTATATGTTAAAGTTATGGCGATCGATATGAGTTTAATTTTATTATAATATATAGCTCTAAAACCAAAATGTTTTGTGAATTATTAAAGAAGTTATAGGAAATATATCCTAATAAAACTGCAGATGAAATACGATGGCTCTGAATTTTAATCAAGGATGGTTTGAAATGCTGCAGAAACTTGCATTGTTCTGTAGGTGCATAATTCTATACCAGATGATTATGGTCGAATAGGAAACTTTCTATGCCCCAAACAGCTAGCAGATGCCCACAGATGGGCTCGAAGTGTGCTTTAAAATTTGTTCATAAAAACGTTATGTAAACTAATGACGAATTTTTTCGGAAGTAATAGCGCATAAGTTTTAAAATAGTTTTAGATTAAATGAAAATAATTAAAATTTGAACAAAAAATTTTAAAAATTGAACTAAAAGGTGTAAGAGTAAGAAAATTTACCCTGTGCTTCTTCGCGTGTTTCATTGATTTGCTCCCTCTAATCGTAGAGTTTATAAACGCCTTTTAAATTTTAGAGATGCGAAACATAATCTGCTATTCAGGTAAGACTTTTACAGTACACACTGATCTTTTATACCTCATAACAAAACAAAACAAACGAAAAAAAAATATCCTGAACTCAGAACCCTAGTGAAAGCTTATTTAAGCAGCTGTTAGTTTGAATTGCATTCGACTGGAAAGTTTCTATATTTAATGTAAGTAGAGAACATTGAGTTGACGTTATCGTATTAATTTTTTTCTTAACCTTCATTTTAGTTCAACTTTTCTGTACTTAGAAGACAAGGCAGAACCATAAGTCATCTGTCTGTCTTTGTGGTTTTAGGAGTTAGCATTTAGAAAGTAATGGAGAACAGTACAATATTAGAAAGTTTCGTGCTAACTGGAAGGGTCTTCTCAGGGTATATAACTATAATTAAAGAGTTTAATTGCTTTCCAATTTCCATTAGCACATATAATTATTAAGCTTATACATTCTGGTTCTGTTTGGAAGCATAAAGTAACGAGCTCTCAAAGTGCTGTATAAGTAATTATCCCCAGGCCTTGATATTAACAGACAAAGTCAGAAGAAGGGTGTAAAGAACCATGAATCAAATACAGTTGCACAGATGGCCCCACTTTGTCTTATACAAAGCCTTATACAAAGCTTAACTCAAACAGGTAAAGTTGAACTTAAAATAAAATGTATTAAATTCTCTGACTCGTAGAAGCAGGCGGAAACAAGCTTAATGTCTAGAAGCACTCAGCGCCACAGAATCAAATCGCTAGTAATTCAGAATAGCAACATGGCCTTCAAGCAGGCATAACACACTCTAAAATCACCTTCCAAACCTTCCCTTAAATAGCACTTCTTCTCTCTTAATTTTAACACATGTGCCCTATCTGATTAGCATTCTGACAGGAAAGCGTGGGTGAAAACAAGAACGAAAGGAAAATTGCTTTAACTAAAATTTAACTGTTAGTCAAAATAAAAAAATTATTCCTCACAAGCTAATTGTGATAATATAATATTTATTTTGCTTCCTTATCGATGTAGCAAGTGATTCTCCTTCTATTGCAAAATGTTAGTTTCAGTTTAAACCAAAAAGCGTTTATTACGCCGGCATTGTCTATAAATTAATCATATTAAATAAGTACAGTTAATTTACTTAATACAATTCATTAAATGTGATTAAATATGATTAATTTATTAATTGTATTAAATATTATTAAATAAATACGGATAGGAAATCTCAGTTGACTGCAATAATACTAAATCTAAATGACAAGAAGCGCGTAATGGTAATAGTAATATGTGCAACTAAGTGGTAAAGCAATACCCTCTCCGAGATCCAAACGCCGAACCTTCCGATGCTGGCTGGATGTGCTTTCAATTACACCATGCGGTAGAGAGGGAAGAAAAATACCTTACACTCTCTTTCACTTAAGGGTGACTGGAGAGGCGGAAACGCAATCATCAAATCCTGGTGGTGACGAATTATCATCCACCATAGTTCTGCACCAATGAAAGTATTTTAGAGTCTTATAGAATTTTTGAAGTTAGGAGACAAACTGAGCAGTACCCTCCCTGGGATTAGAATTCTGGGCCGTCCGATACTAGTGGGCGTCCTTTTAGTTACTCCACGAAGGCATGCGGCGAGGAGGAAGAAAATACTTTACACGTTACAGAATTATAATTTAAATCTTGCAAGTTGAAACAACGATTTTGTTACTGCGAGTTATTGCTATGCCAAATGAATTAGAATATAGACACCAATACGAAATCACTGAATACTTATTTAAGATAAACTGTGAAGAACAAACCGAAAATGGTGGTCGTGTATAATGAAAACAAATAAGTTAGACTTAACGTACCTTACTTAGGTAAATCTCATGCTGACTTTCTTCTCTGAGCCGATTATTAAATGAATTCTCAATACTTCTTATCTATCACACATTTCTCACCCTACGCAGAACAGTCCTAGTATTAAGTGTAAGCATCGTGTAAACTAAAAATTCAAACAACTGCTGCTGGAAAAAAAAAAAACTAATTACCCTTCTTAGAGATTTAAAGCAAATTACCAAATTCTAAAATAATGTGCGAAAAAATTCTAAATCCATATGTCTCTGAAAAAGCCCTCGGTTATTGAATAATCTGCCAACCTTAACACGAAATTTGAGAATCAATCATCTCTTCTTATTATCTTATAACTAAGCAATGCATGTGCTTGTTACTCCAAGGCAGTTTGTTCTGTCAGCTATCTTCTGAAGTCATTGCAATGCATTTTACATTTTCATAAGGACAGTTTTGACTCTCCAAGTATCTCATTAACTCATACTAGCGTAAAACAGAAGTGCTCAATAATTTTTCTTCTTGTTATGAACGGGACAAAATATTCGTTTAAGAGCCTGAATCTATGACCCACTCACTTATGTCCCGTTATTCTCATCAAAACTACTAGCAAAATTTATTTTCTTTCATGCTGAGACTACCGTTGCACAAAACTCTGGAAACACAGATTTTTCCATTGGTAACTGAAACTCTAGTCTCGATACGTAGGAATCAACTCGCCAATACATTTTTGTCCTGTGGTTTAAATAACATGTTAAACAAGCTATTAATAATTTAATAACTGCATGTTCTACTGGAGAGAATTTGGGGTGTATAAAAAAAGATGATCTTAGACTAGTAGCATTCCAAAGTAATTGGTCAAAACGGTAAAATATAACTTTGCAAAGTGATATTTGATATGTCGGTTTGTAAATAGTCTTCTATAACAAAATATGTTTTTTCGTACTGTCTCATAATTTTGAGGTAGGTCTTGTCATATGAAAAACATGACAGGTCATAACTAAGTACATTTTACTTAGCAAAACTGCTTTCACTTAATGAATTAAACTTTGAAGGGTAACAAACTAACATCTTTACACTAAGAATGTGGCGCATTTATATTTCATATATTCAGTATTATGTAAGTTTTTACTGTTACTTCTTAATGACATTCAGTTCAGTGCCAGTAATGAAAATTTTGCAACGCTTTTTTATATTGTCTATTAAAATTACAAAGAGTTCCAACCTAACTTTTAAACTCGAAGGATTCATTTTCATTAAAAACATACTTTTAACATATTCTAAGAAAATAAGTTCCCAGTTTATGCATTGGCATTGTTGATAGGCTCCCAATGGTAAATGGGTGTTAATACGCTTGAAGGATAATTTTTGATCGAACTCATTGATCTCAACTCCAAAGTAAACAAATATAAAACTCTGTCGCGATATACAATCTCATATAGCAATGACATCTAGCTACTAAAAAAAATCTTTATCTAAAATAGTTCATCTTTGAACAAAAGATATTAAGGAGAATTTCCGGTATTCTTCTGGAAAATAATGCAAAAAGATCTCAACAGTTATATAATCATATTATGATGTCCTTAAGTTTCATTGTAAATGGGAATTTAGAGAACAGAATGTTATTAAATAACACAATAGCAGAATAGTGTTTATTAATATATTATTACAATGTTACTCCAGCTATTTCATTTTCAGTATGCTAATACAGTAACCTCTAGTAAATTGTTAAGTTTACTGGTGGCCATTTTCACGTAAACGTCAAGACCGAAAACAATGTCAGTTTATTCGTGCTATCAGAAAATCACCTTTTTCATTCAAAGTTTGCATCTACTACTGAAAGAGTATAAACACCTTCTGAACTCTCATCTTGACATCATGACACATGAAAGTCACCAACTCTCATGACACGTGACAAGTCTACTAATGTACTATTTGAGAGAAAACCATTTATTTTGATACTGTCACATATTCCCAAAAAGGTAGTTATTGTAACGGATGCAAATTTGTTTTGATTTTATAATTCTAAACTAAAAAGGGAGGTATTAGCTTGACCTTAAAAACTGGCGGCCTGAACTTAGCAACCTACTGTCGAAGCAAGTTATCGCCAACATAAGAATGAAAAGTACTAAATAACAATAATTAAAAGTTTTTATGAACCGTAATATTTGTTTTGTATTAAAATAATGCATACACAATATCCTTGAAGATTCGTTAACTTTCAAACAAATGTCAAACTAGCCTAAAATTGTTAACAACTATAAACTCTAGCTAAGAAATCACTTAAACACCTTGAAGTATTTTAATAACTTAGTTTTATTTATAAGTTATCCAAAAAAAGATCTCGAAGTCACAGCCAGCTTGCAGAGCAGGAGCATCTTTCCACAGCAACGGGTGCTGCCTCAAAAAGCAAAGAACGTCACTAGGCTTCAGTTAATAAATCGGCATATGAAACTTATCTTTGCGCAATTGAGATTTATGTAAATTTTCTGAAATGGACGAATTATTGTGAAGAAATCCAAGTAAAATAAAAATGTGTAAAAATGTTAAATGTTTAGAATCTGACAATTACAAACTTTACGTACTTGTTCCAACTTAAGGGCGCACCTATTTTGCGATGTCTGAACGCTGTATGCTATTCAAGAACTAATGACTTGGAACTAGAAAGATCATTTAGAGATGATGAAATGAATAAAAGACACACATCACTTATGGCGGTATAGGTAGTTCGATCAGCCATACATCACTTATAACAGACGTCAACTGAGAGAATAAGCTTGTTAAAACCAGGGAAAGCTTTGTGAATAATTAAAGAATAAACTAAACTAAAACTAAATTAAATAATTGTTCATCGCAAAGTTTAATAATAATTAGCCCTGTAATTATTTCGCCATGCTAATATAGTGTGTGATAAAGAACGCTTATGCGAATATATAAATACTGAACATATTAAAAGGATTTTATTATTTATTTAATGTTTACAAACATGGAAAAGTACAACTTAAGGAAAGCAATTCATAAATGAAAATAACTCTGCTGAGAAAAGGTATAAAAGGTAATTGCGCTGTCTGGCATCGATGAGCTGGAAGGTAAAAGTTAATATATATAATAAAAAAATTGGATTTTACATTTTCAAATTAGTGACAACATTACAAAAGAAAGTTGAGGAGCTTTCTTTAAATTAATCTTTAATTTTTAGTTAAAAAAAACTTTCCTTTCAATCTCGTTTTCACCAATATTAGTATTCTAAATAGGTAGAAATATTCTAAATAGGTTGCGCGCCTGTATTCTAAATAGGTTGCGCGCCTGTATTCTAAATAGGTAGAAGAAGTGCTACTTAAGGGAAGGTTTTGAAAGGTGTTTTAGAGCGTGTTATGCCTGCTTGAAACCCACTTTGTTATTTTGAATTACAAGCGATTTGATTCTGTGGCGTTAAATGCTTCTAGCCATTAAACTTGTTTCCGCCGGCTTCTACGAGTCAGAGCCATCCTGCGCGTTAAATTATCTTGTGAATACTTGTTAGGCTAATTTAATACATTTTATTTAAAGTTCAACGTTACCTGTTTGAGTTAAGTTGAAGTGTTGGCTTTAAGTAAACCCAAATGAGGCCATCTCTGCAAATGTATCTGATTGAGTGAAGGGTTTCTATAGCCTTCTTCTGACTGTTTCTGTTCCTGAGAATAATTTCTCATACAGCTGGGAAGAGCAGCAATATTTTAGTTCACTAAAGGTGAAAACATGTAATACCTTCTAATAATAATGGAAAAAACTGCGATCTCAGAACGTAACCAAAAAATAATGTATGGATTGAAAGTTATTAAAGGAAGGCTGCATGGTAACGCTTGTCCCTATATTGTTAAACCTATCGGAGATATGTGGATTCGGTTTCAACATCTTCCTTATAACCTTGAGTTGACGCTTTTCGTCTTCTTGCTGTTTGTCTCACTGGAAAAAAAAAAAAATTACGAAAATACATGTTCGAGTTGGAATCTCATATCAAAAGTCATATCTAGAAATACAAAATTAGTTTTATATACAAAAAAGTTTTACGTTTAAGGTAAATTCAAAACTTGATTGTTCAGTAAAACGGGTTATTTTATAACTATACTAGATAATTTTTATCTTGTATTTAGTTTCGAAAATGATCACATAAAATTTGAAAAAAATAAATAAAATCTGTAACACTAATTGTTCGATTTCGATCCCATTCTATATTTCTTCCATTATCCTTCTGGAGATGAGTTGCAAAAAAATGATGCTACGTAGAGCGAAAGATTCACAAAATAACAAAAAACAAACAAACAAAAATCCCACGAAAATCAGTAGCAATCGAATTTCAGCAACCCTGAGTTTATAATATCCGCATGCATGTAAACAAGCCTTTGAAGTAAAAATCGTGCACTTTTGCATACTTTGCAAATCTTTTATTATTTTCTGCCTAGTAGCGTAAAAAATTTGTTAGATGCAGCGAATGAATGCATCATATGTAAGATGTATTCTCAGAAAGAAACGCTTGCAAAAAGAAATTCCTTTTATGATAAAAGTAGCTCCGATGGCTTTTCGATAGTTCAGCGCGTGACAGACTAAATCATGCTTGTTCTTAAAGCTTAAAGCTTTTAAATGGTTGTTTGATTTCGAAAGATCAAAGTTTTTTGTAAATAAACCTATATAAAATGTCTTTATATATCAAATATTATCTCCTCTGCTCCTATTTTTTAAATTTTCGCGATTCTGTCTATAACATGGAATAGAAAATACATTAAAGACTAGAATAATGTTTCACTTTTATATTTCTTGAAAACAGTAATCCTGCGCTTATATTTTAACTGTTAAGGAACCAACCACATAGGCTCCCTCAGAAAGAAATTAAGAAATATTAAAGTTAAGTTTTAAAGAAGATTAAGGCTGAAAAATTCAGGCTTAATTTTTGAGGCAGTATTTTAGAAATTAATGATTTAACTTACAGTGTAAGAAGTTTTAATTCCAAATTGTCAGTAAAAGCTATGACAGGAAAAGTGTACACATACTGATGTATGGATTAATTATCCTATTGATGCTTCATATTATTGCTAGACTTTTCTTCAAAACTGCAGAAATAACAGAACCTCATCTTTAAAGAAGAATGTTAAAAAATATAAATATCTTAAGGTAAATAATTATTTCTTCAATTTTAATTTCAGTTTTTCATCTGCTATTCTGCTTATGAATTTTATAACTACATATGGAGTGAAAGATGAAACATTTAAAGCTAAGTCTGGAAAAGTGCTTTAGGTGCAAACTATAAGATAATTCGAGACAAAAGCAGAGTAGTAGCTTGTCTTTCATGAGAGAGTTTAATATTGCATTATGCTGCTAATACACTGGTGGTAAATTGAGGTTACAAACGCAAAATAAAGGATATCTGGAAAAATAATTGGCTTATTGTGATGTAATTTTGTATCCAGATGCCCAACACTACAAAACAACCATATCACAAAATAAGTACCGAGTAAACGTTTAACCAGATGCAAGTGAAACCAAATTCCAAAAATAGTCCACAATGGCAATTCATATTTTCAGAACGGTCTGGCTAATAAGGAGTGTGGCCACCTCACCAAACTCTACGCTCCTTACTACAGTCCCTCGTACTGTAAAGCACCATGATTTGTGGTAACAAATCCTATTCTTCTGAAAGCGAGAATTTTAATGCTTGAATGGTCCTGGGAGAGTGTTGACGCCGAACAACGGCTCTCCCGACATGTTCTGCAGGATTTAGGGCCGGCAGTTTCGTTAATCGCATCATACTGTGAATCCACTCTTCCTTCAGAAATTCATTGACTAACTGAGCTTTGTGTGGCCTATATCTGTATTATCGCCCGTAAAAATTAAAGTTTTGTCTAGTAGCTCCTCGTAAAATTTTCATATAAAGTTCAAGAATCCCATACCTAAAACGCTGTATGGCCACAGTGCCTGTGTCAAAGGCAAGCAGTTATGTGCGTCCAACTTGTTGCCTCTCCGTAAAGGATTTTACTTCCTCCATAACTTTTCTCCTGTAAAATAAGTGACCGAATTCGCTTGTTTTAGAGGTCCACCAGCAGCCGAGCAGTAAAATTGCTGAACTCAGGTATCTGCGACCAGGGTTCGATTCCAGGCAAAAGGGCTCGCTGCATGGGCGTTTTCGTTGTTTTCCCAGGTGTATTGTCTTAGAAAGTCCTCCACGAAGGTGTGCCTCCCCTTAGGTAGATAGTCTTACTGTGCTTTACCATAACCAACCAAACCCAAATCCCTTATTTTAGAAGGATAACTGCTGGTCTCACGTTCTCATCAGATGAAGATTCTTCGAAAATTACTATGTGCATTGAATCTCGCTACGGTGAATCTGCGGAGGACACCACTTCAATCTTGCTGTTCCCAAGAATCAGGAGTCTGCCTCCACAAAAGAGGGACTCTCTTTTCCGATCTGTTGAGAAGAACGCATACAGCCAGTAGCCGAGTGTATAAGGTCTGTTTTGTTAGACCTTCCTGTGTATTTTGACTGGAAATTATTGTTCCAGATGCAGCTGCAAGGTCCCGAGAGAGCTCTCATTCCATTACTTCTCTATAGCATCGTGGACTGAATATAACGTATGGATATTAACGTACGTGTCATGGTTCTTGAATCCGTAGTGAAGTATTAGTGCTATTACCATTCGAGATACATGAATCGAGCGACCTCTGCTTTAGAGTTTGCAGGGTCAAGCCTGTAACTGGTTCTCCATCTCAATTCATCGTCTCATCGTCTATACTACTATGAGAATTCCTTTTAACTTTAATCAATCAATCTTGTTATTTTCGTTCCAAGAAACACAATTCTGTAAAAGAATTTCACAGATTTGGAAACAATCATTTTCACGTTACTTACGAGAAGTATCCTTCTGAAACTTTTAAACAACCACGAAAGGATTACATTCCATTTATCATTCCCCTCATAATATGTAATATCAATTATCTCAAATTACATTTACCATTCCCCAAACTACAAGTACTACTACTATATATGACACCAATTTCATCAATTTGTAAAGTACTACTGGTAGTTATTTTGAAGTATTACAAAATGTTTGTTAATTTAATATTTCTCTACATCAGGATCTTGATACCCTTTGCAGAAATGGCTTTCAGGTTCTATTTCATCCATCAGTATTTATGTGGATACAGTAACTAATTCCTTTCAAATGCGACCGTTGCAAAAGGGACTAGCTGCAAGATTTTTGGAGATAGAAGTTTAATGTAGACGGAGCATGACTGTCTATACAATCATTTATTTTGCATTGGACTAGCTGATTCGCTGTTGTGTGTTTTATGTAACAGCGGACGGCCAATGGCGGCGGAATATTTGGACGAGTGTGAAGCACTGACAAATTTTTCTTGTAGATTTCAGCGCTATTGGCAAGAAAGGAGTTTAATGGCCTAACGGTCAATATAACTGGCATTTGACAAATAAAAAATAAATAAATTTATAATGGGGTTAAATACAGGTGATGTGGCATTCTAAAGAAATACTTGAAGCATGATAATACAATGCAGAATGAAGAAGTTGCAGTTACAGCCGGATTTCAACTTTTGATTTTAGTTGACATCTGCGGCCACAAGTAACTTGGCACATTAATCATGCCTTTTACAGAATTTTTACTTTTTTGATATCATGTTGATGTTTGATGTTACTTGTTTACCTATTGAATTTTTACTTGTTGGATATAAGAAGATAGTAGATCTGGAGCGTCTAATTTGCAAGAGAAGCAGAGAGCAAATGTGTTATATTCGAAACAAAATCTTAGATCAGAATGATTTGCTTTCGATTTCGATATAACGGATTGGGTAAATAATAACTTTAAAAAATTATTATTGGCTAATTGAGTTTCAGTTTGCAAAAAAACCATCGTTATGTAAAATTCATATGGATAAAAGTGGAAATTATGCAACTTACAGATGTTTAATTACTATTTTTAGAACAGAAAGGGGAAAAAAGGCCAAATTAAAATGGAGAGTTAAGGAATTACTGGAAAGTAAAGTTAGCATTTTACTTTACATAAGTTTATGTTACATATTTATAAAGATATATGTTAGAAGGCAAATTTAGTAATTAAAAAACGCACAATTAAATCATGGTCTCTTGAACTTGAAAATATGCAGTCTTTTAACAAAACATACTGATACTACCATATAAAAGTAAACAAATGAACTTAAAAAGAAATTTAGCGGAACTTACATTTAATTTATCAAGCAAAGAGAAGGGAAGATGCATTAAATCTAATTACAACTAAAGAAAAATGAAATTTTGTTCAAATACTACACTTGACATCTGATATAGTGTTACTGTTGCTAATGTACTGTATTACTGTAAACATACATTTAGATAAATTTTGATGTCTTCTTTTCTTTCCGCTTATTATTTTGAATTTATGTATATGTACAGGGTAGTCATAAAAAAAAAAAACTTCCCAATATATAAACCCCTTAGCGGCCTGTCTGCTCAACCAATCGAAATGAATTTCAGGTATTGTTATTTGAAGGCATACGCTCGAGATTGTGATGACTTAAAACAATACATCTCTCACGATTACAGTTACAGTGGAAACATTTTGATGCTTTGGAATGGCAACACTCACTGCGCAAATTGATCAAAGCATTGAAGAACCATTGAATATCGTTGGAACGATACACGCATTTCAGACGTAAAACATTGGGAAGAAAAAAAGCCGCCCAGACAGTATAGTGGTTAGGGAAGCTTGACTGCGATACCGAAGGACCTGGGTTCGAATCTCGGAGAATGTATGGTTGTAACTGTCCGTCCCTTCATAAGAGGTGATGATGGCCCACCTATTAGGTGCCTCCATAATAAAGAGACCACCACATCTGGTCTTGTATGGATTAATGGACTGTGTTACACTGTAACTGTTCACAATCTGCCATTTGAAAAAAAATTGCCAAAAAAAAGCACGCTAAAGGACAAATGACAATATAAGAGAGGAAAGGGGGGAACTTTCATTAGAATTAGAAGTTTCGAAAACTCATTGCATACGGGAGATTGTTGATAACAGTGACTAACTTAACATCACAAGAGGAATTTGTTTAACTTCACGTTTTATGGCATTTTTCAGTTCTGACAAATCTCATGGATTTGATGTGTATACCTTAGATTTCTCACAACCTCAGAACTAGAAATCCATCAAAGTTCCGAAACTGCAAAGTTACGGAAGATGACTCTACCTCCAAATTTCTGTTGCAGTACTTGCCAAATACATGCGGTGACGTGTAGAGAATTACCATCTTGCATCCGTACAGTGTCATTAACGGCATTTCACTGATTGCAGTTTTGGAAGCGCCATAAAACGATAAGTTATACAGATTCCTCCTGCGATGTTAGTTCGTCATTGCTGTCAACTGTCTCCCACATGCAGTGCATTATTGTCTGCGAAGGTGGGCACTTGGAAAACTTGTAATATTGTATTGTTTTAAATCATCAAAATCTCGAGCGAATATTTCCAAATAAAAATATCTGAAACTTCATTTCGATCGGTAAAGCGGATAGGCCGCTAAGTGTTCATATATCGGGGAAGTTTTTTTTTTTTTATGACCACCCTGTGTATGCGCATACACATATACGTGTGCTCGTGTAATCACTTCTGGTGTTGAATGAAATAAATTTATTATTGCGTTGCAGAATTTCACACACACACACACACAATTATATATCCATGATATAAATACATAATTAGTCATCGTTGTTTTCTTATTATAAAGTAAAAATTCAATGGTTGTACGCTTTAGTTATATTTTTTACTAAAGTAATAAATACAAATTTAGTAGTAGTATGTTAGCTACCTTCTTTATTAATCATTTACTTATTTCAAATTAAAGTAAACTAATAACAAGAAACAATTTGCAGACAGCTATTCATTCTAAATATTAAATGCATGTAATTATTATTTCTTTAATATCATAAAAAAGGAGAAAGAAAATTCGATTTGAATTCACACGAATTGAGCAGGTCTGAAATTTATCTGCGGAGGAAAGCTCTGTATGCCGCAAATTTAGTTGAACAAAAACGCACATTAAATTTAGTGCCTAAAATGAACCAAAATAATAAATAATTAAAAAATATTAAATAATAAATAATTAAAAACAATATATAAGATTACAAAATAAACGAAAACCAAAATGCAGTCAAATAAAGATAGATATTTGCACGAATTTGAAGTACAATTACTGATTGTCTCTGCCTTTATAACTTGAGAAAATTTTACAATCAAAATTACCCATAATAGGAAAGAAACCGCACTTACACACTACGAATATAATAATATCTGTACTTGTGTATGGCTTTTAAATCTGGACTTTGAAAAAGGTGCAAGAAATTAATCTAGCATGTCCGAATGAATATGTTTAGTGATGCAAACATTTATGGTCTATGTTCACATAGATAAAGCAACGAGTTATCTAAATTATGTAAAGCAATATTATCAAATATTTTAAAATTAATCGAATGAAATTTGCAGGCTGAGAAATTTCATCAGGAAAATGCTTTTCTGTACATAGCGAACGCCACCAACCGAATGTCCATCACAAGCTTCTTTTGGCCTTAGGTTGGCTTCACAATGAAATACGTATGTTAGGATCCAGAACTCTCTTACAACGTGCATTATGGCCGAGCAGTTACAAAATATTTGATAGCATATTCAGAAAGATAGCTTTTGTCTTTTTCGAAATCCATACCAGACCGAATAACCTCATATTTTGCTCTTCGTAGCAACTATACAGCAATCGATTAAACAATAACTATTTTAATTGATACTCTAAATCAAATAGTTTAGCTCCAGCGAGCCTTGGAGTCTTAGGTCTTAGCCCATTTTCCCCTACTAATATATAAAGATTCTATATCTATGGCTTGTTCAGTAAATAAACTGATAACTATCGCGTATTAATCACTACTTTGGCTTTGTCTCTACTTGGTTCATATCAAGTTTCATCATTAAGTTTTCTAAGCGCAGGGAAGTTTTTAACTAAGATGTCAAATTATTATTTAAATTTTGCGCAAAAGTACTTAGGAGGAAGTGGAAACTCAATGTGTACTCAACTGCTACAGGAAATATTTAGGGGAACGTAAAAAATATTAGTGACAAACTCATTTGAACATTTCGAATATCTCAATAGAATCTGAAATATCTATGGTTCCTCTTCCCTACAAAATTATAATTCATTTCCTTCGCTTATTCACTTAGAAAATGTTCATATTTTCAAACACCAGCGAGCATTATTAATCCACATATTCATAAATATGATTGGTTTTTAAAGGACGAATATCAGCTAGAGAAGAGCAGCTTTTAATATCAAACGGAAAGAAAGAAAAATGTAAGCGATATTGCAGGATTTTATTGACACGTATTTCTTTATAATTCTCGAATTATTTAATGAATGTCACTGGGAAGATTGGTCTCGGTAAATAATACCTGTTCGATTTTAACAGGGCTGGAAAATAATAATGTCATTCAATAATTAATAATGTGTAGCGATAATTAATTTTCGTGTTTAAGTTTGTTTCGATAATACTAGTGTTGCTTTTAGTATTAAACGAAAATATTATCTTTCACACTGCAGAATTTTTGCCTTCGTTTCTTTTACCAACGAAAGTAAAAAAGTAAACAGGGCTGAATAATGATTGTATAAATAAACTTAAAATATTCTATGTTTGTGACTGTACATTTTTCCATCAGAGGCTATTATTCTCATACGGCTACCAAACAACAGAGTTCACAAATAAATGATAAGAAATAACTTAAAAGAAATAAATTTCTTACTCTTCATTTGATTACGACGTTTCTCGAAGCTAAATCCCGTTCTAAATATTTATACCGGAGGGAGTTAGATTAAAACATTTCTGCAGCTGTTCAGTATCTTTTAGGCAAACATATGAAACATTTAAACATTAACAAGGGAGTGGCCGAGCGGTAAATAGGATGAAGATTGGTAGTTCGACCTGGGTTCGATTCCAGGCAGAGAGGCTGGCCGTATAGGCATTGTCGGAGCTTTTTTCCTTGTGTAAAGAAGATGCAGGACAGTTTTCCTTAGAAAGACCTCCATTAAGGTATCCCTCTTAGACAGAATAGGCCTCTTATGCTTTATCATTATTAAATATACCCACCAACCAACTATTAAGGCATTTAAATCCTAATTCGGAAGCGAAGCCTAAGGAAATTAGATGCTAGAAATGGCGACAAACAATAATCACTACATACTTTGGAAAAATGCTGTTAATCAAATACAGGTGCTTATCAGAAAATTTTATTACAAATTTATGCGAATGCAAAGCACATATACTACAGCCTTTTTCTTTTCTGAGTTTTAATTTTTCTTCTTCTTCTGAGATTAATCTTTTGATAATCCCTTAATCTGTATCTTTTGATTAACCATAAGACGACTAAAGGACACTACTAAGTTTACTAAGACTGTTAAGACACCAGTATACTAAGTCTACATCCATCATTGACGCTATATCTAGTAAGTCCTTCATTTCCTAGCGCAGATATAATATGCCTCAAAATAGCGATAAAGCTTGAAGAAAGGTAAGCGAAGAGGGAAATGTTTCTAAGAAAATGACTGGGATATTTAGACCAGCTGTTAGATAAATTGGAAGAAAATCCATCGAGCGAAATTCTTGAAATCTTTAATCGACATTCAAAGTATTATTTAATGTCAGATATAGATAACAACACTATTTTCTCTTAGACTCGAAATTCGATCTTTTCATACACTTGACGTCTTGACCATTAGATTGTAGAGATACAGATTCTTGATAATAGCTCCTACCATGCTAATGACCTTCACACATTTTAACCCAACTCCCGTGGAGAAGTGTCTTTGCTCAGATATGAAATTTTAATGATTTTAATTTCTTTATCCGAGGATAAAATAATTCTGTCATAATTTTTAACGTTGGCTTCTTAAGACCCAGATTACCGTCTACGCTAGCATGCGAATTATGATGTCATATGTTTTCAATCATCGCTAATAATCACTTTCTTTCGTTCTAATACTTTATTTATTTACATGTAATGCAAAGCGCTACAAAGCAATGTTATGTGTATTACTGCCAGCAGGCATTTTGTGACTGCCGTATCTAACTTTTATATTGATTTACAAAATTCAAAATAAAGCAACAAGCCTAAATTCGATCCCAAATACTGGTAACGTTAGCCAAAGTTTATTTCATTAGAATTTGTACTTAAATTCAAATACAAATCTTTAGTTATTAATCTTATTTACGATATCAATGCAGAATTCAGGAAACGTAAACTCTTATACACTGGTAATACGTTTCTTGCATTCTGTATCAAAAATATAAAAGTTTATTGAAAATGCAGGAAAAAGATCCGAAAATAGCAATCCAAGAATTTATTACGATAATTCTTTCTTATAAATGACAGCAAATGTAATCTTTATATGGATACAGCAACAATTTGAGCATTAGTCACTTATTTATTTCAAAAAATCTTCAAAGTCGTAAAAATGGAAATACTTTCATTTGCAGTACAGCTTAATAAGAATTTCGTCATTCTAAGGCGAAAAGTAAGACGAGTGCTAAATATAAAAATTATGGCTTAGAAAACTAAGAGTTATTTGCTCCCCCCGGCTTGTCCATCGTACGTGCAATTCTCCTATATGTGTTAGATTTAATAACGAATGAACACAATCTATTGGGTACTTGAATTAATTCTCATTGTTTGTTGGACAGAAACCACATGTTAAGTTTAATACAATAGCATAAGATAATTTATTGAAAGTAATGTCTTTCGGCGCTACAACTGTAGAGTCATCAGGTTAATTGGAAAAGCCGGAGAGATGAAAAATGAGCAAACGCCTTCGCCGGGTATCGAACCACGGACCTCTGGAATACCGGCCCATCGTGCAGAAGCACTACACCACGAAGGCACGCTAGGAAGGCGGGAGAAATACCTTATACAATCTTTTCCACTTTTCGGATAACAAATGAAGTCCACGATAAAGAATTCAATTTCTTTTGAGGTGATCCACTCATGGAACCAGTTTTCGAGATCGTTAAAAGAAGTGAAATGTTGTTCAGAAAAGCCAAGCTGCATAGACCGAAACAAATGGTTATCGGAAGGGACGATGTCTGGTGATTGAAGTCCCTTCAAGGTTTCCTTCGCTCGGTTTGCAAATTGTGGTTTGGCATTGTCATGAAGCAGAATTATTTTGCCATGTTTCTCAGCACATTGCGGACGTTTGTCGTTAAGTGCGCCATTCACACTGAGTAATTGTGCTTCATAGCGTTCAGCATTCACCGTTTGCCCTGGTTGTAGCAACTCATGGTACACTAAGCAACATGATTCTACTAAATGCACAATGCGCAGCGTAATCTTCTTGCCGTGAATATCCGGTTTTAACGTTGACGTTGCTGACTCGCCTCAATACTTCCATGATTTCATGCAAAAATAACTTCCGTTTTTGTCTTTGAAGCAACATTTCACAGATGGTTAAGCGTTTGGCAACGTCTCTTTCTGTCAATTCATGTGGTACCTAGTTTCTCAATTTTTGAATCATCCCCATTGCTGTTAAACACTTACTAGCAGTTGATTACAAACATTTAGTGTTTCAGAGAACTATATAAGCGTCTGAGATGAATCTTCTGCTAGTACTGCAAACTGTTGATCTTCAAGTTTTTTCGACTGACGCATTTTGTCATTCACCTCAAAAATGTTGTCTTTGAATCGTCGAAACCAATCTTTGCACGTTGTTTCCGACAGAGCATGTTCTCCAAATAGTACTTCCAATGATGGCTTTCCACAGTAGATTTCTTGAGATGAAAACACTTCTTCAAATGCTATTGTATGGGTACAAAATCCCACATATTGTAGACACTAAACAAGTATGTTCTTTTCATGCCACTCGAAAGTCACACACAGATCTGAAAGCCTAATGTTTCTACTTTTACTGTTAGATACGTCTCGTACTGCTGTCCGCTGTTCTGCATTAGTACAACTACTGCCCTGTCAACAACGAGAACTAATTAAAGCTCGCAATAGTTGTATCTCCTGACACTACAATAGTTCTTAGATTACAGGTTCTAAACCGAAGGGGGGATTTAAGAGGGATTTTATATTTTCAGGGAACGGAATGTGGTCAGCTTTTTGTTTAGCGATTAAGCATTCCCTTTTAATTTAAGAATACTTTTATTTATCTTCTGGTACTTAGCGACATTTTCTATACTTTTTATTATTTAAACTATAAAACACGTTAGAAAATAATCTAAATAAACGTATATATCTATTTTTCAAGTTTGAGAAAGAAGGAAGGAAGAATTATTTAGCAGGGATGAAATTGCTGCGTATGCCAAAAACGTTTGGCAGCCACTGGGTCTAATAATATGTGCATCTCCAAATCAGACGATGGCGGTTCAGTGAGTTTACTAATTTATACACTTTTACATTTTTAACAATATTTTAATTACTATATACAGAGCGTATTCTTAGGCCGCCGCCTTCAACATGAACAAACGTTATTCTTTTTTTAACTATGCGAGCAACAGCGCCCTCTAGCCTTTTCCTTCAAATTACATAACACTCCCCACCTGAACTCGGTGGAGAGTTCATCTTTCAATAATATATTCTAATATTCAATTAATATTTCGACAATCAATCCTAGAGAAACGGTTAAATATAAAAAGCATGCATACATAATTATAAGCATATAAATTTTACAAAACATTAAATGATACCTATCAGCAAGGTCAGGAGAATCAAACCTAAAAATTCAAAATACAAACATTAGTTAAGTTCCATATTATATAACAATTGTATAGGCCTTTTTAAGGTACCAGTAGGTGTTTTAATTATGCAAGATCTTATTTTACCATCTCCGCCTGGCATTAATTCCAAAATTTTCCCTATTGTCCAGAGATTTCTGGGATGTTTATCGTCATGAATCAAGACAATATTGTTGATCTTAAACTGAGATGCGTTAGAGTGTGGAGGACAAATATTGGCAGATCTCAGATTAAAAAGATACTCTGATCTCCAACGCTTCCAAAAATGATTTTAAATATCTTGATGGTATTTATATCGTTTAATAATTGAATTTCTTGATCCGATTAAATTATTTGATGTTATGTTATTAGCAGGCAGAGATAGTAATTGTCTACCAACCAGAAAATGAGAAGGTGTTAGTGGAGAAGGTTCATTGGGATCGGTAAACACGTAGGTAATTGGTCTACAATTAATCATTTCCTCGATTTCAATGAGCACTGTTTCAAGCTCTTTCACAGTAAGGGATGATCGACCAATAATTTTTCGCAAGCTGGATTTTATGGTTCGTACCATACGCTCCCAAAACCCTCCCCACCATGGACCCCTCTCAATAATAAATTTCCAATTTATGCCTCTAGCAGAAAATAATTCTTTCACAGATGAGTCACTCAAAGTTTTGAAAATATGCTTTAGTTCTTTGTCAGCTCTTTTAAAAGTCTTGGCATTATCGGAGTACACGGTGGTACACAGTCCTCGGCGAGCTAAAAATCTTCGGAAAGATAGCAAAAAACTTTCAGTGCTGAGATCAGTTACTATCTCTATATGTAAGGCACGACTGACCGCACACGTTAACAACAGCATGTAAACTTTACCTTGTCTGTCTTTCGTAAAAAATGGACCGGCGAAGTCCAACTCGGTCACAGCAAATGGAGGCGACTCTTGGATTCTGTCTGGAGGAAGTGGAGCGATATCCTGTACCCCAGGACGAGCACTATATCGTCTGCATATCACACATTTGCTGATGATAGTCTTAACACGCTGTCTTCCCTTAATGATCCAATATTTGTCTCTGATCTGAGTTAGTGTCGAATTAACTCCAGCATGGAATACCCTTTCATGCGAGTCCATGATGATCAACTCGGTAAACTTGCATTTTGAGGGTAATAGAATAGGATGTTTTAAATTCTCGTGACAGTCTGCAAATTGAATGCGACCTTTCAACCGAAGAATTCCCTTTAGATTAGTCCCGATTCAAGGCAGTCATTTAACGAATTCGTGTCCTCTGTCCTTGAGCTAGCATCGTACACATTTCTTACCTTAGTAGTTTTACTAGGTCGTATCACTGCTCGGTACGGCATAAAATATCCCAAATTTGTATCATTATTCGGACATTCCTCCAGAATTCCTTCTAGTATCTGGTTCTCAATTATATTTTTATATTCCTGAAAAATCTCCGGAGTTTTACTTAGTTTATTGTGAAGGTTTGCGAATCGTTTCTTAGCTACCTTAAAATTATTTCCTAGATTATTCGGACTGTATTTGCAGATTAAATTTGCCTCATATCTTCCGTTTTTAAACTGCAAATTTCTTTCAAACTGGTCTATTATTTCGCAGTCAGTATCGGAATAATCATCAGAATCATTAATTCCCATATGTTCTAATTCCCAAAAACCTCTTAAATCTTTTAACACGACAGTGTTTGTCATTACCGCTAAATTTTCGAAACAAGTTTTATTTGTTTTATTTTTCTCGATTCCTGCAGCAACCCAACCAAACACAGAACTGACTGCGTACAACCCTTCAGTTATTTTAATTCTTTCTGAATAAACTACATTCCAGAATTCATCCCTACCAATTAATATCTCAACATCTATATTATTTTTCTTGAGCAATCGTAAACTGAAATTGATTTGCATTTAGTGCTCACTTTTACCCTTATTCAAATCTTATATATAGCTGTTAAAATACATGTTATTACTTTGATAATTTTTTTGCTGAACTTCGTCTACATTCTATATTTAATCCACTATCAAGATGCAGATTGACAAATAAATCATACATGGATTGCACAGCTCGAACCTGAAGTATACAATATCTTCCTACAATAAGATAATTTTCAGAATTTTCAGAATTCTCTCCACATTTCTGAAGTCTTAAGTTTTTTCCATAATTTTTAACTTTATTAATTAATAATTAGTATGTGTTGACAAAACTGAATGTGTATCTCTTTGCATAAAAGGCTGTAAAAGAATGAAAAAAGACTGACTGGAAACATATGTGTTATTAATTATAATAAACAAATAAAATATAAAACGTATGGAAAAAATCATGCATGAATAAATGCACGCAAAGTAAAATTCTGCATGCATCTATTCTTTTATTTCGTATTTCCAGTTTGAGAAGTGTTCGCTTGGGAATTCGAGAAAGAATATTTTGAAATTCTTTAAAAGCCCAAAAGCGTGCTTCTTTGCAAATATACATTTTATTTACTTTTATTTGCTATACTCACCACGTCTTAGCAGCTAATTTTCTCTCATGATCCATTTTCAGATAACGCTCACGTAAAAGCAGATTCTTGACATGTTGTATGTAAACTGAACACTTATAGTAGGACCTGCATAGAATGCGAGAAATAAAACATCAATACCTTATAAGGTATTTATCCCGTCTTCTTAGAGTGCCTTCGTGGTGCAGTGGTTCTGCACGCTGGGCCGGTATTCCAGAGGTCCGTGATTCGATTCTCGGCGAAAGTGTTTGCCCATTTTCCCCCTTGCCTGCTTCCAAAAAATACCTAATGTCTCTACAACCTAAGCTAAGAACATTATTTTACTGATAAGTATCCAACTATTAGGATATTAAGAGAGTTTACACAAGATGCTCAAAGTTTCGGCTACCAGCTGCAATACAAGCCTAACATCGGCGCCGCAGAGTATTACGAACGTTTTGAAATACTCACGACCTCTCTCGGAAGGGCGCGGCAACTACACAAAAACGTGCGACAAGATCCTTGTCACCGTCTAGTCCTGTCTATGTGGACGTGTGAAAGATGAGCTCCTGTAACATCACAAGTATTTTATAGAAGTTTTGATTCTACAGTAATAATTGTAGTATCATTCGAAAGTGTTTGTCAGGTGCTATTATTTCGCTCAATAATTGATTCAATATCTTATTTATAGCCAGAGATATTGGATTTTTCATTTCATTTGCACTGTGTGTGTGACTCCAACTTTATCCAAATGCTAAAGGATGAAATTTTAGTGAAGTACTGTGATCATCATCACTTTTGCTAAAGATTTTTGCCAATTCCAGCAAGCATCCGCCTTCATTTAAAAAATACCATCAGATAGCGTGTGTTTTCCACCATTTAGAAGAGCAGTTCAGACCTAACATGACGCCCATGGACATTAATTTTGTCAATGAGGCATGCTACTTTGTTAGAGATTGGCTTAATGCCCACACTGCTAAGAGGTACATGGCCACTGCTACCCCCAGTGAGATCAAAGAAATCACAAAGAAGCTTAAAGTCAAAAAGGCCCCTGGCATAGACGGTATTAATAATCACGCGCTTAGAAATCTGCCCTGCAATGTTGTGACAAAATTCACGAGTATTATCAATACGTGTCTTAGTCAATGCTATTTTCTTACAAAATGGAAAATCGCAAAAGTTATTTTATTGCCTAAGCCCGGCAAGGATAACACTAAGCCAGATGGGTACAGGCCCATTAGCTTGCTTCCGGGACTAGGAAAGGTCTTTGAGAGATTAATCTACAGCAGATTGAAAAACTACATTGAATTACTGCCTCCGGAACAATTTGGTTTCCGGAGAAAGCTTTCAACAACGAAGCAGCCGGTTCGGCTCGTCGAGTTTTGTGGGGATGCGCTTCACAAGAAAAAAAAATGTCGCCTTACTCATGCTAGACGTGGCGAAGGCATTCGACCGCGTCTGGCATGAGGGGCTTATTTATAAACTTATAAATCTCCCTATGGATAGAGAGCTGATTCAGCTAATTATGTCTTTCATCACTAATAGGAAATTCACTGTGGCTATTGGAAAGGACATCTCCAGTTTACGCACCATGAATGCAGGCGTCCCACAGGGGTCCATTTTAGGGCCCGTCCTGTATTTATTTTATGTTCATGACTTCCCTAGGGCTCACATTGGCAGAAATTACTTTCTTGGGTGCTATGCGGACGATACGGCATTAGCCGTAAAGTCCGCAAACGCACACCATGCAATCAAGAAATTACAGGAGCTTCTACCAGTGGTAGAAAAGTGGTGTACGACTTGGAGAATTGCTATTAATGCCAGCAAGTCGCAATTATTATTGATAAGGAGGAAAAATACACAGTTGACTATTAATAGCAAGCTCTTCTTATTCTCTGAAGAGATTCCTAGAGTTAGTAAGGTGAAATATTTAGGAGTAATGCTAAATGAAAGATTAAAATGGGGAGATCATATAACAGAGGTCAGAAGAAAAATTTTCACTGTTGTAAATAGTCTCATCCCTATAGTGGGTAATTATTCTAGCTTAGACCTCAGGAAGAAGAGGCTAGTTTATATCACGGCAATTAGGCCATTGATGACTTATGCGTCGCCGGCCTGGTGCACGGCTACCAAGGAGGATATAAAAAGACTTCAAATCATGCAAAACAAAGTCTTAAGGCTTATCACCCATGCTCACTTTTTTGTGAGCAATGCTACACTGCACTGTGACTTAAAACTGGACACTCTAGAAGAGCACCTGAATAAGATCAACAGGAAATTCTTCACGAAAGCTCTGAACTGTGACCATATGAAAAATTTTGATATCTTTACCTACGAAATATTGAATGAGGACGCCAAACTGCGCCCACTTGCGGCCCACCTTATCAGGGACCCGAACTTTCCCACCTAGTGCCCACCTGTAAATAATGTACCCAATGTGTTTATTAGCATTCTTAATTTTGTATCTTACTCATTTATTGTACTTCACATTCTACACTCATTTTATGACTCCCACTTAGTCACGCCTTTACCGGGCCGGTTACTTGCTAGTGAGCTCTTGCGTTGCTGGTCTTCCTATTCTTTATCCGTCTTTTTCCTCCTTACTGCGGACATTATGTGAAGATAGTTCTATGTTATTGTGCCCATCCGGCATAAATTTGATTGAGCCAGATAAACTACTGATCTCAGTGGTATTCTGGCTATAAGTTATCAGTCAGTCAGTCGTGTGTTTTCCGGCGTCTTCCAATGTAAGTTTTATGTAAGTGTGTTTTGTGACAGTGTACTAATAGTGTTTTTTGTAAAAGCTAACTTTTGCGCCATTTTCTTGGATTGATTCTTCAATATTTCCGGTACTTTCAAGAATATCGGCTTCATTCTCATCTGCAAAGGTAGGCCTTTGAATTTCCTTTAGTTTGATGTACTATACTTAGCAGTAGCGCCAATAGCCTCCCAGAGTTATTAAGTTTTTCATTCATTCCTTCGTCTTAAACTTCATGTGTCCTCGTGCCCGGCTCTGTTTCCCCTTCCCCCTTAAGTAACGGAGCAGGGGTTGTCCGTGACCTTCGGTAATCAAGAATTCTCCAGTTGGCAATACATATTCTTTGGCTATGGTCCTTTCTTCTATACACTTTGAACTTCTTCACGAATCTCTCATGCGCTAGCATTTGCAGCGTTACTTGCACGTCTTCCAAGTACCAGGCGGAACTGTTTTTATAGTTTGGCAGTTAGACTTTCTCCAGACAGTGTTAATCTTTCTATTTCTGTTACAGTAGCGTGTTAGCTTTATATATATATATATATGTATATGTATATATATAGGACATGGACCCTTCCCCACATATTTCTACTCAAGAAATTTGGCAAATTCTGATATCTGTATATGTGGGGAACAGGGAACTCCTGATCATTACACTTTCTCATGCCCCTTAACTGAGGATATTCAGATAAAATCCCCAAGAACTGACCTCCTGGCATTCCAAAGGTTTTTAATTAAAGATAAACATCAGTATCCAAAGTTTCAGAAAATTATGCAAAGACTCTCTTCCTACGGCCTAGATATCTGTCAAGTGTAAGTCCACATACTGTATAAACTTAGTGAACTTTTACATGCTGTGATTACGGACAAAATGGCTCCGCTCGTGAACTTTATAATAACTGCAATAAACCAATATATCTGAAATAACCCATGGAAACCCACCTCTTTAGCATTATTATTACAATTAATTTTAACATTGTGTTGCCAGTACTAATTATAATTATCTCATTATGTTTATCTGTTTATTAATTATGTTTATCTCCTATTTTTATTACACCAAATCAGATGCTCAATTTATCTTGTGAATCTCAAATTGCATTCCGACTATTTTGTAATCTACTTATGCCCTGCATCATTATTTTTAATAAATACTGGATGCGGGGCTTACTGTGAGATTGCACAATGTACCATAATAGGCAAACTCTAGACCTTTTGGAAAGCTTCAGTCTATGCAAATTCTTATAAAACTTGCAATTCTTCCCCGCTTTTCTTTTTTCCAAAGAGTTAGTATGGGAAGGCATTACCAGCTGACCTATGGTACATCGCTGGTGTCCTTTCCCTTCAAAAGCCTGGTTGGAAGTCCAATTGGGCTAATTTACCATTTTCCACTTTGCAATTTTTATAAATTTTGTAATTTTTGCAATTTATGTTTTAATTATAATTTTTGCAATTTATGTTTTAATTATTTTAATTTTGTTTTAACTTGTTCCGTCGATCTGTTTTTATATGTATTAACTTTTCACATATCACAACGATCAGATTAGTTTCTTTGTGCATTCACATGTTTTCCAACATTGATTTCTACAGTTTTATTTCGCGTGTAGGCTGTTTTTTCACTTTTCCATGTTAATAATTTTTAAAATTACTTCTATGTTAATATTTTAAAAATACTGCGTTGAACTATTTCTTGGAGCCACAGCTCCTGGTAACTTTTTAGCAAGCTCACTACAATATTTATTACTATTATATATATATATATATATGTGTGTGTGTGTGTGTGTGTAAGATAAAAAATATGTGAATCAAAATTATAATTTAAACTAACGGTAAAACATGAATTCTCACCCTCTATTCTAAAAATCACAATAACTTCTCTGGATTGCGTCATTTCTAGATCATTCTATGGCCTGCGCAGCTCTGATGACGTAATAATTGGGAATTGAAACGACCATTTTAAACCAAAACATTTCTCTTCGCGTGCTTCCATCTTTCATAACTACGCACTTCACCTCTCTACTGTGCTAAGATGTAATTCCGCTGGCTTGTTTTCTATCTCAACATTATCAAAGGTGTAAATCTTCTGTGGAAAGGCGCACGATTAGGGTGCCAAGTGATCTGTGGCCACATAATGTCAATTGGAAATAAAAATGGAATTAAAATCGCCTCGACTTCCAAGTTTTCTTTGCGAACTCAGCACATTAGCTTACGACGCAATCAGAATACTTTCTTTTCAATATAAGATAACTACGCATCAACAGTGCTCCGTCTTTTCCTTTGCTTTTATTATATCATATATATATATGTGTATTAGCTTTATATATATATATATACTTTTTCCCTTCATATATGCATGCTGTATTTATATGTTTTAAACCAATCTGTGAAATAATGTAATTGCCATTAGTATTCTTTTTTCATCATTCTTTACGTGTTACTTCCACATAATTGGGCTATGATCTCAGTATTTTTATATCTTCTTGAACATAACTATGTTTTCTATGCATATGCGCTATTGTATTTTTCGCTATGAGAAAAATTTTGAAGTCCTATCCTACGAAATAGAAGATATTTTCTAAGTTAGTGCTTAAAAACTAATTTTAGTAAAATTACCCTAAGTCCTCTAATTTTTTTAATTTCAATTTAATTTTTTCCCTCCTAAAAATTAGTGTTTTAATAGTTGACTTTTTTATATTCTTCATTTTTATTTTATTTTATTTTTAGTCCAAAGGGGCTTTGTCCCTGAAGAACTATTGATTTCGTTTTGCGACTTTGCGTTGAATCACTCTGAATGTCCGTTTCCCTTTTCAGACTATTGCCACCAAATACCCTGTATTATATTTGAAGAAATTAAATAATGAAGAATCTGCGTAAATGTATGTATGTTGCATTCTAATAAAACAACGGCATCTAGAGCCATCAAATTTTGAATGACGTAATCCTACTTCGAATATGGGCATCTGGAAGATCAAATTTGAAATTTGGAATTTGTTTTTTTATCGGTTTCATATATTGTAAAACTTTAACGAATTTTTTATTAACAAACTCAACGATTTAAAAGCGAGCAATGGCAGCACTCTACGGAAGGGGGAAAAAACCTTTTTATCTCTAGCGCGCGAAACTGTGTATGGGAAATTCTAAAGATATGCTCATTTTAAAATTATTTTGCGACATTGTTGTTGAACTGAATTTTATGGTTTAAGTGATTTAAGAGCATGATAATAAATAATAAAGGTAACACACAAAACGTTAAAAAAAGAAAGCCTCTTTAGACGTAATTTAAAATCTGAAACCTTTCAGAATTTTAAAATTTTTTATTATTTTTTTATTATATATATTACAAATCTATAAAAAAGGCCTCCAAACACTACACTATACACAAGTACCTTAATTGATCCTCTACAACTTCTATTCTATTAAATTTCAGTTCCCTGTCACTAATTGTTTCTGCGCTATAAGCATTTTAATTTGTTTTAATTAGATTTATTTTCACTTTATTTCTTATTTAGCCCTCCCTAACAGTTTCAGCGCCCACTAACCACATTTTTCAGACATAAGGTTTTCTTGTCTGTAGACAGCCAAAATATTGTTAACGCCCTCCTTTTTAATCACTTTTAACAGCCTTTAATACAAATTTATTTTTTTGATGCCTTCATATCAACCTATGGTTTCCTAACAAATTCCATTCAATTTAATTTAATTTCCCCTTTTTTCTAACACTCATCTCATCTCCCTCCAAACCCCTCGTCTTTTGCATCACCTTTTAATTCATTTTTATTTCTCTCATCTCTGTTCTCCTTATTAACCTAGAGCAATCTAGAAATCTCCATCTATCGCCTTATACTAATATCTTTCATGTAAATCCACTCTCAATCCCAAACAAACCCCGTCAGCTAACCCCCTTTTCAATTTCATTTTTTTCCCGATAGTCTCTCTTTTATAAACTCCCTTTCCCTCCTTACAACTTAACCTTTCTCCTGACAACACTCTCAACTCCCTCTGACTCCTTTTCTTTTCACCCTCATATTAACCTTTTTTTAACTCCTCCTGTTCTTCCCTTCTAATTAATGTAGTGCCTCCAAACAAACTTTCTTTTAGCAATACCTTCCCTATGAAGTAATTTCATTTCCTCCGACCCCCCTTAATCTTGGTCCTTTTTAGTTAATTTATAAGGTACTTCTCCTGCATTCTTGGCATGCCTTCGTGGTGTGGTGGTCTGCACGCTGGGCGCGTATTCCAGTGGTCCTGGTTCGATTCCCGCCAAAGACGTTGCTCATTTTTCAACTTGCCTGCCCTAAAAATACCTAATGTCTCTACAAATTAATTTTAAGACTTCGGAATAGTTCTCGAAGTACAGAAAAATCTTCTTAATTCTGCAGTTACTTGACACTGTTATTGTAATATCCAACCATTTTCATCTTGCACACTGTAGTTGTACGCACGGACTCACCTACTGATCAGCTAGTTTTATCTGATGAAAAATGAAAGATGCATGCACTGCAACATTTGAAAGTCGCCTAAACTTGGCAACGCTTATTTCGTCAAATTCAACCACCCACGAGGACAGATTACGTTTAATCATTAAAGAGTGCACAGGTATTGTAACGTCAAAGAAGGGGAATAGGTTTCTTCTACCAATGGAAGATCGTGAGTATATAGTTAAGGCTTAAGGCTCTAGCAGCTTTTCAGACCTTTTGCTTTGCAAGGCCCCGCATATAGAACACCACTACCATTAGTTGAAGCAGCTGTAAATACAGATTTTATACTTTATCCGGCGTCTGCAACAGCTACCATAAACAATTTGCCTCCAGAGCACACGCCCAAATTCTTTACGGATGTATTACGATGCCACACGAGATTTTATGTGCCCTTCCTGCATTCACAGGTTGCAAATTCCCTCAACTGCCATTAGATCTCCACCAATGCAGGTAGATATTAATAATTACATAATATGCAGACTCTGTAAACTGCAGTTCATCCACAGTCGAATTATGACTGCGTGCTACTGTAATTTTCTTCTTACATAGCATAACATGAAGCATAACGAAGAGTGCGAATAAATTCAATTTCTGAATTGAAAACCGGCCCTTTCAGTAGGTCTTTTTATTTAACTTCGAGTTTTCATTATATTTCCTTGCAACAAGCTTGCCTTGAAATGCTAAACATTTTTATATCTGAGAATGTCAATCTCTCATGTAACTGTAAGATTTCTTGATGGCTTGCTTAGTGGTATAACTGTTTTACTGACCAGCAGTGTATTTTAAAAAACAATAACCAGACCAGGAAAAGTGAGAACGGCTTTCCTTTTCGTAAGTGCATAGATTTCCCCTTGGCTCTGAATCTTTGAATACTTCTTTGTACGAATCAGAAGTGTAATTACTAAACTTCTGCCTTTTTATTCCCATTTTTACCACAGGAAATGCTGGATGCTTGTTTGTGAAATATCACTAATTTACATACTGGTATTTCTGCTGAGAATATCATAAGAGAAATAATGACTCTAGGAAGGAAATACAGATTTTCGTCCTAGGGCTCCTTTGAATCTTTTTTTTTTTTAATCAAATAAAGAAATAGTGCAATTATTTAGGGACTGTGTTTCATCTAATACTCCGTAAATTTTAATAAAAATAATTATACTTTGCAAAAGAACGGAACATTTCCTCAGATTTTAGAAATGCCCGGCAGATAGTGTTAAAACAGCATTTGTCTTCCAAAGGCCAGAAGTCCTGATAAACTAGGTTTAGAGTCAGACGGGAACCCAGGAAGCATACTAATTATACATTTTCTTACAGTATTAAAACAGTGCTTCTCGTCCAAAAGCCGGAAGTCTGATAACCCAGGTTTAGGGTCAGACGAGAAGACAGGAAGCATACTAATTATACATTTTCTTACAAAATATAAATTGAAACTGAATATTGCGATAAATATTTGAGTCAAATTTTCTGCCTGCAATATAAAAGCAACAAATATTTAATCATCAATTAACCGCTGTTGTGAGACCATGTCGAGCTGACTTCAGGTCTTAAAGTGAATTCATTTTCATGTTAAACTTCAATCACTAAATCAATATTTCCTTACTTTTATGTTTTGCTTCTCTCTATAGCCATGTAAGATAAAATATATGTAAATTAGCTTTATAATTTAATTTAGTAATAGACTTTTAATTCCTCTTCTTTAATTTGATTATTTCATCTTTATTCTAAAAAATTAATAACATTTCTGGACTGCTTCATTTCTAGACAAATTATGTTTCATGGCTTGCGTATTGATGATGACGTAGCTAATTGAGAACTGAAATTTTTCTACTTAAACCAAAACCTTCCTCTTTGATAAGCTGCTATATTGGATAAATGCGCACTATAGTCTTGAACTTCTGTGCTGCTTGGATGCTATTTCCTTCCCTCTCTTCCTATTAGAGCAATATTAAAAAATGTAAATGTTGTGAAAAATAAGCACGATTAGAGTGCCAGGTAAACTGTGGTTATGATGTGAATTTCAATAAAAATAGAATTTAATCTGCCTCGACTGCAAAGTTTCCTGTTTATTATAGATTAGCATTGTACGCATTCAATCAGCGGCCGAGAGATAAAGTCGCTGAACACTGGTAGTTCGGTCCGAGGTTCGAATCCCGCGAACGTCTGGCTGCATGGTGATTTTTCCCATATGTAACGTGTATACGAGCCACTTTCCCTTAGAAATCCTCCACGAAGGCGTTCATCCTTAGGCAGATAGCCCTCGAGGCTTTGCTATAATCACATACATGCTCTACGCAATCAAAACTCTTCCTCTGCAATATGGATATAAGTGCTAAGCTATCAAGTATCTATGTTATCGGTATTTCTGCGTTTCTGCATTTCAGTGTTCCCACTTCAGTACTTCTCTAAATTTGTTTTCATTACATGCATATGTTCGAATATGTATGTCAGTACTTAAACCAGACAAAAAGCAGCGTATAGAAGGCGTTATCTCGAACGATAACATATTTTTATATTGTAGACGATAACCAGTCTCGACACTACTATCAGAGTTAAAAGTTTCATTTTCGAAGGACGACGCGACTCATTCTAAACAAATCAAGAATTAATTTGATTCTAAAGGGAAGTGAACTCATATTTTGAAAAAAAACAAAACACTTCATTTTGCATAAACATTTAATTTCAAAACACAAATGGCTGCTGACGAGTACGACTCACCAGGAGCCGTTTTTTAATAACTTTTTTTGCATCGGAGAAATGATATGCAGATGATAAAAGCTTCAAAAACAACTTTTCTTTATTAAGTGCGAATTTATTAACGGCATCTAATCTACATGGGAGTAATCACTAAGCATATTTCATCTTAAATCGGAAGAAAAGAGAGAAAAAAACTTGAATATACAAACAAGGTTAATGACTGAAATTTTCAAGGCAAGTAAAAATAAATTCTAGGCGACTGATTATGTTTTAATGGTCATTGGCCAGACATTTCCTTCTCTTAATGTTGCTTTTTTTTAGTTGAAATAACTCTAGAAATTGAGCAAACTTTTACACTTCACACACATTTCTTTCATCTCTAGACGTTTTACTTCAAGGTCAAAAACGCCTCTTTTGGTATTGAAAATAGAAGCGAATGCATAAAGCTCAGAAGTCTGGAAGTTATTCTAAATGTAAAATGGTTCTTTCATAAACAATTTACAAAAGAGAATTACATAGCAGTATTTCCGAAGCATTTTAACAAGGCTAGGTTTGTATTACACGTTGCTTAACTTAACGTGCGATTAAATAACGTTGTTAAATAAAGCCGAGTCAAATGGTCAAACAGTAGTATTAAAGCAGTTAATGTTAATTATTATTGATATATTGTTAAAAAATTAGACATGGGAACTCAGCTAATATCCAAGATTCGACTGGTCAAAATTTAATATGCAGGTGAGGAATTTTCAAGTCTCGAAACTAGTAAAAGATTCTACATGTTTTGGAGGATAGAATTTGAAGTATGACATGCATATAACTTACAAGTATAAAAGCATGTATAGCATTTTAAGAAAGGTACCTTACCTCCTTTTTCTGACAAATAAGATGTAATAATAGAAATGAATTAAAACTAGAATGTTCGTCTAAAAATTCAACAACAGAATAGAATCCTCTGTCAGTATAGAAACTTATGTTAGAAAATGCGAAAAGAAAAAAATGCGTCAGGCGTGGAAGTGTTCAACTGATCAATGTTTATTAAAGTTTAACACTATTATTAACCGAATCATTATCTACAGTGAAATCTCTGATTAATTTCATGAGTTGATTGTTTTGTTAACTTTACTGCTCATTCCTACGCAAAGTTTGATTTAAGATGTAAAATAAAACAATAAAATAATTGATTCACGTTCATTTAGTCTTTATTTCTTATTTCATATCATTTAATTCTGCCGCCAATTGTATTCGCAACTTATCCTCGCCTTTTTCATTTTTCCGTTCTTATTCCCATGCAATTCATATTGAAATGAATTTCACACTTTCGCTTATTCGATTCGTTGGATAATCGAGAGTTTACTAAATCAGCAGAAGAATTAATGATGATTGTTTGCAATTAAAATGTGTATGCATTAACTCAACAAAATCTTTAAAATGCTACATTTTTATAATGCGCTATAGGTCCTTCCATAACGCGTCCGGACATACTTCACTACTCACAAATGGAATAATCCGTAGCTTCAATGGTTAGAGAAGAAGCTGGGTTGTTGGGTTACTGCAAAGCACACCAGAGCTATCTGCCTGCTGGAAGGGATGCCTTCGTGAAGGATTTTCTAGGGATAAATGACTCATATTTCATGTTACGCATGGGGGAAACCACATAAAGCAGCCATATATTGGCAGCCCGTTTGCCGCATTTCGAACCCAGGAAAAGAAATTCAATAGTCTTTAACAGCTCGGCTACTGCTGAGGCATAGTCAAAACTGAAACAGTGAAATACATACTATACTTCAATTTCCATGCTATGCTTTAATTTCAATTCGGTGGATTAGAAAACAAGCAGGTAAACTTAGTGTATTGTACACTCGTGTGCAAAATTAAGAAAATTTCCAAATTATGTCGGATTTCTGAAAACCTAGAGGACAGATTTTAATTAAATTTGGTATGAATATGCATTTATAACAGAAAAAGAGATTTAACATTCAAGAGTCATTTTATGTACGCATAATTATCAGCAGTGTTCTTAGTGCAGGGATACCCAAAATCCACATTATGATATCGAACTGAAAATAAGTCTAATATGGGATAATGTCCCCTCTCGCAGCCAGAAATGGCTCACAGCGTGACGGCGTGCGGTTGCGGAGTCCCTGGGCAATCGATCCCACTCCTGCACCAAGGTAGTTTTCAACTCCAGGATGGTTCTCGGCGACATGAAATTGCCCCCTAAGAGCGTTCCAGATATACTCTATAGGGCAAGGTCAGAAGATATCGCTGGCCAGTCCACTTTTCTCACTTTCCAAGTAACCCTCGACCAGCTGAGCACTATGCGGACTAGCGTTGTTGACTGTTAACAGGAACTTGGGACAAGCTGCGTCCCTAAAAAGTCGAACATAGGGCTGTACAATCTCCTCCTTATACCTTATAGCAGTCAGGGAACCTTTGTAAGATACCTTTGTCAGATGGGTTGTGAGGCCATCCAACGTTAGATACAAGTACGCCGAGAATCAGTCTCCAGGCTGAAGCTCGACTCACCTGTAAAAAGCACGGTGCTCCACTGAAGTCTAGTCCAAGGCACATGTAATCTGCACCATACTAAAAGTTCTCTCTTGTGAGCGGGACGCATACAGCGGGACTTTTGGCATACAGCCGTATCTCATGAAGCTTTCGTGCAACTATAGACAGTGAAACTCGGGTTTTAGTGGCAGCATACAGCCCACGTGTGAGCTGTGAAGCTGTAACAGTCCTGTGTCGCCCCGCTGAAAGTGCCAAATAATGATCCTCATTCGTCGTTGTGGATCTTAATCGACTTGATCAGGTTTTCTCTATATGAATAAAGTGTCCTGAGTCTATTTCCATAAATTGAAGACCACACTGAGCGTTATACTTAAATCTGTAGCCACCGGCCATTGTTCCACCTCCAATCAACCGACAATTTTCCGTCTCATTTCGTCATCCATACATTCGAGGCTACTCATTTGGCCTGATTTCTAAGAAAAATTTTCCAACTCTTGCGAGAAACACGGCGATTGTCGTGAAAGAGTACGAACACACAAATCGCCAAAAACGCCTCATGCGCTTATATCCCCTTCACAATCCACAGCTCCTCAGACACACGTGTATACTTACGTATTTGACGCTGAATATTTGCATAATTCTTCGGTAGCATAATTATTACTTTTTCTTCAATACTTTTCGTAAAATTAGACATAATTTCTAATAATTATTCATTTAATTATGCATACGAGTTTATTTTCATTTACTGACCGCATGCATAGTCGTTTTAATGAGTCACGAGTCAGAAAAACATAATGAATATTCCACATTTAAAATTCTTTAGTCCCTCACCTTTTTTAATAATAATTTCTTCCCTTGAAATTAAAAGATTATCGTAACTAATTTACTGTCTGGATAACTTAAATCTGAAATCAGGCAAAAATTAACATTAATTTAGCATCAATTGTGAATAAAACAATATTGATTTCGAGGGTGTTCAGACATAGGTTTATTTTCTGTAGTAGCAAATTTTTTGTGCAAAGTTGGGCGACGAGGCAACCATTTTATATAGAAAGCATTGGGGAAAACATTACGAAAACGAACATAATGCCTTCTATAGAGGAATTTTCCTCAATAGAAGGCGCTAAGCTTTGCTGGTAAATCCCAGAATTTATCATAGTGAAATGGTACATTTCTGAAATATGCTTGGAAACACTTCCACTTCTTTTTCTGCCATAAATGTGAGGATTTACTATTAATAGCAGCTTGTGAAAGTCCGTTTAATTTGTCTGTGATTGTGTTTTCAAAGGAGCATTCCCTTAAATTTGCGTGAGTGCGTATGTATATGTGCTTTAATTTCTAATTATTCTTTGATCATGTAAATTTAAAATATGCCAGTAATAATTTACCTTCCAAAATTTTATAAAATTCAGTTTCATTTAAAAACTGTATAAATTGAATAGGAAGTTGAAAGAGCATTTTGCTATGTGATACTTTTCGTTTTTAATTAATACATTACATTGTAATAGCAAATTGTGAATAATTTACCTTTGAAATTTGAAATTTACTCTCCAGATAAAAGCTCGATATGATTCTTTTTATTACTTTCGAAATTTAACTGGTCCATAAAAAAGATGCTTATCAAATAAAAGTTATTTATCACATTCTTCTTTAACATTATCAAATCATAATTAAACTCGCTAAGGTTGACTAATAAGGTTGGCAGTTGTGTCTTTCGGAATAAAAGTAAATTGAGTAATCTTCACAACCACATCTTCATGGTATTATACTTCCTTTCAAAAGTCGCACACTTTGAGTTTAAGAACGCTTAGTACTGCCTCGAGTACATTTACTTATCCTTTTCCCAATTTTTTCCTTTAGGAAATGACTCTACATATACCACAAACTGCTTTCTCGAACTCATTCTTGAGCTTTTATTTTACCAAACTTAGAATCAAATTTACAAAAGTGTTTCTTTTAGTATTATTTCAATATCTCATATTTCATTTTAATTAAATTTTTCCCAAGGGGAAAACTTTAGGAAGGAAATGCTGTCAGAGTTTTATTTATCTGTTGAGCATTCAGTTTTAGATCATAAATGTAAAAACAACTTTTCTTCGATCAGCATTTCCTATACTTTTTATTGTTTAAGTTGTAAAACAGTTGAGAAAATAATCTATATCTAAATAAGTGTGTATGTACCTTTCGAGTTTTGGAAAGGAAGTAATGAAAGGAGTGCATGCGGTAAATTAGGTGTAGTAGAACCAGTGGTCTATAGATTATGAACATCTTTTGTTAACCCACCCCCTCCAAAAAATTAATTTGAAAAGGCTCACTTTAGAAAACTTACTTCTTTCAAAATCTCAGATTTCATTTTGATTGAATTTTATAAGTAAATGAGACTAAACAGTCAGTAGGTCTCCTAAAATGCAAATGTAGGGAAACTCACGCTTGTTTTTCATTTGTAATAAACCTCATTTCTATCTGTTTGAAATGCTTTTTATTCTACTGAGGAACAATATTTAAAAAGTAAAGAATTTGCGTTACATCTACAAGGCAAATACTATTTTGCTTTGTAGATGTATCCACGAGCAAAAGGTTCCACGAGCAGAAAAATAGAATAGTTGAAACAGAACAGTATGGAAAGGAGTGAAGAAATATCTGTATTCAAAAATAAAGAAAAATAAAATAAAATCCATGCAAGAAAAGACCTTAAAATGAAAATCAGCTAAAAATGGCGGATTTTAAATGTTATCCACTTAAAACAAAGCCTGCTGAATAATAAGACCTGAGTTTATAAAACCGCTGTTTTGTTTTTTTCTTAAATTTATAATGTTTACTGAGAGGGTTTTCAACGGGGTCGAGGAAATTTTAAATGGGTTTAATGATGACCTAGGGGTCGATTGGGAATCGATAGTTGAATATGCACCAGCAATAGATCGGAATAATCGATTACATTAAAAAACCTGCAACATATTTGATCTTAATATTATAATGCAAGAAGTGATAATTGCATTGAAGAAGGCTATTCAATTATTGTTTAAAATACATGAGAGCTAAGTTTTAGAAGTTAAAACTCATCCGAGAGAAATATTCCCTAATAAAAGTTGTTCTTGAACCACAATTGATTTTACCATCTTCTTACTTAGTAGAAGCAGACTTTAGTCAAATCAGTAATTTAAACGGAAAACAAGAAAGAGGCTAAAGTAATTTAAAAATTAAATTAAGCAATTTTATGCCAGAGGTTAAAAACTTTGTATATCAAGTGTAGCCTTCACATTCATTAAAATCAAACATTTGTGCAGTTAGGAATCTTGGAATTTGTTTCTGAAGACTTGTTAATTTGTCAAATTAAAAATAATATTGCCAAAAATAATAAAGCATAAGTCTAATAAACTATTTTTTATTTTGTAGAATATAGAGAAAAACGTAAGGGGGTCGAAAAAGAAAGTCGTTCTTTTAAAAGGGGTAGTTTAAATCCCTATTCTAGTATCTTATAAGAAAATATGCAATGAACGAATTCCTAGAATTTTTACAATAGGTATGCCAGCTTAAATTTTGATATTAGGAAAGATTAGACATTAAATTTGTGTAAAATTTAAATAACCGCTGTTAATGCATTTCGAAAACATTTGAGGCACAAATTTCTTCATCAAGAATAAATATTTCTTATGTAGACCTGTTAGGTTTTAGAAAAGTCATGCGTTAAGTTTTCTTGAAATGTACAGAGAATTTCGCTGAAATTAAAGCAAACCGAAATTTGATCTTGACTACTTTGAAAAAAGAGCAGCCTATTCTTTCAATTTCCCAAAAATATTGGCAATATTAATTTAAAATCTTTGCTCCTTATTTTGTTTAGTTCCTAAATGTGAATTAAAATTACATGCAAAAAATTATGGTTCCTATAAGAACATACGTATTTGTCAAGTTTTATTTTTATTCTAATAAGTAGATTCCTTTTAAACTGTTTTTATTTTTCATTTATGATCGCTTGAAAGACATTTTATGCACTTAAATTATACACTTTTTTTTTTTTCAGAAAATATTTCCTGTGGTAAAAACGACATGTTTCCATGCATACGGTTTGACTTCCTCTTGAGTGGAAATGTTGATCTGGAAACATTTACATCTGCAGAAATCTGGCTTTTCAAAACAGACATAGATAAATCAATCAGAGTTTATGAAGCTGTTACAGAAGTTTCTGTAAAAGATTTAAACACAAATTTCTCTCTTCTAAATAAGGATAAAAGCAGAAGTGAAGATCATTGGATTAAATTCAAGATACCAGTTTCCAGCTTTAGGGACAACTTTGGTAAAAATCGCATCCTCTCCATTCAAGTCACTTATGGTGAAAATGTCACCAGTAAAGAAAGCCCAGTGTTACAGACTGGAAGTGAAAAACCTTTTGTAATCATACGCGGCTATAACAAAGAAGTATCCTACAGAAATAGACGAAGTACTAGCAGCTGCGTAGATGGTAGCACTTGCTGTCGGGAGAACTTTTACTTAAACTTTGCTGAAATTGGTTGGGATAATTGGATCCTTCACCCTGAGGGATATGATGCGAATTTTTGTAGAGGTAGATGCTTTAACGATTTAAGTAATACACGATTTTATCATAGTGCAGTTCTGCTGAGCTATATAAGAGATAACAAAGATATAGCTGAAGAAATAGGCCTTAATATGTGTTGTACGCCATCTGCTATGTCTCCTATTTCAATAATCTATCAAAACGAAGAAGGAATATTTTATCACAAAAGCATTGAGAATATGAAAGTTGAATCTTGTGATTGTGCATGAGGATTAAATTCTCTGTTAAGCATAATATGATAGTTATTTTTCCAGATATTTGATTTAGATAAAATTATTTATTTTTAATATAATAGCTTTGGATTATTAAATATTTTTGCATTAATTTAAGTAGTTGCTTATTCAATACATATTACTTAATAATTATTTTTTCCATATATAGCATTAATTTCTTTCAGATTTAACTTGCGACAGTTACAAGGAAGGTATGATACCACAGATTTCTGGGAAAATATATGCAGAGGCAATTTTTAAAATAGCTTTTTAATAAAATATCGTAATACATATAAATATAAAAATATTTCCTTAAAATTTCATACAATTTTTATGTTTCTCGTGTTTTTATGTTTCTTTCGTTATAATTTGCATTCTTTAGAAAAGATAGTGAAAGAAGTGATAAAAAAACAACCAATCAACACATAGTATTCCGCAGTTATAATTTCTCAGCCACTGACGGATCGTAAGAAATCTAAGATAACTATTTCATCTTTATAAAATATTATATTTAAATAATTTTTTTAATTAGAAAAAAATTAGCATTTGCATTAGTGAAAAGAAATTTTAAGGGCAATAATATGCTGTTGTGAATAATATTGTAAAATTCAGATAGTTAAAATTCACAGTAAGTAATTTAATAGACACATTCATATAATTTTAAAACCGTTTCTCTTCTCTCGATTGTACAATCACTATAGAATCAGTCTTATCACTCAAAGCTAAGAGATTATCTGCTAGGCCAACGAGATAAGACTTGATCATCTTCTGTCATATATACAGGGAATTATTTCTGAGATGACCACCCACATCTCAAGACAACTTCGTTTTTCTTTGCAGATGATCGCTTTAGAAAAGCCGACTATCATTTTAGATGGTAATCAGTTTACATACCAGATTTAACCTGTTCAGAGCTGTTCGTGTCTGCTATGGAAAACCCGTTATTCTATGTATTCATTAATGAGTAAACTTACGTTTTTTGCTGGACAAGAATTAATGCAGCCAAAAAAGAAGCTCTCAAGAAGCAATTTGTTTTGTAGTTATTTTTTTACAGTATTTAAAGGAATAATGTTATAAGATGTAGAAAAGAGAATAAAATTCCCAGAATCATTACTTTATAAATTTCATTTTACTAATATCAAAAACGCTCACTCTTCGTAAAATGAAATTTGTTTCTTGATTTTCTTCTATAGTTAATAATTTCCTTTCTTAAGCAATTTGAACTTCATAAATATATCAAACATCTTAATGGTTCCTAAATTACGACGAAAAAAATTTTTTTCAATAAAGAAATTTTAACACATGTGTTGGAAAAAATTATTTTATCTCCAAAAGTGTAAATTCCTGCTTAAATAAAATATGTTTTCATGATTCGTGTAGAGGAAATAAGACTCCTTTCTTAAAGGAATGCAAAAGCTTCATTTTCACATGACGGTAAATTGAAATTTATCATCGTTTAGAATCCGAAAATAAATAAATTTTAAGAGCGAAAAGAAAGACTTTAAATCTATGATTACTTAGTTTTAATTATGGTTTTGGACTTGTTATATCGATTGGCGATAAATGGCCCCAAACTTAGCGATTACTACCTGATGGTCAGTAAAACCGAGAGCTTGAGATTTTTTTCATTAACTCCTTAACTAGCGGTAAAGTTCGATTTGGGTTCGAATTCCGGCGAACGGGCTGGCTGCATGGGCATTTTCGTGATTTTCTCTGTGTATAATGCAGATACGAACCAGATTTTCTTCGAAAGTCCTCTAAGAAGTTATCCTTGCTCATTGATCCATAGCCCTCGAGCTGCTCTGCCTTAATAGATTAGCCTTAACTTTCAGCAGAATTGCATTTACTTCTTTAAAAGCAGAGGCATTAGCATGCATTTCAAAAAACATTTTACCCTAATCATCCTCAACCTAAAGGATTACGTCATTTTTTAAATTCATATCCATATCAATACCTAGCTGCTGACTTAGCTCTATCACTTCAAGACCTGTTTAAAATAAAATAATACTTTCGTTTTTACTTTCACTTCTAGGCGACCTGCAGTTAATTACACTTTTGGAAATTCCATGCAATTTTCTTAGATATTCAATAATGGATTAGCCACCTTACTCACTAAACTTGAAATCTACTGAACATATGTGGAATGTCTGAGGCCACCGCATTGGAGCGTGGAAGAATCTGGAGTATACTTTCAGAAGAGTGACTGGTAAATCAGCACTCAGCTGAATTCTATAAAATCAATGTGTCAGGTGTTCATTTGTGTTAGAAGTGACTACACATCATATTAAAATATTATTTGCTGCAAAACAGGGAAGATCAATTTTTATGCAGCAAACATTGTAATTTATGCTAAATTATAATCTTGTACAAATTATTTCAGTGATTTTCAGAATGAAGCAGTTAAGTTTTATTTGTGTCAATATCTTTTAATTTTGACGACCAGTGTAAATATAAGACTATGAATTTGTAGCGTGTGGGAATTTCTTTTCCGTGGCACAGATCGTAGTTTTAATTCGCTTAGGTTGTAGATTAATTTAGGAAGTACGAAGAGTACTGATTCACTAGGCATACAGTTTTACACACAAAACATATAATTATGTCACTGATTCTTTTTATTTATTTTTGCAGTTCATATTTTTATAATGAAAATGGGAAAATTAAAAGTAGAAAACAAATCCAACTTTAAAGTTGTATATATTTTTTGAGATTTCGTGATAAGATTTAACGAAATTAAATAATGAATAAACAACATTAAATAAAAATTAAACAAATGTGGATCAATTATTTTATATTTCAACATAACTCAAATTTTGCTGAACAATGAGCATTAAAGTTAGCAAAAAAAAATCAACTCATGGCAAACCTATGACATGACTCGTGATTTGGAAATTAACAAAAAACGCTTCACTGTACACAATCTTTAGGGTAAAAACATTGTTAAATGTGGTTAAAAACTGACAATAATGTCTAAACGTAATAATAAGTTACGCCAAATTTAATGCTAGAGAATGCACTTCTACCTGATGCGATAAATGCACAGCATGCAGTTAGCGAAAATATTGGCCACTCCTTCATGTTATGGGAGGACAGGAGAGAAGAGGTTTTTCCCTTTGTGAAATAAAGTAAGTGCGTCCATGCCACAGACATTTCCATCTCTTCGCCTTTTCTAATTTAAGATTTTTCTTTGCATCTCAGTTTGCATTCAAAACGCTTAAGGGTAGCTGTTCTTGATTCATGTGATTTTAACTTACGCGAAGAGATTAATTCAAGCTATTGAAGTACTGCTTTGGTTTAAGACTTCATCGTTCAAACTGCGTAATATTTCTGCTGTTTATTTCATTCATGCTGTCAAAGCTTATATCGTTTCATAAGTCAAGACAGAAATGTTTATTTATTTAATTCAAAAGATCAGTTGAATGCATACAGTAAAAAAGGGTGTTTCCTGGGTATGCAAATTTAATTAAAGTCTGTAATCACCGACTTAGGAAAGAATTTCCTGTGATGCCTTTTTAGTACTGCTGTGAGTTCAATGTTTTGTTACATTTGCATTTTCTTTAGAAACCAAATACATTACGTTAAACTGTAGTTTCTCGTAATTTTTTAAAATATATGTAAACTTTTATGCCTGAGTTTTAAATTTGAGTTCCTATTTACAAAAATTATAATAACGGTAATAAAAGTTTTTACAATGTTAAAAATTTGAGTAAGCGTAATTTGAAAAACTTAAAAACACTAAGAGAAAAGGAAAATTTTAGATTATGATTTGAGCTATTATTTCATTTAAATGTACCCCAAGACCTTTAGTTAAAGCTTATATTTTTTCCTCTAATGCATTCTTTAACAGCTCCATTTTTTTCTGTAGGTGTTAATGATATTTTAATAGCTATTCCAACTTAATCTACTTTCGTCCTCTTAGTTTGGCGAATGAGCTGTATATTATTTTTGTTAACTTAAGGCACTTGAATTCCTTTCAAGTCAAGAAATGCTTTAGATCAGTTGACTCTTAAGACTTAAAACAAAATCATATTTTAAAACACAGTCACTTGCAACTTGATGAAGATGATGATAGCATTATCAAAGAATATTTTTTTGTTTGTTTACCGGTTGTAATTAAAAAGGAAGTTATACTCAGAAAATTCGTGGGCTTGTAAAGAGTTTAGGCATTCTCTTCGTGAGTTGTTCCAGTGTATATCTGTTTAATAAACCCTTATTCTCGAGCTCGAGTAGTGAGAAGGGCATGGTTGACATCTCTATTGACACCTAGCTTCAAAGTTCTTCTTTTCAACAAGCAATACACTTAAATCTCCAGAACTATGGGAATACTCATCAGAAATCTTTCATCCCTGAAATGTAAAGGTAAAATAAATATTAATCGAATTTTTAAGACAAAATGCGAAATGAGCAACGCAAGCTAAAATGGAAGGATATTAATTATATCATTCTGGTTCCAGGAAAATGCAGTTTTCTTACGAGAGAAACGATGAATTACCAGATCATATCAAAACTTTCGGATATATCACATAAACTGTTGTAAAGAATACTGATAATAATATCTCTAAAAAATCTGTTAACAGAAAGAAATCTGTAATTCCGCACATTTCAATCAACTCAGTATTATCCAACGTTGTAAATATCATGATATAACATTCTGATGAACTTAAGCGTTTCTATGTTTTAATTTTCATTACATGCAGTTAAATGATTAACTTTAATTTACTAATTTCATTATCCTGTTTCTAATGGCAATATCCAGTTCTTTCTGTGCAATAAAACATTTTACTTCGGGAGAAGCGGAAAAAATATTAGGATCATAAATTTTAAAATTCCTTATTTGCCTTACAGGCATACAACATACATAAAGAAACGGGTATCCGTAAATTCAATTTATTAATTAGTCTGCAAATTGTAAATTATCTTACAAACAAAACGCATAAATCTTATATTCGAAGTTGTTAGAAAAATTAACAGTTAGAAATAGCATTTGTTTACACATGCCCTTTTTTATGTCTCTACAACAGACGGAAATTTTAAGCATAATTTATACTCCAAATGATAAGGCTTTAATAATGCATTTTAAAGTAAACTCTTTTACATTTCATGGATACATCGATCTGAATTAATAGATCTGTGAAACATATCATACTGAAAAATTAATCTGTACAAGAAAGAAACGCAGATTTCTGGCACTCTTTAACTGTTAATAAGTGTGATTCAGAAACGAAGCATACGTGTGAAAATCAAAATACCCTTGCAAAATGTACAATTTTTTTCGATTGCAAAATAAATTTACAGACTGAAAATTATTTTTTAATTCATTATCAAAAATTTTACTAAAAAAAGTATTTTCTGTATCAGTTATTTTTAAATATTTTGTATCTTTCTTCATTTATTTTAAGTAAACAAATAACTTGTAATAGTAATGCGCAGAGAGTTTCAAATGTCATTAAATATTCAAAAAATTTGGTGCGGCAGTGAATTTATAATGTAGACTGACGCAACTGACACAAACATGCTTAAAATTAGTGTTTTTTAAGAATCATTTATGTAAACTTTTAATTTTAGTTCTGTCTATCAGATGGCTTTTATCGAATTAATACAAAAATTAGATTATAGTAAGTATTAAATGGGGCAGTTACTATGGTTAAGCAATGATTGAATGAAAATGAACTGTGACATTTACAGACTCCAGAAACAGTATTTCAGCAGGGATCATTGAGAAGCGATCAAAATTCACGGGAATTTTAGTCTTAGCATTTGGATGATGTTTATGATGAAAGTATAGGCTTATTAACTGAATCTTTCCAAAAGCTAATAGTGAGAATTATTTTTACAGGAGAAGAAAACCGAATGGATGAGGAAATGTTTTGCGTTGCGTTCTGAATGCTGTAAAATACAGCACATCTTTTTCTTCTACGCTAGGCCCACCAGCGATCGAGCAGTAAAGCCGCTGAACACTGGTAGTTCGGTCCGAGATTCGAATCCCGCGAACGGGATGGCTGTATGGGTGTTCTCGTGGTTGTGTAACGTGTATACAAGCCAGTTTCCCTTAGAAAGTCCTCCACGAAGGCATCCCTCTCCTTAGGCAGATAGCCCTCGAGGCTTTGCCGTAATTAAATAACCTAACCTTCTACGCTAGAAATAACACATAACCGGCAGTGAAACACACAGTATAAAAATTTAATGTAGGAATTAAAAAAGTAATCTAAGATCGACGCAGAATTTAAATAAAACTCAAACAACATGAAGCCGTAGCTTTACTCAAAATCTACGGTTATAAACTTATTCAATCTAAGTTTTTTTGGGGAGGTTCTTTTTTAGAATAGGAATGGTGTTGCTTTCATAATACTTCAATGCAGTACTTATCTCTAGGAAGATATAGCTGTAGGTTTTGGATTCCGAGGTATAACGCCTTCTAGTGGATAAAATTATAACTAAAAGTGACATTAATAGAAATTTTTTTTTTTTTTGACAAAAAGGTTCGTCGCTACTTCGTGCATCTGAGCTTAACTACATTGCTAAGTGTAAATTTTAAAGTGTTATCAGGTTCAATGTTTCTTCTTACCTTCTTCGGAAACATACAATGACCTGACTAGAACAGAGAGCTTACTAAAGCTATGTTCACTAATTGTAGTAAGTAGACAGGATACAGACGAAGGGTATACAAAACCCTTTATTTTTTTTCTTTATATACAATGACTTCCGTACTTCGGAATACAATGACCCTCCACTCGGGGTCTAACTTAAAAGATATCAAAATAAAACTAAACTCTAATTTAACTTTAGAATAAGATTGGCCTTATAATAACAGAAAGCGTATGTAGCACAGAGACTGTGAACACTACAATACGTTTAATTTATCAAGAGGATTAAAACCTCTGGCCTGGAAGGCAAAGTAGCAACTGCGTAACTTCTAAGGTAAGCGGCCTGCTTCGAACTCACGGCTTCCTCTCTTCTGCTTGGCAAAAAGGCCACACTTAAATACTTGGCGTTCGCCAGACAACTTTGCATAAACTCCTTCACGCTTATAATTCTGGCCGGAAGTAGAAAATAAGAAGTGATAGTAAAGATTTAAAATAAAATAAACGTTAGTAAAACTTAAGATCCTTACATACTTCCCGCCAGAGTTAATTAGTTTGAAACTGAGGTCTAAAACGACCTTGTTGAAAACTTTTAGCTCTAGAAACTAACGCGAGGCCAAACTTTTACAAACATAACTTAGCTAGAAACTAGAAAATTTTAAAAGAAAGAAATTTGTTACAATAGCAGCTCCCGGAATATACAACAATCTTTTTTCTTTTTCATCTGTACTGCATCAAAACAGGAGCTTTATTCAATTCTGGTTCCTTCCAGAGATCTGGAAGGAAAACTAGTTTAATGAAATGTTACAGAATGACATTGCAAATAACATATAGAATATACTTTTCTTAACATTCTTATTTCATTCATGACTATTTTAATTATCTCTCCCCGTGCTCTCTGACATGTGTTGTAAAAACACCAAACACGAATGTGTTTCTGTCTATGTGTTGAACACTTCCTCCTACAATCAAAACACTAACGTGTTAAAATTCAACATACGAGACCTCTTAACACACCCTAATTTCAACTCTAGACCCTGAGGTACTATTCTGAAAGTGGCTAACTCTAAAGTGTAGCGTCAGAGAGCCTAACTACATCATTCAACCTTTAACACATATTCACCATGATTTAATCTTTACAGTCACACGAATAACAAATTTTTTTAACATTACTTTCACTTTTACCATATCACGGTATTTCTAAACATTCAAAATAACAGTTCACATGTATACAAGAACATATCAAGATGCCGTTAATTTTACACATTTGAAAACATACATTAGTAGTACATTGTTAACTTCTATTCTTTTCAAAGCAAGTGCCAATTCTTTCTACATTGAAATAATACTACATTTCAAAAAGTCTTTCAGACTAAAACTTCTTTCTTGTTAGAATGTTTTAAATAAAATTTATACAATAACTTTTTACAATATTTAAGTCTTTAGACAACGCTATTATACATCAACTTTAGTTTTACGCGCGAGTAATTGAAAAACATAATAAGAAAATCGGTCACAACTCATTTCTCGCCCTTTTGGCGATAAAGGTAGACCTCGCATGAGGTAAAACTTCTTCAAATCTGCCACTTGCAGTAAGAATGAAAGATTAACTTAAGTTTGTAAAGTAACACAAAATTTTACTTATCTTTGTAATATTCAGACATCCTTTTCTGGGCCCAGTCTTTAAAGGTGCTGCAAACCGTAGCTTGGTTGATCCTCCTTCTTGTACGGGCTCGCCCTTCAGTGCTTTCCTCTGGAAGCTTCCGTTTTTCACCACTACGGCCACCCTTGAACATCTTCCTTTTGTGCTCTGCTTGTGGTCTTGGCCGTTTGAAGGCAGCTGGTCTTGGTGGAACCGGGAAACTTCTGTCGTGATCCTGCTTGGACCTCGTTGTTGGCCGTTCAAATTTTTCTTGTACTTTTTCCTCCGCCGCTGATGGCCCTTCCGCAGTTCGGCGACTTTTGCTACGGAGAGTTCTGTCGGATGAGTCAATCTTCCGTTTCACAGCCGGGTTATAGTTGCCGTCCTTTCTCCCGGTCTTTTCCACATACGTCGTCCTTCTCCCTTCTTCATTCTGGGGGTGTTCGTGAACTCTGTTTTTTGGACGGTGGAACGGCTTCTTTTTCTTTGTACCTTCAATTTTTCCGCGGGGCAATTTTCTTTTCACTTGCTTCTGTCTCTCATTGGCTTGCCCTTGTACTTGTCGTTTTCCCACCTCTGGAACTTGTACCTGCGGTGTCTGCCGTACCGGATCCTGCAAAAGATCTGAAAAGATTTGCATTTTATTACGGTCATAGAATGGTTTTATCTGGTCAATGTTTGCGGAACAGGTTTCACCATTTCTTGCCTTTAATACTACAACAGCGTGAGTTATTTTTTCTATAACATATGGTCCTTCAAAGCGTGGGAAAAATTTGGCAGTTTTATCTTCTGGTGCTGAAGAAAGTGAATGCTTAATTTTTAGTACTTCATCCCCTACTTTATAAGTTACTCCCCGTCGTTTCAAGTCATAATACAATTTTTGTTTTCTTTGTGCTACTTCTGTATTCTTTTTTGCTTCTTTTATTAGTTTTTCTATATCACCCATTTTAAATTCTGGGGCTCTTTGTTGCACATAAAATAGTTTATCTAACGGTGTTATAATCTTTCTGCCTAGAAATAACTCAGCAGGAGTTTTTCCCGTTGTATCATGTTTTGCGGTCCTAAGGGCGAAAGCAAATTCATTGACATAGTTATCCCAGCTTTTATGAAAATTTTTAACATAACTACGGATAATTTTCACTATATTTCTGTTGACCCGTTCCGCTATATTTGATTGCGGCCGATACGGGACCATTTTTAAATGACGTATGCCCAGTTTCTGGCACATGTCTTCAAATATATTACTAACAAATTGAGGACCATTATCCGATATAACTTTTAGGGGCTCCCGTATTTTAAAATATATTTATTTAAAATAGAATCAGTAACTAATTTCGCGGAGGCTCGTTTTAAGGGAACAATTTCGGTCCATTTACTAAAATGATCAACTATAACAAGGAGATAGCGACTTTTGTTTAACTGACTTTTTGGGAAAGGGCCCAATAAATCGATACCGATTATTTCATTTGGAAATTCGGATTTAATACTATTTAGAAACCCGGCCGGGCGGAAATTAATATAATTAACGGCTTGACATGTTGGGCAGGACTGGACATACGCCCTTGTTAACTTTTGCAGTTCAGGAAAGTAGACTGCCTCGCGTACGCGTTGAGTAGTTTTTCGAATACCAGCATGAGAAGCTAAAGGGCTGTCATGGAGCTCTTGCAGGATATTTAATCTAAGACTAGCTGGGATAACAGGTCGAAATTCGTTGTTGGAATTCGTAGTTTTTGTATAAAATAATAGACCATCTATTAGTTCGTAATGGGCCGCCCTATTTCTTATCGCCACAATATCTTGGTGGCTAAAATTTTCAGGATCCTTCAAATACTCATAAATACTTCCAAACTCAGGATCCTTACCCAGTTCGGTTATTACAGTTTCTCGGGAATTTATTGTACACGCTGTCAGCATTGCAACTTTTACGGTATTACCCTGTTCGTCTAATTTAATTCGTGACAGGGCATCTGCTACGATATTTTCCTTTCCGGGGGTATGCTTGATTACCAGATTATATTCTTGCAGCTTGAGTGCCCATCTTATTAACCTTGGGGATAAATTTTTTCCAGAGTACAATCTAGTTACCGCCGCATGATCAGAATATACTGTTATCGGCGCCTTTCCAAAATAGACTCGGAACTTTTGCACTGCTAACAGAACTGCAAGTGCCTCTCTCTCGGTCGCGGAATAGTTTCTTTGTGTTTGATTTAAAGTTCGGCTAAAAAATGCTACTGGCTGCTGATTTTGCGAAAGTACCGCTCCTACCGCATAATCCGAAGCATCCGCTGAAATTTCTAAATTTTCATCCTTTTCAGGAAATTTCAACACAGGGGCTTGCGTTAATGCTTGTTTTAATTTTTCGAAAGCACTATTGGCTTCGGCCGTCCACGAGAATCTTGCCTTTTTCCTTTTTAATTTTAACAATGGCTCAGCGATAGCCGCAAAATGTTTTATAAAGGACCTATAATATGAACAAAGTCCTAGAAAAGAAGAGAGCTTCTTTGCCGTGTTTGGAGTCGGATACTTTTGTACAGCGATTATTTTTGATTCATCTGTCTCGATCCCTTTTTGCGATATTTTGTAACCTAAATATTTTAATTCAGGGGCTGCAAATTTGCATTTTTCAACATTAACTTTTAGACCGGCCTCATTTAATAAAGAAAACACCTGTCTTAAATCCTGTACATGTTGGTCTAGATTATCACTAGTAATAATGATATCGTCTAAATAGATAAATGTGGACTTTCCGAGAACAGGTCTTAACACAATGTCCATGCATCGCTGAAATGTTGCTGGGGCGCCTGAAAGGCCAAACGGCATTCGCAAAAATGCATAAGTGCCAGACTTGGTTATAAAAGCAGTCTTAGGCACGTCCTCAGGCCTGATCCCTATTTGAAAATAACCATTCGTTAAGTCTAAAGTTGTCATAAATTTGGTTGATTTTATGTTCCTTAAAATTTCTTCTATAATCGGTAACGGATATACCGGATATTTCGTTATGGAATTTAATTTACGGTAATCAATAGCGAATCTCCACCTTTTTGGATGCTCCAAAGGATAATCATTATTTTTCTTACATAAAACCACCGGACTAGCATAACTACTTGAGATAGGCGTTACGATCTTTTTACGTAGCATATCGGTAATATGCCATTCTATAATTTTTTCCTTATTCTTATCATACCGGTATGGTTTTTGACGAACCGGCAATGCATCTCCGGTGTCAATACTATGGTTAGTAACCTGGGTAAATCCTGGAATATCACTAAATAAGGAAGCAAATTCACTTACCACTTGTCGGATTCTATCTTGCTCGTCATTAGGCAGGTGGTCGAGATTTACCCTTGGCGGTTCAACCTTTTCTACACGCACTGGTTTCATCGTCAGTTTAAGAGACGCTTCATTAAAATCCAGTGTAGCTTGTGCGTCTGAAAGAAAGTCTATTCCTAGTATTAAGTGTGCTTGCAAATTCTTTACTATAAAAAACATCACCTTTACTTGTTCGTCCTTGATACGGATGTACAAAGGTACTTTACCTACGCACTTACATTGTTCTCCTTGCGCCGCTAATACTGTTGTATTATCCGCATTATATATGCGGTATTTGCGAAAATACTTTCTAAAAAAAACTTCTGCCACACAGGAACACTGCGCGCCGGTATCCAGGAGTGCGGTGGCCGGGATATTATTTACCAAGACTTCAATCTTCGGAAGAGTTAAATTTTTCACCATTACTGTATTTAACTTGTAGGAAGAGGGGTTTTCGTGGCCTTCGGATTTCCGCACCCTCTCGTCAGCAGAAATCCGTTTTAGTTTAAATTATTTTTTCTTTCGGTGCTTTCCTTCTTTCTCCACTGGCCTTGAGACTTTTTTCCTGGGTTGCTATTGAACTGTCGACGTTCGCCGGCTGTTTTTGAATGCTCGGGTTTCCTTGCCCACTGATTCGCTTTTTCTCCGTAGCCATGTGCTTGAGTTTGCTGTAGTCTTGGCGTACCAAATTGGTTTCGCTGTTGATATTGGCGTCTTCTTTCGACGTCCGCCGTTCTTCTACTTTCAAACTGGATTGCTAGCTCAAATAATTTTTCCAGTGTAGTCGGATTTCTCAATTCAATAAAGTCTTGCACTTGGGGTAGTAACCTCGGCAAAATCACTTGAATTATTTCAGGATCCGGACGGTTTCCATACAAGAGCTTGAAAACGTGAATTTTTCTTAAAATAAAGCTCGAGAGGTTTTCGATTCTTTGTTGATATATACTGAAAAGTTCTGTTTCTAATTTCGCACGATCCCTTACAACAGGGAAGGCTTTTAGTAGGGCAGTCTTGAAATTTTCGTAGGTATAGGTGGGACTTCCTGCTTGACCCAAGAGACTTCTGCCGATACATTTGAACCAGTTAAGCGCTTGGCCCCTCAAAGCGCTGGTAGCTAAGGTAACTTTTTGAAACTCGTGCACGGGGTAGAGCATGAAGTGGTCATCCAATTTTTCCAAAAAACTGGTTACCTGTGAGTTTCCATTAAACGTTGCTTCTGGTTTCATCGAAGCGCGCATGGTCTGGACAATATACCCAAATCCTTCCAGGGCGGCAGCTGGCATTTCTGGATTCTGAGCTGTTTCTGCAGGCAGCACAGGTTCTTCTTGAAACTCGGCCATGGTTATTCTTCGTCGGGCGCCACTATCAGGTTCAATGTTTCTTCTTACCTTCTTCGGAAACATACAATGACCTGACTAGAACAGAGAGCTTACTAAAGCTATGTTCACTAATTGTAGTAAGTAGACAGGATACAGACGAAGGGTATACAAAACCCTTTATTTTTTTTCTTTATATACAATGACTTCCGTACTTCGGAATACAATGACCCTCCACTCGGGGTCTAACTTAAAAGATATCAAAATAAAACTAAACTCTAATTTAACTTTAGAATAAGATTGGCCTTATAATAACAGAAAGCGTATGTAGCACAGAGACTGTGAACACTACAATACGTTTAATTTATCAAGAGGATTAAAACCTCTGGCCTGGAAGGCAAAGTAGCAACTGCGTAACTTCTAAGGTAAGCGGCCTGCTTCGAACTCACGGCTTCCTCTCTTCTGCTTGGCAAAAAGGCCACACTTAAATACTTGGCGTTCGCCAGACAACTTTGCATAAACTCCTTCACGCTTATAATTCTGGCCGGAAGTAGAAAATAAGAAGTGATAGTAAAGATTTAAAATAAAATAAACGTTAGTAAAACTTAAGATCCTTACAGTGTGTTCTGACTTTTGGGTAAGTTGTAGATTTTAAAATGCATCGAAATCGACCCAATATATGTTACAAATTTATTTTAATATAAAGTAATTAAAAAGATTTTCCTAACTCATGTCGAGTAGCATTTCGTATTTTCAAAGTAATTCTGATGACAGATGAAATCTCGCAAACATTTTACTTTCTAGAATATCACTTAGTAAAGATGTTGTAAGAGATAAATTTAATGCAGTTGACTTGTAGAAAACAGATTTTCGTGATATTAAGAATCTTCAGAGTATCATCTTTAGCGATTTTCATACCTGGGTATAAACGATTGCAATTGATTCATACCATAATTATCATTCAGGAGGAAAGTGATTTTAACTATACTTCTTAATGTTTAACGAGACTCGCGATAATGCAGAAAAGACGTGAAACAGTACGTCACTCAATTTTTAACTTCTTTACGTGTACTAAGAAGAAAGTTAAATAGAACGGCCATATTAAAATTTTACATTTATGCCATATATCTATAAAAGATGACAATTTTTAAATTTTTATTTATTTATTTTTTATTTTATTTTATTTTATTTATTTATTTATTTATTTATTTTGTTAAACTCAATTAATTTTCTGACATTTTTCGGAAAAAAATGCAAAATAAGTGATATTTCAAGGTATTGCTGCTTACTTTAAAAATTCAAACTCTTTAATGGAATTAAAAGCATAATTAATTTGTAATATCAAAATAACTTCAGATGTTCAAAGTGATGTCGAATGACTAATGATACTAAATGATGTCCACTTTTAAATTTATACAAAATTCATCATATCTCCAGAGAAATTTCACATGTACTTTCAAAGAATTATACTGAGATTTCTCTTCTTTAATAAGGCAAAATAGCCTGGGGTATTATGGCATGTTTCTTTCATTAAATTCATAACAAAAACAGATAAATAAATAAAAACTTACGACAACGCCGTGTTTCCTCGCAAGGACTATTAATTTGTATTATTAGATCGAAACGTGTTAAGTCCAACGGTAACCGGAAAATGAACACTTTTTTTTTTTTTTAATATAAGAAGACTCAAAAACTAGAAGGGAAAAAACACCTCAAAATCAGATTTACTCTTTTAATATGAGAAATATTCACTTATATACATGTATGATGCAATAATTGGTTACAGCAGAAAACATCGCTGCAAAAGCATATTGGACAAAAACGTCGCGGAGGAAACAACGCAAGGCGAAAACGTCGTGGTACAAAACATCCTGGGAGAAAAGAAAGCAAAGAGAAAACATCGCAGTTCTAGAACATCGTGGTGGAAAATAAAACAGTTCAAAAACTTCGCAGTTTAAAAACATCGTCGTCGAAAATATCATGATAAAAATTAAAGTACCTGCAAATTATCGCATGACGATAACATCGCACACATGTGTTTTTTAAATCCCATACTGACATATTATGTAACTAACTTTCGTCATAACTAACAAATCGACATCCAAAAAATTGATTGCACGCTATACATGAAAATGTTAACGACACGTTAAGAATGAACGGAAACAAAACAAAATATAATTTTCACTAAAACTATATGAGATTAAAAAATGTGAAAGAAAATAATTTGATAATTAACTAAGCAATTTTTATAGAGGTAACCTGATGCAATTATTTACACTGGTGAAATAAATAAAGAAAATTTTCATATTTGTCCTACGATCTCCAGAACTACTGGACAGATTTTAATAAAATTTGTTATGAACATAGGTTGATATAATACAAACAAAATAAACATTCAACAGTTATAATAGACACACATGTTCGTGTGTAACACTCATGGGAGTCTGAAGGTCTGAAACAGCCGTTGCAGAAGAGACAAAAGAAATGAGTTAATAGGGGTTATGGTCCCCTCTTACAGCCATACAGGCCTCGCAGCGTGATGTCACACTGGAAATATGGCAGTTTATCAGTGCCTGGGGCAATTGGTCCCACTCATTCAGCAACGCAGTTTTCAGTTTCTGGATGGTTCTCGGAGGGGTTGCGAGTTGCAATTGCCCTCCGCCCAGAGCGTTCCAGACATGTTCGATAGGATTGAGGTCTAGAGACCCGGCTGGCTAATCCATCCGGCGAATATCCTCACTCTCGAGAAATTCGTCGACCAAAAGAGCTCTATGTGGCTTCGCGTTATCGTCCTGTATGATGAACTCGGGGCCCACTGCACCCCAGAAATGGCGAACATAGGGCTCCAAGACCTCACCCCTATACCTCATGCCAGTCACAGAGCCTCTGTGAAAGACGTGGAGAGCTGTGCGGCCACCCAACATGATGCCTGCCCAGACCATTACGCCGCCATCGCCATAATTGTTGATATCGCAGACATTGGAGGGTAGGTAGCCGGTCCCTGGCTCTCTCCATATGAAAGGACGGAGAGAATCGGTGTTTAGGCTAAAACAGGATTTGTCGGTGAACAGAACGGTCTCCCATTGTTCTGTACTCCAATCACTATGCTGCCTGCACCTTGCTAATCGGACTCTTCGGTCCGTAGACGTGAGCGGGATGCAAACAGCCGGTCTTCTGGTAAACAACCCTCTCTCATTCAGTCTTTTGGGAACAATCACAATTACACGGGTTCCTGTGGCTGCATACAGGTTCTGAGAGAGCTGAGAAGCTGTAGCCCCTATGTTTACGCCTCGCTAAAATGGACAAATAGTGATCTTCTCTGGCCGTCGTTTCTCTTGGATGACCTTGTCCAGGCTTTCTCTGGATGGATCCAGCATCCTGGAACTGTTTCCATAGGTTACACACGACGCTGGGCGTTAAATTAAACTCTCTGCATATCTGGACGTGCGATTGGTCTGCCTCTAGCCTCCCCACAATTCAGCACCTCATTCCATCATCTAAACGTTGGTGGTTACTCATTTTTACTGTTTCGATGTGAATTCAATCGATTGCTGCAAGATAGCACCAAGAAATTCGCCGAGGTGTGCTAGCGAATGCAAACCCTCCACGCGCTTATAAAGCCTGTTTCTCTGCTGGCTCAACCTACGCATATGTGTACGCTTACGTATTTGCCGTACAAGACTTGAATTTTTATCTAGAAGCAGTGGTGTTTCCTACAGTTCAGTTATTTTCATGCAATTCGATAAAATATACAAATTCTCTTAATTTATTTCACCAGTGTATCTTTCTTTTCTTAAGTACTTTTAGACTGTATTTTTCATAAAAAACTATCAGTGAAACTTCATAAAATACGGTTATTTTCTTAATTACCTTTGTTAATTAACTATGTAAATTTAATATTCTATTAAGTTCTATAAGTTGCATCAATTTTCTACTCATTTTCAATTTTCAATTTTCCTTCTTAAATTTTCAGCATAAAGTTATTAGTTCATTCAAAAACATGAAATGTAGAAGTAAAAGAATCCCTCTCTCCTTCTTGCACTCCCAAATCATTATGCGAACATGCATTTACAACTTTTAAAACGTGAAAACGCATGTGTGCGATGTTATCATTATGCGATGATTTGTAGGTACTTATATTTTATCACGATATTTAAACCGCGAAGTTTTTGAACAGCTTTATTTTCGATCACGATATACTTTGTACCATGATGTTTCAGAACTGCGATGTTTTCTCTTTGTTTACTTTTCTCCCACGATGTTTCGTACCAGGGCATTTTCGCCTTGTATTGTTTTCTCCGCGATGTTTTCGGCGGACACCCATTAACTTTATGGGAGTTTTAAAAATTCATAGTTCTGTGAATACATATTAGAAATAAAAATAATACATTTTAGCAGGAAACCATGCAAATATTTTGCATATATTTAAATTTATTCAATACCCACATTCCCGCCTAATTAAAAATATCTTTGCAGTTTAAACAAAGTTAATAAAAGCACATTATAATCTATATGTTACTATAGAATTTTATTGCCACATTTTGATTTTATTTTTATGCAAAAGATTGTATACATATAGCCATGACATTAGACAAAAAGTTTTTTTTAATTAATTTGCTAATGATATAGGTGGTAATAAAAAAAAATATTTGAAAGACGTTAACATTCTGTGAGTAAACAAGAGAGTAATCACTGCATAAAATGCAACATAAAAGGTAATATCCCATTATAAATCTTATCGCCATCGAAAAGGGTCAAAATATAATTAAAAAGGGCTTATTGTTTCGATATGGTAGAGTTTCTTGCACTCAAGCATTCATAAATAAAGTATTATTGCTATTCGAAGTGAAAATGAAAAATTTAATGTCAGGCAAATTGGCAACAGCTTTAGGGCATTACGTTAAGTGGAAAAAGTCAATAATAGTTACAGATTTGGGAAGGAGGGCTTCATCTATTGAGCGCATCCGAAGGAGGGAGGTAAACAGAAGAGGAAAAAATTGTTAAGGCTTTAAAACATTTTATTATTAACTGAAGTCAATGAATTTTGATGCAGTGAAAAGCTATGTGAAATTTATGTCGACTGAAATCAACTGAAAAAGAAATTGGATAAATTTTAACATGAGAAAAATTAAGTAAAAGATTAAATGGTTTGCAAAGGCACTTTTTTTAACGTTAAAATTCATGATCTTCAATGCGAAATTTTAAAGTTGTTTTACTTTGACTGACGCACGATAAGCCACAATCACTCTGAAAAGAAATTTTTCAAACCCTCTATAAAATTACATCGGCTATAAAGTATTTTCTCCCTCCTTCCAGCTCGCCTTCGTGGCATAACGGTAGCGCACTCGGCGCGTATTTGAGAGTAAAGATTCGAGTCTCGACGAGGGTGCTACTCATTTTTCCCGACTGCTGCTACGCCCCCCCCAAAAAAAAAACACTTTATGACTCTCCAAGGGTTTTTAATGCCCGCAATACAATTTTATTAATTAGGAAGAAAATAATCTGGAATTTGAATCAATAAATAAGCCATGAAATTTTGTCAATAATAGAAGGGGAAGATCTCAGATGGTAAGATTATTACAATTGGTTTTAATAGAACAGGGTTACAATTAAAAGAAAGCCTAAAGTTTTCAAAAAGTTTATACAAATGGAGTAGACCTTCTATCAGTACTAAACGTCCTCAAATAATAAAGTTTATAATTAAAGGCAGATAAAAAATCTAAACATTAAGAAAAATGCTAAATATTAGAACTTGAAATTAAGAAAAATATTAGAATTCTTGGTTGTTTTTAATAAAATTATCAGATTTATTATTATTATTTAGGTGTTCCGGCCTAAGGGACTACAAGGAAGGGTGGGATTTTTTTCAAATCTCTGATGGAGCTGTCCGCGTTCAGAGACTTTTCCGCTTGGCTGCTGTGAGCCAAATCATAAGATTTGGCAAACAGAAAATCTTTTTCAATAAACTATTATAATTCACAGATGAAATTAAATTTATTTCAATTATTTGAAATTCAAGTAAAGGGGGAAAATAAGACATTTCGTATTTTTGAATATGAACCGAATAGGGATATTAGTGGAATTCGTATTCAGTAAGACATTCTTTTGAAAAATTATTTTCTTGCCATCAAAATATGCATAAACAATATAAAGAATAAGAAGCAGATATTTAGATTTCTTTAATATTTTGGTCTCTACTTTTATTCTAGATGGAATATTTAGAAAACATCTTAAAAAATGAGTACAAATAAATACTTTAAACACAGAATATGAAACTTCATATAGTGGAACTGGAAAATTAATCATTGTTAATAAAATTTCTCCAAATTAGGCAGATGTTTTTAACCGCATGCACTATTTTTATACAAAACTGTACAAAACGCTTTTTCCATTTTTTATTTCCAAAAAATCTCATGATTTTCACATAACACAAATTAGTTTAAAATGAAAAGAAAGAAAGAGATTGTGAAATAATATTACGTTGTTGTTTGCTGAAAATTGAATTTGATGTAGAGAATTTTCTAGTGATGGCCTACTGCTTATCAAGATCTTATCAGGTTCAATGTTCCGTCTTACTTTCTTTGGGAACACGCACAGACCTGACTCGGAACAGGGAGCTTACTAAAGCTATGTTCAATAACTGTGGGAAGTAGACAAGATACACAGGAAGGGTATACAAAACCCTTTATTTTTCACTCTTTACAATAATTTCCGTACTTCGGAATACAGAGACCAACTACTTGTGGTCTGAACGTAAGAATACAAAAATATAACTAAACTCTAACTTAAATTTGGAATAATCAACAAGGACCTAGGTTTAAGATTGGCCGGATATTAACAGGAAGCCGTATGTAGTACAGAGAACTGTTAACACTACAATACGTTTAAAATTATCACGAGGATTAAACCTCTGGCCTGGAAGGCAAACAGCAACCGAGTAAAACTTCTAAGGCAAGCGGCCTGCTTCGACTAACTCCTTCATCTCTCTCGCTTGGCAAAAAGCCACAACTTAAGTACTTGGCGTTCGCCAGACAAATTTTGCATAAATAAGTTAACGCTTTTAATTCTGGCCGGAAGTAGAAAATAAGAAGTGATAGTAAAGATTTAAAATAAAATAAACGTTAGTAAAACTTAAGATCCTTACAATCTACACTCACGTTTGTGAAAATTGCAACACCAAGAAGGAATCGTCATAATTGAATGCAATTTAATACACAGTTGAGTGGTAGTGGTACAAATAAGTGATTAAATGTTCAAAGCAAACAAACAAGAACAAGAGATCAGAATCAGTATTTTGTGTGGCCACCACGCGCCGCAATAAGTGCTGCTACACGACGTGGCATGGAGTCAAACAAAGTTTGAATGTCTGACTGAGGAAGAGCATTCCATATCGTTTGTACGCGTACCCAAAGTTCGTCTGCAGACGCAACAGGACGAGGATCACGAGCAAGACGCCGACCAATGACATCCCACACATGTTCAATTGGCGACATATCCGGGAAACACGCAGGCCAAGGAAGAAGCTGTACCTGCTGCGCTGCAAAGAAGGATTTAACAATCCGAGCAGTATGAGGGCGGGCATTGTCCTGTTGAAATACAGCGCCTGGCAAGCTTTGAAGGAAGGGAACAGCTTCGGGCTGTAGAACTTCACGGATATACCGGTTGCTGTTCAGATTGCCCACAATTCGTAGCAATTGAGATCGTATATGATATGCTATGGCGCCCCAGACCATAACTCCGGGTGTTCGTCCACTGTGGCGTTCGATAATGCACTCCGGAAGGTGGCGTTCACCGGCATAGCGTCTGACACGAATGCGGCCATCATGGTACCACAAATTAAAGCGGGATTCGTCAGAAAACACGACATGCTGCCAATCAGCACGCCAGTCTCTATGCTGATTGGCCCATTGTAGCCGCAGGCGGCGATGGTCGTGCGTTAGGGGGATCCTGTATAAAGGAGTCCGTGCGCGCAGTCCACACTGCAGCAGACGTCTACGAATTGATGAAGCACACAATGAAACACCTGTAGCTATTGACCACAGTGCTGCCAATTGTCTAGAGGAAGCTGTACGGTCCGTCCGCGCCATGCGGACCAGGTGTCTATCATCGCGAACTGACGTCACATTTCGGGGTCCACTCCCGGATTTCCGAGTTGTCCGACACTCATCCGTCCACTGCTTCCAAACGCGCATCACTGTGCTGCTGTTACGCTGCACACGAGAGGCTACTGCACGATACGACAATCCAGCTTCACGAAGGCCGATGATTCTCCCTCGTTCAAACTCTGTAAGTTGTTCAAATCTCGCTCTCTTTCGTCGACGAGGCATAAGTACAGATTGAGTTAACGTTTACCACTAGCAGATAACCACCGATAACCATACACGCCTCGCTACAGCCGTCTATTTATTCGGATCCATCAGCCGTTCAGAGGGCGCTGCTCAGCATACGCATGCGCTACGGATTTGCAATTCTAATCATTTGCATATCATGCGCTACTTTGCATTTCCTGAAAATTTCAGCTCACTCGCGTAAGTCCTTCATGGTGTTGCAATTTTCACAAACGTGAGTGTAGATCAAGTTTTGTGAGCTAAATTTCTTTCTACTTCACTGGTAATCATTATTTAAGGAAGAATCACAAATATGACGATTACCCAAGAAGTTACAGGTTGAATTTAATGAAACTGACCCACAATATACAACACATAGTAAGATATAAAATAACACGAAAAGAAATTACTAAATAGTTATAGTATTATAGAAATTAGCATATGTATAAAATGCACAAATCGGATGTGTCAGTTTGGTATAGGAAAATTACCTTCAATATGATCTTGCCTAGAAGTAATACAACACATACAGCGATGTGTGATGCTGTCAGTTCCATAGGAAGTGAGAGCCATTGCTTTTGCAAAGCTACTGGAGATTTGAGGGTTTGAGGAGGAGGCTACAAAGGGTTTGAGGAGGAGGTTTAAGAGCAGTTACATGTCTTTCTAAAGCATGCCAAACATACTCGATAGGATTCATGTCCGGTAATCGAGCTGGCCATTCCATGCGCTGAATTGTTTGCTTCTGAAGATAAACATCCATGATGCGAGGCCCCGTGTGGTCTAGCTTTGTCGTGCTGTAGCAGGAAATTATCACCTATTGCCCCGGCAGAAGGGCTCACCATAAGTATCAAGGACGTCATTTCCTACTGGCCTGAGTATTCGTGGTTCCGCGTGGAAAAACATAGGACATTTTGGGTGGTGCATCCACCCAAAGAGATACTACCCCAAAGACAGACACTGCCTCCTCCGTCAGCATCTCTTTCACTGATGTCTGATGGACGATAACGGGTTCCAGGTTTTCTCTAAATCACATAACGCCTACTATCGCTTTGGAGGCTAAACCTAGACTCATCCTTCAAGAGAACAACCCTCCACTGCTCCGCCATCCAATGGATATGTTGACGTGCCCACCTCAAACGTTCCCCTCTATGATGTGACGTGAGCGGCACGCAAATAGCTTGTCGCCTGACATACAGACCTCCTTTGTGAAGCATCTTATGCACAGTTGACGCTGACACCAACCTTCCAGAGGCTGCAGCAATGGAGGATCTGATTCCGAGTGGAGGTTCTATTCGTTCGTGCGTATAACAACAAATATAGGTCATCAGCGCTCGTGATAGCGCTTGGTCGTCCTTGGCTGAACCTCCTGGATACCGAATCTGCTGTTAAAAATTGTTGCCAAAGACTATGAACTACAGAAAGACTCACATTTATCCATCTTGCCACTTCTATCTGACTTTGTCTTGCCTCTAGTCTGACAGTAGCTTTTCATCGCATTTTTCGGGAAAATGATGCCTGGAGGTCATTGTTACAGTTTGGCTACCCCAGATTTTTTATCTTATTATCACAGCGAAATTTGAAGTCTTGCTCTGAAAAATGCAATTTTATGCTCCTCTCAGATGACGCATTTCGATTGCAGAGCCACCAATTTCATATTGCACTTTTACTCTGCAATTCTTATTTGACAGCATACTCAACTTTATACGGATTGGCTTATACCACTATTTTTGTGATTTCTCCTTGATTTTTGGAAACCAGTGTATTAACAAGTACCTGTGAGCTTGACTTAATGTACTCAAATTAGGATAGAGGGCTTCTTTCTAAAGAAGTAAGATGTTCTTATAAATCATAATTTTCTATTATTTTATAACTACATATGCAGGCCTTGCAGCTATTTGTATGTAATATATTTTTAGTTTATGTAACATTATATTGGTCACAAATGAACTTAAGTTGCATCTTATTTTTATTACAGAGTTCCTCACTTTTATCCTGCTAGATGAAGTGTCGAGGAACCTAGTGAACTGTTAAGAGAATTATCGCTTAGTTCAAAGAACATAAAGCATAAACTCAAGGTTAACTACCCTTTATTCATTCAAAATAAGATTAACAGTCGGCCTCTTTATTTGGGCTTACAGCAAAGCCTCTACTTGGGCTTAAACTCAAAAGTAAGAAACAAGAACTAACTATGGACTAACTAAGAGATTTAGCCGCGAAGTTAACACAATTTTAACGTACGCTCATGTCCATAAATTAAGGATAATGTAAAATCAGGCAAATGAAGAGTTAGAAGCAAAACAAATTTGACTTATTTGTAAAGCTTATTTATTAAACAAAAAGTAAAGAGCAAAAAATGATGCTATATGTTTGATATTATTAAAAAAAATTAGCGATATTTTCTCCCTGGAGCAAATTACAAAAAAAAAAAAAAAAAAAAAAAAACCTATTTACAAAAAACCAATATTACATGGTTGGTATGATTGTTAATACATTGTATGTCTCCCAGACGATGCAATACAGTCCGTACAACGCCTAGGCATGCTGAGCATCAAATTATCGATCTGATCTTGGGGGATATTACACCACTCAAAAAGCAATGCTCTCCGAAGTTCCGGTAGACATGTAGGAGGAGGTTGACGGGCTGCAACTCGTCGGCCGAGCATGTGCCACACGTGCTCTACTGGATTCAAGTCCGGTGAGAATGCTGGCCAGACCATACGGGTGATATCCTCCGATTGAAGGCATTCGCTTACGATGTTTGCACGGTGAGGACGGGCGTTGTCATCCATAAACACAAATTGTGCGCCCATGGCGCCCCGAAACAAAGATACATGCTATTCCAGAATGATGTCCCGATAGATTTGGCTTGTCATGGTTCCAATTTGAACACGCAGGTCAGTTCTGGAAGCCAGAATAATTCCACCCCAAACGAGCACTCCTGCACCACCGTAACGGTGTCGTTCAATGATTTTTTCTTGGTGGTAACGGGTACCTGGAGCTCTCCATATGAAAGTACGGCGAGAATCAGACTGCAAGCTAAACCTGGACTCGTCGGAAAACATCACACAAGCCCATTGTTGCGGTGTCCACAATGCATGCTCTCTACTCCAGGCTAACCGCAGGCGACAGTGAGTTGCACTAAGTGGAACGCATCTGACAGGTCTACGAGCATATAGACCAATCTGCTCTGAGCGTCTGTACATGGTCTGCCTTGAAATTGTCGTACCAGTGGCTGAAGAGAGCTGACGAGACGGGTCTGAGGCTGTGCTCCGCCTGTTCCTATTGGCAGTAACTGTCAAAAACCCGTCCTCATTCGGAGTTTTAACTCTGGGGCGACCTGTGCCGTAACGTGTACTCACATTACCATCATCTTGGAATCGTAAAAGCCTGGAGATGACAATCTGGGCAATTCCAAGTTCGTCTGATACTTCCAGTTGAGTACGCCCACATTCCAGACGGCCGATAATTCTACCACGTAAAAAATCATCCAAATGCCTCCTTTGTGTCATAACTATTCGGTTATTGCACTGAAATGCTTATAAAGCGCCTGTGAACAATTTTACTTCTTTGCCTGTATTCCTTATATATCACTCTCTTACACTCTCGTCATTGTGACGTACCATCGGTGTCATCTGGTTACTTCCTGAAATTTGCATATGGTTCTTGAAGATGTATGTAGTGATTTTACAGGTGATATATTTATTTTAGAGTTCGATATCCGCGTGACTCCGAATTATCCTTAATTTATGGACATGAGTGTAGTTGGCCCGTAATCTGAACTAGCCGGCTAACTATCAAAAGGCACACATTAATTCAGCCGAGCGTAACAACAGCTTATAGAGACGTAGCCTAAAGGCAAACGCGCGCTACTTAGGATTCCTAACTCTCTCTCGTTCTCTCTTGATATCAGTTGAACTTTCCTTAAATGCTATCTGTTTATCATTTGCATTCAACGTGATTCTAAAAACTCATTCAAGTAGAGCGTTGTAAATTAAAAGAAGGTAAGATAGGAAAGATTCACAAAATTAAAATAACTGTTATAAAATTAAAATATATCTTACATTTTATTTTATATACTTACTGATTTATTTTTTCCCTATCTATGGCAATGTTAAATTTGAATTCAGTTTGAGTTTAGCTGAGTATAAAAACTCGTCAGCGACAGACTGCAAAAATCGAATTTAAAGTTAGCTGCAAATAGGAATGAAAACAATGCTATAGCTAAACGTTAAATCACAATTTAAAAAGTATATCTGATATGCATGACTAAAACACACATAAATGAATATTAGGAAATTATTTGCAGTTTAAAGTTGTATCAGAATGTGCGTAGAATTTCTTATGTACTAAAAAAATATCCGATAATGTATAACTCACAAAAGCTAATATTATCAAACTCTGAGCAGCAATGGGTATTTTCAAGAATTTTCGAAGAGGGTCCTTTAAATGTGCCAAACATATTTGAGTTTTTATTTGTATCTTAAATCTATTGAAAATGCACTTTTACAAGCTATAGGTAAAATGAGTAATAATATTGGTTAAAGAGAACTTTACTGATGAAACATAAAGCATATAAGCACACAAAAATATCCATGTCTTTCCCTATTATCAGAAGAACGGGTGAAAATATAAAACGCCTGTTTGCTGGTTATTTTTTCTGTCCTTTGTGAAAGCACAGAAAGATCGTTAGTAGCATATTCATAGAGGCTGTGGGGTTTATCTATTTATTTTTAACTAATAGTTAGCTATAAGTTTTAGCTCTTTCCTATCACTCCCTTTTTCACCCACGCTTTTCATACCAGAATGTAAAAGAGACAACGATCGTTTATTCAGATTAAGGTAGAAAGAAGTGCAATTTAAGCAAGAGTTTCGAAAGTTAGTGTTAGAGCTTATCTGCTCATTCCAGGTCACATTCTGCCATGATTATTAGCGATTTGATTCTGTAGTGTTGAGTGCTTCTAGCCATTTAGCTTGTCTCGCCGGTGTTTCTACAAACCAGAGCCTTTTCTGCGCGTTAAACTATTCTGTGAGCCGTTAAGCTACTCTATCACATTTTACATTGTTCAACGTTACGTACCTCTGTTAATACAGAAATGCTTGCCTTGTGTAATCCCAAGTTGGGTAATTGTTAATTTTGGTGTTCGAATAAAACACCCTTCTTCTGACTTTGTTTCACAAGGCTAGAAGATAATTCTTCAATAATCTTTATTAACGTCTATAGTGTATGCTGTCTAAGAAAATTAGACTTTGCTAAAGCACAGCAGCCTTTAAGTTGGAGATTGTGAACATTGTGGATAAAATTGAAGCTGAGGTATAGATTGTAAAAGTTGAGGTTGGGGAGAATAATACCGCTTGATTTTTTAATCACGTTACAAAAGACTATTGTATTGAAGGAATATTACATCCAGTTTAATTTTTTTTTATGAATTTGCTGTAATTAAGCTATTGAAAATGAATAATTGAAGCACTAAAAAACAATATTTTTTCAAATATCTATATTGAGGTCTATTCTTTTTGCAACTTTAAATTATTACTCATAGCATCATTGATTATAGAATTCACTTATAGAGTTCAAGTGGATTAACTTCTATCTGAAATTGGAGTCGCAGGAAACTACACAGGAGAAGGTTAAAGTACCCTTTATTAACTCTTTAAAATTTACAATGCGTCAACTCGACGCTAACAAACTTCGCCTCTGCTTGGACGGTAACTGAAAATCACGGAATTAAACTAAAATTTGAAGATATTAACAAACGATAGACCTAGACTACAGGGCTCAGCGAGATCCCGTAACTTAAACCCCCTTTGAAGCTAGTGGCATCAGATAAATGCACTTAAGCCACTTGAACCAGCAATAAGCAAACGTACCTATGGCAGAGACGGCAGCTAGAGCCTAACTCTCCCTTTCTCCTACCGAAACTCGGCTTTTAACTACTTAATTTAAAGTAGCAAATTTGCATTTCCTTCCGCGCGCTACAACATTTAACTATTCTGGCACTGACATTTAGGGGAATGAAGGCTTACAGGAAAGGTCTAAACTCTAAATTGATAATTAAAGTAAATATAAATCCCTACACAGTAATTATTAAACAACCGCTATTAATTCATGCCAAAATTAATGAATAAGTTTATGCTGTATTTCATGATAATAAATTGACGAATCACTTAGCAAAAGACTCCGCTGAAAGTTATAATGTAGTAAATACTTCTATTGTTTTATACCCTGGCCCAAATTAAGTCTTAAAAAATATCTTACAACAATCTCACTAAAAGAAATGGTATACAGAATTGTAGATTTGTGAACAGGGTAGACCCGCATTTAATTATCTCTCAAATCTGATCAAAATCGAAAAATTTCACTACCACAATTTCCAAGATATTTAATTGGAAACTGTCCTTTCGCGCTTGTGATTATAAGAATTGATTACTCTACATGTGCAGACATACAGTCTCCGTATCATTATACACTGGAATCAAATATTCAAAAGACAGTTTGTAGAGACATTAGGTTATTTCGAAGACGGAGATATGAAAAATGTGCAGTGTCCCCGCCGGGGCTCGAACCACGGACTTCTCGAATACGCACCGAGCGTGCTGACCACTACACCACGAAGGCATGTTAAGAAGGCGGGGTAAATACCTTATATACTGCAATCGCCAAATCCTGGCGGTGGAAAATCATCATCTACCACCTCTTTTAGTTCAGGCGCCACTGTAGAGACATTAGGTAATTTTGAAGAAGGAGACATGAAAAATATGCAATGCTCTCGCCGGGACTCGAACCACGGACTTCTGGAATACGCGCCGAGCGTGCTGACCACTACACCACGAAGGCATGCTAAGAAGGTGGGAGAAATACCTTCTAAGTTTATTAAACAAAGATACCTTGTTCATAAGGTATGCAGAGTAAATAAATATCAATATACTGTCGTAGTATAGTTGACTCTATCATTTAAAGTTTCATTATACATATTTGTTGTTCTTTCGATATTTCATTCCTACACTGACACAATGACTTGGACAGTTTCTTCATTTAAAACATTTTAATAGGTGAAAATACACGCAAAATGCCGAGTCCATCAGCTAAAAAAGGTTATTAATCCATAAATATTTTTACCAATTAATCCAGGAATGGCATATCACATTGACTGGAGGCATTACTAAAACTTAACAGCATTTAATGCGAAGTATTCAAATTACATTCAACGACGTGCATGGGCAATTGAAACGTTTGTGTGCATGCTCGCATTTAATACAGAAAATGCTCTGACATCTTATGGCGACAACTAGCGAATAGTCAGAATGTTAAAAATGTTAAAAATGTTCAGAATGTTAAAAATTTACAGGCATTTAACAGATATTGCATCACACATACACGTTTTGAAATAATGTTTGATAGCTTTAAAATTCCACTCTGTCGTTGCTAACTCTAATCACATATTCTTCAAAATACAATCATTGCTATTGCAAGACAATGATTCAACTTTTGCCTATTCGCACCTATATGTGCATATATAGTCACGCATAGTGAATTTTATATAACGTATAAAGACTTTAAATTAAGGGTCCTAAGGATTTTTATGAACTGATGAGCTTGTAGAGACATTAGGCTATTTGAAGCAGGAGATGTGAAAAATGAGCAACACCTTCGCCGGGAATCGAACCACGGACCTCTCGAATACGCGTCGAGCGTGTATACCACTGCACTAGGAAGGCGGGTTTAGTTTGGTTTGGTTTATTTAATTATGGCAAAGCACACTAGGGCTATCGGCCCAGGGGGAGGGATGCCTTCGTGGAGGACTTTGGAAAAAAAACTGACTCGTATACACGTTCCACATGGGGAAAATCACGCAGACGCCTATGCAGCCAGCCCGTTCGCGGGATTCGAACCTCGGACCGAACTACCAGTGTTCAGCGACTTTATCGCTCGGCCGCTGGTGGGCGAAGGCGGGAAAAATACCTTATAAGCTTCACAGATTTATGAGCTGCGAACTTTTATGAAGTCTATAGGTTATTACAATTTGTTTTAGTTTATTTAACATTCTTCATTTGTGTATCTTTTTTTTTTAAACTTAAGACCTTAAACTGTATAATTGAATTTTATTAAAGGGGCAAATGTTTTCCACTTAGCAGTAATAAATTCTAGTTAATAATAGATGTGATACAATACCAGTTAATCCTCAGTAAATACAAGATATCTCAATTGATATCACATTTATTAGCTGTTGTATATTAGTTGTCGTCGTAGTTAGTTGATACCAGATACCACAGCATATTAATTGTCTCAATTTATTAGTTGAGCTAAGTTACTGTTCAGCTCAACTTTTCTAATCGATATTTCCGAATTGGATCCAGTTTCTGCCGCTATGCGAATGAATACAGGTAATCAGATTTTTTTTTTTCCTCCTGACGAAGAGGGAACTGCACCTGTTGCCCTTCCAAATGAATACAGTTTCGAACAAGATTGTTCCAAATACAAGGTTGTTCTTTTCCTTAAAACGACGAAAAACTCGATTTTAAGATTCGTGATAAGTTTTATTACATATAAATTTAATAGTTTAGAGTTCGTACAAATGAAAATTTGAAAACCATGTTTGCTTATTTGACATATAAAATATCTTTTAGAAATTTTTATTCGAAATCCTAGTAAGCATAGTTGTTTTGCAATGTTCCTACGTGATCCCCAAAATTTTAGTCAGTTTCTCGAGTAATTTTGGTCCTGTGAGTCTGAATACTTTAATTATTTGACTAACTCTGCTGAAATACCTTTCTCAGTGGCATTTTATTTTAAGGACTTAGTTTTCGCATACTTTTTGTGAAATGTATCATATGATCAGTATTGTAGTGGTTTATTTCATTCATTTCATTTGATTCATTTCTTAAACTCCGATCGTAGTTCTCTGGCCGTCGTTCAAGAGATATTTAGTCGTGCAGTCTTTTTCAAATACGCATTATAGATTTCCGATTCAGTATAGTAGATATTTTGCTTAAGTTAGTAAATAAAATGAATATCAAAGCCTGGTTAAAATGAAATAGAAATTCAATTATATATACATCCATTTATCCTTTCCTTAGATAATATTTCATCTCCCAATTTGGGTCACTCAATTTTGTCTTTTAAGATATTCAGAGAGAACGTAATTTATTTATATTTGCTTGATATTTTTACGATTATTATCACATTATTATCACATCTTATGTAACAATTTCATCAACTCATTCTTATCAGCGAATTATTACAAGGATGTCTTGTCAGAAATTACAACACACGTTCTAATCATTTTTAACCGCTTTGATTGTGTTGATAACTCGTAAAATTTGTTTGAAATGCGGAAATAATTTAAAACACTTTTCCTCATCTACCCTTAATGAGATTGTAAGACGCAAAACATACTACGCATCACTTTCTGTGCTAGTGATTAGAGGCATTCTTTATTAGCAGCTTTGTTTTTCTAAGCTTTCATTGCAGCTTCTCTAATAGCTTGTTCATTATGCACTTAAATAAATTAGAGATATAATTCTCTGTTGAATGAACAAAATCTACTTAACTCTCGATCAAATAATGAGAGCTACTTACTGCATACTAAGGTATCTCAAGAACTTTACTAGTGGTTCAGTCGCTAAGACCGTCTGAGAAACGACAGCTCATCTTTGGTCTGGTTTTCAGCTAGCAGGTTTGGCTGGAGGGAATTCTTCTGTTTAACATGAAAACGAGGCAGTTTCCCTTAGAAAGGTACCCAAGAAGACATTCATTCCCTTAGATAGATAGATCTCGGATACTTCCCCTTACCCAAGTAACCAACTAGCCTCCCAAGATTACTTGAGAATTTTTAACGAACTTAAACCAAAATAAAATTCGCCGCGCTGTTCTCGAAGCTCCAAATAATGAGCATCTGTAAAAGTTAAGAAAACTGGAAAACAGGCGTTATCACGTAATATGCATAAACTTTCCGTTTTGAGCAAGTATTCAAATCAACCAAGAAGTATTTCTTAATCATACAAAAGCTAGATTTGTAAGATCTGTTTATATTATTATTTATCATTTACCTTTTTATAATTACTTAAAAAATTCTTATATAAATCCCAAAAATTTATTTTAAGATTATTTAGATATATGAAAACTGTTTTAAAAACTTCTACCATTTACAATACGAGCAAACAGGGAGATCAAAAGCTATTGATGAATAATTAGAACTGCTCATTTAACAATGCCTAGAATTAAAGATTGAGAAGGAAGGGTGGTACTGTATCTTTCCTATTCCGGTTAAATATTTAAGATAATATTTCCCACGCAAAAACACGTCTTATAAAATTTGATACTTTTAAGATTCATTCCTGCAATATTTTTTAAAACGGGTTTTCTTTCTTCTCGCGATATTTTTAGGACAATTTTAAACGTGGGAGATTTTGCCGCCTCTTTCTTTTCTACCACGATGTTTTTGCTCGTTGATGTTCTTTCATAGCATTGGTTTTCCAGCGATGTTTCAATCGGCGGTAGACATGAATCGCAACAGAAAACAATTGTTCTTCGTCGGAAGTTCAAGTTCTCTAAGAGTTACATATTCTTTGGACAACGATATCTGTTTTTTACTGGTGAAACAAAAATGTCACCCATCTTCAGAACAGCTCATATCTGACTTCGCAGCAAACACTAGCCTGTAAGAATAATTCCTGCTCACCGAAAAATGCATGAAAATAACCTGAACGCAATGTATCCAATGTGTTGCATCCCTCTGTTTGTCTCTTCCAAACAGACAGAACTTCGTTAATGTTACCTGGGTCACAAATGAAACTTAAATGATTTGGATTTTTTTATTGATGAGTCAAAATACTCAAGAAGCACTGATTTGTAAAGAGCGTTTGTGGAAAAAGGATCTAGTTTACTCAGCGTTTCAATGAATATCCATGAAAACCAGAGTTTTCATAAAGGTGGCCTTTTTATCTGAATCGGAATAAATGGCTGAAATTATCTATGTATATCCAACAGAGTTTCTGAAACCAACCAGGGGTACAACGAAAAGGTGCTACATTACGAAATAAGACTAGAGGAGTTACAGGCTCGGAGTTTCCCCAAGGAAGGCTAACGTTCGACTTCATCGAGCTTGTCTAGTAGATGAATGCATTGAAACTTAAAATACCTTTCAATTGACAAGTGTACTAATCGGACCTCGGGCGTAAAGAACATATGTAGATTGCCTAAGACCCTCACTTACAGCAGACTGTTCCAATCAATATAATGTCCAGGATTTGTCATTTGATCCCGGAAAGTGCGCGTGGATTCCTACTGGATCTAATTTCATATGGTAAATTCCCTGGAAAAATGTTAGAGCCCTGAATTTTAACTCATAATGATCAGGCACTATGACAACTGTTTCTACCTGGAATATTAATTTTTAAATAATGCATGCATTTCGCAAAAATAATGTCGAGGAAAATATATTGTCCTTAACAATTATTTATTGCCAAATCCTGAGGCATTTGACAGCATTTTATGTGTACATTAAAATTTGCTCGAAAATAAAGCATATTTCTTTTCATACATAAGTCCTTTAAATTTTGTACGTTATCCTTTTTTATATGTACCGATATAGAAAACCGGTAAAGTGAGGTTTGCTTTCTGTCATCCACTGTGAGTGAGCTGAAAAAGAATCCTTACAGTGAATCTAAAAGGAGCTTGTGATCAGGGTAACATCAGCAGAAACCTTTTGGACTAAAACACAAGTACTATATCTAGGCCAGCGAAACAACTACTAGCAAAAGAACACAAGTACTATATCTAGGGAGGAAGCATTAACTCTATATTTGATTTTTGATTTGATTTTTGATTGACTGTGAGTGAGCTGAAAAAGAATCCTTACAGTGAATCTAAAAGGAGCTTGTGATCAGGGTAACATCAGCAGAAACCTTTTGGACTAAAACACAAGTACTATATCTAGGCCAGCGAAACAACTACTAGCAAAAGAACACAAGTACTATATCTAGGGAGGAAGCATTAACTCTATATTTGATTTTTGATTTGATTTTTGATTGACTGTGAGTGAGCTGAAAAAGAATCCTTACAGTGAATCTAAAAGGAGCTTGTGATCAGGGTAACATCAGCAGAAACCTTTTGGACTAAAACACAAGTACTATATCTAGGCCAGCGAAACAACTACTAGCAAAAGAACACAAGTACTATATCTAGGGAGGAAGCATTAACTCTATATTTGATTTTTGATTTGATTTTTGATTGACTGTGAGTGAGCTGAAAAAGAATCCTTACAGTGAATCTAAAAGGAGCTTGTGATCAGGGTAACATCAGCAGAAACCTTTTGGACTAAAACACAAGTACTATATCTAGGCCAGCGAAACAACTACTAGCAAAAGAACACAAGTACTATATCTAGGGAGGAAGCATTAACTCTATATTTGATTTTCTTTCCCTCATTTTAGGGCATTTAACAATATTTACAATTATAACAAAGACAACTTCAAAATGTTTTTTTATTCACATATTTTTGTACAGTGTAAAGAGCAAGTATTTGCATGTGGTGGCATCATATAGTAGTTGCCACCACATGCAATCATATAACATTTGCAATCATAACCACATGCAATCATATAACATAACTTTAATCAATCATATAACATTCATTACTTATCATTATTTCAGATTTAGAATGACGCACATCAGAAAGAAAGTTTAATTACGAACATTTTACTGTTTTTTGGACAGGAAGGGAAACAGCCAAACTGAAAAAACTTTCGGGGTGTTATAAAATAAAATTTGAGCTTATCTATATATGAGTAATTGCAACGTATATGTTACTAAAACGCTTCATACATATCTTAAGAATATACTGTGCATAAGAAGTTTAATTAAATATTTCCCCATCATTATGCAGTTAAAATCTTTATAAGATGTTTTCTTCCGTCTTTCCACATGCCTTGAGGTGTAACTGGAAGCACGAGCGCATCCAAAAAATTCTAAATTACTCTGTAATCTTTTATATATATTATTCAATTTTTATTGAGCTCGCTACTTCAAGTCACATCCTATTCCTGTCAGCATGCTAGATTGCTAGATTTAAGAAATTCAAAAATTTTAGTAAATATCGACGGTGATGACAACATTAAAGCTGAAATCTGTTACTATTGTAAGCTTCTTACAAACAATATGTCAGTTCATTCCGTACATTAAAGCAACAAGCCAAATTATGTATTTGATCTTCAAAAATTTTGATCAGCCACCGCAGTGTCATGGTCTGCAAGAGCTCTCGGGATATGTGTTCCATTACTGGAACATAAGGGTCTACAATAGATATGCCAACCAGGATATGAGCCAGAAAAAATATTTTGTACAGTAAAATAAGAAGCGAAATTACATATTTCATCTTCTAAAATCTGAAGCATCCAAAGCAAAATCATAGTGTGCAAGAGTTCTCAGGGCTATATGCTCTGTTATTCGAACAAAATAGATATGCCAGCCAAGATACCACACAGCAGAAATACTTCGTACTAACTTAAGTAACAAAACATTCAGGAAAAAAGTATTAACTGTAAATTTGCTTTCGTTTCAGTCTCTTTAGGGCCTTTTATGATATTACTGGCTAATTATTATAGAGAAATTTAACATAAACTCATACTGTTCGTTATAAAATTTTTTAATTTTCATATAAAGATTTAACTCATTTTATAAACAATTTTATAAACAACTTATTTAATAGCTTATTACGTATATTCTTATATGCAAAAAAAATTAAGTGTTTATTCATCATTTTTAACAGATTTTTGTTAAATTAACTTTTAAGGAAAAGTAGAATCTGTCGTTGATGAATGGTTTATTTTTCTTCTGTTAAAAGGATTCATTTTCAAGGGAATTTGTAGTTGATTTCTTTTCTTATGCATTGTCATTTCTGAAAATATACTTTCAGTTGGTTGCTTATGGAAACGGAAGGCACATATAGATTTAAATGATATTATGATTGCTATGGGATATTTGTTCTCCTTCAGAATCTTCTGTTTCAAAAGCTTCATGCGAAGATCTGATCAGTTCTTGAATGCATGTTTCAGTTTTTCTGTACTCTCTACTATTCTTAGATGTCATTTACTATCAAAATCCTCATATTAGTTTCTTCAGTAAGATCTAGGAAAATCGAAACTAATGGCAATGTAAAATTGGAAGAATTAGAAGAGACTGATCTTCATATTTCAGAATTCAGTATTGTTAAATTTTTAAATACAGTATCTTTGACATAACTCGTTTGAGTAGCTCCATAAGAACTCACCCATAGCTTGAAAAATATTTCATCTTAAATTGCTTTTCTATCTATTCTGGAACCTTATTTCGATCTAAACTCATTTCAGAAAATTTCTCTTAGGCTTACATTTCCTATATTTAAATTTGTTTGTTGTGGTCCAGATTTATTATCTCAATCTTTCAGTTTCTGTAACACGTTTAGATATTTATAATGTAGTTCACGATTTTATTTTATATTTGGCTGATAAAATTTGAAGACAGAGGCGATATTCTGTAATAGTAGTAATCAAAATTTAGATATACTACTTTTAGAAAAGGGAATATTAAGAAACGAAAATGCGCGTAAGGAGCAACGTAATGAAGCTAAAGATGTTCGCTTGTTAAATACCTTCTTCTACTGCACTCATATCAAGGTATACCTAATTCTTCGATGTTATTTATATTATTGGGAAAAAATAAAGTAATAGATCTTACAGTAAGTATATTGTTGCGTTCTACGGTTCGTGGATTTGGAGTGATTGATGATAACACTTGATGAAGAATCAAAACACAATTTATTCGTCAGTATTGCACAGAACATTTCCAAAGGCACGTTACAGTCGCCGAAAAGTTACGATAAACACGCTGAAGGAATCAGCAACACAGCCTTAGGGCTATCAGGCTATAACGGTGAAGACAGCCTCACGGCAAGGCAGTAAAGTACCACTCCGACTCGGCCGATTACTCTCAAGCTCATCTCTGAACTCAAAGCACTACTACACTCAAGATATTCTTTACGCTAAACTCAAGATACACTGCTACTGCCAATGCCAATAAGGAAAAATTTCGAAGTCCCTATGGTAATCAAACCATCTACCTCCACATCAGAAGAGTAATGATAAGTAGGGCTTGGGGAAACCAGAATAGAAGGGAAGGAGGAGAGGAGGAAAACCTACATGGTTGGTAAATTCATGATACAACAGGAGATCCTCGTTCAGAGTGAGGTGAGAGTTAGGAAAAAATCATAGCTGAGTGAAAAAGATGATGAAGAATCATTGGCAATGGCAAATCTAAGAAGAAGGGTGGTAGGATGAAAGAGAAGAGTGAGATAGAACAGGCAACGTACTGGAGCGGTGCCGGCAAAGAATCTCTAAGGAGAAGTAAAGGTTCCCCGAGGCAAATGTGGCTCCGTCAGACCGAAGAGACACATTATGTATATCCCTGAAGCTTACTTTAAAGGGGCAAACCAACCCAAAGCTATCCACCCTCCGTACCTCACTGCGCATGTGAGAAATAACATCAGGAGGCAACAAAGCAGCATGCCGTCGGCCATATTAGCAATCTTTTACCACGTTGTTCGAAAAGGTTGTTTGTTGTTTAGTCAGAGATACTTGGTGTTAGTTATGTGAAATTCTTTTAAAGACTTTTTAAATCTAATGTAAAATGGTTTTGGGTATTGGGTGAAAACTTTGCTCTTGGTTTTCACAATAGTCATTCCAAATAATTGGATTTCATGGTCTTTGAAAATTTGCATTTTATTACGGTCATAGTATGGTTTTATTTGGTCAATGTTTGCGGAGCATGTTTCACCATTCCTGGCTTTTAACACCACTACAGCCTGAGTTATTTTTTCTATGACATATGGTCCTTCAATTCGTGGAAAAAATTTGGCGGTTTTATCTTCTGGTGCTGAAGAAAGTGAATGCTTAATTTTTAATACTTCATCTCCTACTTTATAAGTTACTCCCCGTCGTTTCAAATCATAATAGAGCTCCTGTTTTCTTTGTGCTACTTCAGTGTTCTTTTTTGCTTCTTTAATTAATTTTTCTATATCACCCATTTTAAATTCTGGGGCTCTTTCTTGAACATAAAATAATTTATCTAACGGCGTTATAATCTTTCTGCCTAAAAATAACTCAGCAGGAGTTTTGCCCTTTGTATCATGTTTTGCGGTCCTAAGGGCGAAAGCAAATTCATTGACATAGTTATCCCAGCTTTTATGAAAATTTTTAACATAACTACGGATAATTTTCACTATATTTCTATTGACCCGTTCCGCTATATTTGATTGCAGCCGATACGGGACCATTTTTAAATGACGTATGCCCAGTTTCTGGCACATGTCTTCAAATATATTACTAACAAATTGAGGACCATTATCCGATATAACTTTTAGGGGCTCCCGTATTTTAAAATATATTTATTTAAAATAGAATCAGTAACTAATTTCGCGGAGGCTCGTTTCAAGGGAACAATTTCGGTCCACTTACTAAAATGATCAACCATAACAAGGAGATACCGACTTTTATTTAACTGACTTTTTGGGAAAGGGCCCAATAAATCGATGCCAATTATTTCATTTGGAAATTCGGATTTAATACTATTTAGAAACCCGGCCGGGCGGAAATTAATATAATTAACTGCTTGACATGTTGGGCAGGACTGGACATACGCCCTTGTTAACTTTTGCAGTTCAGGAAAATAGACTGCCTCGCGTACGCGTTGGATAGTTTTTCGAATACCAGCATGAGAAGCTAAAGGGCTGTCATGTAACTCCTGCAGGATATTTAATCTAAGACTAGCTGGGATAACAGGTCGAAATTCGTTGTTGGAATTTGTAGTTTTTGTATAAAATAATAGACCATCTATTAGTTCGTAATGGGCCGCCCTATTCCTTATCGCCACAATATCTTGGTGGCTAAAATTTTCAGGATCCTTTAAATACTCATAAATGTTTCCAAACTCAGGATCCTTACCCAGTTCGGTTATTACAGTTTCTCGGGAATTTATTGTACATGCTGTGAGCATTGCCACCTTTACAGTATTACCTTCTTCATCTATTTTTATTCTGGATAGGGCATCTGCTACGATATTTTCCTTTCCGGGGGTATGCTTGATTACCAGATTATATTCTTGTAGCTTGAGTGCCCATCTTATTAACCTTGGGGATAAGTTTTTCCCTGAGTACAATCTAGTTACCGCCGCATGATCAGAATACACTGTTATTGGCGCTCTTCCAAAATAGACTCGGAACTTTTGCACTGCTAATAGAACTGCAAGTGACTCTCTCTCAGTCACGGAATAATTTCTTTGTGTTTGATTTAAAGTTCGGCTAAAAAATGCCACGGGCTGCTGATTTTGCGAAAGTACCGCTCCTACCGCATAATCCGAAGCATCCGCTGAAGTTTCTAAATTCTCATCCTTTTCAGGAAATTTCAACACAGGGGCTTGCGTTAATGCTTGTTTTAATTTTTCGAAAGCACTATTGACTTCGGCCGTCCACGAGAATCTTGCCTTTTTCCTTTTTAATTTTAGCAATGGTTCAGCAATAGCTGCAAAATCTTTTATAAAGGACCTATAATATGAACAAAGTCCTAGAAAAGAAGAGAGCTTCTTCGCCGTATTTGGCGGCGGATACTTTTGTACAGCGATTATTTTTGATTCGTCTGTCTCGATTCCTTTCTGAGATATTTTGTAACCTAAATATTTTAATTCAGGGGCTGCAAATTTGCACTTTTCGACATTAACTTTTAGACCGGCCTCATTTAATTATGAAAACACCTGTCTTAAATCCTGTACATGTTGGTCCAGATTATCACTAGTAATAATGATATCGTCTAAATAGATAAATGTGGACTTTCCAAGAACAGGCCTTAGCACAATGTCCATACATCGCTGAAATGTTGCCGGTGCCCCTAAAAGGCCAAACGGCATACGCAGGAATGCATAAGTGCCAGATTTGGTTATAAAAGCAGTCTTAGGCACGTCCTCCGGTCTAACCCCTATTTGAAAATAACCAGTCGTTAAGTCTAAAGTCGTCATATATTTGGTAGACGTTATGTTCCTTAGAATTTCTTCAATAATAGGTAACGGATATACCGGATATTTAGTTATGGAGTTTAATTTACGATAGTCAATCGCGAAACGCCACCTTTTTGGATGTGTTAATGGATAGTCATTGTTTTTCCTACATAAAACCACCGGGCTAGCATAACTACTTGAGATGGGCGTTATGATCTTTTTATGTAGCATATCGCTAATGTGCCATTCTATAATTTTTTCTTTATTCTTATCATACCGGTATGCTTTGTGGCGAACTGGCATTGAATCTCCGGTGTCAATACTATGGTTAGTAACTTGAGTAAATCCTGGAATATCACTAAATAACGAAGCAAATTCACTTACCACTTGTCGGATTCTTTGTTGCTCTTCCTTAGGCAGGTGATCAAGGTTTAACATTGGCGGTTCCGATTTTTCTTCTCGAACTGGTTTCATCGTCAGCTTAAGAGACGCTTCATTAAAATCCAGCGTTGCTTTTGCCTCTGAAAGAAAATCTATTCCTAAGATGATATGTGTTTGCAGATTCTTTACTATAAAAAACATAATTTTTACTTGTTCGTCCTTGATACGAACGTATAGCGGTAATTTACCTATGCACTTACATCTTTCTCCCTGCACAGCTAACACTGTCGTATTGCCCGAATTATGTATGCGGTATTTACGGAAATACTTCCTAAAAAAATCTTCTGCCACACAGGAACACTGCGTGCCTGTATCCAGGAGTGCGGTGGCTGGGATGTTATTCACCAACACTTCAATCTTCGGAAGAGTCAAATTTTTCACCATTACTGTATTTAACTTGAAGGAAGAGGGGTTTTCTTGGCCTTCGGATTTCCGCACCCTCCCGTCAGCAGAAATCCGTTTTAGTTTAAATCCTTTTTTCTTTCCATGCTTTCCTTCTTTTTCCACTGGCCTTGAGACTTTTTTCCTGGATTGCTATTGAACTGTCGACGTTCGCCGGCTGTTTTTGGATGCTCGGGTTTACTTGCCCACTGATTCGCTTTGCTTCCGTAGCCGTGTGCTTGACTTTTCTGTGGTCTTGGCTCACCAAATTGGTTTCGTTGTTGATATTGGCGTCTTCTTTCAATGTCCGCCGTTCTTCTACTTTCAAACTGGATTGCTAGCTCAAATAACTTTTCCAGTGTAGTCGGATTCCTTAATTCAATAAAGTCTTGTACTTGGGGAAGTAACCTCGGCAAAATCACTTGAATTATCTCAGGATCCGGACGGTTTCCATACAAGAGTTTGAAGACGTGAATTTTTCTTAAAATAAAGGTGGAAAGATTTTCGATTCATTGCTGATATATGCTGAAAAGTTCCGTTTCTAATTTCGCACGATGCCCTACGACAGGGAAGGCTTTTACTAGGGCAGTCTTGAAATTTTCGTAAGTATAGGTGGAACTTCCTGCTTGACCCAAGAGACTTCTGCCTATACATTTGAACCAATTAAGCGCTTGGCCCCTCAAAGCACTGGTAGCTAAGGTAACTTTCTGGAACTCGTGCACGGGATACATCATGAAGTGGTCATCTAGTTTTTCCAAAAAACTGGTTACCGGTGAGTTTCCATTAAATGTTGCTTCTGGTTTCATCGCTGCGCGCATGGTCTGGACGATGTAACCAAATCCTTCCAGGGCGGCAGCTGGCATTTCTGGATTCTGAGCCGCTTCTGCAGGCAGCACAGGTTCTTCTTGAAACTCGGCCATGGTTATTCTTCTTCGTTGGGCGCCACTATCAGGTTCAGGGTTCCGCCTTACTTGCTTGGGGAACATTCAAGAACCTGAGTCGGAACAGGGAGCTTACTAAAGCTATGTTAAATAACTGTGGGAAGTAGACAAGATACACAGGAAGGTTATACGAAACCCTTTATTTTTCACTCTTTACAATAATTTCCGTACTTCGGAAAACAGAGACCAACTACTTGTGGTCTGAACGTAAGAATATAAAAATATTAACTAAACTCTAACTTAACTTTGAAATAATAAACAAGGGCCTACGTGGAAGATTGGCCGTATATTAACAGTAAGCCGTATGTAGTACAGAGAACTGTTAACACTACAATACGTTTAAAATTATCAAGAGGATTAAACCTCTGGCCTGGAAGGCAACCAGCAACCGAGTAAAACTGCTAAGGCAAGCGGCCTGCTTCGACTAACTCCTTCCTCTCTCTCGCTTGGCAAAAAGCCACAACTTAAGTACTTGGCATTCGCCAGACAAATTTGCATAAATAAGTTAAAGCTTTTAATTCTGGCCGGAAGTAGAAAATAAGAAGTGATAGTAAAGATTTAAAATAAAATAAACGTTAGTAAAACTTAAGATCCTTACAATATTCACAATGTGTTCCTCCTTTAATTTTAGAATAAGCCATCCAAAGGTATTCAAATAATAATGTAAATTTAAATTTCCTGTTCATATTTTCATTTACAAATGGAGAACTTGGAAATACATATTTTGCTGTTGGATTCCAAGTGTTGTCAGAAAATTCAGTTTTCCTTTCTCAGTTAATTTACGATGTACGAAGTTTGATATTCCGTCTTATTTTTCATTTTGGAGAGGAATTTAATTTCAGGTAAAGGTTCCGTAGAAGTTTCTGAATTAGAATCAAAAGTACTTGTAGAGCTTTGCGAATGAGTTTCACTTTCAAATTGCTGTTAAGTCTTACATTCATCGCTTAGTATGTGATAGTTCTTTACTCACATTTCATTTTTTAGTTCAGCTTTGTGGTAGTTTTTAAGATAATTTGAGAGGGTATGATGTTTCTTCTTATTCATTCTGAAATTAGTGGATCAACCCATATTTCCTGAGTGCGTCACTCTGTCTGGGTTGCTCGACCATAAGATTAATGATATTATCTAATCGTGTTACTCTTAACTAACTCCACAAGTTACGAATAGTTCGAGTCTTGAGTCTAAGTCTAACGAAAAGATGAAATAAATGCGCTCGTATTAGCAAACTGCTATCTGATATTTAGAAAAGTTGTAAAATGAATGACAGAAAAGAAAGCTAAACTAATAACCAATACCGTTTAACTAAGAATAGCATATGACATTTCTTTAGAAAGGCATATGGGATGAGAGAAATAGAAGGATTGTTGAAGCAACAGGACCTTGCTTAAAGGAAATCAAATGTCAGTTTATCTTTTTCTAGGGACTGTTTTGACAAATGATCTGTCATGTGTAGGTTGGTGAGTCGACTTAGAGGTTAGCTGCATAGCCATGATCTACCAATACATTTCAGATTTGGATTGGAAATTGGGTAAAACTGACGCGACTCATCACTTCTTATAGCGCTTTTATAGCAAATGCGAATAGCAACTTCCTTACCTATATTCAACCGTCTTCCTACATTCATTAGCTTGACCATTACAGTGGCTATACGGTGTTTAGTGAATAACAGGCATTAGCATTAACATAATAGGAATATGTGACCTCTTTCGATAACAGAAAATCCAAAAAGCAACCAAAAACGAATTCCTTCTATATTAAAATTAGAAAAAAATGTCATCTTTATTTTTTATAAACTATTTATTCACAAAAATATTCTGGAGGGTGCGTATGGCCCTTCATCCCCCCCGGGTACGCCAATCTCACAAATTGCTTTAATTCATATACTTGTAGTTTTACAACCATGCCTCAGTTTAGACCTTAATGCATTCAAATATGATTTGCAGATATTATGCAGTCAGATATGAACATGTACGTTAAAAATATTTGAAAATTAGCTTCATAATCTCGGAACTTATCCGAGAACGTAATTTTTTAGTGACGATGAAAACATTGTTACCATAACTAGTTTCCCCAAAAGCTGGTGATTCTTTAACTAAAACTGCAAAACTCACACTAACAATTTATTTTCCCTGTTTGAGAGTTATTAACTTCCGTTAGACTTAAAGTTCAATGATATCGTAAGATAACATCTTCACAGTTTTAAATTCCATATTTCCTTTATGTCATCCGATAACAATTTCTTTGCATAGTGACTATAGCTTAATGTTTTCGCCCTTGACCTTCAAATAACATTATACACCAAAACGAAGAGCTCACTTTCTTTGTTGAGTGATTTAAGTTAATTTTTATGATAATAAAAGTAGAGATAACCTTTATTTAATCGTTGCATGCCCTAGCTGGATTTACATTTAAAGGAATTTGAAGTTTCTGTAAAAAACTGTAGAGGAAACGATATAATAAATTAAATAAAATAAATATCATTGAAAAATAATTTTAAATATTTTGCTTGCATATGTAGACTAAGAGGAATGATAGAGTTCGAAAAAAATTACTGATAGATTCAAATATGAGTCTGAATCAACTTAAACTGAGGAGAATAAAATGAAACTGCTCAGCAACAAGTTTGTGACCTCGTAAACGTCAATGGTTAAAATAGTATAATGGGAGTTTCTTTCGAATTTGTATTCATATTTTCTTGTTCTGTAACTGAAACTAAAAAACATAAGTACTTGACTTTAAAAGACTTTTTATTACTTTTAAAATACAATTCTGTTTATTTTAATTTAAAAGCAAGCAAAAAGCAACCTTAGATTGGTATAGATTTTAATTAATATTCTATAAGTTTTGAGAGTGATCAATTATAGATCCATCTTCTTCAGAAGAATAAATCTTTTGCAAAAGTCATACCTTGATACTGCTGTATTTATTTGACGTTCTGCTGTTTTTGTTGCTCTTTCCAGGACGTTCAAATAGTTCGGGTGCGGAACTGATATATTGCTCTTATGTGTTGAACCTGATAAAAAGCCCAATAATATAGTAGAATTATTTCTGCAATTGCGACATAAGCAATAATTATACATATAGAAAGGACGATGGGAGGAGAAAAGCACCACATGTCGCGGAAAACAGCAATGAAACGTGAAGAACTAAGATGTTAGAATTTTAAAAGCGTTTTGAAGAAATGAATTGTAAATAATATCATGAATTATTTAATTAGGTAATAAATTAATAAAAAAGTTAATTATGAAATGAAGACTTTAACATTCACAATGTTTACTTAGAGAAAGCTAAATTTTTGTGAATCTGAAAGGTTTCTAGAACATTCAGTTCACCAATTTGAGAAGCTTTGTGATAATTTTACCGAACCTAAGTCAAAATTTTGTTTAAGTGAATGAATTTTGATTACCTATCGAAAGTCTGTTTACATCTCCTTTACGGGCATAGGATCCATGTCTTAACTGCGAAATTCCCCAAGCTCATTTCATTAGGGCGATAACATATAGCAAATTACATTTACAAGGTATGCTATAATTTCAATAAGAATTAAACTCAGATATGGAATCATTAAGATTTAAGCAACGAATTTTAGTGACAGGTGTATGGTAGGTCGTAAAAATAATTTTAGAAGCCAAACTCAAACAAACCTAAACAACAATAAAAATCTATTTTGTTTTCTTCTGTCCTCTTTTGTTTCATACTGCAGTATCTGGATTACCTCGAAAAATGTCATCAGGTAAACCTTTGAGGTGTGAGTTATGAAGTAAAGAATTATCACATTCCCTCTTGCGTGTTCTCGTTATGTAAATGGTAGCTTGTAAACTAGCAGTTGGAAGATCCATAGCGCCTGTCCACTAGCAATTAGAACGCCCAATCATCCATCCATCCTTCTTGAAGAGAGCACATTCGATTTTTTATAATTGCTACTCCGAAAAAAACTTCATGTCTCTATAACATCAGAATTTAAAAGGAGATGGGCAATAATTCGTTACTACCTGAATTTGGGCGGCTGGATCTCGTACAATTTCCCAGTACCAAGAAAAAGTTTAGAATTTCTCGTAAGTTTCCCACCAAATTTTATAAAATTTAATATTTAGGCATAATTTTAGTATTAGAATCGAAATGCGAAAAAAAAATAGATATGGCATTTCAGAAAAAAAAATTGTGTCAAAATACCTAGGTTAGAGAAATGCTATATATAAATCTAATATGTATCTTATGCCGCGCTTTCGAGACATAAAAAACGCAAGTTAAATTTCGTCAATCGGCTTAGTGAAACGGCGGATATAGAACTGCTTGCTCCCTCCCCCCTTTTTTGCGCCAATGTGTCCATATCCCAAACTCGGGTTTTGGGGGATTGCGCTTAAACCGACACAAAATATTCCATTTCACTGCACATTCTCTTACTTCGATTCTAAGCATCCAGGATTGCTTTTCATCATCATAAATTTAAAAATATGATGGTTATAGAAGCTCATTACCACTAGTTTTTCTGAATTATTTGCATACAGGGAGTATAAATAGTCTTTGCTTATTATTAAACGGACTGTTATTATTACGACCTTATGACTAAGCATTGATTAGGAGCCACATTCTCAAATGAATAAATATATACGTACATCAGCTCAAAAAAAGTGTGTGACAGTTCTATATATCCCTTCTACGAAATTCGATTTACGTGTTTCATGTCCCAAACGCGCGGTTTAGGATACACATTACATTTGCATGTAACGTTGCTCTAGCCTACCTATTTTGATACCAAACTGAACTTTTTCTGAAATGAAACGCCATTTTTATGATTGAATTATATGTCTCAAATTACGCCAAAGTTTTGTAAAATTCGAAACAGCAGGGTTTTTTTTTTTTTTTTTTTTTTTTTTTTTTTAATTAGCAGTCAATATTTATCTCCACAGTGTTAACTGAATTCCACATACATTTAATAATATCAACTTTTAAATTAAATTTCGAATTATTAAGTTCTTGCCATGTTACCATGATTTCAAAGTTGATGTATTTCTAGGAACACGTGCAAAAAAAATTAGTTTTTTATCCAAAATTCATTGAAGTTTGCAGCCTTCAAGTGAATTGCAACAGTTATTTTGAAACTTAAGTTTTGCTGAGGATTATTCATACAGATTCATATGGAATTTTTTTATTCAGAAAATCAAATGTCCTTTCAAAGGAAAGTTTTTTACTCACATGGAAGAGATGAAAGGAATGCCACATTCAATTCTTAAGCCGTGCCGAAAGGAGACCTTGTAGAGCTATTAGGTTATTTGGAAGCAAGAGACTTGAAAAATGATCAACGCCTTCGCCGTGAATCGAACCACGGATCTTTAGAATACGCGCCCAGCATGCAGACCACTACACCATGAAGGCATACTAAGAAGGCGGGAGAAATACCTTATATACTTCCCCTTTTATAGGGCGATTGGAGATTTTTGGGGATCCAGTCGCCAAGTCCTGGGTGTGGAGAATCATCATCCAGCACCCTTTTAGTTCGGGCGCCGTTGTAGAGCTATTAGGTTATTTTTTAAAGCAGGACAGATGAAAAATGAGCAACACTTTCCCCGGGAATCGAACCGCGGACCTCTGTTATACTCGCCCAGCTTGCACTACGTCACGAAGGCACGCTAAGAAGGCGGGAGAAATTCCTTATAACCTGTACAAGCCTTTTGTTTAATTACTTGTCCTATTCCTATTAGGACAGGAAATTAAATCAAAATAAACTCTGCAACTTTTCTACCTTTTTAACCCGATGGACACATGGAGGCGTAATTTCAAAAATGCTAAAACTGAATACAAATTCTTAAAACTTATTTAAAAAAATTATATTTCCAAAGAAACATGGAGCATTATTCAATTTCAATATAAGAGTACATTTGACTTACTGAATAAAATATCTTATTTCGAAGTGAAGCCACTTACCTTTGTGAATTGCAGCTGCAGGAACACTTTCTAAAAAGTAGTCAAAATAAATCCGTTTCAACAGCTACTAAAAATGAGCGCTAAATCCTTCAGCAACTATTAAAATGACATAAGGATTTGTAAACCCATTTATTTTCACGACACAATACTTTGAAAACTTAAAACAGTATCTTATGACTTTGTTTCACTTTAAAAAATGATAGAAAACACTCACCTTTCAAAATTCAAACTAATTTTATATTAATCCGTTTATCACATTTTTTTAATGAATGCAAAATATTTCATTTTTAAAGTATGCAAAAATGACAAATAGCATATATCAGATCTCTTGAATAATACACTGCATGCTTGTCATTGCTTGCAAAGCACCTAAAGTAAAAAGTAATCACGATAATTACTGTATGTAATATGGTTCATAATTAAATTTAAAAACCTGCACAGAAGCACGTGAAATTAAATAAAAGGAGTCAAACTAAAAGAAGCATTCAAAAGTATTTTAATATCTGTTATCTATAACTGGAGTTTTTATGATACACTTAAATGGATTCCAGTAAATCATGTATTTGCTATCTTTGTTTAGAGACTATGCCTTTCTAATAGAAACTTTCATTCATGCCACACTGAGAAGGAGAAACATCATGCATTCAGCTCTTACTTCGAGAGCTAAACTCAAGTCAAGCTGGAAATGTTCAGTGATTTTGTCGCTCAGCCAATTTGTAAGCAACCTGGGTAGGAATCAAAATTATAAAATTCCTAGGATAAAAAGTGAAACAAAATTATGATTATCGCAAACGCATTGTTTCAAATTTAATATGTAGACAAACAAAAAATAATAACGATGAATTTATTTTGTAACAAATAGTTGCCTTCCACAAAGGCAACAGAAACAATTTTTGGCGAAGACATATTTTCATGAAATGGCAACAAAAAATGAATAGGATATTTGCATCTGTCCATACAAGCTGTGACGACGATTCATGTGTAATTGGAAGTCACATACGGAAAACGAAATCTGTTCGTGATGAGCAGTATGCAACTTTGTACTTTATGTCCGTCTGCAGAAAATCTGTCACAAAAGCATGACTTTTTACAATAGGCATATACTGAAGATATAAGCAATAAGCATTTCAGTGCTTTAAACAATTTAAGGAGATTTGTATCTTGTTTTCAAAGCAGGGTAGTTTCGGAACTGCTGCCACTGCAGTTAACAAGATTATAATTAACATAACTGCTGCCACCATCTATGAAGATCGCTGCTTAACATTCTATCGACAAACCAAGCGTTCCCAGGTAGTGCACTTACCTTTCTGCGCAACACACATGTCTGTGCAAAATGGGTGTCGAGACTGCTAATGCTTAAATAGAAGAAGGGATGGGTGAAAGTGTTTCAAAAGATTCAGAATATGAAAGGTGCAACTACGTTTTAATTTATAAGAGCTTCGGGAGTTAGTCTGATTTGTGAAGATATGCTATAAGTTCTCAAAGTGGAAAGCATGTGGAATTTGCAAACTTCGAGAATCTGCTTTTGTTTAGACAGAACTATTATTTTGTTAAACTCAACAAAACTGTTTTGCAATAATAGAATATAACGTTGACATCTACATTTCATAAATGCAAACTTAGGTGAAATATTAAAGAATATTTTTTTCCGTGATTATTCACTACTTCTACAAAGCCAAACATTCACTGCAGTCTCAGCACTCTAGACACTTCGCAATCGGATGTTCAAGAAAGGCGTTAGGAAAGCCAAACGTAAAACTGATGAACTGATAACGGGCGTGATAAATTTTTACCAATCCACGTATAAATGAAACCTCTTCTACAGCTTTCATCAGAGTATTTTAAGGTGCATTTCAAGTTTTATTTTAATCTCAATATTTTAAAACGTGAATTTTTTTGTTGTTATTGTTGTTACTCGATACTCTGTCTTTAGAGGGTTTTTTTTTTTTTTTTTTTTTTTTTTTTTTTTTTTTTTTTTTCCCCATCTACGGTTTAACTTCGCCCTTGTCATAGCTGTAATCTATGAAACTTTGTACTCGAAAGTTTCGCACTTAGTTTGCATTAATTTGGCTGATGAACTACCTCTTATCTTTACTCGGCATTAACCTAGCGCAGTTTTCTAAGCAATATTGAAAAGGAGAATTTAATTTAAAAAATAAGCAAAGAGAGCGTTAGATGAATTGCTTTTATTGTAAAACAATGGCTCAAATTTATTACTACTGCCTTACACCTGCATTAATATCACTACTTTCATTCCTCGTGGCTACTGAAATGTCTCCTATTTTGCTATCGAATCAATCTGGTGTTCAAAGTTACAGTACTCAGCAAATCAATTTATCTACAGATGAAGAAAGGATATCATTTGAAAACGGCGATCTTCAATTAAATGCCGAAATTATCGAAAATGTGAAAACTCGTTTTTTAAAAAGACTGCACTTAAGAGAGGTGCCAAAGACTCATCCACCAGTTCCAGTTCTGCAGTCACTGCAGTTTCAAAATAATATGGAGAAAAATATTACAGTACCAAGTGGTAGGAGAGGAGGACAAGAGGAAGACAAGAGAATTAATTTCCAAGGAAGAGAAGAACATTTTCTTTCATCCGAGATAGGTATGTATACAATCACAAGCAATTTAATGATGCATAGGCTAGAAGTGTAGTTCCTGACTGTGTGTGTTGATAATTAAATTACAAAAATAATGATATATAAAAACTGCCAAGCAAAGCAACTACCTAACATTCTCAACTGATTAAACTGCAGAAAATGAAATTTAGATTTAAATGAGTTGACGAAAGTCGGTAATAGATAGTTAACAAATTTACAGTTTGGTTTCCTATCTCTCTTTCTGAAGTTTCTCTCTGTAGTTATGCATTGCTTGATTTGATAAATAATATTCGAAATTGAGCTATCGGTCTAAAATTAACATCGAGTTTTCCCTTAATCAGAAAAGTACAGGATATAATAGTCTGAGTTTTTTTCACGTTATTTCCTGACATAAATTTTAAAAGGCTTATCTTTTACAAAAATTCAACAACAGTTCAAGCACTTGAAAGAATTAAATTTACTTTTCACTTCTTTGAAAGTATATTTTATAGTCGGCTGGTATTCAAATATATCATAGTGTTCGATTTGCCTATGCTTAAAATAAGTTTCATCAGTATCTAAACTTTGAACTGGACTACTTAGTTTAAACTAAGAATTCTGCCTTCAAAACTATTAGAAATTTAATGAAAAAATAAGCGAATTGTCTTTCGAAAAGACCAGTTTCAATTGTCATATTTTTGCCTGATTTTGCTTAAAATTACCTCTTATCTGTCTTTCGTAAATTAACATTGATATTTGTTGCAGAGGCATTATTAAAAAGTCCGATTTTTTACTCAATTTTAATGGCTTCAGTAATGGTTAATTATTAATTATTTTAAGATTGATTTGATTACGGCAAAGCATGCGAGGGCTATCTGCGAAGAGAAGCGATAGTTTCATGAAGAAGTTTTTAAGGAAAAAGGCTCGTATTCGCATTATATATGAAAAAGTCCCCCTCCCCATGTAACCGGGCCCGTCCGTCGGGAGTTCAGCTCAGTTCGAATTACCAGTGTTTATAGATTTTACTCCTCAGCCACTTGGGCATTAGGTTCAAAAAAAGAATTATTACTGAACGTTGTTGAATTTCAAATATTTCTAAAATATAATATGCGCTTTCAATGAAAGCTTATAACTGAAAATATCTGGAGGTTGCTCTTTTCCTGGCTACACAATGGTCGACTAGTTAAAGCCGTGAAACACTAATAGTTCTTTCCAGGCTGTTTTCCAGGGTTAATTCGTGCTGACGGCATGAGCTGTTCGAGTTTTTACCATGTGCTATGTAAATACCAACCAGTTTCCCTTATAAAATCTTTCATGAAATAGCAGATATCTCTTTCATCCCTAGCTTTAACTAATAAATTAAATTCGCTTTTCCTTTGAGAGATATTCTGTCTTCCTTTATCATTTCTTATTTTCCATAAAACTTCAATTTATTTTTTTTATCTTACAGGTTAGGTTACTTATTATGGCAAAACATCAGATTGAGGTTGCGTATTTCTGTTATGATACTAAAAACACGCCAAATGTTTTAGTGTATTTGTAAAGCCGGAATACTATTTTTCCACTTCTCAATTTTTTAAATCATTTGTAAAAGCATTTGTTTCAATAATTAAATTCAGAGCTTCAATATTACAGACATTTTTATTTTAATTTCTAGACTGTAATTCCATTTTGTTACTCAATTTTTATATAGCATGAGTGCAGTTAATATGTCAGTATCGATTAGTAGATTAAGACAAAACAAATCGATGATTACCTGGCTAAGGGAATAGATAACTTCGTGGAACACTTTCTAATGGAAACTTGGGCGGATTCACATTACATATGAGAAAAGTCAATGTAGTTATTGTGATTCGGAGAAAGAATTAGCGATTTCACTGTAGAAATTGCAATGATAATGCAAAAGATGGCATAAAAGAAGTATATTCTTTCGTCTAGGTGCTGTTGCTTGGAAAGTGACTAAAATTAACATAAAAATTGAAAGTAAACAGCCAGGTATTTAATTATACCTTCTATTTCTTTGACGTTGTCTGAGAAATAAATGACTCCTTTTTTACTCTCCGCCCCATTTTTTTCTTTTGGTACTGCATAATTACTTCTTGTTTTTCACTTTTGCTAGTTTTTAAAAGCATTTAGTTCAAAATGCATATAAACAGCAGCTTATTTCTATTCTTGTAATATAATTAGCGAAGTTTCTGTTTGTTCAACTTTGGTAAATAATGTTAACTCCTAAATACTGTGCGAGCACTTTTGTATGCCTGGAAGCGTCATCTGGGGGTTGTCAATTTATGTTCCTAGAATGTTAACAAGCCCCTTCACATCCCCCAAAACAAGAGTTGTTGCCTATGTATTAATGAAACGGCATTAAAAATTCTTAGATTTTTTTTCCAGAGGTATCACGAGATTGAAGGTTTTAGTCTTCAGCCCCTTACCCGAAATCAGCTGTTTTATATTCTTTCGTTGCATCTTCAGTAAGGTTTTCAAAAACATGCAAAATAAAATAGTTAGAGAAACTTTTAACTCAAAACTTTTAAGCAACATAAAAACTCTATTGCATTTTAATCTGTTCGCTAGTGGATTAAGTTTATTTACCCCACTTTTCACCGCGTAAGTCATCTTTCGAGTCTAATTACATTATTTAAAAATAAAATATTCTCTCATTTATAGAATATCTGTGCTTCTTGAAAAAGAGGGTTCTCGGACCTTTCTCCCTCGAAATGCGTGCAGTCTTTTTTTTTTTTTTTTTTTTTTTTTAATAATAAAGCTGGCGTTATTATAATGTTTCGCTTTGCCTAAATTTGAATTTGAAGCTGACATTGGTGCTTCAGTTGTCTATTAGCGTTATATTGCTTCTTCCTATTATTTATGAAAATATACCTTTAAAACCACACAGTTCTTCGCTTACTTATTTTGTATATATTAGCATTGTTAATAAGTGATATTTTAAGAGAGCATAACCCCACGCTTAAGCGGGGAACTTAAGAAATACTATTTTAGAAGTAACTCTAATAAGAAGTGATTTACTGGTTTTCCAACAGTTATCCGCTAAACATACTGCCTACCAGTGGCTGAGTGTTTAAGACCATTGAATAGCGGTAGTTCGTTGCCGATTTGGTTAGTGGCGAAGGACAAGGGAGGATTCGGGTCTCGGTGTTTCACTGCAAAGATCCTGCGTGAAGACAGCCCAACTGACGCAGATTGACCTTGCCTGTTTTGCCGTAATCAGTTAAAAATCTCCAAATATTAGAAGAAATTATAGTTATCAATGCTACGCAATTCAGTGCTACTTAATAATAAGACAGTTAATGCTGCTTCATAACGACAAAGTTCATACTTGCTTAGGAAAATGGGGCACTAAATCCTCGTGTCATCCGTGGAGTGCCCTTGAATCAAAATTGAGATGGAGTTCAGACAGCTAGCCTTTATGACCGTTACCTAAATCAAATAAAACGAGCCAATCTATTTCAAAATTGATCTATTCAAATGTTTTTATGAACACTCAAATGTTTTGATATTCAAATGTTTGGATGACAAATCTGCTGTTTTAGGGTAACAATATAAGGTATTTCTCTCGCCTTCTTAGCGTGCCTTCGTGGTGTAATGGTCTGCATGCTGGGCTCGTATTCCAGAGGTCTGTAGTTCGCTTCCTGGCGAAGGCGTTGCTCATTTTTCACATCCCCTCCTTCCAAAATACCTAATGTCTCTGCAGTGGCGCCTGAACTAAAAAGGTGGTGGATGATGATTCTCCATACCCAGGATTTAGCGATTGGGTCCCCTAAAAACCCCAGTCGCCCTTTAAAAGGAGAAGTACATAAGGTATTTCTCCCGCCTTCTTAGCATGGTGGTCTGCATGATGGGCGCGTATTCCAGAGGTCCGTGGTTCGATTCCCGGTGAAGGGGTTGCTCATTTTTCATCTCTCCTGCTTTAAAAAAATACCTAACGTCTCTACAACCAAGTGTTTGCAAGTAGAAAATATCAGGGGGAATAAATCATTAAGTGCTAAAAGACAAATCTGAACATCTTGCGCTTCACGTTTTGAAGTTTGCATTCTTTCACTTCGTGAACTCAAAAATTTCGAAAATAAGTTGGTTCTTTCTTTAAGTAAACATTCTTTCTTCCTGAATACTGAAAAACGCAAAGCCAACTGGCACTTTTGAAATTTGAATACTGCGTCAGCGTTATAGCTTATTGCGGTTGGTGTGAAACGGAATAGTAGAGATGAGGATGCCATTTCATACAATCAGTTTCGTGTGAGTATTGAAATATGCAAAGATGTATTACCAGTCTTCGCAGTTGTTGCGAAGCAAGATGTGTGACATATGTTCAATGCTACCTTGCTGTACGAGATGTCTGAAATACCATGGACTTTGAAGGCTTATCATATGTAGTCAAGAGCATCCAACAAATCATTTCTGATGAAGATGAAGCAACTGATGAGGACATGTGGAGATGAGCATACGGCATTTTCCAGACACCCTTACAACAATGCATTGCTATCGGCTAATATAATTTTCAGAAAATAAGTTTGCAATTTTTAGGTAACAAACAACATTTGCAGATATGCATGCCATCAGATTGATAGAATTTTCGCAAAAATAGCTTACAGTTTGTGGGTTAATTATTAGCATAACTTGAAGTATTTCTAAACAGTTTCGCTTATTTTTCTTCGTTTCCAAATATATCTATGGCCATTTTGAATGTTTCACTCTGCTCTGCACCACCTTGCACATTGGGAAAATATCACTTTTAAAATATGCTATGCATAAACTTCTGCGGAGGTTCCACAGTTCCATGCCAAAATTCTTAAATTCTGAAGATTTATTAGAAGTTGTTAACAATCTCGAATATTCAATTTTTCCGGAATGTATATTTGTTTAGCTCTTAAAAATTTTAATATGACAATATTTGTTCTAAATTAAAATCTTTGAACATTAAAAGCTTTGATTATTTAAATTCGTATCTCGAATTAGTTTTCTTCGAGATTAATAAGTTAATTCTATGTATCAAAGAATGGTAAAAGTAGTAAAAGTAAAATATATTATACACCTTTTCCAGATGTCGGCCTTAGTTCTTTAGAAGAGTAATCAAACTTGCTGTTTTTCGTTAAATAAACCTCCAAGATAATCTAGCTTCTTTCTAAAACTCGGCATGATTAGACTCTAATTGTACAGCTTGCATCTGAAAGTGTGATGTTTTGTTTGGAATGTAATTAAAATATCACCATTTGATGAAATTAAAGCTTAATTTATTGTAATGGAGGGTATAATTGATAAAACTTGTCTCATGATTTTAATGTGAACAAAGGCGATTGGGTTTTAGTAAATGATTTCACTGAAATATGAGGTTTTCCCTAAACACGGTGCCACCAGAGTCTAAGTAATTTCTTCATAAAAATATGTTGCTATTTTGTAGAATCTAGTCTTTCTAGCTATCATAAAATGTGACTAGATCTATTTAACTGTTAATCCTTTCGAATTCTCGCGCAGGTTTGAAGATGAACACAACGAGGGTTAGGGTGTAAGAGGCCCTTTTATTGAGCGCAATATAATTTACAGACGGCACGAACTTACGTGCTTAGAAAAACTGGCCACTTGCGTTCAGACCTTAAAAGAAACGTAATATACTGACTACCAATAAGTATTTGGACACCTATGCAAATGACGATATCTGCGGTACGTCTCGGACTCCGCCGGTATATATCGTGTAGGAAAAAGCATCGGCTTTAGTCGCATGCAAGATGCCTCGCAGTTCGGAGCTCTCTGATTTCAAGAAAGGTATAATTATCGGGTATCACAAATGTGGCCGATCCTTAAGGGACATATCTAGCGATCTGAAGTACCCAAAATCGACAGTGGCCTATGTGATTAAGAAGTGGAAGGTGAGCGGTGATTGTCGGAATGTGCCCCGAGTCGGCAGACCAACGAAGCTGGGAGATAGAGACCGACGAGTGCTGTCCAGAGAAATTCGAAAGAACCGCACCCAACCGATGGCCCTCATCCGCGAAGAGCTTCAACAGGCATCCGGGAGTATTGTTTCAATTATTACCATCCGTAAGGAAGCTCATCTGCTTGGTTTTCATGGTCGTGCTGCTGCCCATAAGCCTTTGATCACAAAGTCCAACCGCGCTGCTCGGTTAATGTGGTGCAAAGCACATAGAAATTGGACCGTAGAGATCAGTAGAAACGGGTTCTTTGGAGTGACGAATCAAGGTTCACCCTTTACCGTTCGGATGGCAGGGTCTGTGTCTGGCGTCTACCTGAAGAACGTCTCCTGCCAGAATGCATGGTGCCAACAGACAAGTTCGGCAGAGGTGGAATTACTGTCAGGGGTGTTTCTCCTGGTATGGGCTGGGACCGTTGGTTCCCATTCATGGTAAGCTCAACTCCGATGCCTACTACATTATTTTGGATGAAAATGCGCTTCCTACGTTGGGGCAGTTTTACGGGTGGGACCCCTGTTACTTTCAGGACGACAATGCCAGTTGTCATGTTTTGACGTCAACCAAGGCTTGGTATGGTGCCAATGGAGTTCATCGAATGGACTGGCCTGCCCAGAGTCCAGACCTGAACCCTATCGAGAACCTCTGGGACGAGTTGCATCGCCGAATTCAGGGGTGCACTACTCGTGCAAAATCGGTGAATGAACTTCTATGTCTTCTCCAAGCCGAGTGGAAGAAAATACCACTAGCTGTCATACAAAGACTTGTGGAAAGTATGCCCCGGAGGGTCCACGCTGTAATTACCTCTCGTGGAGACTCTAGCAACTGTTGATTTTGAATAAAGTTAATTTTTCTTTTCTACCACAGGTGTCCAAATACTTATTGGTAGTCAGTGTACTAAACGCAATACTAAATAAAGGAGTAGTACAGGACTACATGATTTGATTTAAGGCTAACAGGGTGACTCAGAAGCTACACCTGCAGAACCGTAATTCGGCGGAATAGTAATTCACATTAAATGCGCAGCCTATATTTAAAGTAAACAGCTGGAAGAAAGTAGCAACGTACGCTCACACTAACGAAATCATGCGCTGTTTAACTTTTCGCTTCAACAGTTTAAATACTCTTGTTCAACTTAATACATTAACATCCTCGCGAGGAAACGGGATGGGTATAGGATAAAACAGAAAAGGCTCACAAATTAAAATATATATTAGTAAAAATAAATGAAACCCTACAATTTTACATAAAGCAATTTATTAACCATTTGTACCTATTGTCTTATGATGTTCTTTGCTTAACTTCAATGATCTCAACCTTAGATTTGAGTAGAGTTCAGGAGTGAGTAGAGTTAAATTTTTCAAAATAATCCTGCAGGGGTCTCTTTGACAAGGAGCAACGATGTTCTGCCAAAAGAAAAGAAGCTATCCTAGCAATTATAATTCAATTTATATTATAAAAGAAATATTATCAGAGAGAAATAGTATAAAATATGCATTTTTGGAAAATTATTATCAGAACGAAACATTCCCAAACTAGAGATAAATTGATAACGAGACTGAGAAAAAGAGATTTCAGCTTTAGAATTTTTATTTAGATTTAAACTGATAACCAGCTTTCTCTGAGAATAACATAATTTTCGTAGCCTAAGCATTTTCTGAGTGTTATTCTTTTAACTACAGTTATTATCCCTTTGTTTCCTTGCGCTCTGATAAACATACTCATTGAGAATAAAATTTTAATATTTAGTGAAAAGATTATAAATTTAAAAAGTAAACAGAATGCATGGAAAATTATTCCATATAATTTCACTATTATAGTATCCTGCGGTATGAATTTTAATTCAATATAAAAAGTAAACTGCTTGCACAGCAGAAGACTGTTATACTGCAACAAAATTTGCATTTAATATTGCGTAAAATTATCGATATATGAAGCATATTCTTGTCAAAAAATATCTTTGTTGAGAAAGTAATAAATGCAAACGTTTATACTAGAGCGTATAGTCATTAGGCTCATTTTGAAGCAGGAGACGTGAAATATGTGCAATGCGGGGACCTCTCGAATACGCGTCGAGTATGCTTTCAATTACACCACGAAGGCATACGAAAAGGAGGGAGAAAATACCTTATAATGGTATAGATAATAAAATGTGAATTGTGAAACTATTATCAGTGCCATGTGTATAACTGTAATATTAAATAAAAGGAAAAACTCAGAAATTAAAAAACAGAATGAGGGCTATAATGAAAAATCACTAACTTCCATTTTCCTCTGCAAATACACTCGTATAAAACAGAATTACGTACTCATAATATTTATGCAGAAATGGTTGTACAGGTTACAACAGCAGAATACTTCAGACATAAAGAATAATATCCTACTAAAAACCGAAACTTACTGTATAGTAAATAGAAAAGTATTATTTTTATAAATATACTTCATTTATGCAAAACAAAGAGGCCAAACAATGTTTTACTAAGCAAAAGATGGCTTTAGAAACACTTTTTGTTAACTATGATAATGCTACAAATATTGATATAAAATTTTCAGTTACATGTTATAAATGCATTACGTATATTATTTAAAATACAGTAAATATTTCAGTTATTAGGAAATAAGTTTATTGCGTTAAAGTCAAGGCGACCTAGTACACTGCTTGACAATTGCTAAGGAACAGTTAAATTTTACGGAATCATTAATAATAGACATTTATTGAAGAAATTAAACTAAGTACATATTTAGAAGAGATCGTGTTCATTTATTATTATTCAAAATGGTATAGATATCGCCACATCAAAAAATAAGAAAATTAAAAACAAAAAAGATGCTCCTTGGACAATTTTCAAACAGCCACATGTGGGATTACCTCGGGCACTAATGCGCATTTTGCAACTATTATTCAAGCTTTCCACTTAACTATTGAGGAGTCCTTGGAAGATATTTCCCCCTCCTGTCTCAAGGTGGCTGCACGCTTCGGAGAGGGAGTTACGAAACAAGACTGCCAAAGGCATCCTGGGCATGTCCTATAGGATTTAGTTTCGTGGAGTTAGCAAGCCACTGTATACGGACAATATCTTCACTCTCTAGTGTGTCCGACACCTCAGCGCTCCTGCGTGGTCCCGCATTGTTATCCATAAACAGAACGTGTGGACCTACCGCACCACTAAAAAGACGAACATGATTCAAAATAATCTCTGTGCAATACTGCTGCGATTTTACGCTATCTCCCTCAAAGATGTGAAGAGGTGTTCTGCCATCGTACATGATGCCTGCCCACACCAGCACGCCTAGGCCATACCGATCACGTTTATGGACATACTGTTGGGCATAACGTGTTCCCCTCTCTCTCCACACTAACTGGTGGCCAGAATCACTTGTCACAGTGAAACGGGATTCGTCGGAGAATATCACTCTGGACCGCTGTTGACGACCCCAATCAGCATATTCCTTACATCAACGTAATTTTTCTCGATGATGGCGTAGTTGAAGCGTGATGCATGGAACAGGCTCCCGTGCACACAGACCAACTGCATTTAATTGCCATGAGATAGTTCTGGCAGAAACATGTGTACCGGTAGCGACTGCAAGGTCTGACCACCGGCATGTTTCACATAGTATTTCCACCCTCAGCGGCCGCTTTTGGAAAATTTCACCTTTGTTTGTGATATCCGAAAACCTTTAAAATTAGCGGCTATCATCATCAAATTTAGCTGTCCTTCAATACACATCATGAGCTTGGCAACTAACGACAAGTTGTTCCGTTAAATTTATCTTCCTTCTATCGCGCGCTAAGACAATTAAGCCTGAATTGTATTAGTTATTTTGTTGGGAAAATCTTCAAATAATTTGTCGAAGGCGACTAAGAAAGCCGTCTTCAGAAACTCACCATCAGAAAGCAGGGTTCCCATGCTGTGTTGTGCAGCACTACATATGGAAATCCGCTTTTGTGATATATTATTCTTTGCCTTGATAAAAGTTCAAAACAACTTGTTTGCTTTGAATATTGTTTCACTTTTTGTGCAATGAACTCATCTTAACAATATATCGGCCCTTATTTACGTAACACACGGAACACATGAAATCATGTACAGTTAACCTGCTCAATAGCAGGGAGCAAGATCAAAGAGTGAACTATCAATATTTGCTGGCTGCAAACACTCAGTATTAGCTCCACCTCCCTCGAATTAGGATGATATTTTTCCAAGAAAGGCTGAAACAAATAAAACTTGAGGATTGCTTCTGAGTTCTTGGTTTTAAATATCCAGCTTCAGAAAGAACAAAGAATTCTATATGTTGGAAATTTGCGTTCGTGTTCGCCTCGAAACTGAGGATGAGGTCTGAGGAATAAGTGCCTGTAAGCGGAAGCAAAAAACGTTTCCTGTAGAAATCTAGATTATGGCAAATTACTGGGGTCCCCGTCTTCCGTTACGTGTTACCTGTAGAAAAGAAGTTACGTGTTACCTGTCAGCCCCGTCTTCCGTTACCTGTTACCTGCAGTCTTCACTGAGAAGTTTACAGAGACAATGTTTCAGATGGTTCCCAGAGGTTGTAGGTGCTTCTAGTGCTATGTTAGCCAACTCAACTGGAAGATCACTGTTTCTTTTCCATTTCAAAAACCTGTAAGAATGAACGAAGATTCCCGAAGAACGATGGATAGCTGAGGAGGCAGTCAGGAATTGTCATCTCCACTATGGCTTGTTATGTTTCATTTTCGAACGTATACTCTGATTTTCTGGGTTGTTTGCATAGACTTTCCCTTTTTTATTATTTATTTTTTCCTACATTACACACAAGTTGATCAACAAAGATTTAAAAAATTTATAAAAATCAAGCAGATTTTTGTAACTAGACTCGGTTTGCCAGCAAAGTTGCAAGAAGTGAGATTTTAGGCGAAAGGCAAAAATCAGTGAGCTTTTACCGAAAACCGGCTTTATAACATCAACTATTTCTGTCAGAATTTCATTGACATCTCAGTATATTAATAATTATCAGATTTACTATTACAAGATTTCCTTGAAATTCTATTGTTGGTTCCATTACTTAAACACAATTTTACTCGCATTGCGTGTCTAAGTGAATTTCTTTCAAACTATTTCATTGCATACTTTTTTATTAAATTCAGTAAACTGGAACCTCCTTCACAGTCAACATTAGACCCCGAAAATGTTCTGCTGATATCCATTAATTTTTATTAAAGTTTGGAAAATCATTCTTCTGTAATGGAAACGTAACCAAATTTGTAAAATTTTGTTATCAAATTATATTTGACTTTTTGAAACACGTCAAATTATAAGTCATTATATTGTTCTAGTACACCTTTTTTGTCTGTTAGTGTGTTATTGTATTTTACGCATAATTTGTCGGCTAATTCTGAGCCATAACTGAAATTACATGCACTTAATGTTGTCAAATCAAGCGCTGTCTATTCCTGTACTTCATTTTCAGGAAATCATTATTCTAAATGAGAGCAAAGTAAATTTATAAATATTATCATAGAATCACTGTCAATTTCAATAATTTTCTCCTCGCCTATATTACACCACGTAACGCTGGTGTGATTAATATAATGCTATCTAAGTTTATTTATTTTACCACGAATCAAATGAGAGTATTAAGGGATGTTAGACTGCGCCACTGAAACAGTTTGCTCAGTGCTGCAAGTTCTTCAAAAACGTCTTTCATAATATATACTTATATATGAAATTCAGTACTTTCCACTTTCCGTAAACAGCATATTAAGTCAGGATTACTTGCTTCATCGTCTTTAAAATATTTAATTAATACTGCGTAACTTTTTAATTCTTGTTTTCAGAGCAAAATGTCTATACATAATCAGTTAACTTTGTTTAATGGTTTAAAAGTAATAGCTTCATTTTCTAAAGCAAGTGGTAATATCTCGAAATTTATCTCGCTTTCTTGTAGATGTAGAAAATATGGCGTATGTGATTCTCATCATTAGTTAAATATCTTTCATTTATTTAACTTCTTTTCAAGAATGTTAAATACCTAAAACTTCGTGATGTGCAGCATATAGTGTTGTTGAGCCAAAATGTGGTATATTTTCATTCAATTTTGCTGCTGCTCCATTTATCTTACTTAGAATAACAGCAGTCCCATCAGAAGTAAACATAATAATTTTTTGTAAATCAGTATTTTCTCTATAAAATTCTTTTGTTGCAGAAACAACCAAAAAAAGCATCACAAGATGTCTGAATTTTTTCACCAAAAATAATTTTATACTTTTTATTCTGTTGACATCCAAATTTTAAATATAATAATTAGCATTTCGTGATAGAAATGTTGGTACTTTCAATTGACGAAAATTTAATGAAACTACCAACAACTATTCACTACAGAAAAAATTCCTGATAGTTACGCTAAAATTAATAAACACAATTCTCTTATTTTAACTCACCGTAATGAAAGAATAATTGTTGAACACTTATCTTCAGGTACGACAAATTCGAAGGAAGCTCTATTGAATAGTTTTCTAATTCGAAATATGCACTAAACATCAAACAAAATTACAAATTACGAAATATTTTAAATGAAGATAAACATCAATAATGTGCAACATTATGTTTTATTACTGCATAAAGAAGATTTAAAATCAAATACGTATATTATGTTGCATAGTTATAATAGGTGACAGTAATTGATGCAAATATTGGGTTGTTGATTGCGGAACAAAGCAAGCCCTGAGCTTTAAATTTGAAAGTGCGAAAATTAGATGCCTTGAGTTCTTTTATCGGTTTTCACCATGGAATTAATAATTTCTAAAGACGTGAAAGCATAACTCTTACTTCTTCAATTTTCTGGAATTTTAACATATTTTAACATAAGATCATTTATTTCCTAGACTGAGTGCAAAAAAAAAATGTTTATTTTAATTTCTAGTAATATATTATGAATAAATATTTTTACTTCACCCGAATGGATGTTTCCTTTTGGCGTTCATCGGGGATCTTATTTAAAAAACGCACTAATCTTGTTGCCGGTAGCAAGGGATATTTCATCTTAATAACTTCACCGTCCTACAAAACTCAAATACTTGCTATCTTTTTTCCCTGCAAAAGATAAAATTTTTAACTCTATGATGTTGCGTGGCCCCAACTTGTCCGCAACAGTAGTAGTGACTGCATATGAACTGTAAACTATACAAACTCGTAAGAAGGGTTTAAATCCCTTTTTATTTCACTTTAGAAATCACAGTTGCGTTCACTTGACGCTCACAAACTACGCCGACCCGGCGGTGTAACGAAATAGAAAAATACAACTAAAAATAAATGACAGGATGAATAAATAACGAAGTCACTATCTACGAGGCTCTATAATCGTAACTAACTTAACCGCGTTCTAAGATACAGCTGAGATTCAGCAAACTTACTGATCAAGAAGTTGAAAGATTCAACGAACTGCCGAAATAGGCACAGAGGCCGAAACGAGCGGTTCTTAAAATTTTCTACCTAGCAACCTTCACGCTCGCGATTCAAGAAACACACTTACAATCTCGTTTCCCTTCTATTTAAACTCAACTTACTTCTCCTAAGATTTGAATACTCTGCGCGTTCTACTAAAATTTACATACTCTGGCATTGGCAATTCTAGGGGAAAGTAAAGGCTTGACAGGAAAGATAGCTTAAAATAAATGTTAGTTAAAATAAATATAAACCCTACAACTCTAAAACTGCCCTCTGTTTACAATAGAACTGTTCCTTATCCCCCTTTCACCAGGTCTCAACACCTGTTTAGAAGTTCGCGCCAAATCGACTTCAGCAACCTACTTGTCACACTCAAGGATGTTGAATAGCGTCACCTTATGCAGCAAAATAATTCTTTTCTGTTTCTTGTCTTTTATCTAAAATTACCAAAAGCGATTCCCTATTAGGCAAGCTTTCAAACTAGCAGTAGTTATCATTGAAATGCCGAGGTTCAAATGCGAAGTTTCTATTTCGCGTCTTTTTAAATGAACTTTGCTTTGTATGATCCTTATACATCCTCCGCTCTGGAGAAAGAGTGACCTAATCACGCCATAAATCTTTTCTTTTCATTTTCGTCGCATTCTGGGGATTGGAAAACAAGAAGCGACAGTCTTTCTCTGGGGGTAACGATCCAAGCCACATTTAACACGGAAGATTGAGTCTTGTTGCAGACGCCTGACGACCCTTTTTGAATCGACGAGTCTGTCTAGTGGAAACGGTGAAGTGGTTAATTTTTGTACTCTATCCAGATGAGATTTATTATTTAAATGTCCTCACAAAACTATCCAATTTTTAATTATCTGCCTATTCCCCCCCTCTGTCAAAATCAGTATTTCCATGTACATCTCGACAGTAAATACAAATATCTCCATTTTCTTCATCGTATAAAAATATTTCCCATAACGGAATTCATAATTTATTTTTAGAGTTTGGTGTCTTTGTTTCAATTGTTTCATTAAAGCATTTGATTTTAAAATCACTTTCTGTTTTTCTTCTTTTTACAAAGTTTTCCAAGATTTATATATGTAAGATAAAAAAATATGTGAATCAAAAATATAATTTAAACTAAAGGTAAAACATGAATTCTCACTCTCTATTCTAAAATTCGAAATAACTTCTTTGGATTGCGTCATTTCTCGATCATTCTATGGCCTGCGCAGCTCTGACGACGTAATAATTGGGAACTGAAACAACCATTGTAAACCAAAACTTTTCTCTTCGCGTGCTTCCATCCTTCATAACTACGCACTTGAGCTTCTGTCTGTGCTGTGCTTGAACGCAATTTCGCTACGCTGTTTCCTATTGCAATAATATCGATAATGTAAATGTCCTTGAACAGGCACGATTAGGGTGCCAAGTGATCTGTGGCCACATAACGTCAATTGGAAATAAAAATGGAATTAAAATCGCCTCGACTGCCAAGTTCTATTTACGAAGTCAACACATTAGCTTACGACGCAATCAGAATACTTCCCCTTCAATGTAGGATAACTACGCATCGACAGTGTTTCGGCTTTTCCTTTCATTTTCTTTTACTATGTCAATTATAAATATGAACATACAATACAATGCATAAACGTACAGTATATTGCTAGCTACTCTTGCGAACAACGTACCACTTTGCTGTTTAACAACGCTCGCTTTACTTACGTCATTGGGAGATAGCGCAAACGCCTCAGCACCATTTTCTGCAGTTGTATGGAGCAACACAAGCGTGCGTATTAAGTACTAACAGAAATATAACAAACATTTTTAATATGATTTATTTTAAAATTGATGTAAAACTTTAATTATTATTATTGTTATTATTTTGATTAGTCGCGTGTTTGTGTGAGCGCTTGTTAATTATCTTTGGGCTCTAATTTTTTAAAAGGAGTGAGTGCGAACACGCTCACAGCTAGAAGTATCTCTGTTTGTGATGTACTTTAAATAAATGAATGTCTGTTAAGCCGTATGTATCCGATTGGTACAGGAACCAGCTCCCAAAACTCTTTGCATGCCTACGTTTATCTTCCAATATTATGCAAATCTTCTAGTTTCCCCCCGAAAGTCAACATATTTATTTTTCGACGAAACTTTCTTGCTGTTACTTTAATTTTAAAAGCGTGGCTTTCAACTTCCGTGTATTTCTACAATTAGATTTTTCATAAATTGCTTTCTTCGTCTCAAGCATTAAACAGTTTCATTTAAAAAAATGGTCTAAATGCAAAAAACGATCGACCCACCAGCGGTCGAAGAGTAAGGTTCCTGAATATTGGTAGTTTGACATGGATTTAAGTGCCGGCGAACATGTTGGAGCTTTTGTGGTGTTCCCCAAGCGTAATATGAATATGAGCCAGTTTGCCTTAAAAAAGTTCTCCACGGAAGGAAACTCCCTTTTAAGCAAATAGCAAATGTGAGCTTAGTCGTGCTCAATTAATGTAACCTAATCCTGACAGAATGTCGGTAGTAGGTGCTGTTGTGTCAAATGGCCGGACAATTTAATGCATTCGTCGAAAATGTCCAATATCCTTCGGTCATTTAAGCGTCTCATCACCGAAAATGTTGCCCAAGATGCATCACAGGGTGAGACAAATTTTACATTCGTGAGAACGGAAAATTTCTATTTCAGTTTGAATGGAGAATGCTCTTGGTGATGGATCCAAGTTTTTTCCCACCTCTGTTTACGAAGCCCGGTGGTGTAGTGGCTAGCGCGTTGCGTAACAGCACCACAGGTCCAGGGTTCGATCCCCGGGCTGGGCAAGGTCGACTCAGCCTTTCATCCCTTGAGTGGGTCGATAAAATGAGTACCAAATTCGCTTGGGAACTAAACACCAGGGGTCTCGCGACAAACTGACCACTTGCTCAGGGCATGTGCTCATGCATCCCGTGACCCATGGTCAAAAAATAGATATGAGGGCAATGCAGGCCTTGGCCCACTAGGGCTGTTACGACACTGAGTTTTTCGCCCACCAGCGGCCGAGCGGTAAAGACGCTGATCACTGGTAGTTCAGTTCAGTTCGAATCCCGCGAACTCGCTGGCTGCATGGGCGTTTTCGTGGTTTTCCCCATAGCCAGTTTCCCTTAGAAAGTCCTCCACGAAGGCATTCCTCTCTTTAGGCAGATAGCCCTGGTGTGTTTTGCCATAATTGAATAAATTTAATCCATCCTCTATTTCCAAACCACGAAGCCTTTCCAGAGAACTTTCGTCTTTCCAGTATTGTGAGTGCCCCCAGCCACATAGACAATATACGCTTATAAACAGGGAAGCCTTCTCTGAGATTCAAACCCAAGCCACATCAACCAAGCCCGCTAACGACTAAATCGATCAGGACTGCAGACTATCGGTAGAAAGTTATTAACCTGCATAAATCAACTTCAGCGTTAAAATGCAAAACCTCTTGAAATTCGCAACGCAATGATTTTATTCTGTATTATAAACGAAGATCATTTTTCAGAAGTATTTAGTATAAAATACAAAACATTAAACACTTCATTATAAAATCCCTAAATCATATTCTTCCATTTGACTCCTAGATTCTTTTATTCATAACAGCTGCTAAATTTGTTCTATTTCGATTTCAGTCATGTTATTAAAATTACTTAGTAGTTATTAAAGTTTGCATGAATAATAAAATCATACGAGCTAAAACTTTTTTTTATTTATAAAATCTATTTTATATAGTGTCAGATATGTTTTTGAAATGCAATGAAATTTACTGAGCCGTTTTTTCAGGTACTAATATTTAGTTTTAAATTTCAGGTAACTGCACTAGCAACTCAAGTGATGGAGACCTATGCCTAAAATTTCGTATCAAATTATCGCTTCCAGTAAGAAACAACTCCGATTACCATTTTGTTGAACTATGGCTATACAAAATGTATGGAATAACTGAATTCAATATCACACAAGTCATTGAATCTCCTCAAAGCAATAAGTTTCAGAAAGAAATTCTTATAAATTGCCAAAATAAATCAGCTGGATGGACAAGATTTGAAGCTTCAGGATTGCTAACAGCACTACAATCGAATATAATCGAGTTTGAAATCCACTCTAATTCATTAAGCATGCCCATAGAGACAAGTCTAGAGAAAAGACCATTTTTGTTTGTATTGATCAACACCACTGAACATAACAGGAGAACGAAAAAATCTATAACTAATTGCGATAATAACTCTACGTGCTGTAAAAAAGTTCTTCATATTTCATTTAGTGATATTGGTTGGGATGAATGGATAGTGAGACCTGAAAGTTACCAAGCTAATTATTGTGCAGGTTCTTGCAACAATGATATTAATTTAGCAAGAAATCATCATAGTAACGTACTAATGACGCTTTGCGCAAGCAATCCTGCAATCGCCAGAAGACACGGTCTTCAAGATGCCTGTGCAAAGTGCACACCAAGTGCTTATCGGTCAATTTCAATTATATATTTAAGTGAAGAAGGTGTAAACGTCAAACGAGATCTCCCTGATATGTCAGTTACAAGCTGTTCTTGTGCTTGAACTGCATGGATCAATGGTTTAACGTTATACTATGAACATAAATTTAAACAACTCTATAATTTCTAAATATTGCAACTAAGTGCTTAACAACAGACTTTTCCAAGTTAAATTTGAAAGTAAATGTGATGTTATTTACGTTATTATAATTTAATTAATCGTTCTTATTCACTTTACCTATTGACCACTAACTGAAGAATTTCTGTTTAGCTAATATCTTGATATATAAATTAATTTTTAAAATTTAGAAAAAAAAAGGAGTTTACACATCACACATTACTTCAAAGATTATGCTTTTTTGAATACGGCAAAGCATTCTAGAACTACAGATGCCCCATTAATATTGGTACAGACTTTTAAGGGGAGGTAGGACACATCAAATGAATTGAGAACTGCAGAGCAACCCATGACCAGAAAAGTGATGTGAAAGTGCTATCAGAGGTACAAGAAATGAAAGTATACAAAGATTACCAGAGGTATTTATTGCTCATAAATATTACGTATACTGTAGAAAACGATACCATTTTAAAATATTACAAAAGATGTTCAATGTTTCCACCATTACAAGCGATACATACGTTACACCGAAGCACTATGGATTGCGAATATGGTCAAAAACACTTGGAATTGCCCCCGATATCTGCAGCAACGCAGAGCATTCTTGCGACCAGATCCATTTTTGATTCGACAGGTGGTTCATCTACATTAGCTTTAAGTGCTCTCCGCAGAAAGAAATCCAGGCTTCTTAAGTCTGAAGAGCATGGAGGCTCAGGCAACCTGTCCACCATACCCAATCTATTGTTGACCAAGCGACACTCTCATATTTCTTCAAACACATCTTGCACAATGAGGAGGCGCTCAAACATGTTGAAAACATATATTGCATCGCATATTTTGTGTCACAGGGCGACATAAGCTGTGATAAAACCTGTTCTAAAAAGCTTGAATTATTTGCTGGTGTCACAGGTGATGGCAGCAGGTAAGGCTCATTAAGCAGCCGCCGACCAAACCAGCCCGCTGGACATCAGGCGGTTTCACTCAGTGGCGCTTGGCGTAATGCGTACTGTATTGGTTAATCACACCATCTTGCATGAAATATGTTAACAAAACATAACATGGGAAATGAGCATCTTGATCACATTATTGAAAATACCACTGCGCAAAACGCATACGTGCAGAAGGATCTGTGAGTAGCAGGGACTGTGCCTTTTGGAATGATACGTGTTTACGGATTCGGTTTGTAAAACACGATGTACGCTATTCCGTGAACCTCCTACGGCAGCAGAGACGTCACGTATGCTGGTACTCGGTATAATTCTCTCTACGGCATCAAACACACTATGTTTCATGAATAGAGTACGAATCGCTCGTGGCCTGCTTCTCTACTCTTACTACTTCTTAAAGACCTATATTCACACAAATTGTGATGCACATACGAAACCAAACGGCGGTCCGGTGTGTCTGTCTGTGAGAACTGTTTTCGATATAGTCGCTGAGTTGCTCGTGCATTCCCATCAGCCAATTCATCCATTAAATGCATATCTGGCAGCTTCTTCTTTATATAGCGTCTCATGCTCTTGTTAGGGCGATTACTGCTCGAATGATGAAAAATCGTGTAGCTCCTCTCCAACGCCGTCGTGAGCAGCATCACTTAGCGGTGCACGATGACGTTTGCGGTCATAGGTAGCTATTCTCAATCCATTTTCTGTGCCTGTCTCCTCTTAAAAGTCTGTACCAATATTTATGGGGCACTTTGTACGTGCCAAAGCGGGGGTATGCCTTTCTTGAGGTCTTAACATTAAACTGGTTTATATTTAGGTAGAAACACATGGAGAAAACGGCGGAAACGCCCAAGTACTAAACCCATTCTCTGAGGTTTAAAACCAGATAGAACTAAACGGTTTTAGCAGTCTTTTAGCATCCAATAGGAAAATGGTGAAACTTTCCAGCTACTTAGCACTTTATCTTCCCGCATGCTGATTTCGTATCTTCTACAGGAAAGACAAGAAATAAATTACCAGTGTTTGTGTGTTTCTTTACCTGAATAAGAAATACAGTATCGTCATACACAAGTAACTAACCAAATTTCTCTGTCATCTGTGGAAATTTTTGTCCGTCATCTAATCGAAAAATAACTGGTTACTTGTTTTATTTAAAAATTGTGTTTACATGATCGCTGTATTTGCCTCAAATTTTTATGTTGTAATGGAAAAGAATTATTTTGTTAATACTTAGTTTGCCTGTAACACTCAAGAACTGTGTTTTTTGTACAGTTTTTACTTTCTCACCAAAAATAACTGAAAAATGCTGTGATAAGAGAATGTTGCGAATATATTCTTTCAACCTGAAAATTTCTCATGGTAATTTTGATGATGAGTGTGTATATATTTATTTTTACTTTTATAAAACGTTTTAAAAGCAGGGAATTTTAAAATATGTATTGTTTAATATATTTATTTCACTATAATTTAGTGGTATAATAGGTTATGAAAATGATGCCACTTCTATATCATACTGTACTTCATACAAACTTCTACGTATATTTCAGTATATGATAACAAAAAGTATATGAATTCATTTGATTTCAGGCGTATCGCATTCTGTTATAATTTCAGTACTTTATCCACTGATAATAAATAAGTTAACAAAGTGTGTATATGTTGTTTTTCAATAAGCAATGATCCGAGTATATTCATTAAATATGAAACTATGCTATGATTTTACTTTTGGCCTTAGAAGTACTCAGACTGACCTGCGCTAGTACGCGAAATTTTAGTCTATATCTTTAGGTTCTTTAGAGACTGAGAAAACTAATAGATAATTGCTAGCCTAAGCAATATCAAAGAACTTTAAAAAAGTAAACATGTCATGAAAGCATAACATGCATACAGATATTAGTTAATTTTTTCGTTTATTACCAAATATTAAACATGAATGTTTGAAAACTGTTCAAATTTATCAGAACATTAACACAAATATTCCTGCAGATTTCACATAGTGTTATTCGCAATATGGTAAATTTAAAGAAACTTAAAGTACTGTATTATATCATATTAAGATAAAATGGTCTGCCATGCAGATATATATATATATATATATATATATATATATATATATATACAACTTATTAAGCAAGTGTGAACCTAGAGGTGCGATATGAAAATTAATGAAGATAATACACATGCATTATATAAATGCCAAAAAATAGTTATTATGTAAGTAAAGATACTACAAATACAAAGTACATGTCAATTAAGGCATACAGGTACATTAATCTGGTAAGTTGCCAAGTATGGTCATTAGTCACTATACGAAGGGTCGTTTACATCATAATCATATAGCCTGATGACAGGATTATTAATTCGTTTTTGATCACTAAAGACTTGCGAGCGGTACGGCAATAGAATGACTTAAGCTGCTCCATACGTAATTTGTCATATTAGTTTAGATTTCTCACGTATCACGGAGAAGCAGTAATCTGCGGCAGTACACAATTCTGAGCAGTTTGTAGCTTTGTTCTGGCAGATTTGCATGAGTACGCCCAAAGCGAGCAGGCATAACAAAGTACGGGACATAACGTGGATTATAAATGGGTAACATGTTGTCTATAGAAAGTACTCTGTTTCGAGCAATTAAGGGGAACAGTGAACGTTTACCTACTCGAAACGTTTTAATGATAGATGAAATGTGTGGGTGCCATGAAAAGGTTTTATTGAGGATCACCCCAAGATAAAGGACGTGCTTGGGCCCAGGGGATAGATACTCCATATAACTGCAGGTTCTTTTTGAACTTCTTTTTCTTCGTGAAGAGTACATGTGTCTTATCGACGTTCAATCTTATCTCCCACTTGATCAGCCAAGTCTCAAGTGTGTGTATGTAATCTTGTAGAAAATACACTTTAATTACATTTAAAATACTCTTCCTTTAAGTAAAAATTACATTAGAAATTTAATTTTAAGTTGCTAAAAAGGTGCGACAGAGATTACACCAATACTCACCAAAGCGCCATCCGACCACGCTCTGAAAAAAATAGCTGTGATAGCATTGGAAATATGTTAATGCGCAGATTTTGGAAACATTTCTCTGCGCAACTTGTCGGACGTTTAGCATTTCCACCATGGAGGTAACAAGGTTTCTAAAATATCCTAAGAAAGTATTTTACTGATCTTGGGAGGTAAGAAAGGAAGTGGCCAAACCGGCACTTCGAAGCAGGTGAAGCACTGTTTCGAAGCTTAGGTCACCAACTGGGGTGTTTTTTGTTTACATGCAGAAGCTCGCTTGACAGTGCTCTGATAGTATTTCGACACACGACAGTTCCATACAAATCGAAAAACGGGACACTTTCGCATGAAAGAAACATTCATAGTGTGATGGATAATAGCAATTTGTATAGTTTAGTGACTTTTACCTAAAAATCACATCTTGGTTATTTTTCATAAATTGGTTATTTTTCGATAACTAACAACAGCGATTTTGTTTATGAATTTTTTTTATAAAATTTTTTTTATAAAATTCTAAGCTGTTGAACTACAAAAATATAGATTTTAGCAAAAATGTTATGCTTAAAGAATGAAAAATACCTTACGATACCTTTAAAATTGTATACATTTTTCGATACCCTTGATAGAGTATTCGATACTTTTATTTTATGTTCCAAACCCCAAAATGTTTTAAATAAAATAATTTTTTTCACATCCACATATTATTGTAACATGTACTTTTTAAAATTTTTTAGAGGAGAGGCTTTACTGTTGCTCGTTTTAAACTCATCATTTTATTTTTATATATTTGAAAAATAATCACTTTGGGCTTACACGTTTTACTTAGTTATTATTATTTATTATATTATCAGAGAATTATTAAACTGTGTAAAATCGATAAAAGAGGTATTGTGTGCTCTGCTAAAATATATTTACCAGAAGATTTGAATTTGATGATGAATGTATCCTAAAACGTGTTTTAAGTCAAAAGTTTGAAATTTGATGGCTAAATGTAAATATAAAATTATGCATGTTAAAATATTTGTAATTAGCCACATAGGTCAGGTTAAGTTTTTATTAAATAGAGTAAGGCATGGAAGGGCTATCTGCCTAACGGAAGAGATGCCATCGTGGAGGAATTTTGAAGAAAAACTTACCTTTCAGTGGGTATTAAAAATAATGTATATAATTTTCATTCAAATTATATTTACACATATTTCTTATGTAAAACTTTCGGGTATATGTTAAATTAGTGTAAATTACTTTACTCGAAAAGTATAGTGATTGCACAGAAATTAAAGATTTGAACATACCTGAAATGAAAAATATGAAATACGTGTGGGTATTTATGCATGTACTTGCAAAAAGCATGTATATGCCTTTAACACAACACGTAAATATTTATTAAATTATTTATAAATGTGTTTGAAATGAAGGATTTATTCATTCATAAACAAGTGAAAGGTTACTGTGAAGAAATCTAATTATTAAAGGTATCTAAATTTATAATGATTATAAATATCATCTAAATATATAATAAACTTAGCATTGAATTGTAAACATAAATTGAAATCCTGTTGACAAATACGTTATAAAACTATTTAAGCAAGAATTGTTCGTACTGGAAAGCAATCTGTTATTGTAAAGCAAATTCTATGAAATGTGTACTTAAGTAAGTAATACAGAAGAGTTTTTGGAATATGTATTGTTGAAATTATGGGTAAAAAAATCTGATAAGTATAATTAAAATAATTATTCCTCTTACATTTTATAACTCAGTTACAAGTTTTAAATAATATTTTTTAAAAAATCCTTATTTTATTCCCTTTCAGAAATATTCAGAGAAAGTTAAGTACTATTTAAAGTATTTCGTTTTTAAAATAAAAGGTGTTCTAATTTGAAATGGACCGAATAGAGCATTAATTATAAATTGACTTATAGTTTTGCATTTAAAAGATGCCTTAGAATCTAGTCATACTTGAGAAAGTATTTTAGGAAGAAGCTCCATAAATAGAAAAGAAATAATACATAATTTTAGTATTAATAACACAATAAACTTTGATCTTAATTTTTGTAATCCTTAGCCGAATAAAATCGAATTACCTTACAAAAATTTTCTAATCTAATTAACGAAAACATGTGAAAATATTTCATTCAAATTAAACCATTCTGAGTAAACCATTCTCTGAAAAGTGTAGCATTTAATCCCGTTCAAAATGAAATGTTGTTTAAAAATGTATTCTTTTCATATACGTAGGACTTTTCATATACGTAGTACTGTAGAAAAAGATATATATATTATGTATGTGTATATTTACGACGTAATTACAATATATTTACATCTGATCGTGTCAAAACCCATTAAACTTAATGGTGAATTACCCAATGTTTTGGTCACCACGTAGGGATCGCGAGTGCTTCAGAACAGGGTATGGGGGAAACCGGTTAGGGCCACTTCATCTTACTTCCTACCTCCATGATTTCCACTGCAGTTTAGCTAACCATCCGACGTCGAACACGTAGATACTTCGTTCTACGATGCATAAGTGTAGTGGTATTGAGCATCAGGGTGCCTGCGCGCAGTACACTGCCCCTTCTAGAACTAATTTTAACTTTACTAATTAAATTCATGGACTAACTTAAAAAGAGTTAATAATTTTTTCTACAATTAATTAAAAAGGGATTAGTTAATATTTTCGGATAAAGAATAGTAAGAAGATAAGCAAAATTCACCACAAAGCCGTGCGAGCGAGGCAAATTACATAGAACTGGTACTGGTTAAGGCTCTTATATACCAGGCTGAATCACCAACTTTTCCCTCTTGGCGAGAAAGGGAAAAGCGCTGCCAGTTTTGGCGCGTTTACCGAAGACACTGGCTCAATGTCTTTTTTAAAGATTGATTTTATAGACACGCGGAATTCCTCGCATATAAACTCTTCGGATAATGTAATAGCTCTCGAATAGTATACACACGTTTCCACTTAAATAAAAATTTCACGTATATTTTCTAAAACATATAAGGTATTTCTTCCATTTTCCTAGAGTGCCTTCGGGGTATAGTGGTTCTGCTCGCTGGGCCGGTATTCCAGAGGTCCGTGGTTCGATTCCCGACGAAGGCGTTGCTCATTTTTCATCTCTCTTGCTTCCTAAAAACTCCTAATGTCTCTACAGTGGCGCCCGAACTAAAAGGGTGTGTAGATGATGATTCTCCTCACCCAGGATTGGGCGATTGGGTCCCCTAAAAACCTCAGTCGCCCTTTAAAAGGGGGAGTATATAAGGTATTTCTCCCGCCTTCCTAGTGTGCCTTCGTGGTGTTGTGGTTCTGCACGCTGGGCCGGTATTCCAGAGATCCACGGTTCGATTCCCGGCGAAGCCGTTGCTATTTTTCATCTTGCCTGCTTCCAAAAAATACCTAATATCTCTACAAACATATTCCAAATAACTTATGCTTTAGATGTTTCAGTTTAGTTAGCAGAGTAAAATAAATAAAATATGAATAAAAACGTTCAATAGTGTCAAATGCGGAAACAATTAAAATAGAGTGTGCAGATAAGGTTATCTTAATGATATTTTAACAAAATTTGCAATAAGAACACTGTAAATTCGTATTCAAAAACTAACTTTAAAACATGTTGTCAATTAAGTATGATGTAAAACAAGCTTACAATCACTTTCGTTTATGGAAATAATTGTACAAGACTCTGAAGAAGCACTTCGTTTTAAATGTTGGAAGAAAAAAGTACAGTATTCTGAGTTTTGGTTACTTTTCTCCAAACGTAATATAAATACGAAATAGAAACCAGTAACAAAAAGATCCTTCCCCTCCAGCCAAATCACCCTCGTGTAGCATTGTATTTGTAATTCCAAAGAAGGAAAAAAAACAATTTTTACCTAAATTAAAAAACAATTATTAGATAAAAAAGTAATAAATTTCAATGTATAAAAATGAATTTCTGTAATTTGAGTTATGATACAAAATAATTTAAAGTTTATAAATTTTATACAAGTAATTTAGATAAAAACCTGTCCCTATTTCTTTTACAATTTAAGAATGTGTGTTCAGACTTAACCGCATGTAATTCATTTCAACGGATAAAAGAAAGCTTATTTTTGATTTTACGTAGCAACAGCAGTTTCATCCAGTCAAGTTTTTATAATTGCTAGATATTACACATAATACTTAATTTGAAAAACATTCTTAAAAAGGGAATTGTAATTGTATGTCGTTTGAAAAGCATTTCTTTGTATATATGCCCATTTTTGTGGGGGGGAGACAACTAAGAAATACACAACCACGAGGTGCGTTTTTTTTTTTTTTTTTTTTTTTTTTTTTTACGTTTTTATGACAGCAAAATAATGAAGAAACGTATTTTTTAGATATATTTACACTAATTATTTCAAAATTGATAGTTTTATCATACAGCACAAATAAATTAAGGAAAAAATATCTAATATAAAGAAGATAATATGTGGAACCATGTTAATAATCAAAAACATGAATTACTGAAATATTTCAATGATTGCTTGAAAAAAACACTCTTATTTTAATAATTAATTAAACATTTTAATTAAACATTTTAATATTTTTCATAGATTCGAAAACAAGAGCTGACAATGTAATATCATTTTAAAACATGACTGTATCTTTGATATCTTTTGACAAAAGCTCTGGACTAGCTGAATCACCTGATGATATTGCACATCAATTGTTTAGCATGAAAAATATATTTGGGAGAAAATGAGCAATAGAAGGAACACAAATTAAAGAGTTTTTTAACCTTTCATTCACAAAAAGATGACTTAACTATAGGAGCCTTAGTATTGGTATCAGATACATTAAATAAAAATTAAATTTCACAATATAGATAACATAGAGCTACAATATCTTTTTTTCACAAATAAGGTCGCTTGTTATTCCTAGCATCATTGTAGTCATAACTGTAAATACTGATGGGAGGATTCAAAATACTGCGTTGTTTAACATGAAAATTCTTAGCAAGGTGATTAAAATAAGTTCTTATTTGAAAATTTTTTAATTCCTCGAGGAGTTTACCATTTCGCACATGCCGCGGGGCATTCATGATTTGAATTACGGTACAATTCTGTGCAGTTCGCAGTTTTTCCCTGCTGGTCTTACATGAATAAGCTCAAACCGGACAAGCATAACACAGCATGGGACAAAAGATTTTTTCCCCGATGGCGGACACCTATTTATAACGGTATTGGCCACTCGTCTGCTCAGCCGGGGCTGCCCAGGGCTGCGGCCTGGTAGCTAGTGGTTGACACTCGCCGAGTTGGTAACCAATTCTGCATGGATATATCTATACCTGGGTCGGAAGCCAACTCAGCGGCTTACCTCCCCTAACCACTATACCATCTGGGCACCCGTATTCAAGATATATTTATAAATAATTTATTATAAAGAGGTAGAACTATGTTCCGTGCGATTAGGGGGAAGAGGTGAGCTTTGCGTGCACGACACTTTTGAACAATAGGTGTAATTTGTGGGTCCATATAAGTGTTTTAGTGAGGACCATCCCAAGGTAGGAGACTTTCCTAGACCAGGGCAGAGTTGATGCATAAAATAGCAGTTTGTCAGTGATGTGTTTTTCTCTTTGTTAATAATATCACAACGGTCTTATCAACATTGACTTCGATTTTCCACGTTATCAGCTAGGTCTCTAGTGTCTTAATGTGAAACTGTAACAGTTGAATTACAGGCTAATAGATGCGCTTTGTGCAAGGATCGCTGTGTCATCAGCTAACATTGCTAGTTTAGTATTGGGTGTGCTAGGAATGCCGTTCACATAAATGGGAAAATTGTGGGTTCGAAAAGTGACCCTTGTGGGACGCCAGATGAGATACCACGGTGTGTGGAATGAGTGTTAATGAGGCGAACGACAAAGTCTGTACCTGTAAGGTAGGATTTAATTGTTTGTGTAATGTGATCTGAAAAATCCAGATTGTGTACCTTGTAAATGAGTGCGTCTAGTTAGAAACAATCGAAAGTCTTAGCTGTGTCTATGAAAAGTCCACCAGTAACGAGTTTTGATTTGTAAGCCCTCAGCGATGTGTTCAATACCGCTGTAGAGTTGCTGCGTGGTAGATAGTTTGCTCCTAAATCCAAACTTGTGTGGTGTGATAATCTTATTTACCTCCAGGTGATCCTGAATTCTTCTCAGGATAATTGCTTCAAACAGTTTAGTCTGGCAGGGCAGCTGACTGATAGGCCTGCACTGTACAAGGCCACATCCGAGGCAGGCTTTCCAGGTTTTAGAATAGGCGTAATAGATGCCGTTTTATAGTCATTGGAGAAATAACGACAGCGAAGAATTATGTTGAATAACTTGGTCATCAGGAAGACTATCTTGATCGGGAAGAGTTTAACCATCTTGTTGAGTTTAATCATCTTTTCATCGTCACCAGGACTTGATCCAAGCCCAGACTCTTTTTAGTCTTAAGTTTTTTAAATAACCAAGAACTTCTGAGGGTAGAACTGGAATGTTGTTAGTGAGTGGATTTGTAGTGTAAATGTTGTAAAATCAAAAACAGTGTGTTTAGTTGTTGTATCACGTATGTTGTTTGTGCAAAACTGAGATTCCTACTTCGTTCTATTTGCTTTGCTATTCATTTATGTTGTCTCATTTTTGCGCGTTTTGGGCAAAAAGACTTAAAGGTTGCAAAAGAAGGCTACTCTGTCTATGAGAAATTCAGTTCTGTTACCTGGCAACAGACCAAGGAGGTTAGAATAGAAGGAGGGAGGGTTCGCAGTTTCCTCCACTATCGGGGAATGAAACTCCGCCGAACAAGCGGCGTCCATGTTTGTGACTTCAAAACATTGCATTACGGCAGTGATATGTACGTGTTTCTAAACTGTTCTGTGCATTTATTTTCCAGTAAAAATATGTTAAATTTATAATGAAATCCCTCGCTAGTGTTGAATTTTTTGTATGATACGGATATGCTTAGGTTAGAAAATAAATCTTAATAAAATAAAACAGATTTATGTGAATTCATTGATTTCAGTTTATGCGCATTTCATATTTATTAATCTCAAAGAAACTGCCTTTAATAAAGTTGAATTACAGAAATACACCTATATAAGTTTTTGGATACATCTTTCCACATGTTCAATGGTGTAAATATTTTACTTAATTTTATCACTATACTGCCCAGAAATTTGTAAGTTTATGCAAAAAAGTTTTAACAACAGAACAGTTTATCTTAAAAAATGAATAATAATTAATATATAAAGAAAAGCATTGCTTTATTTAACACCTTTACAATTAATAAAAATAGTAACAATTGATTTCTTACTTTTCATGAAAGTTATAAAACGAATTAACTAAAACGTTCAAATTATACAATTTAAATCCTACCATATAGCATTGTATCTTAAGGAACGAAGATACCAGCTATAAACAGAAACATTAAAATGTATTTAATATATTTTGATTATAGTTATATTAAATAACCTATTTTAAGTCCTTTTTTTCACATCTGGAAAGAAAACCACATGACATTGTGATATTTTTTGACATAGTTGTCATATTACATAAAAAAAGAAAATTAATACTTACGTGTGAAAAATAATGCCCGGAATTTTTTTCGAGAATCTATTTGTGCATCCATATGCAATACAAGCTGACATGCTTCAAAAAGAAAAGAAAAAAATGTTGCAATGACAGACTTCCTTGCACAAGTCACGGTGATAATAGGAAGATGGCCGCCAAGCTTCACCGTTTAAGTTGAACCTTCCCTCCTTCTATTCTAACCTCCTTGAGACAGACAGACAAAGTAGACAGATGTCTTGTTTTGCATCCGCTAAGTCTTTCTGCACCGATGAGCGAAAAATCAAGCATAGGTGCGAAGGAAAGATACATAGAAAGGGGGCAATTTCGTATTTGAGGAGAGTAAAAAGGAACTTCGTACATTTTGTACGAGTTCAAAAGGCCAGAAAGAAAAGATGGGACAAAATAAAATTTAAAATAAATGGCCCAAAAATAATAGGGTAAAAAAGGGCCTATAGAAAGAAAAGGAAAAGAAGTAGAAAATATCCTAAATATGATTGTGTCCATCAGTGTAGTTAAAACGAGCTCATTTGCAAAAATTAGTGTCTTTAAGAAGCAAACTTTAGCTAAGTTAAAAAAATAAATAAATAAATGAATTCCTACATGGTAATGTGTATGCCCTTATCTTGTGACCTAACTAGAAAAGACATATATCATCACAGAGATGTACATAATATTTTAACTAAAGTTATATTAACTATTACGGTTCCCAAAAAATTCATGTATTAAGACACAATAACACGCCGAATAAATACTAATTCATGTATATTTCAGAAAAACAGTAATTGACAAAATCATAAATCCATACACAGTGTGAGAGCATTTCAGCAAAAATAAATTATACAGTTTATTCTTAAATATTAGTTAAATATAAAATTAATTTATTAATTTAACCGTTGTAGTTTATTATAGTACAAGTTTAACAAATTCGGCCACACTGTATTTATATATGCTCATAATTCTAAGTTTGATACCTGGAAAAAAAAGTCGGGGATTTTAGTTACAAAAATCACAATCTATACTCATCGATTGTCAAGAGATCCCCATTTTTCCCTCTCAAGAAATTCCTAAGCACGAAAAGGGGGGCCTCCGAGGGATGTGAATTGCTGATAAGAACGGACTACTGATAAGGAATGTGGCTTCTCTACGGAATAGTTACGAAGAAAAAAACCACATGACTTGCTACTATTATTAACTATTGTATAATGCTAGAATCTTATGAAAATAATAAATAAAGAAATTTAATGGCACTTTAGTGATAGAGAATAAGATATTGTATAGAGAACAGAATGTTACTTATCTGAATATTCCGTGTCAGGGTTTCTTTGGGATTTCTCGTGTTGATAGTGAACAGCGAACAAGAAATTTGAAGTTTCGAAGAAGCGAAGTTTCGTTTTTAAATTTGATGAATGAGACATTGCATAGGAAAGGCACATTAAACTTTTTTTTTGAAAACATTTACTGAAACACTTACTTAAAAATTTCGGAGCTATGTTTAGACACTGCCTCCAGTTTTCGTGATCGCAGCGCCTGTTCCTCACCGTTACCTGGCAACATCACGACGCATTTTATTTGGTTTCATTCGGTTTCGAATGTAAAGCGCTGAAATACAGTTGGTGATGGAAAGTTGAAGTCTTTAAAAGTCGCTGTTTTATGAAAATAATTTATTAGTAAATTTCTGTGCTGAGTGCAGAATGCTAAACTTAATTATTCTGACTGTGCTTCCATTCATGCGTGTTTGTTATGGGTACGCTAATGAAAATGGGTTTTGTGATGCTCACAAACAGAACTGTGATATTACAAGTAATTTATACGCGTTGATTTTTTTAATTGTCATCAGAGGCGGATTTATAAGGTCGCGATCGAGAGGGCCTCTGGTTCCAAGGGGCTCCAAATCACTAATTGATCATTAAAAATAGTAATTATACCTTGTGTCTTAAGATAGGGAACCCAACTTCGTAAATTCGCCGCTGATTGCATTGTAGTCAATACATCTTAATGCTCATTGTTTAAAAAAAAATTAATGTTTCATTCTGAATTGTGATGTTTTCCTCCACTAGATAATCCTGCTCTTAAATGGAAGAAAATAAATGCCGTTATAAACAGAACGCTCACTAACTATGAAGAATGTTCATCAGATTCGTGTGCTTGTTTTTTAAGGTAACTTTTCGGTTTGTAACAATAATCATAAAATTGCATTTCAAAAAAATTCTTGCACCCTTATTTTGGAGGTTGAGATGTGCCATTAAATAAGACTTTTAATTAGTAAATATACTTGTTGAAGTAAGAGGTTAACTGGGTACAAGCTGTGTGAATGGGTATATTTAATAAATTAAAATAATAATGCAAGAGTATATGTTCGGAAATCTAAATAAATTTCAAATCTTATTATCAGTTTCAACAACTTTTAACAATTGTTATATCTCTTATATAAAGACAAATAAATAATAATCATAGGAATGACACTAATATCTGCAGTCTGCATAAAATTTTTGAGACATTCTTTTTTATTTTATATCTGCATTACTGACATTTGAATTCTTTTAAAAAAGGAAAATTATTGCCTTTTCGATCTCATATAGATTTTTCAATTTATTGGGTACAGTTTCAAAAGTAAAAAACATTCTTTTATCCCTCTGTTGAAACTCTAATTGAATTTAACATTTCAATAATATTCATTTCTTTTTGCTACATGCATTTTCTCATAAAGCCATTGACGTCCACCATTCAAGTGTAGTCACTGACTCAACTGCCTCATTTTCGAAAAAGTATTCTGCTGAAAGTAGAGTTCATATTATAAATTTCGATGTAATGCTGAGCACACTGTCCATTTTTCCTCTTAGTCCATTGTGCTTTTGGCTATGTAGTAAGGCTTCAGCTTTTATTTTGGTGTTAAAATATGTGCTAAAAAGTGTATTGATGACAGTAATTATTCAAATAATTCTTTAAATAATTGGGTGCATGTTTCATCAAGAATTTTTAAGCTGTTTTTAAGACCTTTTCATACTTTGTCAGCTTCAGCAATGCTGCATTTGTTCTTTTAGATTTTACTCGGTACTTTTCCATTTTGCCGGCGCAAACGATAAAATCGCCAATAATGGTACAACTGATGCCAAACGCAATATCTTTGCTGGTAACCTTTTACGCTTCATTTTCAAAACAAGTCACAGCCATTTCTTATCAGATTGATTGTTTCTTTCAATACTGGCATACAATTACATAGAATTTTTACAAGATAGTTAAATTTTATGCCTTAAGACCATTCGCGGTCATTAAGTCAATTAGGATGCATTCACATTGCCCACCGGAAGGCGAAAATGTAGAAAGGCAAAATCAAGGGTTAAATTCATCAATTCTAATGAGAATGCACTAGCGAAGTAAAACACTGTGGTTTTACATAATTTCTGAGTAAACTATTTGTATGAATTGAAATAATTCTTACATTTAAACTATTATTCCAAATTAAGATTTAAAATTAATGTAGATAATTAGAGAGAATTAGATTTTTGTAGCGTAGTTTACGTGAGATGAGATCACTTGGGAACTGGCAAATCAGGATGTTGAACCATGAAAGCACAGTAAATTCTTAAATTAATGTCTTTTTACAAATTCATTGTCTTCATTTATTGGCTTTTTACAAAATTTTAAACCATATTAAAATCAAGCCATATCAAAATAAAAAATTCTTAGAACTAACATTTGTTAACATTTTTTATGTGTACACTGTATGCTGTCGCCAACAAAGTCTGCTTGCCGAGATTTGCACTGGCGAAACAGAAAAGTACCTTTTATTCAAAGGAAGTAAGAAATCTGCATTTTATTTGACTCGCATGTTAAGAACTTTTGACTGAATATTCTTGTCTATTTCATCTCAGTTCTGAATCTCAGTTAGCATGAAAATTGGCTCAGTTTTTTTATAAAGCTTTCAAGAAAATTACATATTGACTTCCAATATATTTAAACTGTTTCCAGTGGATTTATTAAATTTGGCTTGGACAAGCTGATGATTTCAAAAATATTGTATGACTAAAATAACATGTTTGTAATAGTTGATATATATAAATCTTTAGCCAATAAATTAAGTTTTGGGGTTGAACAACCACGAGAGATAAGCTAAAAACTGTTTTCTGATTCTTTTCTCGGCTGATCTTTGAAATATGGTAACTGGTAGTTTGGCGACATTTTGGAGGCGATAAAGGTTACTACCTAGGACTTTGGTAATAATGTGAGAAATACTTAGTTCCGATTACGCATTATTTTGTGTGAGGGAAATGAGAGATCAAGAGATATGTCATGTGACATTAATGGACGAATTACAGTTCTTTAATTGGAAAAGGGGGGGAATTTGGAAAACTGTAGTACTATATTATTTTGTATTAAGCTTCATTGTGTGTTGTGTGAAATAGTGGAAGTGTGCATGCCACGTAATGAAGATTCTGAGGACTAGGTAAGTTAGTATTTTTAATCATTTGAGGATATTATTTTTATGCATTGTTCTAAATGTAAGGAGTAAATAAATTAATATGATATTATTGGAAAATTGTTATTAGCAATGATTTAGTTTAAAGTAATTAGGATTGTAATCTAATTTTTATTAATTTAATGTATGTGCTTATTTATATTTTAAGTAGTGTTTTTTAATTTAATTATATTTTAATTTAATGATCGTGATTTTGTGAGTTATATGTTTGAGTAGAATACGTTGAGTATTTTCATGCATTTTCTTGAAATTTTTCTAATTTATGAGAAAAAAAGCAGTGTACATGGAACATGGCTATAGTGAAGAGTGTGTGCAGTGCCATTTTTGTGCGATTCTGGGATGTTTTTTTAAGTAAAAATAAGTCGACGTGTACATGGTTTAGTGATATTTTGATTAAATGATAGTTATTTTGTGAATTTTGTGTTTGTAGGAATTTGGTATACGTTTCAGTTGAAGTAAACGTGCATGGAAGTAATTTAAATATTTGACACTAAGTATTTGTAACCATTTGTAATGTTTGCGGTATTAATTCATTGGTGACGTTTATAATATAATATAATAGATAATTTAGAGGTAAAAGTTTTTGGATATTTTATTTATTTTATACGTGGAAATGTTCATCCTTGGAAAGGGTATATACTTTTTCGCGATCAGGTAATTTCATATATGTGCTTTTTACCGAGTTTAAAGATTCACAGAATTTTTTTGCATTTTCGTGCAAATTTTTGTAATTTATGAGAAAATAGCAGTGTAGATGGATAAAGTTAAGAATGTATGCAATGCCATTTTTGTGCAATTCTGGGATGTATTTTTAAGTAAAAATAAGTCGACGTGTAAATGGTTTATGTGTATGTGCTATTCTGAAAAACGCGCAAGGAGTTTGCGATTGTGCACTTTTTCCCAATTTTGCAGTTAATATTTGTCATGATTAAGCAGTTTTGTTACATAAAATTTCTAGCATAAGTGTAATTCGGCTAGTAGATTGTTGGAAAAAGTGTTCAGTAAATAAAAGGAAAAGAAACATGTCTTTACTTCATGAAGACAAAATGGCGGCGAAAAAAAAAAAATAGAGGGTTGCTGTAGCAGAGTTGGTCGGCAAAAAATCGCCAAGTTACCATAATCCAAAGATCAACCCTTTTCTCATTTTTACCATATTTTCTGTACTATCGGTTACAAGATTACTGACTTGGTACGTATAGAATTGGTTTCACTGTTTTTAATGACTGTGACAGCAAGCTTAAGCAAATTTTCATTTGTATGTAGAATTAATGATCTATCAATAATTAACAATAAATGTAAAATCCAATCTGTTGTACAAATACTCATGCAGATTGTTGGCTAATTATAGGCATTATACCAGCAGGTACTGTTTGATTAACTAAAACATACTGCATTTCACTGTTTGTTATATATGTTATTTAATAATTTACCCCTTTTAGATGGAAGCAGCTTTTATCCAAGATATAGCATCTCTGTTAACTTTATGAAATGAGGGTTTTCTATACAGAATGATGACAACATATACTGTATAGTTGTGTATATTCAGCAGACCACACATTTACTTTCCTAAGCAAAACTTCTTTTCTCCTCCATAAAAGGTCAAGGCAACATCCCCTGAAGTATGCTCAAGAGCTCGGGGCATAATTTGTGGTATTACTGAAGTAGAGAGTCTTCTGTCGTCACTGTAGATAGACAGGCCTTCTTAAAAATGCATTCAGGAAATCTAAATTTAAATTGATAAAAATTGCCCTTCTCTTTCCCTGCCCCCAAATCTGATTGCTGAAAAAACTAACATTTTTATATTCATCTGAGAAATTTTATTTGTTGGATATTTTTATTAAAAATTACTGAATGTCTTTAAAAAATTATGGTTAGGCAGAATGACTACGGAGCACCAGTTAATGAAAGAAATGTTATCTTTCTCATGTAAATCAAAATTGGGAAGCAAGATGTGTTAGACAGATATCAAACTATAATCAAAGATTTATTAGACGGAAATCAGAATATAATCAAAGACCAAAAATGCATGCAAAATTTGGCTAATCTTTATTATACGGTATCCCTCCTTGGTTTTTTCCTGAAAAAATCGCCAAGGCGTATTGGTTGTTTTCCAAATCTGGAAGCCCACCGCTCGAAGTAGATTTTTCGGGGACCCTAATGTTAGTAATGTTAGCGAAACTACTGGTTACCATGATAGTTTTAACATTATTTTAGTTTTCTGATTTTGGTAAAAATATATTTACAGGTGCCCCTTGGAGAAAATTGGCAATTTTTGGCGGTGCATGGATACTGAGTTTGTATTATTCTTTGACGTGTTATTTTGGCTTTGCGTACCGGCAGTTTTTGCGCCAAAATTCGTCACTACACAAAGACAAAATAACAAGTCAAAGAATTGCACAAACTTAATATACATGTGCACATCAACCTATTTTCACTTTAAAAAAAACGAAGACGGAGAATTGCACAAACCCTTGACTTTATCTATGTACACATTGACTTATTTTCACTTCAAAAAAAACATCAGAGAATTGCACAAACTTGGCATTGCACATTCCCTTGCCTACTTGCTCAACTTTTTTGTTTAAATTTCAAGTATTACAAATGCAAAGGTTGTGTGTATATGGATGAATTTTAATGCCTAGCCTAATCAATTATTTTTCAACTGTGTATTCCATATCCAGGATAATGTGCTGAGAACTGATGATTACAATTACTGCCAATTACATGATTGTTGCATAAATTAGAAGTGACTTTAAAAAAACGTTTTGGCAATGTTCATTTATATATATATATACACATCAAATATGTCACATATTTACATACACATAGAGAAAGAAATGCAATGGTTTAGAAGTTGATGATGTATATTTATTAGTATTAATGTAATCAATAAGTTTTATATTAATGAATGTGCAGATAAATGTTTTTCATCAGACATAATAATAAATCCATAAATTTTCAATGTTTCAATATGTAGCATTTATAATAAAAATATAGTTTCTGATGTATTTATGAAAATCTGTCGTTAAAAACATAAAAATAATAGCTTACAAATTTAATGTGTATTCTCATTATTACATAAGCTATGCTTTCTTTTTTTATGCACTTTTTATGTTGTTTACAGTATGTTGCTGATTATACAATAAACAATTAAAAAGGTTAGTAATTAGTGAAAAAATGAAGTTGCATGTATACAGACAGATTTTAAAAAATTATTCACCTTAGATTTGATTAAAAAAATTCTATTATATTGCAGTAACATTTCTTTTCACACTATCAGCACAAAATATGAAAAATTTGACTATGAATAATTTGTAAATAAATCATCAAAAGTACAAGCACATCATAAAATACTGTCTACTTCTGAAATGTCCATGATTATAAATTTAATAAATATATAAACATTTCTTAAATGACTCAGACAATTATACTACAACAAAACAGCAATAGTAGCTGCAACATCGCTTCCTCACCTAGACGGGACATCGCCTCCAGTCATGCTGGTTTTTCTCGGAACCCTCCCGTTTAAATCAATGCTACTAGAATCTTGCTTCTCGGAAATGTACCACCTAGCCGTGCATGTCGCTAGATGTCGTAGGGGTTTTATGATGTTCCTACACCCAATCGTTAGGTTTTCTCGCAGGAGTGAAATCTCGTTTTAAGTTTAAATAAGCTGGAAAAACGCCTGAATCTTCTTTGTAATGTGAACAAAAACCTTTCCACTCCGAATGAGTTAAAAAATGCACCTCTGGGTACCATACAGTACAGGTACCCTCCAGACAAGTGGCTCCATGTTTACACAGATGGTTCAGCAGAAAATGTGATAAAAATGCCGGTGCTGGAGCCTATTCAAGTAACTTTAATATTGGCTGTCCTGTTGGGAAGTATTGTGACAATTTTGATGGAGAGATAGCAGCTATAACATTTGCAATTGATAAATTAAAAAATAGCCTAGTCAAAATATTGTCTTTTTCATTGATTTACGAGCTGTTATTTTGTCACGTACCAGCTGTAACTGTAATGAAAATACGCAGGTTCATGTTTGTAAAATGAAATTTATTGAGCTAAGGAAATACAGAAAGAGCATTGCCTTTTAAATGCTTGGCATAATTTGTGGCTAGCTACCGTATTTCAGGATAATAATTAGATAGCTGAAATTTTGAAGGTTTTCAGATATAAGCAAAAGGCAAAATATTCCAATTAATGGAATATGTGGAAACGTGATGATAAGTGAATGATGAATGGCCCAGTCATCAATCAGCTGACAGAGAGTGAAATCTGAAGCATTATTTTACATACAGAAAATATTGCTATCAACATCGAAAGAAGTGATAGAGAGGTTGTTGTTGAGAATAAAAGATTTTTTTTTTTTTTTTTTTTTTTTTTTTTTTTTTTTTGATAGTTTAATGGAAATTCTTGCCAACTCAGTTACAGGTCTTGAATAATGGACTTTTATAAATGAACTTAAAATTATGTCCATATGAGATTAAAAACAAAGTTCTAGCACAGAAGATAAAACAGCTTAAACAACTAACACCGAAAGAAATGTTAACAAAAAAATTTTAATGAGCCTCTTTTTTGTATATTTTGATTAAGGTCATAAATGCTTCATTATTTCATAAACAGCTATCAACTTTCATATTTTTAATTTTACACTATCTTATTAGATTTAAACTGGTCATCTACAGTCAGAAAGTTTCTGAAATCTGGAATTGCCTGAGGATTCCAGATCTTGGGCTTTGTATAGTGCTGTATGAAAGCACAATAACAATCAGCTTCACTTCAGTAGGTCTAAAACATATTTGTAATTTATGATTTTTAGCTGAAGTTTTAGACACATTGAAAAATTTTATAATAATTTTCCATTGAAGAATTTCTAAATGCTTGTGCTAAATATTTTATAAGAGATTTTTAGTTATGTGTCTAACCTAGTTACTTTCAAATATTTTTTCATGGGGTGCCATGGAGAGCAGTATTGCCTTAAAAGCTTTCTTTATGCTAAAAGGTGTTTCCCTCCCCCTTTTTTAAATTCTGTAATGAGTAAAAGAACAAAACACGTGCTAAAAGTTGTTTAAAATCACAGTATATACTTCTTATTTTGAATTTAATGGTTTTAAGAATATTAAATTTAAAGAATTCTTTTAACTTTTTGTTTTAGTTGTGTTCTTGTAAGTATAGCTAGTAAGCCATTCCTTCAATTATTTTTTATCCCTTTTAAATAGGTAAAATTTGCAGTTTTGGACTATTTGGAGGAAAATGATCAGCAAGTTTGTAAAATTTCTAGTAAAAGTAATATTTAGCAAAGAAATGCATATATTCATTAGGATACTGTAACATATTTTGCAGTATTTAACAAAATAACAGATGATCTTCTTAGTAAAACATAAATTTTATTTTTAGTTTACAGAGATAGATAATTTGAATACAGTCTTTTAGTTACAAATTTTTTATACATCTACTAGCTGGTAAAACTTTCAGAAATACAATTTTAAACTATTTCTTACGTTGCTAAGCAACAGTTACATGATGCAAATATGGCATTGCCACTCCAATAATAAATACAGTTATTTGTTAAATAATAAAATATTACAATACTTTTAAAAATATGAAATATTTGAAAATGATTATCCACTTAGAAGATTAGCTATTTGTTAACTTGACTGAATACTTGACTGAAATTCTACCTCTTCTAGAACTGATATATCTTCTTTGGCCTATGCACTGTGGCCTTAATAACAATCGGAGTAGGTTGATTAATTCCCATCTGTCAGAGGCAATTTGTTTCCAAATAAGTTTCTTGTAAAGTCTGGGCAGGAATGTCCTGCAACAAATTGTGGGTAACTTAGTCTGCTAGTGGAAAAAATAAATTTGGAGAATTCCACAAAATCGTAATCACACACAAATTTCAATCCATAAAATTCAATCTTTTAAGGAATACAGCTTCATAAAATGCAAATTTTTGCATTCTATAATGTATAATTTACATGCATAATTACTGTTATGCAAAATGTATGTTTCTGAAAAAATGCAACACTTCCTTTTCGCAAACTCCAAAGTCCCATTACAATTCTCTTCAAGGAAAAAAAAAGTTTATTTAATGCAACAGAAACAACATTAATGGCCATCAGATTTGAAGGTGGAAATCCGTGTTCATCTGTTGCGTGTGCACTTACCCGAGTTATCATATAAATGCATTTTATTGATGTCATGGATTCTCTAGTTTGGCAACATAGTGTCTTACCTCTTGAAATTTTTTAGAGTGTGCGGTTAAGCAGAATGAACTGTTAATTTGTTTTCATGTAGGTTGACGTAAGGTTAGGATTGCCATCTAGTTAGATTTTGTGCTGACATTTATATTTGGTGCTAAGTAGCTCACCATTTACAGAAAAGCACAAAAAACATTATTAATAGAAAAAGGCAATGTATAAATTGATCATAAAACTTTATCCCTGCTTAGTTTGTTATTCTTCGTAATCTTTAACTGTCAGAAAGACTCAACTAATGTAACTTGTCTGAATTTTTGACCCATTTGGGTGCTAATTATTACAGCAATCCTACTTTTTTTTTTTTTTTTTGAGGGGACGATGATTTTGAGTTATCTGTGGAATGTGATAACTAATGTTACCAGTTTTATAATTTAATTTTTTTTTATTTTTATTTTTTGAAGTTGATGTGTATTGTAAAAATTACAAATTACATAAGCATGTGTACTGCACACATTTATTTCTGTCTGCATAAACTGGAAATCATTTTATACAGTTCATCAACAGTTCTTGTTATGAATGCTTTTTGTAAAACCTTGAAAAACAAAATCTGGTGAGGGGCTGACAATGAGCAGAATGGGTGAAGAACATCGGAAGTCTCTTCTGGTAGGGCCACCCTAGGCATGAAGGCAGCTAAAACTAGTAGGTGAAGTCGGGGCGAAGTCAGCCTTCTACCTTTTGGAGCTCCACATCTCTCGACAAATAGAATCTTTACTACTTCCTTTTTCCATGAAACATAGGTCCAGTACAAATCATACTGCATCGCCTGTTATGCAGGTTATCGATGGGTGCATTTGAGGCTTAGGAAGAGGGCCCAGTCCAAAAAATAAGTGACAATCTCCATCTAAAAGAATACTAAGTATTCTTTAAAGTAATATCAACGGCTTATCGACAAGTGTCACTAGGACCTTAGTCCTATTAGATGCACTCCTGGATGTTGCGAGGAAAAAATGGTGTTCAAATCATTGCCTTTCAAGAAACAAAGCTTAAAGAAATTTCTTCTCTCAAAGACTATTATGTCTTGAGATCGGATAGATAACATAATGATAGTGGAGGTTTAGTTTCTCTTGTTAGAAAAGTAAATTAGCAAGAGCTTGATCTCTCACTGGTAATAAATTCAAGGAAAAGGTAAACCTAAAAACAAAAAGCATCTTAACATCTTTAACTTGTACCATCTGCTAAATCAAAATAGTGTCTCTAGATGATCATGCTTTTTTGTCCCTTAATGATGGATCAAAGACCTTCTCATCTTTGAGTTACAATACTGAAGATATTCTTGATTTAACTGTGGTCAGTCCTGACCTCATACCCTACTACTCTTGGACAGTGCTTCATAACACTAGAAATGAACACCTGCCCATTTTAGTGGCAATCAAGAGAAAAAAAAAGGAAAGTGAATAATACTAAGAATTTCTGGAATTTTAAGAAGGCTAACTGGGAGCTCTTTCGAAACCTTACCAATCAAAAACTTACTACAGAGCTATCTTGTTAAGATCTTGATACAAAATGACTGTTTTATAAGGAAACTATGGTTTAGGCTGCAAAACAACTATCCCAAGATGTAAAACTGAGTCCGTTTTTCATGCATAACTCTCTGCTGTTGAAGCCTCTCTTGGAAAAGAGGATACAACTAATTTATAATCTGAGAGATACAGGTAACCCTTTGATTAAAATCAAACTCTCCAAAATCAATGCAGAAATGAAGAGAACCTATGTCCTGCTTAAGAGAAAAACTGTAACAACTTGTGTACTAATATTGATGCTCAAACTCCTAATACAAAACTATGGAAGCTAGTAAAGAAATTTAGTAATAAACAACCCCAATATGAGGTTTGTAACTCCATTTATGATTACCACAGGCAGGTTGCCCCTAGTGATGAGCCTGCTGCTGATCTTTTGGTCACCACTACCAAAATATAAGTAAACTAATTACGAGAGAAGATAAAATGCTGAAGAATAAAGCCAGGTGCATTGTTCATGGTTGCCGAAGTAAAATACATAAAGAGGGCATTTTCAATAGAGAGTTCATGCTGGAAGAAATGGACAATGCCTTGCCAACACATGATCCATTTAAATCTCTGAGTAATATTCATGGTAAAATGATATATAATCTTAGCCCTAGAGGTAAGGAGTCTCTCTTGGAAATTTTTAATAAATCCTGCAAGCTAGACTGGAAACACGCTCTTGTTTTACCATTTAGAAAGCCTAATAAACCAGATGGATTGCCCAACAGTTTTAGACCTATTGCATTGTTTTGTTCCCTTGTAAGCTAATGGGAAAAAAAATATTTTTACACAGACTGACATTTTACTTGTTTTCTAATGATTTATTGCCAAGAGAACAATACAGTTTTAGGAGGGGATACTCTGCTATCCATGAAATCCTATTTTTTAGACAAAGAATCAGAGATTCACATGGCTTGAAATATACCAACCACACAGTGGCAGTGTTTTTAACTCTTTGAAGACCATAGCAGCCCAGATGGTCTTTCATTCAAATGACCACAACCATCCCAAACGGTCGAAACTCCAATGTTGTTTTCTTCCCTCCCCTAAGGTATACAATAGCAGATGCAGTTTTCCCAAATGCATTGTATCAGTTTATTGCAGACAGCTTGCCCTAAAAGGATTTATTTGTGGTTTCTTATCTTGCTTTGTTAGAAGAAAGGATATCATTTGAATCTTCACTCTTGTTTGTGCGTTAATGGATGGGGGAGAAATTGCTGTGACACTTGAAAACCATTTCCGGCAGTTCAGTATTTTAACATACAGGTTAGCGAAGGCTTCGATTTTCAAAGAATTAAACCTAACAAAAGCTTTTGAATGAGTCTGGATTAATAAGCTGATTGTAAAGCTGTTTGATACTTTTAAATCTGATGGGAAAGCACTTGTCTGAGCTGAGGATTTTCTAAGGGGCAGATCTTTCTTTGTCAACCTTAATGAATCCTGTTGTAGAGACTATAGACTAAGCCAGGGTCTGCCTCAGGGCTGTGTGATTAGTCCCCTGTTATTCTCATTATATTCAGCAGCGACTGACACAGTTATTACCCAGAGATGTGAAACTGGTCTATTTCCTGATGATCTTCATTTTATGGAACTCTGGTCCAGTTATTTAAGTGATTGAAAATAATATCAATTCTAGCCTTTGTCAAGTGAAAGTTTTCGCCACCCACCATAAAATAAAATTTAACATCTCTAAATCGTTTGTGAGCTTTTTTTACCACAATACCAAAATTAAATAATTATCATCTGCATATTGTTATGCTGGATCAGTCTTTACATTAACCACTTGTGCTACGACTAAACTTCACGGTTGCGGTGCCGTGCGCTACAATATAACAAGCGGTAAAGTGTCTCATTTACGCCGCTCCGCATCTGCGAGTGAAATCCAGAGCTGTAACTCGAGAAATAAACAATCTCGTTGTTAGGCGACGTGTGCACCACATTATTTTCATTTTTGCGATAAATGCCTATCGACGTGGTGTTCCCATCGCTCGTGGTTTGAGACAAAAGCATCTCGATGTGCGTGGCACGTCTTTTTAGCTCAAGTGGTTAAACATCCTAAATATTTGGGCTATACGCTTGATCCGGAGTTGTTGAGTAATACACACATTGAAAACCTGGTTTTGAAAGGCAGGAAAAGGCTTAACATCCTTAAATGTATATCTAGTACCAAGTGGGGGATGGATTTATCTACTCTCAAATCTACATATATCACTAATAAGACCCATTTTAGATTATGGTTCAGAGATTTACTTCTGTGCTTCTCCTACAAATTTGGCTAAACTTGAAGCATGTTCAGTTTGGTGCAGCCCACCTAATTGCTGGCTTATGCAACAACTGCCCAGCTGAAATAACACTCTTTGAATGTGATATACAAGCATTGAATTTGAGACACAAAGCTAAACTGTCAGAATACCTTAGAGTTTACTCTACAGTTATGATACTCATAACTGTACCTGTAAACTTTGTCATGATTGGGTTTCTAATCAAAGATTGGAAAGAAACAGCCCTTTTTCTTTGGCTTATCTCATGGGTTTAATAGATACAGCTGTTGAGAGATACTCACTGAAACTTCCTATCAACCCATTGGAAGGACTTTCTGGTATCTATTTTCACACAGACCTAACCTCTTATACCAATAAAAAGACAAATATACTGTATTATCTTTGGCAGATTGCACTGGAAACTTTAAATGGCATTCCCTTTAATGCCCTTCAGATTTTCACTGATGGCAGTAAAAAATGAACTATGGGAATTGTGGTAGTGGAGTCTTCATTAGAACAGTACTGAGAACACATTAATTTTAAGACCAGAAACCCTGATCACTACTCTGTTTGTCATTCTGAGCTTATAGCAATTGAGGAAGGTCTTAAGGCTGCATTCACTTGCATTGCAACAAAGATATTTGGATTTTGACTGACAGTTGCAGTTCTATCCAGCATCTGCAAACTTGACCTTGTATTGGTGATAAGACTTCACTCTCTATTTTGGCTGTACTGCAAAAACTCTCTTGCCATCATGATGTACATCTAAAAGGGATCCCTTCACATATTTATCTCAGTGGTAATGAATGGTTGATGCCCTGGCTAAAGAAGGTACTTCAGTGACTCTGGCCCCCTGACCTTTTTGGAGATCTGCTCAAGAGTTAAATCTACTATTGTCTCTTCCTGGCATTCTTCTCCACCTCATGATTGGTACTTTGGAAGGCGGTTGTTTGCTTTTGATGGTAATCGTGCTAAGTGGGCACCTAAAATGCCTTTAATTTGACCTGGGAAAAAGATCTACCCTATCCATAGGAAATGTAATACTGATCAATTCACTCCTGGACATCTTCTCACCTCTTTGGGACTAGTAAAAGAGGACATATTAAGAAGACCTACCTTCATACTGAAAATATTGAGGGCTCTTAGACTTGTTATGAACGCATTCTAGTTCAGGAGGAGTGGTGCTGCAGTCACTCTTCCCCACTGCTACATCAGTGGACAAGCCGCCAGTGCACACACCTGTACATGCTCTTCTGGTAATATTTATGTTGTAAATAAAATACTGTATTATAAATTTGCTAGTTTTCATCTCATAGCTGCATCTAGGATCACAACATGCTCATAGACACATCAGGATCACAACAGACTCATGGATTTGGTCTAGCCTGATGCCTAACCAGAAGATTTTTAGTTGACAAAAGCCATTTTGGTCTTTGTTGTAATCGACACAGATATTCTTTGTGCCAACTCTTCCAAAATTGTTGAACTATTTTTTGAATATGTTGCCATCTAGTGAGATGGGAAACTTCAATGTAATTTGGTTCAAGAATGCTTGTTAATGATCTACCAATAAGAAAATGACCAGGCGTCAGTGCTGATAACTCATTTTGATCATTAGATAAACTTGTTAAAGGTCAAGAGTTAAGACAAGCTTCTATTTGTGTGAGAAATGTTTCAAATTCTTCATATGTCAATCTCGCCTCGCCAGCTACTCGTTTTAAATGGTATTTTGTTGATTTTATGCCAGCTTCCCAGAGTCAACCCATATGTGGTGCACCTGGAACATTTAGATGCCATTTAATGCCATTATCAACCAAATATCTACTAACGTTTTGATTATAAGATGCAGATCTAGCAAGCCTTTCAAATTCCATGAGTTTGCGTTTTGCTCCAATGAAATTGGAACCGCAATCACTATATACAGGGTGATCAGCGAATAAGCCCTGATTTCAAAATTAAATATCTCTACAACAAAGATCAATGGAATTATGCGGTAAACTGTACATTCATTAGCAAAACTGTAAAAAGGGTGTACAAAAGTTTAGAAAATTTGGTTACGAAAATCGTTAACAGATGGCGCTCTAATCGCAATGACCTATCAATAGCCTTTAAAAATGTGCTTCAAATTCAAAAGTGATCAGTACGACTGTTGGCTAGTGAAAAAAGGCTAGCATAGAAAGTGAAATAATGTATTCCATTGAACAACATGTTTTTTTGGTTCTGGAATTTCACCGATTAGAACACAGTCCTACGGCAACACGTCGCATTTTCAAAACCGATTCTATGTTCCAGTTGGACCCGATGCGAAAACCATTCGCATGCTCTTCGCGAAATTCGAATGGACTGGCAGCGTAGCTGATGATCGAAAGGGAAATGTTGGGCCTAGGTAAACTGTAGTCACTCCTGAAAATGCAGCCAAAGTTTCTCGAATTGTTCAGTAAAATCCTAGGAAAAGCATCCGACGGATTGCATCAGAGACAGGTTTGAAGTACTTGATCACGCAAAAAAATATTAAAAAATAGCCTACAGCTGTTTCCATACAAAATCCAAAGTCATCAGGCCATACCCATGAAAGCTGTGCAACAAAGGGTTGACTTTGCAAATCAGATTCTAACAATGGTCGACAACGACAGATTTGATGTGAGCTGCATCTGGCTCACAGATGAGGCACATTTTCATTTGAATGGAATCATTAATAAACAAAACTGGAGATTTTGGGGTACCGAAAATCCTCATTTGTGTGAAAAAAATGCACTGCATTCGCCTAAAGTTACTTCATGGGCTGCGGTATGCGCCAGAGGCATTGTCGGACCATTTTTTGTACAAGAAACGATAACTGCTGAACGTCACGTTTCAATTTTGTAACAATTTATCAGCACTCAACTAGTGTTGGAGGATTGACCAGATATCGACTGGTTCATGCAAGTTTGGGGCTCGACCACATCGAACAGATAAAGTTTTCGCTTTCTTCATGAATACCTTGGAAATAGAGTAATTGCATTAGATTATCCGCAATTTACTGACACAGGAATAGCTTGGCCTCCATATTCTCCCGATCTAAGTCCTTGTGACTTCTTTCTGTGGGGCGCATTGAAAGACACTGTTTATCGAAACAATTCCGCTACTCTAGATGAGCTTGAATCGTTGATTGGTGTTGCATGTGATTCCATTTCCGTTGAGACATTGCAAGACGTGATGTCAAATTTCATTGTTCGTTTAAGCCACCTCATTGTTTCGAACTGAACATTTTGAAAAAATTGTATTTTGATTGCAAAGGCTGCTTCACTTTATTGTTTTTTTTTTTTTTTACTCCTTTCAGAGAAAGAATTTTTAGCAGCGAGCGCCATCTGTTAATGATTTTCGTAACTAAATTTTCTAAACTTTTGTATACCATTTTTTATATTTTTGCTAATGAACGTACAGTTTACCGCATAAATCTATCGATCTTAGTTGTAGAGATATTTAATTTTGAAATCAGGGCTTATTTGCTGATCACGCTGTTTATCACTGCCTAGCCATTTGCATTAGCATTCATTATATCTTTGCCAGAATTACTAAGTTTTCTTGATTCTTCCTTTAAAGAAATTTTTAATGCATCCAATTTGAAAAACAGCTCATGCATTTCTATTTCATACTTATTAAACTCTGCATTAGAACAAGTACCAAGAATGTTATCGTTTAAACAGTTCACTTCAACACTCAATGCACCAACATAATTTTCGTACACTTTAATGACAGAAAAAGAATGTTCTTGATTTTGTAAACCATTTACTTGTGAAATTAAATGAGTCAACTTACCCTTAATGATTCACTTTTGCTTTAAAATAGACTCCATATTCCTGCTGCTGTTCTCACAATCCAGACAAAATAAATCCATTTACCCTGCACGAAATGTCCTTCTATATCAGAATGTTAAAAATGTCTTGACACATCATCCAACTATTGCGCTGGCCATAAATCCATTTACCCTGCACGAAATGTCCTTCTATATCAGAATGTTAAAAATGTCTTGACACATCATCCAACTATTGCGCTGGCCATGTTATTGGATGGAAAGTAGACACAAACGTTCGTTATTGCGTTTATTGGCTGTGAGAAGAACAAGTTCATACAATAGATATACAGGTAGTTCGGTGCTCGCAGATGCCCTCTTCCAGAGAACAAAATCAAAATTTACATAAGGCGCGAACACTTACCCATCCACAGGCGGTACTGGGTGACCTTTTTTATCCTGTACTTTAGTTTATATATGTCTAGTGTTCTTGTTTATATATGGCTGAAAATGACAATATAACTATAAAATCTGCTTTTGCAGACAAAACCTCTGATATAAACCTTTCTTCTCAAAACAAGGAAACCCAGAGGAAATCGATCAAAGGAGCAGAAAGGAATCCTCCATCGAGTGAGGTAGAAATTACCTCTACTCAAGTTAGTCAATCACCATCTGGAGAAGGGCAGGAAGCTAATAAAAGTATGACTGCCTCTCTAGATAAAATCAAAATGAAAAAGAGAATGTCTTGAGCACGAAAAAAGGAAATCTGCCCGAGAAATGGAAATTGTGAAAGGTACTTAGGTTGAAAAAAAACCGGAGGAAAAAGGTGAAAAAAGACAGTCTCAAAGAATATAACAGAATACAGCCCTGAAGACTGCCAAAAGAGACAGACCTGAAGGTTATACCTTCAGGGAGGCTCTCATGGTGGTCAAGATGGCTGTAATCATTTAGGGACATCCTGAAAAATGTTTATTGGAGGAACAGGTCAGTGATCTTGGAACTTCTGATAATGTTGATTAGTTTAGGTATTCTCAATACTAAAGAGTTACACCTGAGCTCTTTTAAGAGGCTGTTAGACTTTATAAACAATGTGGGTTACCCAAACAAGTGGAACTAGAAAACATTGGGTTTGGTGCATTTGGCACAAAATGCTATTTAGCAGAGGTGCCTGGATACCCCTCAAACTCAAGAAGAAGTAGGTTATGTTATTTGAATATGACAAAGCACATAAAGGCTATCTGCCTAAGGAGAGATGCCTCCGGTGAGGACTTTCTAAGAGAAACTGGCTTGAATTCTTATTACACATGGAAAGACTTTCTTCATCGACCTCCCCTTGCATTTTTCTCTATAATATACAGCGTACAACATAATCATGATAAAAATAATTCCGCATAAATAACTTCAGAATTAGATTAGGAATAAGAACCAAAGTTTTGAAAAATGGTTAATTAGATTTAAGTTTTATTATTTTTAATTTTACAACTATAAAGTTTTCGGAAATAAAATCACAGATTGTAACTGCACAAAAGTTTGATTTTAATTAATGTGATGGCTTTGTTTAATGTATTGATGCAATTTTTATTACCTGACATAAAATTCCTTAACTTAATAATTAACTCACCTATTTTCAAAAGTATTCAATCTGTTTCTTGTTGTCTGTAATAAATTATTGACACAGACAAAGCCTACTTTTAGTTAAACTACTACTAGTTAAATGTTGGTTCAGTAACAACTTTTATTATGAGATATTTCTCTCGGTTGACTTCCAGAGCATATCCATGTGCTATGAATAAGACATGTGGCTTGAACATCCTCCTTTAATGCAATGAACTTTTCTCACATCATAATATCAAGATCAGACATACTACAGTTAGACAGTTCTATGAGTCACACTGGCACATTCAGCAGTGTCTTGGAAGTGAATATTGAAATTTTCTTTTAAATTTTGCAAGTGGCTTGTATATAACAATGTATCTTTTGAAGAAGTACAATCCTTTTCAATAAAGAACAGTCACATTAAGTCATCAAGGTAATGGAATTTTTTTCAATTGAGTGTTGATTTAAAACAAGTCAATTGTAGAATGAAAACCAAAAATAATCTCAAGGATAAGCTTCTAGTTTCAATGAGATTGATGTCTCTTTGCAGTTATTCAGCCAAGTAGAATGTATGCTTTTTGAATTTTATTAATTATGTCTCTAAGGAGTTGTCAGCTTTTTAGAAATGTCTATAAAATGCTTCAAACAGTTACTTTCAGAGAGTCTGTGTACCTGTGGGTGAAGCAAATTGTTATAACTTTATCATTGTGATCACATGTTTATGCAAAAAAGATGGTCATTTAAAGCTTTAGCTTCCCCCCCACACACACACACACTGCTGTGATGCATAGTATTAAAACAGTCTGAAACTGTTCCTGAATATTTTTGACCATCATAAGAAGCTGCAGTAATGTTGAACACAAGAATATTATACTGCTGGAAAGTGTCTTCTAAACAAGTGTCTAAATTTGCTCCTCGTGTGTATATTTCAAAAGGCTTTGTGCAAAAAAACTTCTATTCCTTTTTTAACATCACTGCAATAACTTACATAGGTCATTAAAATACTGTTCCTTCTAAACGTCAATTCATCCAGCTCTATGGCAAATTTATCAACCCTTAATTCGTAGATCAGCTATAGTTCAATCATTTTTGCTATTTCACATCTACCACATTCAATGATAATGTTATTAAGCAGCAGATTTTGTAAAATTGGATATGGATTCATTTTCAGGACTCTAGTTGTTACTTTCAAACTACTGGTAGTAATAAATTTTCACCAACTGTGTATGGATACTTAATTTTCCAATTGAATAGGAATATTATATGAAGCTTAGCCTCCTTGTTCATAATTCATAGATGTTGATGTGTCAAAAATTATTTAATTCCTCTCTCTGAATGCATTAAAAATTAATCTTTGAGGTTTTTAAAGCATTCCAAACTGTTTTCTTTCCATGTATGGATTCTTGTTAAATGATCTTTCATTAAAGGCTGGTTGAAGCCTAAATGATCTCTGCATTTAAGATATAATAAAATGTTTCTAGCATTATTTTTTTTAAATAAATAGGTAATGAATGCATCAGTTGTATATAAATCCCTTTACATTAATGTGGATGTAAGAAAGGATTTTTCATAATTTTGATAGCTAATTTACTGTTTATAAGCTTCTGCATTTCATGTATTATGAGTATATGAATTCTTGTCTTTTACTCTAATAGTTATTTATTTGTATAAAATTTCTAATATTTTTTTAATTCTTTAAAGTGTTATAAATGAAGATCTTCAGCCATTTGAAAAAGGCATAACGAAACAAGATATTTTTGAGAGCAAAAGCAGAGGTATCCATTATCAAGTAATAAAGCATGAATTATATCGTGAAAATGAATGCATGTTTCCTTTCAGGTATTTGTCCTATTATTTTAATTTATTTATAATTAACTTTCACGCTATATAATAAAATCTTTGAACATTTACTGGCTTTTATTCCTTACTAATATTAAAATATTTTACTATGTTTCATTAAAAATTTGATAAAGAGATCATGAAGTACTCCATTTTAATATTTTTTAGCTAATCGGTTGCAAAATGATTTTTGGTGGATTAATGAAATTATTTTTACTGAAATTTGCCATTTTATTTGATGTGATACATTTCGAAAGCCTACTTTATTTGATTCATTTCTTTAATTAGAACCACGTTTTTGAAACAGTTCATTAAAAAACATAACTTACAGAGTTGTTTTGAAATACTCATTAAATGCTTTATATTGACCCAGTGACTCTGTTGTATTTTATATATGTTGGGTATGTGCTCAGTGATGATTACCAAGATGTACACAAACATCGTTTATTCTACATTGCTCATCTACTATTCTATATTACAGTTATGATTAAAGATAATAATAGATACAGTTACAACATCTCCCTTTTTTATCAAAAATAATAATAATAGTAAAATTAAACATATTCTTTTAAATAATAAGGTTTCTTAACAGTCCTACCAGATTGAGTAACATAGTTATGTCCATTTGAAAAAGTTGATGATACTATACCTTTTTCACTATTTGGTGACACAACACTTCTGTTAGGTTTTGAAGGACTTACAGGCACATCTAAATTTGTATTGCTCCTGTTACTCTCAGGTATCTCGGTTTCATCTATAACTTCATTCTCACAGTTGTTTTGTATTGCAAACTCATCCCAATTAGTTCCTTTAAGAAGGTCTCTTCTGTTCCTTTCTACAGTTCTTCTATCTGTTCTTATAATCCTATATGAACATGGTCTTTCTGCTTCTTCTATAATTTTCCCTCTTTCATTTAGTTTTTTCCCTTTCTCTTTTATGTAAACATGATCTCCTCTTTTCAGTGGTTTTTAATGGTCTTGCATTCCTATCATAATAACTTTTTTGTAAGGTTTGTCTCTTCAGTAAATGTTGTTTATGGTCTTCATATTGTTTAGCTTGGACGAAATTCTGTTTTATAGGCATCAATCCATTTACTTTTCTTCCAAACATCAATTCTGAAGGTGATTTAATTTCATCTGAAATAGGAGAGTTACGATATTCCAGTAATACTAAATATGGATCCTTATTGTCAACTACAGCTTTTTCTAACATTCGCTTGACAGTTTGAATATGTCTTTCAACCATTCCATTAGATTGTGGGTAATTTGGACTTGAAGTTCTGGTTTCAAAATTCCATCTTCTTGCAAAGTCTTTAAATTTCCTGCAATTAATTATATTGTGGACCATTATCCGAATATGCTATTTTCAGAATACCATGTCTTGCAAAAATTGATTTCAATTGCTTTATCACTGTTACACTTGACAAATCTTGCAAATGTCCAATTTCATCATATTTGCTAAAATAATCTATAACTATTAGATAATCCCTTCCTTGAAAGTAAAAGGGATCTGTTCCCAATACTTCCCATGGATCATTAGGTATTTCTTTAGATATCATTGGTTCTTTAGTATTAGCTTTTTGTAAACTTAAACATGTTTGACAATTCAGTACCAACTCTTCAATGTCTTTCGACATTCCTGGCCAATATAATAATATTTCTCTTGCTTTGGTCTTGCATTTTACTATTCCTAAATCACCATAATGAATTCTGCTTAATATATCTTTTCATAAACTTGGTACAACAACACAGGAATTTTTAAATATTAATCCATTTGCTTCTGATAGTTTGTCTCTGAAGTTAAAATATGGTTTTGCCAGTTCTGGTACCATACGTTTTTCATCTGGCCATCCAGTATTAATTAATTTTCTTAAAACATGTAGTTCTTCATCTTTTTCTGTTTCCAGTTGAAAAACTTCCATTTTACCATTAGGCATTGGTATACATTCTACAACTAATCCAACATGAGCTTCTATGTCTCCTTCAAAGAAATCAGATCCTTTATCAGTGAATGATCTTGATAATGCATCCGCTACAAAAAGTTCTTTTCTTGGTTTATATTTTATCTCAAACTGATATGGCTGTAATCTTATACGCATTCTTTGTAATCTTACAGGGCATTTATTTAATGGCTTTTTGAAAATTGATTCCAGTGGTTTATGGTCACTCTCCACAGTAATATATTTTCCAAATATATACTGGTGAAATTTCTCACACGCAAATACAATAGCTAAAGTTTCCTTTTCAATTTGAGCATAATTCCTCTGCATACCTGTTAATGCCTTAGATGCATATGCTACTGGTAAATTATTCTGCAGTAAGACTGCTCCTAGTCCTTGAGATGCATCTACAGATAAAACTACTGGCATCTTTATATCATAATACTGTAAAACTGGTTTATTTACTAAGACATCTTTTAGTCTTCTCAATGCTTTTTCATGTGTTGCATCCCAGTTCCAGATAACTTGTTTTTTCAACAAATTTCTTAAACATGATGTCAATTGTGATACATTAGGTATAAATCTAGAAACATATGTAATCATTCCTTGGAAAGTTTCCAATTCTTTCATATTTTTGGTGGTTTTATATCTAGAATAGCCTTAATTTTGTCTTCATCTGGTTTTAAACCATCTTTAGAAAATATATGTCCCATATATTTCACTTCATTCAGCCCAAATTTACATTTATTTAAATTAAATTTAACATTCTTTCATCTGGCTCTGTCCAACAACTTCTTTAATCTTAAATCATGTTCTTTTTTATCTCTACCCCAAACTAATAAGTTATTTATATATATTTGAACTCCTTCTAAATCACTAAAAATTTCAGAAAAACTTCTGTGGAAAACTTCTGGTGATGAACTCAGTCCATATGGCAACCTCAAAAAACAATATCTACCAAACGGAGTGTTAAATGTAGTAATGGCAACCTCAAAAAACAATATCTACCAAACGGAGTGTTAAATGTAGTAATGGCAACCTCAAAAAACAATATCTACCAAACGGAGTGTTAAATGTAGTAAATTCATAACTTGAATCTGACAGTTTAATTTGCCAAAATGCTTTGTTTGCATCTAAAATACTAAAGACCTTTGCATTTATCATTTGAGATGAAATTTCTTCAAAGGTTGGTATGTGATAATGTTCTCTCAGTATATTTTAAGTAAGGTGCTGAGGATCTAAACACACTCTTAAATTACCATCCTCTTTCCTTACTACCACTAATGAATTCACTAATTCTGTTGGTTGGTTAACTTTCTTTATAATACCATCTTTTTCCATTCTTGATAATTCCTTTTTTAATGGATTTAATAAGCTATAATTTTCCTACAGGGTTCTATTTTACCAACAGCTCCTGGTTTTAATTTAATATGATATGTATATCCAGTTAAATTCCCAGTTCCTTTAAACAAATCTTGATATCCTTTTAAAGATTCTGGTAACTTTTCATTAGAATCAGGATTTACTGTACAAATCCTTTGTATAGGTTTAATTTTTGCAATGTAGGTAAACCTAAAATAGCTGGAACAGTTTTATCACATGCTACGACTTGAAATTCTACTTCATCCTTGTTCCCTTTTGATGTTTCACATAATAATTTACATTTTCCGACTACATCAATTGTAGTACCATTCTAATTATTTAGAGTGACTTTTGATTTAGTCAAACATTTATCTCTTAAATTTAATTGTTTCAATTTAGGCAATGGTAGCACATTACACTGAGCTCCAGTATCCAACTTAACAAATAAATATTTAGATATGTTTACTTTTAGTTTTTCAAACCATTCAGTTCTATTTTTAGAAAATGGATCTGTATCTTCTACTGACCCTAAAATATATTCATTACTATTATTATGCAACTCATGCTCTAAATTATTCTGTGCAACATTAACATTTTTATAAGTGCACATTTTAGAAAAGTGATTTTTCTTTTTACAGTACAAGCAAATCTTATTATAAGCAGGACAGTTGTATAACTTATGAAAAGTTCCACATTTTCTACATAGTTTTGGGTTATTGTATTTATTTCCTTGATAGTTTGAAGAAGATTTAGTACTTTGTTGCTTTTGTTTTACATGATAGTTTTTCTTACAAGGCTGACTTTTTTCCTTTGCAGGTAGAAATTTATTATGTTTGATCGCTTCTATTTTATTTTCTTCAGTTAAAGTTTTCAGCTGAAGTTCTGCTAATACAGAAGCTTTACACATTTTAATACATTTCTCCAATGTTAACTGATCTTCCCTTAATAATCTATCTTTGAGATTTTTATTTAGAATTCCACTTACTATTCTATCTCTTATTAAAGATAGTTTTATCTTCTAATTCTGCAAATCCATAGTTGCTACTTAATTTCTTTAAATCGGTTAAGAAATCATCAAATGATTCACCTACATGTTGTGTTCGACAGAAAAATATGTCTATCAACACTTTCGTTTGCTTTCGGTATGCAAAAATTTTCGAAAGCTTCAATTACTTTGTCAACATCCTTATCTTCTTCACTTAAATTAAAAGTATTCATCTTTTCAAGTGCTTCTTCACCTATAATATGCAATAAAATAGCTACTTTAATTTCAGGTGATTTAGTAATACCACCAGCTGCTAACATATAAATTTGGGAATTTTTGTTTCCATTTCTTCCAATTTTTGCTTAAATTACCTTCAAAATTTAGATTAATTGGTGGCTTTAATCCATCCACATTTAATTTAGGGCTTTAAATAGTTTATATATACCTATTTTTAGCCACTTCAAATAAAAATATACAACGCACTTACCAGCGATAGAAGTTTCGATTTCACTGTAAACAACTTATCATGTTTTTGTTTAGAATATCTTTACTGATGCTACATGGTTCTTCAAAAAAGATTTTCTTTTTTAATCTACGACCGGCTGCGCCATGTGTTGTATTTTATATATGTTAGGTATGTGCTCAGTGATGATTACCAAGATGTACACAAACATCGTTTATTCTACATTGCTCATCTACTATTCTATAGTACAGTTGTGATTAAAGATAATAATAGATACAGTTACAGTTACATATATAACAGTGACCAAGTGCATAAAAAAGCTGAATATTGATAGATTCCTGGATTTGGTTCCCAGTAACTATACTGGCAGAATGTTTTCCCCATGTACAATGTGAATATGAAGGTAGGCAGCCTTCTGTACTTTGCCATATGCTTTTTCCTGCCTAGTAGGTAAATTTTTAATTCAAAATCTGTTGAACTAAGATTTTTTTTTTTTTTTAAGTTTGGAAATTTCATTTTTGACTTCTGTCATATCTCAAAACTTTTCTTCCACTCAAGAAATATCATAACTACCTGAATAAATGGTAATCAGAAGGTGTGATGTCACGCTTATAATTTGGGTGAGATAACACCTTCCATCCCAGTTTTTTTTTTTTTTTTTTAGTTGTTGTTGTTTTATCCAGAGTCTCTGCACAGTGTGATCTTGCGTTGTCATGCCTTGTGCCTTTTCTGTTAATAAATGATGGGATACTTTTTAGTCAATGCTTGGTTTACTCAATCCAGTTGTTAACGTTAAAGGTCCTTAGTTGTAGTTCAACCTGGTTCTGAAATCCCAAAATGGATTATACCCTGAGTATTCCATTCTGTAATCTCAAAATGGATTATACCCTGAGTCTTCAACCAGACAGACAACAGTAACTTTGTGGTTGCTAATGGAGTTTGATTGGGGGAGAGCCTTTATCTTTTATGTTTGGGATTGTCATATAGGACCTAATTGTCATCTCCAGTCACCACACAATCAAGAAATGCTTCTGTGTTATGTCAGTATAATAACAAATTACAAGTGATTGAATGATTTGCTTTGTTTTCTTCCAACAGAAAGTAAGGAACCCAAATACTTCTTCTGTTAACTTTACCAATCTGCTTTAATGTTCTTGAATGTGTTGAGGTAAGTTAAACTTATCCAGTAACTCTTTAATCATTTGACAAGGATCTACTTTCACTTCTGCCTGTAAAGCATCTTTATCAAAAGATACTAGTCTTTCTGAACAAAGTAGGTCACAAAGATCAAAATTTACGAGACTTGAACCTAGCAAACCAGCTTTGACATTTACAAACAACTAATGTTGTCGGATAGATCCCAAAGCTTCAAACTTCTTTTTGGATTTTTTTTCTTTTAACAAAGAAAAATTGTTTGCATTTTCCAAAATTTATTTAAGTCCACAATTTATGCACAATATCCAGTTTAAAGTTTTTCTTGATTAAAGGAAGATTTTGCATGCTTTTTTATTATTTCAAATTTGCTGAATCTTCTTTCATCCCAGCAGTAGTTAGTGCCAGCATTAAAAATATCTTTAACCGAATTTTTAAATTCAGATGAAATTGAACTAACTTGTATTAATGAATTATCTTTAAAAGAAATAGTTTTTAGCGTCCAGAATTATTGAAATAGCCTGGTTTTTATAACTACATACTTTTTATTAAATTTCTGGAATATTTGTACATAGCTCCCTACTCTACTGCTGTGGAAAAAGTCGTAGAGTTTAGTGAGTTGTAGAGAGATGTAATTAGTGAAAAGTTTCAGTTCTTTGAGTTAGTGAAGAGGTGTAGCAGGACAGAGTCCAATGAAGATATTGATGTAAATCCCAACAATTGTATAAATATAAGTGTACTTTGATTCATAAGGTATTAGACATTAATAACTGATGGAATAGAGTGATAGAATATTCTCATTTGTCATTTTGGTGTGATCTGGCCAAAAAGGAAAGTTTACGAATTTAATTGCAGGTAAAGCATAATAATAAAGATAAGGTACCGGAGATTAATTTTGTTTCAAAACCAGCTTGAAACAAGGTGAGTGATACAGTTCCTATTTGCATGCTATTTACGAGGGCTATCCAGAAAGTAGATTACGTTTTGGAATAAAAAAATAAACAAAGTATAGGAAACAAATTTTATTATATACAGATGAAAGCCACACTCAAATACTACTTTTCTACATAGTCACCATACAAATTAAGGCATTTATCGTAGCGATGTACGAGCTTGGAAATTCCTTCGTCGAAAAATTCGGCCGCCTGCGCCTTCAACCACTTCGTTACCTCTTCTTGCAGCTGTGCGTCGTCATCAAAACGCTGCATAGCCAGCCACTTCTTCATTGCTGGGAATAGGTGGAAGTCGCTCGGTGCCCGGTCGGGACTGTACGGCGGATGAGGAAACAACTCCCACTTAAAAGATTCAAGAACTTTATGAGTGACATTTGCCGTGTGGGGCCGGGCGTTGTCGTGAATCAACAAGATCTTAGAGCTCAACATTCCTCTGCGCTTGTTTTGAATTGCTCTTCTGAGTTTTTGGAGAGTTTGGCAATACCTTTGAGAGTTTATTGTAGTGCCTCTTTCCAGGAAGTCCACCAAAATTACACCTTTTCTGTCCCAAAAAACAGTCGCCATCATCTTCCTTGCCGACATTGTTTGCATGCATTTCTTGGGTTTTTGGGGACAACTTGTGTGCCCCCACTGCATTGATTGCAATTTCGTTTCACAGTTCACATGTTTCACCCATGTTTCGTCACCAGTAACGATGCGATCGAGTAAAGAGTCACCATCCTTATGGTAAGCGTCCAAAAAGTTCAACGCTGCAGCCATTTGCTGATTTTTGTGGTCCTCTGTCAAGATTTTTGGAATCCATCTTGCACAAAACTTGTGGTAACCAAGCTTTTCGCTGATGATTTCGTGCAACAAACTTCGCGAAATTTGTGGAAAACTCAAAGAAAGTTCCGTTATTGTGAAATTTCGATTTTCACGGACTTTAGCATCGACTTTTTCGAGAAGTTCGGCGGTCACTATGCTGGGTCTCCCACTTCGATCTTCGTCGTGAACATTGGTTCGGCCATTTTGAAATCTTATGACCCACTGACGCACTCCACCTTCAGTGATAATGTTGTCCCCATACACTTCACGAAGCTGCCGACAGATTTCTATCGGTTTACAGTTTTTTGCAGTCAGAAACCTTATTACTGAGCGCACCTCGCAGCTCGCGGGATTTTCAATTAACACAGACATTTCAAACCGTCACAGTATCTGAACGGAGCACAGCACGAACCTCTCACTAGCACGGCTAGATGCAGACTGAGCTGCGCAACGCTCTGACCCCAAGATGGCCGTGCTAGCCCCGCCCCTAGCGGACACAGACGGAAACGTAATCTACTTCCTGGATGGCCCTCGTATTTATCAACATTAAAATCAGTTTTGAAGAAACAGGAAATGAAAATGTGAAATAGGAAAATTACAGTTTTGAACCAATCTAAAGAGAAGCTCATTTATTAAAATATTATGAAATTATAAATGCACAAAGCATTGTGCAGGAATTAGAACATTCCTTAGAATACAGCAAAGCTACAATTAGGTGTAAATTGAAAGTTACTAGATTCATTCAAAATGCTGTTAAAACTGAACAGATTCCACAAATTTATGAAATCAAAACTAATTACAGCACTAACTTACCATGCATTACTTAAAAGGCTTTAACGGTGATTTATGTGAATTTATGAAATTTTAGGCTTGGTGTAAAGCTGCTATTCTCAAAAAGAACACCTTTCAAGACGTTGGGAAATTTAACTATGTGAGATCGCTACTCACCAATTCATGTGCAAAAGCCATAAGGCAATTAATTACCTTTAACCCTTTGAGATTCGGTGTGTAAAAAAAATTTTGGGGGGAAAAACAACTTTACACATGGATAATTAGCCCCTAATACAATGTTATTTCATGAAAAAAAAAAAAAAAAAAACAGTTAAACCTTTAAGGTAATTCATAGTGTGGTGAGATACCACTTGTCCCACCGCTCATCTAGAGCAATAAAATGGCATCTTTGCCTGAGCGTAAATTCTCCTAATATGCTTATCTAAAGTGGTAGTTTTAGCAACCAATGAAAATGCAAGATATAAAAAACGTTTTTGAATAATTATCTAGAAAATATATATCATATTCGCAAAATAATATTTTTTAAATTAAGTAATTTTAAAAAAAATTGCTCTCTGTACAACTTTTTAGATATTTTTTAATGATTTCATAATAGATTTGAAACGGAGAAGATTTTCACTCCAGTACTTTAGTTGTTACAGGTTTGAAAAGGAAGATATTTAGAAGGCCGTCATTTTTACTTACATTTCTCCTCTCTTTCCTCTGCTTAGGATATTTTTTATGGTGAATCACACTCACATACCCATTCAGTATTCAATGACATTTCATGTTATGGAGTTATATTTTCATTTCTTTCAGAAAAAATACTAAATATTTTTCAAGTTTCAACATTATTCCAATTTATTAAAAAATATAAATTTGCATTATAAACATATAAAATGAATATGGTACTTGAATTTAAAAATATTTGAACAGTGTTGCCATCTAGTAGCAGTATTTCCTACATGTGCGGTGGGACATATTTGCCCCACCTTTCAATTTCAACCATTCTTAATTAATATATATGAATTCAAAAAATAATTTGTATTAGAAAAGGAAACTTTCACATAAAAATATTCATTCTAACACCAAAAGTTGTTGTTTAGACGATTTAAATTGCATTAGAAATTAAGAAAAAAATCTGCTTCAAAATTAGACCTGCAAAGAATTTTATTTTACATTATTTCCATGAACGAATACTGTTGCTGCCATCTGTTATACATTTAGAGAACTAAAAGACATAATTGTATGTATTTTAAATGGAATTTTGCAATTTTCATCTGGGAGATAAAAACTGATAAAAAAAAGGTGGGATGCCTGGTGTCCCACCGCCTGTCAAAAGGTTAACTGGAGAAAATTATAAAAAAGGCCATCTAAATTTTAACTGACCAATTTGGAAAAAAAAGAAATATTAGTGCCTATATGAACATTCTTCTATCCATGGAGCCTGTAAATCATTCAAGTGATGTATTAAGTTTAAAGAAATAAATTATATGATAATGTAACAGTTCAAACTAGAAGTGTAGAAACATTAGATATTAATTTTTATTCTTATGGTAATCTATTACTGCTCGTTTTATATAAATGTAGACCACAAGATTTAGTATCACAGTTTAGTAGAGAACAGAATTCTGCCAATGGGTTGATATTCTCATGTTTATTGTCATTTCTAAAGAAAAAAGTAGAAGTGGTAGAAGAAAATGGCTTCAGTGGTGATGCTTAATAGATCAGTTGAAAGGTGTATATGTGATTTTTGTTCCTAATCTCATCTTCCAAAGACTGAAGTATTACAAAGAAACATAAATCATTATACAACTAATTCAAGTGTCATTAAAAAAATCACAAAAAAGAACATTTTATAAGGTGAAATTCGTTAAATGTAGCATTTGCAAATCTCAGTTTCATCTAGAAAGCATGTGTGACTTATCAAACATGCAAGAAAATAAAAGCAGTAAAAATGAGTAGAACACAAGCAGAGTAAAAGAAACAAACATTAGCACACTGTTCCTCGAAATTTCTGAGTAAACAAATTCCTAATGATTTGATTTATCAAACTTTGAGAGCCCAACTCATTGGATATTATGTCAGATTAAGTGTTAGAATGTTGTGTTATCCTGCATCTGAAAGATCTTATATATGTCTATTTCTAGAAAGGCAGAATTGCTAGCTATTGTAGAGAAAGATTAAGAATTCGCATCTTTGCATCTTCAAATCTGCCAGTGACAGAGTTTAAAAAGAAAAGACTTACTCTAGAAAATAAAAGTGAATCTACCTTGATTGTCAAAGCACTCAAAATTAAAACCATATGTTCCAGCTCAATAGTGAGGCCAGTCAGAAAAGTTATAAGTATGTTACACAAGGAAAGATTTGATTTATCTAACAATAGTGATAGTGACATAGCAGAAGTGCAGATTTTAATGGGAAATTATTATTTTAACTGAAAAAGTGCATTGTTTAACTAAATATTAGTATTGCATGAAGGGATATTTGATTGAGCATTGAGTGACAGAGTGGGGGGAGACTGTAAGTAGCAAAGTTCTTCCGAGGAAAATTTGATGGGTTTGTTTATACAAGTTCATTCAGTAGAGGAAGAAAATATTGAAGACATTTGTCAGCTGTGTTAAGTTGAAAGTCAGGACTTGCTAATTGTATGTCAAAAAGGAATGAGTGCAGTAAACACACTATTAAGCAGTTTGAAGATAATTTGCATTGTGTAGATGGGAGGTATGAAGCATGCTTGTTCTGGAAAAGAGTCCTTACAATTTGGAAAATAGTTTAGGTTTAGTGAAAAGGCAAGTTAAAAGAGTATAGCAAGAGTTTAAAAAAAAATGACAGCTTTGTGAGGGAACACATAATAGAGATAATTAAGTATCAAATACAAAAAAGCAGTATTCAAGAGTGTAGGGATACAAAAAAGGGATATTTATATTTTGGACAGAGGTCCTTAAAGATTAAAAAGGTACTCAAATTCAAATGGTATTTAATTACAGCATTTGAGAAAGGAATCTATTGTTAAATGATTGTTTAGAAAAAGGCCCAAACCTAACTCTGAATATCTTGGATATTTTTTTTTAATTGAAATCAGATTTTATGACAGCATAGAAAAGGGATTGTTGATGAGTGGGATAACAAAGAAGGACTGGCAGTATTTAAAATTTTTGTGTTTTCGTGATAATGGTAGTGAGGACGAAAATTATGCAAATTAACACTAAAATTATCAAATAAGCAGAGTATTATTTCTGTTCGTTGCTTTCATTGAGTGCAACAATCAAATATTGTTTAAACAAATGCTCCAAAGCAAATAAAGAGTATTTCAAACTGTTAAACAGCTTTTTCAACACTACCCGACATTGAGGATGCAACACCAAGAAGGAGTGGCTAGAAGTGATGAAACTTTGCAAACCCAGAGAGAGACAGCAGCGAACAATAAGTGATCTTTATTTCAAAGTGGTATGCGTAATTCACAGCTGAGAACAGTATCAGCTAAGTACGTTGTATGACCACCTTGGACGCTGATACACAAAGCAACATGTCTAGTTACAGAGAGTACAGATGGTGTCATGAGGAATGGCTTGCCATTTCCTGTCAACCATTTGCCACAGTTCATCTTAACTTGGCAATGGCAGGGTATGGAAATGGCATCTAATCGCATCTCAAATATGTTCGATTTGTGTGAGACTGGGAGAGAACGGAGGCCAGGGAAGCATTTCTACACCTTGCAGAACACGTTCGCTGATGCAAGCAATGTTTGGTTGGGCGTTATCCTGCTGATGAAGGACACTGGGCATCCCTGAAGGTAGGGGAGTATCACAGGCCACAGCACATCATCCACATATCATAGTGCCCCGAATACGAACTACAGATGACCTGTAATCATTTGCATTTGCACCCCAGACCATGATGCTGCGTTGTTACGCAGCAGGCATTCCACAATTGCTGCCGGAATGGACCTGTCTCCACATCAACGTCACATTCGTATGTGGCAACTGTCATTGGAGAAACAGAAACATGACTCATCAACACGACTGTGGGCCATTCCATCATCCATATCGCTCAAACCCTGCACCATTGCAAATGTTGGCAACTATGATGTGGAGTCACTAGCCACCAGTCGGTGGCAAATGGTGTCCGCCGATAACATCGCGGAGAAAACAACGCAATGCGAAAACGTCGTGCTACAAAACATCGTGGGAGAAAGCATCGCAATTCTAAAACATCGTCGTGAAAATAAAGCGGTTCAAAAACTTCGCAATTTAAAAACATCATGGTAAAAAATAAAGTATCTACAGATCATCGCAGACATGCTTTTATTGCAACTTATAGCACTTGATAGAATTTTAAACTGACATAGCTAACTAACAAAGGCCATTAATAAATCATTTTTATAAAGTTTTTACTGGTAATTTTTCATGAAAAGTATAATCTATAAGTTGCATTTAATTTTCTATTCTTAAATTTCCTTCTTACATTTTCAGCAAAAATTTATTAGTTAATAAAAAAATGTGAAAGTAAAAATTATCTTTCTTTCCGTCTTGCGCTCACAAATCATTATGGGAACATCAGGGTTGCCACGCTATCTGGAAAACCGGAAAAAGTCAGGGAATTCGGAAATTGACCAAAAAATTCAGGGAAAAGTCAGGGAATTTAAGTGTTTTAGTCAAAATCTGGAAAAGTCGTCAGGGAATTTCATACAACGATCCCGCCAAAAAAGGCGAGTTTCGCGCCGACGTTGGAAGAGATCACTTTTTTGGCGAATTGTGTATCACGTGAGTGTCATTCGGGCAGCTGGCATAGAGCCAATTTTCGCAGCTCCTATTTGATTGTCTTTTAGAAAGGCAAATCAAGTTTCCCGCAACTTTTGGTTTCCAGTAACCTCGAGAATCGCATGTGCAGTGCATGAACTAAAGAAAGTACCTGTTCTCGTATAAAACAAAATGGGTTTAATCCTAGTATACGGTACCATGAAGGTTAGAATTAAAAAAATATGTATTGTAAAGAAGGAAAACCTCTCTGCAACAGACGTGGCTCGGTTCCATCATAGCGAGAAACAGCTGTGCATGCGCGATATATCTGTCGCCAAAGCTCGAAACCGGTGTCGAAGGTCACGTTATCAAGAGTTCATAAAATGAATATCGTTTAAAATTTCTTTAAACTCTAAAGGAAAAGAAAATATTTTTGGCGCAAGTGAATTAATTCATGGATTAGTTATTTTGACAAGGGGAAAAAAAATCTACGAAAATACGTTTTAAAAATTATTGCGAAAAATCCAAGGAAAAACATTCTTTGATAAAACGTTTTGTTGGAAAATATAGCTTATTTTTAAACCTTTTACTGCATCATCTCTCCTCCTTGAAATGTTTATTTAGTTTAGTCCTTATTTTAATGTAATATAGTAGTTACTTCTACTTCTTTTTCTTGCTGCCACTGTTTGCATTGAGAACGGACTGTTTCAACCTAATTGAGATGCAAAAACGAAACATGATGTTACGTCATCTGAAAAACCGATTCGTGCCGATAGCTGATTGGTTGCCATGAGATGACGTCATTCCTACTTCTGCTATAAGTATATCGCGTCGCTCTAGCTCAACCCTTCTAGTTCCTGCTTACCCGGCACTTGAGTGAGCGGTTTCCAGCCCCTTTAGAAGGATGCATGCAGTCCGGTGATTAAAGTGCATTGGTTCTGGTTTGCGAGATGATGGTTCCAGAGGCTACCATGTGAGTGACTGCCGTGGGCGGCATCCATGTTCTTCAATAAAGGCGGCAATTAAAAATACGTGAGCGGCGACTCCTTGTGCAAACGGGGTTAGGCCTGTTTTAAGTGATTTCAAGAACTTCATTTAAATTTTCAGGTGTTTTTCTTGACCATTGATTATGGACTTATTGAATGGGTAGCCAGCTTTATTTTTAGGCCGCATAATTACTGTTTAGGACATTTTTGTTTGTATAGAATGCCAGTGTTTTGGAGACCAGGTAAAAATATTTGATGAATGATGGTTATATTATATTTTTCCTAAGACTCTAATATTGTTGACATTTATTTTCTGTGTTTTTATTCTTTATTATATTGTTAATAAATTGGTTAAGTTCAAAATCTTTTATTGTCTTCAATGTCTGCACAACATATCTCAGGGAGCTTTTATTGCTACTACTGCTAAATGTTTAATTTCTTTAAACTTTAAACTTTGCTTTAGCATCATTTTGGTTATGGGCCACCAGCTCCTGAGTTATTTTTAGTGCAGACTTTTGAAGTTTAAAGTTAATTTAGGACTTAAGAGATTGGGGGGTGGTTTTTGTTAAAATTCAAATATGGCTACTGTTAGTGTCATGCATAATATTGCTAAACTTGATGCATGTAATTATTTTACATGGTCCAAAGATATGAAGTTTGTCTTGAATGAAAAAAATGCATGGCTTTTGGTCAAAGGTATTGAAAAATGTCCTGATTTAGATGATGTTAAGGGTATTGCAAAAGAAATTATTGCCGACTATCAAAATAGAAGTCGATTGGCATTATCGTTAATTTATATGAATGTAAGCCCTGAATATAGAAATTTGATATGTGAAATTGATGACCCGGTAATGGCATGGAATACGCTTGCCAAATATTTCCAGCCAGATTATTGGTCAAGACATATGTCCCTGTTTTCAGAGTTCTTAAATTGCAAAATTAAACCAAATGAAAGTATTAGTTTCTTTTCTTCTAGATTAAAACGGGTTACTGAACAGTTAGCTGATATTAATCAGGCTGTAAGAGATGTATATATATGTTTCCAGTTTCTTAGGTTCCTTCCAGATAAATTTGATCAAGTAGTTCAGAATATTTTGAGGTGGCCAGATGAAAAGTTCATTTTTAAAAATGTTGAACTTGAAATTCTAGCAGAGGAAACGCGTCTTAATTTAAGAGAGATAGATAGGGAAAACTCTAAGACTATAGAAGTTCAAAGTACTCACTGTGAACCCAAATTTAAGCAGATTAAAAGGCTCAAGTGTTATAAATGTGGCCGTCCAGGTCATATTCAAAAATACTGTAGAATGAAAGGTATTTTTTCCAGATCACCATCACCTGCTTCTTCTGTTTCCTCAGCCATATCTAGTAGTAATAAAACATCTTCTAAGTGTAAGAATAAACCCAAGTTGAGTAAGAGTAAAAATAATTCCCATGCACAGTCCCATTTTATAGCTCAAGCCAATGTTAACAATTTGGAAGAAAATGATGATAGTTGGATTTTTGATATGGCTGCATCTCATCATTTTTGTAAAAATCGTGAATTGTTTGATACTTTTTCTCCTGTGAAAAATGAGAATATGCTAGTAGCTATTGATGGGGTAACTTTTCCAATTCATGGGAAGGGTACTGTTAAAATGAAATTTGGGGATACGGTTATTTTGCTTAAAGATGTGTTATATTCACCTGAACTGAGACGAAATTTAATATCTGGACCTAGGGTGGATATCAATGGAGCAAGATTTTATGGTAAAAATGGGCAAATTAAAGTTACTGATGATGAGAATTCAACTTTGTACAAGGCTAAGTTGATAGGAAGTAACTATCATGTGTTCCCGAAAATAATCAAAAAGGGGGGCAAATCTGTAAAATTTGAGGCATCCACAGTTCAACATAATAATAGTGAATTATGGCATGGTCGGTTTGGTCATATAAATTATGATACTGTTGTCAGGACTAGTAAGAGACATTCAGTTCGAGGTCTTCCTGTTTTAAAGCACTCACCTAATTTGTTTTGTGAACATTGCCAAATCAATAAGCAAAGACGAATCTCCTATAGACCTTTAGAAGGTATTCAAGTAAAGAGACCGCTTGAAAGGGTTTTCTCTGATGTATGGGGACCTATTAACATTCCAGGTAGGAATGGTGAACGTTATTTCGTTTCCTTTATTGACGAATATTCTCGTTATGTGGTAGTATACCCCATTGTGGAGAAAAGTCAGGTGTTTGAAGTATTTGAAAGGCATATAGCATGTGCGGAAAGATCTTTGAACCTTAGATTGAAATACTTTAGGACTGACAATGGGCGAGAATATGATAATGATCAATTCAGGTCATATTGTAATAAAAATGGTGTAAAGCACGAATTTACAGATGTCTACACTCCAGAACAGAATGGAGTTTGTGAGAGATTTAATCAGACAGCTCTCAATAATGTACGTGCAATCTTACATGATAGTGGAATGAGTTCCGAATTTTGGTCAGATGCAGTAATGTATTTTGCATATTCATTTAATAGAATTTGTCATAAGGGCCAAGATAGAACCCCATTTGAATTATACACTAAGCGGAAACCATCAGTACGTCATCTTAAGGCATTTGGAACGATTGCCTATGTGGGAATTCCAAAGGCTAAAAGAAATTCTAAACTTGATCCAAAGGCAACAAAGGGCCGATTGATTGGGTACAGTGTACGAACAAAAGGGTACAAGATTTGGTTGGAAAATGAGCAAAAGGTAGTAGAAACCCTAAATGCTACTTTTAAAGAGTCAATTGGAATGCAGAAAAGTGGCAGTGGAGCTGCACTGGGCACCCTTCCTGATTTGGAATCTGAAGAAAGGGTAGAGTTCCAATCTACTGACACTCCAGTTGGCTATTTTCCTGAAATAGAGGAAAGAACCGATACCAATGTACCTTCTTCTACAATTGGCACTGACACTCAATCTACATTGAGACAAGTAACTTGGCTTCGTAAACCTGTTCCAAGGCCAGACGGCACTCGTACGGATGTGTATTATTTTGAGAGGGGGTCTAATCAAAGACTACGATCACCAAATGATGTAGAAAGGTATTGCACTGAACATAATATTCAGTATGATCCTACCTTGTTTGATTTCACGGGAAGCAGTACTTATAGTGGTGAAATCGACCCAACTGGTACTCTTTCAACGTCGTATACCTGAGATAGCTGACTAGATGTTTCAATTCCAAACACTTATAACCAGGCAATGAAATCTGCAGAAAAGCTTAAATGGATAGAGCAATGGAAGAGGAAATGGCCAACATGCGAAAGCATAAGGTATGGCATCTTGTTCCACTTCCTAAAGACAAGCCTCCACTAGGTTGCAGGTGGATTTTCAATATTAAACGTGACGAATTTGGAAACATTGTTCGTTTTAAAGCTCGTTTAGTGGCTCAGGGTTATCGGCAAATTAAATACGATAACTATGATGAAACCTACTCTCCTGTAGTCAACTTTTCAGTAATAAGGCTCTTTTTCTCCCTTTTAGTTGCACACCTTGGATGGGCAAATATACAGTGTGACGTGAAAAGTGCCTATCTCTACGCTCCTCTATCAGAGGAAATTTACATGTCCCAACCTCAGGGTTTTGTGGAGCGAGATAAAAGAAACTTTTGTGTGTCGCTTGGATAGAGCCTTGTATGGTTTGCATCAGAGTGGCCGATTATGGTACTACGAGTTGGATAGAACACTATGTAACCTAGGGTTTATCAAGTTTGAGTGGTGCAATTGTGTCTATCGTTTTAAAGATTTTGTCATTCTGTTGGTTTATGTTGATGATATAGTTGTGTTTGGAAAAAGTGAAGTTCAGGCCAAAAGGATATTAAAAGTCCTGAGTTCACATTTTGATTTGAAAATTTTAGGTAAAACAAGAAAGCTTCTGGGTGTGGAGTTTGAATATGAGAACAATAGTGTTTTAATTCATCAGCAATTATATATAGAAGACATAGTTGATCGATTTAAGTCTTTTAAAATACAAATTACTTCCCTTCCAATAGTTAATACACTAAGCGGAAACCATCAGTACGTCATCTTAAGGCATTTGGAACGATTGCCTATGTGGGAATTCCTAAGGCTAAAAGAAATTCTAAACTTGATCCAAAGGCAACAAAGGGCCGATTGACTCAAAGTCTCAAAGTCCCAGTACACAGGAAGAAACGACTGAAATGATGAATTATCCTTATAGAAATGTTTTGGGATGTCTCTCGTTTCTTTGCAATCGTACTCGTCCGGATATAGCTTATGCTGTTAATATATTTTCTCAGTTCCAAAGCAATCCTGGTAAGTTTCACTGGGAAGGATTACTTAAACTGTTAGGGTACGTTTCCAATACCAGACAGCACAAACTCAAACTGGTATGCAAGGAACTGAAGCTCAATATATATTTAGATTCGGATTTTGCTTCAAGCAGGGATGATATGGTGTCTATTGGTGGACAAATAGCTTTGTTGGGAGAATCACCTGTATCTTGGCGTACATTTAAAGAAAGGGGAGTGAGTTTATCTACTATGGAGGCTGAATTTATCTCCATGACTGAATCAGCAAAAGAATTAGTTTGGTTTAAAAAAAACATTTTGGATGAATGCATTCAGTTTAAGATTGCAAGTAACTATGTTTCGAGGCCAATATTGTTTGCTGATAATATGGCTGCTATATGTTTTACAAAATCACCCATTGAAAACTCGAGGACAAAACATATAGATGTGAAACTATTTTTCATTCGTGATCTATTGAACAGGGAAATTTTTGATTTAAGATATGTCCCAAGTAAAGATAATCTGGCTGATCCCATGACAAAACCGCTGACTAAGCATAATCTGATAAGATTTTGTGGAACAATTTTCTTATGAAATTTGTTTTTGTGTGTATTTAAATTAAGAGTTTTGTTAATTTGAAAATATGTTATAAGTCATATATGATGGATATTAGGTAAATGTAAAATTGTATAGTGTAGAATGTTGTATGAGTGACCAGGGCCCTGGATTAAAGTATTGAGTGTGTGATCATATATATGTCTTTGTATTGTTCTGTAACATGTTGGACTTTCTTGCTACGGTAAAATTTTTGAATAATGGGATAAGATTTTCCCAAAGAAAAATTTTCTTAAAAATTTCTGAATGAAATTGTGATATTTATTTATTCTTGTTTTGAATTTTGTAAAGATACTGGCATTCGGTTTTTATTTCAGGTCGGAGATGATGATGTGGGGGGCATTTGTTGGAAAATATAGCTTATTTTTAAACCTTTTACTGCATCATCTCTCCTCCTTGAAATGTTTATTTAGTTTAGTCCTTATTTTAATGTAATATAGTAGTTACTTCTACTTCTTTTTCTTGCTGCCACTGTTTGCATTGAGAACGGACTGTTTCAACCTAATTGAGATGCAAAAACGAAACATGATGTTACGTCATCTGAAAAACCGATTCGTGCCGATAGCTGATTGGTTGCCATGAGATGACGTCATTCCTACTTCTGTTATAAGTATCTCGCGTCGCTCTAGCTCAACCCTTCTATAATGAAAGCTCAAGACCACTATGAGCTAAAAGTTGACAGTATAGAAACTCATAAGAGTTTAACTGCATTACTTAATGCCAAAGGAGTGAAATATCACTCATTTATTTTACCCGAAAACAAGAAGGTTAAAGTTGTTATACGCAGCTTACCGATCGACACGCCAACCTCAGAGATATCTGATGAACTGATAGATAGAGGTTTCCCAGTTGAACGAGTCTCGCAATTAGTAAGACGCAGAAATGGAGAAAAATTTAATCTGCCCCTGTTTCTAGTTATTTTGAAGAGGAATGAAAAAGCGAGAGGGATACATAATATAACTAAATTATGTTTGCTGAATGTTAAAGTAGAAGCTTACAAAGGAAGGAAAGGGCCGGTACAATGCTTTCGGTGTCAAGCATTTCATCATGCCCAGGCAGGATGTATGCATGACCCGAAATGCATGAAATGCGCTGGCGATCATTATTCAAAAGACTGCCCCAAGCCAAGAGAAGATAAACCTAAGTGTATAAATTGCCAATTAGATCATACAAGCAACTACAGGGGTTGCCCGAATTTTCCCAAAATAAATACTCAAAATCCGCCTTTGAAGAATTTCAGTGATAGAGTAATTATCAATAAATCTTATGCCGCCGCTGTTGGCGGGCAAACAATGAATACTCTAGATGAAGCTAGAAGTATTTTTGAAGGGCTTAAAAACCTTGTTGAGGCTATTAAGGCTTCCGGCATTCTACAAGTAAATTTAGCTCCTAGCGCCAATGCTAGTAGTTTCAACGCGGTCAATAATGAACCCAATCATGGATAGGAAAGATAATAATTTTAGGCCAATCAAGATGTTAGTGTGGAATGCTAACAACATAAGAGGAAAGAAAGATGAGTTGGAGGACTTTATGTATGAGAACGACATTGATATTTGCCTGATCTCCGAGACGCACATCACCCCAGGAGACAGAGTTAGCATCAAAAATTATAGAACCTACCGATGTGATAGGTTACATCACAGAGGAGGTGGAGCACTCATCTACGTTCATTGTAAATATTCATCTTGTTTAATTTCGACTGAAAGAGACAAGGGCTATGAAATTGTGATTGCCTCTATTAGCTTGCCTAAGATTGGAGATACCTTATTTGCGGCAATCTACAACCCCCCTACTAATAGGCTAACTGAGGAAATGTTACAAAATATTATTCCGGATTCTTCAATAATGATTGTTGGTGGCGACCTCAATAGTAAGCATAAAGATTGGGGCTGCCGTAGCACTAATCACAATGGTAAAGTACTGAGAGAGTATATCAGTAACCACCCAGTTGGTATATTTGCGCCTGACGTACCGACGTTCAGGCCCAGCAACATCAGGTACACTCCTGATATTCTAGATATCATCTTGACTAATACAGGAATTAATATGGTGCTGGAGGTTCGAGACGACTTAAGCTCTGATCATACTCCTGTGATTGCTACACTAGGGGTCACCAGTATTAATTATACGAATGTTAAGACCCATACCGACTGGAGAATGTACCACAATGTTGTGAAAGTGAGGCTCCCTAAATTAGGTGCTATGAAAAGCCCTTCTGATATTGACAAGGAGATTGATAAGTTTACTACATGTCTTAATGACTCTTACTATGAGGCCACCAAGGTTACTCAAAGGTCTTGTAAAATCGCTAAGATTCCAAGGTACGTCAAATCTCTCATAGCCGAAAGAAACAGGCTGCGAAGGAGGTATAATATCACCTGGGACCCAATTATTAAAACGGAGTTAAATAGGATCAGTAAGCATATTAAGCTTGAAATGCATAAATTAAAGTGTGAGGCTTGGAATGTTAAAATGGAGGAGTTAAACTTAGACAGTGATGCCTTCTGGCAGTTTACAAAAATGTTAAAGAGGACGCATCAGTGTGATAGGCCAATTATTGACAACGGCGTCACTGCTTATTCAGATACTGACAAATGTCAGATTTTTGCTTCACATCTTGAAAAGCAGTTTTCTCCCAATCAGACACCTCGTAATATTCACTTTGAGACCCAAGTCAGAATGAAAGTAGAAGAATGGCTAGGTGCTCCCACGGCTCTAAATGCCGATGGTTTAACTAATCCAAGAGAAGTTACGGATATTATCTCCAAATTGAACCCCAAGAAAGCCCCAGGTATTGATGGAGTTACAAATTTAATGATCAGGAACCTCCCGCGCGGTGGAATCACAAGACTTTCCAGCATTTTTAATATATGCATTACGTTATGCTACTTCCCGGACTGCTGGAAGTACGCAAAAGTTTTCCTACTACCGAAGCCTGCAAAAGACATCACTAAGGCGGAAAATCACAGGCCCATAAGCTTGCTCTCTAATATAGGCAAGATCTTTGAACGAATAATTTTAAGGAAATTCCAGCCTTATTTACAGGTACTTCCGGAAGATCAGTATGGATTTAGGAGCGAACTTTGCACATCTAAACAACTGATTAGGCTTGTGGAATTTATCGGCTCTGCTCTGCATCATAAGAGTTGTACTGCAGTGCTCATGCTGGACGTGGCCAAAGCATTTGACCGTGTCTGGCATGAGGGCTTAATATATAAATTGATAATGATGAATTTGCCTAGAGAACTGATCTTACTCACCAGATCTTATATTGCAAATCGTTACTTTACAGTTAGCTGCAAGCAAAGTCATTCTGGATACAAAACTATCGCTGCAGGCGTCCCCCAGGGGTCCTGTCTTGGCCCAGTACTCTATCTTTTCTATGCGGCTGATTTCCCGCGGGATAAACTCAACAGAAATACATTGCTGGCCTGCTATGCGGATGACACCGCTGTAGCGGTCAGATCTATTCAGCCTAACAGGGCAATTTCTGTTATGCAGGATATAATTATGGACATTGAGGAGTGGTGCTCCAGGTGGAAGATTTCCATCAATGCGACTAAATCACAGCTACTTCTTGTTAGAAGGAAGAAAATACTGGTCTCAGTTCAGCCACTTTACCTATTCGGCCAACGTGTCCCGATGGTAAACAAGGCCAAGTATTTAGGTGTTTACTTGAATCGAAGACTCACGTGGAGTACGCATGTCAATTACATTGCAAACAAGACCAGAGGAATTGCTCAACAATTACAAGTACTGCTAGGGCGCAGCTCGCAGTTAGATCTGAGAAGGAAAAGACAGATTTATATTTCCATTTTAAGACCAATTATGTGTTATGCGTCCCCTGTCTGGGCGACTGCTACGAGCTCAGATATCAACAAATTGCAGGTGACTCAAAACACAATCTTACGCACCATGACAGGAGCGCATTTTTACATCCGTAACAAACTCCTGCACGATGATTTACAAGTTGAATATATTGACAAATATCTGCAAAAACTTAACAGCAAGTTCTTTGACAAAGGCTTGAATTGCAGTAAAGGAAACTTTAATGCTGTACTGAACTATGTCTGCATTCCTGAGGACTACAATATCAGGCCTTTTACGGCTCACAGAATGAGGGATCACAATTTTGTCACTTAGCCCACTCGTTTTCAAATATGTAAATAACACATTTTTATGCGTACATTACTTCACTTTCATTTGTTTATTACATGTTCAACACTGTATCCTATGCACATTTCATGTATTTTCATTTCTTTTGCATCTTCATAGCTCCATACACGTGATTATTACTCTTGTCTCAGGGGTAAGAGTTAAGTTACTTTGATGATTGGACTTTGTCACTATGGCCGATGGGCCCTCTTTTCCTTACCCGCTCCGATTTCCTGGCTGGGAACTAGCTGATAGTTGACATTCTGATTGTCCTTAGGGGATTAGATCAATATAGCTTATTAAAGCCCAACTGGGCTAATATAAGCATAAGCAATTAGCATTTAAGCAAGCAAGCTCAACCCTTCTAGTTCCTGGTTTCCCAGCACTTGAGTGAGCGGTTTCCAGCCCCTTTAGAAGGATGCATGCAGTCCGGTGATTAAAGTGCATTGGTTCCGGTTTGCGAGATGATGGTTCCAGAATAAAGTTCTTTGGTTCCAGAGGCTACTATGTGAGTGACTGCCGTGGGCGGCATCCATGTTCTTCAATAAAGGCGGCAATTAAAAATACGTGAGCGGCGACTCCTTGTGCAAACGGGGTTAGGCCTGTTTTAAGTGATTTCAAGAACTTCATTTAAATTTTCAGGTGTTTTTCTTGACCATTGATTATGGACTTATTGAATGGGTAGCCAGCTTTATTTTTAGGCCGCATAATTACTGTTTAGGACATTTTTGTTTGTATAGAATGCCAGTGTTTTGGAGACCAGGTAAAAATATTTTATGAATGATGGTTATATTATATTTTTCCTAAGACTCTAATACTGTTGACATTTATTTTCTGTGTTTTTATTCTTTATTATATTGTTAATAAATTGGTTAAGTTCAAAATCTTTTATTGTCTTCAATGTCTGCACAACATATCTCAGGGAGCTTTTATTGCTACTACTGCTAAATGTTTAATTTCTTTAAACTTTGCTTTAGCATCACGTTTCCTCTTGGATTTTTCGCAATAATTTAAAAACGGATTTTCGTAATTTTCTTTTTTGTCAAAGAACGTTTCTTCTTAACACGTGTTTCTCAATTTCCTGTACATATCGCGGAGAGGGAAATTCTAGCCGTTCCGTCGTCAAATCCCTTGGCAAATTTTCCCTCCGCTTTTTACATAGACGTTCTTTGGTCAGAATAATCTCCATGTATGGTACAGCGGGATTTGGCGACATGATGATGAGCAGTAAACGGGTCATTTTGTTCTTGGCGACAATTTTCAAAATCATGGGAAGGCCGTATCGTATACTAAGATTTTACCGCAAAATCTTTTTTTTTTTTTTTTTTTTTTTTTTTTAACCCTCTGGCTGCTCATCCCGCGATTTCCACGGGCAACTCAAATGTAGCAAATTCTGCTCATCCCGCGATTTCCGCGGGCATGTGTTTTTCTTCCTTTATTGCGGAGCGCATCCCGTTTTTTCCACGTTTAAACACTAAAATAACTTATATACAATATTAGACGATAATTAATTTACGTTTTGGCTAACAGATATCGTTAGTTGTCCACTAAATTGCGGCGTTTGAAGGCACGTGGGTATTGCCGCTCAAACTCCACGTTTTGCCGCCCTTTTCTTTCAGAAATGGCTGCTAGAAAACATTCAGCGGTTATCTTCATTATTTAATTAAATTATTGAATTATTAATTAGATTTATTGAATCTGGTGCAAAGACTGTGAAGTTGGACTTTGCATTGAACCCCGTTTTGAATTCTATCATGCTAAACTGCATTTCTAAGGTATTTATCCTCAGTGCTTTATATTTTCTTAAATTTTATACATTTTACTTTTTTATATTATGCAATAAATAGAAATTAACTGTAATTCGACTGAAAACTATTTAAAAAGTTTTTTTTTTTTTTTTTTTTTTTTTTTTTTGAAAACATTTGAAACTGGTTTTTCTGGCAACTTAGTTTCTCATGATAAAAATCTATATAAAAAATATTTTCTAGATAGGAAAACTGCATTTTTCAATTTTCCAATATATATGGATTTAACATATGAAAAAAAATTACACAATTTTTAAAGCGATTTTGGTCTAAAAATTGAGCAGTCAGAGTGTTAATAAATACCTTGTCATTTTGCAGTAAAATAAAAAAATAGTAATCAATCATCTAGGATAACCATATATAACTATATTCGCTAAAATATCGTTGATTATTCTAAATAAATTTTTAAGTAATTATCTTTACTTTTATGTTATTCATATCATTTAATGTTGCTTCTTCCCTCTAAATTTATTTATCATTAGTAAATAATATTTCCAAATTTCAGGAAATTTTCTCTGGCATAATTCTGAAATTAATTCTAGCAGTATGATGACATCACGAAATTTAATGCACATATTTTTTCCTTATGTATGCTGCGAAATAAATATAAAATACCTCAATTTAGTAACAAAATATAATTAAATAGATTCTTTCTTTCGTTTAGCTGCAGAATGTCTGCAAAAAAAGCCTTATTTTATTCCAGATTGGGCAGATTCTAATTTCAATCTTCAGTGGAGAAAACAACTCCTATTATAATTATATTTGTGTTTTCAAGTGTTAAGGTGCCTTTTAAGAATACACCTCACACAAATTAAATTTACCTAAAATCTAACCTAACTTTTAGCATTGCTTTGTGATTTATAAGAACCGGATTAGCCTCGTGTTGAACTGGGGATGATCATGAGTAATAATTAAATAAAACGTACAGTTGTTATCCAATGTATATATCTTAAATTTTATTAAGTTTTTTAAGCGGAAAAGTAAACAAAATTATCAAACAAAGTGTAACAAGAATAATTAAGAATAAATGTCCTCTGGGATTTATTGAATAATTAAGTGAATTTGCTACACAGTACAAGTAATACCATAATTAATTTACCTCTTAGCACAGCCAACGTACATTACGCGGATAGACTGGAATTTTCTCGAAACATACCTGGAAAACCTGGAAAAGTCAGGGAATTTCATTCTCCTCTTTGAGTGGCAACCCTGGAATATCCATTTACAGTAACTAAAGCCTGAAAAAAGCATATCTGCGATGTTATCGTCATGCGATGATTTGTTCGATGATACGGGATTTCAAAAACGAATGGGTGTGATGTTATCGTCATGAGATGATTTGTAGGTACTTTATTTTTTACCACGATATTTTCGACGACGATGTTTTTTAATTGTGAAGGTTTTGAACCACTTTATTTTCGAGGACGATGTTTTAGAACTTCGATGTTTTCTCCCACGACGTTTTCGCCTTGCATTGTTTTCTCCGTGACGTTTTTGCCACGATGTTTTTGGCTGTAACCGTGGCAAAAAGTTCTGGTCAATATGGGAACATCCAGGGTGTCTTGAACATGCTGCAAAATGGAGGTAGAAGTGGCTTCCGGGTGCTCCACCACTTGCCAAGGGATACATCGATCAATGCACGCAGACGTCACTGTGGCTGTATTTACACCCCTGATACTTGCCACATTTCCTTGTTCCCACCATCGGCGCCACCGCTGGTGCACTGTGGACATGTCCATGTGTGTGTCAGCTGAGATTTGCCATATGAATCAACCTGCTCTTCTCAGTCCGATCACCATGCCCCTCATAAAATCGTCTGTCTGCTAGAATTGCCTCCATTGATGATAGCCTGGTATTCTTTGCTATTACACACGACCTCTAAGACAAGAACACAGAGTTGCCAACTCTCCCGATTTTCGACCGCTCTCCCGCCAACCCGATTTACAATATATTTCTCCCGACTTTTTCTTATTCTTAATATTTCTCACGATTTTTATGGAACTTGGCTTAATACTTCGTTATATGAACACACACAAAAAAAAAGTGATTTTGGACGTCTGAAAGCAACTGAATTTTCTCTAGATTATATCTAAAATGAAACCTTGCGAATCAGATGAGAATTTTTGCTTTGTGATCGACAGCATACGTATCCAGAAACTTCGTTCTCCAGTTGTCCAATGGGCATCGAGCTCCACTGCGTGTCATCTGGCATATATTAGCCAATGAGCACAAAGCAAGCTCAAGTCCGTTGGCCGTTCTTTGGATGATCTTTCGCTATTTCGTTCATCTTGTCCTGAGTTGTGTGAGTACATGTGCCTTTAGGAAATAGTTTTAGAAATTATCGTCTTTTGATATGTCTGCGAGAAAGGTGAAATACTCGTGCACGTTTCAAAAATCGTACACAGTTGACTTTCCTTCCATTATTTCTTCAAGGAAATGTAATAAATTTGCGAGGTGTACCATCTGTCGTTGCGATTTTTCGATTTCGCTTGGTGGAAGGGCAGATGTTCTCAAACATGTGCGTACACAAAAACGCAAAAACAACATGAGTTGTTTTGAAAAAACGAAAAATTAAATTTTTCTTCGGAAACAAAAGACCAAAAAGTGATTAATGCAGAATGTCTGTTCTCTGCCTTTTTACTGGAGCACAACCTGCCACTGAATGCATCGGATCACGCTGCAGCTTTATTTAGAAAAATGTTTCCCGATAGTGAAATCGCTAAGAAATACTCAAGTGCAAGGACCAAAATAGGTGCAAATGTTAAAGAAATGGGTTTGAAAAATAAATCTTCAGTTATTGATTGCATTAAAACAGCTCCGTTCTGCCTCTCTACGGATGGAAGCAATAATACCAATTCAAAACTGTATCCAATGTTGTTTCTTTTTTTAATCCAGAGTCTTCAGAAATTGAGTGCAGTTTACTTTCTGTCCCCACTTTAGAAGGACATTCGACAGGCTTTAATATAGCACAGCTAATTATTAAAACTTTAAAATAAAATGCAGTCCCTCTGGATAATTGCTTAGCGCTTGGTGCCGATAATGCACCAGTAATGGTAGGCTTGAAGGCTGGTGTTGCAGGCATCTTAAGAAAGGCAAATTCAGATTTGCAGATTATGAGGTGCACCTGTCACCTCTTATATTTAGCAGCTGAAAAAGGGGCAGCTTCTTTACCATTAAATGTGGATGAACACATTGTTGATATTTATTATTATCTTGAAAGGAGTTCTAAAAGAAAGGAAAAATTGAAACAGTTCCAACAGCTGCATAATACTGAAATGAGAAAAATTTTGATTTTTTGTAATTTCTGCATCATTCAGCAATTCAACTGGCAGTTCTCAAATTAATACTGCAAAATATAAGCGTAAAGCTGATACAAATTTCTCTCAAAATAAAAGAAAAAATTGCTCAACACATGAAACTTTTTCCAATTACTGTAAGTTTATCTTGTGAAGAACGAATATTTATGTTTTTTTCTTCGGACCTTAACAAAGCTTTTTGCTTTTTTTGCTCTGCTCTAGCAAATGCATCTTTTTTTTATATAAGGTACTTTTTGAATAGATTTCCTGTGTTACTTCGTTTAGTCATGAAAGATGATGATATTGATGTTGCTACTGATATACTGCAGTCGCAATTTTGCAGTTTACAATTAGAAAACTTGGATGAAGTTATAAAATCAGCTAGGATTGACACCCAGTGGAGGTGAATTGGAAAACTGAAAGGTGCTGATGGAATTTTAAAATATAGTGAACTCTCTAGAATTATGTTGGCCATCTTGACAGATCCCCATAGTAATGCAGAGTGTAAGAGGATTTTCAGTGTTGTTGCGAAAACGAGGACTAAATTTAGATCTAATATTAGTGATGACACATTAGAAAAACTTTTATTAGCGAAAATATATAAAGTTTTTTATAAAAGTAAGGCCTACGTGGCAATTGCTATGAACAAAATTATGAAGTTTCTTTCTTAACGAGAGCAAAATCTGCCACTGTCCATAACATTTGTATAAAAACTGATTAAACTGCCTTTTTTTTTTTTTTTTTTTTTTTTTTTTTTTTTTTTTTTTTTTTTACGATGAAAGTAATAAAAATGTTTTTTATGTTTAAGGTATTTTTGTTTTGCTTGCATTTAAGACTTAGTAACTATTTAAAGTTAATTCATTATTAAAAACTATATTTTTATCATTTAAAAAGTCTTTTTAACATTGTGAAAAATCTCCTGATTTCTTAAAAAAATCTCCTGATTTTTGAGTGTCATAGGTTGGCAAGTATGACAACACATTTTCTACAATAATTTTCCCAGCTGATATAATGACAGGGAAATTGAATATTCTGCAGGTTCCTTTCCGTATATGTTCTTTAACATGCGCTAGAAGAGCTGTGCGTTTCACATCATTCACATAACTCGGTGACATGTATTTACCCTGAAATTTGCATAATTTTCCGGCCACTTCTTCTTGATGTTGCATTTTCAATGTCGGGTAATACACTGAAGTGACAAAAGTCATGGGATACTTCCTAATATTTTGTCGGTCCTCCTTTCGCCCGGCGAAGTGCAGCAACTCGACGTGGCATGGACTCAACAAGTCGTTGGAAGTCCCCTGCAGGAATATTGAGCCATGCTGCCTCTATGGGTGTCCATAAATGTGAAAGTGTTGACAGTGCAGGGTTTTGGGCACGAACTGACCTCTCGATGATGTCCCATAAATGTTCGATGGGATTCATGTCGGGCGATCTAGGTGGCCAGATCATTCGCTGGAATTGTCCAGAAAGTTCTTCTAACCAATCGCGAACAATTGTGGCCCGGTGACATGGAGCATTGTCATCCATAAAAATCCCATCGTTGTTTGAGTACGTGAAGTCCATGAATGGCTGTAAGTGATCTCCAAATAGCTGAAGGTATCCATTTCCAGTCAATGATCAGTTCATTTGTACCAGAGGACCGAGTCCATGCCATGTAAAAACAGCCCAGAGCATTATGGAACCACCACCAGCTTGAACAGTGCCTTGTTGACAACTTGGGTCCATGGCTTCGTGGGGTCTGCGCCACACTCGAACCCTACCATCAGCTCTTACCAACTGAAATCGTGACTCATCTGACCAAGCCACGGTTTTCCATTCGTTTAGGGACCAACCGATATGCTCACGAGCCCACGAGAGTCGCTGCAGGCGATGTCATGCTGTCAGTAAAGGCACTCGAGTCGGTCTTCTGCTGGCATAGCTCAAGTAAGACAAATTTCGCAGCACTGTCCTATCGGACACATCCCTCATACGTCCTACATTGATTTCTGCGGTTATTTGACGCAGTGTTGCTTGTCTGTGAACATTGACTACTCTACGCAGACATCGCTGGTCTCGGTGGTTAAGTGCAGGTGGTCGGCCACTGCGCTGTCCATGGTGGGATGTTATGCCTGAAATTAGATACTCTCGGCACACTCTTGACACTGTGGATCTCGGAATGTTGAATTCCCTAACGATATCCGAAATGGAATCTCCAACTACCATTCTGCGTTCAAAGTCTGTTAATTCTCGTCGTGCGGCCATAATCACGTCAAAGCCTCTTCACATGAATAACTTGAACACAAATGAAAGCCCTGCCGAAGCACTTCGCATTTATACATTTTCTACGCGATCCTACTGCCATCTGTATATTTGCATATTGCTATCCCATGACTTTTGTCACTTCAGTGTATATGTAGACAATTTGTGTTAGAATGGAAAGCGTTAAGTTAGCTTTCAATCTTTCATCAGACATGGTATCTATTTTGGGTGATGCAAGTTTTGATTTGAGAAAGCTGAATACTAATTCTAAAGAGTTGCATGACTTTTGTCTTCAGAAGGGGTAGTGTGAAGAAAGTAGTGTCCAGAGAGATAGTAAGTTAAAAGTATTAGGGCTAGTGTAGAATTTGGAAAGTGTTTTAAGACTAGACATTACTTTATTGTTGAGAAGTTTAAAAACATTGCAAAATAATAAAAGATCGGTGTTGAGTACAGCAGCTAAGGTGTTTAATCCATTCAGATTTATTTTTTCTATTTGTTGTTTGAATTAAGAGACTTTTATGGGAAATATGGAAGAGAGGTTTGGACTGGGATTCAGAGTTGCTAGCAGAGTTACAATACAATTGGATATAGTGCACAGAAGTTAAAGAATTAAGTGACTTGAAAATAGAGAAGTACTTCTTCGCGAAAGTTCAAAATAAAAGTCCATTTTTTTAAATTCATATTTTCTGTGATGCAGCAGTGATGGTATATAGAGCACTGGATTGGATTGGATTGGATTATTTAATTATGGCAAAGCACATGGGGGCTATCTGCCTAAAGTGAGGGATGCCTTCGTGGAGGACTTTCTAAGGGAAACTGGTTTGTATACATGTTACACATGGGGAAAACCACGAAAACGCCCATGCAGCCAGCCCGTTTGTGGGATTTGAACCTCAGACCGAACTACCAGTGTTCAGTGTCTTTACCGCTCGGCCGCTCGTGGGCCGGTATATGGAGCAATGGCATGTTTTAATTATGAGACTGAGAGAGGAAAGGTATATACAGCATTTATAACGTCGAAAAATATGATAGCACCATCATAGAAGAAGTCGCTTCCTATGCTAAAATTAATAGGTGTCAGGTTCATGAGGATTCTGCGTAATTTCTCCTCCAGCTGGACTTTGTCAATAGTGGATGGACAACCAACATGAGGCTTGTCTTCAAGGCTCTCATTTTTGGAAGGAAATTGGCTGAGGCACTTGAGCAGTCCGTTCACTAAAATGAAGTCTCTCCAAACACAGAACGTATTCTAACAGCCTCTGCAGCTTTGTTTCCTAATTTGTATTCATAAAGCAAAATAGGCCTCAGTCTCCCTTTCCAATATCAGGTTCTTTCGAAGATTGTGCTTCCTGCAAAACTGATAGCGAAAGGTTTGGGGCACTGAACAACTCTCTACTGAATAAGGTTTGAAAGAAATGTAAACATATGTTGTCATTTGAATCAATTTCACCACACTAGCATACCAAAAGTTACTGTTCTCAGAAGCTGCTCAAACTTTCTTGGTTACCTACCTCGATATACATGTGTTTATGCAGGGCTTCTTCCATGAAGATTGCCTCTTCTTTGGCCCACTGTTTCCATATTTGCATCACTGTCATGATATTCCATTGGAAAAAGACATGAATTTCTCAAAAAAATTGCTCTGTCAATACGCCAGAGCTCATTTATGATCATGCAGAAACATGCTATCAAATCAGAAGCATGCTGTATGGCTGCTGTTCTTTTTATGAGGTGTAACTTAAACTACCTGTGCTGATGAAAGGCAAACATATACTATTTCACTACTCTTGTTTTCCTTTCTTATGCAACTTCTGAGGCCTATTATTGGCAGGCAAGGTTTGCATATTATGTGCTACATTTCTAATTTTTTGCATGTCTTCCCATCATCAAGTAAAATCTCAATTTGGGGGGGGGCAATTTTTTTATTGGCAGTATACAGTAATTTAAATATTAATGTCAAAAAATGAGATAAAATGAAATTATGATTGAAGCTTTAAAATACAGTTCTTCATAAATATTTACCCTAATAACAAAACAATGTAACTCTTAATTAGATACAGTAAATAAAACATACATTATACCATATATGCCTCTACTCATTAAGTTTTGAACCTTATATAAACATTTAATACAGGTAATGCACGTCAATGTGTGCATCCCTGATAACATGCAAAATTTCAAGCCGATATTCATTCTCTTGCCACACATTCTGCAACATGTCTGGTGTGACTATGCTAGTGGCATCTCTAACACATTGGTACAATGTCACAATATCATGAACTGTTGTTTTGTACACAATATCTTTCACATACCCCTAAAGAAAGAAATCTAAGGGAGTAATGTCAGGTAATCTCGGGACTCATGGATTAGGCCGTCTCTGCCAATCTGCCTGTTGGGGAAGGTTTCATTAAGAAAATCATGGATTTCTAGAGCCAAATGAGGGGGAATGGCATCTCGCTGAAAGATGATAGTGTCTTGCATACCCTGTACAGAGTTGCCAACTCTCCCGATTTAGGTGGGAGACCCCCGATTTTCGACCGCTCTCCCGCTAACCTGATTTACAATATATTTCTCCCGACTTTTTCTTATTCTTAAAATTTCTCACGATTTTATGGAACTTGGCTAAATTACTTTGTTACATGAACAAAACAAAAAAAAAAAAAAAAAGTGGATTTGGACGTCTGAAAGCAATTGAATTTTCTCTAGATTATATCTAAAACAAAACCTTGCGAATTAGATAACTTTTGCTTTGTGAGTGAGAGCATATACGTATCCAGAAACTTCGTTCTCCAATGGGCATCGTGCTCCACCTGCGTGTCATCTGGCATATATTAGTCAATGAGGACAAAGCAAGCTGTTATTTGGATGTTCTTTAGTTACTTGTTCGGTAGCTTCTTTAGTTACTTCCAGGGGGGGCCCAAGAGCGATGCGCAGTGCAGGGAGAAAGTTATGCCACATACGCATGACGTCATGTGGGTGACAGAGTTAGTTCTTGGCGTTTGTTTACTTTCGTTGCATCAACAGTTTGATTTGATTTGTGTTGTTAATTTGCTATTATACCTAAGCGGAAGTGGCAAATTGTGCTATAGCGTTGTGTCAGAATTATACACGTTAATACTTTTTTTGGCGGAAAACACTTTTTACAATCAGATAAAATAACTATTTTTTTAATGAATTTATGTAGTTTTCATACATAACTGTGATGTAATTTTACATTTATTTTTCATTTTACTGCTATTTTACATTTAAATTGAAAAATTTCTCATTTTAAATCATTTTTTATCATAATCTTCATTTTGTGTATGAGACTTACATTGTAGTGAGATATTTAAACTCAGTGTCATGTTTACCAATACTGAGTACCTAAATGATTAGTTAATAAATTTGCGTATCCAACTTCATTCACATGTTTTGGTTACTTTCTTTACATCCCAAACGTAACTCTATGTATTGAAGCAGCGTCTGGGTTAAGCTTTGCGAACTAAGTAAACTAATACATGCCTCACCGTGAGGAAAGGACAATTTCTCGACCACACTATGCTGCAAACATCGAATGAGTGAGTGACATATTTCCTTCAGTGTTATTTAACTGATGCATACAGGTATGTGTGATGTAATTTAATTGATATAACTTACACATGCTTGAACCTGAAGGAAAACAAATCTGTGTATAATGCTAGAATACAAATAGCGAAAGAGAAAGTAAGATATTCTGTTCAGTGTTATTTAACTGCTGCATATGTTTTAATTTTGATTCCATATAACTTGTTTTTAATTATAAGAGAAAGAAAAATAATTCAATATTGAACACATATTTCGAGTATAACAAAAGTATTTTAAGAAACAAGCTAATAAAAATACATTAGTAATTAAAAATATTTAATTTGTGTACAGACTGAATTGAAATTAAGATGTGGTGGTGTATTTAATTATGGCAAAGCACACTAGGGCTATCTGCGTAATAGGTGTGATGCCTTCGTGGAGGACTTTCTCAGGGAAACTGGCTCGTATACACGTTACGCATGAGGAAAACCACGAAAACACCCATGCAGCCAGCCCGTTCGCGGGATTCGAACCGAACTACCCAGTGTTCAGCGACTTTACCGCTCGGCCGCTGGTGGGCCGAAACTAAGATGTAAGGCAAGTTTATTATTATTATTATTGTGTGTATATGTGTAAGAAAATGTATTTTAATTGTTCCATTTTTAATGTATGAAAGGAAGAATAGGATGCCAATATCGAAGATTATTTACTATAGCAAATAATCACGTCAGGATAAATGTTATATAGAAATCTTGGGAGTGTAAGGGATTATAAGAGTACTTTTAGATTATACTGAAAATATACGCACTTCTGCTAAAATCTGAAGTGAATCAGTATGAAGTGACTTTTCACTTTAAAAAGAATGTGATAAGTATACTATTTAAAAGTATAATGACGGATATTAAGAAATTTGTAGAATTTTATGGTATTTAAATATGAATTTGTTAAGTCAAATCTTTTTATATATATTTTTGCTTGAGATATGTAATTTGAACTGAAAATCACGATCATATATTTCTCATGGAAAGTGCATGAGCAATGAAAATAAATAGAATAATACTTTTTGATTATGTTTCTACCATGGTCTTAGCAGTTATGCCATCATGTGTTCTGTTCAACAAGATTTATTTAGTGCAAACAATACTACGAAAAATATTGAAAAATACCTTGCTTTACAATATTTATTTCCCTTAATTAACTTAAATATCGTTTTTCATTTTCTAATGCTTTCCTTTAAGAAAAGAATTTAATGTTTACAATTATTTTCAGCATTCGTACGAATTCTGTGCATAAAATAAACATTTTTTTTTAACAAAATACTTAATCGGAAAGTATATACCCGGTAGTTCCGGTATATCTACCACATATAAAATGATCATTTTGCTTTAGTTTACATTTTTTCCATTACCAAAATCATGTAGCAGACGCGTCGGCCGATGCGTCTTGTCTCCCGGGTGACGTCACTACCAGCAACCAATGGCACGCTTTTTCCGTTCCTGGCCTAACCTTAGTATATTAAAGAACCTTGAGTTACTTCTTCTCATTTTGTCCTGAGTTGTGTGAGTACACGTGCCTTCAGGAAATAGTTTTAGAAATTATCATCTTTTGTTATGTCTGTGAGAAAGGTGAAATACTCGTGTACGTTTCAAAAATCGTACACAGTTGACTTTCCTTCCATTATTTTCTCAAGGAAATGTAATAAATTTGCGATGTGTACTGCCTGTCGTTGCGATTTTTTCGATTTCGCATGGTGGAAGGGCGGATGTTCTAAAAAATGTGCATACACAAAAACACAAGGACAACAGGAATTGTTTTGAAAAAAACGAAAAATTAAATTTTTCTTCGGAAACAAAGGACCAAAAAGTTATTAATGCAGAATATCTGTTCTCTGCCTTTTTACTGGAGCACAACCTGCCACTGAATGCATCGGATCACGCTGCAGTTTTATTTAGAAAAATGCTTCCCGATAGTGAAATCGATAAGAAATACTCAAGAATCAAAACAGGTGCAATTGTTAAAGAACTGGATTTTAAAAATAAATCTTCAGTTATTGATTGCATTAAAACAGCTCTGTTCTGCCTCTCTACGGAAGCAATAATACCGATTCAAAACTGTATCCAATTGTTGTTTCTTTTTTTAATCCAGAGTCTTTAGAAATTGAGTACAGTTTACTTTCTGTCCCCACTTTAGAAGGACATTTGACAGGTTTTAATATAGCACAGCTAATTATTAAAACTTTAAAAGAAAATGCAGTTCCTCTGGATAATTGCTTAGCACTTGGTGCCGATAATGCACCAGTATTGGTAGGCTTGAAGACTGGTGTTGCAGGCATCTTGAGAAAGGAAAATTCAGATTTGCAGATTATGAGGTGCACCTGTCACCTCTTAAATTTAGCAGCTGAAAAAAGAGCAGCTTCTTTACCAATAAATGCAGATGAACACATTGTTGATATTTATTATTATCTTGAAAGGAGTTCTAAAAGGAAGGAAAAATTGAAACAGTTCCAAGAGCTGCATAACAGCAGTTTACAATTAGAAAACTTGAATGAAGTTATAAAATCAGCTAGGACTGACACCCAGTAGAGTTTAATTGGAAAACTGAAAGATGCTGATGGAATTTTAAAATATAGTGAACTGTCTAGAATTATGTTGGCCATCTTGACAGTTCCCCATAGTAATGCAGAGTGTGAGAGGATTTTCAGTGTTGTTGGAAAATGAGGACTAAATTTAGATCTAATATTAGTGATGACACATTAGAAAAACTTTTATTAGCGAAAATATATAAAGTTTTTTATAAAAGTAAGGCCTACGTGGCAATTGCTATGAACAAAATTATGAAGTTTCTTTCTTAACGAGAGCAAAATCTGCCACTGTCCATAACATTTGTATAAAAACTGATTAAACTGCCTTTTTTTTTTTTTTTTTTTTTTTTTTTTTTTTTTTTTTTTTTTACGATGAAAGTAATAAAAATGTTTTTTATGTTTAAGGTATTTTTGTTTTGCTTGCATTTAAGACTTAGTAACTATTTAAAGTTAATTCATTATTAAAAACTATATTTTTATCATTTAAAAAGTCTTTTTAACATTGTGAAAAATCTCCTGATTTCTTAAAAAAATCTCCTGATTTTTGAGTGTCATAGGTTGGCAAGTATGACAACACATTTTCTACAATAATTTTCCCAGCTGATATAATGACAGGGAAATTGAATATTCTGCAGGTTCCTTTCCGTATATGTTCTTTAACATGCGCTAGAAGAGCTGTGCGTTTCACATCATTCACATAACTCGGTGACATGTATTTACCCTGAAATTTGCATAATTTTCCGGCCACTTCTTCTTGATGTTGCATTTTCAATGTCGGGTAATACACTGAAGTGACAAAAGTCATGGGATACTTCCTAATATTTTGTCGGTCCTCCTTTCGCCCGGCGAAGTGCAGCAACTCGACGTGGCATGGACTCAACAAGTCGTTGGAAGTCCCCTGCAGGAATATTGAGCCATGCTGCCTCTATGGGTGTCCATAAATGTGAAAGTGTTGACAGTGCAGGGTTTTGGGCACGAACTGACCTCTCGATGATGTCCCATAAATGTTCGATGGGATTCATGTCGGGCGATCTAGGTGGCCAGATCATTCGCTGGAATTGTCCAGAAAGTTCTTCTAACCAATCGCGAACAATTGTGGCCCGGTGACATGGAGCATTGTCATCCATAAAAATCCCATCGTTGTTTGAGTACGTGAAGTCCATGAATGGCTGTAAGTGATCTCCAAATAGCTGAAGGTATCCATTTCCAGTCAATGATCAGTTCATTTGTACCAGAGGACCGAGTCCATGCCATGTAAAAACAGCCCAGAGCATTATGGAACCACCACCAGCTTGAACAGTGCCTTGTTGACAACTTGGGTCCATGGCTTCGTGGGGTCTGCGCCACACTCGAACCCTACCATCAGCTCTTACCAACTGAAATCGTGACTCATCTGACCAAGCCACGGTTTTCCATTCGTTTAGGGACCAACCGATATGCTCACGAGCCCACGAGAGTCGCTGCAGGCGATGTCATGCTGTCAGTAAAGGCACTCGAGTCGGTCTTCTGCTGGCATAGCTCAAGTAAGACAAATTTCGCAGCACTGTCCTATCGGACACATCCCTCATACGTCCTACATTGATTTCTGCGGTTATTTGACGCAGTGTTGCTTGTCTGTGAACATTGACTACTCTACGCAGACATCGCTGGTCTCGGTGGTTAAGTGCAGGTGGTCGGCCACTGCGCTGTCCATGGTGGGATGTTATGCCTGAAATTAGATACTCTCGGCACACTCTTGACACTGTGGATCTCGGAATGTTGAATTCCCTAACGATATCCGAAATGGAATCTCCAACTACCATTCTGCGTTCAAAGTCTGTTAATTCTCGTCGTGCGGCCATAATCACGTCAAAGCCTCTTCACATGAATAACTTGAACACAAATGAAAGCCCTGCCGAAGCACTTCGCATTTATACATTTTCTACGCGATCCTACTGCCATCTGTATATTTGCATATTGCTATCCCATGACTTTTGTCACTTCAGTGTATATGTAGACAATTTGTGTTAGAATGGAAAGCGTTAAGTTAGCTTTCAATCTTTCATCAGACATGGTATCTATTTTGGGTGATGCAAGTTTTGATTTGAGAAAGCTGAATACTAATTCTAAAGAGTTGCATGACTTTTGTCTTCAGAAGGGGTAGTGTGAAGAAAGTAGTGTCCAGAGAGATAGTAAGTTAAAAGTATTAGGGCTAGTGTAGAATTTGGAAAGTGTTTTAAGACTAGACATTACTTTATTGTTGAGAAGTTTAAAAACATTGCAAAATAATAAAAGATCGGTGTTGAGTACAGCAGCTAAGGTGTTTAATCCATTCAGATTTATTTTTTCTATTTGTTGTTTGAATTAAGAGACTTTTATGGGAAATATGGAAGAGAGGTTTGGACTGGGATTCAGAGTTGCTAGCAGAGTTACAATACAATTGGATATAGTGCACAGAAGTTAAAGAATTAAGTGACTTGAAAATAGAGAAGTACTTCTTCGCGAAAGTTCAAAATAAAAGTCCATTTTTTTAAATTCATATTTTCTGTGATGCAGCAGTGATGGTATATAGAGCACTGGATTGGATTGGATTGGATTATTTAATTATGGCAAAGCACATGGGGGCTATCTGCCTAAAGTGAGGGATGCCTTCGTGGAGGACTTTCTAAGGGAAACTGGTTTGTATACATGTTACACATGGGGAAAACCACGAAAACGCCCATGCAGCCAGCCCGTTTGTGGGATTTGAACCTCAGACCGAACTACCAGTGTTCAGTGTCTTTACCGCTCGGCCGCTCGTGGGCCGGTATATGGAGCAATGGCATGTTTTAATTATGAGACTGAGAGAGGAAAGGTATATACAGCATTTATAACGTCGAAAAATATGATAGCACCATCATAGAAGAAGTCGCTTCCTATGCTAAAATTAATAGGTGTCAGGTTCATGAGGATTCTGCGTAATTTCTCCTCCAGCTGGACTTTGTCAATAGTGGATGGACAACCAACATGAGGCTTGTCTTCAAGGCTCTCATTTTTGGAAGGAAATTGGCTGAGGCACTTGAGCAGTCCGTTCACTAAAATGAAGTCTCTCCAAACACAGAACGTATTCTAACAGCCTCTGCAGCTTTGTTTCCTAATTTGTATTCATAAAGCAAAATAGGCCTCAGTCTCCCTTTCCAATATCAGGTTCTTTCGAAGATTGTGCTTCCTGCAAAACTGATAGCGAAAGGTTTGGGGCACTGAACAACTCTCTACTGAATAAGGTTTGAAAGAAATGTAAACATATGTTGTCATTTGAATCAATTTCACCACACTAGCATACCAAAAGTTACTGTTCTCAGAAGCTGCTCAAACTTTCTTGGTTACCTACCTCGATATACATGTGTTTATGCAGGGCTTCTTCCATGAAGATTGCCTCTTCTTTGGCCCACTGTTTCCATATTTGCATCACTGTCATGATATTCCATTGGAAAAAGACATGAATTTCTCAAAAAAATTGCTCTGTCAATACGCCAGAGCTCATTTATGATCATGCAGAAACATGCTATCAAATCAGAAGCATGCTGTATGGCTGCTGTTCTTTTTATGAGGTGTAACTTAAACTACCTGTGCTGATGAAAGGCAAACATATACTATTTCACTACTCTTGTTTTCCTTTCTTATGCAACTTCTGAGGCCTATTATTGGCAGGCAAGGTTTGCATATTATGTGCTACATTTCTAATTTTTTGCATGTCTTCCCATCATCAAGTAAAATCTCAATTTGGGGGGGGGCAATTTTTTTATTGGCAGTATACAGTAATTTAAATATTAATGTCAAAAAATGAGATAAAATGAAATTATGATTGAAGCTTTAAAATACAGTTCTTCATAAATATTTACCCTAATAACAAAACAATGTAACTCTTAATTAGATACAGTAAATAAAACATACATTATACCATATATGCCTCTACTCATTAAGTTTTGAACCTTATATAAACATTTAATACAGGTAATGCACGTCAATGTGTGCATCCCTGATAACATGCAAAATTTCAAGCCGATATTCATTCTCTTGCCACACATTCTGCAACATGTCTGGTGTGACTATGCTAGTGGCATCTCTAACACATTGGTACAATGTCACAATATCATGAACTGTTGTTTTGTACACAATATCTTTCACATACCCCTAAAGAAAGAAATCTAAGGGAGTAATGTCAGGTAATCTCGGGACTCATGGATTAGGCCGTCTCTGCCAATCTGCCTGTTGGGGAAGGTTTCATTAAGAAAATCATGGATTTCTAGAGCCAAATGAGGGGGAATGGCATCTCGCTGAAAGATGATAGTGTCTTGCATACCCTGTACAGAGTTGCCAACTCTCCCGATTTAGGTGGGAGACCCCCGATTTTCGACCGCTCTCCCGCTAACCTGATTTACAATATATTTCTCCCGACTTTTTCTTATTCTTAAAATTTCTCACGATTTTATGGAACTTGGCTAAATTACTTTGTTACATGAACAAAACAAAAAAAAAAAAAAAAAGTGGATTTGGACGTCTGAAAGCAATTGAATTTTCTCTAGATTATATCTAAAACAAAACCTTGCGAATTAGATAACTTTTGCTTTGTGAGTGAGAGCATATACGTATCCAGAAACTTCGTTCTCCAATGGGCATCGTGCTCCACCTGCGTGTCATCTGGCATATATTAGTCAATGAGGACAAAGCAAGCTGTTATTTGGATGTTCTTTAGTTACTTGTTCGGTAGCTTCTTTAGTTACTTCCAGGGGGGGCCCAAGAGCGATGCGCAGTGCAGGGAGAAAGTTATGCCACATACGCATGACGTCATGTGGGTGACAGAGTTAGTTCTTGGCGTTTGTTTACTTTCGTTGCATCAACAGTTTGATTTGATTTGTGTTGTTAATTTGCTATTATACCTAAGCGGAAGTGGCAAATTGTGCTATAGCGTTGTGTCAGAATTATACACGTTAATACTTTTTTTGGCGGAAAACACTTTTTACAATCAGATAAAATAACTATTTTTTTAATGAATTTATGTAGTTTTCATACATAACTGTGATGTAATTTTACATTTATTTTTCATTTTACTGCTATTTTACATTTAAATTGAAAAATTTCTCATTTTAAATCATTTTTTATCATAATCTTCATTTTGTGTATGAGACTTACATTGTAGTGAGATATTTAAACTCAGTGTCATGTTTACCAATACTGAGTACCTAAATGATTAGTTAATAAATTTGCGTATCCAACTTCATTCACATGTTTTGGTTACTTTCTTTACATCCCAAACGTAACTCTATGTATTGAAGCAGCGTCTGGGTTAAGCTTTGCGAACTAAGTAAACTAATACATGCCTCACCGTGAGGAAAGGACAATTTCTCGACCACACTATGCTGCAAACATCGAATGAGTGAGTGACATATTTCCTTCAGTGTTATTTAACTGATGCATACAGGTATGTGTGATGTAATTTAATTGATATAACTTACACATGCTTGAACCTGAAGGAAAACAAATCTGTGTATAATGCTAGAATACAAATAGCGAAAGAGAAAGTAAGATATTCTGTTCAGTGTTATTTAACTGCTGCATATGTTTTAATTTTGATTCCATATAACTTGTTTTTAATTATAAGAGAAAGAAAAATAATTCAATATTGAACACATATTTCGAGTATAACAAAAGTATTTTAAGAAACAAGCTAATAAAAATACATTAGTAATTAAAAATATTTAATTTGTGTACAGACTGAATTGAAATTAAGATGTGGTGGTGTATTTAATTATGGCAAAGCACACTAGGGCTATCTGCGTAATAGGTGTGATGCCTTCGTGGAGGACTTTCTCAGGGAAACTGGCTCGTATACACGTTACGCATGAGGAAAACCACGAAAACACCCATGCAGCCAGCCCGTTCGCGGGATTCGAACCGAACTACCCAGTGTTCAGCGACTTTACCGCTCGGCCGCTGGTGGGCCGAAACTAAGATGTAAGGCAAGTTTATTATTATTATTATTGTGTGTATATGTGTAAGAAAATGTATTTTAATTGTTCCATTTTTAATGTATGAAAGGAAGAATAGGATGCCAATATCGAAGATTATTTACTATAGCAAATAATCACGTCAGGATAAATGTTATATAGAAATCTTGGGAGTGTAAGGGATTATAAGAGTACTTTTAGATTATACTGAAAATATACGCACTTCTGCTAAAATCTGAAGTGAATCAGTATGAAGTGACTTTTCACTTTAAAAAGAATGTGATAAGTATACTATTTAAAAGTATAATGACGGATATTAAGAAATTTGTAGAATTTTATGGTATTTAAATATGAATTTGTTAAGTCAAATCTTTTTATATATATTTTTGCTTGAGATATGTAATTTGAACTGAAAATCACGATCATATATTTCTCATGGAAAGTGCATGAGCAATGAAAATAAATAGAATAATACTTTTTGATTATGTTTCTACCATGGTCTTAGCAGTTATGCCATCATGTGTTCTGTTCAACAAGATTTATTTAGTGCAAACAATACTACGAAAAATATTGAAAAATACCTTGCTTTACAATATTTATTTCCCTTAATTAACTTAAATATCGTTTTTCATTTTCTAATGCTTTCCTTTAAGAAAAGAATTTAATGTTTACAATTATTTTCAGCATTCGTACGAATTCTGTGCATAAAATAAACATTTTTTTTTAACAAAATACTTAATCGGAAAGTATATACCCGGTAGTTCCGGTATATCTACCACATATAAAATGATCATTTTGCTTTAGTTTACATTTTTTCCATTACCAAAATCATGTAGCAGACGCGTCGGCCGATGCGTCTTGTCTCCCGGGTGACGTCACTACCAGCAACCAATGGCACGCTTTTTCCGTTCCTGGCCTAACCTTAGTATATTAAAGAACCTTGAGTTACTTCTTCTCATTTTGTCCTGAGTTGTGTGAGTACACGTGCCTTCAGGAAATAGTTTTAGAAATTATCATCTTTTGTTATGTCTGTGAGAAAGGTGAAATACTCGTGTACGTTTCAAAAATCGTACACAGTTGACTTTCCTTCCATTATTTTCTCAAGGAAATGTAATAAATTTGCGATGTGTACTGCCTGTCGTTGCGATTTTTTCGATTTCGCATGGTGGAAGGGCGGATGTTCTAAAAAATGTGCATACACAAAAACACAAGGACAACAGGAATTGTTTTGAAAAAAACGAAAAATTAAATTTTTCTTCGGAAACAAAGGACCAAAAAGTTATTAATGCAGAATATCTGTTCTCTGCCTTTTTACTGGAGCACAACCTGCCACTGAATGCATCGGATCACGCTGCAGTTTTATTTAGAAAAATGCTTCCCGATAGTGAAATCGATAAGAAATACTCAAGAATCAAAACAGGTGCAATTGTTAAAGAACTGGATTTTAAAAATAAATCTTCAGTTATTGATTGCATTAAAACAGCTCTGTTCTGCCTCTCTACGGAAGCAATAATACCGATTCAAAACTGTATCCAATTGTTGTTTCTTTTTTTAATCCAGAGTCTTTAGAAATTGAGTACAGTTTACTTTCTGTCCCCACTTTAGAAGGACATTTGACAGGTTTTAATATAGCACAGCTAATTATTAAAACTTTAAAAGAAAATGCAGTTCCTCTGGATAATTGCTTAGCACTTGGTGCCGATAATGCACCAGTATTGGTAGGCTTGAAGACTGGTGTTGCAGGCATCTTGAGAAAGGAAAATTCAGATTTGCAGATTATGAGGTGCACCTGTCACCTCTTAAATTTAGCAGCTGAAAAAAGAGCAGCTTCTTTACCAATAAATGCAGATGAACACATTGTTGATATTTATTATTATCTTGAAAGGAGTTCTAAAAGGAAGGAAAAATTGAAACAGTTCCAAGAGCTGCATAACAGCAGTTTACAATTAGAAAACTTGAATGAAGTTATAAAATCAGCTAGGACTGACACCCAGTAGAGTTTAATTGGAAAACTGAAAGATGCTGATGGAATTTTAAAATATAGTGAACTGTCTAGAATTATGTTGGCCATCTTGACAGTTCCCCATAGTAATGCAGAGTGTGAGAGGATTTTCAGTGTTGTTGGAAAATGAGGATTAAATTTAGATCTAATACTAGTGATGATAAATCAGAAAAACTTTTATTAGCAAAAGCAAGCCTACGTGGCAATTGCTAGGAACAAAATTATGAAATTTCTTTCTTAAAGAAAACAAAATCTGCCACTGTTTATAACATTTGTACAAAAACTGATTAAAGTTTTTTTTTTTTTTTTTTTTCGATGCTAGTAATAAAAATGTTTTTTATGTGTACGTGTAGCTTGCATTTAAGAATTAGTTACTATTTAAAGTTAATTCATTATCAAAAACTATATTTTCATCATTTAAAAAGTCTTTTTAGCATTGTGAAAATCTTCTGATTTTTGAGTGTCATAGGTTGGCAAGTATGCCTGTAGCTGTGGAGCAGCATAATTCACCAACATGTCTAGGTAAACATATTCACTTGCATAGTTTTCAAGGAAGAAAAATGGGCCAATCACACATTAACCTTTGTACTGTTCCAAATGTATTCTCATATGGCATGAAGAATTTCTGATCCCCAGATCCATACAATATGGCAGTTAACTGAGCCAAAAAAGGTGCCTCATCAGAAAAACACACATGCTTCAAAAAATCATTGTCCTCATCCAAATTTTCAGCATGTCCTTTGCAAATTGTTCATGTTTTGGGCAATCATCTCTTTGTAATGCCTGATCAATTTAGACCTTGTACGCATACAATTTAAGATGTTTGCGAACCTCTGTATGCATTATACTCTTTATTGTTTGAAGCTTCCACAAAGCTTGTTTAATCGATTTCTGTGGCAACTTCGTGAATGTGGTTTGAACAGCCTGCACAGTCTTCCCTAAAACAGATGGTCTGCCACTGCTTGGTCTATTTCTGAACCAACCCCACTGCTAAAAAAATTTCCATCCATGTTCTGATTAACTTGACATCAGCTGGTTTCTTTCCATAATGGGATCTAAACTTTTGCTGCACAGTAATTGGTGATTTGGGTTCTGCTAGCCTCACAACATATTGAGCCTTCTTCCGGTAGAAAGGCATTTTTATGATATATCTCACACAACATTCCTTGTGGTGAGAATGTTGAATGAGACACAACTGTACAGAAACTTCGTGGGTTCCCTAGTAGACCTGTAATAAAAAAACATCATAAATATAATTAATATTTTGTCTTGAAATCATGGTGAACATTTATAGACACCCCGTATGACGAAGTAAGTAGACCTGTTTTGAAAGATGCAGAAAGAAATTCTTGCTTCATGATTTCAGCATGCACCATGATATAGAATGAACATGATGATACCTGGGAACACAGAAGCAGGCTTGGTAGTTTACTAATAAATGTTTTGTCCAGTATGAAACCATTCGAATGAAAAATTTGCTAATTTGTACAAATTAGCAAATTTTGTTTTGTGATTGCTTATAAATTTGTTCTTAAAGCAATAAATTATGTAGGTAATAGGCTGACTAAATTAGTATATTTGTTCTTTAATATCTCTCCAAATTATGCATAAGTTAAGAAACTTTTAGATTTTAAACAATTTAGGCATATTTTTGATGTGTGAAGACCTAATGAAAAATAAGTTCCCAACTCCAGGAATCTTTCCATTTCTAGTGTTGAAATTATTTATATAAAATTTCACATCTTTTATTTTTTAAAAAATTTGCTAGAAGTAAATGTGCATCAAAAAGTAAAGGCCATAGCCATTTTTTATCAAACCTTCTGTATACATTTTGCAGTTTCAACATTCATTTGCTATGTTTTTGATTTTATTCCAGTTTCTTGGTAATGTATTTCAGTGAATTTAATTCAGACTGTGAATTTATATAATTATAAAAAAAAATGCTAAAAAGTGTTTTTATCAATTTATAGGTGCAGTGGTGTTGAACATTTCATCCTTCAGTTGATAAATGAGCTTCCTGATATGGAATTTATTCTTAATACCCGTGATTGGCCACAAGTGAATAAATACAACAAGCCTTTACCTGTACTTTCTTTTAGCAAAGTATGATAATTGATTTTTTAAAAAAAAAGAATTACTTTATTTAACTTTCTAAATACCTTTGGGAGGATTTCACATTTCTCCTTTCTGTGTTCTGTAATGCGAACTTAGATCTGACAGCGTCTTCTACTTCATCTAAACTTTATGTATGTATGGAGATGTTGCATTTGTGTACTTTTAAGAAATGGTCCCTAAGATGCCATCCCTGATGACATAGTAGTAAGCGGATACTGTCAAAACAGTGCCAACGAATGTCAGTTCAGTTTCTTTGAAAGGCTTAGTTGTTTGTGTTGCCTTTTTCCCTTTCTTGTGAGTCTTTTCTCTGAGCAAAGTTCTTGTTGATGAGGAAATGAAATGTGTTGTAAGTTTGGACACCGAGTACCAAATTTGAAAGTGCCCAACTGTTAGAAAAAGACAATTGCTTAAAACATTGTAGTTAAATGGGCTAAACATATCTTTATCAACCTTCATAGTTTCAGATTTAATGCTAAAAGCTGCATCTCTCCATTTCTATGCATATTCATTTTGTGATTTCTTTCACTTGTCTGACAGTAACATCTGAAATGCATGAATTTTATCATTGTGTGGAGTCTGTCATTATTGTGGGCCTCGGACATCTTATAAATGACAGTATGACTTATAAATGACAATTATATGTGTAGTTCCCACTGGGTTTTGAAAGAAACTCCCTCAGGAGCAGGTCCAAGAAGCTCCCATCCCATTTATCCCTACACCAAGGCATTCAAGATGCCTATTGGCTTGCTGTGTATTTTAAGTGCCTTTTGTAATGTTAATTCCGAGTATTTGTTTCCAAATGAAATAAATCTTTGATAAGCAAATATTTCTTTTATTCAGGATGAAAAGCGTTGTCTTTCAACTGTCGCATTACCCACTTGGTGATGGAAATTAAAGGCAATAACAGGATTAAAAACATGTCAGTCACTCAGCAGTCATCAACTTCAGTAGCTCTGCGAGCAGGTAAAACTGAAAGTACAAAACCTTTATTTAAAGTCTGTAAGGTGTGTGCTGTACATGCTTGCAGTGTGCCAAGCTGGCGATGATGTTTACTTGATTTGTCACACCCCCATGCCATGGAAAGATGCTGTACATTTGCAAACATCCAAGCCATCTCCTTGATTTGAGTCTGGGCCCAGCAATGCTAACCATTATCCCAGTCAGGGTGCCATGTAGGTTGAGTGTTACAATATTTACCTTGAAAATTAATGCACTTGAAAGACATCAAAGTGCTTTTTCTTGACGATCTCCATATAAGTTTTGAAAGCCCAGTTTATTGAAAGAAAGTACAGTTTGCTCCTCTGTGACTGTGAAGTGATCAAGTAGCATTAGTTTCAAACTTTGGAACCAGGAGGGATTGCTCTGAGGCATGCCCCTTTGCCACAAAAACCAATCTCAATCAAGATTTAGAGCTCTTTCTTTGAAGACAGCAATTCCTGTCTGATATAAAAACCTGAAGTCTGATTTCCAACAAGATGCTGACTTTCTTTTGCCACATTTTATAATTAAATAAAAATTACTTACTGTGATGAATAACTTGTATCATTGGATACTTTCTGTGATGCTGCTTGATGCAAGATATTCTACATTTGTGAGGCTCTTGTTCGTTTTGAAACTGTTTATGGATCTACTCAGATGTCTATGTTGATTAAACTTGATCCAGACATCTTCAAAACCTGTGGATTTATATTTGTATCTTCAGAATATCTGTGCAGAGTCTTTATACTTAATGTTTTCAAGCCATCAAATCTTCAGATATTAGCAGCTGTCTTTTTATGATTTTAGTATATGTGTCTACCCATTATGTTCAATTTGCTTGGCGTGATGAGATTTATCATTTAAATAAACTGAGTGTAACATCTTGTGTAATCTTTTGAGGTTATATATTCAGTCTCTGGTTCAAGAATATAACCTAGGTGATACACTAACCATTCAGTGAAGCCATTTGTAATATCTCCCTAGATTGACATGATGATCTAAATGTGTGTTACTGTTTCAGTATTTCGACATGAGCGATAGCACTGGTGATTATAGACTTTTTTATTGTTAAGCACTGATATGGATTTTTTAATTGTCTTATAATCTGTATTGAGGGTTTAAGACAAAAGGCATTACTTTGCAACTGCAAGGGATTCCTGGTATCTTACATTGTCATTGCATCTTCCTAGACATGATACAGTCTTTCTCATGTGCAGTTTGGTTACAAGGAGTGGGGAATCTTACTGATTTTGAAAGTAAGAATTCATTAAACAAACGAATTTCATTTACAATATATAGGCTCACCAGTGGCTGAGTGATTAAAACTGCTAAAGGCTGGTAATTCAACTTGAATTCTGATCCCAGCAAACGGGCTGCGGTGTATGACTGCTGCATGCAGGTTAGGTGGTTTTCCTCATGTGTAACATGGATATGAGCCAACTGTCATTAAAAATCCTTCATGCAGGCATCTCGTCCATCAAGCAGATAACTCTTGTATGCCTCTCCATATTCAAATAACCATTTATATCGTACATATAAATCAGAGTTATTCATAAGAAATTTTCTTAGGAAATTTTTAAAAATAATATAAAAATTTAAAATAAGGAAATAATTAAATGGAAAATAAAATGTGTAAAAAATTTAATTTCTTGCACATATAAAAAAGAAGAAAAAATGGAAAGTAAAATCTAATTTTTGAAGGAACATGAAAAATATTAAAAGACGGAAAAGTATTAAATAAAGAAAATTAAGGTGGAAAAGCTCGTAAGACATAATTCAGATGTAATTTAATAAAGAAATTTTTAAATTTAAATTACAAAACTCCTATTTATATAATGTAAAATTCTGTTATTTAAAATGTTTATAATTTCTTTGAAGTATAATAATATGTTTGTAATTACATATTTATAATTACATTGAAAGGTTTTAAATTTTCTTGTCATTATCAGTGAAAATGAAAGAACAGTTGTATTAAATTATATTATTTATTTATGTAAAATAAAACAGCCTGATAAAAATATCTTCTTTTTTCTGAAGCAGAAGAATAAACAATTTGCTGAAGATTGTAATGTGGTAGCCTGTCCTGCCGAAGATAATATAGTTCTTGTCCCAGTCTAAAGATAATATAGTTCTTGTCCAAAATAATATAGGTCTTGTCCAAAATAATATAGGTCTTGTCCATAAGTGTCTACTTATGGTGGATGCACTATAACTGTGACAATTATGCTAGGTGTATCATTTATATGACTAGTCATTACCCCGAATGCAGTAATGCAATCTTTGTAAAACTTGCTGAATTAGTTATACCATCATTGGATGGGTCTTCGAGGCACGCTTACTTTGTAATTCAAATAACATTATTATGCAAGTTGTCTGAATTCGTACAGCGGCTGAATATACCACCTTATATGCTTTTATGAATTTTGGGGTTGTAACACTTCTTTTTCTCTTTAACTCATTATGTGCATTCATCAGCTCTGTGTTTTGTATCATTTGTTTGTTTGCCTAAGAGGTATTTGCATATTAAGTTTTGAAATTGTTGGACTGCATTTCTCCTTCTGTGCTTCTTCAGTTTTTTAGGATTTTATGGAAGATTGTTGTTTGAATCAAATCATCCACAAACCAATATTTAAAATTTTCAGTGCTGTTAAAGAAGATACTGAGATTAATTTGCATCATACTTCTGATTGAAGTTCTAAGATCTTAGTTGTCTTGTGATTAGTTTCTTTTCCTGAAATATTAAATAGGGCATGTATAAAAAGTAAAGCAATCTATCAATATTTATTCTTAAAAATTGTGAATTCATAAAATGACCTAACATTTATTTGCTGATAATAGCCTCCTTTGTCACATTAAGTTTCCTTAAAAAATATTTCTGATCTTGTTATATGGTAAATACATAATTTCATTGCCATGTATGATGATCGCATACTTGTTTGTTTTGAATTCTTTTAACTTTAGAATGCATTTGATACTTTTCTGTTAAAAGAAGGAGCATCAATTTAGTAATTTTCTCTCCTAGATTTTTAGTTGCCTAACCAAATGAATTGGCAGTTGCTAGATATGAACATCTGCAAATTAACCAAAAACCCACTCACATTATTGATCTTGATATAGGATGCCATGTGCAGAATGATAAAATAAACATCAACCTGCAATTTCTTACCTGATTGAAGTAACATGTCTGCAATTACATGGAATGATGCAAATGTTTTAACATTGTTATATTAAATCAGTTTTATATCTTATATAATTTAAAATTGATCTGATGAATCTGTTTTAAATTTGTCTTTATTTTTTATTTATTCTGAATTTAATAAATTAGTCATACTTTTGATGAAACTTGACATATTTTTAGGCTCACCGCCATCTAGTTATAATTCATGCTAGTGTTTATGTTAGGTGCAAAGTATTCCCCATTAAACAGAAAAGTACCTTGCATTTTACAGAATTTTAAAAGTACATTAGTCATTTGGAATGCATTTTGAGCTAAGCTGTAATGTAATAGTAGATGTAAGAATTGGACTACCTTTCAAGACTTAATTTCATTCTTCTAACTCAAGCTACTTCTTAACCCTTTTTTCTAGACTGATCAGTTCTGGGATATCATGTATCCTGCTTGGACATTTTGGGAGGGTGGTCCAGCTATCAGTTTGTATCCAACTGGTTTAGGAAGATGGGATTTGCAAAGAGATCTAATTAATAAGTGAGTGGAGTATTTTATTTGTCTTTATAACAATGTTTTTATGTGTTTAAATATATTTGATTTAAAAGTGTATTAAACATAGAACAGTGTTAAAAATGGCAGTAATCAAATAAATAACTAACTTTGGATGTATTGGTTTTTAAGGTTGGGTCTTAAGAGGATGATTTCAGGTGATGAATTTTTTTTTTTTTTTAGTTCATTTTCTTATGTATAAAGCAGGGGGGGGAAATCGGGTTATATTTACTGATGTATTCATTCTAGTAGAAGTATTGATAGAGTCATAAACTTGCTTGAGTATGCATTATGTAAAGCAAGTAATTATTTCATACTAAAATCAGTGCTTGTAGTTTGGAGATTGCTTGACCTTGCATTTATCTCTTGAAGTCTATTATAATGTCACTAATATTGAAGTAATTCCTAAGTTATGTGCCTTCAGAAGAGTAATTTATATTTATCAGCTTCTGCATTTTATTTAAAAAGTGGTGAGCATGAATGGAAATGGGTGATAGAATTATCATCAGTGTATTATTCAAAAATGGTTCTCTTTAAGGTTAGGAATATCATTCATATACAGGGTTCGTACGGTCCTTAAAAGTCCTTAATTTTTTCAAAAATGATTTTTGGTCCTTAAAAGTCCTTAATTTTGGCCAAAATGAATATATGGTCCTTAATTTTGCTCATTTGACATTTCTTATCATTTCTAATGATTGCCATTCTATGTGTGAATTGTGATTTCTCATGATTATGGAATTAAAATTGCACGGCTCTTAACCAATCTGTTGGCGGATTTGCGTTGCAAACGATAAAAAAAAAACAATTAGCTACCCGAACGAAAGTATCGGTGTCTGATTGGCTATTCACCCAATCTTTCGAAACAGGTGTTATCCATAAATTTAGGCAGATTGTGACGAAAGCGTGAAGCCGGAAGTTCTTTAAGAGGCGAAAGTGATGATGAAGGTGCTCGAAAAAAAAGGGGGGGATTCTGAAAATATTTGCCAAAATTAGAGCAATTCCAACCTGGAAGGACACAACCCTTCCGGCGCCACTAGGAACGAGATGCCTGGAAAGTGCATTTTCAATAAACTGTGGCTTCATCAAGCTGACTACAAAGACTGGATATTGATGGATGGCAATCCTTAAATATAGTCTTTGTCTGAAACAAATTGAAATTTCTAGAATGGGAGAGTCAGCGCTGAAAATTAGGTTTCGTTTTATCAATTCAATTTGTTTTTGCACGGTTTTGCTTAGCTTAATTTCTGTGTTTGTTTCAATTAAGCCATAAATTAATTTTTTATCACCTTCTACGGAGTTTATTCTCTTTTGCACATACTAATATGTATGGGATATCGGGATTATGAGTTTATTTCTGCAGAGGGTCTGTTATCGATTTCGCGGGAAATCTGTTGGCTCCATTTCGATTTTAGGTCGCCAAGGGCAAATTCGGTAATGCTAGCCGAGAAAAAGTGAAGTTCGGAAATACGTTTTGAAGCTTCAATAGACAATTAAGTATTTGGTGTAAACCTAAGTTGTTGATATAATGCATAATTTTTGCTAATGGTGATACAATTATTATTTGAAAATAACTAATTAAAAATTTTTTAATATTTTTAAAGCTGAAAACAACTAATTGAAACTAATTCTCCTGAATTAACTAGACGCAAAATTAACTTTCATGAATTACTAAAGTTATTGGGTAGAAGTTTAAGTGAAAATATACATTTCGTATTATATATATATATATATATTATACAGTTCAAAATCCGAAGTCTGGACTCGTCGGGACTTCGGCGATCCCAGATTTGAGATTTTTCCGGATATTAGATAATTTTAAATCTACTAAGATGGCACGTAGAAATAATAAAATTGAAAATATGAAATCGTGATTTATGAAATAATGAAGCATTTATGATTTAAAGGGTATCAAAATTTACAAAAGAAAAGAGCTTAATATTTATATGTTTACTTTTTAAGGTTTATATTTATTTTAACTAACATTTATTTTAAGTTTAAACTATCTTTCCTGTCAAGCCTTACTTTCCCCTGGAATTGCCAATGCCAGAGTATGTAAATTTTAGTAGAACACGCAAGGATTCAAATTATCAGCGGAAGTATTCTGAGTTAAATAGAAAGGAAACGAGTTCGAAGTGTGCTTTCTTACTTCACGAGTGTGGAGGTGGCTAGTTAGAAATTGAAGAACCACGCGTTTCGGCTTGTGTACTTGCCTCGGCAAATTATTAATCTTTCAACGTAATATTCAGAGTTTGCTGAATTATCAGCGGTATGTTAGAACGCGGTAAGGTTAGTTACGTTTAGAGAGCCTCGTAGTTAGTCACTTGTTATTATCTCTTTTCAGTTCCTTATTTTTATTTTACCGCCTGGTCGGCGTAGTTTGTGAGCGTCAAGAGCACGCATTTGTAACTTCTAACGTTGAATAAAATGGATTTAAACCCTTCTCAAGACTTGGGTCTATTTACAGTTCTCAGCAGTCACCACTTTGTTGCATGCAGGTTGGAAGCACGCAACTTTACATTGGCGCTGGAACACTTCTCGAACTGAAATGGCCGAAAATTGGATGGAAGCCGCGGGACAACAACAAGAAGTGGCAAGCCAATTGGAAGGATTTGGATACCTGGTCCAGACGTTGAGAGCGTCAATCAAGCCAAACGTCAATTTCGACGGAAACAAATTCGGTGGCGATATTTCTAGAAAGCCTCGACCGATCACTTTCAGCTCTACCCTGTGCCTGAAAGACAAAAAGTTGCCATCTGCACTAAGAGGACAGGCCGCGCTATGGTGGAAGAATATAGGCAAATTTTTATTAGGGGAATTCGGAGGCCAGACATATACATTTGAAAATTTCAAAAAATCGTTATTAAAGGCCTTCCCCATAGTGAAAGATCGAGCAAGGCTAGAAGCCGAACTATATAGTTTCTATCAACGGAATATAGAAGAGTTGACGGACTTTATTCTGCGAAAAATTAAGCTGACGGATATGCTGTATGGGAAGAAACCCGACGCGGAGATTATTGAAATAATCTTACCAAGATTGTTACCTGCTGTTCAAGACTACTTCGAGATTAGAAACCCAAGCACATTGCAGGATCTCTTCGAATTGGCGGTCAAGTTTCAAAATCGCAGAATAGCTGGAAAAGCTAGAGGGGCATCATATTCTCAAAGTATCCGAAGGCAATCTTCAAATGGGCAGACCAGAAATGCAAACCGCTCTTATGGGGGAAAGAGCTATCAAGCTAACTCATCGAACCTTGAAGGTCAAGGCCCAAAAAGGAAATTTGAAAACAAACGTCCGCGTACCCAGAAGGCAGAAGTTGAAAGAAAAGCTTTAAACGAGTAGAAGGGCCTGTGAAAGCGAGGGTCCAGACCCCGGAAGTTTTGAAAAATCCCTCAAAAAGATACTTAAATACGGTCATCGTAAAAAACTCCTATCTACCAATTATACAAGTCCTGGTTGGCGATGTACCAGTAGAAGCCCTCATCGATACAGGAGCAGAGTAACTTTATGAGTGATACATTTTTCAAGAATTTTTATAGGTTACGATTATTTAAAAATAAAAACACAGAAATTATAGCGACGCAAGGAAAAACTTGTCAATGCATCGGGAAATTATCATTAAACATACAGGTAAAAGATGAAAGCCTCAAAGTATTAATTTTTGTAGTAAAAAATCTGCAAAATCCACTTATTTTAGGTATGGAGTTTTTAAGGGCCGCGAGGGCCAAACTGAATTTTCAAGACAGTTCTATTGTGCTGGAGATGGACCGCAGGGTGGTGGAACCAGTGGAAACAACCGCAAGTTGACCTTAGCCATTTGAATGACCATGAAAGTCAAGCCGTCCAGCAAGTGGTGAGTACTTTTTCAAACTTGTTTTCAGAACGGCCTGGCAGCTGTCAAATAGTTGCGCATCAGATACAGTTAACTGCCGACAAACCCTGTAGGACTAAACCTTACCAGTATGATAAACAGAAAGAACAAATAATTGAAGAACACATTCAGGAAATGTTGAAGAACCAGATAATAACACCCATAAATAGTGAGTACGCGAGTCCACTCGTACTATGTAGGAAAAAGAACGAGTTTCCTCCTTCAGATAAAAGGGCTTGGAGGTTTGCTATCGATTACAGAAAACTGAATAGTATTACTAAATTCCCAGTTTACCCTTTGCCGGTTATAGAGGAAATTATTAGAAAGATTAAATCTACTAGGTACATGACTACTTTGGACTTAACGTCTGGCTACTATCAAATAGCTATGAGACCCGAAGACATACATAAAACCGCATTTATAACAAAATCGGGCACTTATGCATTTTTACGCATGCCCTTTGGGTTGTGTGGGGCCCCATCAACATTCCAGAGAGCTATGGATATTGTTCTAAAGCCTGTCCTAGGAAAATCAACTTTAATCTATCTATATGATAAAATTATAACGAGTAGTACATTGGAACAACAAATTAAAGATTTAGAAGAGGTTTTTAAAGTATTAAAAGAGGCCGGTCTTACAATTAACGCCTCAAAATGCAAGTTTGCAACTAAAGAACTTAAATATCTGGGTTATAAAATTTCGCAAAAGGGTATAGAAACTCAAGATTCAAAAATAAAAGCCATCAAGAATTTCCCACCTCCCAACACCGCCAAGAAACTTTCTTCTTTCCTTGGGTTATGTTCTTATTATCGGTCATTCATAAAAGATTTCGCTAATATTGTTGAACCCGTGTTAGTAATTAAAAGAAAAAAAGTAAATTCACGTGGACAGCGGAAGCAAATACCGCATTTGAAAGATTAAAAGAAGCGCTCATCAATGCCCCTGTTCTGAAATTCCCAGAGGGGGACGAAAACCTGGAAATTGCAGCAGATGTGTCGGACTATGCTGTGGGTGCGGTTCTTACGCAAAATAGCCATTCTTTGGCATTTTTTAGTAAAACGTTGAATCATACACAAAGGAATTATACAGCTACAGAGAGAGAAACATTAGCCGTATTAATGGCTGTACACAAATTTCGAGTTTATTTCGGCAAAGCGCCAGTAACAGTCTTTTCGGATCATGCGGCTGTTGGTAGACTTTACTCGGGGAAAAACCTAACGCCCAGGTTAATAAGATGGGCTTTAAAACTCCAAGAATATAATCTAACAATAAAATGTAAACCGAGTAAGGAAAACAATGTAGCTGACGCACTTTCTCGTATAAAACTGGATGATGAAGGTAATGAACTTAAATGCACTGTGTTGACTTCAAAAATTTTAGATTCTAGAGATACAATTATCGCTGAACTGAAGGCTGATCCTGAATTTGGAAGTATCTATGCATATTTGAAAGACCCCGAAAGCTTTGAACATACAGATATCGATGCGATAAGAAGTAGAGCAGAAAACTATGAAATAATAGATAATTTATTATTTTATACGAAAACAACAAACGAAAATCTCGAGTACAAACCAGTCATCCCAGCTTCGCTTCGATTCAGCATTTTGAAGGAATTACACGACGCGAAAACAGCGGGTCATTTAGGGGTCAGAAAGACTTTAAAAAGGGTACGCGAGGCGGTATATTTCCCGCAATTATACAAAACAGTAACTGCGTATGTCAGGTCCTGCAATCAATGTCAGTTAATAAATGATATTAATTACAGCCCAGCCGGGTACTTAAATAGCATTCGCGCTACATTTCTGAATGAAATTTTAGGCATAGCTCTTCTTGGTCCTTTTCCCCCGGAGTGAGTTAAATAAAAATCGTTTTCTTTTAGTAATTGTAAATCATTTTTCGAAATGGACAGAAATTGTTCCACTTAAACACGCGTCAGCCAAAACAGTCGCAGATGCATTCTTACACAGATACATTTTAAAATACGGTGCACCGATAAAAGTCATTAGCGATAACGGTAAACAATTCATTAGTCAAATATTTGAAAACATATGCACTGGACTTGGCATACGCCATATCAAAATGGTTCCGTATAGACCACAGGCAAACATAGCAGAAAGAGTTAATAAAAACATTGTAAAAATAATTCGCACACATCACAAGCGCTGGGATGGCTACATAAATGAGTTAGCTTATTCTTTAAGAACGGCAAATCACGATACTACGGAAAAACCCCAGCAGAATTATTTTTAGGCCAAAAGTTAATTACGCCTTTAGATAAATTATTCTTTGTGCAACAAAGAGAGCAAGAATTTAAAGAGAAAGACGTGCAAACGCTTATTGACCAAGCGGTTAAAAGCTCGGATACGGCAAGAAATAGGCAAAAAGTATATTATGATAGAAAACGCCGTGAAGCAGATTTTAAAGTTGGGGATAAAGTGTTGAAGCGCAAATTTTCTTTATCAAGTGCCCCAGACAATTTTACTGCAAAGTTAGCTCCAAAATTTGAAGGCCCCTATGTAATTCAGGAAATCAAAGGAGTCGTATTGTACCTTAAGAACGAGAGAGGGGAAATCTGTAAAGCAAGTCCCGACCAGGTGAAAAATACTATAATCAAAATGATTTTGAAATCCTTAAAAGTTTCTTGCAGGACTCGAGCGTAAAAGAAGTAGAAGGTCCAGAAGTAACGTCATCCGTTCCACGTCCAGAAGTAACGTCACCCGTTCAAGAAGCAGAGAACTGAAGAGAAACCTAGCCCTTCTACAACCCATGCCACGGTACCGAAAAGATGAAACGAAAACTTTCAGACTCCAGCATTTAAGAAAAACAAGAAAGGAAAGCCGCAGCGTAAAGAAACTTTGGTAAAGAGGAAAACACCACTTACAACGTATCGCAGTAGAAATTATACATCGAGGAGAACGCTCCCAGGGCCAGAGAGTCAGGTGCAAACAAGGCCGCCGTTCCTGAAAAAGAAAAGACAGCAGGAGGAACGAAAAGACCACCACCAACAGAAGAAATTCAAGAATGACTCCAGACCGGAGGACGCCAAAACTAGAAGGGGAAAAACGGAAAAGACAGCAACCCGACAACTACCACTCCAAGAGGCCAGCATGCAGAAGGCGAAAAAGAAAAATTAACGTGGACGACACTCAGAGGTCATTAAGGAGAAGACTGACGTCCATGAAACCTATAACGTGGGAGCAGTTTTGCCAGAAAAGAATGATGGAGTTCCAATCATCGAAAACTCAAAGATAAGTTAAAATCTTCTATAAATTTTTTTTTTCTTTTGTTCCGAAATGTTATGCGTAAATACGAAGTTCTATGTTTTGACGGAAGTCAATGTGTCTCGGTTGAGACTTAGTTTTGTTTTATTTTATTTAGCTAAGGCAAAAGTATTATTTTCTTTAAGCATAAAATCTAAGAAAAAGCAGTTTCTGTTGGTCGAAAGACTAATTTTGTTATGTTAAAGCCAAAATTTGGCCGAAGATAAAAATAACTTCGTATTCTTGTATTAATAAGAACTTTAGTTTCAGTGCCGCCAGCTTGGCGAAGAATGAGTAAAGTAAAAATTTATTTTTCTCTTATTCATTTTATGGTAAATTGTAAAAATCATATGTATTAGAATTTTGTAAATATACGTAAATACTTGAAAGTTATGTAAAAGTAGAATTTAGTCTAGAAGCATAAAATTTTAGATGCTAAAAGTAAATGCTCAAAAGCAATGGATTCAAATTTAAGTATTAAACTGTAGATAAAATCATGCTTTAGAGCGAAAGCCTGCATGTCTAAAGATGAATGAGGGGGAAGTTAGAATGAATGTGTTTTGTAGGGTTCTCCACCTACACTTGAATTTTAAGAATGTTAAAGTAGCTCATCGAGTTGTAGAATGTCGAGTAAGGTGTGTCTATTTGGTCGTTGAATTCTAACAAATCATTGTGGTTATGGGAAGTGTTGCTATACTAAAACACGAATATTCCCGTTTGACACCACACATGGTGGAGAGCCAGGGTAAAGTTAAATTCATGTTTGAATACTTGAATGAATGTGAATTAAGCAGTAACTAAGGAAAACAAATCGTTTAAAAAAACAAATACTTATTCAGTGTGATGAAAGTGTAAATTATAATGTATTTAGAAAGATACTGATACTTATTCCTTCCAGATGCTGGAAGGAAGAGACCAAGATTGATTGCTGAAGTCCAGGAAAATTTGCTGTAAGAAGAGAGATTTAAATAAGTATACACAGAGGTTTATTATACCTTTTGTGAGATAACAGATTTTTTTGTGTAAACGAGGCTCTTAAGGTTTAGTTCAGAATTGTAGAAACTTTTCAACAGGTCGTTTGTAGGACCTGGTTCCAAGTTTTCCAAATTCTGGCAGCGGCAAATGTAGGGTTTATATTTATTTTAACTAACATTTATTTTAAGTTTAAACTATCTTTCCTGTCAAGCCTTACTTTCCCCTGGAATTGCCAATGCCAGAGTATGTAAATTTTAGTAGAACGCGCAAGGATTGAAATTATCAGCGGAAGTATTCTGAGTTAAATAGAAAGGAAACGAGTTCGAAGGTGTGCTTTCTTGCTTCACAAGTGTGGAGGTGGCTAGTTAGAAATTAAAGAACCACGCATTTCGGCCTGTGTGCTTGCCTTGGCAAATTGTTAATCTTTCAACATAATATTCAGAGTTTGCTGAATTATCAGCGGTATGTTAGAACGCGGTGAGGTTAGTTACGTTTAGAGAGCCTCGTAGTTAGTCACTTGTTATTATCTCTTTTCAGTTCCTTATTTTTATTTTACCGCTGGGTCGGCGTAGTTTGTGAGCATCAAGAGCACGCATTTGTACCTTCTAAAGTTGAATAAAAGGGATTTAAACCCTTCTCAAGACTTGGGTCTATTTACATTTCTCAGCAGTCACCACTTTGTTGCATGCAGGTTGGAAGCGCACAACTTTCTTTACAACTTTATTAAACATTTCTTTCAATGTGAGTTGTTTGATTCGTTTTCTCTGCTAATACTTTAGACAAATACTATAGACATATAATTTCTTGTTCAGTTATTAAGCTCCATTTTTCAAGTCCTGTAATTGCTGTGTCGAGAATTCCGAATAACTTGTCAATCAAAATTTTTTCTCGTTCAGTAACCTCTGTGTTACTTTCTTCACTATCGGGAGCTGTATTTTCTGGATTTAGAACCATACTACAGATATCGCCCTCCATTGATTGATGATTGGGCATTGTCACCGCAATGAAAAACTTCTGTTTAACTTCGCTAAATTCTGCCGCCTGGTGCGGCCATGCGAGCTCTGGCACTGGTTCTGGCTTTATGTGAATAACAAATCAGTTATTCTTAATTCAAATAGCACTAAATATAATCGTTTGTCCTATGAGTATCATTAACAAAATCTATTTTTAGCATAAGGAAAGAAATTTCTGCTAATTCTCCCCTTGTCAACATTTTAGCGCATTAAACTTAAATCTGTAATCGGATAATATTCTGTTATTTGGCATCGCTGCATGATTCATCACTCAAGTTGTCATCCGTTGATAAACATGCAGTGATGAAAGCAAAATACAATAAATAATGATTCGCGATTTCGGCATCAAGGATATAAAATATTAGTTGGTGTAAAATTAACAAATGTTTCGGTTTGAGATTATGCCAAGCAGATACGCAGCTATAGAGTCAAGTTACTAATCACACAAATTTATGCTAAAATAATTATTTCTTCAGTAATGAGATATTTTATTTAGCGCCAAACTGAGATTAAGAATCGGGATTTCCGGCATGTTTTTTTATGATGAGGAAAAAAATCTAATGCGCGTGCATAAGGCATACCCCTTCCCTTCAAAAAAGCCCTAAAAAATTGGTTGGTGGTGGCTTTGAGGTCCGGATTTTAGATCATTCCAGATATTGGATGTCCGGATCTCGGACTTTGTACTGTATATATATACATCTTTTAAAATATAACTTACCAGTATGAATTCACTCTTTTAAAATAATTCTACTTTAATTAAACTTAGGAGATAATATAATCAATTAATCAATGTTGTTTAGGAAATAAATTACCGTATATACCCGCGTATAAGTCGAGATATTTTGGACCAAAAAAAAGACTTCAAAGTGGGGGGGTCGACTTATACGCGGGGCCATAAAAAATGAAAAGAATCGGAAGTTCAAAAATTTCTTTGTATAATGCAGTTGTTTTCTTTCCGCACTCGAATTAGACGACTTATCAAATAAGTCACTTACTTGAAGTAATTTCATGACTTAAATTATATGACGAACTACAGTGGTGGCCAAAATTGTGGACACGTTTGGAAATTTTTATGTTTTTGCCCCTGAAAAATGCGAATGCCTGCGAAATACCCTCTGAATGATTATAAAATAATTTAAAAAATGTTGTATTAGCAATGAACTAGACGGCACGGAAGATGATACTGTCTTTGAAAGTGAAAATGACGACGAAGGCTGGAGTAGTGATTGTAACAATACAGAGTCCAAGATTGAAAGTATGTATGATGACGAGCCAATGACGACAGAAGAGTTCTATGAAATGTTTGGCGAATCTGACTATGAAACAGACGTTGAAGGATTTTGATTTTGTTTATTTACCAAGGTATTTTTTATCGTATATTTACTTTTTTTTCTCAGATGATTTTAAATAAATGTAGTACTTAAAAAAAATTTTTCGAAGTTTCCCGATCGATTTCGGAAGTGGGGGGTCGACTTTTACGCTGGTTTCTTATTTTCTACGAATTTTTTATGTCGAAGTGGGGGGGTCGACTTATACGCGAGTATATACGGTATATATATAGTAAAAAATGTATATTTTCACTATTCAAGTATTCACTGTGACAAGTATTCTTATCTTGTCGCATGAACAGGCCTCTGTGGAAAGGGGCTTCTCTGTAAATAAAGCAATTGAAATTGAAAATTTAATTGACTCATCAGACATTTTTCAACGCACAGTATTTGATTACATAAAATTTTCTGGAGGTGTTCTTAATATTGAAATTAATAAAGAAATGAGATCAGCAGCAGCTTCTGCAAGAAGTGGTGTTCGTTATTTAGAAGTTCAGTATTTAGAAGAACAAAAATATTTAACTAAATCTGAAAATTCAAAGAGGAAAAGAAATATTATTGAGGAAGAAATTGATTATATGAAGCAGAAGAAAAAATTTCTTCAAAGGGACATTAAAGATATTAATGAAGAAGTAGATGCTTTAGCAGATGAAGCTGAGACCAGCAGGAACATTGATTTGTTTATCAAAGCAAATGAACTTAGAATAAATTAGATGTTAAAATAGCTGAAAAGATTTCAGATTTAAAAAAAGCACAAATGTTTTGTATCTTTTATTGTACAGTTTATTATTCTAGTATCTTTCAAAAAACCAAGGAAATAAATTGTATGTTTACAAATCAGTTATTTTAATCTGCAAAATATTCTTACATTGTGATTATAATAGTAGTTGATTGTGTTTAAATAAATATCAAATACGTTAAATAATAATCATGTAAATCTCTGAAATAGTGACTGTTATTAGTGTAAAATACACTTATACATGTTTTTCAAGAAATTATGTTCCTAATTTAATGTTATCTTCTTCATAACTTGTAGTGAGTTAGTTTAATTTTCAAAATTATTTTATGATAAGTATGAAATTGAATTTAATAATAATGCATAATACACACTTCTGTTAGTTTCTTAAAGTGAAATTACAAGCAAGAAGTCGGTTGTATGGATAATTGCTTTATTCTATTCATTTTTTTTGTTTGCTGATAGGTCCTTAATTTTTTCTTTGGTGGTCCTTAAAAGTCCTTAATTTTCATGTAAGGAAATGTGTACGAACCCTGATATAGATGTTAAAATTCAAGGAGGCCAAACAAGGAACTTTGAGGAGCAATCTGCCATAATATTCTTTTTACACTGAATGTTAGTTTGCTTCATAAATTTCAGTGCAGAAATAAGCCTTTCTCTCCTTATTTTAAATTGTAGACACATTAGGTATTTTTGGAAGCAGGCAAGATGAAAAATTAGCAACCGCCTTCGCTGGGAATTGAACCACGGACCTCTGGAATACCGGCCCAGCGTGCAGAACCACTACATCACAAAGACACGCTAGAAAAGCATAAATACCTTATAAAATATATTTTAAACAAGCTTTTTTTTTTTTCCACAATGTGTTTTGATTCATTTATGTGTCTGCCTGAAAGTTATCAATGTTATAAGCTTTAAAGTTAATGTGCGCATAGTGCGTTGTCGCATTTTTTGCATGAAACTTATGTAAAATTTTTTCAAAATTCAGGTAATACAAACTGTTAAATGGCTTTGAATTTTAATTTGTAATAGATGGTAGTCTTATTTGCTTTTCTCCCTCTTGCAACTATAGGGATAGCATTTATTTTGATTTTTGTAGAAAACTGTTTTGAATCATTTCATCGAAAAATTTGTCTGAAACCTTTGTTTATTTATTTTTAAACCATGAGCGAAATTAAAATGTTAAAATCTATAGTCTAATAATTAAAAATAATCTTTGCAGATATTAGATATTGGCAATGAGATCTGCATAGCCCATTGCAGTCTAGTTAATTATTTCATGCATAGGGTCGATTTTTCATGGAATTTTTGGTGTATTGTTAAAAACAAAAATTTATGATTTATTTTTGTATACATTATTTCACATCCATATTTCTTAACTGAGCCCTAATTAAAGTGAAGATATTTCGTTATTCTTTCCAATCTGATTTAGTGGATACATAATTAACTAATTTAAATCAACTAACAGTTTTACAGTTAACAGAGCAGCTCTAAGTCTGTATTATTTTAAAACATGATGGTTCCTTCTTACTGTACAGATTTTTCTTTCATGTGTATGTATAACTTCTTTCACAGAGAATCAGTGTAAGACTTACTATGTAACACGCTCCTCTTTTTAGAGTGTTTATATGTAAAAATTCAAATCTTATTCAGTTAGACAGGGAGATTTTGTTTCTTTGAAGCGGAGTCCATGTCTGTTCATTTTTGGAAGCGATAGTTTTATTTAAAATGTGCACCATTCATTGATTGCTCTTTTTTTTTTTTTTTTTTTTTTTCATTTTACTTTATCATGTTCTTTGTCCACCTAGATCTTATGTTATCTCTATATCATGGTTTAAATCGATGTTCTTCAAACTTTGTTGATTTGGCGCACCCATAAAAGCTTTTTATTTATTTATTTATTTCCTACTATCCTCAGAAAAGTGAATGTTAAAAAAAGGTTTGGAAATATATTGCAAAACTGCCCACCATATCTGTAAAATTCAGAGAACTCTAATTTTTCATATTGTCTTTCATGCCCCTGGGAAATCTTCCAGGTTTTTAGTGTATCTGAATTAAGATATTCTCTTTCAAATGTAGTTTTACAAGAATTATTGACCGTTGAATGCCACAGGAAAAGAAGCAGTATAAGGAAAATATTGATGAATGAGTTTTAAAAAGTAAACTTTATCATCTGTTAATAACATTTTGATTTATAAAAATGCCCCCCTTTTTTAGTTTACTTTTACTTATTACATGCTTTGCCCTTAAGCACTACACGAAAAGGGAGGGATGTCCCCTGGAGGTCTTTTTAAGGGAAACTGGCTCGTATCCACATTACACATGGGAAAAACCACGAAAACGCCCATGCAGCCAGCCCATTCGCCGGGATTCGAACCCCGGACCGAACTACCAGTGTTCAGCAGCTTTTAGCGCTTGGCCGCTGGTGGCCCCCTTTTTTAGTTCCAGCATAATTTCTGTGATTAATTTCTACTCAATCTGATCTTTTTTAGCCCATTATAGAAATCTGCAAAGCATTTGAAGATTTAACTGATGTTTGATAGGTGGGTTTTAGTATTCCATTTTTCTTTCAATCTTTAAATAGTATTTTACTAAGTTTATCCTTTTGATTATGTGCATACCACAGAGTTGAAAACCCTCCACAGGAGACCTTTGATTTTTCATTACTTCACTCTATATGTCCCCTAATCTCCCAGTTTTTAGCTTTTCTGAATTTAGATTATCTTTTTCTAGTATAAATGGAGAAATATTCATAACTGTCATACAAGAAGAAATTTTGTAAACAAAATTGTAATTATAAATTATTTAAAAAAAACTTTTTTAAATGTTGCCATTCATTTTTCAAGTATATTGCATAAAATAACTCATGCTTTGCCATAATATAAAATGTGATCAAAAAGTTTCCATTAGAGGGCTGTACCACAAAGTAGATTGTATCAATTTATTCAGAATCCCCGCAGACATTGAAATAGTTATTGCATTGTCAAACACAAAGTATGCCCATTTTGATAAAATTCTTGTGTCTGCTATCTGAAAAAGGGCAATACTTCTTTCAGGAACTTTTAAACCAGCCAAAAGCAAGAAAGCCATGTGAAGGGAGATGTGAGGTATAAGATGGATGGTCATTTTGGTAGTTAACTTTTACCCTGAAACATTTGTAACAGGTGAACACACATTACTGTGCAAAAGAATGATCCCCCAGTATAGAGTTTGCCAGGGCATTTTGCTTTACTTGCCCATCGTAAACTATGTAGTTATTCACCAGCACTTGAGAGACAGAACTGCTTCATATAGGTAATTCAGCTAGAATTCAAATCTAGGCACAGGCTGCATAAGAGTTTTCATGGATTTTCCCATCTATACATGAATGTGAATTAGTTTAACTTAAAAGTCCTCCACAAAGGCATCTCTTTTTTCCCGAAAGCAGACAGCCCTTGGATGTTAAGCTATAATCTAGATCAGTGCTTCCCAACATGGGGCCCATGCCCCACAGGAGGCAATTCGAAAATGGACTCCTTCAGAATTTAAGGGGAGAAGGGACAAATTTCAAATTTTCTTCAAGAAGTCGAAATTTCGTTTTTTATTCCCAAAAATAAAGAATAATGTAAGTGATGTATACGTAAAAATATTTTTAAATTGTGGTGCATTTTAAATATTTTGTAAAGAATTTTTCCTGTAGGAATGGCAACAGCAGCTGCTTTTACCAGCCGTTTATATACAAGCAGCTGCTTTTATATTAGCAATGTGACAAAGTTTTTAATTGATCTTATTTTTATTTCTATCAGCCCTTATGAGTGTTACATGCAAAAAAAAAGTTTGTCATTATTGGGAGCAATATTTAAAATTTGGTTTCATACCCGCTGTACACGATAAACGGTCACCTTTTTGTCTTCTATGCCAAGAATGCTTGACCAATGAATCAGTGTAATGAGACTGTCTTGAGGCACATTTGAAGACGAAACATACTGTTCATATTAATTCAGATAGGAATTATTTTCAAAAATTAAATAAGAAAAATTTTGGAAAAAGAGTAACATTAAAGCCTGTGTTTACTGCTCATAATGCAATTGTTAATCGTACGCTTGAGACTAGTTATCAAATTTCATTACTCATCGCTAAATCTGGGAAAAGTCATACTATAGGGGAGAATTTAATCAAACCATCAACATCAGCATTTCTTAAAACTGTTCCAGAAAAAGATGTTAAAGCTATGCCGCTAAATAACAAGAGAAGAGTAGATGAAATGAGTGAGAATACTGGAATGCAACTTTTTGAAAAGCTGAAAACAAGAAAATTTTCGGTGCAAATGGATGAATCAACTTTGAGAGACAGGCCATACTTATAACTTACGTAACATAAGGTGATTTTGCCAAAGAAATGTTGTTCTGTAAATCATTAGAAAGCACCGCTATCTCCAAGTTATTTATAGTAAGCTGAAAAATTACTTAGATGTCAAAAATATGCCAATGAAATATGTAACATCTTATGCTGCAGGTGGTGGTCTTAATATGATGGACAAGAAAAAGGGCTGCTTAAAATTGATGAAAGATGAGAATCCAGAAATGCTTCATGTGCATTACGTTATTCATAGGGAAAAACCTGGTAGCTGAAAACATTTCATCTTTTATAAATAAAGTACTAAATTCAGTTATAAAGTGTATGAATGCTACTGAAGTGCCAAATTTGAATGTCTCTTCAAGTTATTTTGTGAAGAGTGAAATGAAGACTGTATGAGACTAATATAATAAATATACAGTCAAAAGTCGTTAATCAGGACTCGTCGGGACTTCGGCGATTCCGGATTATAGATTGTCAGTTTAAATCTGGTAAGATGGCATGCAGAAATTATAAAATTAAAAATATGAAACCGTAATTTATGAAATAAAGAACAATTATGATCTAAAGGGTATCAAAATTTACAAAAAAAAAAAAAAAAAAAGCTTAATATTTATTTGTTTACTTTATTAAACATTTCTTTCAATGTAAGTTGTTTAAGTTGCTTCGTTTTTTATGGGATAATACATTCTCTTTAATTCTTTAAACAGACATAATTTCTTGTTCAGTTACGAAGTTCCGCTGTTCAAGTCCTATAATTGCTGTGTCGAGAATACCGACTAATTTGTCAATTGAAATTTTTTCGTTTTCAATAACCTCTGTCACTTTCTTCGCTATCGGAAGCGAATTATAATGATGAGGAATTTGATTTAAATCATATCAAAGATGGAGTACATCGAGATGAAATACTACATTTAGTAAGGAATTATAATCCTAATAAAATAAAAACATCTGCCCTGAAGATAAGGATAGTGCTGACAGATCAACTTCCAATTCATTGCGCGGCGCCACGGCGTTAAAGATAAACAAAGTTTAGATAAACAAATGTTAAAGTTTAAATAAACAAAGGATATGCCTTTATCCATTTTTTGTAGCAATTCCACTTTTTGTTTAATGAACTTCGAAACATACTTTTGCTTTGTATATCATTTACATATTAATAAATATATATCAGAAATTCTATTTGACATAATCGAAAGTTCAAGCTTACTTTTATAACATTGCTCTAACAGTCTGCGAAAAATAATAAGCCGGATCCAATTTGAAGATTAAGGAACAACGCAATCTGTAACATTAACTGAAATAGATAATTAAATAATTTTAGCTTAGCTTATACCGTCCGTTTTATACATTAAACGCGCACTCGTAAACGTATTTTGCGCACGTGCACAAGCATATTCTCAGCCCTAAAGGCCTTACGCGCATGCGTCAATGCGACACATGTGCAGAAAGTTTGAAGCTTTGAGGTCCGGATTATGGATGTCCGACTTAACGACTTTTGACTGTACTAATTTGAAAAACTGAATATGTTAAATAAACACTTTCAAGGAAAAATTCTTGTCAATGCAAAAGTGAAGATATTTGGTTTCCTTACCTTTATTGAATTACCGTATTTGACAGCATTTAACATGCACCCTTATTTAGACGGCTACATACTAGGAAAAAAAGTTTCAATAGCGTGGTTTCTTTTAGTTCTCACGTTTCATAAAAGCCAAATAAACAATTGTTGAATGCAATTACCTTCACGTATAAGACGCGGGTAACTTTTTTGAGACCAAATTTAGGAAAAAAAGTGCGTCTTATATGCCGTCAAATATGGTATGTCAGACATGTATTTACAACAAAAATTTTGAAAAGTTTCATTGGCTTCAAAAATGTGAATGACTGATACTGTTATACATGTTATTGTCAATCATCTGAAAAAATTTATCGGCTAATTTAAAAAAAGGATTTTCTGATTTGAAAAAAATAAATTTCCCAACTTGGATGATGCAGCCAGTGTTATTGGTTTTGACTGATATTTCAAATATGCAGTATCAAGCAGTACTTGTAAATGTAAAATGAAAATGACGAAACACAAAATGAGTCAGTTAAAACTTTATTTAATATAAAAGGAGCGATGGCATGGTTTGTGAGGAAACTGAAATCAAATATCCAAATGCAACAAAATGTGCAAGAAAATTATTGTTTCCATTTCCATCTTTATATTTAGTTGAATATGGATTAGCGCCATAAATGATTTGCTGCCAAAAAAATTTGGATGGATGTAATAAAATGGGAAGACTTGATATTGAAGTTAGCTAAACTAGACCCTAACATAAAATCTCTTTGCAGCAAGCATCAAGCACAAGGATCTCACTAAATTCAAATGATAAATAATTATTAATACTTGAAATAATGTAGAAAAAACTTTCATTAAACTTATTTTGTACTTGAATTTCAGTTCTCCATTATATGTTCTAAAAGTTTCTCATTGTGTTTGCTCACAAAATTTCCTAGTGATGTCTTCCTAAAACCTATCATTAAAGTTTCCTTTGTGAACATTTCAATTTTTGAATATTAAAAATTATGTATGTGCTATGGAGAGCATGAGAATTTTAGAGAGGATTAGATGGGCCATAGCACAAAAAAGGTTGGGAAACACTAATCTAGATAGTCCAGTCCAGTCCAGTCCAATCTTAATTATGTAATGTTTCCCAATAATCTGGCCTAACAATTATGACATGTAGTTCCTTGAATTCTGCAAGTTGTCAGCTATTGTAATCAAAGAATAGTTACCAGTTCTTTCATGCAAGTGGATGGGTATTCTCGGTTCAAAGTGAAAATGGCAACATTGCATGCCTTTATCATGGCTTTAATATATCATCACATAAGACATGATAATTTACATGTGTGCAGCTGTAGTACCCTCATATGAAAACCGTTTGTGTTATAGTATTTTGCATCAGAATTTATCATTTTAAAAATCAATTTGTTCAAACTTTACAGAACAGTGGAAAAATGGCCATGGCCAAAGAAAAAGTCAATTGCTTTCTTTCGTGGATCACGCACAAGTGGAGAGCGAGATGCATTAGTGCTTTTTTCAAGAAAATATCCTGAAATTGTGGATGCTCAGTATACAAAGAATCAGGCTTGGAAATCTGATAAAGTAATGTCTTTATTGCCTTATAGAAGTTTTATTTCCCTTTTATTATAATAATCTATTTAGCATTTTGAAATTTGATAGATATATTTTTTACTTGCATGTATAAAAATTAAGAAATGTTTTGATTGTATGACTTAATTTTTTAGTACTTTTACAGTGATATATAAAACTTTTCATGTTGTGCATGCATTTATTTTAAACTTCCATCTTTCATGGAGATGCTGTTGTCATGAGGAAAACTCAAAATTTTCTTATTGCTAAATATTATTCTTTATTCACCTAACTGCAATGGTTCAACATAGAATGTTTAATCAAATATGACAAAATAAAATAAAATCTGATTTTTTTAACATTTAATACAATTCTTTTTATACAGCTATATTTACACGTTATTCACACCTGTAATAGCATAAAAGTTTTAAATATCTACATGTCCAAATTATGCCTGGCACTCGTTTATTTATATTTAAATCCTGTAGAATTCCAACATTGCAGTTTTAAAAACAGGGGATCTTATTTTCTGAATTCAACTAATTGAAAACTTCCCAGTTTGTGTGTTGGATTTCATGTCAAGAAGCATAAAAGAGAAGATGTTATATATTTGTTAATTGCATCCTGTTAATATTATATAGTGCATTTCCATGACAACAGAAAGTTGTCACTAGCAGATTGTCATTTGAATGTTACAGTTGTAACGGAATATTTATCTAAATATCTCTGCCAACTTAACACAATGGGATTAAGTTATGCACTTACAGCTACTTCTTAGATTCTGTTTTGTAATGTGTTAGTTTGGTTTGTAGGTGTCTTTCGTGATACCAGTATTGCTAAGAGAGTCAGTGCACTGATGCCAAGGACATCAGTTCTTATGCACTGAAACATTGATCACTTGGTAATTGAGCATTATTTAGAAAAAAAAAAAAAAAAAAAAACCTCTCCTCTTTACCATGTTATTTTTTAACATCAGAAATTAATGTCTTGGTTAGAATTTTTTTTGTAAAAGTAAATGGCAGATTCAGGGGGAAAATCTGATGCTACTTAACAAGTAAATTAAAAACAAGTAGTTGTTAGGTAATTAACAACGATGTCAATTTCAAAAACAGAAATATGTTGAATCAGCTAGTAACTGATACATTCATTCGAAATGCAAAATTTGAAAAATTGTACCATTAAGTTAAAAGAAGGTCAAGTTGTTAAAGGTTTTACTATACTATAAATAATAAATTAATAATAATAATAATAAATTATGATTAAAGGAATATAAAATTGAGGGTCAGGCAGATTTAAATTAAACAGAGCAGGAAATTAGTCGCAGACAAGAGGCTGTAAAGATGAAATCGCAAAATGGATAGGCAGATTATAAAGGAATATAAAGTTGAATTCTTATATTGAATGTAATTTTAGTACTTCACAAAATATAATTTCTCTTTAAGAGCTAATTTTGAATCATTTGGAAATACTGTTAAATTGTCCCAATTAGAAATGTCTAAATTTATAGGGAACATAGTGCATGGCTAGATTTATGAAATTAGTTTGAAGGAGCAATCTAAAACAATAAAACCTTGATCAAGGTCAAGAAATTCAGTTATTTAATGTTTTATTTAATAGGAAATGCTGTAGCTGTGGTTTCAGGATTTTCATTGAGTTATGAAAGCTGCACTTGTTTCGTAGCATTGCTTACATAGTTTATGTGGTCAAACTGACCTAATCATAAGTTCTGATATAAATGTCATATTGTGTATTTTCCTCCCATCTTTCTGGCACATGGTTCTGAAAATTTTTTAAGTATTCACATAATTTTTCCTTTCATCAAGGCATTCATAAAGTGAGCTCTTCTAAATTTTAAAATAGATTAGGCCACATAGTGGTTGTTTTCATCTCAGTAATTGATTTGCTCATGAACTTTGGGATTTTCTGATTGAGAGAGCAATTACAGTGAAGAGCTTCTAAATAGTGACATCTAATGCTGTTGATGGTTCTGAAGCTTGTTGCACATGGGAAGACATTGAACATTGATGAAGATGTTGATGATGGAAACGACTTCCAAGCTATTACAGATGACACAAACAGCAGTTCTAGCAGCATTGAATAATTTGTAGCCTGAGGAGCATCAGTAGAAAAAAATAAAGAGTGGGCTAGATTCAGGACACAGGGAAATAGAAATAAATATTATTCTTTTAGATATTATGATGATATTACTATGCATTCTTATTAGAATTTCAGGCTTCTTTTAAATAAACTATACTTTGATAGTTATAGGTTGTTACCCATGAATAGTTTTCATTTGGTTTCTGCTGTAATCACATCCTTTGGAAATTAAATTATTTCCATAATTTTCTCCTCTTAGTAAAAAAGGTTAATACGCTAGTAAATACAGTGAACTGTTAGCCATTGAGCCAGTAAGAAACTTCCATAATGTGAAAGTGTTGAGAAAGTTACACCATGAGTACTTAATGAAGTTACGAACTTTTCTTCTTAATGTCACAGCAGGTGCTTATGGGAATGTATTTATGCCCCTTAATTTGATAAAAATTTCTTGAAGAGCTGCGTTTAGAATGCAGTAGGAAAGGAGAATCACATTTAGGTTATAACACAAGGAAACTTTTGACTTTAGTAAGAAAAGTAGTGGAATGTAGAGGATCATCCAGCTTGTTAGTTAATTTTACATATAGAAACAGTAATACTAGAGTAGGCAGAAAATCATCAAACAGGTATACACCTTCAAAAGGGAATATTGCAAGTGTTGTCTCATCACAAAGTCATTGAAAAAAAGCCATATCTTTCATAAAGTCAAAACTTTTGGTCCAGAATATTGCCCATAGACAAATCCGGCTCGAAGACAAGCAGCAAAAGTACAAGAATCATCTAAATTGTTTAATTTTGTGATAAGGTACTGAAGAAGAGTGAGTGTTGTTCACCAAAAATGTAGCAGCGAAAACATTATGGACAAAAATGTCAACAGAGAAAACAATGCAAGGCAAAAATGTTGTGGGAGAAAAGAAAAAGCAAGGAGAAAACATTGCAATTTTAAAACATCATGGTACAAGACCTTGTCTTCTAAAAAAGTGGTTAAAAAACTTTTACAGTTTAAAAACATCGTCAAAAATATTGTAGGAAAAAATAAACTACCTACAAATCATCGCATGACGGTAAAAATCACAGATATGCGTTTTTCAAGCTTTAAAAATTTGCATATTCATATAATGATGTATATGTGCTAGAAAGAATGAGGAATATTTTTACTTTTATATATCATATTGTTTTAATTAACTAATAAATTTTCCTGAAAAAATGAGCGGAAAAATAATGCTAGGTATAGCAGTCACTAGAATTTTAAATGTATATAGTTAACTAATAAAAGTTATTAATTAATTAACCTCTTTTTTAAAGTTTTATTGGTTATTTTTCATGAAAAATATGGTCTAAAAAGATTATAAAATGGAAGATGAGTAACTGCATGTGGTTACCTCTATTAAAATTGTTTAATCAATTATCAAAGCAGAAAATTCTGTTAACTGCTTTAAGTAGCATTAATTTTCTACTCATTTTCAGTTTTTGAATGCATATGTTTTCTTCTTAATTTTGCAACAAAAATTTATTAATTAATTCAAATATTAAAGTAAAAACATTCCTTATTCCATCTTGTGCTCACAAATCATAAAGCCTGAAAAATGCATGTCTGCGATGTTATCATCATATGATGATTTGCAGGTGCTTTATTTTTTTACCATGCTATTTTTGACAGCAATGGTTTTAAACTTCGAAGTTTTTTAATCGCTTTATTTTCAGCGAGGATGTTTTAGACCTGTGATGTTTACTTCTTGCTTCCTTTTCTCTTATAATGTTTTGTTCAATGACTTTTTTGCCTTGCATTATTTCTGCACGATGTTTTTGCCTGTAACCAAGTGAGTCTGTACCTAAAGCAGAAAATACATCAACTTTGGTTTCTAATTTAAATTATTCACAGAAAGAGAATATTTTACTTCAAACTAGTAGTGCTGTTTAAAAGTGAGAAGAAAACAGGAGTTAGTGAGGAATTTATGTGATTCTAGATCTCAGCAGTGCATTTGTTCAAAAGAAAATTGTGAATGCTTTAGCACTAGAAGCAGTTCATAAAGAAGATATCAAGTTGATTTGGAGCATCAGAGTTCTTCTTTGGTTTACAATGTAATTCATTTGAATCTTCATAATTACTTGGCATTATAGATTACAATTGAAGCTTTAATTACCAAAAAAATTACAAATGGGTAAATAGCAGTTCCAACTAGCTAGGGGAAACGAGTGGCAAACTCTCTACACCTGCGTAGTTGACCACCACATTAAAATAGCAAATATTAGAATGCATTTAGATGTTGATGTTTTAATAGAAATCAATAATTTGTTTCAGATTTTACATGCTAAATCAGTAACATTAAGCAAGAGATTAATTGCTACCACTTATCGGTTTCATAATTCAAGGAAGAACATCTATGAATCAAGCATATCTACAGAAATTAAAAATATTAAAATATAGCAGGGGGAACATATTAGCAGTTTGGAAGTAATAAAAATATTTCATGATGCTTTTAAAATGTGATGAATATACTCTTCCTAATGATTGGAATGCATTCAGCAAGGAATATTGGATAACGAGTAATATTTTTTAATGTAGACTAGCACAAATTGAATAGAAAGTTTCCTACTTGTTAAGAGGAAAATCACTTTTTCTATCAATAACTGTTTTGAGCACCCCAAAGTGTATCTCAGTTTCAGGCACTAGACAAAGGCATCTTAAAAACTCAAAAGCCATTAAGGACATAATATACTGTAGTTTTAATTATAAATCAAGAGTTAAGATTGGATGGATTTCAATAAAATTGAAAATGTGTGTTAGCTGAATGTAAAGTTGTCCTACATATCTGAGTGCAAGAAAAACATTAATTGATATAGAGTTTCTGAAGAGAAATACTTTTGAGTGTGCAGCTGAAAATGCCAGAAGCTGCTAGATATTATCAAAAGTTTAAACAGTTTATTGTTTAACTTAACGTATCTGATGAGGTAAAAATGAATACCAGATCATCATCCTTTGAAAAGTAGGCCAAGGACGATCGTCCAATCATTCAAAAAATACTGTGCCAATTGTGGTATGGATGGAAGTGAGAATGAGATGAGATGAAATGGAGGATGACAAACAATGTGAGTGGTGAAATGGAGGATGATGCTATTCACCTAAACTTGCTTGTAGCAGAGGGAGACTTCTGAGAATTCGTCGAAAATATCGAGGCATACTCTGGGATTGAGAAGTTTAATTTATATAAGGGTTAAATAAAATTTTAAAATATACTTTTTTCAGTTAATTATAATTTATTAATTCTTTTCCAGTTACTCATTTTTGTGATTGAATTATTTGTAAGTCAGTTTAACCTCGTACATAAACAGGCTTCCAAACTTCAGTAGCCAAAATGTTGCACAAATTCTCACCTCAGATATGGAAATATGTGGTAATTCTGAAATTTCTGGAGTGCATAAAGGGGAAATAAAATTTTACAGTAAACGTATTACTGTTTTCATGAAATACTAACAGCAAGTGAGTGGTGTAATGATAGAAACAATAACAAATTATCTTCATAATACAGATTTCAAGAAATGCTTTGTACTGATGGAAGCATTTGAGTATAAGGACAAGGTGGGGAAAAAAAAGATTGGAGCACTTTAAAGAAGAAAAGTTATGATGAATGTTGAGTACAGTTTTCTGTAATTTATTTCAGTTCAAGATTTAGTGTTTATCTCTGATCATATTATGTGCCTGGTGGTGTGAATAAAATCAAAGTAGTTGTACTATATCAGGTGCACCATTGTGTATTAGATCATAACACATGTTCCTTATACTCAAAGAGAAGTTATTTGCTTAAAAAGTCAGTAGTCAGCTTCACAACATAACAGCTTTTATATTTGATAAAAGTTAAAAGAATGCATGCATCTGTATATGAACACCAGTGGAACCACACTACTTACTAATTGATATACATACATGATTACAGTTACACTCGCAGTTTCTTTATGGTTAAGGTTACAGTTTTAGGTATAGGAAATAATACAATTTAATAAACAAAGTAAATAAGAATTATGGTTACAGTTAAACTGCCACATAGGCTTAAGTCAGTGGTTCCCAAACTTGTCCTAGTTGTGGTGCCTTTCTTCAATTAAAATTCTTCCATGGCATCCTACCTCAAGTAGAAAGTATGACTGATTATATGTAAGATATAAAAAAATAAAACTTGTGTATCTTCATTATTTAATATCTTTTTTTGCTTTATTAACATTAAATTAATAATTAGCATGATAGATGAGCCACAAATCACTGCACATTTTCTCAAACTGTGGAGATAAACTGGAGACACCCACCCTCATTTCCTTTTCCACATTTATTTTTGCTCTTTACTTGCTTTTTATTCCAGCGACTGCCGAAAACCAAGCTTCTCACAAATACGGCATCGAAAATAAAATTAAAATTGCTAAGCTTTATCCTTTAGAAGGAGATATTCATCTTTTATTGAAATCCAAAATTCTGTCAATTTCATGCTGCCAAATTTTGCTTTCAAACTGTTTTCACATGGTAATTCAATAAGATTATCCTTTGCAAAAGTAAATTCAGATGGAACATTTGTGTTAAGTGGATCTTTAATCCATGCAAACCTATTGAAATTTTCATTTCGGAAGTTTTTCTCAAACCATATAGTTAGATGTGATAAGTGCCCTTCAAACATGGTTTTTATATCTTGATGAAGATCAAATCATTTGATGTCAACATTTGCTGCAATGTTTAAAAAATAATCTTTGTCTGCATTTTCATTCAATTTCCTTCTCCGTAGTATGAGTTTTTTTTTTTATTTTTTTTTTATTTTTAGTCCAAAGGGATTTGAATCCCGAAGGACTATTAGTTTCGTTTTGGCATTTTGCGTCGGACTCATAAATGTCGGTTCACTTTTCAAACTGTTGCCACAAAATGTTAGAGTCCTGCATTATATTTGAAGAAATTAAATAATGAAAAATCTGCATAAATGTATGTATATTTCTCGTATTGTGATAAAACAATGGTACATAGAGTCATCGAATTTTGAATAACGTAATCCTCCAACGAATATGAGCATGTGGAAGACCAAATTTGAAATTTGAAATTTGTTTTATGATCGATTTCCTATTTTTTAAAACTTTGACGAATTTTTATTAACAAACTCAAGGATTTCAAAGCGAGCAATGGCAACGTTGTGCAGAAAAAACATTTTTATCTCCAGCGCGTGAGTCTCTGTATCGGAAATTCTAAAGATGTGCTCGTTTTAAAACTATTTTGCAATATTGCTGTTGCACTGGATCTTATGGTTTAAGTGCGAGGAACATGATATTTAATAAAGAAAGGTAACACACAAAATGTTAAAAAACGCCCCTTTGGATGTAATTTAAAATCTGAAACATTTCAGATTTTTTATATATTTTTTTTATTTATTTTTATGAAAGCTACTGTTTTTTCCATTGACTTCAAAAGATGTATGTTGAGAAGAGAGATTAAGAGAATTAAGCTCTTCAGAAGTGTCTTGTAAAATGCCAGTTTTATTAAAACATTGGCATCAGCAAAATCTTTTGAAACTCTGTATCCTTCCTCTTTAAGGGAAATAAAAAATTCTTGCCGCATTTTTCAAAGGTACATGATAAAATACTACCACGGGAAAGCCATCGTGCACTACTGTAATGCAACAAAGAGTTCTGCTCCATTATTCTCACACAGCTTTTTAAAAAACCTAGCTTTCAATGGATGAGATTTTATAAAATTTACGACATTCACCACACACTCTTACACCTGATTCAGTGCAGGACTCAGATACAATGGGTCCACACTGCATTTGGTGATTTGCTTCAAATAATCGAATTGTATCAAGAATCTCAAACAGGGTTTGAGCCTTTGTTCCTGCAATAATAATATTATGAAAGAGGTCTTCTTTAATATTATTTCCATCTATAAACCATACATAGCTTATCAAATGAGCATCCATATTATTATCCATAGCCTAATGTAGCTGTAATCCAAATTCCATTCCTTTAATTTTTTTCATTTAAATGATCATTGATATCTTTCTCTATATGTTATATTCTCTGACTAATTGTGTTACAGCATAAAGCCACTTTCCAACAGATTCACCAACCATGATGTTCACCATATCTACAACAGTCGATAGAATAAGTTCTCCAATGGTATGAGGCTTCTTACATTTCACAATTCTGTAAGCCATCTTGTAAGATGCTAACAAAACGTTATTTGGCATTGATGAATTCATGCATTTTTTTCCCCTCTGTTTCAGTTTTTTTAACTTTGTGGCAAAAAATCCTCAAGGATTGCCAACAATGCTGTGGTGATTAGCTTTTAAATAGCACTTCAGTTATCTTGGAAGCATACAATCCACTGCCAAAGCTTTCATACACATTGTGGTCTCTCTTCAGTATTCATTTCTGTTGACGTAAAAGCAAACTCTAAATAACCATCATAATATTTACAATATATTTTTTTCTTCATAGTCAAGCCACTGTTTGAAGACATACTATCTTTATCTGCACTATTATGTTTATTACCGTCCCAAAATCAGTCCATCATTGAGGATACAACAGCAAAAAAATCACAAGACTATTTTTCAAAGACCATAAACAAGAAGTTATATAACACTAACTATACTATGTGAACTAATTTAAGTCACTGTTTGTTTCTATAAAGGGCTGAGTTTAATTTTACTAGACTTATAAAAAAACGTATAAACTGACTGAATCTAGCCACTGATGCTTGGTTATATACTTTCCACAAGATCTTAGAGAACAGTCCAAACCTGTAGCAAATGGTATAAGCACTTCAACGTGTCTATATTAATGGTCAACCTATGTTGAGAACACTGGATATAGTAGAAAGTGTATGCGTTCACTGTAGAATATAGTTCTACCACTTCGAGATGTCGTATTGTAAAATTTATGCTATGAAATATAAATACTGTTAAACAAAGAGAACAGAATGAAAAATAGATAGATTATGTTACATCCAGTTTTTTAGTTAAAAAATTCCTAATGTCATGTCAATCATCCGATGACCAATAGGAAGACATCTCCTCTTTTGGCATGATCGGCAGAACTTCAAATTCCAGCAACCCCAACTTTACCCCGATCTCAATGAGAAAAGCAATTAAAGCATTCACTCATTCACTGAGTGGGAGGAGAATAGAGCAATTGTTATGTCATCTGCTTCATTAACATATGTGTATGATTTTGAAACCGTATAAGGCTGGAAAACCACTATGTAGTTCCGCTAAGATTATTGTTATGAATGCTGTTGTCAAAGAGAGCATTTTTCTAACAAATTCAGTCATTAAATTGTTACTTTTGATTTGACTGGCATTTCTGTGACAAGCATCAATTGCATGAAATCCAATCTGAAAGAAAATGGTAGATTTTCGACTCCAAGGGGGAAAATGACCATTGAAAGTCGGTACATGCAAATCTGAATCAAATGACATGATGGTGTATTTCCAAACCCTATCCCACTTTTCAAATTTTTGACGTCATGGAAAAATCACCTAGTTTCGCCTAGATGGTAATTCTTGAGCATGCGCTGAAGGGCGAGAAGTAACAGAAACAGAACTTTGGCTTGCACTTGTAAACAGTATTAAGTAAATAGTCTGAAAGTGCATTTGTTTATGTGATTGCATAATTTGACTGTTTCTGTAATAAGAAAACTTCATTCAGATAAAATTAATTTTAATATTATTATCTGGTTATAGAATTATACGAAATGCTCAATACTACATGTACTATCGTAATCTTCACTTAACCTTTCACATTGGATTTTGCCTTATCATTGTAAAATATATTGTATTATAAAGATTAAATCAAAGCAAATTACTGTGTTAAAAATGTGAATGTTCTAACTGAATTTTCTTTTTATCATTTAGTATTTATTTCTGCTTTGAAAACACATTCATATTTAACAAATAATTATCTTCACTGAAGATTTTTTGAATGTGTCAATAATGTAAAAAACTCACTAATCTAGTGCTTCGTAGATCAATATGACAATGAATTCAAAATGTTTTAAAAACAGTTCTTTAATCTTTAGTTTGTAGTAGATGCAGCTAAATGGCACAGAGAAAAAATATTTCAATAAAAAAATTCTTTAAGTTAATTCAATAGCAAAATTATTTCTATTTCAGTGAGAAATCCACTTTATAATAACAGAGAAATAAAACATAAGCATTTTGGAAGCTTTAAAATATAATTACTAAAATGTCTCAATTCATTGTTTATCTAATATATGTTTTTGAAGACGACACAGTAGAATATTTTTTGTGTTGTAATATTTGGGAAAGAAAAGCAACTAGAGAGAAAATATTTGAAATTATTAAAAGATATTTTGAAACGAATAATCTTACCTAGACACAATGTGTACTGATGATGCTGCAGCGTTAACAGGTAATTATTATAACGAACAAGAGGGTTAATAATTAAAATTGCTCCCCATACAATATTTAACCATTGTATGACACATAGACAAGCTCTTGTTGCAAAAGATATTGATGAAGAATTGCACAAGATTCTGCAGGGTTATTACTGCAATTAGCATATTAAAAGGCAAGATCCTAAACAGTTGTCACTTTTTAATACGCTGTAATGAGATAAGTTCTGTGTATGAGACATTATTACCAAAGTCAGTTGCTTCCACACAGAAAAATACTGCGGCATATTTTCAATTTGAGAAATACAGTTTACATATTTAGTATCTGATATGACAGATACTAAAGAATACAAAACTAACTAAGAAACAGTATCTTTTGATAATGCTATTGTTTTTTAATCATTACCATATTTTTCTCCAAACATAAATGATGTCATTTTAATTGCTGAAGGAAGAATGAGCGATTCTCCAATTGTAACAAGGTTTTAAATTTTTTGCTATTAAATATGAAAATTTTAAGGATGCCCGTAAAGCCTTCTCAGGAACTGTTGTATATTTTTTCAAAAATAATTTTAATTTTTCATGCTTTCAGCTCATTCCTTAAAAAAATTCTTCAGATTTACTTACTAAATCTTTTATGTTTAGTTTCTAAATATGTTTTTAATTTCGCAGGTTTCATGCTTTCCATGTGCCAAGTTTTCACTGCATTTAGCACACAATGGATATTCATTTTCCATTGATAATGAAACATGTAAAACAGTATAAAAAAACTCTTCTTGATATTTACTCAATTTTTTATTAGAAGTAGAAAGAGAGCCGGTGGATTCATGTTTATTTGATGTTGGTCCATCCATCCCACTTCTCTTGTAAACATTGGGTATCTATTTTGGGCCATTTAACCATCATGAACAAAATTGTTTTTATTATCCTTCGAGAATCTGCTGAATTTTCTACTACTTAGGAAATGTTATGCGCTTACTTGACAACAAATTTGATTAGAAATAAGAAACATAGTTCATAAATGATGCATATTACAGTTATAAATTGCATGTAAGACACTACTAAGCTAGCTGAAAAAACTACGTCTTACGGATGCGCGTATGCAGTTGCTTTGAAATTCGATTCAAGCTCTTTGGAAATCATCAAGCATAAGACACAAATCAAGTGGGGAAAATATGAAAATGTTTAATTTAAAATTCCGGGCAAATGTTAAAAAACATCCAAAATTTTCTTGAAATTCCATATATCTTTTATTGTCAAATAAATTTCTTTTAATTTGGTGATCCCCCACAAATTTCTTCATGACTCTCAGGTTTAAATTTTTAAAAAACAATACAAGTTACCAATTGCATTTTGAAAAAAAAAATTATTTCAGACTTGTATTCAACAGAGTATTTTCAAAGTTACGGGGAAGTACGACTTATGTGAAAATGGATAAACATTGGCTGTCCAATGTGAAAAGGGAATTACGGTTTGATATGTTATGTCCATAGCTTGTGTATTTTGATAATCGAACTAAATACAGAATGATCTGTTCTTTCAAACTTCTGCCGGAATAACTGCTAGAAGATCCCACTTCAAGTGAACAGAAAGCAAGTGTTGTATTCTTGTTCAACAATTACAGTTCTCTCGCATAATACTTACAAGGAATGTGCAATGAATTTTATTCCTTATTTACACGAATGACATATCACACAATACTGTGTAGGCTAGTGATCTAGCGATCATCACTCAAAATGCATCTCTGTGTTCAGGCATACACTCCTCGCAGGAATATAATCATGCACTAAATTCCTAGCTTCAGCAGGTACGTTTTGCTGTGCTATGCAATCTCTGTAGGTCCTAAATTCTAAAAACGTTTCCACTCCTAAATTCCAAACATTTTACTCCTTGATGTTTCTGTAAAATCCAAAATTTTGCACTCCTACCATAACCGCACTGGCTGTGGCCTCAATTATCCAATGTTCTAACAAAGTCAAATATTATAACGTTATTTTAGACCAGAGTTTCTTAAACTGTGGATCGAGGACCCCCATCTATAGCAGGAAGTTGCAAAAAATTTTAGCAGTTTTGGTATTTCTGTAACTTAATATAATAATTTTACAATTACCAAATATTTTTACATAATGTATCTGAAAATAAATAAAGATAAGGCAATACAGACAAAGAGAAAAACAAAAACACTTCAACTCATTCTTTTTATAATAAAAATGTTTATTTTACTCGCTTTGCACATGACGCTGTCATTTTGTCTGTTACTTAATAAAAATTTTCGCATTGCTCTATAATTAAAATTAAATATTAAAGTTAATGACCTAAAACTGAAATAATATCTTATAGTACAAGTGAAAAAAACTGACAGTTTCACTCACGCGTGTGTCGGATTTTCGCAATGCTTACGGTGTCCCACAAAATTTTCATGAATTTGGGGGTCCTGGGGTTGGGAAAAAATCTCAGTGATGAAACAGGGTCATGACTAAAAAAAAGTTAAAGAAGCCCTGTTTTAGTCCAATCAATTTCCTGACGCCAACCCATTTTTTTTCCTGTTTTGTTTCTCAGCTGAATTATGTTTCTGTGGGAATTTTTCTCTATATTTACTGTTTCAGCTGAATGGAAACACCCACTAAAATGTTTCAAATGACTGTTAGGGGAAGAGGATCAAATACCTCACATTATTATTACTATCTCTGTTTATCTCCTGTTTCAATTCTGAGTTGAATTATGTTTTGGATAGAATTTTTCCGTATTACATATTTCAGTTAAAAAAAAATCAACTTTTAAAATATTGAGGAAAAGCATGTACTAAAATGTTTCAAAATGAAAATGTGGGATAAATAAATACATAAATTAGTTTTTTTCTAGGAGTGTAGGAGTTCTTATATACATATATATAATGAAATTTAGAACCAACTTTTCACAAAGACTAAAAAATTGGAATTCAAATGAAAAGTATAAAAGAACAAGAAAGATGAGGAATTCAACCAACTTCAACATAACATTGTCAAGAGGAGGTATGTCGAATTTAATTACATTTCATCTTCTAAAATAAAATCCTTGCTTTTCTGTATCTAGAATCAGCTGATAAACCATTTCAATATATTTTTTATCTTAATAGTTCACCCGAAAATTCTGGTCCTCCTCAAAGAGAAGGAAAATGGCAAAAATACAAAGTAAAATCATTAAAAATATCTTCCAATTTAAAAATATTTTTCTAATCTAAAAAGAATCTTAAAATAATGAAAACATTCCCTTAAAAATGTAGAAAAAATTAAAATCCATCAGTGAAAAATCTTTGAAAGTTAAAAATAATCTTAACACAAAACTTTATTTGAACCTATTATCAAACACCAGTAGCAAAAGAAAATAGAGGGGAAGTAAAATTATTAAAAATATTTTAAAATTTAAAAAGATTTTGCTAGTCTAAAAAGAATATTTGATATTCTACATTTACAGGATTTTATCAAGTTAATTTCAATTTCAATTTTTAGTCTTTGTGAAAAATTGGCTCTAAATTTCATTCTTTATATATTTACTGATCAATTTTTTGAAGCATAATGCTCAAAAATTCTTGTAGGATTATAAATTTTCCTTTTAAAAATTTATTTGTATATACATAGTCCAAACACATCTGTATTTATCTATTGCACATAAATCCCTTTCTTACATAAAATATTATGTATGTATAAAATAACTAAATAAATTGTAAAGGAAGTCAGGATAAAAAATATCCTCTTCTGTTCGCTTAATTAGCAACTATGAAATTTTAAAAAAGTAGTATGAAATGTATAATGGCAAATATTAAAATAGAAGTAAATGAAATTTAAATTATAGAATGTACTTTATAAAATTAATAATAAAATTAAATTTTTATAAAAAAATAGTGGTTAAAAATATATTTTTTAATTACTTAAAACATGGAATTTATTTGGCAGAGATTGTTGGATATAAAATTGAATTCAAATTTTCAGATTACTATTGTTCATATGTAAAGTCTCAACTTGCAATCTTAATCCACATAACAGCCATTGCAAAAATAATCGTTATCATGTTTCAAAGATCAGCAGCATACATTTTTTTCAAAATCTTGCATAATATTAAATATTGGCTTTTGATGGTCAGGTTGATACAAATAAGATGAACTGTTTTTATGATTTTAGACTAGTAGTTTATTCTTTCATTCACTTACTTTTCTACAGTATTTCATTTTTTATATGCTCGACTATCCAAAGTTTCAGGAACTTTCAGGATATTTTTTTTTAGTTGAGTTTTTACTGTACACACATTTCAGTATTTACATCGTCAGAAGTGCACAGGCACATACTTGAAGTGAATTTACTTTTACAGCTAAACACAGGAACTGGAAAGCAAAAGGTACTTATTTGGAGATTGTATTACTTTTTCGTTCATGAAAATCAAAGTTCATCTTTTGAGGTATACTGACTGATTTGTATAAAGTGTTTATTCACTGATTTATGCAACTATATTGAGATCTTTTTGGGGGAGATGTGTGTCTACATTACATGAAATATCGGACACTGAAAGGGATCTCTAATTTACTGAGATTGGTTAGAAGAGTAATATTTTTATGTGTACATACATATGCACTTGTGAATGAGAAACACTAGCAAGAAAATTTCTATTCAGATAAATATTGTATCATTAGTCTGTGGACCCTTTTCAGTCACTGTTGTATTCATTTATATTACACCTATTTATAAATGAAGTACTGATACCTGTATTATTTAATTATTTATTTCAGGATACACTTGGTGAACCACCAGCAAAGGAAATATCTTTAGAAGATCATTGTGCTTACAAATATTTATTCAATTTCAGAGGTGTGGCTGCAAGTTTTAGGCTAAAACACTTGTTCCTTTGTAGATCACTGGTTTTTCATGTGGGCAGCGACTGGCTTGAATTTTTTTATCCAAGTCTTAAGCCATGGGTGCATTATATTCCTGTTCCAAATGACATGTCGAATATTAGGTAAGCATTATTTTCTTCAAAATAAATTACTGTGTTTTTCCTCATTTTGGATATAAATGCTTATTTTTCTAATCATTGCAGTGATCTTCTAAATTTTGCTAAGGAAAATGATGAAGTAGCAAGAAAAATTGCTCAAAGGTTTGTTCAGTTATGCTTCTTAGTGCATTATATTGTCATTAACTATTGTTTTATCTTCTGTTCTATGAATCAAATTATAGCCATAATCTGATCATCTGCCATAAAGTATTTATAATTAAATATAGTGCAAATTAGTATACAGAACTTATTTTAGCAATTAAATGACATTTAACCCATTCCTTATCAAAAGAAAAATTATTGCAAAACTGATATTAAATGCTGATTTTCCAATTATTTTTGTTTTGGCAGCCTTATGCTTGATTCTACAACCAAATAACGCATTTTTTCTTGTTAAAATACAAATACAATACAATGTCTGATTTTCAGAGGCTCATCAGTGGCCGAATGTTTGCTGAAGACTTGTGTTTTGATCTGCGTTCGATTCCAAGCAAACGGAGTGGCTGCATGGTCATTTTCATAGTTTTCTCCCATGTGTAACATGGATACAAGCCAGTTTCTTAGAAAGCCTTCCAATAAGACATCCCTCCTCTTAGGCAGGTAGCCCTAGCATGCTTTGCCATAATGATATAAAACCAAAATCCACAATTGTTAATACAATAAAATACCGAAAATCTGCCAACCTGAAATCCGCGTTGCTGCTCAAAATATAAACAGTTAGTTTATAGGTTCCGGAAACCACAACATGGAGTATGAAATATCGAAGAAAAAATACTTACTGGATAATGACATCATAATTACTGAATAAGTCATAACAGAAATACCAAATTATTGACATCATGGTAAGAGTTTTCTCCCCTCCAATCTGCATCGAGGTAAAAAAGCAGATGATTAACTCAACTCTTCTTTCAAGTACACACTTCACGTTGTTGTAGTTTTTGAGCTTTGTTATTTCATGAGATTCTTTAGTTATGTCGTTTTTTTTATCCGGATATTTTGTGGATAAATTAAGAATATTTTAAAATTGCAAAGCTTTTTTATATAATGGCAGATAAGAAACGCACTTGTGATTTTACTGCTTGCAACGTTGAAAAACGTAAACACGTTGCATTGATGGTAATGAAAAAAATGGAAATTCTGCTAAAGAGGGAGGCAGGTGCTACTGCCCGGAGTGGCTGCATGGTCATTTTCATAGTTTTCTCCCATGTGTAACATGGATACAAGCCAGTTTCTTAGAAAGCCTTCCAATAAGACATCCCTCCTCTTAGGCAGGTAGCCCTAGCATGCTTTGCCATAATGATATAAAACCAAAATCCACAATTGTTAATACAATAAAATACCGAAAATCTGCCAACCTGAAATCCGCGTTGCTGCTCAAAATATAAACAGTTAGTTTATAGGTTCCGGAAACCACAACATGGAGTATGAAATATCGAAGAAAAAATACTTAGTGGATAATGACATCATAATTACTGAATAAGTCATAACAGAAATACCAAATTATTGACATCATGGTAAGAGTTTTCTCCCCTCCAATCTGCATCGAGGTAAAAAAGCAGATGATTAACTCAACTCTTCTTTCAAGTACACACTTCACGTTGTTGTAGTTTTTGAGCTTTGTTATTTCATGAGATTCTTTAGTTATGTCGTTTTTTTTATCCGGATATTTTGTGGATAAATTAAGAATATTTTAAATTGCAAAGCTTTTTTATATAATGGCAGATAAGAAACGCACTTGTGATTTTACTGCTTGCAACGTTGAAAAACGTAAACACGTTGCATTGATGGTAATGAAAAAAATGGAAATTCTGCTAAAGAGGGAGGCAGGTGCTACTGCCCGGATTATAGCAGAATCGTATTGATTGCCACACGAACTGTGTATGATATATGGATGGAGCAATAAAGAAAAGCTGTTGAAATTTTACAGCAACAGTGATTCTAACACCGGAATCCGAAACCAGAAATCTTTACATGAGGGAAAATCGACAAACCTCGATGCTGTCTTGTACAAGTGGTTCCGGCAGTGGTGAAGTGATGGGGTACCTATTTCAGGACTACTCCTGAGAGAAAAGGGGAAGCAGATTCATGGTGATTTAAAAATAGAGGAGCCTAATGTAAATGAATAATATAATATAATCAGTTTATATATGTAATAATAATTTAATGCATATAATTAATTATTGTAATGTATATAATAATTTAATTAGATGTATCTAACACGCCTTATTTATTTTGCACTTTTAGTTTGAATATTATCTTTTTTGTCCTGAAATCCTAAAATCGCCACAACCTCTGGTCCCAGGCGTTGCGGATTTCTGGACTTCTACTGTACTTTGGCTGTTCTGGATTTTAGATCATCAGTTTAAATCTAGTAAGATGACATATAGAAATTATAAAATTAAAAATATTCTTTATTAATATTTCTCTACAAAAGATATATTTTTGTAACAAAAGATTTTTCTCTGAATCACCACCACATGAAATTAAAATTGAAATTCCAGTATGTCACAAAGCCAAAATGGTGGTATTTTCTGGATTTAAAACCATACTACAGATATTCACCATTCCTTTAACTGATTGATGATTGAGGTGTTCTTATCACAGTGCAAGTGTTCAATTTTATCATCTTCATTTAGCATTTCTTGTCATATACCTTTGTACAGAAAATATGTCATCTTAAGATATCTGAAAACCTTCAATTTCACAGCTGTCATCATGATCTTGAAATTTGGTAGCTGACTAATTATGCCAAGCATTTTTAAAAATATCTGCAGGCATGTCCTGTCATGATTTTGCAGTGCCCATACATTGTGCTTGATTATTTTAAAGATTTCATATTATTAAAATTTATTTAGTATTTTTATAGATTTTATGTAAATATTTTTCTTTAATTCTACCGACTTGCAACATCGGTTTTTAAAAATATCCGCATTTCGTTGCGCACAAAATTCCGATATCCATTGGTTGATTGACAGATATGCAGTTTTGGGGAAAGAGTAAAATGGAGACAATATTATTCATTAAAAGCATAACATTCATTATTGTTTTCACCACAGTGATATTTCCTAGCCAGCAGGTGTTTAGAAAGGGCATACAAGAGTAACAGTTACCAGGAAAAAAATCACTTTTATGGCACATCTGCTTTTTCTAGCATATACTGGTTTCCATTTCTGGAATATCATGTACTTTATAAGAGAAATGATTTCTTGATTCCCCCCCCAGTGGCTTGCAGGTCTGTATTTTGGACTTTGTGCTGTAAAATTTTGAAATGATGTGAAAGCCCAACATCTTATTCCCATCATGTCACCATTGTTTGTGAAAGGCCTGCAAAACAACCATATTTTCTATCCATGGCTCTTGTCTAATTCAGGCCTGTCCAACCCTGATAGGCTGCTTTGGAAATGCATTTTATTCTGGGGGCTACAGTGTATATAATTATAAATATATAAATTTGGGGGGGGGATTTGAAACAGAATACATTGTAATTATAGTTTTTAATATTATTCATAAATTAAGAATAGAACAGTTAAACATTTATGACTACATGTAAATAATTATAATAATAGTAATCAGTAGAACTATCAAATATTATATTTAGTATAATCAATATGATATTTGTTTCTGTTTTCTTTCATTTAGTTTCTACAGTCAGTCTCAGCACTTATATTTGTACATCTTAATTGACACAGGTTTTCATCAGTTAAAGATGCCTGTGATTTATATTTCATGAATTTCTAAGTTGATCCAAAAGCACTCGCACCTTTTCTGCTTAGTTTTCAGATTGAACATTTTTTCCTCATGTTATGTAAGCGTTATAAAAATCAGTTTTTGATTCTGATGTTTGAAAAATGAGTTCCAGTTCCTCACTCCAGTGTAAATCACTTAGTTCCACTTAAAGATTTTCTGGAGCTGATCAATGTGGAAGGGAGTTTTATACACTAATGTTTGTGAAAATTCCACCACCATGAAGGAATTGTGTAAACTGAGCCAAACATAAAGTAAGGTAACACATGTGAATGATTAGAATTACAAAACAATTGTGCATGCATGGAATGAGAACTGGCCGCTTGTTCCATGTACGAAAAGGATTGTAAAGTTGCACTGAAATCTATTTATTATCCTCTATCTATGGTGAACCTTTAATTAGTGGTCAGTATGCCTCGTCAACAGCAGAGGGCACCATACCAACAACTAAACGGAGTTTGAATGAGGTCCATCATCGGTATGCAAGAGAGTGGACTTTTGTATCAAGCAACTGTAGCCCACACATAGCATAATGCCAGAACAGTGATGTGTGTTAGGAAGGAAAGCTACAAAGGAGAACCAAACAAGGCAAATTCCTGGCAGTGGCGCATGCTACAGTACAATGTCATGGAACGACAGACACCTCATAGGCATGGCTTTGACAGATTGTACAACACCCTCTCGTGTGTTAGCACAAAATTGGAACATGGCTATGGGTGTTTTGTTGTCTAGCTCCATGGTTCGTAGCCATCTGCCGCAGCATGAACTGCATGCAAGAATTTCTATAGGTCAAGATTCCCCTGTTGCTGAATCACAGACACCTCCAACTTCAGTGGGCACTGGAACACACTGCATGGCATATGCCTTGCAGCAGTAAGTTGTTTTCTGCAATAAATTTCACTACAGTCTGGAGTACAATAATGGAAGAGTAATGTCAGATATTACAGAGGGGGAACGTCTGCCCCCACTGTGTGTTAACCAGCATTGTACCACACAATTGCCTGGCATCATGGTGTGTGAGCAGCTATTGGATATAATTGTCAATCTCATCTTGTGCAGATTGCAGGCAACCTCAACAGTGATCGCTACATCAAGGAAACTGTGGAGCCAAAAAAGGTCCTCCCCATTCTTCGTTGCATTCCAGGCACTGTGTTTCAACATGATAATGCCCATGCACATGTTTCTCACACTGCACAAGCCTTCTTCAACGCACGAGAGATTTCGCTTCTTCCACCGCCTGCTTATTCCCTGCATGTCACCCATTGAGCATGTCTGGGATTTCATTGGTCAGTGATTTGCTCATATGGCTGGGGGGGTACACACTAAGAGTGATCTTTGGTGTCAAGTCGAAGTCATGTGGAATGCCATTCCCCAGGATTACAGTCAGAACCTATACAATTCAATGCCACAACATATGCAGGCTCTCATTGATGCTCTATTAATATGAAAGTACGTGTATAATCAAATATAATTTACTCTTTTATGACCACTTACATAATTGGATTCACCAGCAATACTTGAACACATAAATGTTTTTGATGAATCAAACAGTAGATATTAAACTAAATCTTCAGTTTTAATGTTATTTAATTCTAGTTTATTTATTGGAGATTTTACAGTTTCCTTTTCTATACAAATCATAGTTGCTGCATCATCAGTTGATACTCTAGAAAAAATTTCTAAATGCAAGATGTTTTTCCATTAACGGTTTTCAACCACCTGAAACTATGTTCTCCTTCAAACTGATCAGATATAACATTTAGATAGATTACTTGAAATGATTCATTTACTTCACAAACAAATACTACAAGTTTTATCAACTTGTAGTATTTGTTTGTGAATGTGCTCACACCATGCGTCTGAAATGTGTGTACTTTTATCAGTGAATGTGTGTACTTTTATCAGTGACTTTACTTGTGAATGTGCTCACACCATGTGTCTGAAATGTGTGTACTTTTATCAGATACTAAAGACGAGTATTTAAAATCTCAAATTAGATGGCACAGATTTGCAACAGTTTCATTTTAAATGGTGGTAATTCAAAGGCATATTGTGTGCCAAGGTAAACTAATATTTGAAAATAATTTACTTGTACCAGGTGCATTTTCTGTAACAGCTTTCTTTTACAAACTCACCATCTGAAAATGGTTTCATTTTTTTAGCAATTAGAAAGGAAATGGAATAACTACTTGCCTTCACACTATTAAATGGTTTTTGTAATGCTGAGCTGAACATTCTTTGATAAGCTTTTTAACTGAAATATAAATTCTGTCAACTTCGATTCTTTCTCCAGTATCATATAATCACCATGTTTTGCTTCAGAATGCCTTTCTTCATTGTGTACTTTAAATACAGTGAGAGTTTCTCAACTAATTAAACACATTAGTTTGGAGTTTTCAATAATAAAGCAGAACTCTTCTCCCCTTTGTTCACCATATTGTCTGCTTTACTCAGCAATTTTTCTTTTCTTTGCATTCATACTGAAAATTTTCTGTACTGAAGAACCAAGCACTCTGTCTGTACTCATGTACATGAGGGTTTAATATGTTGTTACTGCTTATTTGATGAATTGGTAGTTGTGATGTTGCAGCTCCAATTGCTGACAGCAACCATCACTGTCTATGTTCTGTTTACTCAGAAAGCCAAAACAGATTTCTTAATTTTTGCTTTGTAAACAGGAGATATCAAATTATAGATTTCATGAGTTCTGCCACGAGTTGCCTATCTCTGATCTGATTGTTAATGCATAAAATTTTTTTGAATTTTAGAGCTTTTCTCAGTCACAAGGCTTAATTTATTAGTTTCTATTGCAATTGCAGTTTGCATTTGTTTGTAACAAATTTGCTATATTCTGCAATTTGAATTTCTGTTATTTGGGGTTGCTGTAAGTGGATATATGACTTCAAATGTGGTATTGTAACAAATGATTGAAACTAGACCACAGCAAAGTGCATCATTTCTATCATCAAGAGGAGGGCCTTCATAATGGCTTTCTGAGGCCTTTTGCCTTGTATTATAATTATATTATACATTAAAAAAAACACACAATCTGCAATTGTCGTGATTGCAAAACCAAGCTTAAAACACCATTCTTCAGTGGTCTTATCACTCAGCTCCTGGGTGAGCATTGAGGAGGAATGATAATAAAACTTTTCCTCCCATCTGGAAGCTCTTTGAACACTTTGCAGTTTTTATTTAGTGTGTTTTTGTTTTTAATAAACTTTTAATTCTACATTTTTATAACATTTAGGTGAGGTTGCATTACGCATGTTCTATCATCACTGATTTTTCTTCATTTCAAAATTGGTGATTAATTTTCCACTCTTTGAACATTTTGCTGTTTTTATTTAATGTTTTTCTGTGTTTTTGTTTTGAATAAACTTTTAATTCTACAGCATTTTTATAACCCTTATAAAAATAATATAACATTTTTATAACATTTAGGTGAGGTTGCATCACGCATGTTTTATCATCACTGATTTTTCTTCATTTCAAAATTGATATAGTGATTAATTTTCCTTATGACTATGACAGTCTTTACTGTAGCTTTTCTCTGCTTCAGATTTCATAAATTATCATCACTGAGTGCATTATGCTGTGCAAGTGCATGGATATATTTGATTGATTATATGTCTCTATTCAGTTCATGATACTCTGTATGTCTTTTGTGTCTATAGAAACACTAGTATTTGGCTGTGTAACTAAATTCCATTTCATGTTTTATAATGATTTATGATTTTAATAAATTAATATTAATAAGCGAATTCATGCAGTTCCTTCAAACGGGCCATTTTGCAGAATACAATCAAACTATTCTGTTGTTGGGTTACTTTTATGATTGGGCTTGTGGTACAGTCTGTGAAGAATAAAGGCTTAAAAAAAATCTGAAGTGGACAGGTATCAAAAATTTATTAAAAAGGTATTTCTAGTATTCTGTGTAGACTAAAATTATTTTTGACATACATTGATTTATCAGTCTATCTGACATTCCAGTAAAATGTAATAGTGGAGATTTTACATTTTATTTCTTAATAAATATCTTGAAAACAGTACATCAAGAAAGTATGGATTAACCCTCTTTGTAAAACTTATGAATTTATTTGGTGTCATTGCATCTTCTTACCTTTATATGTTCTCAAAGGTTTTTTTTTTTTTTTTTTTTTTAAGAAAAATTGTTGTATTTTTTAACTGATCCAAATATTATTACATGATAATTAGCAGTGCTTTATTAATGATTAATTCATTTTGCTGTTATGTTTTGCTGTTGTGTTGTGTAATTTATGAATGAATGCAGGATTGTTGCAAAAGAAGTTAACAGATTGTATTAAAAAAGTAATGCACTGAAAGGTATTTTGATGAAATGAAGAAGTATGTGAGTAAAGCTATTTTCTCACAGCATTTTATATATTCACATTGGTAGTCACTATGTATCATGCAATTCAGTGAACAATATAGCCGCATATGAAGTGGAAAATGCTTGCTCTTCTTTGTGAGGCTCGTTTAGGTATACAGAAATTTCAGTTTCATTCAATAAATTATGCACATTCTCTGTTTTCCAAACTGTAAGTTAAGTAATCTCAAGTTCTTGTTAAGTTCAGAACTCACATTCTTTGTTCATTTCCTTGGTTTTTGTTGGAAGATGCCACGAAACTTGAAGAGAGAGACTTTCTTGAAATAAACAGAGCAAAATTCAGAGAGTGCATCTTTCAAAGATGATCTCAAATTCATTATAAGAATAGGTTATGTAAAATTTTACAGGCAAGAAAAATTTTTAAATGTCATAAAAGACTCAAGTACCTTTATACCTTATCCAACAAGCACCTGCTTTTAGTTGTTCACTTTCTTATTACCATGCTTTATTTCAAATAAAAATTGCTTTTGAAGCCTTTTCATTCTTCAGGTTTTCACAAGAAATGGTCCTCACCTCTTAATAGAAATACTGCTGTAAAGCCAAACAACTGAACAAAGTTGAAAATCCTGAATTTTTTTAATTTATTAATATTGGCCAATTAATGTAGAAATGGACCTGTCTCTGTCTGGACAGATTTGTTGGCCTTTTCTAGCTCTTTATATTAATGCTTTAAATAATATAAAATATATATTCAATTCATTTTCAAATACTGTTATACAGTTTAGTGAAAGTTTACATACAATACTGTAACATGTTATGTCATTCCTGTTTAATAATGTAAATATAACAAAGTAGTGTTTTCAAGAAACATATATGTTGCATTTTTGTGTTTTCATAAATATATTTTATTTAATTGATATTATATTGGCCTCTGTACTTATTGTTGAAGCATTACTTAAAAGCATCCAAAAAAAAAGTCCTCTTTTACTTCTGTATGTCTGTAGGTTCTTGGCAGGCAAGTTTGACATGGTTAATGTCTACAGTTAAGCTGCACAGATAGCATGTTTCCTTTATATTTTACATGTTCAGATATATGGGAAAACCCAATGTCCACTTAAGTCATAGATTAAGAAGAAGTTGCTCATTAATCATGTGACTTTTAGAAAAACTGATAAATTGTACAACCTATTTCTAAATTCTGCTATCTTTTTTGCCACTCATGAATCACTTTAGTCTGTAATGAAGACGTCACAAAACTCTGTGGGAGATTAGTCTCTAATAATGTATCATCCTGGATTACTTGCTTTGCAAATTCATATACTGTTTAATTCCCAAGAAATCCAGTGTGTCCTTTTAGCCAGTAATAATCCAACTTAGAGTTTAATTTCTATTACTTGAGAATTCTCAGCTGAAAATTACTCGAATCATTTTAAAAATGGCATTACAATTATGCAAAGTATCAGAGAGATTTCTATACCTTTCTTAGATTGCTAATCTAGTAACAAAGAATCGATTTGATAGCTTTTTTTAAGCTTTCAATTCATTATCTGTGTTCATGGATATTTTTTTCTATTATGCACAAAACATTTAAAATGTTATACTTGAGAAAATAATCATGTGGTTTAGAGGATTTGAAAATAATCGTGTGGCTTAGATGCAAATGGAAAGCTACTGTTAAAGCATTTCACTAAGGATTTATTTTAACACTACTCATACTGCTAAAGGTCAGTATTTACATTCAGTGCCATTTGAGAAGTGGAAGATAATTAGCGCATTGAATTCTATTAACTGGAAATATCATTAATTGTGTCAAAGAAAACAAGACATCAGTAACATTTTCAAAAAGCTATGAAAGGTAATTCATCAAATGAAAATCAGACAGAACTACTTTTTAAATTAAGTAATAATGATGTAGAAGTAACTAAAGTATTTCTGCCCTCCTTTTTTTTTTTTTTTTTTTTGAATAAATTTTAATTTTAGCTGCTCTTTAGAAGTCACTGACATTATTACACCTCTTTTTAATGAGTATGAAATATGGTTTATGAAGACTTGATTTTATTATTCCTGGTAGGATGAAGGAATTATTTTTTCAAGCTCGTGATTTAAATTTAATTCTTGAACAGAGTGGTATTTCAGTTTGCTTTTGAATGTTATAAAATGATAATTTTATAATTATCTGTGTTATCAAATTATGTGTAAATTTGTTGGTATACTTTGCAAGATTGCTGTATGATGATAATTTTTATTTGACAAAAAGAAAAAGTAAATAAATAAATTCATATTTTTATTTACTTGTAAGTATGTATTATTATGGTAAGCATATTTTGTTATGTTATGAATCAATCCTTTGTTGAATGTTTAAATTTTATTTTGTTTAGAGGATTTGATTTTATATGGAATCACCTTAAAATGGAAGATGTCCTTTGTTACTGGAAGAATTTGCTGTTGAAGTATGCAAAGTTACTGAAATATAAACCAGAAAAGAATCATAGCTTTAAATTAATCAAACCAAAGAAAGATTGATGTAAAATACTTTTTAAAGTCATTAAAATATTTTTAAGTATGCTTTTGAAGTACAATTTTTAAGATTATGAAAATATTTCATTATTCTAGAGTAAAACTACATACTTCAATTGTACCATTTCATATAGTAATACTGTCTTATTTAACTAAGCTTTTAACTTAACTAGCACTTTTGTTTTGTTTAATTTATATTCAGTAATAAAATCTAAATTCGCTTTCTTTGATAATGCTTTTCATAAATTTATGTACAATTTATATTTTTGTAAGTGTCTTGCCCTGTCTTATAAAATGATATCACTCTTTAGTGAAATCTTATTTAGCTTTTAATTATTTCATATAAATTCATTGATAAAAACAGTTTCAATCGTTTATTCCATTCCAAGACAAAGCAAACTAATCACAATTTTTGGCCCTTGTTTATCCTTATGCACAATTTAAAATGTGGAGTTTTAAAATTTTTATCTGCTCATCGACTTTCACATAAGCAATTTCTAGTACCCATGTTGAAAAAAGTATAATGTTTGTGAAAAAATATAATTTGTGCTCTAGTTGACTTAGTGACAGTCATCATATTATTAGTTCTTTTCATAAATATAACTGCAATGTTCTTTAAAACATAATATATTGCTTTATAAGAATGATGAATCAGCTTTGATTGCATGTGCAACATCTGCTTCTGTGCCGCCCAGATGGTATAGTGGTTAGGGTAGCCTGACTGCGATACCGAAGGGCCCGGTTTCGAATCCCGGAGGAGGCATGCATGAAAAATTGTCTGTCCCTTCATAGGAGGTAACAATGGCCTCCTATTATGTGCCTCTACAATGAAATAGCTACCACTTTTGGCCTTAAGAGTGGCCAATGCGTTATGGGCAAGTGCCCGCCATTGGAGGGGGAGAAAGATCTGCTTCTGTGAGATCTCTCCTTAATTTTTGTTTGTTCTTACTCACTTTTGCTCTTATTCTTACTCACCTTTGCTCTTGGATTTCTTTGGTTATTCCATGTGTGTGCATACTCATTTACTAATTTCCTAAAAATACCATCATTACATGTGGGTGAATAGCCATGTAGCATTTCAAATGGTGTCTTCTTAGTAGTTTTGTTTATCTTGTTATTCAATTTTTTTCTCTTTTAAAGCCCAATCTTTGTGCTGCGTATCTATCAGGCTCGTCATTATCATTCCTAAAATTATTCTATTGACAAGCTCTGCTATTTTGGATGTTTAATAGAACTCAAAATAGGAAAATCTTGTTTGCTTTAAATTGCTGCTCAAATCAAAAAGAAGCAAACAGCATCTTCCATAGCTTATTATTTTTTGTCCTTAGAAGATAATCTTTCAGAGACTTTGAAACATATTTCTTCCTCACATTTTAAATTGCAAAAACTACCACAAATATTTTATAAGTTATCACTAATAGTTCCTAACAATGGAACTTTTCCCAGAAAGACCAAATGATCCATATGAATAATAGCAAAAGGTCTTTTACTAGTTTTCATAGGATGTAATAAGCATTGTCATTTGCCAGCTGTTGCATTATTCATAATGAATTTAGAACATGCTGGCATCTATCTTCTTTCATACGTTTTCATGCCTCGAAACCAATACAGTTCCTTAATATTACTTAACTGTCATATCGACAGAAGTGCTCTCTAATTAATCATTAAATTTCACTATTGTACATTTCCTTTTGCTTTTGCACATACATCAGTTTCTGTTTTCCATTGACCTTTTTCTTTTTTTTTCCCCCCCAAAAACGATGTATCTTTTAAATACATAGTTTCTATTTCTAATTACTTTTTTCTCCTCTTCAGTTAGTTCTCTTGTTTCTCCTTGAAAATTACAATATTTTTCTCCGTTGTTAATCAGTATGATATATCAAATATTTGTTTATCTACAGTTAGAGTTTGGTAAACTTAAAAAATTTCAGTTTTGTCATCCTGTTATGAGCTTCCAATACTGGGGCTGTAGTCAAAGTGTCCCTATGAGACAGTTACTCACTTGGCTTATGTTTTATATCAAAATCCTATTCTGGGATTAAGCTGCTTCAGTGGGATGTTTGGGAAGATGTAGAGTTTCCCACAAGCAGTCAGTGATAACTGTAAATTTTATTCCTATTAAAAATTGGCTCAATCTATCCGAAGTCTATGTCTCTCATTATCTCCAATTTACTAGAGTGACACTTTACTTCTGAAGTTTCCTTACTGACGATAAACAAGATGGCATTTTCTATCTTCACCATGTTGGATTTATAGTCCACTCCAGCATTAGGGACTTGCATCGCGAAGAACCTCAATATCTGCATTCAGATGATTAGTGAGCTAATACTGTCTCATCTATCAGTTGTTCCCTTATTAATTCGGAGGATTTATTTTGTTATTTTCTCCCTAAGTCTTTATTCTTCTGTTATAATTGGGCCCACCAGCAGCCGAGCGGTAAAGTCTCTGAACACTGGTAGTTCGGTCCGAGATTTGAATCGCGCAAACGGCCTGGCTGCATGGGTGTTTTCATGGTTTTTCCCATGTGTAACGTGTATACGAGCCAGTTTCCCTTAGAAAGTCCTCCATGAAGGCATCCCTCCCCTTAGGCAGATAGCCCTCAAGGCTTTGCCATAATCACACACACTTCTGTTATAATCTGGTTGGTGGTTCACCCATTTCTGCATATTTTGAGACAAAACATCTGAAAAGTCAGTGAGACCTAAGAATCTTCATACTCAGTGTACATTTCTGTGTTATGGAAACTCTTTGGTAGATTTTTTTTTTTCCCTAGAGGATTTGAATCCTTTTCCATTTCACGATGAAGCTCAAATATGTAATTTCAGAGTTAAATTTTCCATTTGAGGCAACATCTTTTAGTTTCTTGATCATCTCTTTTCAGAATTTGACAAGAATAAATATGTCATCTTAATAAAATTATGCCTTAATGTTCAGTAAGGGGCTATACCTTAGTCGCTACAACTCAAGAGGCGTTTTTGCTAAACCATAGGTATTTTTTTTAATTGTCCTGTTTCATCTGGTTTAATGAACAGTTTTCAGTGTAACTTTTCACATAGCAATATCCGCTAGCTCCCATGGACTAAATTCAAGGTAGAAAACATTTTATGTCCTCCTAAACATTCTAAAAGGTCATCCCTCCAGGCCAAGGAAAATTTATCTTTTTTAGATTGATTATTAAATCTGCAGTAATCAACCACCATATAATGATCTCCCATTTTCTTTTTTACTAAGACTAGACTTGAAATAAGATGATGTAATTTCTATTAATTATGTAAAGTTTTTATGTTATTTAACCATGTTTCGTTATTCTTTTGCCTTTACTTTTCATCATCTCCCACCAGAATGTTTACTTAATGCATTTAAGCCCAGATTTTCTTAAAATTGGGAAAGAGCTTTTGGCAACTTTTGTTGGCCAATCATTCTGTTAAATCTTCCTGCAAGTTGATCTGAGAGAAAAATACTAAATGCCTGTCAACACTTTCATTTACATTTGGTATGCAATTATTTTTAAAGTTTTAATTATATTGTCAATATCTTTTTTATTTTCTTTTCTTGATTCAAACGTCAGGGTTCATACGGTCCTTAAAAGTCCTTAGGTTTTTTGTAATCGATTTTTGGTCCGTAAAAGTCCTTAATTTCAGCCAAAATCAGCAGAAGGTCCTTAATTTTAATCATTTGAAATTTCTGTCATGTTTTTATGACTGCTGTTTAGAGTGTGAATTATCATTATGCATGAATATTTTTGACAATTCACTGATAAATATGATTATCTTTTGAATGGGTTCATGGGTTATAATTTTTTCCTATTTCTAATGTAAAGGGTGGGATACTGGAGTTTCTGAGCAAGGAGTCAAACATAAGCATTTCAAAGTTTTTTTTTTTTTTTTTTTTTCCTAATGAACAGTATTTAAACAACTGTACTTTTGGGGATGTGAATTTTTTTATTAAACGGGTTTAAATTTGACGACTTATCAACATTTTGGCGATTTTAAGATTGATTTCTAGAGAAAATTTTTAATTCGGAGATTTGGCAATTTTTCGACGATATTTTTTGGAAACATTATAGCAATGATAAATGTAACTAAAATAATGGTAATATATTTAAATTACATTTAAGGAATAACATTAAAGTAAAAAGTTTTTATTTTATTTTACTGTCATTACTTTCCATTTTGGTGGCTTATTATGTAGTATTTTAATTTGAAAAATAAACAACATAATAACTCCTATAAAGCGCAGCTTACGAAACAGTTCATAGCAAAAGCAAAATAGCTATATAATTAATTAAAAAATTCTTCCTTTTAATTTTTTCATGGTAAGAATTATTCCCATGTAATTGTCTCAGAATCATCGGAATATGTATCAGTTTTCTCTATAAAATTAATTTTATACTTTTTTCCCCTAGCCCTTTTTCTCTCGCATAATTGATAGGGCTAATTTTTCAGGATTTTAAACATTGCAACTTGGAAAGTTTAGAAGGATTTGAAGGCAAGATTTACAGATTCACAATTCTAGAAGGCTCCAGAAAAAATTGACAAAATGAAAATGTCTTCATTATATTAACACATAATGGATGTATTTTACGGAAGGTTTGAGATGAATTTCTTACATTTTGAGGAATTTTTGGAAGGACAATGGAAACATAATGTTTGAATGTTGTACTTCTGATACTAGAAGTCTTTCTTAACATTTTCCCTTTATTTTCTCAACTTTTCACTAGACACAAGTATGGAAAATACCAAAAATTTTTCTAATCTCTTCGCATGTGCAGGCATTTATAAAAAATAATTTTTCTATTAATAAAGAATTTGAAAACTAACAATTTAAAAGATTCACCTTATATATCTCAATGGATCATACACAGGGCTGGCACAAGGCATTTTCCCACCTGATGCAATCTCTGTGGATCCTAAATTCTGCTCCCACTGCCTGTCCTAAATTCTAAAAGTTTTGCCATTTCTAGATTTTGTTGCTCCATGTATCACTAACTTCTAAAAATTCTGCCTCATCCGCCCTGAAACAAGTCCTTACTGTACATCAACAATTTAAAAGATTCACCTTATATATCTCAATGGATCATCCTGTAAATGTATCTCAATCCTGTAAAATGTATGGTGAGCATACATTTTACAGGAATATTTAATTTATAAAATGTTGCCTTAATTTCATCTATAACAAGTAGCACGTTATCATATTTAAATGTAGAACAGAATCAATAGTAATATAATTTAGCATCCAACATAGATTATTTTCTGATGCCATGTGCCTTAAAAATGCTGCAGAATCTTTTTTTTTTTTTTTTTTTTTTTTTTTGTAACTTTTTTTCCATGATGTTAATGCAATTGCAGCAAATGTCACATTATATTATGTAAATGTCTTATGAAAGAAAAAGCATTTTATTAAAAAAAATAAATATTAAAGAAGGAAAAATTAAAATTTTGTGTAATATTGTAAGGGATTGATAACTACACACCCATACCTATAACTTTTGTTTTAAAAAAAAGTCTTTTTCTTACAGATAAATCATTTAATTAAAATGTAACTGTTTTCATTTAAATTTTCTAAATGTAAATGCCAAACAAATTTATTATTGCTACATATGTTTTAAGATCAAACAGAAATAAATTGGATTTAGCAATTCTGAATCTGATGAACGTAACAAGTGGTAAGGAGGATGATTTCCTTTGCACATAGCCACACATAAACACTTTTACTGAACACTTATCGGATTAGTTATATAAAATGTGGACTGAGCTTTAACTTAATTAACATACAGTGAAAACTCGGAAAATGCAGAATTCTGGATAATTGAGCATATAGAAAATGCAGTTACAGTTTGAAAGCCAAATGAACGGAAGAAAAAAAATGAGTTTTTTAAAATTATAGAAAGAAATAATTTTATTAGTTATTAGTTTTATAAGATTTCATTTAGTTAGATAATCAACATATACAAGTTACAGATATAACATGCAAAAAAAAAAAAAAAAAAAAAAACTTAAATTATCTCCCATAATTTTTCATGTTGCACAGCCAGTGTTTATCCATTTTCACCTAAGTCGCACTGTTCTTTATGCTAGTATACCATAATTTTGAAAATACTTTACTGCACGCAGTTTGGTTAAATTCAAGTTCCAAATTTTATTCATTTTTTTTTTTTTTTTTTTTTTTTTTTTTTTTTTTTTTTTTCCCATGATGTTATTGGAAAGCAGATAAATAGCAATTGACTTATATAATTTTTTTTAAAAAATTAAACCGACTTACCCAGAATTTATTGAGTTTACATAAAGGACAAGACGTAAGATATTGTGATGCCCCACTTATCTATCATTGATCACACTGCTTGGCAGCAGTTTATGTTTGATCCGAGTCATGGTCCTGCTCGCACTCTTTGAAGAAGTTACAAATTTCTTATTTGTTTAATTTTCGTAAGGGAAAAAAAGTTTCCAAAATCCCAAAGTATTCCAATTAATCAAATGCCAGATAGTTGAGCTTTTACTGTTCTAAAAATTTAGGTTATACGCAAACTGTTCTGTATTCAGAAATGAAAAGAAGTACTTATCATAACCACATAGTTTTTTATAGCTGACTATTAGAAACTAATTAACCTACTTCACCAATGTATAATAACATATGAAATTACAGTGGTATAACAAATCTGAAATGTCTTCTCCTACATAATACGTAGTTAAATGAATCGTCACTTTTCAGCACGAAATAAATTCAGTAGGGCATTTGCATAAAATTATCTAATTTTTCCATAGTGTAAAGTAATTTATGTAATGTTTAATGTATACTGCATATGTAAAGTTTGACAAATACAAATATACTGATTTTTGTTCTGATAAATTAAGGTGTACGGTACACAAAATGTTGTAAAAGATGTACTTAATTTTTAATGTATTAATTTACACATATAATAGTATACAGTAACTGCTATAATGCATAAATAATCATCCTCTCGCTCTTTCATCTTCTGTTCTAGATAACACGAAATACTAATGGCACAATTTCACAAGACAAAGTGATACCTGATTAATTGCTCAGTCAGCAATATGAAGTTTGGCTAACAGATCTTTATTCTCTTAGAACTAACTGAAAGGTACCACATACAGAAAATCTAAGAGGAATATATACTTTTTCTGTAGGAGTTAAATAGCAATGAAACAATAATCCACAAATCATTATGCTAAATATCATCTACAGGTCAAAGTGCGTAATCCGGACGTCCATTATCCGGAATGATCTATAATCCGGACCTCAAAGCCACGAACTTACGCATGCGCGTAAAACCAGTAAAGCGTTTATACATGCGCGCTTCCGATAGTGAAGAAAGTGACAGAGAACGAAAACGAAATGTTATTGTTATTGAGAACGGAAAAATTTCGATTGACAAGTTAGTCGGTATTCTCGACACAGCAATTACAGGATTTGAACAGTGGAACTTTGTAACTGAACAAGAAATTATGTCTGTTTATAGAAGAGAGTATTAAAGGGAAAGTATTAGCACAAAAAACGAAACAACTTACATTCAAAGAAATGTTTAAGTCAACAAATAAATATTAAGCTTTTTTTGTAAATTTTGATACCCTTTAGATCACGATTGCTCTTTATTTCATAAATTACGGTTTCATATTTTTAATTGTATAATTTCTGCATGCCATCTTAACAGATTTAAATTGATGATCTATAATCCGGAAAAAAACCCTAATCCGGAATCGCGAAAGTCTCGACGAGTCCGGATTACGTACTGTGTACTGTATATGCGATACCACCTCTTAATTCAAATAGTATTGTTGATAAAAATCCATATCATATCAAGTATTAAGATCTTGTCTCGATTTGGTATTAGAAGTCGAGATCTCGCATTTGATAAATTCAAGCTATTCTGCTATCAAGTAACTTTCATGATATCCATTTTATCAGTAGGTTCTTAACATCTGAGTGGAATGCTGCAAGTACCAGTGAGCCTATGAAAATTTTTCTTTGCAAATTATCACAGTTCAAAAGAATGTTCTTTGATTGAAGTTATTTATAGTTCAAGAAGTTTTGTGAATCATGAAAATCTGTGTGACAAAAATACCTAAATATCAAAATAAAAGTTATAAGCAAGCAGAGAACTAATAATGCTACCCATTAAGTCAAATTTAATTTAGAAATGACCTTGTATGTTTTACATTGCTTATGTTATTAATGTTGTAATCACATTCATTAATACAATCATTGTTAATTAGGTGATATTTCTGAGGTGTGCAATGTTCAATTGCTCATGTATATTGTTGTTCCACATATATCAAGGTGCATTACAAATTTGCCACAGAATAGAATTATGCACAGTCTGTAATTGTTTCCCATAAGTACGCCCAGGTAGGGCAGGCATAACGTAACATGGGACACGAAATGGTTTTGTAAATTAATAGTTTGTCGCCTATTGATAAAGCACTGTTCTAAGCAATTAGGGGAAGAATCTTGCTTTACGTGCCCGAAGCTTCTAAATAATAGATGTAATGTCATGCATCAGGAACTAGCCCGGGAACCCCATGCTAGTCCATTTATACACTGACTACCAATAAGTATTTGGATACTGTGATAGAAAGGAAAAACTAACTTTATTCAAAATCAATAGTTGGTAGAGCCTCCATGAGAGGTATTTACAGCGTGGACCCTCCGGGGCATACTTTGCACAAGTCTTTGTATGACAGCTAGTGGTATTTTCTTCCACTCGGCTTGGAGAAGACATAGAAGTTCCTTCACCGATTTTGCAAGGGTACTGCACCCCTGAATTCGGCGATGCAACTCGTCCCAGAGGTTCTCGATAGGGTTCAGGTCTGGACTCTGGGCAGGCCAGTCCATTCGATGAACTCCATTGGCACCATACCAAGCCTTGGTTAACGTCGAAACATAACAACTGGCATTGTCGTCCTGAAAGTAACAGGGGTCCAACCCGTAAAACTGCCACAACGTAGAAAGCACATTTTTATCCAAAATAGTGCAGTAGGCATCGGAGTTGAGCTTACCATGAATGGGGACCAAGGGTCCCAGCCCATACCAGGAGAAACACCCCCAGACCATAATTCCACCTTCGCCGAACTTGACTGTTGGCACAATACATTCTGGCAGGAGACGTTCTCCAGGTAGACGCCAGACCCAGATCCTGCCATCCGAACGGTAAAGGGTGAACCTTGATTCGTCACTCCAAAGAACCCGTTTCCACTGATCTACGGTCCAATTTCGATGTGCTTTGCACCACATTAACCGAGCAGCGCGGTTGGACTTTGTGATCAAAGGCTTATGGGCAGCAGCACGACCATAAAAACCAAGCAGATGTGCTTCCTTACGAATAGTATTCATTGAAAAAATACTCTCGGATGCCTGTTGAAACTCCTCGCGGATGAGGGCTATCGGTTGAGTGCGGTTCTTCCGAATTTCTCTGAACAGCACTTGTCGGTCTCTATCCCCCAGTTTCGTTGATCTGCCGACTCGGGGCACATTCCGACAATCACCCCTCACCTTCCACTTCTTAATCATATAGGCCACTGTCGATATTGGGTACTTCAGATCGCTAGATATGTCCCTTAAGGATAGGCCACATTTGTGATACCCGATAATTATACCTTTCTCGAAATCAGAGAGCTCCGAACTGCGAGGCATCTTGCATGCGACTAAAGCCGATGCTGTTTCCTACACGTTATATACCGGCGAATTCCATGGCGTACCTTGGGACCGCAGATATCGTCATTTGCATTAGGTGTCCAAATACTTATTAGTAGTCAGTGTATTTCATTCCTATAAGTGATTGTCTCGGGGCTTCAGCACGCTGGTTTGCTCGGGGACCGATAATGCTGTAAAGACGGCACTATCACTGTGAGAGCATTAACAAGGATCATTCCGAGATAAGTGACTTGCTTAGCCCATGGAAGAGTATGGCCTTAATAGCTGTACATTGCATTTAATTTTAGACCTTCTAGAGAACAGAATTGCCACTAAGAACAGAATTTTTCACTTGATTAGCCAGGCCTCAAATGCGTCTATGTGGGTTTGTAAATATTGTATAAACTGGTCTAAGAAATGCGTTTATTGCAAGTATCACTGGGTCATCAGCATACATTGCAAGTATAATGCTTGGTGTCTGTGGAATGACGTTCACATAAATTTTAAAGGAAATGGGTCCTTGTAGGTAGGGTCTAATGATGTCCTTTGAATTCCACATGTGATATATTCCACAATATTGTTGAAAGCTGTCGTCGGGAACAGAATTGGTTTGGAATGTTGTTTTCGCCCATAAAAGAGTGATTCTGTTTAGAATTATTGCTTCTACAATCTTGCTAAGGGAATGTTAGCAAGATTTGCACTTTTGCGGTTTCTTTATTTCAGAATTGGTGTCACCATTGCAGTCTTTCAGATGTTAGGTAAGTACTGATGCTCTATAATAACATCATAATTTTGGTGAATCTGAGTGCCAACTTAAGTGATGTTTGTTAAACATCTTGTTATGGATGTCAGGACTTTTCTTAATCCGAAGATTCTTAATATGCCATATAGCTCTGACTCGAAGATTGGATTAATGTTTTGTTTGACTGGGAAGGTGTGGTATTACACGGTGAGAGCGTAAGACTTCTTGTTCTGTTCAAGTTCCAGAAATGTTGTGTAACTAAGATCCCAGATGCTCTGTTAAGTAGTCTGCTTTCTCAGGTTTGGTGTAATGGATCCTTTGAAGCCCTTTAACGGACGGAATGGTGTTCTGTCATTTCTGATATCCAGCCTGCCCTTCGGAAGGTTATCATTATTAGACAGAAAGGTAACATAGTTAAACCAGTCCAGTTGTGCTTGTTTATTTGTTTGTAACAACTCTACTTTGTAAAGGTAGTAATACCTCGAGGTCGTAAGTGATTAATGAAATGTAAGAAGGAATATAAGTGGAAACAAAAGTGCATGTAAGTGTTGTGTTTGTAGCGAGTGCTATCGTTGAGAGCCGTGGAATTCTAATAAATTCATGGGAGATGTAGAGTTTAATTAAAAGAGCTGTTCTTCCACCTCTGGATCAAGTAGTATATCTAAGACGGCTAATGCGAAACACTGCATAGTTTTGGATATAAATTGGGGAATCTGGGCTCCGCTTGTGTTCCTGTAGGAAGACCATGTCAGAGGCAAGCTCATTTACAAAGTGTCTAAGTCAGCGGTGCCCAACCTTGTGCTCGCCAGCCCGATTAGGTAATATGAACAAAATATTTTAAAAATAACCATTCATTTATGTTTCTTATTGTTAAAATTAATAAGCATTTATAGTCGTAAGAGATATCTTCCAAGAATCAAAATCGTAAAAAACAACCTTGTATTTAGCGTAGGTATAATGAAACACTCAATCGATTTCGAGGGCAGCTAAAAGTCCCTCCTCATCAGGAGAAAGAAAAATGCTTTCTCATCAGGAATCCATCTCATCATGATTTCTTTCTCCTGATGAGGAGAGACCTTTAGCTGCCCTCGAAATCGATTGAGTGTTTCATTATACCTACGCTAAATACAAGGTTGTTTTTTACGATTTTGATTGTCACATTAGCGTGTTTCTCTTCTAGTCTATCTTCCAAGAAGTTATAAAATAATTGATTGCTGACTGATGAACTTGATAGAGAACATGGAATCTTATTGCTTCATTCCAATGTTAGATGGCTCAGCAGGGGAAAAGTACTTCAACGATTTGTAGAACTTCTTTCACCAATAAAGCAGTTTTGGAAATCCGGAAACAAAAGTTATAAAGAATTGGACGATAATAATTGGTTATCCGATCTGTATTTTCTCAAGGATATAACAGCTAAACTGAACGAAGATCTCCAGGGAAAAGAAAAAAAAATCTTTTTCAATTGACTGGAATTGTAACTGCTTTTCAGATAAAGTTAAATTTGTGGATAAATCAGATGAAAGAACAAAACTTCCCCCATTTTCAGAATTTATTAAGCCATATTAATAACCACAAGGCAATTGAAACAGAAAAATACTCGGAGAACCTAAATGCACTGAAAAATAATTTTGAACTTCTCTGATTTCCATAAAGTTCAACTAATATTATTATTCATTCAAACCCATTTGCTGAAATTAATATTTCAGATGTATCACATAAGATTGGAAATATGTTTAACAAAAATGTTGATGTTTTGGAAATGTGCTCGCGATAGGCCAAAGATTGGGCACCACTGGTCTAAGTTCATTGAGTTTGTGAAATAAACCATTAGCGTTCCATTTTATAATGCTGAGGGATTGATATCAATTGCTGACAATTATTTTTGTTTTCAAAATAGCTAAACACATTGGGAGGAGAACAAATTATTTATCAATAAATTTTCAGTCCCTTCGGACATTCGTCTTGCAACTTTTTTTCATAACACCTATGAAATTCATTCCATTAAACATATTATCCACATCTTTTAGTGTTCATAACTTCATAAATAAAAATTAAGTTATTACCTTATAAGGTATTTCTCCCGCCTTCTTAACGAGCCTTCGTGGTGTAGTGGTCTGAATGCTCAGAGCGTAATTAAGAGGTCCGCGGTTCGGTTCCGGAGAAGGCGTTGCTAATTTTTCATCTTTCTTGCTTCCGAAAAATACCTAACGTCTCTACAACCTTGTCTACTTAGGTTTTATTAACATTTAGGTTTTGAATCTGCTGTTAAACTTTTAACACTTAATGACATAGGCTGTGTGTTTTTTACAGTGTTATTGTTGCTTCACAGCTCTCCTTGTTAAACGCTGCATCCCTCACTATCAAATCACAATTCCACAGCTTTCAGCCATTGAAGCTACTGTCTGTCTACGGTAAGAACAGCTTCCGCCACGGTATCTGGCGGGTGGCGGTCGCTATAGCAACAGGGCTAGTATATTTCAAATAGGGACGAACCAAGGTTTGCTTTATTGTTATTTTGTTTTTGGCGACTGTTGGCTTAAGGGAAAAGAGTTTATCATTCGTCTTCTCGGTTTCATTCCAGCTGCAAGTATCTTTTCTTAAGCTTGTAGTATTACTATTAGCTATTTTTATTCTCGTTGTTATATCTTTTGTACTGGTATTTGTTCAAATCTGCTTCTATTTAGCTTGATTTTCGTAGTGTTTTGTTAATCGCCAATTTTTTAAAATGCCCTTCCAGTTTAAGAAAGGTCAACCTTTAAAGTCTCAGTCACGTCAAATCGTGTATAATGTCGTAGAATTTTGCGCTTCTGAAGCTTCAACGAACTCTTTAGTAGTTCATCTTCCTTAAGTTTTGAAGAGAACATCGCAAGCTACTGGAGTATCGGAGTACACAATTAAAAACATTAAGCGCGAAGTATCAACAATAGGTGAAAATAAACTTCTGAATTCATTTGGAAAGAAACGTAAATGCCCTGCTAATCATAAGTGTGAAATTGACGATTTTGACAAATGCGTTATACGGCAGACAATACAAGACTTTTACATCAAAGAAAAGAAAGTGCCATCCGTGCGGAAACCCCGGAGGCTTTCCGTAATCATATAAACCAACCGAAACAACTGGTAATTAAGAAAAAAGCAGTTTTGATTCTAATTCACCTTCGCTTCCTTCCGCCATTAAATTGACCAGCTTTTGGTTTAGTTTGAAGGTATGGGAAAAGAAGATATGTTCGCAAAAAGTATTTATTGAGAGCATGGGTATGTAAATAAACGCTTTTACTTTCAAGATGATTCCATATACATTTAATGATGAAATTTTTAGTCATTATTAAAGCACAAGCAATAAATTAGCAGAAAATTTTGAAATAAAAACGTAGCAGAACGTCATTTAAAGAATGAAGAAATTGCTTTGAATGTTTACAGTAGATTAGCTAGAGAGGAGAACTATAAAAATTTAATTTACTTTACATTTATGAAGTGCGTCTATACTATATTACAGAGAATGGGGCAATCAAGTAGATTTCTAAGATGTCATCTAATATTTTGCAAGCAAACAAATAAACAAAAAAGAAGCAAAATAACAGTATGATTTTTTAAATGTAAACATTAAAATTTTTCTTCAAAAATAAGCACGGATTTTTAATTCCCTACAAGTTATTTTGATATATTTTTACTCGTTGTACATCTAGAGGGATGGTAAATTCAGCGACTTGTACCTCACACTGCAAAATCAAAGACCGTTTCTTGACTGCAAAAGCTTTATCTACGCCATCGAATTTTCATTTTCGGAAATTGGATGTCGGAATCGACGCAAAGGGTCAACGAGCATTTTACTTGAAATTAAAACAAAATGTAAATATCGCCAAATCATCTTTAAATGCGCCAAGGTGGCAAACCCAGAAGTAAGTCTTCAAGACACCCCTACGAAAAATGGGTTAGGGCTCATTTCTACGGCAACAGACAGCTGCAGACAAACTGGCGAGAGCTGTTCTTACCATAGACAGACAGCTACTTCTATCACAACAAACACAAACACAATATACACATTTGTCTCCACTTACATACCACCATCAAAACTCCGTACAGCTCTTGAGGCTGATCTCAACACATTACTCACACTTGGCACACACATAATCGTAGGTGGAGACCTGAACGCTAGACACCGCGCGTGGAACTGCTATAATTCTAACACAATTGGCAATGTTATATTCAATTTGGCCCACATGGTCCCTTTCCAGGTAGCAGCTCCAACTACCCCAACACGGTATACTACTAGATCCACCTGTATCTTAGAGTTGTTCCACGTCAGAAACACCAGTGTTCCGCTGGATGTTTTTCTGTTGGACGAATTATCTTCCGACCACAATCCGGTCCATTTGGTACTGGATATCAGTAGTTATACTACACCAGTCAAAAGAGCCTTTAAAACTGATTGGCAATATTATTCCAAAGCTCTAAGCAACATCCAGTACACTATCCCAACGATACACTCAATCAATGACATTGATAGTTTAATCAAGGAGTTTAGTTGTTCAGTGCAAAATGCTTACAAAAATGCTCAGAGAGAAGTGAAACAGCCTAAATTTGTCAGATCCAAGGAACTTTACCAGCTCATCAAAAAACGCAATGCTACCAGGAGGCAATTTCAGAGAATCAGATTCAGGCCGGACAAAATCATCTTCCTGGATATAGGCTGTGTGACGTAGTCAAGTCTCGCACTAATTATTATTCATAACTCCGCTGAGCTAACTACCTGGACTCCCTCTCTGCAGATAACAACTCTATATGGTTAACGGTCAAAAGGTACAAAAAATGCCACAACAACATTCCGCCCCTTAAAGGCCCTCAAAGGATCCATTACACAGAAACTGAGGAAGCAGAACTTTTAGCACAGCATCTGGAATCTCAGTTTCGCACAAACAACATTTATGATCCCACAACAGAGCAATTAATTATTGACTTTCTCAAAAACTATACGACAAGCCCACACACGGACAAGACGACCTTAGTCATGCCGTCGGAGGTTTGCTTGTATGTAAAGAAGCTGAAAAATAACAAGAGCTCTGGGTACGATGTTATTAGCAACAGGATGATCAAAAGATTCCCAGTCAACATTTTACTTTACTTCACAAAGATTATCAACCTCTTTCCGAAGAATTTTTAAGGGAGATACAGATACCCTACAGATTCTTTGCTTTTACTTAGATGGCAGCACTTTCCGGAAAGTTGGAAGTAGGCTCAAATTACGCCGATTCTGAAACCCAAGAAGCCGGTAAGTTCACCAGAATCATACTGTCCAATAAGCGTATTGTCCTCACTTAGCAAAATTATGGAGGCGGTACTACTCAACAGGATCAGCCAACATCTGGAACAAAATAGTGTGATCATACCTCACCAATTTGGGTTCCGAAGCAGACATTCGACGGTCAACCAACTATATCGGGTTGTGGAACTCATCAGCGAAGAGCTGCATAATAAGAAAGTTACAGAAGGTCTAATTCCTGGATATAGCAAAGGCCTTCGATCGTGTATGGCTGGAAGCACTCATTTACAAACTACACAACCTCGGCTTCCCAGGTTACATCACAAACGTAGCTAAATCCTACTTAACCGGTAGACATTTTGTCGTTCGCGTCTCAAACACACTATCAACACGTAGGGCAATATTTGCTGGGGTCCCCCAGGGAAGTTCACTTTATTCAATATTTACTTGAACGACATTCCCACCACGCAGAACACAACACTTGCAATGTATGCAGACGACACTGCGATCCTCTCACAAGGTGCATTCATTAGCCCAGCAATACAACAACTACAAGACTACATAAACATACTCGATACTTGACTGACAAAATGGAAAATCAAAATTAATGTAGATAAGACTGTAGCAATCCTTTTTACCAAGAACAAATTCAATAAAAACCTGCAACTTTACGAAGAAGATATCCCATGGGCCAAGCAAGTCCTTTATATTGGGATTATCTTCAGTAAAATTTTCTCATGGTACCCACACATAACTTCTATCCTTAAAACGTTTCGAGTTAGTAAAGCTGCACTTCACCCCTTAATTTCTCGAAACAGTGTACTTTCAATACATAACTAGTTGCTTATTTATAAAACTGTATTGCGTCCCATACTATGTTATGCCTGCCCGGTTTGGGCATATTCATGCAAATTATATAGGAAAAAGTTACAGCAGGCACAAAATTGTGTCCTAAGACAGATTAGCAACTCGCCCTGGTACGTTCGAAATCAAAAACTTCATGATGAATGGTTACAGCCGAAAACATCGCAGAGAAAACAACGCAGGGCGAAAACATCGTGCTACAAAACATCGCAGTTCTAAAACATCGAGGTACAAAACATCGTCGTCGAAAATAAAGCGGTTTAAAAACTTCGCAGTTTAAAAACATCGTCGTCGAAAATATCGTGGTAAAAAATAAAGTATCTACAAATCATTGCATGACGATAACATCGCAGACATGCTTTTTTCAGGCTTTAATAACTGTAAATGGATATTCCCATTGCTGAAAAAGTAAGAAGGAAACTTAAGGGGGATTGTTGACAAATGTCTTCCTATTCTTTTAACATTAGCAAATTTATAAACACAGTATCACATGAAAAAAGCTCAGTGAAGTAATGAAAAAGTCTGCTGCTACATAGAATACATCTTCAAAATTCTGCTACAGTAAAAAAAAGGGCATGCTTTATCCTATTATTAATAAATATTTGCCGAATATCACTTTTGTTTTTTTAACGTTTTTTTCGATTAGTATCAATATTGAAAAATAGAGGGCACCACTACTCCATACGGACTGATTGTCAATTTCTATTTTGGGGAACATTTAATTTTTTCTGCATTAAAATATAATTTTTTACTTCAGGGAACGAAGTAACATTCACCATCATACAATTCATTCATTAAAATGTCATTCTTGCGCAGAAAAATATGCATGTACATCAATTTTGTCTAAAACTTAGCAAACCTAAAACGTAATTGCATCTTTTTCACGCCATTTGTTGTCGATCGTCTCCAGCTTTGCGTCTGCAGAGCTGAACAGGTTTCACTAATGTACCCTCTATTTTTGCCCTCTCCCCCAAGCAATTTAGGTCGAAACATTGAATGCTTTCAATAGCCATTTGCAGAATCAGTGGAAATGTTTACTTCCTAGGTCCTTCAGCTAACGAGTCACTCATTGAACGAAAAATTTCTCAAGCGCAATGTTTGTCTGCTAAATATAATTCAAATAATAAATTATTTTACTAATACCATTAATAAATAAATATTCATCTCAGGGTTATGAGAGAACGTCGAAAAATCATTCGATATTTTTTTATGAAGCGTTAAGATTACCTTTAAAATTCAGTTACCAAGTTGAAATCATTCTACATAAAAACTTGAATGCTGAACTGATATTTATTTTCGGGTAATTTATAGAACTTAATCATAGAAACTGGAGGCCTTCAAATTATACGTATATTTTCCGAATAATCTCGTCATATATTAGGTCAGCACTTCACACTGAATACGTTGAAATTAAGCATAACTGAAACGCTTTTAAAATAGTCTCCAGATATTAGGGATAGTGTGATATACGTTAAATTTTGCCTCTTCAATAATTCTTATAATATGGCGCTTCTTGTTGAATATTTCAGTATTATTTCGTGCATCACATAGTACAAGTTATCTCATTGCGGAAAGGATGGCATAATTTGATGGAAATTTAAAAGGATGGAAAATTAATGGAAATTTCTAAGGATAAATCGCAAAATTCTGCGAATATTTCGCAGCCGACGAATTTCACTTGCACTTCCAAAGAACTTGTCAGATAATGACGCATTATGTTAAATTTATTTTCAAACAGCCAAGCTTTGTCAGTACTAACAGAACCGTTATAAGCGATCAAGATCTTGATTTAAGCTGATAGCACAATTTAATAAGTTTACGTCACATCAATAAGTTACGTCACCTTTTTATTTGATCATGGTTGATTGGTTATCATGGTTGATTTGGTTTATTTATTTAATTATAGAAAAGCACACAAGAGCTATTGCATAAATGGAAAGATGCCTTCCTTGAGAACCGCTACGAACGGCAGAGCGGTAAAGTCACTGAACACTGGTAGCTCGGTCCGAGGATCGAATCCCACGAACAAAGCGGCTGCATGAGCGTTTTCATGGTTTTCTTAAGTGTAACTTGTACACGAGCCAGTTTCCCTTTGAAAGTCCTCCACGAAGGCATCGCTTCCCTTAGGCAGATAACTCTCGAAGCTTTGACGTAATTACGTAAACCAAACCAAACCTTAGTTAAGAACTTTTTAAGTGAAACTGGCTTGTACCCATGCTAGAATCACGAAATAATCCATTCAACCAGCCCGTTCGTTGCTATTCGAGCCCTTCGAACTACCAGTGTTCAATGGTAGCAGCTCCTCACCGGTACCGCTCGGCCGTCGGTGAGCTAGTCTGCTGTTATGTAACGTGGTTAAATTCGAAAATGGATTGTTCAAAATGTCAGCAAATATTAAAAGCCTTTCGAAATTTCCATAGAAATCTACAGAAAATTCGTGATTTTTTTTAATGGTGTAAAATTACTAAAAATCCTTAAATTTTGCAGAAATTCCTGCTGTGATAAAGTAGGTCTTGTGGAAGAATTCAAACAATGAGTAATAACTTTACTTTAGAGGCATTTTTTCAATTTTGCCAGATCTTTGAATCATCGAATATTAATTAATGTTAAAGCAGATGAAAGATCTTTATCTAGGTAAGTATACGTACCTAAATTTCAATGACCATTTAAACTTCTCACTGTACATATTAGATCAGGGATGGGTAAACTTTTTCGGTCGCGGGCCAAAGATCGAAAAAGAAAAAAAAATTTGAAGGGCCAAGATAAATTTTTCTAAAATTTTAAAAACAATATACAAAGTACTACAACTTAAATATGTTCATGAGATGAATGAAATTGCCATTTCATTTTTAAAAGTTCCTCATATTGAGGTTCGAAAGGAGATGTACTAATTCTAAGGAACGAGGCTAAAATGCTCGTCGGTCAGTCTACTTCTGAAATAATTCTTTCTAATTTCACAGTCGAAAACACTTGTTCACATGTATAAGATGAAGAAAAACCTAGCACTGATTTTCTGGGGATGAGATAATAGATTTTGGAAACTTATTTTCGATATGCAAAACTCTAACTTTGGCAACTTTGGCTCAGTTAGAAACAACCGCTCGAGATGATTGTTAGACTGTAACTCAATTTATTCCAGCTGAAAATCTGACCTCACTGCTTCACAGTTTACTTCAAAGGCATGGTAAAAATATCCAATTCTGTTTGAATGATACTGAAGTCTTTAAATCTGCTTTCGAACTCAAAATGCAGTTATTTCAAGCCATCTTCATAATTCTTTCGATTTATGTTTTTGCAGAACAAAAACGGAGAAAGTATTCATCAGTCCTTTAATAAAAAATAATAGTATTTAAACAAATTAGAAAAGGAGATGGATATTTAATATATCAATATATATTTCTTTTTATTTGCCACCGAATTTCTTTTTATTTGCCACCTTTAAATTCTGTTGCCGGCGGGATAGGACCTTCCGGCGAGCCGGAGTTGTCCCTCGAGCCGTAGTTTGCCCATCGCTGCAATAGATGAAAATACGTGTGGATAATATTTTCATATGTTATCAATAATTTTAGTAAGATATAAAATTTTAAGCAATATTAAAAAATAAATTATGATGTCTATTTCTGCTAGTTGCAGAATTTTCACCTTAAACCTTTAAATGGACAAAGAAATTTTTTTCGCCTTCTGGCTATCGAGATCCAAAACCTTACTTATTCTAATTAGTTCTTATTAATAAATATTTTGTGTACATCAAACTTTTTCTGTACAAGTTCTTGGAAAAATCTTGATAATACCAGGGATAATAAGCTTTTTGTAAAAAATTATGCTGAATAGGTCAATATTGCGCAATAATAAGTGAAAAGAGCCTTTACGTTAAATGAATAAATTTATTATGTTCTTTGTTATTAAATATACATTTACCTTTTTTATTTCCTTGTACGAAGTAAAAGAAATATTACTATTATTAAAAATTACTACTATTATTAAAAATTACTACTATTATTAAATATTACTATTATTAAAATTTACTATTATTAAATTATGTACGAAGTAAAAGAAATTAATAATTTTGACTATTTTTTGGGGTGACTTTTGCCACCCGTACGTACAGAATAAAGTACTCCTCCTCCGGAGGTTTTCTAAAAATGCAACTGGCTCGTATCCACATTCCCGTCTGAGAAAATTCACGAAAACTCCCCTGCAAGAACTTCTCTGAGGATCTGAACACTAGTCGATTTAGCAATTTTCAGCTATTTTACCGTTTAACGGCTAATGAGTCTCAAGAATTATTTTAATTATTAAACAAATGCCAGGCCTTTTACTATCAGGTCATTAGGCGACGAACTCTCCAATACTTTTTAACAGTGAAATAAAAATCATTTATTGCAGAACACTCGTCCAGACAAGCAGCGGTCGTGCCTTGTTCAGAGGCATAAGCATTCCGTACCGTGCCCATGCGCATAGGTTAAAAATCTGTTCTCAATGCTTGGAAAAGGCTGTCAGCTGAATTCATTTCCTATAAAGTTTTAGGTATTGGTGTATGTGCTTACGGCAAAGCCTCAAGGGCTATCTGCCTAAGGAGAGGAATGCCTTCGTGGAGGACTTTCTAAGGGAAACTGGCCCGTATACACGTTACACATGGGAAAAACCACGAAAGCCCCATGTAGCCAGCCCATTCGCGGGATTCGAGCCTCGGACCGAACTACCAGTATTCAGCGACTTTACCTCTCGGCGGCTGGTGGGGCCTTATACACTTTTAGGAGCGCCTTGACTTTGCTTAGGCTCGAGAGTACACTTCCTTACCGTTTGCACTTTTATAGGAGTACCGAAAACATTATTACAGTTAATGATGTGCGTTGTATTTTTGTTACCATAAGATTTAATTTATATAAAAAAATGTAGTGAATTTTTTTTCCTGGAGAGAGAATTATTTTTTCCAGTTCGCTAACTTCGTAAATATGTATAAATGTTTTTAATAAATGTATTCTTTATTTAAAACCATTCATATTAAAGGTGTTGTAATAATTAATTCATTATTTCATGTTCATTACAGGTCTACCAACAGCCGAGCGGTAAAGTCGCTGAACACTGGTAGTTTGGTCCGAGGTTCGAATTCCGCGAACGAACTAGCTGCATGATGTTTTACTTATATGTAACGTGTATATGAGCTAGTTTCCCTTAGAAAGTCCTCCACGAAGGCATCACTCCCCTTATGCAGATATCCCTCGAGGATTTGCCATAATCACATACACCACCACCATGTTCATTACATATCCTTTCTCTGCAGATGCAGTCTTCGAAGGTGAGACAAATCAGCTTTCGCAAATAGCAAAAACGTTTAGGAGGTAACATAATGCACAGTTAATTCTCGATATTTGTAACCAGTCTGAAAAAGTAAAATTTACTTTTGAAGTTAGATAACTATAGATTTAGAAGAGAGAAATGGAGATACGTTATCTTTAAATTGAATAATATTACTTTGTGAATATTGCCCGTTTTTTCATGTGTAACATGTTTTGTACATTTGTATGCAATTAGTGTTTATCAGAGAAGGAAGTTTCATTTCTTACACACTTGTATTAAATTCAGCGATAACACTGAATGCATTTTTTCATTACACAAACACAAAATATTAGACATGGGAAAGACATGGAACATTAATATGGAAATAACGTATAAAGTTGCAAAGGAAGTATTTTCTGCAATGTGTAAAAAATCAAAATGTGCTATAAAATATCAATGATAATGAGCAGAGAAAAGCTTTACATTTGGGTCGAGATCGTCTTGTAATCTAACTTGTTTCGATTTTTGTACTAAATTCATAAATTCAGCTATTTATATAATCTAAGCACTTAAAATTGCTTCTGATATAACAGCGTCTTTAGAGGATTTTATAATTTTATTATTTCATGAAACAGGAAAGCCATCAGCATAAAGCTCCATGTAAATGTTTTCGTCTGGCATTAATTATTATTCAAAGAACACAAAGGATAAATTTCACTCTTCCGTGTCACTCATGCGCTTCATTCAACAAAACAAAACCATAAGAACCTAAATGTCATTACGGCAAGAGAAAATGATGTCATTGGAAAATATACCTAATCATAAGTACGGATTTTTTCCATGTGTGTGGCGCGGTACGGAAAGGCTTATATGCTGTCCGGAATCATACATCACGTGTTCAGGTGAATTATTCAATTTAAAACTAACAAATTAGGTACTAAGATCATCCTGAGCGGGGACTTAATGGGTGAAGGTTCACCGTCTGAGATTGTGCCTGCTTCCGATCTGTCTCTGCGAGTACGTCCGTTCAACGTGGTTTGCCTGTACGAACACGTGCCTTGCTTATCTGACTGCATCAGCATTTTTTAATGCTATTTTGTGGTTTGTATGATTTGTGAAATGCTGAAACGCTTTCACTAATTTTTTATTTTCGATTATTTTTTGGCCTTTTGAGTTTTATTATGAAATTTAATACCGCGTGTCTCGCCAAATAGCCTAATTGCTGGTTACTTGTTTTACGTTATATTACGCTTTACTGCTCGATTTAAAATAATCAGATAAATTTTTCTCTGTTCTGCACGACATTTTTGGATTTTATAACGCACGTAGTTACCCCCAAGCTTTCACTTCAGGTGACTGTCAGGGGCCTCGTGTGTTCTCCGCCTACACATCCGTCTGTGGAGAAGGCTGTCGAGCCAGGGCTCCATTCCGGGGTGTAGGACTACTGCCTTATGGGCGCTGGATTTCTGGATTTCTCTGCGTTTTGCTTTGGCTTAGCGCGACCATGGAGAGGCTCATAGAAAGTTACAAATTACAAATACATGAGTTGGAACAACTCAAATTGGATAAAGGTGAACTAATAGAAATTGAAACGAAATTCGTAAATTTTTTGTTAAGCTCACTAGAAATTGTCAATGCACTACTTATTCAAAGTAAAACTGACTCAGTTTTAAATCATGATAAAACACAACCTCAAATTCCAACCACAAGTAAAAATTATGAGGAAAATGAGAGGGCACATAGCGCAATTAGTATACATGATAGCACAATTGTAACTGATGATGAAAAAACACTTGATAAAGATTCTAGCTCTGAGGACGACTATCCACAACGTTTTGGAGACAAAACAGTCCGAACAAGAAATCCCAGACAGGGTATTAAGAAGATCAAATTAGACAATTTCACACAAATCATTTCACCAGTTATAACTCATAAAGATAACAATGGTACTAATGTACCGCAGAAAAATTCACAGAGTACTAGTCAGGAATCTGTCATTCCTGAACAACACACTACCTCTGATAACAATGAAATGGACACCAGGTTGCTGAAGATCAGCAAAATATCACAAATGATAACAACGCACAGGTTAAAACACCTAAAAAGAACAAACTACCTCCGATAATTCTCAAAGAAACTAAATTCAAATATAAAGCGTTAACAGGGTTATTCCATCAACACAAATATAAGTTCATAGGACAGAATATTAAGGATGGTGTTAAAATTATTACTACTGATCCTGAAAGTTATAAGGGAATTGTTAGGATCTTAAAAGAGATGAAAGTGGAGCATCATTCGTACATTTTGCCAGAGGATAAGAATCTCAAGGTAGTAATTAATGGACTACTTCTCACGACTGAAATTGAGGAAATTAAGGATAATTTAACAGAATTAAATTATCAGATAATTGAAATAAAACAAATGTCACGACGCAGAGGCGGTGAAGTTCAGAAACTTCCACTTTTCCTGGTTACCCTACCTAAAAATGAAAACTCTAAACAAATATATCATGAACGCTATTTATTTATTCAGAGTCAAAATCGTAGTAGAGGCCGACAGGGACCATTACAATGTTTTCGATGCCAGGGTTTTGGCTACACTCAGGCGGGTTGTAATTATGAACCGAAATGTGTCAGGTGTAGTAAAAATCATTATGTAAAAGACTGTCCGGACAAAAATAAGAAAGATGTTCCCTTAGTCTGTGTAAATTGCGGTGGCAACCACACATCTAATTTCAAAGGATGTGAAAAATTTCCGAAAAATAAAACAGAAAAGCCTAAAACTTTTTCTAACAGAATAGTTGAAGGTAAATCTTTCGCAGCTGCTCTTTCAACAGCTATCTACAGAGATACAATTACTGAGGCCAAAAAAGTCTTCACTGATCTCGCTGAACTGGTTTCAGCAATAAAATCCGCTGGTTTTTTCCAGCTCACACAACAAGTTAAGGACTTGAACAGAAATCATCAAGAAAGCAATCAACCCATCCAAATCATGATTTGGAATGCTCATAGCATCTTAAATAAAATCCAGGAATTTCATAATTTCTTATTGACCTATGATATTGATGTTGCTCTAGTCACCGAAACGTTTGCGAAACCATGTTTGAATATTAAGATCGCAAATTACAACTGTTACAGGTGTGACAGACTGAGTCACCGTGGTGGGGGGGCCGCTTGTAAGGATCTTAAGTTTTACTAACGTTTATTTTATTTTAAATCTTTACTATCACTTCTTATTTTCTACTTCCGGCCAGAATTATAAGCGTGAAGGAGTTTATGCAAAGTTGTCTGGCGAACGCCAAGTATTTAAGTGTGGCCTTTTTGCCAAGCAGAAGAGAGGAAGCCGTGAGTTCGAAGCAGGCCGCTTACCTTAGAAGTTACGCAGTTGCTACTTTGCCTTCCAGGCCAGAGGTTTTAATCCTCTTGATAAATTAAACGTATTGTAGTGTTCACAGTCTCTGTGCTACATACGCTTCCTGTTATTATAAGGCCAATCTTATTCTAAAGTTAAATTAGAGTTTAGTTTTATTTTGATATCTTTTAAGTTAGACCCCGAGTGGAGGGTCATTGTATTCCGAAGTACGGAAGTCATTGTATATAAAGAAAAAATAAAGGGTTTTGTATACCCTTCGTCTGTATCCTGTCTACTTACTACAATTAGTGAACATAGCTTTAGTAAGCTCTCTGTTCTAGTCAGGTCATTGTATGTTTCCGAAGAAGGTTAGAAGAAACATTGAACCTGATAGTGGCGCCCGACGAAGAATAACCATGGCCGAGTTTCAAGAAGAACCTGTGCTGCCTGCAGAAACAGCTCAGAATCCAGAAATGCCAGCTGCCGCCCTGGAAGGATTTGGGTACATTGTCCAGACCATGCGCGCTTCGATGAAACCAGAAGCAACGTTTAATGGAAACTCACAGGTAACCAGTTTTTTGGAAAAATTGGATGACCACTTCATGCTCTACCCCGTGCACGAGTTTCAAAAAGTTACCTTAGCTACCAGCGCTTTGAGAGCCAAGCGCTTAACTGGTTCAAATGTATCGGCAGAAGTCTCTTGGGTCAAGCAGGAAGTCCCACCTATACCTACGAAAATTTCAAGACTGCCCTACTAAAAGCCTTCCCTGTTGTAAGGGATCGTGCGAAATTAGAAACAGAACTTTTCAGTATATATCAACAAAGAATGGAAAACCTCTCGAGTTTTATTTTTTAAGAAAAATTCACGTTTTCAAGCTCTTGTATGGAAACCGTCCGGATCCTGAAATAATTCAAGTGATTTTGCCGAGGTTACTACCCCAAGTGCAAGACTTTATTGAATTGAGAAATCCGACTACACTGGAAAAATTATTTGAGCTAGCAATCCAGTTTGAAAGTAGAAGAACGGCGGACGTCGAAAGAAGACGCCAATATCAACAGCGAAACCAATTTGGTACGCCAAGACTACAGCAAACTCAAGCACATGGCTACGGAGAAAAAGCGAATCAGTGGGCAAGGAAACCCGAGCATTCAAAACCAGCCGGCGAACGTCGACAGTTCAATAGCAACCCAGGAAAAAAGTCTCAAGGCCAGTGGAGAAAGAAGGAAAGCACCGAAAGGAAAAATAATTTAAACTAAAACGGATTTCTGCTGACGAGAGGGTGCGGAAATCCGAAGGCCACGAAAACCCCTCTTCCTACAAGTTAAATACAGTAATGGTGAAAAATTTAACTCTTCCGAAGATTGAAGTCTTGGTAAATAATATCCCGGCCACCGCACTCCTGGATACCGGCGCGCAGTGTTCCTGTGTGGCAGAAGTCTTTTTTAGAAAGTATTTTCGCAAATACCGCATATATAATGCGGATAATACAACAGTATTAGCGGCGCAAGGAGAACAATGTAAGTGCGTAGGTAAAGTACCTTTGTACATCCGTATCAAGGACGAACAAGTAAAGGTGATGTTTTTTATAGTAAAGAATTTGCAAGCACACTTAATACTAGGAATAGACTTTCTTTCAGACGCACAAGCTACACTGGATTTTAATGAAGCGTCTCTTAAGCTGACGATGAAACCAGTGCGTGTAGAAAAGGTTGAACCGCCAAGGTTAAATCTTGACCACCTGCCTAATGGCGAGCAAGATAGAATCCGACAAGTGGTAAGTGAATTTGCTTCCTTATTTAGTGATATTCCAGGATTTACCCAGGTTACTAACCATAGTATTGACACCGGAGATGCATTGCCGGTTCGTCAAAAACCATACCGGTATGATAAGAATAAGGAAAAAATTATAGAATGGCATATTACCGATATGCTACGTAAAAAGATCATAACGCCTATCTCAAGTAGTTATGCTAGTCCGGTGGTTTTATGTAAGAAAAATAATGATTATCCTTTGGAGCATCCAAAAAGGTGGAGATTCGCTATTGATTACCGTAAATTAAATTCCATAACGAAATATCCGGTATATCCGTTACCGATCATAGAAGAAATTTTAAGGAACATAAAATCAACCAAATTTATGACGACTTTAGACTTAACGACTGGTTATTTTCAAATAGGGGTCAGGCCTGAGGACGTGCCTAAGACTGCTTTTATAACCAAGTCTGGCACTTATGCATTTTTGCGTATGCCGTTTGGCCTTTCTGGGGCCCCAGCAACATTTCAGCGATGCATGGACATTGTGTTAAGACCTGTTCTTGGAAAGTCCACACTTATCTATTTAGACGATATCATTATTACTAGTGATAATCTCGACCAACATATACAGGATTTAAGACAGGTGTTTTCTTTATTAAATGAGGCCGGTCTAAAAGTTAATGTCGAAAAGTGCAAATTTGCAGCCCCTGAATTAAAATATTTAGGTTACAAAATATCGCAAAAAGGGATCGAGACAGATGAATCAAAAATAATCGCTGTACAAAAGTATCCGACTCCAAACACGGCAAAGAAGCTCTCTTCTTTTCTAGGACTTTGTTCATATTATAGGTCCTTTATAAAAGATTTTGCGGCTATCGCTGAGCCATTGTTAAAATTAAAAAGGAAAAAGGCAAGATTCTCGTGGACGGCCGAAGCCAATAGTGCTTTCGAAAAATTAAAACAAGCATTAACGCAAGCCCCTGTGTTGAAATTTCCTGAAAAGGATGAAAATTTAGAAATTTCAGCGGATGCTTCGGATTATGCGGTAGGAGCGGTACTTTCGCAAAATCAGCAGCCAGTGGCATTTTTTAGCCGAACTTTAAATCAAACACAAAGAAACTATTCCGCGACCGAGAGAGAGGCACTTGCAGTTCTGTTAGCAGTGCAAAAGTTCCGAGTCTATTTTGGAAAGGCGCCGATAACAGTATATTCTGATCATGCGGCGGTAACTAGATTGTAGTCTGGGAAAAATTTATCCCCAAGGTTAATAAGATGGGCACTCAAGCTGCAAGAATATAATCTGGTAATCAAGCATACCCCCGGAAAGGAAAATATCGTAGCAGATGCCCTGTCACGAATTAAATTAGACGAACAGGATAATACCGTAAATGTTGCAATGCTGACAGCGTGTACAATAAATTCCCGAGAAACTGTAATAACCGAACTGGGTAAGGATCCTGAGTTTGGAAGTATTTATGAGTATTTGAAGGATCCTGAAAATTTTAGCCACCAAGATATTGTGGCGATAAGAAATAGGGCGGCCCATTACGAACTAATAGATGGTCTATTATTTTATACAAAAACTACGAATTCCAACAACGAATTTCGACCTGTTATCCCAGCTAGTCTTAGATTAAATATCCTGCAAGAGCTCCATGACAGCCCTTTAGCTTCTCATGCTGGTATTCGAAAAACTACTCAACGCGTACGCGAGGCAGTCTACTTTCCTGAACTGCAAAAGTTAACAAGGGCGTATGTCCAGTCCTGCGCAACATGTCAAGCCGTTAATTATATTAATTTCCGCCCGGCCGGGTTTCTAAATAGTATTAAATCCGAATTTCCAAATGAAATAATCGGCATCGATTTATTGGGCCCTTTCCCAAAAAGTCAGTTAAACAAAAGTCGCTATCTCCTTGTTATAGTTGATCATTTTAGTAAATGGACCGAAATTGTTCCCTTAAAACGAGCCTCCGCGAAATTAGTTACCGATTCTATTTTAAATAAATATATTTTAAAATACGGGGCGCCCCTAAAAGTTATATCGGATAATGGTCCTCAATTTGTAAGTAATATATTTGAAGACATGTGCCAAAAACTGGGCATACGTCATTTAAAAATGGTCCCGTATCGGCCGCAATCAAATATAGCGGATCGGGTCAACAGAAATATAGTGAAAATTATCCGTAGTTATGTTAAAAATTTTCATAAAAGCTGGGATAACTATGTCAATGAATTTGCTTTCGCCCTTAGGACCGCAAAACATGATACAACGGGCAAAACTCCTGCTGAGTTATTTCTAGGCAGAAAGGTTATAACACCGTTAGATAAACTATTTTATGTTCAACAAAGAGCCCCAGAATTTAAAATGGGTGATATAGAAAAACTAATAAAAGAAGCAAAAAAGAATACGGAAGTAGCACAAAGAAAACAAAAATTGTATTATGACTTGAAACGACGGGGAGTAACTTATAAAGTAGGGGATGAAGTACTAAAAATTAAGCATTCACTTTCTTCAGCACCAGAAGATAAAACTGCCAAATTTTTCCCACGCTTTGAAGGACCATATGTTATAGAAAAAATAACTCACGCTGTTGTAGTGTTAAAGGCAAGAAATGGTGAAACCTGTTCCGCAAACATTGATCAAATCAAGCCCTACTTCGATCGTAATAAAATGCAAATCTTTTCAGATCTTTTGCAGGATCCGGTACGGCAGACACCGCAGGTACAAGTTCCAGAGGTGGGAAAACGACAAGTACAAGGGCAAGCCAATGAGAGACAGAAGCAAGTGAAAAGAAAATTGCCCCGCGGAAAAACTGAAGGTAAAAAGAAAAAGAAGCCGTTCCACCGTCCAAAAAACAGAGTTCACGAACACCCCCAGAATGAAGAAGGGAGAAGGACGACGTATGTGGAAAAGACCGGGAGAAAGGACGGCAACTATAACCCGGCTGTGAAACGGAAGATTGACTCATCCGACAGAACTCTCCGCAGCAAAAGTCGCCGAACTGCGGAAGGGCCATCAGCGGCGGAGGAAAAAGTACAAGAAAAATTTGAACGGCCAACAACGAGGTCCAAGCAGGATCACGACAGAAGTTTCCCGGTTCCACCAAGACCAGCTGCCTTCAAACGGCCAAGACCACAAGCAGAGCACAAAAGGAAGATGTTCAAGGGTGGCCGTAGTGGTGAAAAACGGAAGCTTCCAGAGGAAAGCACTGAAGGGCGAGCCCGTACAAGAAGGAGGATCAACCAAGCTACGGTCTGCAGCACCTTTAAAGACTGGGCCCAGAAAAGGATGTCTGAATATTACAAAGATAAGTAAAATTTTATGTTACTTTACAAACTTAAGTTAATCTTTCATTCTTACTGCAAGTGGCAGATTTCAAGAAGTTTTACCTCATGCGAGGTCTACCTTTATCGCCAAAAGGGCGAGAAATGAGTTGTGACCGATTTTCTTATTATGTTTTTCAATTACTCGCGCGTAAAACTAAAGTTGATGTATAATAGCGTTGTATAAAGACTTAAATATTGTAAAAAGTTATTGTATAAATTTTATTTAAAACATTCTAACAAGAAAGAAGTTTTAGTCTGAAAGACTTTTTGAAATGTAGTATTATTTCAATGTAGAAAGAATTGGCACTTGCTTTGAAAAGAATAGAAGTGTACAATGTACAATGTACAATGTACTACTAATGTATGTTTTCAAATGTGTAAAATTAACGGCATCTTGATATGTTCTTGTATACATGTGAACTGTTATTTTGAATGTTTAGAAATACCGTGGTATGGTAAACGTGAAAGTAATGTTAAAAATTTGTTATTCGTGTGACTGTAAAGATTAAATCATGACGAATATGTGGTAAAGGTTGAATGATGTAGTTAGGCTCTCTGACGCTACACTTTAGAGTTAGCCACTTTTAGAATAGTACCTCAGGGTTTAGAGTTGAAATTAGGGTGTGTTAAGAGGTCTCGTTATGTTGAATTTTAACACGTTAGTGTTTTGATTGTAGGAGGAAGTGTGGCACACGTAGACAGAAGTTTGGTGTTCTTTTACAACACATGTCAGAGAGCACGGGGAGAGATAATTAAAATAGTCATGAATGAAATAAGAATGTTAAGAGCAGTATAATGGTATATGTTACTTGCCATGTCATTGTGTAACATTTCATTAAACTAGTTTTCCTTCCAGATCTCTGGAAGGAACCAGAATTGAATAAAAGCTCCTGGTTAGATGCAGTACAGATGAAAAAAAAAAAAAAAAAAAAAAAAAGATTGTTGTATATCCTGGGAGCTGCTATTGTAACAAATTTCTTTCTTTTAAATTTTCTAGTTTCTAACGAAGTTATGATTGTAAAAGGTTGGCCTCGCGTTAGATTCTAGAGCTAAAAGTTTTCAACAAGGTCGTTTTAGACCTCAGTTTCAAACTAATTAACTCTGGCGGGAAGTATGTAAGGATCTTAAGTTTTACTAACGTTTATTTTATTTTAAATCTTTACTATCACTTCTTATTTTCTACTTCCGGCCAGAATTATAAGCGTGAAGGTTTTATGCAAAGTTTGTCTGGCGAACGCCAAGTATTTAAGTGTGGCCTTTTTGCCAAGCGAAAGAGAGGAAGCAGTGAGTTCGAAGCAGGCCGCTTACCTTAGAAGTTACGCAGTTGCTATTTGCCTTCCAGGCCAGAGGTTTTAATCCTCTTGATAAATTAAACGTATCGTAGTGTTCACAGTCTCTGTGCTACATACGCTTCCTGTTATTATAAGGCCAATCTTCCACGTGTATTATTCTAAAGTTAAATTAGAGTTTAGTTTTATTTTTTAGAATTTTACGTTAGACTCCGAGTGGTGGGTCAGTGTATTCCGAAGTACGGAAGTTATTGTATATAGAGAAAAATAAAGGGTTTTGTATACCCTTCGTCTGTATCCTGTCTACTTACTACAATTAGTGAACATAGCTTTAGTAAGCTCTCTGTTCTAGTCAGGTCATTGTATGTTTCCGAAGAAGGTTAGAAGAAACATTGAACCTGATACGCTATCTACGTAAAGCACTCCTTGCAATCATGCCTGATTAGCGAAGATAGAGGAAACGGCTATGAAGCTGTTACAGCTTCTGTTTTGTTACCAAATTATGGCATAATTTATTTTGTTGCATTGTATAACCCTCCACACACTCCTATAGATGAGCATAAACTCGCACAGTTACTGCCCAATTCGGAACATATCATCTTAGCTGGCGATCTCAACGCGAAGAATGTAGAATGGGGATGCAGACGCACCAACAGAAATGGAGAACTTTTACTTGAATTCATTAATAATTATCCTATATATTTTTATGCTCCAGCTGACTATTCCTATCTTCCTGATGACCCTAGAAAAGGAGACATCCTGGATGTTATTCTTACCACCACTTCTATCCCGATTTATCTCGATGTGAAAGTTGAATTAACTTCGGATCACGTGCCTCTTTTAGCTACGCTTGGTACGAATAAAAACACTGATGAAAGGTTTAAAATCTCTACAGACTGGAATAAATATCATAATTACCTCATTGAAAACCCTCCGGCTATTAAGCACCTTAAAACAAAATTTGATATTGATTACGCAATTGATGTTCTCAATAATAGCATACTTAGTGCATATAACAGGGCTACTAAGAAAATTCCCGCTGATAAGTACAGTGCTAGATTGCCTAATAACATTAGAAACCTGATATCACAAAGAAACAAACTACACAAAAGATGGCATATTGCCTGGGATCCTAGAATCAAAAAAGAGTTAAATAAACTCAACAGAGAAATAAAGAAAAGTATTTATAAACATAGAGATGAGTCGTGGAACGCAAAAATTGAAACATTCAATGAGCCGAATAATGCATTCTGGTCTTTTGCAAGGAATCTTCGCGACAAAAAGCCGAACAATAAACCAATTTACGGAGATAATACTATAGCCGTCACCAATAAGGACAAAGCCAATGTAATGGCTGATTATTTAGAAAAGCAACTTGTTCCTAACCAAGATCCGAGCGACCCTTTATTTTCTTATGACACAAGGTATTTTATTCAAGACTGGATTAACGGCCCGGGACCCAAAAACAAGACTAATTATACTTCACCTAATGAAGTTAAGGAGATTATCAAAAGAATGAAGAATAGAAAAGCTCCCGGTTTTGATAACATCACCAATGTCGCTATCAAAAACATGCCTATTAATGTTATCACAAAATATGTCAGCATTTTAAATACCTGTCTTGAGAGAAATTATTTCCCCGATAAATGGAAAAATGCTAAAGTTATTTTATTACCCAAGCCTGGTAAAAATGCTACCTCCCCGGAGGGTTACAGACCAATTAGTTTACTGCCCGGTCTGGGCAAAATCTACGAACGAGTTATCTATAAGAGAATCGAGCCTTACATGGATAAGATACCTCCTGAACAGTTTGGCTTCCGCAAGAATTTGTCCGACTAAGCAGCTTGTCCGACTGTGTGAATACATCGGTTCTGCAGTTTTCAAACATCAGAGTGTCGCCTTACTCATGCTAGACTTGGCGAAAGCTTTCGACCGCGTTTGTCATGAGGGGCTTATTCTCAAGCTTATTTCCTTGGATTTTGACAGAGACCTGATCTTACTTATTTATTCTTTTATTAAAAACAGAAAATTCTTTGTCAATATTGGTAACGACAACTCTGATCCCAGAAGACTCAACGCTGGTGTAGCACAAGGATCAATTTTAGGACCTATTCCTTTTATATTTTATGTTGCTGATTTCCCTAAAATATGCACTGACCCAAATTTTTACTTCGGATGTTACGCCGATGACACGGCGCTTGCATATACGTCTCCCAACCAAGAACTTGCCATTTCTAAATTGCAGGATAAAATTCCAGAAATTGAGCAATGGTGCACGAAATGGTGCATAGCCATCAATGCACAAAAATTCCAGCTTATAATCATAGGAAAAAGGCACTCTAGAAGTCCTTTTGTAAACAAACTTAAAATCTTTAATGTCGAAGTTCCGCTTGTGAACAAAGCTACCTACCTTGGTGTTGTGTTAAACAATAAATTCAGATGGAAAGACCATATCCAAAAAGTCAGAGGCAAAACAGTTGCGGCTATCAGAGATCTTATTCCATTAATCGGAAAAAATTCAAAACTCGACTTACGAAGAAAGAGGCATATTTATACTGCCATTATTCGGCCTATCTTTTCTTACGCGTCTCCAGACTGGGCGACTTATTCGAAAAATGACCTCAAGAAATTACAGATCACACAAAACAAATTTTTAAGACAGATCACGAATGCTCATTTTTATGTTTCTAATGAAACTTTTCATAGAGATTTAAAAATAGAGAATATCGAGAATTTCCTCAATAATGCAAATCGGAAATTTTTTGATAAGGCGAGAAACTGCTCGCACATGAAATACTTTAAAGTTTTCGACTATACCGTGTTTCCTGAAAATGTCAAAATCAGACCTTTAGCGGCCTTCCTCACCAGGGACACCAATTTTCCTACTTAATCAGTCTTTTCATGCAACATCATCTTTTCTGTATATATTGTACATAAACTTTCGTATTGCAACTCGAACTCTTTTGTATTTTGTATTGTATATGCTCATTTATTGTATTTATTTTATGTAATAAAATTGTATTTGCTAATATATCATGTTTTTTCTTAGCATACCTATCATGAACAACTTTAACTCTGACACTCCACACCTTGCTGCCTCTCCTGGTCTTGGGCTTTAAGTTCGATTCTCTGCTTGTGGCGTCCTGTGGTCACCCCCTCTTTATCTCATTTCCTATTGCCTCCTATCACTCGGTCCAGACACTTTTATGTCATGTGCCCCTCGGGAATACTTGTCATGAGCCGGACACGTTGCATCAAATGCAATATTTCGGCATAAATTGTAATGAATGAATGAATGAAGGTACTAAGATAATCATATTCGGCCAAACGTTCAAAGTGGGCCAAAGCGGCAGATCTGGAACATTGTAAGTTCCAAGGTCCTTACAGTTCATTTTACTAACCTTGGTAAGTTGCACAAAACACACCCCAGGGCTTATCACCAGAAACGATTCGATAATGAAGAGAGTGCGAGAAATTCATACTTCAAATCATAGGCTCCGCAGTGGATGGTGTTGGGCCAATACCTGTTTATATATTTTAGCCATCAGGTGTGCCCGTCTTTCTTTACTTGTCACTTGCATACTTATCGCTTGTTCTAAATTTAACTTTAAATTAATAATTGAAAGTTAATTTAACCATACAACGACATTACGCAGAAAAGAGCGGAAAGAAGGAAAATAAGATGGAGATAAACTTTAAACCTTGAATTGAAAAGCAAATGCAAATTAGCTAAACCAAGTATAAAATTTAAAAAAAAAAAAAAAAAAAAATTATACAAAATGTAATAGATTTAAGTGTTATTTTACTGTTTCCTTCTCTTCTAGCATGCGCGCAGAATGAAAAGAATTGCACAAGCTCCTTTTGTAGGTTAGTTCTTAGTTCATGCAAGAAAATATTTTCCTCTCTACCTTTTAGATACTTTATACATAACAGTAAAAAGTATATTACTTCCTTTGGGAGAGGAGCAGAGGGCAACAAAACAACTTTTTCGGTAAGCGAAAAGACTTTTTGCTTATCTCTAAATGCCATGCAGGTATCCTGAGGCGGAGAAGGGGCAATTACGAATAAATAGAACTTGTAGAGAAATGCGCGATTCCTGTTTTCAATTTATAATGCTCCAATCAGAAGCTACTTCATGAACTGAAAATACTCCATAGAATATACGTGATCCTATTTCTTCACATTTTCGTGATCAGATTTTGCATTCTTGTTTCATTCTTAGCCTTTATATTTTGGATACTGTATTATTATTACTTTGCTTCTATACTTCCAAAATGGGTAGGCGTAAAGGTGAAAGTAGTCGTCGGAGAGTTCATCCAGTGCATTCATTAGCTTCAAAAACTCAAAGACTGCGCCGTCTGAAAGAAAGAACAGCGTCTCAGTCACCGATGAATATAGATCTTATAGAACAGTATGTTTTATGTACCCTTTTCCTCTTTTTTAAATAGAAGGTTTTTTTTTAATGCATCTCTTTAACATTTATTAATTATTGATGATTGTTGGCGTATTTGTCATGTACTGATTTTTAACGTTAACAGAGACGAAACTAAAGCAACATTTTTCAATATTAGCTCTTTATAGCAGTTCCACTTTTGTGCCAAAAAAATTTGTTAAAGTTAATAATATTTGAAATTTTAAAATATAATCAGTGAATAATGCATTCATCTTATTACTTAAGTGAATTAAATTCCACAGATGTACATACAGATAGCCAACAGTATTCACCAATGGCGTAGCTAGGGTGGGGCAAGAGGGGACATCTGTCCCCGGGCACAGCATCCAGGGGGCTCCAAATTGATGCTACGAAAATTTTTAATGGTATGTTTTCCATTCTTGGCACACAGAAAGGGGCGCAAATTCTTCAGTTGTCCCCGGGCGCTGAAAACCCTAGCTACGCCACTGGTATTCACGATTCGTTTATAAATAAATATATCCGTATGAGGTTAACCTGAAAATTATAGTGTTTGGATATAACAGCTTCAATCCTGATTAAACTTAGGTAACAAAGGGTATTCGAGAGGCTACTCGAAACTCTATTTTCTAAAAGATTTATCATGCTTATCATCACGTAAAATGTGTTTTCAAAGTTATAAAAGTTTCTGAAAATAAGATAGATAATTTTATAAGAAATATTTAAAAAATAGTATTTTTAGGTGGCTCTGGCTAAATAATATTCTCAATTAAAAGACAAATTTTTCGTATTCAAGCAAATACAAAAAAATAGAAATTTTTTGCAGAATTCGCAGAGGTATTTAATATTTTAATGGGAGACAGTCACAAATTCAAACGTTGGGGTGGGTGTGTGTAATTATGGCAAAGCCTCGAGGGCTATCTGCCTAACGGAAGGGATGCCTTCGTGGAGGACTTTCTAAGGGAAACTGGCTCGTATACACGTTACACATGGGGAAACCACGAAAACCCCATGCAGCCAGCCCGTTCGCGGGACTCGAACCGAACTACCAGTGTTCAGCGACTTTACCGCTCGGCCACTGGTGGCTCAAACGTTGGGAGTTGAAATTGTTTTACTGCAGGACGTCAAAACACTAAATTCTATTTTGTAATTACAATTTGAAAATCTCGATTGATAGGCTGTGAAATGTAATCTGAATTATTAAATTTGTATGCAAATACTATATCTTTGAATTTCATAGATTGGGCAAATACAGTATCTTAGGATACTCTAAGCTTATATTTGAAATAAGCTCATATTTGATGTAGGCTTTAAAAAACCTTTATCGATTTCGGAAAGGCGTACAGGTACAGGTTCTTCTTTGTTCCTAATGAAAAGGAAACTGTACCTGGTTGCCCTCAAAATCAGTCGAGATTTAATTAAAATATAAGGTATTTTCTCCCTTCTCTCAGCATGCCTTCGTGGTATAAAGGTAGCATACTCGGCGCGTATTCGAGATGTCTTGTGTTCGAGTCCCGGCAAAGGCACTGCTCATTTTTCATGCCTCCTGCTTCCAAAAATAACCGAATATCTCTACACTGGCGGCCAAACTAAAAAGGGTACTGAATGATGATTCTTCGCCCCAGAAAGGGAGATTATATAAGATATTTTCTCCCTTACCTCGGCATGCCTTCGTAGTGTAACGATAGCATTCTTGGCGAGTATTCGATAGATCTCGGGTTCGAGTCCCGGTGAGGGCACTCCTAATTTTCCATGCCTTATCAGGACTTAGTAGGAAGGGCTAGCTCATAGAGCTTTTCCCCTTGAAACAGGAAGTGAGAAGCGATACATAGTCACGGTGACATTGTCGGCGGAGATGCAATTCACAACATAGTAGTTACATTTTTAATTTTAAGCACCAGTCAGTGCTGTAGCTAGGGTTTCCAGCGTCCTGGGACAACTGAAGATTTTGCGCCCCCCTCCTCTTTGTCAACAGTGGAAACATTTCATTATAAAATTCCTTAACATCAATTTGGTACCCCCTGGGCGCTGCGCCCGGGGACAGATGTCCCCCCTTGCTTCCCCCTAGCTACGCCCCTGGCACCAGTACTTAAAATGAACTTATGTAAAAAATAGTTATACTTTGGAAGAGATGATGTTATTGCATTTTACACTGAACATTAAAAAAGTTAATAATATTTACTCATTTAAAAAATAATATGTAAAATAGGTTCGCTGTTGTAAAGTTTTCGTGTAAATACGATGGAATATTCCAAAATGTTTCATATATATATATATTTTTTCTTTGTCAAAATTCTGGGTGTTAAACTATATAAAAATGAGTATTATATATAGATGCGCATTTTCATACTGGCTACCTTTCAGTAAAAGAAAATAAAATATTTTATGTATTGCACCCTAATATTTTTTGTGACCAAAATAGTTTTTCAATTGATAGGTCTTTACTCGTTTAATACCGAATATTTCAGTACAAAATTATTCACTGAGGGATGAGTAATAGAAATTTGTATAATTTAAATGTAATTTATATAACTTAACCCCCAAATTATCTTTCTTGATTATCTTTTAATAAACCTGAATGATGAACTAGATTATTTGCTTTCATTAGAAAAGTTTTTATGTTTATTAGATTATTAGAAAAGTTTTGGTTTAAACAGAATGCGAAAACGTAGATTTTAACAGTATGTTTATATTATGTATAGTTAACGCTTTTATAAAGAATGATAAATAATTTAAGTGCGTTTTACAAGCATTTGTAATTGCTCCTCATCTTTTGTATAGTCTTTTTAGTGCTAGCTGTCGTGTTAAAATTTGTCAATGTCCTTTTCCTCGCTCAGTTTTTCTTTATGAAATCAAGAGGCTCTTATGTTCAAAATATTACTCTAATAAATTTCCCTAAACCCCATTGAAATCATAAAATTATAATCTGCAGCTTTGCACTGTATATATTTTTAGCTATATTCCAATTTTGATATCAATGCTCAGTTTTAAGAACATTTATAATCTTTTTCATATTGTTTGTTGTCACTAATTTAATTTCGATTTTCTTATCTACCAAAATGTACTCTTTTTGTCAATTTTTTTTTCTCAAAACTTTACATATCCATACAATCTATTTGGTAGTCATTGTATTTTTAATTTCCTTTGAGTGTTTTCATGAGCTAGCTGAAGTTCAGCTGAAGGCTTTGCGTAGGCTTACTGAGCCTGTGATTTCACCTTTCTACGATACGCAGATACTCGTATGTGTAAAAGCATTCATTCAGCTGATATCGCATACAGCTTTTTATCGCACTGAAATAATCCAAAATAGAGGCTGAAAATAAGTTCACGAACTTTAGTTCCTTTGGTGATAAAAGTGCTCAGAACATTACTTAAAAAGTAGGTACTTAGCAGCTAAGAGGAATTGAAATGGATAGATCGTGAAAATTATTTGGTACGACATCGAATGGCAAGAGAAATACTCTGAATTAGCCCTTCTATAATACTCTTTGTTCTATAGCTTTTATTGTAATTTCACATTTCCAAGGGAACATTTTTTTACTCTAGCATTGACTAAATCAACGAATTATCTTAATTTTTGCTGAGTAATTTTATCTTCTTAATCATAATTTATCGACAAGTTGTTGAGGATTCCTTGGAACATTTTTAGGGAATCTGGCTCATATTCCCGTCACACATTGCAGAAACCCCAAGAAATTCTACGCAGCCAGCTCGTTCTCCTGGAAGCGATCACCAGTTTATAAAACAGAATTTTTTTTCTTAATATGTATTTTCTTAATATGTATAATATAAAGTACATATAACAGTTTAATCGCCTTTGTTATAAATACGTTATATCAATAGAAAACGAAAAAGCTGAAAAAATGATTTTGAAGTTTAACTTTATTGCATTCAAATTAGATCTAACTGAATACATATACGCATTTTTTATGAGCATACATATATAGCTATATGTAACATCGAAATCGCATTTGTTTCCCATTTTCTTTTGTAATCTTTTATTTACTATTTTGCTTGTGTGTAATACACTGCTCGACACTGAAAATGCAACACCAAGAAGGAGTGGTCAGAAAGTGATGAAATTTGGAAAAAAGACAGAGACAGCAAGCAGCCATAAGTGATCTTTATTTCAAAATGATAGTCAGAATACAGAGCGAGAACGGCGTCGGCTCAGTAGGTTAGATCACCACTGTAGGGGCTTCTGACCTAAGGTTATACCTATCAGAATAATGCCCATACAGCGGAAACAGAACTCCATTACGTAAGCCCGGGAACGCAGCGAGCAATCCGGGGACATTTATTTAAAAAAATCTTAAAGTGTTACCGAGTCACAATTTTTTTATACATAAACGTCTTTGCACTTTCATGCTGCAATGTGCTTTCAGAAGAGACTGAACATAATTGCATAAAGTAGTGTAGGACCGCCGCGGACAGCGATGCACGAAGAAACACGTCTAGGCATACAGTCAATAAGAGGAATGGTGTTCTGAAGTATGGCTCTCCATTCCCTTTCAACTATTTACCACAGTTCGTCTTCTGACCGAGGCAGGGGCAGAGTCTGCAAACGGCGTCCAATCACATCCCACACATGTTCGATTGGTGACAGGTCAGGAGAGTACGGTGGGCAGGGAGCATCTGTATACCTTGCACAGCATGTTGGCTGATGCGAGTACTGTGTGGTCGGGCGTTATGCTGCTGAAAAATTGCATTAGGCAGACCCTGAAGGTAAGGGATTGCCACCGGCCGCAGTATATTATCCAAGTATCATTGGGCCGCCATAGTGCCCTGAATACGAACTAGAGGTGACCTGGAATCGTAGGCAATAGCGCCCCAAACCATTATGCCACGTTGTCGAGCGGTGGGGCGTTTCACAGTTACTGCCGGATGAGATCTGTCTCCACGTCGACGCCACACACGTATGCGGCGACTGTCATTGGATAAACAGAAGCGTGACTCATCTAAGAACAAGACGTTTCGCCATTCTGTCATCCACATCCGCTCCAGTCCGGCACCATTCTAAACATGAAGATTCTAAACATGAATAATGAAAGTAGATTTAGAAGATTCGGCCAGATATTGATGGAAAACTCTAAATAATCTTTCAACAGAAGCGTGACCTATACGGAAGAAAAATATAGTACTATTTTCAAGAGATGTTCATCCATACAAATTTAAAAGAACGCAGAAATGATAATCAAAACATGGTCGATTAATTCATACAGTGTATTTTATTTTCACACTTTGTTATGCACCTGTCAAACCTCCTCAGAATAACAGTTTCAAGAAAGACAAAACATATTAATACATAAATAGAAAAAGTTTGATGCATCTGAAAAGTTTCCTACAGAATAATAAACTTAAAAATAAACAAAGTGAAAATACTCTCAGTTTTCTAACAAACACATATATGAAATCAATGTACTGTATCTGCTTTTGGATGCAGTATGCACTTAAAGTTTTGAACAATAAAAAATAAATAACAGTGACATAGTGACAATGTTAGTATCCTTTCCAGAAACTGAAAGCCAAGATTTACAAAAACAATACTGTACAATTTCGGAAGTATTTTTTAAAATATTATTTAAAAGATGGTATTGAAATATATGATGAAATATGTGGTTCTAAAGGTGCCTGCAACAACATGTAACTTAAAAAGCTCAAAACCATTATTAACTAATCTAATTGTTTAATATTTTCTAATTTATCGCACTGTTTAAAATATTTTAACTTGATTTTCGTTTTAGGGGTATTTTGCTGCTATGCAACCAACCACGCTTTTTGGTACTAGCGTGGCGGGGCATCACCTGTGATGCAGTATGCGTGTGTTTTTACCATCTAATATGCTATTCTTATGATTAGTAATTATTTCAATAAAAAAGCCGCAAAAATACCTGGCATGTGCATAATGGAAAAGCAAAGGGTTTTGTTTAAAATTTTTTGTTGATGCTGGAATCGGAGAATGACAGCTTCAAAACCAAGCTTAATAATAAAAATTGCCGTATAGTTATGACTTGTCACAAAAAAATCGCCATATGTGTTGAATCAAATATTTTAAAGAAGTCCCATAAAAGTTAACAGATTTGTTTTTCAATTATAATTTCCTTGCTTCATCTACCATTAATCTCTTGTAATATATTTTAAAAAAATGACAGAGAAACTTAAAATCTTCTCAAAAGTGCCATTTTATTTATTCACAGGCCGGTTCCGAAACCTGAAGCATTGATCTTGCGTATATTTCATGACTAGCTTTAGTATATAAATTCGATTTAATATCGATTGGATTTAGTTTCGTCAGCTGTATTTGCTCCGTGAAAATTTGGGCTAAATAGCTAAATAGAAGCACGTTATTTAATATATTAATTTCTTCATAATCCATTTTCTTTCATTTTCACATTGCTTCTTCATTTTATTTTTAACATAAAGGAAGTTTGTGATTTTTTTTTACTTCTTTATTGAATGGTTTTTTGATGCTTAATTCAGCTTTTGAATCTCAATGCAAAAGTATTCGGTTTACAATGTTACATAGTTTAGAAACTGACGCATAAAGATAATAACAGCAGAAAAAGAGAGATATTCGACTTCTCTAAGATGAAACTTTGATCCAGAATGATTTAAATATAATTTAGTTTTATCTCTATTTGCTGCTATAAGTTTTGGCCAAGTTTGAAATCATTATTTACTAAAGTCTTGTATAAGTGTCCTGCGTCATTAGTTTTATATGAGAATTATATGACTGCAATTAATTTTGAAATGACGCAGTTCAGAACGATTTATTTTAAGTAATTACAATTTTATGTTAAAAAGATTAAATTGCAAATGCTAATAGGTATGTGTGCAAAATTTCGAGAAGAAACAGTAGAAGTGGTCAAACATTAATTTCAACATTTACAGCAGCAACCAGATAGAGAAACCAGTATAATTAAAACTACGTTAAGTTACTAAACTCTTAATTAATTTTAAAAGTTTCTTCTATTAAAAAATTATTCCTCTAATTTTTAAAACTATGTAATTATCTAGTTGTTTCTTTTGGGAAATCTAATTGCAGCTCTTCTTATCTAGCTTCTTTTGTCGTTAAATTTGCCTACGCCTCGCATTAGGTAACTGACTGAAAATATTTGGAACACTGAAATGTATAAAACTGATACATCAAGTAATATGGAAAATTTCATGCCTGTTAGGATTTTCTGAAAGTTATTAGCAATAATAAAGCCGGAGATGTTTTATTTTTTAAGTTGTAATTTTGCTTTTATTATTCAGTTATCATTAACATATCTGAATTTATTTTTCTCTCCCATAGATCTTCAAATCTAAAGCCAGTGGACACACTGCAGGTTAATGAGGACAGCAGAAATGATCTTCAATCAGTTGATGATATTGTAGTTCAAAGTGTCAAATAACGGAGGAAATTTTACCACCTTTGCTCACTGAATTTCATGAAGAACGTAAAAGTCAGGACTTGCCATCAGGCCGCTTTATCTGTAATATAGCTCTTGTCATAAATCAATCCAGAAAGGTAGAAGAGCACACATATAGTTGCAAATTTAGTGGGAAATATGTATTCTCGAGCGTTAAATATACTGGACTTGCTGCATCATTTAAATATGTTTGCAGCAGTCTGTTGTGCCCAGACGTAGCTATTATTGAATCTGACACAGAACCAAATGCGCTGAATAACTTAGCTGTTTTAGGGGCTTTAACAACGGGCTGTGGGTTTTCTCAAGAAGAAGAAAAATTTAGTATTATGAATATCAAATATATGTCACAATACATGTTTTCCTCTTGCGAAAAAATCACCGGTAAAATCATTGAAGCTTATGCGAAGGACTCAATGTATAGTGCTGTGGCAGAAGAAAAAAAAAAGGCAGAGGAACGTGGAGACAAAGATAATGATAATTTTTATTGTATAACGGCTATAACCGACGGTGGATGGTGCAAGAGAAGTAATGGGCACGGATATAATGCTTCAGCAGGAATATCAGTTATTATAGGTATGGCCACTCAAAAAATATTATTTATCGGTGTTAGAAATAAAGTGTGTCTTATCTGTAATTCAATCGAACAGGGAAAAATAAAAGCAAAAGAGCACTTTTGTTGGAAGAACTGGAACGGTCCTTCGACTGGAATGGAAAGTGATACGATAGTAGAAGGCTTGCAGTACTTAGAGGAAGTACATAATATTCGATGCACTCGTTTAGTGGGTGATGGTGATGCCAATACCATGATGAAAGTGAGAGAGAAAGTATCATATGGAGGCCGCGTAAGGTCGAATGCGCAAATCATGCTGTACGAAGATACGGACGAGCACTCGAGAAACTGCTACGTAGCAGCATCAGGTTTTCAGGGGCAAATGGCATTAAAGCCAGAAAAATTCTCAAGAGCCGTATGTCAAGATTAATACGAGGTGCAAGGGCAGCTATAAAAAATCATGCAATTTCGAACCATAAGGAACCAACTCAAGAGATAGTAGACGCATTAGTACAGGAGTTACAAAATTCACCAAACCACGTCTTCGGAAAACACGATGCTTGTGGGTCTTTCTGCAAACGAAAGTTTGCTGACCCTGATGAATCTGTTTTTGAGACAATGGAGTCTTCGGGTATGCTGCAAGCAATAGAAGTAGAAATTGGACGTGTTTTAGTAGCATGTTCTAACACACTAATCTAGAATGCAACAAATAACCCTGCAGAAAATTTTATGAGCCAGTTGTGCAAGACTTCGGGAGGCAAAAGAATCGATTTTGCAAAAGCAGGAAGCATAAATAGAAGAGCAAACATAGCTCTTATGGCCTTTCAAAGTCCTGCACAACAATGGCAGAGTCGTATTTATAAGGCAGTATCGAGCAGAAGTCCTCAAACGCCTTTACACAGATTTTTAAATTCCCGAAAAAAAACGACATTTTGAAAGAATGAAAAGGCGCAGATTATTTGATCTTGAAAAAAAGAAAAGAGTTCAGAGGAGACTTTTTCACATTAAAAGTGGAGGAGATAATCAATATGGTATTTCTGCTGAGAAACCAGACATATCTACAGAAGCCTAAATATTCTTAAAAAGAACTACATGTCGTCTATTCAAGTTCTGCGTAAAGACGAATTAGAATTAGGAACTAGAGGGCAAATTCTATCAGAAAAGTGGAGACAGGAAAGATCCAAAAGAATATCTTCTTCTTATTTCAAAGAAATTGTAACCAGACGACATACAACGCGAACTGCCAACCTAGTGAAAAGAATTGTGTATGAAAACACGACAGCATGCGAGGCAATGCAATATGGTTTAGCTAATGAAGCTAAAGCTCTGGCGCAATATGAACATGACAAACAATTATATGTTCATAGATGCGGATTATTTATAGATCCCGCAAACCCTTTCCTGTGCACTTCCCCTGATGGTCTTATTGGAGACATCGGATTAGTGGAGGTAAAATGCCCGTACTCAGCTAGAGATTCCACTAATCTTAAGGAATTCTTTAAACAGAACAAACAGCAGGGATTAAAATGGAATGCAAATGGTTCATTTTACCTTCCAGATACTCACAAATATTACTTTCAAATTCAAGGTCAGTTGAATATTACTAACCGAAGTTGGTGCGATCTTTTTTATTGGTGCCAAGGAGACACATTAACTGTTAGAATAGAGAAAAACGAGAAATTTTGGAAAAATATTCTTCCCAAACTCAATTCATTTTTCTTTGACTGTGTGTTACCCGAAATTTTAGATCCCCGGCTACAAGGAATATGACACTTAGGGAACCATATTATATAATAGAAAAAGTAAATAGTAAAAAAGGACTGAAATCGAGAAAGCTAAATACAGAAAAAACTGAAACTAAACTCAAACATAAGAAGACTAAGAACAGAAGAGTTGTCTCTACAGATGCATCTGAAAGTCAAACCAATACATCCCAATCTAAACGAATTAGAAAACCCAAAATTATATTTGATTTATAAAAAAAATTAGAAATTAAAAAAAAAAATAATGCTGTGAAAATACTTCAACTAAGCTCTCATGCTGGGAATGAACGATTTTTGTTCTCTGAAACTGTTTTTTCCGCTTTAGTCGCAGACAGCATCTAGACATTAGTGTATATATGTATATTTATATAGAAAATATATATATTTATATAGAAATTAGTGTATATATTATATATGTATATTTTGCATTTATATGTGTATATAAGTTTATTTTTATGTATTTATAGTTTCAATTTCAGATACCAAAGGATGCTTTCTTTCGCTGTACGTATTTACTGTGGAAAAAGGCCATTGTAAAATTTCAGTTTTAAATTTATTCATTAAAACTACTGCAAAAAAATTCTCTTTTACATTTGCATATCTCTTTACAAATAATTTTACAAAGAAAAGATATGCAAAGAAATTAACTCGATTTCTATGATTGATACCTTGGTGCAACTTTTTCCAAAAAACATAGAATTTATATTCCTATCAATAAATTATGAATTATTTCTCTGTGTAATCTGATTAACATGTTAATACCAGAATTTCCCTACCCGTACGTCAATTTTTAGTAGGATGTTCATATTTTAACGAACTTCGAGTGTTTCAAAGGCTGTAACTTGTCTCTTGACCGTGAAAACGGGAACGAGGCCAACATGAATTTGTTTCACTACCTGAAAGGAGATAGGTCTTTTTCGCATAATTTGATTTTATTTTGATGTTTCATCTTATATTTTAATGCCTTGTGTTTTAATATATCTCATATTTTATGATTTTAGTTCCGTTTACATCTAATATCATTACCTCAGAACAAGAATATAAAATTTGAAAACTCCTATTTGATGAAATATTGTACTGTCACCACAAAATCAGATCCTGCTAAGCGAGTCAAATAGCAAAGCAAGTCAAAAATTTATTTCAAAATTTTAAGTCAAAAAATTAGCAGAAAAAACAGAATAACATCTTGTAAATGTATGAAAAGTATAAATCTGTCTCTGCTATTTAATTTTCAGTTTTTAATTACAGAACAGATGGATAATTTAATACAGCTCAATAAATATTGATATATATTTTTGTATTTCTTTGGGTAGTTAAAATGAAAAAAGAGAGTTTACAATAGAAAGATACTATATATAACGACTGAATATTTAATTACTGAAAATAGCTGATTGGTTTGGTTTGGTTTTATTTAATTATGGTACTGCACTCAAGGGAAATCTGCCTCAGGGAAGGGATGCCTGCGTGGAAGACTTTCTAAGGGAAACTGGCTCTTATACACGTTACACTTGAGCAAAACCACGAAAACGCCCATGCAGCCAGCCCTTTCAAGAGATTTGAACCTCAGATCAAACTACCAGTGTTCAGCGCTAGTGGGTCAATAGTCGATTGATTGAGGGAAAATCGATAAAATTTGTTAACAGAAAAACTGGGAATAAATTATATGAAGTTTATTTTCAAACTGCCTAAAGATGAAAAGGTTAAAATTCTGAGATAAAACAAATTTAAGGCAGAATTTATACAGAAATCCGCAAAAATTGCGTCGAACTGAAATAATAACAGTATACTTATAGCATTTCGAATTCTATGACATAATGTACTATTTTTCCCATGTAATGATGTGGTATTTTCCGATATTAGCTTCTCTCTCTTATAAGGTGCTCAGCAATGCTATTCCTGCATTGAGAAAATAGCCCTTATGTGGTTTGCTTTGTTCAGTAAAAAAAAAAAAATTTCAATTTTTTTCGTTTTGACACAGGAAGTTTGAAGTTTTTGATTTGACACAGGATTAAAAATCAACTGCTGTTTAGGAAAAATGTTACTTTCGAAATGCCGTATGGTTTTTAGCCATCAGTTTTATTAGTATTAAAAAATTACATTCTAATAATTTCATTGAGCAGAATATTTTGCATGGTACTTACGAACGATTAGAAAAGAATAAGAAATTTGTGAAACAGACGATATCATACTTTACTCTCTTTTTTGCTAGTTTTCAGGTTAGGTTACACACATAAGGAAAAACACACGCAAGAGTTATCTTGCCTACTTGGAGTGTGTGGGATTATGGCAAAGCCTTCAGGACTATCTGCTTTAAGATGAGGGATACTTTCGTGGAGGATTTTCTAAGGGAAACTGGCTCATATACACGTTACCCCCACATGGGGAAAACCGCAAAACCCCATGCAGCCAGCCCATTCTCGGGATTCGAACCTCGGACCGAACTACCAGTGTTCAGCGACTTTAAAGCTCGGCCCGCTGGTGAGCCCTGCTTAGTAGGAGAGATGTCCATGTGGAGGACTTTCTAAAGGAAAATGGCTCGGAATTCTGCACTGGCTGCACGGAAGATAAAAATATTCTTAATTCATTTTTCAAAGATGATTTAAATTTGTTTCACGAGTTAAATGGTCACTGAATTTAATAAAAACTAGTTTTCAATCATCAAACTAGCTTTAATAAAACATCATCAGATGTTTATGGGTGTATGTGATTATGGCAAAGCCTTGAGGGCTATCTGCCTAAAGGATGGGATGCTTTTGTGGAGGGCTTTTTAAGGGAAACTGGATCGTGTACACGTTACACACCGGGGAAAACCACGAAAACATTCATGCAGTTAGCACGTTAGCGAGATACATCGGACTGTACTACCAATGTTCAGCGATTTTACCGCTCATTCGCTGATGGGTTCATCAAATGTTTAATTTTGCATTTAAGAAATAGTTCTGTATTATCAGCATAGTGTTCTGTAATAGGTAGTTTTGAAATCAAATATAATAATAATGATATTTTAAAAGGATGGAGTTAAAATTTTTCTCCAGAAATAAAGGAAGATTTTTTTAATTTATTTTCCTCTGTCATTTTTACATTCTTTAATGTCATTTGATTATACCAAGAGGAGTGAGAAGTTCAAAGGCTGCCCAGGCAAACAAACTCAGAACCAGCCCCGGGCGATGAATGTTCTAGTTATGTCATTGCTCAGATATGACATATATATCATCTTCAATCTCTGATTTTTCATTTAAATTGAATAAATTTACAGAATAGAATATAGATTTTCTAAGACAATCTTCTACAATTCCAAAAGATTTCGTTTTCTATGAAGACGATAGCCTAAAAAGAAATGATATTCAATACCAATGTTTCATGTATATTTTTAGAAAGACTGGTCATTTTCAGAAATGGTTTTTTTAAAGTAATAAACAAAAACAAAAGGTTTAGTAACAAAAAGTTTGAGTAATACGATTCAGCTACATTTTTATTTTACCTCTCTTACTACTTTTAATTTGGTAAAATTTTATAATATTCGATGCTTAATAGACAAATCAAAATTCTTAAATAAGACAAAAATTAGAATATTACCAGTACAACACATTTGCTTTCTAAAAGGACCTCCTCCCCCCCCCAAAAAAAAAAGAAAAAAAAGCTTTGATAATTAATAATTGTTATCCTGGAGTTTTTAATCCTATGGAAAAGCGAAGTATTGCAAATGAAAGTTATTAAATTTACAGAAGGCAATGAAGAGCAGAAGGTATTAATTAATTCATTATAGCGCTTAACATTACACAAGTAGTAATATTTTCTGTGACTATCCCCGAATTTATTTTCTTTCTACTTTGAAAAAAGCCTATAGACTGGTATTCGTAGGTCCAAGTTCCGCCATTTTTGCTGGAATATCACACTATTTGTGCGACGTTGTCCAGCCAAAGAACATCCATACATATTCTTTGGCCCAGCTCAGTTGATGTAGTGCCCTGGGGCGCATGACTAACAGTGTTTTCTGGAAGTGGTTCTCCAAGGCATGGAGGTAGGAAGTAACCCTTTCCTACCTCCATGCTCCAAGGAGAGAGGCAATGATGGGTAAATGAGAGGACAGGCCTGGGAAGTAGTATTCATTGCTTCAGGCGTTGCGTTATTTAAATCTTATGCGGTGTTGCTATGGTTACCCGAATCATTAGCTTCAACTCTCTTTGGCAAAAAATTCCAAGCACCTGGCCCCAGCCAAAGAATATGTATTGTGTACGTGGATATTCTTTGCCCAAGCTCTTGTGATGTTATGCAGGGACGAACCGAATTTCCAGCGGCATTTTTGCGCGCGAAAAACGTGAGCCGAGGCCATTTTACAGCTGAAACGGGCGAAACAATAGACCACGATAGAATAATTTGCCATATTTTTGAAAAAAAAAAAAAATAAATAAAAATAAAAATCAGCTTCAGAAACGTATTATTCATATATGGTATTATAAAAAAAAATGGTGTAATTCGAAATAGTATCAGAATTAAACATCCATAAAAATCACTCTTGCAATGACACAATCATTTATAAACTTTAAAAAAAACTCTCTTGTAATGAGAAATGCATAATTGCATGTAGAATATGTTGTTTCTTTGCATATAATTGTACTTGTTTCGATTACACAGTTTCCAATAGCATGTGCAGACATACATGCTGCTGTCATCTCAGAAAATCAGCAGTGTAATTACACTGACACATTTTAATACTTCTGCAACAAGTATTCCATTAGAAGTAAATAAAAATAATTCAGTTCCTTTCGATAAAGTCATTGATGAGTACAACTCAATATATATTCAATCAACAGTATATTCAAAATTAAATTCTGCACATGTTAATAGTATGTCAGCTCAAAAAATGATGGAACACCTAAATGCCATTGAATATTTATTGCAAATTGGCCAACTCCCAAATACACAGGATGAAACTTCAAATAAGAACAATTTAGAATCTGCAAATAAACTTTTAACTAAGCAAAAATGCTTTTTTTCAGTTATGATACAAAACCAAACAAAAGTTCAAATCCCATTAATTCTGAAACCATAAAATTGAAAAAAAAAAAAAAAAAATTCATGAGCCAGCCACTTGTGATTGTTTGATTACTGATCCTTATAATGATCATTTATAATTTAAAAGGGAGGCTACAGATTGGAAATTAAACTTTAAATGTACCCTAGTCTTTATAGTTTCTACATATAATTACTGACATTTGTAGGATTTTGCTTTTTGTATGCAATTATTTTAACGGGTGATAATATGTGATATCCTATTAATTCACAAGTATGGTAGATAATTATATATGCATCATGGTGAAAAGTTAACATTAATGTTTCTATCTCTATGTCCCAAGTTTGTTTTGTTATTTTTATGTCATTAGTTTGTTTTATTTTTATGTAGCATTTGTTTAAAGTAGTTTCAATGATTATAAATTATATATATATTTTTTCCATTTGCTTGATAGTAAATGGAAGTATATTGTGTAATATTGAAATTCTAAAAGTAGTGGTTAAATCTTTGATAGTAGCAGCAAAGAAATTTTAAAATAATGAAGTTTTATTTTTGTATGCTATCTCTAATCATCTAACTGAGTTATCTGACTTTGAGTGAATATTTTTGGATAATATTCTATTTTTTTATATGAATAACTATAAGTCTTTCTGAATTATGTATTGAATAATGTTCTTGTTATCATTTCAATTATCTGAAATCAGTTTATAAGTGACTGAAATGTAATTTTTACTCATTAATATGCATGGTTATCTTCAATTTTTCCATAAACTAATAAGTACTGAGAAAGAGTAGCAAATTGCTAGAGTTTAAAAACTATAAATAAAACTGATAGTTTAAGAAAATATCAGAATTTACTATTCAAAGTAATTGCAAAACATCATGTGAATGTAGTTCACTTTATATTCACCATACAAAAGGTGTGATTCATCTTTATAACCTCAATATTATAACAGCTATTCTAGAAATATCTGCCTTGGGCAGCAATATTTTTAGAATTTTGAGAAGCACTAAGTAGCAAAATTTTCAGGAGGAGACAATGGGCTGCAGAATTTAGGATTGCATCAGGCAACAGAATTTAAAACTGGCAGCAAAATGCCTAGTTCCAGCCCATTTTACAACTAATGTAGTTACTAAGGGTACTGGGTTTCATATATGCCAGATGAATAATGCATGTCTTATAAATACTGTTTTAATAATGGAATAAATTGCATACAACATTATTAAAATAATTAAAATCTAATTTCATATTAAAAAATTCATATTATTAAAATCTAAATTCATTACTGAAATTAAACTGAAGATTTCATTCAACTTTCAGTCTTCTACTGAAACATTTTGAAGTGTTGAGAATATTTCATCATGCTATCCTTTAGCTTTTCTGATATCTAACTTTAGAGAACATTGTAAATATAAACATCCAGTTTCTAATAAAGAAATGTCCTACTTTGATTGTTCTTTCCTAGAATTCAGCAACAGAAAGTATCCTGGTCTTGCCTCAGGGAGTTCATGTAACTATACAAATAAAAGACCATTTGACATAGGTAAAAAAAAAAATTAATGCTCCATTTTTACTTAACATGTCATTTTTTCCAGAGTTGCAGTTTTCAAATTATAGAGACATTTTTTAATCTACACTAACAAAGGCTGATACTAAAATTCCTATAGTGAAATATTGTGAAAACATTAGCATATTCAGTGAGGCATTGGAAATGTGAATTTTTAAACGTTGGGTATTAACTTCATAAGCTTATGTGAAAAATAGGCATAATAAAATTTTAAACTTAATCAGCATGCAATTTTCATAATAGAAAAGGAAAATTATATTCAATTTCATAAGTTATTTTACCTTTTATTTATTTAACAGTAACTTTTCTCCAAATAAGTTATACATTAAAGAGACTGTTAAATTTCTCACAATTCTAATTGCACAATTTTTTTTTTTTTTTTTTTTTGGCAAGAATTCAATATTGTAAAAATCTTCATTAAGAGGGAAAATTAATCAAATAATAATAAAATTTCATTTTACATTTATTCATCTTATGTATGAATTTTACTTACATGGTGATAGCTTCATATCCACAGATTCAGTATGACTGGGGGGGAGGGGATTACTAAATGGTTTCATAAATTACAAGTTTCAAAATGTTATCAGAGTAACAATTCATACCATAGTTGAAGTACAGAACTTCAGACATGTACACTACTGTCTTCCCATACATCCGCATAATTTTTTGGGACTGATGTAGCTAAAATATAGGAAATTAACATGTTCACTGCCAAACTGTACCTGCATTCTCAATTTACAGGAAACCTTTGTATTAACATTCCCCCCCCAAAAAAAAACCATAAATATGTTAGTAGGCAATTTCAGTTATATGTATTCATTCAAGAGAAAGAAAGTACTTAACTTATCTTTATTTGATGACTCATACTTTTTTTAGACTTTCTTCCATTCTTGCTTCTAGTACTCAACCTGCACATAATAGAAATATGCTATTGCAACTGTCTTATTTTCTAAATTCTAAAAGCCAATGGCTTGAAAACTACTAGCATATTAGAACATGCAAAATGAAATGTTTCTTCTTTTAAACTTTTGCCATGATGGATGAGATGTTTCATCTTCCAAGATTATCCGTTGTGCATTAGAGACAAGATATTTCACCCTCTACCCAATAATTTTTTTAATTGCTGCAACCATTCTTGTGACTTATTTATAACCTTTGCATATCAGTCTCTAATATTGTTTTCATAAAATTTCTACAAGATGGCACTAATCACAACGTTTTGAGAGCTTTGGCACAATTTTCATATCTGCAGAACTTGTTATGTTTGATACACATTTTACACAATTTTTGCATTTTTTGAAACGAAAAATGAATAAACAAAATCTTCTTTTGATTGACAAGCCAATAAAATATCTCAATTTATTTGATGAAGAGCTTGTTGATGAAATCGATTAAAATGGGAAAAGCAGTTGTAAACTTACTGACTTGTTTCCTATTCAAGCACCAAAGCTCTATCTTCGAAGCCATGATGATGACTTTGAAGATAGAGCTTAGACATCGCCTTACACACAAAAATAGTAATGGTGGCTATCCACATTATTGGTCATGTGAACAGTACACTGAGATATGTATCCACTGAGATCAGTACATCACTGAGATATGTATCCAATGGCATTCTATACTAGCAAACCAGATGCTGGGCCCATATGACAAATGCAAGCTATCTATGTTCATTCTCCTCAGTGCTTCCATGTACCATCATGATGCTGTATGCATAACTGTGATTTATCTGACAAGACGATGTGTACAACTCCTGTATCCAGCGTTGTCATTCATCATACCATTGCAGATGAACCTGTGTCTGCTGTAAGCATCAAGGTAAGCAACAGCAATGGTTACTGTGCTGACAGTGATGCTTCAGATTTCAGCATGAACACTTGTCATCCTACATAGAAACCACATTCCTTTCCTAGGAAACATGATGTTGCTGTACAATCCTGAAATGCTGAGATGATATATCTGTTCTCATGGGTGCTAGTGGATTGGAGCCACTGAAATCCTGCATGACATTTAGTCTAGCCCTCCTGGACCCATCAATTCCATATTAGCTTAATAATCATAGCATCTCAACCAGTACTATCATGGAACAATAAACCACAATTCTGTGGCAGTCGAAATTTAACAGATGCTGATAGAAGTTTCTTCTTTTTACGTGAGGCATAACATAACCTTAACACAAACCACCAACATTAAAATGAAATTTCTGAATGAGAAACTCACCATGCAATCTTTCTATTCATACATAATTCCCACACAAGTCTTTCTATTCATACACACAATGTAGATTACTCGTACCTACTTTATGTACATGCGCTGGAACGCTTATCATTTGCACCTCCCAGCATACAGTATTTTTCATGCAAATCTCTCATTGGTACATGCAACCTTCATGGTGCAGCAATCTTAATGGCCGCTGTGTATGTGTGTGTGTGTATATAGAATATATATAAGTAATTCAAAATGTTCAAATCAGACATAAAATTCATAATTTGCACTAATGCTGCAAATTAGCTAAATAACATATTTATAATGATTAAAAATAAGATTAAAGAAAATTATCTCTGAGGAATTAAAGAAAATGAGAATCTTATGCAAAATTTAATATATATAAGGAAAATACACAAAATACATCAATTGTTATTACAATATTATATAATACTGACAATTATTTATTCATTCATTCTTTCATAACAGTGACAACTTTTTTGGCTAATCTTTATTGTACGGCACTCCCTGGTTTTTCTTAAAAAATCGCGAAGGGTTTGGTTTTTTACCAAATCTGGAAGCTTTGCTGTACCAAACATGTTTTTGGAAGCCCTAATGTTGATAATGCTGTGTTAATTTGTGTGCTAATGTTAAGTATGGCTGAAGTAAGTACAAGGATGAATGTTGACGGGTTATAGTATGATGAAATTGTAAATTTGAGATTTTTGTATAGGTTAGATGATGGATGACAGACATTTTATTTTTGCATGAAAGCTGGTTTAATTGCTGAGAGATATGAATGTCCTATGTGTAGCATGATATGAAATTGTGTGAAAGGAAATATGTTGTTTGAGTTATCGAAACGAAATTTACAGCACTGTTCCTAGGTCATTGGCTGCCTGTGTACTTTCCTAAGATTGTCGCCCCTCAAATTAAAAAAGTGCTCAATACTTAATAAAATTTTAGAGTCCAGCTGCCCGTCAGGAACGACCCAGAAAATTTATGTTACAAAAATTAAAATTGTTATTTTATTATCATTCAAAATTTATATTTTTGGTTATTTATTCCTCTCTATCTGTTAAGACAGCATTTTGATGCCATCTTGGATTTGGCAAGTTTTTTTAAAAAATTGCCAAGGGTACAGTACAAGTAAATTTTTAACACTTTTTTTGGAGGAGGTATTTTATGAGCATCATTGCCAAAACAAGTTTATTATTGGTGCCTTTCATTCTAGGTCACACAAAACTAAACTTGATTTAGCAAATTTCTGAAAATGATTCAACCTTGAAAGATCATTAGAAATAAATACAGGCATTTCCTCTGCACTTTTCTTTATACAATTCAGAACTCTTTTTTTTTTTTTTTTTTTTTTTTTTGCTAATATTTAATTTATATGTGAATTCCTTGTAAAATACATTTTAAAGATTTTTAAAGAGATGCTTTAAAATTATCATCAAATGTTAAATCTTATCAGAACAGTCATTACCAACAGAAAGATCTGCTTATCATAAATAGTCATACTGTGGTTTAGAGAAATAGTTGATCATCAAACATGTTACAAATAAGTGAATCATAGCAATATTGGAAAAAAAATACTACACGGTAAATAGCATTTACCTAACTTAAAATATACAAGCTGTCTGTATATCCAGTCATATATATTCCAAAATATATAATTAATGTAGATACACTGAAAAAATACACAAAAATGTTTGTCTTCTTAACTTTCAGCATTCATTTCTTGTTTATATCTCTGCTTGAAAAGGAAACATTCAATTTTATTTCTGAGAAGCATAACAGAATGAGAAAAAATTAATATGCAGAATTCAAAATATTCATTTACTTATTTACATTTGACAGAAAATTGCAAATACGTGTCGAAACTGGCTAATATTCAGTCTTTTCATTTTTGTTTATTTCCTAAATTATTATTATTAAATCAAACATTAATTATCTTTCAGGAAGCAAATTTAAAATAATAAATGCTAGAACAAAAGCATAATAAAATCATTTAAATTATAGTTTAGCTTTACAGATGATGAAAGAAAAATTTCTTATATTATATTGATGGAGGGTGTACAATGTGGTGTGCATTACTCTAATGTAAGTACACCTAACCTAATTTAATTATGCAACATCAAATTTCAATCAAATATAGATTTCTGCAATCTAGATTAAAAACAACTGCTGAATAACAGACTGAGTTAGTACATTGCAAACCTACACAGCAGTAATAAAATAAAACATTACCCTCTATATCAGGGGTCTCCAAACTACAGCCCGTGGTCCGAATTTGGCCCACGAGCCTTATCAATTCAGCCAACCAATTTGTAAATAGTTTTATAAAATTTAAAAGAAGCAAGATACCATACACAATAACTATTTTATATAACAAATAATCGATAAATATATTTACAGTCATGCATGTTCTTTCTAAAGCATATTATAAATATTATACTACTGTTTCTAAATTTACAATGAGTAAAATACAGCCAACACTCTATTATAAAATTTGTCATATTTTTTTATGAGAAAAAAGGTTCCATACCCACTTTCATAGTAGTATTCTAGATTTGTTCATAAAAATTTTTAGCAACAATTTTGTTTAAATATTCAAAAATTTTTTTTAATGTATATGTTAAAATTTATCATCGCATTTTGAGCCCCCCACAAATATGAAATGCCTATGAGCGAGTTTTCATCTGATCAAAATGTGATGCTAAATTGTTACAACAAGCAAAGAAATCCACTTATAAGTAAAATTACATCGCAAACCAAAGAAATCTTTGATATGCTGCGACAAGATTGTTTTTGCAAACGTTTAAACAATTTTAAGAAATTCATGTTAGGTGAAACAACATGAAAGTCTAAAAACCCCATTTCTTCGGATTATCATAGCAATATAGATTCAAATTCATTATATTACATCACCACGGAGTGATGAATTAACTACGTATTGGCCGTCAAAAGATAGTAAAAGAGGTAATATGTCCTGCAGGCTAAAGAAGTTTGGAGACCCCTGCTATATATGAAGCAAATTCATAACATATAGAATGCTTTCATATTATGTAAAAATTACTAAACTGACAGTGCTGTTTAATGATAGCTTTCATTTTAATTTTAAATGCTATTTCTGAAAACAAATGTACATTGTGTGCATAGAATAAACACATTTTATAAGAAATAAAAGTTAACAAAAGAACACATAAAAAAATCATGATCTCTCTAATTGAGAAAGGTCAAATAAACTATGTTATTAAGTGCTTTAAAAATATCGCATCAGTTTACCTAATTTTTAACTATAAATGAACAGAAATTAATGCCTACACATAGCAAGTAAAAATTAATCTGATTATCAAATAATACTGATTACAAGCAATTACTACATAACAAAGAATTAACAAATAGAAAGAAATATTGTCCAGTTAACAAACAGTTTATGAATAACTAGCTTTTACATTTACATCGCTTTTAAACAGCATTTTTGTAAAACAAACTGCTGGAGACAAGATAATTCTTAAATGCTATAATGATAAAACTTAAATATTCAACAGATAGCATTAACTTCTTGCATGTTAAGAAGCAAATCTTGTTTAATGTCTCCTCCTATATGAAATTATGTAATTTCCTAATTTCAAAATATTCGGTAACTGAAAATGTTTCAACCAAAAATTAAATAACACGTCTAAATATCAGTATAGCGTGAGCACTTTCACTACTAATTGCATTGAACACACATGCTAGGCCAAACGATCTTTACTCACCATAAAAGTTTTATTTATTCCAATTAATATGATTAAAAAATTTTGATGAAAAGTACGTAATATGGACAATATAAAAATACTACCCCCGAATAAAAGAATCCTTACTTACCAGAATGCTTTTTTTATACTGTCACGTTTGTTTTACTTGCAAATATTTTGTTACGTTGCACAAATTCATAATAAAAATATGGCGCCAAGAACTTGTATTTTAACATGAGCGAAAACTTCGCCAAAGATAGCAACACATAATTCTGACGTCAGAAATCCAGGGCAACGGTCAGCGCCATCTATTGTCAAAAGACAGCATTCGTAATTCTCAAAACTTACTCTTAAGCATAGAAAATTAAATGCAACTTAGAAATTAAATGCAACATAGAAAATTAAATGCAAAAATATAATCTAGAGATTATATTTTTTATGAAAAATTGCAAGTAAAAACTTTATAAAAAATGATTTATTAATGGTCTTTGTTAGTTAACTATGTCGGTTTAATATTCTATTAAGTGCTATAAGTTGCATTAATTTTCTATCCTTAAGTTTCCTTCTTATTTTCTCAGCAAAAATTTATTAGTTAATATAAAATACGAAAGACAAATTATCCTTCTTTCCATCTTACGCTCACAAATTATCATGGGAATATCTATTTACAGTTATTAAAGCCTGAAAAAAGCATGTCTGCGATGTTATCGTCATGCGATGATTTGTAGATACTTTATTTTTTACCACGATATTTTCGACGACGCTGTTTTTAAACTGCGAAGTTTTTGAACCGCTTTATTTTCGACGACGATGTTTTGTACCACGATGTTTTAGAACTGCGATGTTTTCTCCCACGATGTTTTGTAGCACGACGTTTTCGCCTTGCGTTGTTTTCTCCGCGACGTTTTCGTCCGCGATGTTTTTGCCGCGATGTTATCGGCGGACACCTGATGAATTACGCATTGAAGAACTGAAATATTTTTATTGCCGGCTTGCCCAGAATTTTTATGCTAACCTCGCAAGTTTTAACAACCCTGTTATAAGGGTCTACGATTATGATATAAATGACCCAAATAATTGTAAACGGCCTATGGCCATACTTAGTACTCATATTGTCTAATTTGAATTATTTTACCTTTATGACTTATGCTATGAGTTAAGTGCACCAGTTGACTCACACTATCTGTATTGTATGTATTATGGTATCTCTAGGACTCATGTTAAAGCCAGCTCTTTTCCCCTTTCTCAGCTCTCCCACATGCTATTTTCAGATCTTTATTGGAACTCGGCGCACACTTTATTTCTCCTAGAATATCTTATTATCATATTACTCAAAAATATGGTCATAATTTATTTAAAAAATATTATATCTTATGTTAGTTACTCGTGACAGCATTCGAAACAACCTACATGTTCGACAAGGGGTAAGGTCCTTGACCGAGGCACCCTGGTGTTACACCGTTTCTAAGTGCGACATTATTGTTGCTTGGTCCTAATGCAGGTGTTTCAGTCGGTTTCATAGGGATATTAATAGTGTGACATGTGGCACTGTTTTGTTGGAACCATATGTCCTCTAACTCACACAGGAGTTGTGTGGTGTAATCATGAGAGTACTCGGGCAAGGGGCCCAACCTGTCTAAACTGGTTGTAATATTTATATTCACATGTTTATGTGAGGATCTACGTGACCTAAATTTCAAAATTAGTTCACTGCTATAATTCACTAAACTCAGCGTCCTCCAAATTTTGCCGCAAAAAGCTTATTATCATCCATCGGTATATCGATTACCAGTTACTGTAACTACATGTCCTACCTCCTTTTACAGAAACTTTGGACTTTATATAAGTACTTTAAAAACGTTGACGAGCAGTATTGTAGTTCATTAGTTGTTGAAGAAGATAATCTTTTGTTCCTTCCAAAAATTTAAAATTATCGTTTATGGATACAACCTGAAATCCCATAGACAAGGTAAGATATTTCCTTTTCCTCTTCTTCATTTATATTAGCTTTTACTGCTCATTATTTATAATCTTAATATGATTTTCGGACTTTATGTATGCATATAGTTCCTTTTTGTATAACGTCCTTACCGACGTTAGAGATTGTTTACATTCCGATCTCCCCTTTCGATAGGAGCCTTACCCCATCGTCTTAAGTAGGGAGAAGGTAATTCGAACCCAAAGATTTGTTGTTAAAATTAACGTTATGAGTAATTAGGTGGCGGATATTATCCTTCTGCGTTTCCGAAATTTTGGAGAATTCTGCGTTTCCGAATAAAGGCTTTCTCTGTAGGGGCGATGATTTGAGGAATTGAAGGTTTAGATGTCTTTGAAAAGTTGAAATTATATTTTAATACTTTTAACTGATCCTGCGAAAGATTACTATTGGAGATATTAACGAAGTGGAAAAATACTTTTAAATACGCTAAACAACAGTTTTAAGTACGCTAACATTTACGATTTTGATTGTCATATTGGCGTGTTTCTCTTCTAGTCTAGTATCTAAATTACTTTGGCTTTCTAAAAATTTGGTTTTCTACTCTTTAATTATTCTAGTCTTTACTTGATAATTTCTCTAAATTTCACTTATTTAAATTTATTTTTAGTAATTCACTACATTTGGTTTTTTCTTTTGGTTTTGAATCTTCCTTTTACCATTGTCTACGCGGATGACGAAACACGAAGCGAATAATTGAAGAGTTAGGTTTGGAGACAATTTCCCCTTGATAAGTGTCTGTCTCCTGCCTGCTCAACAATTATTCACTTATGCATTTTTACACATTTTTGGGATTAAAAAATTTATTGGAATTATATATTATTCATTTGTTATATATTCATAAATATTGATACTTGCACTTGATTTACATATGCTCTCAGAATTTAAATGATATAGTAGATTAGTTCGCAGCAATAATTAATCATTTATTTGTAATTCAATTTCATTTAAAATTTAATTAACTTTAAATTTGCTTTTTACGAAATGAGAATGTTTGTTAAATTTCATTCCTTGCAGCAACGGCGCAAGAGAATTATTTAAATTTAATTTAACTTTACTATATTCTTTTGAAACAATATATATATAATAGATTCTGTAGTAGAACGCCGGCCGTTGAATCCGTAATGAACAGCGAAATTTTTGATGGCTTCGAGATGTTGAAACTCCTGTCCACAATGAATAAGGAATTTAGCAGTCGAGGTAGATTTAATTCAACTTTTATTTCAGAAAACATGTTGCGGCCACAAACAAGTTGGCACATTATTTATGCCTATTCCAAAAGTTTACATTTTTGATAAATTTTCAGTAAGAAAGAAGGAGCAGACAGAATGCAGTTCAGCTAGGCCAAAGCGTAGTAAGCAAGTGCGTTATGTTCAAGGTGAAATCTTAATTCCGACTTAGCTTTGGTTCTCAATGTATTTTGATTGGATAGTTAATACTGCTGTAAAATTGCTATTGGCTATTTGAGTTTCCATTTACATTATCAGTATTATGTAAGAGTCATATGATATGGATTAATCTCGAAATAACGCAGTGCAGAGAGATTACTATTTTTAGAATAGAGAAGAAAAATAAATTTACGCTGCTAATTTTAATCTTTTACATAATCTTTACTTTTTTTACACACACACACACACACACAGAGATATATATATATATACACCCACTCTGTTACACGGCTAGGTGAGCTCAATTTTTTATTGTTATATGTTGGTAAATTGTGGGTTCTTGGCTTTGAAAACGATTTAATTATATTGTTCTTATGGTCCGATTAATGGTCCTTATAGTCCTTTAGTTAATTTGCATGCAGTAGCGTAGAATTATGAATAATTTATAAGTTGTTTAAGTTGTAATAATCCTAACGAAGCCTCTCTTTCAAGTTTACACTTTGTAGGGTTTATATTTATTTTAACTAACATTTATTTTAAGTTTAAACTATCTTTCCCGTCAAGCCTTACTTTGCCCTGGAACTGCCAATGCCAGAGTATGTAAATTTTAGTAGAACGCGCAAGGATTCAAATTATCAGCGGAAGTATTCTGAGTTAAATAGAAAGGAAACGAGTTCGAAGTGTGCTTTCTTACTTCACGAGCGCGGGGGTAGTTAGTCAGAAATTGAAGAACCACGCGTTTCGGCTTGTGTGCTTGCCTCGGAGAATTGTTAATCTTTCAACGTGATATTCAGAGTTTGCTGAATTATCAGCGGTATTGTAGAACGCGGTGAGGTCAGTTACGTTTAGAGAGCCTCGTAGTTAGTCTCTTATTATTATTTCTTTTCAGGTTCTTATTTTTTATTTTAACCGCCGGGTCGGCGTAGTTTGTGAGCGTCAAGAGCACGCATTTGTAATTTCTAAAGTTGAATAAAAAGGGACTTAAACCCTTCGCAGGACTCTGTCTGATTTCCAGTTTCAGCTGTCACCACTTGGTTGCGTGCAGGTTGGAGGCGCGCAACTCTACAACTTGAAACTCTTAATAGAAGAATGAATTAGGTTAGTCTATACCACCAACTTCAGGGTACTTTCTAACGAGCGGGATCAAAACTCAGCTTTTAATTTTGTGTACCAAAAAATCTTTGTTTTAACTGCATTTGGTGTCTAATGTTTCTCTGTACTTTACAATTTTTAATGAAGATGTTTTGAGTTATTATGTATTTTTGCCTTGCCGAAATGAAAACTGAATTAATTGAACAAGAAATATACTTTTAATGAAATTACAGGAGTGAAGTTTAAATGAAATGCAGCAAAAGATGTGTAAAATTTAATAGACCGTACAAGATGTGGTGTCCACATGAGATTTTTTGCTCTTGCTAAGAAATGCTTCAGAAGCTGTGTTTCATAGCATTTTTTATCCTATATATTTTTTAGAATCAAAATATTTTTAAGACGCCAAAATGAAATAGAATGCCATTTTAAAATCTGACATGGGAAAACAAAATGTTTCATTTTAATGCTATTTCCTTATTACAATTCCAATAAGTTAGCATTATTTTAACGATAGTTATCAATTTTATTATGTTTGTAAAAAAACAAAAAATTCGCATATCTCTGTATTAAAAATTTTGTATGCAAGTTGATCTTGAAATCAAAAAATGATAGCACCGAATAATAAAAGAAATCTTATCTCTAAAAGGAAAAGTTGTTTTTATTTAATATTTTTTTAATCCTTCATTTTCAAAAAAAGAAATAATTTCGAAATGTTAATGTTTCAACAAAGGCAGGATCTCGTGCCCAAAAATTCGGGAATCGCACCGATTATATTAAAAAGAATTCAAATGATGATCCTCCAAATGCATATTTGTCAATGAATCTCCAAAAAATATTCCTCAAAATTGTTAACTCTCAGAATGGCAATCGCGATAAACAGACAGAAATACCAGATGAATAAAAATAAGAACTTTTTGCAGATTGTTGGCCATAATTAAGGACTGTTAAGGGCCAAAAATTGTTTCCAAAAAACCTAAAGACCTTTAAATATTTTTCAAGACCATTCGAATCCTGGAGTATGAGTCTGAAATGCGACCGACAATGTTTCTTCCTGTTAGGTAGGACTTAATGATATTTGTGGTGTCGTCTGGGAATCACATGCTGAGTAATTCAACTGCCCCATGAGCGTCAATACACCTGATGCAGCTATTCAGTAAGCAAACCGCTCTACAACTTTAACTTCTAATAATTTTGTACTCTTTCAAGTGAATGTCTTGTAAATTCATTAACAGTGAGTTTTAGGAGTTCAGTGAGATTTCAATTCAGTTTTACATTCAGTGAGTTTTAGGACACTTAATATTGTTATGAAACGTACAGGCGCGGTAAGATAGCTTCCCCGCAAAGCAGTTTCAGGGTTGCCATAAAATGGCAAGGGAACAAATGGTTGCCACATTTGGAGAGAAATTGCTCAATTGGCGACAAAATTGACGATATGCCATGGACGGATGGAGAACCTTCTGGAACGAATTCTTACCGGTTTAGCCCAGAATGTTCTCGAACACAAGCCGAAAGCTATATAAACCCTGCTGGTCCGCAGTCAGTTAGTGAGTGTGCCTCAAGAGTGCGAGATAGTTAGTATCGAGTTGGCGTTACGCGAGTCAATCCCTGCGGAGTCGATCGAGTTGACAGCCGGGCATCGAGTGCCGAGTGGGTCGTCGAGTGCACCGAAAGAGTCTCGTAGTGTATTGCGGTTAGTGCATCGTCGAGAGAGCGTGTTGAGCTCCGGGAAGGACTGAACTGAAGAGTCGGGAGCTGTGCTCTGTGTGTCGTAGAGTGCATCGCGAGTTGTAGCGTGGAAAGTCTCGAGAGTACGTGGAGTTCCGAGAACGACCAAGCAGAGTCGAAAGCTGTACTCTAGTCTCAACTGTGATAGCCTGATAGCCTGGAGGCTGTGTCGCTGATCGTGTCAGCGTGTTTATAGTAGATCTTCAACGACTGTAAAAGTGTTTTGGAGCTGTCCTGATTAATATTGGTAAATAAAGTGTGTTTCGATACTTCATCAAGAAGTGTTGTCATTATTCACTCCAAATCTACGAATCCCGTACGAACGTGAAGGAAGAGAAAAACGCAACAACTGATGTCAGAAAAGAAAAACTTAACAATTTAAAGAGTCAAGTAACCACGAAAACTGATAGAATCACCACAGACGTAAAAAGTGAGGTTTTTGGAAGTACGAAGATGGCATGCGTATTCGAACTTCATGGGGTCTAGTCTGGACACCGGTCGAGATCGATATCGGAAAACCAGTCGGGATTCTCTTTCCACTCGACAGCAGAAAGGAGAGCGAGTCTGGCTCCTTCAAATTCTGTCGGCGGTAAGTGAAGTGGAAATTCCGTGCGGAAGTGACGTTTATTGCATAGCAACCAGTCTATCTCACCTCTACATTGCTCCAGGCTCAGAGAAAGGAGGTAGTTTGTTGTCAAAGGGGCTGTTTCGCACGTGCTTATTTCTGAGGATGGTGGTAGAAAAAAAAATTCGAGTTTGAGTAAATGGTGAAATTTTTCGAAAAAATACGCTGCTGGATTTAGTAAAGAGTATGGAAAAAAGAAATGGGGAACGTTAATGGATATTTTAAATGCGGAAAGAAATGGCCTTTTCAAAACTTCAGGTATGTGAAGAAACGTAAACATAATTTTACGTATGATCTTTTGCAAAATGGAAATTTTCTAAAAAGTTACATGTTTGTGAACTATTTGTTAACAGGAATTTTATGATTAAAATACATTATTTTGTCTGAAAAGGTTATGCAACAACGTCATAAATCACTGAAATATAGCACCGCGTACGCGTGTTTAATATTCCTAATGAATTTGAATCAAAAAATATTTTAATTTTTAGCAACCCATGATTATATCAATAATTTTATTTATTCAGGAATTATACCTACCACGTAGCTACAAATATACTGTGTATCGTAGATGCCAATAAACTGTGAGTAAAAATACTCGTATAACAAACTTTTAACAAAAGTAATAGGAAGAAAAATAAAAAAAAAATAACTATAGGTTAAATCATAACACATATTATCTTGCACACACACATATATTTTAACATATGCAGTGAAAGGAAATTGCAATACATATTCCGAATCCCGCGAACGGGCTGGCTGCATGGGTGTTTTCGTGGTTTTCCCCATGTGTAACGTATATTATGAGCCAGTTTCCCTTAGAAAGTCCTCCATGAAGGCATCCCTCTCTTTAGGCAGATAGCCTTCGAGGCTTTGCCATAATCACACACACACACACACCTTAATTTAGTTTATTTCTTAATCTTTTAAGTTGAAGCCCGAGTGTCGGCTGTATTCTACAACTCCAAGTCGGAGTTCTGTTAAATCTTATTTGAATAATAAAAGGGTCTTTTAACCCTTTTTAAGTTTATTTACTGTCTCACAAACTCAAACGATTATTTGCTTCCTAGTTCTTAACATTTTTCACTTTCAACTGTAACTTAGAATTACACACTGGGGAATCCTACAAGCATGTTGAAATAAAACGGAAACTATCTATTATAAATTAAAATTTTAAATGATAATTTAAAAAATTTTATTTTTAGATACAAGTTCTACAATAAGAAATAGAAGAATGAGAAAGAAAAGGAAAAGAATGGAAATGGAGAAAATTGAAGATGAAGAAAAGGACATCATTCAGAGTCAAAAAAATATCTGCAATTTATTAACTCAGATGCACAATTTATTTGAGAAATCTGTAGAAAATCAAAGAAAAATTATTGAAAACCAACATACAATCATAAATATATTGAGAAAATGAATAAAAAAATTTTAATATAACTTTATTTTCTATTCTAATATATTTTTTAAAAACATAGTTTTGAACTCGATACTGAATCATAACAAAAACTGATTTCTTTGCTTAAAATTTAGAAATCCACATATTTCTTGATTAGTTTTGGCATTATCAGATCTTTAATGATTATTACAAATTCACTTTTGACCAACTTCATGTAATTTTATTCTCACGAAACATGTCAGAGTGCTCAATCTAATTAGAGTATCTGCCTAAAGAGAGGGATGTAAATCCAGTAAAAGCATAATTATGTTACTAATAACTACACATTATGACCAATGTATAATGATACTGATCACTACACTTTAAAAATACTTTTATTTCACATAATAATCAAAAGATAATGAAATAACACTGAAGAAAAAACTGTATAGATGATCTTGCCATCTTCGAGAGGTAACACATTGGTCATAGAACTTCTTGGATGTTCTAATTTTCGTCAAAGAAAATCTGCAAGTATCCTAAAAGCACTTATTTTCTGAAAGCTAACCAAGCATACTATATAGACAGTCACAAAAACAAGTGCCATTGGGACTCCATACAGTACAGGGCGATACTATATTAAAATATACGAACGTCAATATACACTCATAATATTTTTGCACAGACATAAAACCATCATTTAACTGCATAACTCAAATTTAAACTTTTGTTTTAATAATAAAATATACAAATTATTCCTGAGAAAATTTCAGCCATTAATGAGATGAGGGAATTGAATATAATAAAATTCCTTCGACAACAAAAATTTAAAATAATTTTATAAACCTGCTTGAAACTGAAAACATTAAACATTAGAAAAAATCAGATTTGACTATGGTTAAGATATTCAGATTTACACACACGATTAAATATAAAATATTTCTATCAAAAAGATTTAATACCAGAGATTTTCTTATTATTATAAAAATACACAGGTTTTATGCCAAAGTAAGTAGAAAAATAGTTGTCCATAAAAGCTGCTCCACATGTCTTTCAAAATCTGAGCAAATGGAAAAAATGAGCTTTATAATTCTGTACACTCAAAGACAAATATTCTTTAATCTATTTTGTCAGAATCTCTGGTTATAAGTATTTTACATCTCTTTTTAGAAAGCTAAAAAGACTAGAACATAGTTACTAGAACATAATTATAATTTGTATATAAAACAATCTAAATACCACAACATGCAGTGTAAAACAGCAGAAAATGATTAAAAATGACTAAAATAATTAAAAAAAAAATGTCAAATAACAACACCTATAGCCACAGCAAATTCTGGAAATCAAATGGCAGACAATGATCTGTATGTCTACTAATTAGCATAAAAATACAACGAAGGCAACCTTTCAACCAATATCGCCAGGTAGACTTTCCGTGTTTGTCTGTACATAATTGTGCAAATTGTGTAATCATCATTTTGAAAACTTCCATGTGGAAAAAACATAAAATACATTCAGAACCTTAAATATATATATATGAAATGAATAAAAAAAAACACATTTTATTTAAATTTGTGAAATTTATTCTTATATATATATATATACATTCTTAAACAGTAATTAATTATATATATATATATCTGAAAATTTAATAAAGTATTTTTAAATAGTACAGACATGAATAATGTTATGCATGATTACATAACTAAAGTATCTAATATTGCATACAACGAGGCCTGGCACTGGGTGGTCAAATTTAGAAGCTATTTTTAGAGCAGCAAAGATTATGCAAGGTGAACATTACGCATTGACTCGAAATTCTCTGAATTATGAATCATATTGAAGCTTCATATGCAATATGATATCTACTCAAAGCTTTCCCGTTAACAATTATATAAAATGAGACGGCAACTTTCCAAAATCTCATTTTCGTTAACTACGTTATTTACTTTGGAGTATAATCATATAATTTACTTACGATCATTATTATATGACGGTCAAACTTTGAAATCGATGGGAATAAAGAAGTTCTCAGAATTGTCAAATTAAAAAGATTTTTGTTAATCTGCACTTGAAAAATAACTATGACTCAATGTTGATGCAAATATTTACAAAATACAATAAATAACTGCATATATTAATGGCAAAAACAACTATGATAGGGGAACATTAAAGCATGATTAAAATGAAAAAAATCCATTTCTCAGCTAATCACTAGCTTTATAACATTATATGACATCTGTTTGAAAGAAAACAATTTTGATATTGCAAATATTCTCTTCTAATGAATCACATTATATTAGAAATAAAAAAATTCTGAGATAATTTCAGATGGATTTTACCTAATAGCCAATGCATTAATGTGATAATATAAATACATATATGTATGATAATTCTTATCACCAGTAGTGAAAATCAGCCATTATACTGCAGTTAACAGCAATACAAAACGCATTTGAGTAATATGAATGAAATATTTTCAACAGCACATAATAGCAGCATTAACATTTAATACAAAAAGATAGATAAAAGTCAGAAGACAGTTGCATTACAGAAAATATAAGAAATTAAACTGAACTTTTTTATTTCCAATGCTGATTTTTCTTTTGATATTCTCTGGTTATTTCAACTAAGGAACTATTTCATGATAATGATAAAAGTACAAATATTTACAAGCTTTCGATAGTATAAAATTATTACTATTAGAAAAATAAACGTTTTATTTGAATGCATATAGAATACTAAATTTAGAAATGAAATTATAAAATGCTTATCCGTAAAAAACTTATGCTGGAAAGTAACACATGCCTGTTAATAAGTAAGCAATAATTCCCAAAATATTTCGGCTTTTCTTACAGCATCTATCATATACACACCTGAATTTCCATAGAATATCCAGCAACATTTAAATAAAGCCTCATTTCCTAGCATGAATTCTTACAGCCAAGCGAATAATACCATTATCGATAATTCGACAGAATTGTACTGATCTTTCAAACGCCAGAAATTAATCATGATTGTGATTTTGCCGGTCATCAAAATAATATAACTTCAGCCATCTTGTTTACAAAACTGCTGTTAAGAGAGTTTGCGGCCACTCCGATCTGGTCGCAAAATTTGCTATAATCGTAACGTCATTTTCAGAGGCGTGTCTTCAAAGCGTCGCACTTGAATTTGGTTTACCAGCTAAAAAACAGGCAGTTGCGACTGGTAACGTCGCACTTGAATTCACCCTTTACATGCCCCCCTTTTTTTTTCCTGGGCAGAAAGATGCAGACTCTACCAATTCCTACTTTCAAGGTGGTTAGGTCGTCTGTCGGCTTGGTTACATCGTCTGTCTGAAGTCTGGTTTCGGGTAGCTAATACTCAACGCATGCGCAATAGACACCTTTTGGGTGTATTAAAGTATGGCAACCATAGTTGAGGTCAGGTTGATAGTTTTTGCTTGGCGACGATTGATGTATAGTTAACTGCGAAGTGTGACGGAAGCCAATTTTAGCAGAAATTTCATTTGGAAAAGATTGATTTTGTAAATGATAGTCATAAGCTGAAAAATTACATTTAGTGCTGTCTGGATTAAGAATTACTGGTTTATTATTCAGATAAGCCTTAAGTATGTGGGAATTGATTTACTTAGGCAAATAAGCAAGATTTTACCTAAGTGTATATCACTTGGGTAAAATCTTATAGGTATAAGATATATCAATTTATGATCTTTATATTTAGCTAATGATTATCAATCAGTATTGACTGAAAACTAGATTAAAGTTTGGCAGTTTATTATGAACATTAAGCTTGTTCAACTTTTTAATTATAAACTTTACTGCAAAACAAAATTTTTTTTTTAACATTTGATGTATATTTTTATGCATTCAGAGTTCTCAAGTAATCATCAATTATGTATATAAAAAGTATTTAGTACTAAGAATAGATTATCATATCCAGCAAGCTTCCTATATCTGGTATATTCATACTGATTATTCAAAAATAGCCAATTATTGTACTTATAAAGCAAATTAAACGTGTATAAAGAAAGAAAATATTCCCCTTTATTTTAAATGCCTTTGAATTTTTATTACTTTAAAATATCATGGCAAAACATTTTTAATAAAAAAACAATCAAGACAACATTCTTTTCTTCAAACCAAGTTTAACAATTTTTAAAGTAATAAAATATTTCAAATCTTGTTGACTGGAGATTTATATATTTTTAGCATTCACATAATTAAGATGTAAAAATAGTGGGAAAAGTGCAGAATCGCCCACTGCTTGGCACGTTTTTAAGAATTGCACATACTCGGTATCCATGTACACATCGACCTATTTTCACCTAAAAAACATCCCAGAATTGCACAAAATGGCATTGTGCACTCCCTTGACTTTATCCATGTACACATCGACCTATTTTTCACTTAAAAAGTCAAAGAAAATTGACAAAAATCCAATTCTTACTCTCGTAAAAAGCGCCAAACAAATAAGTGGGCGATTCTGCACTTTACCCAAAATAGTCAGTGTTAATAAAATGACCATAATGTCCCGAATTTCCTGGAACAGTCCCAAGTTTTCAGTGCCAGTCCTGATTTTTTACAACTCGTTTTTTTTTTGTCTCAAATTTATAACATTTGTTCTAAATTGTCCCGAATATACATAATTTTATTAATTATCAAAGATGCATTACATGCTGCTAAGGATATGTTTTTATGTTTTACTGCAGTTTAATTTAATTTAATATTTATTTTTACGTTTTTTTTTTTTTTTTTTTTTTTAGCAATGGGTTAAAAAAGTGTACATTTAACGAAAACCTACAGAAAGAATACTACTTTATTGAAAAAACTATAAACGTACGGTGCAATACATGTTCTCAAAAATTTTCATTAAGCTATGGTGGATCTACAGATATAAAACTTCATATAAATAGTAATAAACATAAAATGTCACACTTGTGCTGCTGCATCTAGCTAATCATTAAAGAATTTCTTCAAATAGGAGAAAAATGAGTGATGAGAAAGAAGAATTAGCTGTAATAGAAGGTACTTTTGCATACAGTACAATCAGAAGGAAATAAAACTTTTTCAAATACTTGTTAGATTTATAGATTGGAGTTATGCAGTTCGTGTAAAAATTTTAGAATTTAAATCCTTACCTAGTTGAAACATCTGATATTGCCAGCAACTATTTAACTACTTGTCTTGAAGAAAATCATTTAAAGGAAAACGGTTATTGGTCTTTATGCCGATAATATGAACTCTAACAATTTTGGATGAACTAATAGAGATGGAGAAAATGTTTTTGTTGAACTTAAACAAACCTTAACCATGGTTTAAGTGGAGTCGGCTGTGCAGCAAATATTATCTATAACATCAGCTGATGTTTTGTTCAGAAATTAGGAATCAGAAATTAGGAACTACTCTGATATGCGCCCTCAAGTCGCCGAATTTCTCGCCAAATATTTTTGGCGAGAAACTTCACACTGCCATATTACTATCTAAATTTGTTGTCTACATTTTGAATTTTTAGCCTAAAAATGTCTCCAAAAATGCGGTTTTCGCACATGCAAAAACTACGTTTTGAACACACAATTTAGCTAAAAATCCGAAACAAAAACAAAAAATTTAGATAGCAAAAACGTAAAGTTTCTAACCAAAAATATTTGACAAGAATCCATGTACACAGCGACATGTTTTAACTTAAAAAAGCATCTACGAATTGCACAATGTAGGCAACGAACGAATCTACAAACTACGCACACCTCGCTTTAATAAATTAACATAACAACAATAAATTTCAAAGAATACCATGTACACAGCATCCTGTTTAAACTTAAAAAAAATTCTACGAATTGCACAAATTAGGCAAGGAAGGAATCTACGATCTACGCACTCCTCGCTTTAATAAAATAACATAACAACAACAACAAGTTTCAAATAATACCATGTACACAGCATTCTGTTTTAACTTTAAAAAACATCTACGAATTGTACAGTCTAGACACTAAACAACAAAATAAACTAAAATAAATTTCAAACAATTTAAAAAAACAACAATAACGAAGAACCAATGAACATAAGATTCTACAAAATAAGAACAAGGATAAAATAAAATGCACTTACCATGAATTAATGTGTTTTCGAATAGCAGAAATATAAATTTCATACCACCTTTAACATGCTGCCACGTAACCACTATCGTATTTACATAACAGCCAGACACACTATCGAGAAAATTTATACTATGGTTCACAAATAAATAAAATTACAAATCCCTACTTCTATTATGCACTGCCATTAAAAATAATCTCCCAGACCCTCTCTCCACACTTCCAAATACCCACTACCCCTCAACAGGATAGCCACAATCATATTTCCTTTTGCCGAACTTCAATTCAACAACTACCATTTTATCTTTCCCTCCCATCTTCTCAGACACAGAGGCGAACCAACGAGCTCCAGCGAAAGATTTTTCAACGTCAACAGGGTTGCCATAGAACATGCAATCATGCCAAAAACCAGCGCAGAACACATATCGCCACATTTGGTGAAATTAGGGCGTATATTAGAGTTGTACCAGAAATTATTTCTAAGATATAAATCTTATACTGTTAGAGAAGAAATATTGAATAATTCCACACTTCGTAGAAACTGATTTTTTAATGATACTAGGGTATTCACAAACAAGATGGTTAGCATTACTTCCTGGCATTGAAAAGGTATTCCAAATGTTTTTACCACAGAAAGCTTATTTTCAGTCTCAAGAAAAATGTCTCATGCTTTTTCTTTTAAATTCTGGGAAAATACTGTGGCAGAAGCTTGGCTACATTTTATTAATACTCAGGCTTCAATATTTCCTAAAGTTATTGCAACACCTGAAAATCAAACTGTGTCTGTATTTGTTGTAATTGCTTCAACGGATGCTCTGAAAGCTTCACTATTAAGCAAGATAAAGGATAACTTGTTGTTAAAAATAAATGTTAAAAAACTTGAAGAGAATGCAAACGTGTAACAATACAAAAGTATTGAATTTCGAGAAGCTATTGTTTCATTTTATTAGACTGCTTTTACTTATTTGGGGAAATGAACAATTTAAAACAATATCAGAGTTTTTTTTTTTTTTTTTGTCTTAATGACACTAATGCTGCAACTAAGTGAGTATTTAGCATTATAAACAGTTTATGGACTAGTGACAAGACACAGCTTAAAATAGACGATTCGAAGGGTTCGAATCACCAACATAAATTTTCATGAAAATTGTACGAATTGTTATAAGAAGATCAAAAGAGAAAAATAGGTTTTAAGAAATATTCATGATTCAGAGAAATATAAGGCTACTTCATCAAAATAATTTAGAAGGATTATAAATTTATTATTTTGTTTAAAAATGAATACTGCATTTTGATTTATTCTTTATTTATTAAAAAATATGGTACTATTCCGTTTTGAGGACTGTAAAAAAAATTGCAGTGAAAATATATGTGCAAAAGCGCAATCTAGCAAACGCGCCCACTTAACAGCGCGCCAAATCTAGTGTACGTGCTGATTCCAAATTGCGTAAGTTTAGATAGTTCTATATTTCTTAAGATGCCATTGAAATACCAGTTTAATTTGTAAATCCTTTTTTGATAACGCCAGGGATTTAACAATTTGGGAATTGAAAAGCCTGCAATAGAATTTTTTCAAAGAAAAGACATCATTCATTATAGAAAATTATGGTGAACAACCAACGAGATGAAATTATGCTTTAGCGATAACTCGGTAGTGAAATAGCGATGCAGGAATCCATTCAGTTATGTTTAGCCTTTACTTATATAAATTATAATGATCTGAAATAGTTATGTACTCTTATGCTTCCATTCAATTATATTTAGCCTTTTTTATATAAATTATAATTATAAAAAAGTATTATATGAAATCAACCTTTCATCTAATTTAAAACAATATTCTTGGATAATTATTTACTATTATACTTCCTTTCTTGTGTTAGAGTTGCCGCAATTATTTTTGGTAGCTCTGGCATCAACAATAGTTTAGCAATTTTTACGGTCCTCAAAATGGAATAATACCAAAAATATTATATATCACAATTTTAAAAACTTATTTATTTTGATTTATATATATATTTTGACGTGCATACCACCTCCACCACAATAACAATAATAAACTAATTTATTTGTAAAAAAAAAAAGTATTTAAAAAAATTATATATATAAAATGTCCTAAATTTTGAACTTTGAAAGCTGGTCACCTTAATGTTAACCAAATTTTTGCCAAACTTTGGCTATGCCTCTTTTCTCTAAATTACACTCATTTTTGAAAATAGCTTCTCGGTACATATCCTGGTAGTTGGGGAAAATGATATTTCAGTTCTTTCTGATAATCTGTAATTCCAGTTTCAACATTTGATAGAAATGTCCTATATTTGGCATATTTTCAAGTATGCATGGACCATTAGCCAACTTGCTCATATGCCTACCTCACTGCATGTCTGAGATCATGTCTTTCTATATATTTTACACTTAACCATCATTTTACTGACAAATGTTTTCGTTAATCAACTGTAAAAGTGTAAATATCAACCCTACAGACTATTGTTTTTCTCATAAAATTTCTTGCTACTTAAGAGATATAACTTTGTATTATTTTTTTGTCAAAGAATTTTACCTATGAGCTGTAAAGATACCCAAACAAGCATTTTTTGCCATTGAGTTGGTGACGTTTTGTTAGGATGCAGATAAGGTATTCATATTTCCTTAATTATTTTTGATCAGATAATTAGTTTCATTAACTTAGGTATATTGATGTTTCTTTTCTATAACTGGCTCAGAAAGGTATTTATTTAAACAATAATTAAAAATTAATTGGTCCTCTGACTGCAGATCTTAGGCATTTGAAGTTCTGTAAAACAGTCTCTGAAATGTTTAAGGATCTTACTAACATGATAAAAATTTTCATTTTTATATTTTAATTCAATTAATGATCTTTTGTTTCCTCTGAGAGAATTTGATTAGGAATTTCAGCTTTTTGTTTTAATTAATAGGTATAGAACAATTTAGCCAGTGCATTGTAACCTTGATTCTTATCTTTTCTTTTTTAAAAAAAAAGATTTTGAGTTTTCAATCCAAAATTAATTATGACTGTAAAAAATATTAATTTAATTCAGTCATTGAGAAATGCTTGTTTATATGTCCTTTGAAAGCGTCTTTCATGACTCCAACATCATATATTTCACAACATTTATTTTGAAGGGGCTAACTAGTGGCTGAGTGGTAAAAATCCTTGAACACTGGTTATTCCAGTCTGGGTTTGAATCCAGGCAAATGGGCTGGCTGCATGTGCATTTTCATGTTGTCCCCATGGGTAACATGCATATGAGCCAGTTTCCTTTAGAAAGTCCTCCACAAAAGCATTCCTCCTCTTAGGCAGATAGTCCTAGCATGCTTTCCCATTATAAACTAAAACTTGATTTTAAGGACTGATTTAATGTTACTACCGAATGATATACTGCTGAATGATTTCTGAAATTATTGTTCTTGAAGAACTTAATTTAGCGATTTTTTTTTTCAAAAAGTTAGTAAGTTGAAGTTTCTTTAAAAAAACAGTACAATAAATGTAAATGATTTGCAACTAGTAACCATTGATGCCCTGAAAAGTTTAGAACTTCATGTTCACTAGCAGATGAAAGAGAGAAATAATGGCTTCACTGTGTTATGCAAGTGGTTGCTAATGCATTTAAACATTATATTAAATAATTTTTTTCTTCCTATTCAGATTTATTTGTATGGAGGGAAAAAAAAAAAAATCTAAACCAGGGCTTCTCACCAAGTACTAAATTTTCTCTCCCCAAGGAAGAATTTCATGATCTAAGGATGAAATTGTTCAACTACGGATTAGTATATTTATTCATCAGGAAAGAACAGCTAAGTTGTGACTGAAATGAATGGGATGGAAAAAGTTAAATTTAAGCATGATTAAGTGCAGTGAAACTGATAGAAATGTTTCCTGTTTTTATTTTTTAAATTAAATAATGATTTGTGTACATAAATAATGTACATTTATTAAATATAATAAATTTCTTATTTATAAAAGTTTTTATACTGTACTGCATTTCAATTTTTAGTTTTACCTATTCTTTGAAATGCGCTACTCAAACCTGAGATGAAAGATATTGTACAGAAATGTAACAATGATGGTTAAGAACCACTAATCTAGACACATAAGTTACATTGTCTATGTACTGTTCTGTTATCAGGACCGAATTCAGAAATGTATGTATATATGCATGTGTTTATAAATGCTTATGCTGATGTATGCATGTGCATATTCTGTATGTATGAATAGTGCCTGTATGTATGTGTAACACGCAGATAAAAGCACATATATGCATATACATGTGCATACATATGAACAGTACCAAGATTTGTCATATGATTAAAATTTATGGCATTTTCATAACATACTAATATATAATTTTTAATTATACTCAATCAAAATTTAATATTTTCTCCTGAACCTTAATTTTAAGACATACTATACTTTTTCATTGAATTCGACTGCTGTTTGTACACATTGCGTCTGTTTTTCAACATTATTTTACTTATAATTTGACTCAAATAAATTTTATATGTAGCAACTAGGTTGTTGAACATTCTACCTCAAATCAAGCTGAGAATTTAGTATTTGGCCAACTTAATATTTTTTGTATTTTTAATTACTGCATTAAATTGTTTCATTAGTTGCTCCCAATTTACGTGTAAAGGTAGTTAGTTTACAATGTCCTCCATTTCTCAAGTTAGATGTAATCACATGTATAATCAATAATAATTATAATCAAATGAGAAAAATTAAATTGTATTTAAACAGTTGATGCCATTCAGAATTAATAATTTAAAATTAAATGATGATATGTATTTCTATAATGTTTATTACCAGTTTCTGCAATTCCTCGAGTTTCGAAGGATGGCTCATAATAATGCGCGCCCGTAGATTTTGTCGGAATGCATATAACTTCGAATGATCACATTACATATAACAAACTAATATATATAATACACGCTTAGCAACAGAAGCCAGACAAAATTTAACGCAACGGCATGTCTTTCATTGCCAATCCCGCGATATATCGCCAATACTGGCAAGCGTTAATGCTAGCAAGCGGTAGGCAATTGCTAAAACTAGTTAGTATTGTCGGTCTGTCTGACACTAGCGTCTACATCCCAAAACGGCAGCCTATGAGAGAGGCGATTCTATTATTTTCATCGGGGAGTAGGAGAGTTAGAATGGTTTTCTGAGGAATGCAACGGCAGTGGACTATATGTTTGCTTACATTTGGAAGTTCAAAAAATTGCTAAGTTGGATTGCCTTAGTTTCTACGGTTACTTACAGGGAAATATTAGGCAGTTTTTTCGGTTTGCTGATAGAGGGCAAATAGACAAATTACCTTTATAATTCGTGTTTATCTATTTAAACTTCAGAAGATTTAAGATGAAGCGAATATATTTAACACAACAGAACACAATCTTAAGACTTGTAAATCTTTTAAAAGACAACAGCAAATTTTTAAACATTACTGTAAAAAATATCTTCTCTTTTAATTATAATAAATAATGAGATAATGCATAGATGAATTGTTAATTATATGATAACTATGCATTTATAAAAAGTTTTTAATAATGAACTATAAATAATATTTTTAATTATCGATGTATTGTTTTTCTTAAGACTTGTAAATCTTTTAAAAGACAACAGCAAATTTTTAAACATTACTGTAAAAAATATCTTCTCTTTTAATTATAATAAATAATGAGATAATGCATAGATGAATTGTTAATTATATGATAACTATGCATTTATAAAAAGTTTTTAATAATGAACTATAAATAATATTTTTAATTATCGATGTATTGTTTTTTAAAAGATTTACAAGTCTTAAGCTTGCATTCTGTTGTGTTAAATATATTCACTTCATCTTAAATCTTCTGAAGTTTAAGTAGATAAACGCGGATTTATAAAGATAAATTATCTATTTGCCATCTATCAGCAAACCAAAAAAAAACTGTTTAATATTTCCCTGAAAGTAACCGCAGAAACTAAGGCAATCCACCTTTGCAATTTTCTGAACTTCCTAATGTAAGCAAACATCGCGCACAGCCGTTGGCGTTCCTCAAAAAAACCATTCTAACTTAGGTACTCCCTGATGAAAATAATAGAATCGCCTCTCTCATAGGCTGCCGTTTTGGGATGTAGACGCTAGTCTGTCTGACAATCTTAGAGATTGGCTCTCAGTTCGTGGTTGTTTGGGGCTCTCAGTTCGTAGTTGTTTGGCGAATGTGGCGTTGATACATACGTGTTTACCGCAGTGTTACGATATATTTTGCCGTTAAAAGTACTGTTATATAAAAGTAAATCTTTTGTAAATGATTCTGTAGATGATTAATATACGTTAACTGGCGATGATATAAATATTATTGTCTTTTATAATTTCTGCAGGAGTTCCAGCTGTTCCGATTGATTCCTACAGGTAGTTCCATAGTGTTGTAATGGCCGTTCCTCAAAGCGAACTAAAAATGTAAGTATAGTTTCGAAATTCGTTCGGACTGAATAATTGTTTCATATTATACCAACTGATTAAGGGTGATATATGTGAATGATACACAGTACAGCAGAATATTCGTTTTTTTTTTTTTTCATTTCTTTGAATTTTATTGAGTATTTTATTTTTTTTTCTCATTTCTTTGAATTTTATTGAGTATTTTATTTAAAAAAAATTTTTTTTTTTGGATAACATACATTTTTTTGCGCAGATGGGAATACGTACATTTTTTGTTTTGGTAGGAATACATAAATTGTTTATAAGAATATATTTATTTATTTAATATAAGCATTAAAACAATGGCTCACGATCTTTTTTTTTGGGCACTTCAACGCTTTTTGCTATTACTTTGATGGCCATCCCCCCTTTTCCAAAAATAGAAGAAAACATTTATTTAAATTCAGATTATTTTTAATGTTAAAACAAAACACGAAATATAATAGAAATAAGAATAAAATAAAAGCAAAAACAAGAAAAAAAAAAAAAGAAAAATGAATAAAAATTAAGCAAGAAAAATAATAGAAAATATTGATAAATATCAAAACTTGAATAAAAGTAGTTTTTTATATTTATAAACTAAAACTAAATACTGAATGTGTAAATAAAAGACTGCCTGCATTGCCCAACCCCTGAAGCTATGAAATTCCCTGCCTTTATGGGGAAATTCCTCAGTAGTTGGAAACCTCTGCACTGAATATAATTTATATTGTGAAAAGGAATTAAGTAATTAAATGCTTTAAAAAATTAGCAACAGGAATTGGCATAAAATATGTAAAAATTCTATTGCAATTCCCATTGCTAATTATTATATTTTTAAAGCCATGATTCCGTTAGCTGTCAATATGGTATTGTTTTTAAAAAATAAACACTTTGTATTTTATTTTTTGTTTTAGTTTCAGCCTTGAATTCCTTTTTATTGAGGGGAGGGGGCTAATTTTAGGAAAGTTTCTCTTAAAATTTGTCTGTCAACTTTTATATTTTTTTCCAAAGGATCTTTCTGGAGATCATTTAAGATTTTTCTAGCTGTTAAGTTTACTGAACCCTACAGGTTGCACCCTCTTAATTTACTAAATTACACCTTATGAAACCTAAAAGGTTTTGGTAAGATTAAGATCTGGGTTGGATGGTATGTGGTGCAGGATTTGTAGCATTCTAGTTTTGCTAAATAATTTGTGTAGAATCTCTAGTTATATTTAGAGTCATTATATTATTGATAATAACATAATTGATATAGAGAATTGAATACTTTAGGTACACTATTGATGAACAAGAATTTAATGGTACATATTCCCAAACTATTTTCATCAGTATTATGTAGTTGTTGCTTCATGTGATTACATTTGCCCATGGCTATTTTGGCAGCATTAACCAAATGATAATATTAAATGATGAGAAAATATATCCTTCAAATAAGCAATGGAATTTAACTGATTTAATATAAATATTAATAAAAGCACATAGTTACTTTCAGAGCATTTTAATTAGGAAAATACGCTAGTTTGTTTATAAAATGTTCATGTCTTTTACAAAGTTCTTTTATAAAATATTCATAATGCACCTGAAAATTATTTGACCAATGCTGTGTCCTTATTCTTAATACTGAGAAGATATTCATCATTGGAAAAGATTTTGCAAGTATAAAATATAAATTGAGCAAACAAGCAACCTGGCAGAAATGTTTTCAGAGAATTTTATTTTCAGGACTAGAAAAAATTCAGCAGAATTTTTTTTTGTTTCTAAAGAAGAGGGAACTGTGTCTGATCATCTTCAAAATCACTAAAGTTATTGAAAATCTGCATCAAACTCAGTGACATAACTAGATAGCAGCCTCGGGCAGTACATTTTTAGGGGTGACATTTTTTGTGTGAAGCATTATGGTAAAAATATATTTACAGGTACCTCTTGGCAAAAATTGGCGGTACATGGGGACCGAATTTGTGCAATTCTTTGTCTTGTTATTTTGACTTTGTGTAGTAGCGATTTTTGGCATACACAATGGCCTACTTTCACTTAAAAAAACTTCAGAGAGTTGCACAAACTTGGCATTGCACACTCCGTTGACTTTATCCACGTACACATCGACCTATTTTCACTTAAAAAAAATATCAGAGAATTGCACAAAGTGGGCATTGTGCACTCTCTTTGTCCATGTACACATCGAACTATATTCACTTGAAAAGTCAAAGCAGCCAACAAAAGAATATATAATCTCAATAAACTACATTTTAAATCAAAATATGAAATAACATAAAAAAGGAAATTCATCTTTGTACTACACGAAGGAAATATCCACTTACCTTATTTACGAATTAACATGTCTTCAGTCAAACAAAATTCCTTAACAGCATCTAAAAACTTCTTAAAATTATCTGAGCTAGAATCTGTATACTGGCGTTCCCACATAAATTCACAAAATAAGAGTAAAAATATCCTCCATAGCACCGTTTATGGTCCGATGTTCGACTATATGCATTTTCTTCCTACAAACAGGACACTTATAATACAAGGGGTACCCTTCTTGCTACTTTAACCAACATTATTTTATAGGAGATTATCAAGGTTCAGTGGTTAGTCAGGTGGATCATCAAAGCTGGTGATGAATGATTAGATTCTAAATTGCCATATGGAATTGAGAAGAATAACTGTTTTTCTCTAGATCAAAGTGGTCATGTGATTTCAACAGCTACATATGTTTGTTATATCTTTTTTATTCCGATGTAACTTTTGATTGCAAATTACAAATATCGACTAAATTATGATTAGGGTAACATTCATAAGGAAGAATTTCTTGTTAAGAAAAAAGTATTTCAAAATTTTATTTCTGTTATTGCTAGGAAAATTGAAACGAGAATTTGGAAGGGCAGTCCTTTTTAATATTTGCAATTTATTCAAAAATACAGTCTTCAAAACAAAGTTCTACATATTTTAATATTAGTGTAAACTTTCCTGTCAATTTCTGTTAAGTGTTGGTAGTTGTGAAAAGCATTTTCGGCTAATCTTTGAAATATGGTAACATGTAGTTTGGCGATATTTTGGTAAGGCGATGAAGGTTACTAGCTAGGACATTAGCAGTGTACATGGATAAAGTGAAGAGTGTGCGCAGTGCCATTTTTGTGCAATTCTGGGATTTTTTTTTAAGTGAAAATAGGTCGACGTGTACATGGATACCATGTATGTGCAATTCTTAAAAACGCGGCAAGCAGTTTGCGATTCTGCACTTTCTTCCAATTTCGCACCTAATCTTTGTCATGATTAAGTAGTTTTGTTCCATAAAAGTTCTAGCATATGCGTAATTCAGCTAGCAGATTGTTGGAAAAAAATGTTGAGTTAAAAAAGAAAATGCCTTTACTTCGTGAAAACAAAATGGCGTCCAAACAAAAACTAGCAGGTTGCTGTAGCAGGGTTGGTCGCCAAATTTTTGCCAAAAAATCGCCAAGTTACCATAATCCAAAGATTAGCCGCATTTTCTAAATAAAAATGATTTGAGAAATATTTAAATACTGCAAATGTATATTTTGCATTTAAGAAATCTTTCTCAATTGTCTGCATAACAACAGCAAGAGCAGGGCTTAATTTCAAAAATCAAAAGTGTAGGAGACCTAAGGAAGGCCATAAGGAAAAATAGACACAATTAAATAAATAAAAGAATAAATATTGAATAAAAATTAAATAAAACATAAATAAAAATATCCATAAATGAAATTAAAGTAACGATGAAGCATTAAATAATAAATTATAGAATATTCTAACTTAGTTGGGGCTCGGGTCAGAATCGCAACATTGCTGAGACTGAAAAGTCACGGAGCGGAGCTCTGCTGGGCTCCGGCTGAATTTAAGCTGTGAGCAAGAGCAACCAAATAGATCTCTTTATAATGGTTTTGCAAACAAGAAAACAGTTGAAACAATACTGCAATTTTAAAATGTTGGAATAAATGTTTTCAGTATAGCAAGGAGAAAAAACATTTGTTTCATTAAATAAATTGGTACTTCTTTGTTATAGCGGGCCCAAATCATATTTGGTGATTTTAGATTTGTGCCAAGATCTGCTCTATAATTTCGCGAAGCTTGTGAAGCGCGAATGTAAAAATAAATAACACAATATATCATAACAATAATACTCGCATGTCATTTCCTAAGAATATTTTTAAGAATCCTTATCATTATTATTATTTTTTTTTATATTATGTAATTTTCTAGTCAACTGCAGTACTTTCACACATATTAAGCTGTCTGTTACACCATTTCATGGACCTCAGCTCCTCTGCCCAAGAAGACATAAATCTAATAGAAGTGACTAACTGTATTCTGGAAGTGCTGAACCATTTTCTAACACGGAGGCCCTTCTTTTTGCAATTTTTAATATTGCATTTCCAAATGGTTTCACCATTAACATAATTTCTTGATGTAGCCATTTTCGCATACTCGTTTGTTAGGTACACAACCTCTTTCTTGAAAAAATGATATGATATCCACCCCATTACTTGATAAATTAAAGATCTTTTAAAATCCTGTTCACACATACACAATATATATTTTTTTAAATAAATCATGCGAGTTCGAAAATCTCATCCAAAATGAATAAATAATATAAGAACACCCGGTGAGAGCAAAAATGCAACATGGTGCTAATATACAATTATGTGGCAAGGTACAGCTGGTACTAATACGGTACAAAGTCCGATTTCGGGACTTCGGCGGTGCCAGATTTGGGATTTTTTCGGATGTTAGATCATGAGCTTAAATCTTGTAATATGGCATGTAGAAATTATAAAATTAAAAATATGAAATCGTGATTTATGAAATAATGAAGTATTTATGATCTAAAGGGTATGAAAATTTACAAAAAAAAGCTTAATACTTATTTGTTTACCTTATTAAATATTTCTTTCAGTGTAAGTTGTTTAAGTTGCTTTATTTTTTGTGCTAATACTTTCTCATTAATTCTGTAGACAGACATAATCTCTTGAGTTACATTGTTGAAGTCCTGCAACTGCTGTTTCAAGAACTCCGACTAACTTGTCAATCGAAATTTTCTCATTTTCAGTAACTTCTCTGTCACTTTCTTCTATCGGTAGCAGTGGGATCTAGAACCATACTACAGATTCATACGTTCATTTATTGATTGATGATTGAGAAGCATTGTCATCATAATGAAAAACTTCTTTTATATCATCTTCATTTATTACCGCTTCTCCACATTTCTTTACAAAATGCGTTAATTGAAAATTTCACCTTTGTTTTGCAATAGCTGAAAAACTTTAAAATTCGTGGCTATCATCATTAAATTTAGCTATCCTTCACTATACATGCAGGGTTGCTACCCTACCTGGTAAACCGGAAAAAGTCAGGGAATTTGAAAATTGACCAAAAAAAGTCAGGAATTAAAATATTTTAGTCAAAATCTTGAAAAGTCAGGGAATTTCGTACGGTGATCCCCCCCCCCCCAAAATGCGAGTTTTTCGCCAACGTTGGAAGCGATCACTTTCATGGTGAATTTTGTATCCGGTGAGCATCATTCGGGTAGCTGCCGTAGAGCTAATTTTCATAGCTCCAATCAAATTGTCTTTAAGAAGGCAAAGCTAGTTACTAGCAACTTTTGTTTCTAGTAACCTCGAGAATCGAGAGACTCATAAGCACATGTGCAGTGCGTGTTGAACTAAAGGAAATACCTTCCCATTCTCGTATAAACCCATAAACGTAATGTAAATCAGTTTGCTATTATGCCGCTAGAAAGCGGAGGGAAAAATTCGCCAAGGGATTTGGCGATGGAACCTAGCGGCAAGAATTTTCCCCTCCATGATATGTACATGAAATTGAGGAACACATTAAGAAAAAACATTCTTTGACGAAATGTTTTCATTGACTTTTCGCAATAATTTAAACTCGGATTTTCATCCTTTTTTTGTTCAAAATAACTAATCCAAGAATGAAATTACTTGTGTGAAAAAATATTTTCTTTTCCTTTAAAGTTTAAAGAAATTTAAAACTATATTCGTTGTATGAACTCTTGATAAACGCGAACTTCGACGCCGGCTTTGAGCTTTGGCGATAGATATTTCGGGCATGCGCTGCTGTTTCCCTCTACGTTGGGATGGAGGCACTCCTGTTGCCGAGAGGTTTTTTCTTCTTAATAATACATATTCTCTGTATAAAACAAAATCGGTTTAATCCTAATATATGGTGCACACGGGATTTGGTGACATTATAATGAGCAGTAAACGGGTCTTTTGGTGTTGGCAACAATTTTCAAAATTGTGCCAAGGCGGCAGTTTAAACTAGGATTTTAGTAATTGCTTTATTTGTCATTTTGCAGTAAAATAAAAAAATAGTAATCAGTCATATAAGGCTAACCATTTAATACAGTCAAAAGTCTTTAATCCGGACTCGTCGGGACTTCGGCGATTCCGGATTATCGATTTTTCCGGATTATAGATCATCAGTTTAAATCTGCTAAGATGGCATGCAGAAATTATAAAACTAAAAATATGAAACCGTAATTTATAAAATAATGAGCAATTATGATCTAAAGGGTATCCAAATTTACCAAAAAAAGAAGCCTAATATTTATTTGTTTACTTTATTAAACATTTTTTTAACGCGCGGATGCGTAAAGCATACCTTACTCATAGCTGAAATTAGAAAATTGCAACCAGAAAACTATGTGATTTGTATTCGTGATATTTATAATGACGAGGAATTTGATTTAAATCATATCAAAGACGGAGTACATCAAAATTAAATACTACATTTAGTAAGGAATTGTAAGCCGACTAAAATAAAAACATCTGCCCTGAAGATAACGATAGTGTTGACAGATCAACTTCCAGTCCATTGCGCGCCGCGACGTGCGCCCCCCCCCCCGCGCAGAGCAGCGTGAAATTGATAAACAGATTTCGGAACGGTTAGATAAACAAAGGATATGCTTTTATCCATTTTTTTGTAGCAATTCGTTTTTTGTTTGATGGACATCGAAACATACTTTCGTTTTCTAGATCCTTTGGGAGCTCTCCAGCATCAGAAATTCTATTTGACATAATCGAAAGTTCAAGCTTACTTTTAGAAAATTGCTCTTACAGTCTGCAAAAAATAATAAGCCGGATCCAATTTGAAGATTAAGGAACAACGCAATTATCAACATTAACTGAAATAGATAATTAGATAATTTTAGCTTATACCGTCCGTCATACATTAAACGCGCACGTGAAAACGTATTCTGCACTTGTGCAGATGCATATGCGCAGTCGTAAATGTCTTGCGTGCACGAGTAAAACGCCTATGCGCATGCGTCAATGCGGTGCATGCGCAGAAAGATTTTAGCTTTGAGGTCCAGATTATAGATCATTCCGGATTATGGGTGTCCGAATTAACGACTTTTGACTGTATAACTACATCCATCAAAATATCGTTGATTATTGTAATTCAATTTTTAAGTAATTAATTTTATTTTAATGTAATTCGTACTATTTAATGTGGCTTCCTCCCTCTAAATTTATTTATTATTAGTTAATAATACTTCCAAATTTCAGGTAATTTTCTCTGGCATAATCCTGAAACTAATTCTAGCAATATGTGATGATATACTATCACGAAATTTAATGCACATATTTTTGCTTATGTATACTGCTAAGTAAATATGAAATACCTGAATTTATTTAAAAATATCATTAAATATACTTCTTTCTTTCATTGCTAAGTAAATATGAAATACCTGAATTTCTTTCGTTTAGCTGCAGAATGTCTGCAAAAAGACATTAATCCAGATTGGGCAGATTCTAATCTCAGTTTTCAGTGTAGAAAGCAACTATTTTAGCTATAATAGTAATTCTTTGGGGGTTATATTATATATTTATATATTATATATATAAGTCATGTGTAATTGGCAAATTTTTGTGTTTTCAAGTGGTACCATAATTAATTTCTCTCTCAGCACAACGTAAGTGCATTGCATGGTTAGACTGGAATTATATTTATGCTTATTTCTTGCTTAAGGCCTATCAGAGCTCTGAATAAATAAATTCACACATATACTAAAGCCTTACTGAGGGCTGGTGCTAGATATCTTACCGCCTGATGTAGTGTCTGTGGGTCCTAAATTCTGTGACTCGGTGTGGCCATATGAGCCCTGGCGCTGGGTTTATGTGAATAACAAATCAGTTATTCTTAATTCAAATAGCCCTAAATGTAGTCTTTGGGTCTATGTGTATCGCCAACAAAAATCTATTTTTAGCATATGGAAAGAAATTTTTGGTAAATTTTTCCTCGTCAACAATTATTAGTGCATTTAACTTAAATCTGTAATCATCGCCAAGCCTAATGTAAGCATAAAAGGTTACTGTACTCCTTTATTATTCAATTACTAACATAAAAAAATTGTCTAGGCATCACTACATGAGTCATGGAGGAAAACTAAACTGCATTATAAATAAATTTCAGGAACTTAAAATTATAAAAATATTCAGATTTATAGAAGTATATATTCGTATATTTGTATGTACATGCGTGTGTGTGATTATGGCAAAGCCTCAAGGGCTATCTGCCTAAGGAGAGGGATGCCTTCGTGGAGGACTTTCTAAGGGAAACTGGCTTGTATACACATTACACAGTATGTACATGAGAAATGAACATAAATTGACATTTTGATAAGCATTAAAAAGTAAAGTTAAGGATTTAAGCATTCAGTTTAAACTTTTAAACAAGATTATAATATATGTGGTGTACAATTGCAAAAAGTTTAGTTTTTTGAATCAAAAATTTAATGTTTGCAAATTTGGAAATTGATAAATATTCATTTTTATTTGATTTCACCATGGATGGAGGTGAAGAAGAATCTAATAATCTGAAATAAAAATAATGTAAGCCGTCAACATTTACTTTTGAAAATATGTAATCTTGGATGTTTTTATGAAAATCCAGACAATATAATTAATACATAAACAGGAATTCTAATGGAAAATAGCATTATGAATTCTAATTACCCGTGTAAGTATTAATTTTCTTTCACTTTTATTACAGATATAAATTACAGATCTGTAATAAATTACAGATTTTATTACAGATCTGTAATAAAAGTGAGGTTTTCACTTTTATTACAGATATATATTGAGTTTCAGCTTCCTAGCATTCTTGTGCATGAAGTAATATTTAATGTCTACATATCATTGCCTTGTACCTGACAAATGGATGTGCGTAAGAAAATGAATCCCCATTTGTAGCATAATGATTTATTGTGCACTGTTTTCATCTTTTATTATTGAAGATTGAGGGAAAGATTTCTTGTCATTGTTATAAAACGGCTTTGGTCTTGGAAAAAGACAAATGCCAAAACTTTATTTTCTTCTGTACTTTCAAGATAATAAGCTTTCTTTAGATGGATGAAACTAGAGTCATCTGAAATAAATATATTTGTATCTTGTTCACCTTCTGCATCATTTTCAATGTTTCTTCTAACCTGTAGAAAAAAGAGATAGAGGGCGCTGTGCCACCCGTATGTTTAGCTAATTAAGAGTTTTCACCAGAGAGAGTTGAGAGGTTGATGAGAGTGTTTGAGATTGGTAGGAACTAGATATCCTGTAATCTGTATATAATACTTGTACATAGTCTTTGATTCATAAATAGCTTTAGTTAAAGGAAAGTATCTTTATTTGATATCATGACATATCAAGATCCACCGATGCTGCGTATGGAATATTGAGTAAGTTATTACATACATCAAGTTTTTGGTAACATCAGGCCAGAAGGTGAGTCATTTCATTTTTACCTGTATGCAATTTATCTTTGAAAATGAGTTTTGAAGAAACTATCGAGAGAAATAGAAAAATTAGAGGTTCAGTTCGTACCAGTATAACAAAATTAATAAGGAAATTGGAAGAGGAATTGCAAAGCGAGAATCCGAACCTAGAAGTGTTGCAGGAATCGCTTTCAGTGTTAATCGAGAGAGAAACTAGCTTGTTAAAATATGATGAAGTTATTAATGCTCAAAGCACTGTTCAGGAATTAGAGACAGAAGTAGAACATTGTTTAGAATACAGCGAATCCATCATTATATGTAAATCGAAAGTCAATAGATATATTCAAAATGTGGGTAAAACCGGAACAGCTTCACAAGTTTCGGAAATCAAAACTAATTATAATACTAAATTATCTCGCATTACCTTAGAAACTTGCCGTGGCAGTTTATGTAAATTTATTGAATTGTGGGCTGAATATAAAGCTGTCATTCACGAAAACAATACTCTTCAAGATGTTAAGAAATTTAACTATTTAAGATCTTTACTCACCGGATCAGCTGCAAAAGCTATAAGCGGATTGCCATTAATAGGAGAAAACTGTAAAAAGGCCATCGAAATCTTAACTGACAGATTTGGGAAAAAAGAAATGTTAGTTTGCATATGAACGTTCTCCTAGCTTTGGAGCCAGTATGTCATTCAAGTGATGTATCCAGTTTAAGAAGACTATATGGTGAAATAACGGTTTGAACAAGAAGTTTAGAGACATTAGATATTAATTTTAATTCTTATGGCAATCTATTACTTCCTATTTTATATAAGTGTATACCGCAAGATTTAGGGTTACAGTTTAGTAGGGAGCAAAAGGTCGGCACAGAGTCAACAGTGTCAGATTTATTGTTGTTTCTAAAGAGAGAAGTAGAAGCCAAAGTCATTAACTCTGGGTTTTAATCAACAAACACTTCCGAAATCAAGCGAAAGAAATACCGATAACTATCATAAGAGTGTTGCTCCAATAAAAAAGAAAATGGTATCATCAGTCGAAAATTATATGTGCGACTTTTGTCTTAAATCTCACCTCTCAAAAGACTGTGACTTAAGTATTTCAGAAAAACACAAAGCTTTATACAATCAATTTAAGTGCAAGCGCTGTTTAAAAAAAGGTCACAAAAAACCATTTTGTAAGGCAAAGTGGGTTAAATGTAATATTTGCAAATCTATGTCGCATTTAGAGAGCCTGTGTGATGCAAATATTCAAGAAAATAAATCCATAAAAAGTACTGCGAGCGCAGCAAAAGAGACAAATGTTAGTTCACTATTCCTCAAAACACTGAGTAAGCAAATTCCTTATGACGGGATTTATTATCAAACATCGAGAGGCCAACTACTCGGAAATAATTCCACATTTAATGTTAGGTTGTTATGCGACTCAGTGTCCGAAAGATCTTATCTTTGTCAGTCTATTTCTAGGAAAGCAAGTTTACCAACTATTGGTATAGAAAGATTAAGAATTCATACATTTGCATCTTCGAATCCTCCAGTAAGGTAATTTAAAAGGAAAAGACTTTCTTTAAGAAATAAGACTGGGTTCACTCTAATCATCGAAGCACTCGAAGTAAAAACCATATGTTCCAATGCATTACCCAGGCCATCAGCAGAAATTATACACAAGTTACGCGAAGAAGGTTTGACTTATCTGACAGCTGCGATAGTGAATTGGGAATGATTACTTGAACTGCATTTTAACGGGAAAAACACATCATTTAACAGACTATTTAGTAATTCAGAAGTCAAACAACAAAAATCAGCATTATATTTTCAAAATTTTCACAGGACTAGTTTCGATGGTTTTACCGAACCTCCATCCTCAGTTGCAAAACCACAAATGAACAAGATAGGAAATAATGATTAGATAAGATAAGAAAGCCGGGACAAGAATAAGCGAGTGGCGCCATCTGTCGGTGAAACCAGAACTAAAACATAATTTCTTTAAAGGCCGAAGGCAAAGATGGATTGGAATTAGAATCATTAACTAGAACAGAAAGATTTTTTGAATGTGAAATGCCTCTAGAAAATCCAGTTCTCCAATGGAAGATGTTTTTTGAATAATTTTCGCAGCAGAAAAATTGAAAGTGTGATTTTCGGACCAACAATGTTGAGCAACAGAAGACTTCTGTGTTTCCTTTTTTCTAACATATGCCTCATGTTCCTTGACGCGAAATTTTAAGGCTCTCTTAGTTTGGCCAATGTAAATTTAACCACACTGGCAAGGAATCCTATAAATACCCCAAGAATTCATATGCGGAATGGGGTCCTTGAGTATGGAATTCGGAATTTTATTGATAGGAGAATAAACAACCCGAAAGTTAAATTTCTGCAAAATATGTGCAACTTTATAGCTAATTGATGGAAAGAAGAGAATGACAACATAATTTTTATAATCTCCTAAAACAAGAGTGTGCCTTTTAGTGTGTTGAGACAAGAATATTTTAACTGCTCTAATAGAAAAATTAGAGGTTCAGTAGTAAATTAATTAGAGTTCAGTAGTAAAATATTTAGTATTGCACGAAAGCATATTCTGTTGGACGTTGAGTGGTAGAGTAGGAGAGAGTAAGAAGCTAAGTTCAGGGTCAGACTCCACCGGTTTGTTTATACACATTGATTTGGAAGAGGAATTAAAAATATCTGAACAGATTCGTCAGCTTTGGAAAATTGAAAGTCTAGGAATTTCTGAGTGCATGTCGGAAAGGAGCGCTGCCGATAAGCGGATAATTACACAATTTGAAGAGGATTTGAAATATGTAGATGGGAGGTATGAGGCTTGCTTGTTGTGGACTAGAAATCCAGAGTATTTGGAAAATAATTTTGGTTTAGCGAAAAGGCAGTTCGAAAGGGTGCAGCGAGAGTTAAAAAGTAACAGCTTTGTGAGGGAACAGTTTATGGAAATAATTAAATTTCAGACACAAAACAACATTATTCAAGAGTGTGAGGATACGAGAAAGGGATACTTTATGCCATTCCGAGTAGTGGTCCGTAAAGATAAAAAAAAGCACTCAAGTTCGAATGGTATTTAATTGCAGCAGTTGCGAAAGAGGAAAGCTATCATTAAACGATTGCTTAGAAAAGCTTTTCGAATTCTTGCTTTTCGAAAATTTAAAATTGGATTCTGCAGTGACATAGAAAAGGCGTTTTGGATGATTGGGATAGCAAGGGAAGATAGGCAATATTTAAAATCTCTGTGGTATCCTGATAATGACAGTGAGGTCTTTAAAATTATGCAAATGAACAGGGTATTATTTGGATGTAATTGTTCACCGTTTTTATTGAGTGCAATGATCAAACATCATTTAAAGAAATACACAGAAACAAACAAAAACTGTATCGAGATGTTAAATAGCTCACTGTATGCAGATGATTTGTGTTATGGAGGGGAAAGTGTAGAATCAGCTTTCAATCTTTCATCAGAGGCGGTATCTATTTTGAGAAACGCAAGTTTCAATTTGAGAAAGCTAAACACTAATTCTAAAGAGTTGTATGACTTGAGGCTTCAGAAAGGGTTTTGTGAAGAAAGTAAGTTTGACTGAGATAGTAAGTTTAAAGTGGTAGGCTTAGTGTGGATTTTAGCATGGTTTGAGAGTAGACTTTGCATCATTGTTGAGTAGTTTAGAATCATTGAGAAATAGCAAAAGATCAATGTTAAGCACAGCAGTTAAGGTGTTTGACCCAGTCGGATTTATTTCTCCATTTGTTGTGCTGGTTAAGAGACTGATGCAGGAAATATGGGAGGGAGGTTTGGAGTTTTGGAGTGGGATTCAGAGTAGCCAAAGGAGTTATGGTGCAAATGGATAAAGTAGTGCGTTGAAATTGAGGAATTAAACGCGTTGAAAATAGAGAGGTACTACTTTCCAGAAGTTCTAAGTAAAGGTCATTCGGTTGAAATTCATATTTTCAGTGATGCGTCAATAGTGGCATATGTAGCGGTGGCATATTTTAGATATAAGAATAAGAGAGGAGAGGTATGTACATCGTTTATAATGTCAAAGTGTAGGATAGCTCCGTTAAAAAAGTTGTCCCTCCCTAGGTTGGAATTGATGGGGGCTGTATTTGCAGCTTGGTTAGGGAAATATTTATTGGAAATGTTTCAGGATTTGGTAAATAGGTTAGTTCTGTGTATGGACAACAACTTGACCAAGGCCTTAGCATATAAATGATGACAGAATAACGTAATGGAATTTTATCTGAGTTTTGACTAAGAATCAAGGGGTTTCATAACCTTCTTTTAACACCACCCTCTCGAGGGGATTTTTGCTTCAATAGATTTTAAATGCCCACATGCCAGAAAATCACTATACATTTACAAAGCATTCGTATCTTCTCTGAGATTTGAACCTAGTCAGTTGTATGACAGCCTAGCTCTTCAAACCACCATATATTATTATTATTATTATTTACGTGTTCCACCATAAGGCACTATATGGAAGGGAGGGATGTCTTCGTGGAGGACTTTCTAAGGGAAACTGGCTTGTATTAACACATTACACATGGGGAAAACCCCAAAAATGCCCATGCAGCCAGCCCGCTCGCGAAATTTGAACCTCGGACCGAACTACCTGTGTTCACTATACTTTACCGCTCGGTCGCCGGTAGACCAAACCACCACTTTATCATCGACAATCATGGATGCTTTTGTGCAGGGCAGGTGTTGAATGCTATTGTACTGTGTATCATACCTCTGACTCTTGCTTTGTAAGAGCATAATTTTGGTAACATTTCTATTTTAAATCAAATGTTTTACTGAGGAGAAAAGGTCTCGTCGAAATAGATATGTTTGTGGCCAAATTTGCGAAGTATGAAGCCTTGAAAACTTGGATTTATTTATCATTATTCTATCCATCTTTGCAAATATAATTTTGCCACATCAAGGCAGCAAGTTACCAAGTCAGTGTTCTTAAAGCAATAATGGATGTTGATCCTAGTAAGATGCTGTCTATTAATTCACTGTTTCTTTGCTGAAGAATGAACATCACTTCTATATATAGCAAGATAATGCAATTTTGTCAAAATCTGGCGATTTAAAATTCTTAAAGCATGGCAAAATAATTGTTTCACAGGGCAGATAATTTATTCGGTGACGGAGTGGCGTGCTTATTGGATGTGTTCTTGAGCAAGTGGTGAAGTGCGTTATGAGCGACCCTTTCAAGTGTTAACGGTGCTAATCCTCTTTTTACAAGCTTTTATTTCGTTCACTCGTAGTGTTTGTTGGAAGAGTCAAAAGTTTGTCATCAATTTTAAACTACTTCTTGATATGCTATTGAGTTAAAGTTTTGTACACTTAATGTTTGTGGATGACAATGCAAAGCGATGAAACGATTTTTGGTACATATCTTCGTTAAATGAACAAATTAAAAATCTCATAAATTCACTGTTTACACTGTCGGATAGGGCGGAAAAAATTGATTGAGTGAAATTCTTATCAAAATTATTCTTCAAATCTTTAACATAATTTCTGATTTTTTAGCGAATTTTCGATTATTTCACGTTCATAATTTTAAGATTTCAACACTTTAAGAATGTATCGGTTAAACATTTTGAACTTTTCACAGATTATAAAGGTAAACACTTCGCCTTGTTTTAAAACAAGAATGATAAAATGTATTAATTGGGAAAATTTCTTCATTAAAAAAAAGTATGCTATAATGTGAAACAGAAGAGAAAATGTCACTCCTTCTTCTTCGGTATTTGTTGAGAATTTGTTAAAAGGTGATAATGTTGCAGTGTCATAATGAAATCCATCGCATCAATTTTTTACTTTTTCCATTTCATAAGTTTGTGAACATTTTTCTCAGCGTTTCTTTTTAAGAATTGATGTCTTAATTTTATTTTGGTACGTAATATTATATTATTTTATGGAAATTTAAAATTTCTGACTTCGAAACTATATCTTTTGTAAAGATTTGAAATTTTTAAGGTTATGAAAAAAACTTTTCGTCTTCTGATAGACGAATAATAAAAATATTAATTAGGCAACTTTCTAGATTTTTTTTTAAACTAGCCACATTAAATAAGATTTTAACTCATGTTATTTTTCATTATGGTGAAAATTTCCCATCCTGTTTTTGAACTATTTTTTGATAAGCTGACATGCTCTTATTTTCCACATACTCCAAAATTTGATTTAGATTTTTTTAAAAATTTAATGGTGAAATGATGTCTTTGTTTGATGAACAACTAAAGCTGTTAAGAATTCTACTGTTTGCCCCATCTGACAGAGGCAAAAAAATTTTTGAATGAAGTTTTTATGAGATTTTAATGTAGTTTCTTTCTTTTTTTTTTGGGAGGGGGGGTTCCTGGTTGTTTTTCGATCGTTTGAGGCAACAGGGATGTTGGAGGTAAAAGAGTGATTATTCACTGTTCAAAATTATTTGTCGTTTGATTAATTTAATCGATAACGTGTCCTTGAGACTAAATAAATAAAATAAAAATGAAATAAATAAAGAATTTTTAATAAAATCAGCTTTTATTTAAAACTCAAAATTATTAATGAGCTAAAAGGAGACATATTATTTATTTTATAGTTTAATGGGAGCAATAAATTAATTCTCTTTACAAAATTCATCAACTGTTTTTGAGCGCTTAACTAATGAAATCGAATAACTGAATTACGTTATACAAACTAAAAATCACAGAATTTTATTGTTTGCACCATCGGCTAGAGGTGGAAAAAATTTGTAAATGAAACCTGTATAAAAACTTTAAGATAATCCCTGATTTTTTGGTATTTTTCGAATATTTGGCGTCTATTGTATCAGTAAAAAAATTTTGAAATTTTCACAGGTTGTAAAACAAACACTTCACCGCCTTTTAAAACAAGAAAGATAAAAAATATTATTTGAGTGATTTTCTACATTAAAAAAATATACTATGAAGCAAAAGCGAAGCAATTTGAAAAGAGAAAAGAGTTTCAAGTTTATTATGTCGCACTAATTAGTGAATTCAGTTTGCATTTCAATTTCGAGTAAATTGTTTAAGGATATACATGAGCGATTCCAGTGATTTCAGGTGACATAAATTTTTTGTTCGTAAGTTTTGTTTATCGTTTAAAACATTTCTGTAATTGCAAAATTAAAGAAGGACAAATTGAAACTCGACGCTGAGAAATTAAGACTTGAACATTCCGGAAAATGACAAGATTATCAGTCTAATTAATTCAGTAGAGAATTGTAATGCTTTCAAAATGATCTTGATTTAGTAAAAAAGGTAGTACCTTTGGCTCTTTATGGAGGAAAAGATAATGTGGTGAATCAAGTTTTTCAAAATTCCGTGTGGAATTTTTAAATTTAAAGTTTAAATGATTTCTCGCATGTATCTATCTTTTACTATCTTTTGCATCATTGGATAGAGCATAAAAAATTATTTTAAATGAAATTTGTATGAAATTTAAACTTAATTTCCGTCTTTTTGGAAAAATCCCTTTATATTTTCTACAAATAAAAGCTTATTTTATAAAATCTTTATTTCATTTGATATTTCCTACCCTTCTCATTTACTATCTAAAATAGGCCACCATTGATGTGTCAAAGGAAATATAAACTTGAACCGAATAACAATTACTTAAATCTTTTGCCAAGTAATACCTTTCTATTTTGTACTCATTGAATTGCATAACTTCCTAGCAACATTGTATCCATTTGTACTGAAAATCTGCAGACAACTCTGAATCCCTATCCAAACCTTGCCGCCATATTTCCTATACATGTCTTTTAATTTATATCACAAACAAGGAAATAAAACTCACTGGATCAAACACCTTAATTTCAGCTCTTAACACTGATCATTTGGTATTTTGCAACTGTTCAGCCGTGATGTGGGTAACATTCCTTAAAGCATCCTCTTCCAAATTCCATATCAGGTCTAATACTTCTAGCTCACTATCCGTCTCGAACATTCTTCACACAGCCCATTCTGAATCTGTAAATTATACAACTCTTTATAGTGAATGTTTAATTTTCTCAAAACTCACTTTCTCCCAAATACCCTTTCTGATGAAAGACTGAAAGCTGATTCAACACTTTTCTCTCCATTACGCAAATCATCGGCATACATTGAGCTGTTTAATATCTCAAAGCATTCCTCATCGTTAGTATTTCTGTAAATGCTATTTAACTGTCGCACTCAATAAGAACAGTGAGCAGTTACACCCAAGCAAAACTCTATTTGCGTAATTTTAAAGTTATCATCAGGCTACCATAAAAATTTTAAATATTGTCCGACTTCTTTTGCTTTCCCTCTCTTTAAAAACGCATTTTCTACGTCTGTGCAAAAGCCTAATTAAAATTTTTGAAATGCAAATACGATATATAAGATATTTAGATATGGCCCTTTTTCTAAATGGTTGTTTTAACGATAGATTTCCTTTTGTGCAATTGCAAGCAATCAAGTACCATTTGAATTTGTGTATTTTTTTATCTTTATGAACCACCTTACGAAATGGCATTAAATACCCCTTTTCTATATCATCATACTCTTCGATAATGTTTTATTGTGTCTTATATTTAATTATCTCTATAACTTGTTCTTTCAAAACGTTATCATTTTAACCTCACTGCTTATTTGAACTGCCTTTTCGCTAAACTAAAATTATCTTCCAAATTCTGGACTCATTTTCCCACAATAAATTCGCTTCATACCTTCCCTCTACGTTGTGCAAATTATCCCCCAACTGCTGAATAATTTGTTTGCCTTTACTCTATTCAGAAGCGCCGGTTAGTAGTTCTTGAATTCTCGACTTCCCGCAACTCACGAATCTGCTTTAACAATTTTTCTTCTGCTAAATCAATTCGTATAAACAAACGCATCGAGTTTTCCTCTAATGAACTAAGTGACGCATCTGTGCTATGTCACTCCCGCCACAGACACATAAATCAAAATTCTTACTTTCATAACCTAGATTTGGCTGTCTGCACAATTGTACTGGAGCATATAGTTTTGATTCCAAGAGCTTCTCTAGTCAGAGTGGTGGAATCGTAGTTATTTTTTAATGCAAATCGTTCCTTTTAAATTTGGTCAGTCGAAAAGTTTGAAGATGCAAAGTGTGAATTATCAATCATTTTTTTGCCTACAATTGGTAAAATGTTTTCTTGATATGGGTTGACACACGTATGTTCTTTCTGATGCTGAATCCCACTACAGGGTTGGCCATGGCATAGCTCGCGAGCCACCCGTAGCTCTCGCATGCGAATAGTACGACTATTATGCAAATAAAATATATGTATGAAATAAGATAAACTCTATGTGTAAAAGAAAATAATTAATTTCATTTCTTTTTTTACACAGTTGTTAGTAAACTTATCAATGTCCAAACGTAATTATTATTTTTTTTTTTCATTTCTTGTTAGTTAAGAAACTTAATAATGTTATTCAAAAACATACGAAAAAGTATTGTACTGATTCTATCAAACAGTTTTGCAAAGAAAATCTTTAAAAGTTGAAAGTATGTTGGGGTAGTCTGTGTGTGAATCTGAAAACGCCATATAATGCACCAGAAACATTTAATATTGTACAGATTTTGATACAGGTTGAAAAGAGTTTAGAAGTTGATTCGATATCTGAATTGAGGAGAAAATTGTGACAATTTGAAGCTTTGGCAATTTCTAGTAAATATGAGCAGCTGAGAGGCTAATTTTAATTTAATGCAATATATCATTTTTACATATATAAATCCAGTCGTATACTGGCAAATCGAACATATGTATTCTTACATTCTCTCGCTCACCCAACTCTGCGCCCTCTTCAGGCGTCTTTTAAACAGTGCAGTCTGTTGGCAGATTACAACATTCGGCTATTCTGACACAAAAATCATCTCGATTGTTGCACATCTAGTTGATTTTCTCATTATTACACTTTCTGCATTAAAATTAACAATTAGTTAATGCCCTGTCCCAGCGAGTTAGATGGCCAGGATATTGATTGGAATTCATCCTTATGTTTCTTGAACCACTCCCAACACAATTCGAGCCTTGTCACATGGGGCGTTGTCCTAATGGAAGAGTCCATTTCGAGTTGGGAAGACGTACGCCATGTAAGAGTGCAACTGATTCGCAGTAATGTTCAGGTAGTCTGCATCTTTCATGGTGTATTCTAACAACCCAGAGCCACCCACGAGAACGTCCCCTAAATCATAATACCACTGCCACCACCAATGTATGATCTGTATATGACCTGCTGTACAGGGGTGAGCAACTGTTCGACTGGAAGACTGCGTAGCCTGACACGACCATCGACGTGATGAATGAAAAATCTTGATTCATACGACCAGACAACTGTCTTCCTATGGTTCTATCTCGGTGGTCCCAGGTTCACAGTAGACGTAATTCGCTATGACCCTTGTTAAACAGAGGCACATGAGTGGGACGTCTGCTGCGCAGTCCAATATCCTTCAGTGTCTGCTGAACTGTATGTTCCAAAACACTTGCACTCGTACCTGTATTGTATTGGGCTGTCAGCTTGTTGGGTTATTAGATTTTTTTTTATGCTGGAGACATGAAAAATGAGCATTGCCTTCGCTGGGACTCTAACCTGGATCTCTCGAATACGCACCGAGTGTACTACCATTACACCACAAAGGCATGCAGAAAGGGAGAAAATACCTTATAAACAACTCCCTTTTAAAGGGCGAGTGGAGGTTAGGAGAGCCAATCCACAAATCCTAGTGGTGAAGAAACATCATCCACCACCTTTTCGTTCGGGTGCCAATAAAGAGTCATTAGGTTAATTTAATACTGGAGACATAAAAAATGCCCTAGCTGGAACTCGAACCTGAAGCTCTCAAATACGTATCGAGTGTACTACCGTTACACCAAAAGGGCATGCCAAAAGAAGGGAGAAAATACTAAGCGGAGCTACTGTCTGGCGCCAATGTTGCTGTACCAAGCGGGACAGCAACATCTTTTTTCTTTGATGACGCAGGGACGTCCAACACCTTGGCATTTACTGCTGGTTTCAACGTCATTTATCCACTTTGCTTAACCACTTGCACTACGACTAAACTGCACAGTTGCGGTGCCGTGCACTACAATATAACAAGTGGTAAAGTGTCTCATTTATGCCGCTCGGCGTCTGCGAGTGCAATCCAGAGCTGTAACTCAAGAAATAAACAATCTCGTTGTTAAGCGACATGTGCACCACGTTATTTTTATTTTTGCAATAAATGCCTATCGATGTGTTGTTCACGTCACTCGTGGTTTGAGACAAAAGCATCTCGACGTGCGTGGCATGTCTTTTTAGCGCAAGTGGTTAAATACTAACAGTGGCAAATCGTGAACAACCTACCAGTCCTGTAGTTTTAGAGATATTCCTTCCGAGTTTTCGGGCCTTTACAATCTGCCCTTTATCAAATTTGCTTAGATCAACAGCTTTTCCCATCACTTATAAAATTAAGTGCAAGAATGATTCCTTACCTTCTCCAGCAGCAATTAAAAACCATTCCCACTTAATTGCAGACCATCCACGTCATCCAGACAAGTTGATTGAAAAATGTAGGAATGGTCATAATGTTTTGTTTCGTCAGTGTATGTATAAACACACAGTTTCATCAGACGTTAAACAGAATTTCGCGCTATGTAAAGGGAGTTAATTTAATTAAGAAATCGTCTAGATTTATCACTAAATATTAAAGTAGTTGTTTTTTTTTGTAATAATTAGCATTCAGTATTTATTAATTGTAAAGTGGTTAAAATATAGTAAGTGCTATTTTATGCATGCTTGAAAGGTAATTTCAAAGATTATAGATTTGTGCATCTGTAGTCATTAGGGTTTTTTAAAGCAGGAAACATGAAAAATCGCATGCGGGGAGAAACATTTTCCTTTACTTGCAGAGTAAAGATAGTTCCTTTACTTGTAGAGGGAAGGAGGGAACTTCAGTCACCAAATGCTGATGGCGACAAATTATCGTCCACCTCATTTTTGTTGGAGTGCCACTTGTAAAGTCATCTTGGTTTTTCAAAGCAGGGAGTGTGAAAAATCTGCGACACCCTGATCAGGATTCGAATTCCAGGTCTCTCTATTACCAGCTAGGCGTGCTTCCAATAACAGTATAAAGGAATACAGTACGGAAGGAGAACAATCCTTACATATCGACAGTTTTTTATGGCATTTTTCAACATATTAGTTGTTAATTAATACTGATTTATTAAGGTATTTATTTAAATCTTTGTGCTCAAGAAATCTTCCAGAAATGAACTTCATTTCTTTTCTGTTCATCTATGCTAGAAAAGCTGATTTTATTTGGTCATTAAATTAATAAATTTGTTAAGATTTTTATTTCTAGTGCTGTAAAAGTTCTATTTCCTTTAGTGCTGCATTACATGAAATTATTATATATGCATGTTTTTCAAAATGATGGTAAAGGGGGATATAAAAGGAAAAGTTTATAGTATATTTCTGTTCAGTTGTATTAAACTTCAGAACAGATTTAGCTTTTCTTATGCTTGATTGCTAACAGAATTTTCTATCACTATAAAAAGTGAAGCAGCACGGTCTTTAGTAAAAAAAAGTGGAAAGGCCATTAAGGTACATTAAAAATAATGTTTTACGAATTGTGCTAACACTACAGTATGTATGTTTATATAAATACAGTAGAAGACCAAAAGTCCTTACATAGACATGAGATAATGAGGATTTTAAATCATTTCAAATCAAAAATGCAAAATCACTAAACCGAAAAAGAACAGAGTAAATGAAAACAAGTTCACGAGAAATACATAGGAGCTATTTATTTTCTTTTGATTTTTTCATAAGGAATGATATCGTAAATATATTATAATTTTGCATAAAAAGCAAAAGTGTAAAAAGCATGTGAAAGATATTCGCTAGAATGTTCAAGCTTTATTTAAAATTCTGATACAATGAAAAGTACTACTTTTAGTTCAAATCATTGTAAAAAAGTTATTGCACTTTTTTTAAAATGGGGTAGTGGTCGTCGCCCAACATGAAACTCAGTGCTAAATATAGCCAGAGATAGTAATGGCAATCCTAATAATTTTTTTAAGACAGTGTTGTTCAAAAATATAGTTTTGTGATAAAGATGTACTGCTGCTCGAAAATATAATTGTGCATTAATGTTTGAGGACAGTATTTAAAAATGAGCATGAAACTCTTATATAAATATGAGTTTTATGTGAATAATTCGAGCAAACCAATTTCGAGTTCGCTGTCCTTCGTGTGGCCTGATTTGACCATTTCGATCTTTTATTGGTTCTAAAACATATATTTTTTTTGTGTGTTATTGAACAGAATTTGTTTTTGCTTTTCATGCTTCTGATTTGGGAGGATCTGAATCAAGTTCATAAATTTATCATGGCCAAGAGGAAATGAGCACCTGGTCACTGTCCGAGGCTTTGGGCACTTTACAGGTGACAGCTCAACTTTTTGCCTGTTTCTGTCCCGATATTGAAGGAAAGCATCGCATGGGATGGATGAGAGATTCCTCTTCCCCAACCACTAACCTCTCGCGAGGACTTTTAGGTGAGGGCCTCCATGCTGCAAAAGGCATGTGCCACCATGCCAACAGGGCAGCGAATATTCTTTCACAGCATGGGTAGTTCCTTTTGCCGGGAAGAATTTAATAATAGACCTTTTATCGTTTGTAAACTCCATCTCAGTTTCTTCGTTAAAATTTCACATGAAAAATGTGCCAGGGGATCAAACATAGTGAGTCCAAATATTTAATACTCTTTCCAGTGTAAGTTATTTTTAAATATTTATTTGTCGACGGTGGAAAAAGCAGTAATTAATAGAATATGGTAACATGCTTTAATAGTGAATGAGGAAACTAAAAGCCGTTAATCTCTAAATGCCACCTAATCATCCACATTTCACTATTGACATTTTAGGCCCAGGCATTGCAGATTTTCGATCTTCTACTGTATTTGTAAAATAGTATCATTAATCTATGTATATAAACATTATTATTTTTTCTTTTTAGACTGGTTGCTGGAGATGTTCTTGGACGGTTTGAGCTTCTTTTCGAAAAAGTTAAAAAAATGAATAAGGATAAAGGCCCATTTGACGTATGTACTTTTAAATATCTCTGTGTTGTGACTGGCAAAAATATTTAAGTATGTGTGAATTTTTATAATGTTTGCATTATATCTTAGATGGCTATATTTTCTTGCATTATATTGCAGAAAGAAAAGTGGTACTAATTTGTTTTAAGTACTTGAAAACCTATTTATTTGAATTACTTAACCATTCATTGTCTGCTTTTGAAAATTCATCATAATCGAGAATACTTAAATTATTCATTATGTACCTATAAGGATTATGTTAATTTTATTAACAGTTAAATTTTAAGTTAAAGTTGCTTTCCTATCAATTCTTAACTTCAACTTACCACTTCCGGTCAGAACATAGTTTTAGGATCACGTCTGCATACATAATGAGAAAGAGCAGTATTTAATCGCAAATTTCTTTGGTCTTAGAGAGAGATACTAGGTATTCTGGCTGCATGCATCCACCTTTTTAGGCTACTCCCTCGTAAGCTATTATTATGTTCGGCCGTACTTTAGGCCCTTGATAGCTTCGCAGTCTGTTAACGTTAAGGGACCAACTTTGTTAGAATCTTGATAGCTTCGGCTATATCTCTTTAGTTAGTATTATTCTTAGTCTCTTAAGTTCAAGCCGAAGTGTCGGCTTTATTGTACACTCCATGACGGAGTTTTGTTAAACCTTAGTTGGAATAATAAAGAGTTAGTTTACCCTTCTAACTTGTTGTTTCTTGTCACACGAAATCAAGCGATTTTTTGCTTATCAGTTCGTAAGATTCTTCACTTCCAACAGTAATTTAGACTTTCAAAGTGAGAAACTCTACAATTGGCTCCCGAAAAGTTGGCAACGGACCATGTCGTTAGAGTTTGGGAAATTTACGTTGACCCCTCTTACCTTTTAGGTTCCTCAGACCTCCACAAATCCAATGGAAGGATTTGGATTTATCATAGAAACAATGCGTGCGGCGATGAAGCCAGCCGCAAGATTTCACGGCAAAGGCTCAGTGATGACCTTCCTGGAGCTACTGGACCTGCATTTCAGCTGGTATAAAGGGATTAGTCTGTAACCTGCAAACATTAAAGTCTGTAACCTGCAAACATTAGAAGTTCTATTCCAGCTCGTGTTGAAATTCCAAAGTAGAAGGAACTCGGAGAAAGCACGTGCAAGTCAGTTTGGCCAATATTCAACGTTTGCTCCTCAGAAGAAACCGCAAGTTCAGCAGAATATATATCGGCAGACTGGAAAAGGTGGAAATTAGAATAACAACAGTGCGGATAAATCTAAGGGTGGCGGATATAAAAATCGGCGTAAAGAAGGGGCGGGGAACCAGAATTTAAACGCAAACCGGTGATTGAGAAGGGACAACGGTCGCTGAGAGGGAAGAAAAGTCCCTCATAAATTAGTCTCAATACAGTGGTGGTGCAAAATCTAGTCATGCCTGAGATACATGTCCTTGTAAATAACGTGCCTATTACTGCCCTCCTAGACACTTGGGCTCATTGTTTGTTTCTCTCAGAAGATTTTTTTTAAAAAACATTTTCGTTGTTATAGACCATTTAAAACTATGTTCTGGCCGAAAGTGGTCGGTTGAAGTTAAGAATCGATAGGAAAGGAACTTTAATTCAAAATTTAACTGTTAATAAAATTAACATAATCCTTACATACTATATAAAAGAAAATAATGCTGTCATTCTTGTGTTGCATTAATTTTTCTTTTAAGAGAATGGTTTAATGTTTCAAAAAAACTTAAGTTTATTTTGTAGAGTCCACTAGAGTAACTCCTGTGTGAAAACTTAAAAGTAGTAACTGCATGGAAGAAAGGTTAAAAGTACCCTTTATTAACTCTATAAAATTTACAATGCTCCAACTCGACGCTATCAAACTATGCCTCTGCTTGGGCGGTAACTGAAATAAAGAAGAATTAACTAAAGATTTAAGATATGTAAAAGTCATCGAACTAAACTACAGGGCTCAGAATAATGCCTGTGTATTAACCCTTAGGGCTCCTATGTTGAGTGTGGCTTGACATAATATTTGTTACACCAACTCCTTTGTTGAGCTAGACTTGACATTATGCATTGTATTTTCTAAAATAATTTTAAATGTTTAAACCTATTTTTCCCCTTTCAAATATTTTGTAATATGTAAAGGAAGACTAAAGTTATTATGTTTGATGTTTGACCAAGTTAGATAATTTAAAATTTGTGAGTATAATTTTAACATATGTCCAGTGTGGCTCAACATCATGTTTTTTACACCAACTCCTTTATGGAGCTAGACTCAAAATTATACATGGTAATTTCTAAAATATTTGAAAATATTTAAAACTTTTTTTTTCTTTCAAATTTTTTTGTACTATGTAAATAAAGACTAAATATATCATATTTGACCAATTTATACTATTTAAAATTTTTTTTAGTATTATTTTTTCATTAGGATCAAAAGAATCATTTATAGTGTGGTGTAGTGGTCAAACATGCTACCCAAAGCCTCTGTTGTATTTTAGGGTTGAAATGATTCCAAACTCAAGTTATAAAGCAATAGCCAGAATTTTAATAAAAATGTAAATGAAATTAAGATTACATCAATCTGATATGTAGATAACACTTAATCCATAGTACTTCTAAATGGTTACAAATGTACTGTGCTAAAACAACAGCATATTCGGAAAGATTAGTCCTTGCTAAATCTCCTAGCACAGTAAAATAATCCAAGCAGAACAGTGCTACCTCCAGTATTCTCGATGGGCATACTGTCTTCTAGCTTGGAAAAGTCGGCTCGTTGAATTTCGAAGTCCCGTATATGCTCATTGAGGTATTCGGCTACGCCCCTCTTGAAACAACCTTGCTTCATGATGTCCAAACCTCAACTTTCCTCTCGCTTGTCAGCCCACCAGCAGCTGAGCGGTAAAGTCGCTGAACACTGGTAGTTCAGTCCGAGGTTCAAATTCCACGAACTGGCTGGCTGCATGGGTGTTTTCATGGTTTTCCCTATGTGTAACGTGTATACGAGCCAGTTTCCCTTAGAAAGTCCTCCACGAAGGCATCCCTCCCCTTAGGCAGATAGCCCTAGTGTGCGTTGCCATAATTAAATACACCACCATGTCACACCTCTCTCTTGTCATACTCTAAATCATAGCGCGAATATCGCCTTGGGTAAGAAACAGGTACAGTTGCAATCTCCAAGCCGGCCAACTGGAAGAACATAGCCTGGTTAGCTATGGAGTAACATTATGGAAGGTGTCAGAGTCTTCCGTGACTTTGCTTCAGGTTTGAATACGCGCTTTTCGTTAAATGTTTAGATTTGTTTGTTTTAAATAATGTATAGAATTAAATTTTCAGAGACTTATTTAAAAACATATATGGAAGGTCATTTAATTATAGTTAAGATTGATAGCTCCATAAGAATTATTTTAAAAAGTATTGACAGAATTTCTATCCAATTTTTTACGACATTTTGTACGATTATTTTTATACTGCACAGGAATAATTTTTTAGGATTTGCTGAAAAACAAAGTTTTAAAATAATTAAATAAATAAAGGTGGCTATTTATTAACATAAATAAATCTTTATAGTTTGATTATTCTATAAATACTCCGAAAAATATAGTTACAAAATTAACTGTTGATTTCACTGATCCCAAATTTTGCAGATGTGAAGGAAAGATTCCCTAGTATAAATACACTCACGTTGTGAAAATTGCAACACCAAGAAGGAATCGTCATAATTGAATGCAATTTAATACACAGTTGAGTGGTAGTGGTACAAATAAATGATTAAATGTTCAAAGCAAACAAACAAGAACAAGAGATCAGAATCAGTATTTTGTGTGGCCACCACGCGCCGCAATAAGTGCTGCTACACGACGTGGCATGGATTCAAACAAAGTTTGAATGTCTGACTGAGGAAGAGCATTCCATATCGTTTGTACGCGTACCCAAAGTTCGTCTGCAGACGCAACAGGACGAGGATCACGAGCAAGATGCCGACCAATGACATCCCACACATGTTCAATTGGCGACATATCCGGGGAACACGCAGGCCAAGGAAGAAGCTGTACCTGCTGCGCTGCAAAGAAGGATTTAACAATCCGAGCAGTATGAGGGCGGGCATTGTCCTGTTGAAATACAGCGCCTGGCAAGCTTTGAAGGAAGGGAACAGCTTCGGGCTGTAGAACTTCACGGATATACCGGTTACTGTTCAGATTGCCCACAATTCGTAGCAATTGAGATCGTCTATGATATGCTATGGCGCCCCAGACCATAACTCCGGGTGTTCGTCCACTGTGGCGTTCGATAATGCACTCCGGAAGGTGGCATTCACCGGCATAGCGTCTGACACGAATGCGGCCATCATGGTACCACAAATTAAAGCGGGATTCGTCAGAAAACACGACATGCTGCCAATCAGCACACCAGTCTCTATGCTGATTGGCCCATTGTAGCCGCAGGCGGCGATTGTCGTGCATTAGGGGGATCCTGTATAAAGGAGTCCGTGCGCGCAGTCCACACTGCAGCAGACGTCTACGAATTGATGAAGCACACAATGAAACACCTGTAGCTATTGACCACAGTGCTGCCAATTGTCTAGAGGAAGCTGTACGGTCCGTCCGCGCCATGCGGACCAGGTGTCTATCATCGCGAGCTGACGTCACATTTCGGGGTCCACTCCCGGATTTCCGAGTTGTCCGACACTCGTCCGTCCACTGCTTCCAAACGCGCATCACTGTGCTGCTGTTACGCTGCACACGAGAGGCTACTGCACGATACGACAATCCAGCTTCACGAAGGCTGATGATTCTCCCTCGTTCAAACTCTGTAAGTTGTTCAAATCTCGCTCTCTTTCGTCGACGAGGCATAAGTACAGATTGAGTTAACGTTTACCACTAGCAGATAACCACCGATAACCATACACGCCTCGCTACAGCCGTCTATTTATTCGGATCCATCAGCCGTTCAGAGGGCGCTGCTCAGCATACGCATGCGCTACGGATTTGCAATTCTAATCATTTGCATATCATGCGCTACTTTGCATTTCCTGAAAATTTCAGCTCACTCGCGTAAGTCCTTCATGGTGTTCCAATTTTCACAAACGTGAGTGTAATTAACTGACGTTATTTAACCAATACTAAACACTAACCAATTAAAAGATATAAAACTGATTTTTCTTTATCACGATATAATTGTTTATTAATCATTATTGCATTTTTAATTTTAAGAACAACTTGAATGAACGATTAGTAATATACCCAATGCTTTAAAACTATAAATACTTCAGAGCTTTCAAAAAGTATGCAAGAGTACTTTTTATTCATTTCAGTTATTATCTAACAAAAAGAACAGAAGTTCAAAAGTCTCAGAAAAATTAAAATCCTCTTGGCATTTGCCAACGTAAATTAAATAAAGCGTAATTTTGTGCAGCGTTACCGTAAGTGAATTATTACTAATGTAATGATATCTTTATAATCTGATAAAGAAATCATAAAAGACTGAACAGATGTTGCTTCAGTACTTTCAAGATTCTTAGGAAAGCCAATTAATTTTTTTCCCTATCTATGTCACCTTTTTCACTCGAACTTCATCAATAAATAAATTCACGAATTGTTCATGTTCCAGTAATTTTTAAAGTTCATTGATACATCAGAGTTTAACAGGCCTAGGAGATGGTAAACGGACGGAAGACAGATTAGTTGACTGTCATAGAGGAAACTGTAACAAGCAGCTTGCTTAATGTGTAATGATTTCTCTTGACTTGATTTAGTTTATTATAGTAAAGCAAACTAGGGTTATCTGTCTGAGGGATGCCTTCGCAGAGGACTTTCTAAGGGAAACTGGTTCGTATACACGTTATACAGGTTATACTTCGGGAAAAATCACGAAAATACCCTTGCAGCGAGCCCCTTCGCCTGGATTCAAACGCAGGTTGGACTACCAGTGTTCAGTGATTTTACCGCTTGGTGGCTGTTGGGATAATATATAACGAATAAACAAAGACCAGTACTTCTAGCCATTTTATTACTCAAGTGATTTTTATTCAACATATGCTTCCTAGTTATATACTGATAAGTTGTAGTTCGATTTTAATGTTTTTAATATTATTCTTTTGACATAACTATAAATGTTTTAAAATTCAGTCCATAAATTAAGTTTAGTGTTTCCATTTAATGTATTTTTAAATACTCCCATTTCAACAACTTCTTGCCCAAGAAACGCTGCTATATTCATATGAAGTGATACATAGATACTTTTTCCAATTTTAGGCTGTAGATTAAAACTGAGCAATAAAATATAAATTTCGATCAGCAGATTTTATGTGAAATTATATTTAAATCATCTGAAATGTTTGGTTTATTCCACAATGAAGAAGAAAAATCCTCAAAAGATAAAATTTTGTCCTTTTTTCAAAAATTTATTAAAAATATGGTTATCCATATTGGCTTTTTTTTCCTCTGTGCTTATCCTTGGTGATGTCAGATTCTCAGCGAAGTATTTTGGACAACCAGAAAATGCATGGATAAGCATTAGGGTGTCCTTTACACACTTAAATAACAAGAGCCTTCGTTTTTCGATAAATAATCGTACCAAATGGTATCATCATCTCAAAAATTTTTCTCACATGCAACGCTCGTTTGGAATTTTTTATCCAGAAATCTTGTTTTAATGTATCTTTTGGAAACCTGAAAACCTGTATATACAGTCAAATGTCTTTAATCCGGACCTCATAGCTACAAACTTTCTGTGCATGCGTCAACCAACGCATGATGTGTTGACGCATGCGCGTTTAATCGTGGCCTTCGAGAATCGAAGGTCACGGTTTAATGTATTACGGATGGTATAAGCTAAGCTAAAATTATCTAATTATCTATTTCAGTTAATGTTGCAGATTGCGTTGTTCCTTAATCTTCGAATTGGATCCAGCTTATTATTTTTTGCAGACTGTTAGAGCAATTTTATAAAAGTGAGCTTGAACTTTCGATTATGTCAAAAAGAATTTCCGATTCTGGAGCTGTGAAAGGATCTACAAAGCGAAAGCATGTTTCGATGTCCATCAAACAAAAAGTGGAATTGCTGCAAAAAATAGATAAAGGCATATCCTTTGTTTCTCTAACCATTCCGAAATCTGTTTATCAATTTCACGCTGCTCTGTGGAGGAAGGGGAACACGTCGTGGCGCGCAATGAACTGGAAGTTGATCTGTCAGTGTTATCCAGTGTTATGTCAGTGTTATCTTCATGGCAGATGTTTTTATTTTATTCGGCTTATAATTCCTTACTAAATGTAGTATTTCATCTCGATGTACTCCGTCTTTGATATGATTTAAATCAAATTCCTCATTATTATAAATATCACGAATGCACATCAAATAGTTTTCTGGTTGCAGTTTTCTAATTTCGACTTTGCGTAATGTATGCTTTACACATGCGCACGTTGAAAGAAATGTTTAATAAAGTAAACAAATAAATATTAAGCTTTTTTTTTTTTGTAAATTTTGATACCCTTTAGATCAACCCCCCCCCCCGGTGTGTTCTCCCTCAAAATTGGGGTGGAAAGTTTAACAGTTAGCTAGGTTCAGCAATACCTCAATTACCTGTGGTACTACGGAGGTGCTAGCTTCTACCTGTACCTGTTTATTTCGTAAATTACGGTTTCATATTTTTAATTTTATAATTTCTGCATGCCATCTTACCAGATTTAAACTAATGATGTATAATCCGGAAAAACCGATAATCCGGAATCGCCGAAGTCCCGTCGAGTCCGTATTAAAGACTTTTGACTGTATATATATTCATTGGTTTTATCATAATTCGATCTGCAACTTGGAACACAACATCCTGCAGGAATGAAAGAAGACTTAACTCATTTTAGCTCTACATTGAAGTTGATAGCTATATTTATTAACAAATATTTAAGAAATAAGTAAACTTAATTATCAGTAATTAACTATTAACCAAAACAGCATAACTACTTTACTTAAATTATTTAACTCAAATTTAGTAATAAGAAATGCATGAATAATGAAAAAAACAGAGTGAAATGTTAATGTACAGCACGCAAACTAACGTAGAATTCTTCGCTTGCAATGCCCGCAGTGCAGAGTGAAGGTTGAAAGTTCAGACGCCTTTCGTGGCCTCAAATACGTGACTTTGAAGCTGACCGGGCCATCTAAATTCAGGAAGGTCACGGCAAGAGTCCCTTTGTCTGGGAACTATATCCTTGGAGGACGAGATAAGGAACATCTGCATGACCTTGTCTCAGTATTGCTGTCTTCAGGATAGCAAGTTCCCGACGTAGAGAAAAATCATATTCTTTTGTCGTATCGTCGTAATCGTATTTTTAACTGTATTTGTATTAAACAAAATATCTTTGATATTATGCCTTGAATCAAGATAAAACAATAATTCACCAATGAATATTAAAGTAGTGATGACGAATGTATGACTCAAATAGATAATGAACTTGAATTATTGGAAGATAATATAAATTTAACAAAAGCGAGCTATTATTATCTGAGCTATTATTTTCGGTTCCTTTTCAAACCTAGACCGATTCCGACGAAGAAATTATTGTAAGAAGAAGACTTATAAACGATAAATTAGGATAGCAACGAGCAACCATCTCTTTCTACATATAACAGGCAGTTTGTTGGAACTGATGAAACGTTATGGACAAATGTCACTGAAGAAGACAATTATCATCATAATATAAAATTCTTAGTTGGTGAAAATGTTGTTGAGCCACAAGTTCCATCCAGCTGCACATCCAGTTTTAGAATTTTTTGAGTTTTTTTTTTGGCTCCTACTCTACTAAAAAATAGTGAGTGGAACTAATACATACGCAGCAGTAAAATTGGAAAGATGTAACTGAGAGCGAAATGAGAGCTATTATTAGTGTCATCATAAATATGGGTCTTGTTTCACCAGCTTTGGAATCATACATGTTTTTTCCGAATATTTTGGTCACTACATTTGGAAACAATTTCACCAAACACTCAAAAGACGAAAACAAGGATAGAAAGAGTGAGCAACTTTCTGGATTACCTAAACCAAAAATTAATAGAAAATTATATATCTCGTGAAAATTTGGCATTTGACGAATCTACAATCTCGTTCATGGGGAAAATAATCTTTCTCATGTCTAATCCTAAAAAACCAACAAAATGGAGACTTCGAGTTTATGTTTTAGCAGATTCTAAGACAAGTTATTTATATACATTTGTTCCATATTATGGTAAAATTACAACAGAGGGCTTAATTAGACCAGATCGTAATTTCACTAGCAGAATTGTGATGCAACTCTATCGAAATTTACGAAATTCGATTCCTGAAGGTAAAGGGTATCATATTTTTACTGATAGATTTTATACGAACCCCACTTTAGGTGCAGAACTTCTAAAACCTAATTGCGTTCTTACTGGAAGAATTATGGCCAATCGAAAAGGATTGCCAGAAAAAAAAATTAGCTGTTGTACATAAAATTGCTTATAGAAAAGAAGAAAACGTTAGTAACATGGCGTGACAAAAGAGTGGTCACAATGTTTAGTACAAAACAGTTTTCTGTTTCACAACCTGCGAGAAAAAGATCAAAGACGACTGAAAATGCTAGTGAAAAAGAAATAAACAAACCGACTACCATATTAGATTATAGAGAAAATTTATTGATAAATCTAATTAAAGACTTTCGTGCTCCTACACAAAAGACTCGGGCGATTATCCAAAGATGATAATATCTAATGGTTAGATGGGAAGACTAATTTTATTTTTTCTCATAAAAACACAAGAACTGTGTGATGTGTTACAACCGGAAGGTCAAAGGAGGAAGAAAAGAAAATATTCTATTGTGATGCTTGTGATAGGAAACCCGGTCTTTATCCAGACGAATGTTTTAAAAAATAACATACTTTGAAAAATTATAAATAATTAAGGTAAATAAATTAGTTAAATATGTAAATTTATATTTATGTACTATCCTACTACTTAATTTAATCGAAAACATATCTGTTACAAACACTACACAGTTGCAATACAACCTTTTATTGAAACCCTCTTTTTTTTTTTTTTTTAAATATATTTGGTAAATGGATTAAAGAATTGTTGGTTAGTGAGGAAGAAAACATTAAGGAGTGGAAAGGGTTAAACCCCCGTCGAAAACTAGTGGCAGCAGGTAAATACAATTAAGCCACGCGAACCAGCAACAGCTCTGGGAGCAGATGCTTAAGCAGCAGAGGTGACGGCAAACAGTCTAACAACTCTCTTTCCTACTGAACCTTGGCTTTTAAACTCTTTCTTCCACGTGGAATTTGCATTCCTTCACGCGCGCTACCAAATTTAAGTATTCTGGCACTGACAGTTAGGGGAATGAAGACTTAATAGGAAAGAATAACAAATTAAATAAAATTGGTTATTTAAAATAAATATAAATCCCTACAGTTGCTCATGCCAGAATTTAGCAGACTTGGAAAAAAACCCTTAACGACCTGTTACAAACTGTTAAATTCTACATCAAACAAGCCCTGAGCCCTGTTTACATACAAAATCTAAAAATTTTTAACTAGGTAACAAAAGTAATACATTCTTCTTTTTTGCTTCTGCTGATTTGCTTCCCTGTAGTTGCTTTTGTTACCTAGTTAAAAATTTTTAGATTTTGTGTGTAAACAGGGCTCAGGGTCTGTTTGATGTAGAATTTAACAGTTTGTAACAGGTCGTTAAGGACTTTTTTCCAAGTCTGCTAAATTCTGGCATGAGCAGCTGCAGGGATTTATATTTATTTTAAATAACCAATTTTATTTAATTTGTTATTCTTTCCTATTAAGTCTTCATTCCCCTAATTGTCAGTGCCAGAATACTTAAGTTTGGTAGCGCGTGTGAAGGAAGGACATCTGGAAGGAATACTTATGAGTAGGCGTTGGTATCAAAAAATAAATAATATTTTATTTTCACAAATATTTATCCTTTTATTGAGGTTCTAAGCATCTTGCATTTAACAGTTTTCTTAAAGTTTACCAAACATTGCTGTTTTTACGGGACACATTTGCTCATACACAGTCCTGCTTTATTTTAGCTTAATCCCCTTTTTGGCTCTCCACAATGTGTGGTGAAAACGTAAGTGCTATATATCAGAGTGAACAAACTCTCCACCTAAACACACGAATTGTTAACACATAACAACCTTATTAGACACTCCCTAATTCAAATTCTTAATTTTCCATGAGCTAATAAACATGAAAATTAACTAGAGTGTTGGTAGAGAGTCCTACAAAAACTCATTCATACAATACTAAATTTTCCTCACTTTGGGGCAGGAAACATATGCAAGCTTTCGCTTGAAAACGCATGATTTGACTTGGCTAAATTTTTCTAATTCAAGCTCTTCTTTTGCATATATTAACTTTTAAATACATTCCGAGAATTTTCGCACTAAATAGTTATTCTATGTATTCGTTGAAATTTAAATATATATTTACAGTATCATTTACCTTAATACAACAAATATTTTCACATTTTTCAGTTACATACTCTTACCACAATAGATAATAAAAATGAAATAAATTTTACTTCATTTTTCTTCTTTCCAAAAGGGTGAACCTAAAAACAAATTTTCAATAACAAGTACATAAAAATTTTGGCTTGTATCAGGCCAGAACTTTTGGCATGTTAACATAAATAGTCTTTCCACAAACAAAACCTGGCCCACCAGCGGCCAAGCAGTAAAGATGCTGAACACTGGTAGTTCGGTCCGAGGTTCGAAACCCGCGAACGGGCTGGCTGCATGGGTGTTTTCGTGGTTTTCCCCATGTGTAACGTGTATACGAGCCAGTTTCCCTTAGAAAGTCCTCCACGAAGGCATCCCTTCCGTTAGGCAGATAGCCCTCGTGTGCTTTGCCATAATTGAATAACCTAACCAAACAAAACCTGAACTATTAGTTCTTTACATTAACATTACATTTCTACAATACACTATAGCTTTGTGCTTTCGTCAAATAAAACTAAAATAACTTTAGTCTTCTACCGAGGCAATTGACTTTAACATGTAACTTTGTATTTGAAAATGTTTGCATGTAATTTTACAAACAGAAAAGATTTATTAAAAAATTCACTTATCTTTGTTTTTTTTCACTTGGTATTCAGCCATCCTTTTATTGCAAAACTCGCTCCATGTGATGTTATTCACACTAGAGAATCTCAACCTCTAGTGTCCCTAGAGAAAGTTGGCCTGGCCTCTTCTCTACTCTGATCACCCTCCTCTTCTGCTGGAATGGTGGTGTCTCTGGTCTTTTCCTTTTGCTGGCAGGAACGCTGGTTCTTGGAGCGTCGGTAGTCGAGGACTTTACCCTGGTAATTCTTGGTTGGTTGCTTCGGCCCTTGCTGTGCGCCTTGAGCTTCGGCTGGTCTTTTCATTTTACCCACCGGTGGTCTTGTTTGTACAGTTCTTTCCGAGTACCGCCTTCTTGCTGTATTCTGGCGTTGTCTGCTGCGAGATCTTGTCAGGGCACGGCACGTTGTTTCTAGCTGGGGCCTTTCTTCTCGACGGTCCTTCATCTTTATTCCCCCCCCGGAGATTCTATTAGTCGAGGGAATCTTTTCTGAGGAACACTTCGGGTTGTCTGAGGTCTTATCATCTGGTTGGTTCTTCTCTTTTATTTTAGTGGTGAAAGCGCTGATAGGGCAGAAATGGACGTTGAGGATGTTGCCTCTTCTGATTCGGAAGCCTGCAAGAAACTTTTCAATATATCAAGGTCTTTACGTTCAAAATATCGCTTTAATTTATCCGGACTGGCCTGAATTCTTTCACCTGAATCTGAAGTAATATGGGCGCCTAGTCGGGGGGGAGGGGCTGGTCTCCCGAGCACCTTCCCACTTCACCACTACCTGTACTTAAAAAAAGCGCTAATTAATTTTCAATAGATAAGACTTAAGTTTTTAAAATATTACTTTCCAGCTTCCCAAAATATTCATGTGGTTAACAAAAAATGAACGGAAAGTCTACGATTTTCCATTTAGAAGTAAGAGCAGGAAAAATCATCCTTCTTCAGCTAAAAAGCGGCGGGAAAATACTTCGAAGGTTAGGGGACACTTTCAAGTCATAAAGCTTTTGTTCTATTACAGCTTTGAATATCCCTCCGGATCCGGTCCCACTTTGCCTCTAGCTATCAAGCTTAATGTCACTAAAGAAGAAAAAGCCCTTTCGTTTCGGACCAAGCATCTAAAAGCATAAAGTTTGAAAGAAAATAAGTATTTAAAAAAAATAAGTTGGAGTATTTAATTCTGATATTTGCTACTTATTATCTAAATATTGCACACAAGAGGGAAGGAAACACAGTAAAATAATTTTGAGTGATTGTTTTTTACATTAATTTCGAATTTCACTTAAGTCAATAAATGTAACAAAAATATTAAGTTTTTTTTTTTGAATAATATAGAGAGCATGCCAACTTCGATGCTTTCAATGCAATGAATTTTATTTTCTTAGTCATCTAGCAATTTAAATTATTGTCATTTAAAATTATCTAATAGGGTAGTTGTTAAATACGCAGATAAAAAATTCATTCACTGCCAAGTAATTTATTTTGCTTTATTATTAGCCCAAAGGGACAAATTGCCCAGAAGGGCTATTAATTTCATTTTGGAATTTTGCGGCGTTTCATTTACTCAGTATAGGCATCTGGAAGCCCAAATTTGGAGTTTAGAATTTGCTTTATTATCTATTTCATATTTTGTAAAACTTTAACGAAATTTTGATTAAGAAACTCATCAATTTCAAAATGAGCAATGGCAACACTGTACGAAAATTTTTTTTTTTTTTTTTTTTTATCTCCAGCGCGTGAGACTGTATATCAGAAATTCTACAGATATGCTCTTTTTAGTTTATTTTGTGGTATTGCTGTTGAATTCAATTTTATGGTTTACATGCGGAGAACATGATATTTAATAAATAAAATCTGAAAGCTTTTAGATTTATTTATTTTGTGTGCTTCTGTATTTGGAACAAATAATCAGATAAATACCAATTAAAAGAAGTATAAATTAAGAGATTTTAAATAGAATGAAAAAAGCACATAACCTAGTATTAGTGAGCAGAATGTATAAGTTTGATGAACGGTGATAGTTCGACATAGGTTAGAATATCCGGTAACGAGTTGCACGAGCTTTTATGGTTTTCCCTTGCGTAGAAGGTAAACAGACAAGTTTTCCTTTGAAAGTCCTTCACGAATGGGATGGCATCCCTTCCTCATAGACAGGCAACCATTGTTTGCTTTTCCATACCGATTTAAACAAGGAGTAGCAAGCATATATGAAGTACTAATTATAATGATAAAAATTTGATGATGTAATTGTAAGATCATCGTCGACATCATGCCGAAACCACGAATCAACAACATCCCTTTCCAAAAGAAATATATGAAATACTTTGTTTTGCAAAAATTGATCTTCTACACTATAGTTTTAATATGTTTATCAAAAACAAATGCATTTTACTTTTTGATCATAATGCAAAACAGAAAAATAATATTAAAAAATTCAGTATTAATATTAAAGACTATTACCGTTGTCCTTGATAGGGGAATGCAAAAATATTGTTAATTTTTTCCTGGTTCATTATAACAGGTTAGATTCATGGCCTAAAATTTTAAAATATTTACCGTAATTTCCGGAAGAAAGGCCGCATCAGCGTAAACGCCGCACTCGAGAAAAATGGCGGGAAAAAAATTAAAATTGCACAGAAACGCCGCAATAGATTAAATTGCGCGTGACATCGTCGTGGGCCGTATAGATGCAAAAACTCAACCTAAGTCCTGATATATGACATACCAGTTAAGAAAAATGCATGAAATGAAACCATAACTCAAAAATAAATTAAAGGTAAGAAATGTATAGCTTCTGTGCCGTTTAGAGATATTTTCAAAAATTTTCCGCTCCCTAATTAAAAACTATCCAACAAGTACTTGTACCCTAACTGATGGGATCTGTATTTGGCAGAATGCCAAGAAAAATCTATTCATGTTGAAGGGGAAATACGCCAGAGTTCGTTATTGCGAGGCAGGTGGAGTCGTGTCCGCCTTTGAAAAAAATTGCAGAAAAGGCAGGGGTGGGGAGAGGATGGGTCCTGGAAGATTCATCGAATGGCAGAGGAGAGAGACTATTCAAACTGATGAGAATGTTGATTTGAAAGGGGGGAAGAATGTTATTGTTCTGAGATCTCGTTTAGGGTGAATAAGGCATGTAGGTCCGTTCAAGGGAAAGAACGTAAACAAAATAACGTTCGCAAAAAGCAACTGAGTGATCTTTTGTGTGGGAACAGCACCAATCTATGCACAATGACAAGGCCATCCAAACTATGTACAATGACCATCATAGGAAATATTTTATTTTTAATGCACCTAAACACCGCATGGGTAGAAACGCCGCACCCGCTGAAAATTTAAGTTTTAAACACGTCAATGCCGCGGCGTTTCTTCCGGAAATTACGGCATTCATTTTTTTAATTCTATAGTGTAAAACATCGATTTTTGCAAAATTCTTAAAGCAGCTTTTTTTCTTCAGTTTTAAAGTTTCTGTTCCTTTTTAAGGAAAAAGTAAACATCTAAAAATAACACAAAATGTAGGCACATACTCTTTGCTCTCTTCCTCTGTTTAATAAAAAGGCGTATCTACGAATAGAACCGAGGCATTTTACTTAATTGCAGGAATCTCTATAGAAGGTCTAATTAACCCTTAAGGATAAACTATGAGGGATCCGGCCAATTTTATTATGAGAAAGTGAAAAGTAATAGATCCAATCTAAAGTCTTCGAAAGTTACTGTTTGTTTTTCTTACAAATTTTCCTGTGCGTTGTGTTACTAGAAATAATCCTTTAACTTGTATTGGGTTAATATAAATCACTTAATATGGGACGCCCTGAAAAAAGAAAGCATAAATTAGAAAAAAATGTAAAAAAATTGAGGTTCTTTTCTCCAAAAACATGTACATTTTCTAACGAAGTGAACTCTACCGGAAGCATTTCTGTTGTGAAAAGAGGCAACTAGTCTTTCCTCCTCGTTTGAAAATTCGGACTATTATATAATTATAGCTATTATTATAATAGGTATAATTATAATAAATAAAATAATTTTTCAATGCATTCAAAATTCATTCGTGTATTTATCTAAACTGAAAATTTTGGTAAGTGGTAAAATTTTTCAATTTTTAATTACCTGTGTTTATGAATTGTACCCGGAACATTAGTTTCATTTGGAATAATCTTAATTTTATTTAACTATACTGTTCAGACATATCATACAGATAGTTAATGCTTCCATGCTGCACAGTTAGAAGACATAATTTTCACAACAAAATTATCTCTTTAATGTATGATATTAATGAGGGGACAGTTATTTTAATTCTTATTTGAAGTTTTTCTTCGAAGAGCAACACTAATCACAAAGGAATGACTAGATTAAAATTTGCTAATAATGTCTCAACTTCACCGATTTTATAGAGCTGTAAAAGGAAAATGTCTTATACTTATTCGTATGCTATGACGTATTCCTTGCTCCTATATCCAAAAATTGAATTATTTAATCTTTTATGTTCTATTAAAAATTCTAAGAAATGTGAGAATCATTGAATTAGTGGCAGGAGAAAAAGTACAAAGCCTCTTTCTAACTCTTTTACGTTGAATAATCAACTGTAAATAACTTAAGCTGTGCTGCATCTGTTAATTAAAAACACTGAATCGATATGTAATTTGACTTATCGCTTATGAAATTACAAAAAATGTTTAAATGTGATCGATCATATGTAAAGTATTATCTAAAGTGCTAGGGAAGTTTTCTAAAATTCTAATCCATAAACTCAGAATTAAAATAAAGGTTTAAAAATAATTTTATGCTTAAATGATAATCCCAATGACATAAAAGTAAATTAATAAAAAGTAACAAAAGGCAAACATTTTTTTGTGAGATATCATTATTATTTCCAGCTATATATCCACATATTCGAATACTACACTGACTACCAATAAGTATTTGGACACCTATCCAAATGACGATATATGCGGTCATAAAGTACGTCACTAACTCCGCCGGTATATATCGTGTAGGAAACAGCATCGGCTTTAGTCGCATGCAAGATGCCTCGCATTTCGAAGCTCTCTGATTTCGAGAAAGGTATAATTATCGGGTATCTCAAATGTGGCCGATCCTTAAGGGACATATCTAGCAATCTGAAGTACCCAAAATCGACGGTGACCTATGTGATTAAGAAGTGGAAAGTGAGCGGTGATTGTCGGAATGTGCCCCGAGTCGGCAGACCAATGAAACTGGGAGATGGAGACCGACGAGTGCTGTCCAGAGAAATTCGGAAGAACCGCACCCAACCGATGAACCTCATCCGCTAGGAGTTTCAACAGGCGTCCAGGAGTATTGTTTCAATGAATACCATTCGTAAGGAAGCACATCTACTTGGTTTTCATGGTTATTTCTGCTGCCCATAAGCCTTTGGTCACAAAGTCCAACCGCGCTGCTCGGTTAATGTGGTGCAAAGCACATCGAAATTGGACCGTAGATCAGTGGAACGGGTTCTTTGGAGTGACGAATCAAGGTTCACCCTTTACCGTTCGGATGGCAGGGTCTGGCGTCTACCTGGAGAACGTCTCCTGCCAGAATGTATTGTGCCAACAGTCAAGTTTGGCGGAGGTGGAATTATGGTCTGGGGGTGTTTCTCCTGGTATGGGCTGGGACCCTTGGTTCCCATTTCATGGTAAGCTCAACTCCAATACCTACTGCACTATTTTGGATGACAATGTGCTTCCTACGTTGTGGCAGTTTTACGGGTTGGACCCCTGTTACTTTCAGGACGACAATGCCAGTTGTCATGTTTCGACGTTAACCAACGCTTGGTATGGTGCCAATGGAGTTCATCGAATGGACTGACCTGCCCAGAGTCCAGACCTGAACCCTATCGAGAACCTCTGGGAGAGTTGCATTGCTGAATTCAGGGGTGCACTACTCGTGCAAAATCGGTGAAAGAACTTCTATGTCTTCTCCAAGCCGAGTGGAAGAAAATACCACTAGCTGTCATACAAAGACTTGTGGAAAGTATGCCCGGAGGGTCCACGCTGTAATTACCTCTCGTGGAGGCTCTACGAACTATTGATTTTGAAGTTAGTTTTTCTTTTCTATCACAGGTGTCCAAATACTTATTGGTAGTCAGTGTTTTTATCAAGGAGAAAATATATGTTCCCTTGTCTGTTTTAAAAACAAATTAAATACAAAGAATCCATCTTCCTGAGAAGGTAACCTATAAAAGTGATGAGTATTTCTGAGAACATAGCAGATCAAAATTGTCTGCAATAAAGGACTTTCGTTTTTTTTTAAAAAAAAGACTCACAGTATTTAACGCATTCAAATTTCACACCGATAAAATAGTTGAATAATACAGATCAAATAATACATTTTTTATTCAAATAATAAATTCCGATAAACCGTTTAAATGAAGAATGCTAATAGAAAAATCCCTCAAGATATTGATTGACTTTAACGTAAAAGGCGCAAAATCGCTTTCTGTAGCTTAGCAGTCGTTAGCCCTTATCTCGCAGATAAAGAAGCACTGCCTGAAATCCGTCTTTATTTAAATTCAAATTAAAAATATTATTACTTATTTTGAAATAAAAATTGTGAAATGAATCTATCATATCATTTTAAACAGTGTTCATAGTATTATTCTTATTCTGTCGTGATGTTGGGAGGCCCCAATTTGTCAGCAACAGTAGTAGTGACTGCTATGAACTGGAAATTACACAGACTCTTAAAAAGGGTTTAACTCCCTTTTTATTTCACTTTAAAAATCACAGTTGCGTTCGCTTGACGCTCACAAACTACGCCGACCCGGCGGTTAAAGAAAAGTAGAAAAGTACAACTAAAAATAAATGACAGGATGCATAACTAATGAAGTCACTATCTACGAGGCTCTATAATTGTAACTATCTTAACCGCGTTCTAAGCTACAGCTGAGATTCAGCAAACTTTCTGATTAAGAATTTGAAAGATTCAACGAACGGTCGAGATAGGCACACAGGCCGAAACGCGCGGTTCTTAAACTTTCTACCAAGTCACCTTCACGCTCGTGATTCAAGAAGCACACTTACAAATCTCAAATTCTATTTAAACTCAATTACTTCTGCTAAAATTTGAATACTCTGCGCGTTCTACTATGATTTACATACTCTGGCATTGGCAATTCCAGTAAAAAAAGTAAAGGCTTGACAGGAAAGATAGCTTAAACTTAAAATAAATGTTAGTTAAAGTAAATATAAACCCTACATTTGCCGCTGCCAGAATTTGGTAAACTTGGAAACAGGTCCTAGAAACGACCTGTTGAAAAAGTTTCCACATTCTGATCTAAAACTCAAGAGCTCCGTTTACATAAAACAAACTGTTTTCTCAAAAATTAGAATCATTTCTGTAGATACATAAAATTACCATCTCTTCTTACAGGATCCTTTCTGGTCTTCAGCAATCAATCTTTTCTCTTCCTTCCAGCATCTGGAAGGAATAAGTATCAGTATCTTCTAAATACATTATGATTTACACTTTCTTAACACTGGATAAAGTTTTCGTTTTCGATCCTTTTATTTTTCTTAATTAACTGCTTAATTCACATTCATTCAAGTATTCAAACATGAATTTAACTTTACCCTGGTTCTCCACCATGTGTGGTGTCAAACGGGAATATTCGTGTTTTTGTATTACAACACTTCCCCTAACCACAATGATTTGTTAGAATTCCAACAACCAAATATGACGCACCTTAATCGACGTACTGAAACTCGATGAGCTATGTTTAACATTCTTAAAATTCAAGTGTAGGTGGAGAACCCTACAAAACACATTCATTCTAATTCCCCCTCATTCATCTTTAGACATGCAGGCTTTCGCTCTAAAGCATGTTTTTATCTACAGTTTAATACTTAAATTTGAATTCATTTCTTTCGAGTATTTACTTTTAGCATCTAAAATTTTATGCTTCTAGACTAAATTCTACTTTTACATAACTTTCAAGTATTTACGAATATTTACAAAATTCTAATACATATGATTTTTACAATTTACTATAAAATGAATAATATAAAAATAAAGTTTTACTTCACACTTTCTTCGCCAAGCTGGCGGCACTGAAACTAAATTTTTCATTAATACAAGAATACGAAGTTATTTTACTTTCGGCCAAATTTTGGCTTTAACATAACAGAATTAGTCATTCGACGAACAGGAACTGCTTGCTGCTAGATTTTACACTTAAAGAAAATAATGCTTTTGCCTTAGCTAAATAAAGTAAAACAAAACTAAGTCTCAACCGAGACAAATTGACTTCCGTCAAAACATAGAACTTCGTATTTACGCATAACATTTCAGAACAAAAGAAAAAAAAAATTATAGGAGATTTTAACTTATCTTTGACATTTCGATGCTTGGAAATCCGACATCCTCTTCTCGCAAAATTGGTGATAAGTTATAGAATTCATGGACGTCAATCTCCGCTTTTGGGTTCTTCTAGTTTCCATGGTGACTTTTCTTTTTCGCCCTCTGTACGCCCGCCTCTTGGGGTGGTAGTCTTCGGTTTCCTGTCTTTTCCGTTTTGCCCCTGGACGGCTGGTCTTTGCGGCCTCCAGTCTGGAATCTTGCTTGAATTTCTTCTGTTGGTGACAATCTTTTCGTTCCTCCTTCTGTCTTTTTTTTCTCGTGAACGGCGGCCTTGTTTGCTCCTGACTATCTGGCCCTGGAAGTGGTTTCCTCGACGCAAATTTTCTACTGTGGAAAGTTTTATCTGGTCTTTTCCTATTTACCAAAGATTCTTTACGCGGCGGCGTTGATTTCCTGCACTTCTTGAATGCTGGAGTCTGACCATTTTCCTTCCTTCTTTTCGGGATCCTAGAATGACTTGTAGAAGGGCTATGTTCCTCTTCTGTTCTCTGCTTCTTGGGTGGTGGAGCGGGTGGCGTTACTTCTGGACCTTCCACTTCTTTTGCGCTTGAGTCCTGCAAGAAACTTTTAAGGATTTCAAAATCATTTTGATTATAATATTTTTTCACCTGGTCGGGACTTGCTTTACAGATTTCCCCTCTCTCGTTCTTAAGGCACAATACGACTCCCTTGATTTCCTGAATTACATAGGGGCCTTCAAAATTTGGAGCCAACTTTGCAGTGAAATTGTCTGGGGCACTTGATAAAGAAAATTTTCGCTTTAACACATTATCCCCAACTTTAAAATCTGCTTCACGGCGTTTTTGATCATAATACAGTTTCTGTCTATTTCTTGCCGTATCCGAACTTTTAACCGCCTGATCAATGAGTTTCTGTATATCTTTTTGTTTGAATTCTTCCTCTCTTTGTTGCACAAAGAATAATTTATCTAGTGGCGTAATTAACTTCCGTCCTAAAAGTAATTCTGCTGGAGTTTTTCCCTTAGTATCATGATTTGCTGTTCTTAAAGCATAAGCTAACTCATTTATGTAGCCATCCCAGCGCTTGTGATGTGTGCTAACATAACTTCGAATTATTTTTATAATATTTTTATTAACTCTTTCTGCGATGTTTGCCTGTGGTCTATACGGAACCATTTTGATATGGCATATGCCAAGTCCAGTGCAAATGTTTTCAAATATTTGGTTAACGAATTGTTTACCGTTATCGCTAACGGCTTTTATCGGTGCACCGTATTTTAAAATATATCTGTGTAAGAATGCATCTGCGACCGTTTTGGCTGACGCGCGTTTAAGTGGAACAATTTCTGTCCATTTTGAAAAATGATCTACAACTACTAAAAGAAAACGATTTTTATTTAACTCACTCTGAGGGAAAGGACCAAGAAGATCTATGCCTAAAATTTCATTCGGAAATGTAGCGTGAATGCTATATAAGTACCCGGCCGGGCTGTAATTAATATCATTTATTAATTGACATTGATTGCAGGACCTAACATACGCAGTTACTATTTTGTATAATTGCGGGAAATATACCGCCTCGCGTACCCTTTTTAAAGTCTTTCTGACCCCTAAATGACCCGCTGTTTTCGCGTTGTGTAATTCCTTCAAAATGCTTATTCGAAGCGAGGCTGGGATGATTGGTTTATATTCGAAATTTTCGTTTGTTGCTTTCGTATAAAACAATAAATTATCTATTATTTCATAGTTTTCTGCTCTACTTCTTATTGCATCGATACCTGTGTGTTCAAAGCTTTCAGGGGTTTTTCAAATACGCATAGATACTGCCAAATTCAGGATCAGCTTTCAATTCAGCAATAATTGTTTCTCTAGAATTGTTTCTGTAAAATTTTTGAAGTCAACACAGCGAATTTGAGTTCATTGCCTTCATCGTCCAGTTTTATTCGAGATAGTGCGTCAGCAACATTGTTTTCCTTACCCGGTTTATATTTAATTATTAGGTTATACTCTTGAAGTTTTAAAGCCCATCTTATTAACCTGGGCGTTATTTTTTCCCCGAGTAAAGTCTACCAACAGCCGCATGATCCGAAAAGACTGTTACTGGCGCTTTGCCAAAATAAACTCGAAATTTGTGTACAGCCATTAATACGGCTAATGTTTCTCTCTCTGTAGCTGTATAATTCCTTTGCGTAGGGTTCAACGTTTTACTAAAAAATGCCAAAGGATGGCCATTTTGCATGAGAACAGCACCTACGGCATAGTCCAACGCATCTGCTGCAATTTCCAGGTTTTTGTCCCCTTCCGGGAATTTCAAAACAGGGGCATTGATGAGTGCTTCTTTTAACCTTTCAAATGCAGTATTTGCCTCTGCTGTCCACGTAAACTGACTTTTCTTTCTTTTAATTACTAACAACGGTTCAACAATGTTCGCATAATCTTTTATGAACGACCGATAATAAAAACATAACCCAAGGAAAGAAGAAAGTTTCTTGGCGGTGTTGGGAGGTGGGAAATTCTTGATGGCTTTTATTTTTGAATCCTGAGTTTCTATACCCATTTGCGAAATTTTATAACCCAGATATTTAAGTTCTTTAGTCGCGAACTTGCATTTTGATGCGTTAATTGTAAGACCGGCCTCTTTTAATAATTTAAAAACCTCTTCTAAATCTTTAATTTGTTGTTCCAACGTACTACTCGTTATAATTATATCATCTAGATAGATTAAAGTCGATTTTCCTAGGACAGGCTTTAGAACAATGTCCATAGCTCTCTGGAATGTTGACGGGGTCCCACACAACCCAAAGGGCATGCGTAAAAATGCATAAGTGCCCGATTTTGTGATAAACGCGGTTTTATGTATATCTTCGGGTCTCATAGCTATTTGACAGTAACCAGACGTTAAGTCCAACGTAGTCATGTATCTCGTAGACTTAATCTTTCTAATAATGTCCTCTATAACCTTCAAAGGGTAAACTGGGAACTTAGGTACACTATTAAGCTTTCTGTAATCGAGGGTCCACCAGCGGCCGAGCGGTAAAGTCGCTGAACACTGGTAGTTCGGTCCGAGGTTCGAATCCCGCGAACGGGCTGACTGCATGGTTGTTTTCGTGGTTTTCCCCATGTGTAACGTGTATACGAGCCAGTTTCCCTTAGAAAGTCCTCCACGAAGGCATCCCTCCCCTTAGGCAGATAGCCCTAGTGTGCTTTGCTATAATTAAATACACCACACCACAACTTTCTGTAATCGATAGCAAACCTTCAAGCCCTTTTATCCGAAGGAGGGAAATCATTCTTTTTCTTACATAGTACGACTGGACTCGCGTACTCACTATTTATGGGCGTTATTATCTGGTTCTTCAACATTTCCTGAATGTGTTCTTCAATTATTTGTTCTTTCTGTTTATCATACTGGTAAGGTTTAGTCCTACAGGGTTTGTCGGCAGTTAATTGTATATCATGCGTAACAATTTGACAATTACCAGGCCGTTCTGAAAACAATTTCGAAAAAGTACTGACCACTTGCTGGATGGCTTGGCTTTCATGGTCATTCAAATGGCTAAGGTTCACTTGCGGTTGTTTCACTGGCTCCACCACCCTCCGATCCATTTCCAGCATAATCGAATTTTCCTGAAAATTCAGTTTGGCCTTCGCGGCCTTTAAAAACTCCATGCCTAAAATGACTGGACTCTGCAAATTTTTGACCACAAAAATTAATACTTTGAGGCTTTCATCTATAACCTGTATTTGTAATGATAATTTCCCAATGCATTGACAGGTTTTTCCCTGCGCCACTATAATTTCTGTGTTTTTATTTTTAAATAATTGTAACCTATTAAAATTATTCTTAAAAAATGTATCACTCATAAAATTACCTTCTGCCCCTGTATCGATGAGGGCTTCTACTGGTACATCGCCAACCAGGACTTGTATAATCGGTAATTGTGAGTTCTTTACCACGACCGTATTTAGGTATCTTCTTGAGGGTTTTTTCGAAACTTCCGGGGTCTGGACCCTCGCTTTTACAGGCCCCTCTACTCGTTTAAAGGTTTCCTTTCAAATTCTGTCTTCTGGGTACGCGGACGGTTGTTTTCAAATTTCCTTTTTTAGGCCTTGACCTTCGAGCTTTGATGAGTTGGCTTGATAGCTCTTTCCCCCATAAGAGCGATTTGTGTTTTCGGTCTGTTGATTTGAGGATTGCCTTCGGTGACTTCGAGAATACGATTCCCCTCTAGCATTTTCCGCTATTCTGCGATTTTTGAACTTGACCGCCAACTTGAAGAGTTCATGCAAGGTGCTTGGGTTTCGTATTTCGACGTAATCTTGGACAGCAGGTTTGGCCTCCGAATTCCCCTAATAAAAATTTCCCTATATTCTTCCACCATAGTGAGGCCTGTCCTCTTAGTGCAGACGTGGCAATGGCAACTTTTTGTTTTTCAGGCACCAGGGTATTGCTGGAAATGATTTTCGAGGCCTTCTAAGAATATCGCCACCGAATTTTTTCCGTCGAAATTGACGTTTGGCTTGATTGATGCTCTCATCGTCTGGACCAGGTATCCAAATCCTTCTAATTTGTTCGCCATTTCTTGTTGTTGGAGTTGTACAGGAGCTTCCATCCAGTTTTCGGCCATTTCAGTTCGTAAGGTGTTCGGGCGCCAATGTGATGTTGGGAGGCCCCCAACTTGTCAGCAACAGTAGTAGTGACTGCTATGAACTGGAAATTACACAGACTCTTAAGAAGGGTTTAACTCCCTTTTTATTTCACTTTAGAAATCACAGTTGCGTTCGCTTGACGCTCACAAACTACGCCGACCCGGCGGTTAAAAAAAATAGAAACAGACAACTAAAAATAAATGACAGGATGCATAACTAACGAAGTCACTATCTACGAGGCTCTATAATTGTAACTATCTTAACCGCGTTCTAAGATACAGCTGAGATTCAGCAAACTTTCTGATTAAGAATTTGAAAGATTCAACGAACGGTCGAAATAGGCACACAGGCCGAAATGCGCGGTTCTTAAACTTTCTACCAAGCAACCTTCACGCTCGTGATTCAAGAAGCACACTTACAAATTTTGTTTCCCTTCTATTTAAACTCAATTACTTCTGCTAAAATTTGAATACTTTGCGCGTTCTACTATGATTTACATACTCTGGCATTGGCAATTCCAGGGGAAAGTAAAGGCTTGACAGGAAAGATAGCTTAAAATAAATGTTAGTTAAAATAAATATAAACCCTACACTGTTATGAATATATTTGTTCTTCTGTGTAATATTATTAAATGGGTAAGTTTAAATATAAGTCTGTTTGTACTTTATATTGTCTTACATTTTGGTGGCTAATAAATTTGCATTCTGGGTTACATTAAACCTATGTGATCGAGTCTCCTCATATGATTTAGGTCGGCAAAAATAATATTAGACCTTTGCCGGACTAGATGGACCATGCAGTATAAGGTGTACCAGCATTTTTATTAAAGCTTTTTCGATAAAATTGAAGACACATGTGTGCCTCAACTAAACTAGATGCTTATATGCATAATCAATGGAGTGCGCAATGTAAGCCAGACGCTATGGTTCTGCTGAGTTCAATCATTTCATTTACTTTCATTGTAACATTCATAACAGCATATTATCTATCTCATTTAGAAAGAATTACAGTTAAACTTCAGAGACAACCTAGAGTTTTGAGAGTATGTGATCATGATGGGCAAATGTGTAAAAAATTAGATGTAGAGTTTAAACTGCTACGCATCATTCAAAAGCAAGTCTATTGAAATAATGCTCATTGTGATTCTGTGCCTAATTATTATAAAATTATTTTAGCAATCCCTCTACTTGACCATCCCATTTTCCATTTAAAATCTCAATTTTTCAAATTTAGAAAAGACTGCATCATCCCCTGTTTAGCAATACAGCCATCGGTTTGCGCTGATCATGTAAATAAACTTGCTGTAAATAGGTTGAGGGTGATATATAAAGATGATTTACCCTCTCTGGAATTTCTAAACGAAGAGACGAAACGTTGGCGATGGCATTTTATGTCTATTCCCAAAGCAAAGCTCCCAAACACACCGGTTTTGGCTGTAAAAGGTTCAAGTAAAATCTTTTTACCAAATACTGATGTGCTTTTGCACATAGCAGCTACACTGCCGATAACATCTTGCTAATGTGAACGTTCCTCAAGTGCTTTGAAAAGATTAGAAAATTATAATAGAGCTTACTATAACAGAAGAGCACAGAAATTCTTTGGCATTAATGCACATTCATTATACCAAAGAAATAGCAATTCACAAAATTATTGATATATTTGCCTGTTTACAGCCACGAAAAATGGAATTCGGGAATATTTTAATTGCCGAATCAAAATGAAGGCCAGAAAAATGTTTGCCTTTTAATTTCATGTCCAAAATAAATTATGTGTTTACAATTTTTATGTATTTAATTCAATATCTTTATTATATGATTATATGCAACAGGAATATGGATTTTATATATTTATGGTTGTATAATGAAACCAAGGAAATATGAATTTCAAAGTTCTGTTAATATTTTAATAATAATTTTTAATTAATTTAAGAACAAAAATATTGAATTATGCATTTAGTATGTTTGTAAGGTAATAATTATAAATACTATAATGAAATGCAATATATCCATAATCATGTTACATAATTTTATTATTAATAAAATTCATAATATAATTATTATTTATATTAACATAACTGCCATTAATATAATATATTTGTCACGGCCATTACTGTAATATATTTGGATGGCCAACCTTTACGACGAGCGCCGATGACCGATATTTGTTGTTATGCGCACGAAGGAATAGAACTGCATCTCCGACTCAGATCCTCCCTTGCTGCGGCCACCAGAAGATTGGTGTCAATGTCAACTGTGCCTCGAAGTCTTCATGAAAGAGGTCTGTACCAGTCCCTCCTACATGTAGGAGGTACTGTCTGTACGCGAGGCATTTGTGTGCCACTCACGTCACCTCATAGAGGGAAACATTTCTGCTTTACACGTCAACATGTCCACTAGGCAGCTGACCATTGGAGGGTTGTTCTCTTTACGGATGAGTCCAGGTTTAGCCTGCAGAGCGATAATAGGCGTTATTTGATTTGGAGAGGATATGAAATCTGTTATCATCCATCAAACATTCGTGAAAGAGATGCATACGGAGGAGGCAGTGTCCTCGTTTGGAGTGCTATCTCTTTGAGTTGGACGCACAGACTTCCATGTCTACACGTCTTCCACGTGAAACCTTGTGAATGCTCAGGCCTATATGTATGACATCCTTGATGCTTATGTACGTCCTTATGCTGGGGCAGTAGGGGGTGGTTTCCTGCTACAGGACGACAACGCTAGACCGTACAGGGCTCGCATCATGCATGATTATCTTCAGCAGCAAACAGTTCAGCGCAGGGAGTGGCCAGCGTGATCACCGGACCTGAATCCTATCGAGTATGTTTGGGATGCTTTCCGTCATACTGTTACAGAGTATGTAAAGGAATGTGCTGTTTAATATTGAAATTATTAGTCTTAAAATTGCCAAAGTAATATGATTTAGATTATTTGCATCCGATACAGGAGTGAGTTACTTGGGGGATAGATGACAGTTGAGAGCGAACCCGGGCAGCTTACAAGGACTATTTGGGTATTGTTCGGAATCCGCAACTGTACCACTCAAGAATTCCCTGGCACCCCAGGGGTGTGGTTTCGGAAGTTTAATAGCATCTTCTGATTGTACACGGCTATGCAGGGGCAAGATATAAGACAACAGTTTCATACAAGTTAAAAGATGCTGTTACACTGATATTGTACTCTGATAATGCTGTTATACTGATATTGTATACTGATATTTAAACATTTTAACTGATATGTAGACATTTCATACTGATTTTACTCCGCGATATATAAATTCCTCACTGTTGCGCATTTATAAACATAAATTGCGCTGATGCGTTTGATACTCTAATACAGGGTTTGTACGGTCCTTAAGAGTCCTTAAAAGTCCTTAAATTTTTTGGAATTGATTTTTGGTCTTTAAAAGTCCTTAATTTTGGCTAAAATCAGCAGAAGGTCCTTAATTTTAATCATCTGAAATTTCTGTCTCTTTTTATGACTGCCATTTTGAGTGTGAATTAGCATTTTGGAGGAATATTTTTGGCGATTCACTGACATATATGGTTATCTTTTGAATGGGTTTATGGGTTATAATTTGTTTCTATTTCTAATAAAAATGATGGGATACTCGAGTTTCTAAGCAAGAAGTGAAACATAAGCATTTCGAAATTCCTTTTTTCTAATAAAGAACACTTAAACAACTTTTCGCTTTTGGGGATGTGAATTCTTTTATTAAACAGCTCTAAATTTGGCGACTTGTCAACATTTTGGCGATTTTAGGATCAGTTTCTATAGAAAATTTTTAATTCCGAGATCTGACAATTTTTCGACCAGTTTTTTTAAAGCATCATAACATTGATAAATTTCATTAAAATAATGGTAATATATTGAAATTATATATAAAATAATAACATTAAAATAAAACATTCTATTTTTCGCTGTCATATTATAAAGTTTCATTTTGGCAACTTATACAATATTATGAATCTGATAAATAAGGCATATTGCTATAAAGCATAATTTACGAAACAGCTCTTAGCAAGAACAAAATTAGCTATGCAATTAATTAAAAATGTCTTCTTTTTAATTTTTTCATGGTAAGCATTTTTCCCATGCAATTGTCTCGGAATATTCAAAATTCTCAGAATATGCATCAATCAGTTTTCTCTATAAAATTAATTTTACACTTTTTCCCTCCTTTTTTTTCAAAATATTTCTGACTTTTTGCTGTTACAGAATTGGTAGGGATAATTTTTCTTTAGTATTTTAGACATTGCAGCTTGGAAAGTTTAGAAGGGTTTGAAGTCAAGATTTATAGACCCACGATCCTAGAAGATTTGAGAAATATGTGACAAAATGAAAAATGTCTTCATGATATCGATACGTAATGGATGTATTTTACAGAAAGTTTGGGATGAATTTCTTACCTTTTGGAGAACGTCTGGAAGAACAATGAAAACATGATATTTAAATGTTTTACTCCTGATACTAAAATCTTTTTCTTAACATGTTTATCTTCCCTTTATTTTCTCTACCTTTCACTAGACACAAGCATCAAAAATATCAAAAATGCTTCTAATCTTATCACTGGGCAGGCATTATAGAAAGGAATTTTTTTATTAATAAAGAAATTGAAAATTTACAATTTAAAAGATTCATCTAATATGCCTTAATGCGTCATACACAGAGCTGGCACTAGGCATTTTCCCACCTGATACAATCTCTGTGGATCCTAAATTCTAAACGTTTTGCTATTTATAGATTTTGTTGTTCGGTGTGTCACTAAATTCTAAAAATTCTGCCACACCAGCTTTGTAACCAGGCTTTACCATATATATTTCATATTTCTTCTGAATGTTCATATTACTAAAGAAATAGAATTAGCCACTTTTTCTATACATTCTAAATGCATTTAGTGTTTTTTAGAATAACAGAAATAATTAGATCCAAAAATTCTAAAATGAAACGGAACTGTGTTGAAGAAAGAAACTGAATGCATAAAGAAAATTACTCCTCAAAGATATGTGCAGTTATTATTATGTAACTTACCCAATTGTTTATAATTTCAGCCTTTCAGTTTATGATTCAGTCGGGGGTTTGGGACTATTTAACTTTTACCAGATCAAGTAAACCCTCATAGGTACCTTGTGGAGAGGTTGACAAGTTAGGAGATAAGCACGCAGAAACTAGCATTGAGACAAATCTCTAATTGTTAGAAAAGATGATTAAAGAGAAGGAAATCAATATAAACTAGCCAAAATGTTTGGAAAGGCTTCAAATTAAAATGAAGGATAAATATTTTGTTGAGTGTTGTTACAAAACACATGTTTTGTAGCTTTTAATGTGTATCCTAATATCGTTTAAGAATCGATGTCATAAATTACATGTATTTTAAACTGTGAAATTTTATTAGATTTTGATTTTAATAGGCTTTTTTAACAAATATTGTTAAAACATAAAATTTAATAGTGACCATGTAAATCCATAATGACTAAGGTTATCTAATTACCTAATTTAATTATTTATAACTAACTGCTGACCCTTAAAAGTTATCTCTACATATTAAAGCGAGTTATTGCCTTTCATCAACACTTACTGTGGTCACAAGATAAAACACAAAAATTAAAAAATTCAAGTAAAACTTATTCTTTGCATCTAGTGAATACAAAACAACTTATCATCTGCGGTACTTTAATCGCTTATTGGAACATTAAAGTATATTAACTGGGCTACAATCCCTTGGAACTCTACACAAAGCTATGACACTAACTGCATCAAAGCCTGACTAAAGTTTCTACACTTGCCAACTGTGTCTACATCAGACCTTTCAGGTTTGTTCTAATGAGCATGTCTCTCTCTAGACAAGCAACAGCCGTGACAACATTCAGTCTTTTGTTATGAATCATGCTGATTATGATCTTACTTCTTATTTTAACCTATACGTTTGACGTAAAATCTACCTGCTATTTACTAAACCTCTAGACTGACTAAGTATGTAACAAAATGAGATAAAAAAATCAACATAAAGCTAACTATTAGTAAAACATAAGTAAATGTCATCTTCTTTCAAATATGTCCAACTATTATAAGTGTAAAATATTTCATCCTACTTGATAAATTGTATAAAGTTTATTTTATTCTCAAACTTATTAATCATTATGTTAATTAATTCATGTTTAGTAATAATGCATACTACTCAGGGATTTGTTTTATTTTTAGGATGGTATTACAAAAGTGAAATTCAGGCATAGAATAGTATTTTTAATTGAATTTATTCAGTTCCCATTTGCTCATAGGTCCTTAATTTTTTCATTAATGGTCCTTAAAAGTCCTTAAAAGTACTTAATTTCTGTGTGCAGAAATGTGTACGAACCCTGTAATAGGTTAAGATGCTGAGAATACACTGAAACAAAACTATCCATTTTACACTGATGCGTCTTTGCACTAACATAATCATACTACGCAGGTTTTTACAATGGCATTTAAACATTTCATACTGAATTTTCTATGATACATTTAAAAATTCTCTATTGGTACGTATAATTTTAAGATATATTACTCTGGTGCATTTTATCACCCCTTAGGTTTAGACACTGAGGATACACTTGTACTTAAATGTCTATTTGACACTGTTATGTACATTGTTGTGTATACATAAGCATGTACATTGATATTTTATATCGATATTTAAACATTTTACACTGAATTTACGCTGGGACGCACACAAATTCTACACTGATATGCATAAACAAAAATTGCCCTGTTGCATTTTTGTGCAGTTAGGTTTAGACACTGAGGATGCACTGGTGCATACGCAGTAGAATACAGATAAACATTTATTTTACATTGGTATTTAAACATTTTATGCTGATTTGACTCTGATCTTATATTTACAAGTTCCACACTGATGCGTATATTTAAACATAAATTACCGGTGCATTTCTTGCATACGTATAGCTTTAGACACTGAGGATACACTTATACAAAAACGTCTATTTTACAACTGTTGTGCATACATGAACATTTTCTGTGATATTTTACACTGATAAATTTTGTACTGATTTTATTCTGCGATGCACACAAATTCTACACTGTAATGTATATATTAAACAAATATTGGCCTGGTGCATTTTATGTGCGCCTTTTTGTATATATATGTTACCGTGAAAGACCGAAATTGGAGAATGTCGACTTTCACCGGAGAATATCAACATTCACCAAATACGTCGGTGAAAGACCGAATATTTCACTACATTCTTGTATATTCGGACCCTCACCGGTGTATATCGACAATCACAAGAAAGAGAAGTCGAAAAGAGAGGTCATAAAGTGCCATAATAGTTTAAGTTGTTGCAATAAATAAGATTTGAATCACATAATTTAGTAAGTTTTTTTATTACTGTTATTTTATTTTCTCATTTAGAACGTATTATATAATTAAGTAAGTTCTTAACTTCTATTATTTTCCTTTCTCATTTTGAATGTATTGTGTGTTTTAGGTTCTCATGTTCTTAAGTTCTTATTTCAAGTTTCAAGTGCGTTTATTCAGGACTGAATTACGGAGAAGAAAATATAATATTGTTATATGTTCAACATTCACCATTAGTACATGGTGAATGTCGACGTTGGCCGGTGTAAGTCAGAAATAAGAGTATTTGGAAAATATTTCGGACATACACCAAGAGACTATGTGAATGTTGACATTCACCGGTGAAAGTCGACATTCTCCAGATTTCGGTGTTTTACCGTAACATATATATGTAATAAGACTGTGCCATTATTGTGATAACTTGGTGGAAAGCAAGTTGCAACGGATTGCCGGTGGTTCTTTGCATTATAACTTAAAGAAATTTTAATGCGTATTTAGAAAGATGACATTCGAAGAAGACATAACGATGAATTTCACACATAATTTTATTCCTTGATAATGAACATCATCACTATGGGTGCGCTATGCACTCCACAATTTTTTACAGTTTACATTTCTTAAACAATGGGCGAAACTGGAAAAATAATCTCTGCGTGGCTAGCGGCAATGCGACACAGCAGTATGAAGCAGAAGAGAAGAGCGAATGAAGAGAGTTGCAATGCAATTGACCTTTTATACCGGATTACATTTCAGATCACATGACAGTTTAATGTCCTGAGGTTGGGTTTAGGTTTCATCTATAAGTACGCATGAGAATTTCAGGGAGTTTAGTTAGAAAACTTATTTCTCTATTATTTTTAGAATGAAGACAGGAGTTAAAGGGCTGTTATTAATTTATTATTTGAGAAAAGGATATTTCACATACATAAATTACCCTAGTGCATTTTACACATGTAGTTGCTGCGGATACGTTAGGTTACTTCTGAGTGTTCGTAAGCAAAGTTCCATCATACATACTAAATGTGGTATTCCGCAGAAGAGCGCTAGTAAGATACAATGAGACACGCTGGAGCAGCATAGGCTTTACGCGACTGACCAGGCTTCCGACCCGTGTGGAATAATGCCTGTTCGGTGGAAGAATCTACTTTAGACGAGGCTTCTTTATACATTGTTCGTTGTCACAGAAGAGTTAGCTATTTTAAGTAATGTTTGCTTAGACATCTTGCATAGGGATGCTACGGTTATTCGTCAAGTGAATTATTTTTGACAGTCAATAACATTAATTCGTGTTTGAATCCATGTTATTAACTACGAGGCCATAGTAGAGGTAAATATGGTAAATCCAAAGTTTTAAGAAAATATCGTACCTTTGTGGATATTTCCGGGGAATTGTTCATAAGATTGATGCACAGCGATCAGGCATTACCATTTAGAATTTTTGTACCGTTATGCTATTATGAATTATTATCACATACACGACACCCCCCTGCTGTACATAAATTACATGTAATATCAGTATCTTTTTCATGGGGATATATATATTTGCCATAGTTATTAGCAGATTAATATAAATTATCCTAGTAATACTTTGGGTTGTAACAGTATACTCAGATAATAGTAGACGTAAACATAGTATATGAATGCATTCATGTTTAAACATACGTACAAATTTGAACATTTTTAGCATAATTACAGTATGGCAGTTTACATATGCCGTATACATAGTATAAAAACAGTATATAAACACAGTGTGTAAGTACTGACATTACATATATACAGCATTGCCAATAATACAAAATACGGCATAATGTGAAGTTTTGCAATAATACAGTAATGATTTCACAATAGTGTATTACGACGATTGTAAGATGAAATATGGGTATGCTGTTCAGAACATACGCTTAAGCAAGTGTATATTAACAGTAGAGTGTACTGCAGTAATGAATTATATTAATCAGTTTATTAAGCGTACTGTTATACCTCATTAAATGCAATGCCCGGTCTTTCCAATATAGTTCTGATGGCTTTGACAGGTGGTATCTTTTTTGTTAATTCGTAGGAGAATGTATAGTGGTTAGGATTGCCTTGCTGACACACTCGCGTGTATCACCTTCGGCCATTCCAAAACTGTGCAGAAGCGTTGAGAATCGGCCGTGGCGAGGAAAGTAGTTAACGCTGATGAAAACGAAAGGACATCTGTAGAGACGTATGGAAGGAAGCGATGAGTTAAGTCTTTCGGTGGTTGATCCATCCAACCTGGTTTGCCATTTGAAAATTAACTGCAAAGATAGTCTTCTTAAGGAAAGAATTTGGGAACAGTTGTGGATGTTCTTGTAGATTCATACTCATTGCTTCTTGCTTAGCAAGTTCGTCTGGAATTTCATTACCAATGATGCCAGTATTCCAGCGCATACTGGGGGTCTGAGTACTGGCTAAATATGAAAGTTGTTTTTGTATTGCATGGACTATTGGGCTCCTGCACCCGGTACCGCCAATGGCTTCGAGACTCGAGTTCGAGTCCCTCAGAATTGGTACAGGTACATTAAGGTGGCTAGAGAGATTAGTAGCCTTTTTTTAAGGCCGTTAAATCCGCTTGCAAGACATTTATTTTGATGTAGCCTTCGTCACCATTTATGTATAGGAACACCATTTTTCAGAACACATAGGCCACTGCCAGTTCACGTTTCCGTCCAATAGCCGTCAGTATAAATCTTAATTCCACAGTGTATTATTGTTGAAAATTTAGTCCGAATATTGGCTTTCAAGATCATTACTTGAAGGATAGCAGAGATAATTATGTGTTTTCCCTTCGTAATCAGTATGCAAATATGTCCTGTTCCATAGAGTCCTATCTTGCCCGAGGCGCAGTACATAAGTGAGTGCACCCTCCTGCTTTGTATATAATAATGAGGGTGCACTTTAAGTTTTTATAAACTATTTATTTATAATAATAGAATGTATAATATTACAGAGACCTGCCATACCAGCATTGTTCTATTTTCATATCAGTATCCAAAGTGTTGCCAATTACAAGTTACAAAATATTAAATGTTGCCATTTACAAATTATTAAATATTATATCTTCCTTTTTTTCAAAAAGTTCTTTTTTTTTTTTAACAGTCTAAATACCTGGCCGGCTTTCTAATCACTCTCCCACTTCTAGTTCTATGCTCGTCATCCCTTGTTTCTGAGATAGCAGTATTTGGTAGTTCTTCTAAACTTTGCCCTTTAGAATATGTGGAATCATATCCTTTTACATCTGTTTTCCGTGCATTAACTCCTTGTTCTGTTCCTCTGATATTCTCTTCAACAGTTGAACTGTTTTCTCTAATGTCTTTTCTATTTCTTCTCAATACTGATTCACTTGATCTCAGTATATATGATCTAGGCGTCTTACATACTTCTTCTACAACTGCTGGTTTCCAGCGATTATCTTGATATATACCCTAACACAATCTCCTTTATTTAGCAATGGTAATAGTTTTGTATGACGATTATAATGCGACTTCTGCTTAATTCTTTCTTGGTTGATTTTTTCTTTTACGTTTTTCACAACTTGAGGTTTAAGTAATTCTTCGGATGTAGGAAGAATCGTTCTTGTTCTTCTATTCGTAAGTCGTTGAGCTGGTGATCCTAGCATCTCCTTAGTTGGAGTGTTCCTATGAGCTAACAATGTTAAATAAGGATCAGCATGATCTGCTTGAGCTTTCTTTGACAATTTCTTCGCAATTTGCACTGAATGCTCTGCTAATCCGTTCGACTGTGGATGGTATGGACTGCTTGTTATACGTTTAAATTGGTATTTTTTTGCAAATTCTGCAAATTCTTTACTTGCAAACTGATGTCCGTTATCAGATATCACTATCAATGGTATACCGTATCTTGCAAAATGAGATTTCATGTAACTGATCACTGTCTGACTTCGAGTATCTGGTAGTTTGGAGATTTCAAAAAAGTTGGAATAGTAATCTACAATTAATAAGTATACATCTTTGTTAATCTCAAATAAATTTGTTGCAATTTTATACCAAGGTAAATTGGGAACTTCGTGTGGTATCATAGGCTCTCTTATGTTTTTATTCTGGTATTCATTACTTATAGGACATTTTGAAATTTTATCTTCTATCTGCTTGTTCATAAGTGGCCAAAACAAAACATCTCTAGCTCTTTTCTTACATTTTTCTATATCAAAATGACCCTCATGAATTAAATTTAACATCTCTTTTTGCATGGATAAAGGAATAATTACCCTTCCTCCTTTGAAAAATAAGTCATTTTCCATTGTCAACTCGTTTCTGTAGTCCTAAAATACTTTGATTTGAGGTTCCACCTGATGTTTCCTTTCACCTCTTTCACCTGATGCCAACCTCTCAGAATATATTTCTTTAAGCACTTTAGTGTAGCATCACATTCACTTTCTTTCTTCAGTTCATAAATTTTGTCATCAAATGCTGGAATCAGCGTACAAATTTCTGTATCTTCATTATTATCTTCTTCTGTTGTATTCAAATATGCTCTACTCAAAGTGTCTGCTATTAATAAGTCTTTACCCTTTTTGTATCGTACATCTAGATCATATTTTTGTTAATTTAACAACATTCTTTGCAGTCGCTGTGGTGCTTTAAAAAGAGGTTTCTTAGTTATGATTTCTAATGGTCGATGATCAGTTTCAACTGTAATACTCTTGCCATATATATATATATTGATGAAATTTAGAACATCCAAAAGTAATAGCTAAAAGCTCTTTTTCTATCTGAGCATAATTTTTCTGACTTTTCGTTAGAGCTCTGGAAGCATAAGCAATTGGTTGGTTTTCTTGTAGTAAAACAGTACCCAATCCTTCAGAGCTTACTTCCTTATTAACATCATAGAATTTTAATACGGGTGCTTTTGCAACCAATTCTTTAAGTGTTTTGAAAGCTTTTTGATGTTTTTCAGTCCAGTGCCAGAGAACATTTTTCTCAACTGTCTTAAATGTGCAGTAATAGTAGATAAGTTAGGAATAAATTTGGCTAAATAATTTATCGTTCCCAAAAAGCTTTGTAGCGAAGGCACATCTGTAGGTTCTGGCATTTTAACAATTGCTTCCACTTTAGAAAAATTAGGTTTTAGTCCATTTTCACTTAACTCATGCCCTATATAATTCACACGATGAACTTTTATTTTACATTTAGCCTTATTGAACTTCAAATTATTTTCTCATGCTCCTGAAGTACTTTTTAAGTCGTAGTTCATGTTCCTTTTCATTAGATCCCCATATTAAGATATCATCTATAATACATTCAACGCCTTCTAGACCTTCTATTATTTGGCTTAATTTTCTTTGGCAAATTTCTATTAAGAGCTGAACATATGCCAAAAGGTAATCTTTTAAATTTGTATCTGCCAAAATTACTACTTTCTTCGTCAAGCTGGATTTGCCAAAAAGCACCATTAGCATCTAAAACAGAAAATATTTTTGCCTTTGGCATTCTAGTGACATCTTCGTTAACGGTTAACATAGGATAATGTTCTCGATTTATAGATTTATATATTTTATTTTATATATTTCTCGTTTTATAGATTTTTCTCGTTTTATAGTTCTCGTTTATTTAAATCTCTGGGATCTAAACATATTCTTAGTTTGTTCGGTTTGACAACTGTGACCATTGAATTTACCCATTCACTTGGTTCTCTCACTTTCTCAATTACATTTAAATTTTCCATTCTTTGTAATTCTTTCTTCACTTTATCTCGTATAGCTATGGGTATTTTTCTAGGAGGGTGAATTACTGGTGTTGCATCTTGTTTTAACTGGATTTTATATTCGTCATTCAAACAACCTAAGCCTTCAGATACATCTTTGTATTTCTCCAGTAAGTCTTCAGTGTAAACAGACATTACTTTTTGAATCAAACCTAGTTGCAAACATGATTTTAATCCTAATATAGAAGGTACTTCTTTGCCAATAACTTGGAATTCCACAACATAATTATTTTTTCCATATTGGCAGTTAAGTACTACTTTTCTTAAAGTATCCATTTTATTCCCAGAGAATGTAACTAATCTTTTAATTTCAGACTTCTGTATCGGAACATTTAGCAATTTCACTTTGCTTTTAGAAATAACATTGCACATTGCTTCAATATCTAACTGCAAATTTAGTTTACTTTTATTTACATTAACGCCAACAGTCTATTTCTCTTCCTTGTTATCTGAATTAAGGTTTAATGTGCCGACATACAATTCTAACTCTTCCTCACAGTCATGATTTATTAATTTAATTTGTCTATCTTTTTTGTTTACCCTGACTGCTTCATTTTTATTATATAGCTTTTACTCTGATTCGCGAAATGATTTGCCTTTTTACACTTATGACAGATTTTTCCATATGCTGGACACTTTCGATACTCATGAGATGTTCCAGATTTAGAACAAACATTTGTCTGTTGTTTCTCGGTATTTACCTCTTTGTAGGTATTCTTATTATGTTTACTTAGTTTCTTTTTCACTAAGTTTACAACAGTTTCCTCATATTTTATGATTTTCATTTGATGTGCACTTATTTCAGTAGATCTGCATATATTAAGAGCTTTTTCTAATGTTAATTCTGTTTCATGTAACAATCTTGCTCTCACTACATCATCTTTAATACTGCAAACGATTTTATCCTTTATTAAACTATCCGTTAATTGGGTAAACTCGCATGTTCGAGCTTTTTTGAAGATCAGTTACATATTCATCTATGGTTTCTGACGCGGTTTGATTTCTAGTAAAGAATTACTGTCTTTCATATGTAATGTTTTTCTTAGGAATACAATATTCTGTAAATTTTGTCTGAATTTCGCTTAATTTAATTTCTTTACTCTCGTCTATAGGAAATGTATTATATATTTCAAGACCACGAATTCCTATTACACGAAGAAAAGTATTAATTCTTACTCTCTCTTCTTTATTTTTTTTTTTATGTAATCCACTAGCTACTTCATATATTTCGAATGATTGCAGCCGTCTTTGCCAATTTGAAGCAAGATTTCTATCAAATTTCATCGGCTCTGGTGGTTTTAAACTTTCCATTTTGAAAGCAAAATACTCCTGACACCATATAGAATAATGAGGGTGCACATTTAGTTTTTATAAACTATTTATTTATAATAATAGAATGTATAATATTACAGAGACCTGCAATACCAGCATTGTTCTATTTTCATATCAGTATCCAAAGTGTTGCCAATTACAAGTTATTAAATATTAAATGTTGCCATTTACAAATTATTAAATAATATACTGTGCGGTCAAGTCCAGAGGCGGAGTACCTGTGAGCCTTTGAAAAGCTGTGGTAGGAGTGGTACGGTATCCCTTTTTAATTAACAGCAGGTGAAGTCGCGGAATTGTTAGAAGTAATTTTCGCTCATGTTTAGTAAGCGCAGAAGCCCAAATACCTGATCCATAGACAGCAATCCGCACCGTTACTGTGTTGTACCATTGTTTGAGCAGTTTTAGGAGACTATATATCATATTGTTGAATGGAAACAAGAGATTAAATAATTCACTTTACAAGTTTATCTACATTACAAACAATAAAAGCGTGGAGCGTCCTTGATAATAATACACACGTAATTACTTTTTATAATTTAACAATTTTATTTGTAAATAACAGTAATTTTGCCAAGATTATTTGCGTACGAATAATTTAAAAACCTTACGATAACTTAATTTGGGTGAAAATAATACACTTTTCGTAGTGCTATGAAAACTTTCACACTACTTTCATACTTACTGCGAAAGGTGTATGGAATGAATTTTTAAGGATGCTTGCCAAAAAGAGTACCTGCATTTAAATTGCCTGTTTGGCATCGCCTTATTGCTCGAGTAAACGACGAAACACCTTCGTATTTATTTCTTAATTATTGTTCATTGAACGAGAGTTGGTTTGTTCCCCTTGAAAATTCAACTAATTTCCGATCAATGGCAATGATTACTTGCATTTAATTTAATTACTTGCTTTTAAATTATTCCTTTTGCAATTGAAATTTTGTTATTCATGATTTAATTCAAGTCCCCGTTAAACATTTTTAACAATTTACATTCAAGTTACTTCAAAACATCTTTCGAAATAGAACTTACTAAGTATGGATATACTCTTTTCAGATAATTCTACTATAATTAATCTTAGGAGATAATATAATCAATATTATTTAGTAAATAAATTAACTTACTTTGCAGCAATTGCGCAAGTAGTAGAACAACTCGATTTCACAATTGCGCAAGTAGTAGAACAACGCTAAGTGAATTTAAGATCATTTTTCATAATAAGTATACTTATTATGAAAAGTACGAAATGAATTTAAGAGATTCACGCCCGAAAGAATGTATTAGAAACATGAAATTTAATGAACAATGATTTTCACTTCCATCATATTTAAATTCTTATGTAAAAAAAAAAATACTTTAAAAACATTGGGAAATTTACTACGGTTTACGTATCCAATATTGAAAGTATCTTTACTTTGAGCACAAATTAGATAATTCTTTTTAACATCTGCTTCTCAGACTAGTTTAATCTGTTGAAGCACTGAAAATTTTGTTTTGAATTTCATCTTGCAAAGAATATTCACCTGTAAATTGTGGCTTAGGAAGGAAATGCCTCTCAGACACCACACTAATTAATGTTTTAGACATTCACCATTCACTTAGTCTGTCTATCTTGCAAGTTAGTTAATACCATGTCTCAAAAAGCTCAAATCTGAGAAGCATTAAATGTTAACTCGACAAAAATAAAAGATCTTCGCGCCAAACTGAATCTGCATCCTTTGCACGGCGGATCAAATGCTGGAAACTAGTAGCTGAAGTCGGTTTCATATCTCGGCTCATGATCTGCGCATTTTTGTAGTTTTCTCTGTGTGTAATGTGTATATGAGCTCTGTCCTTTAGAATGTCCTTGTCAAAGTCATCCCTTTCTGTAGACTAAGTGTATTTTGCAATAATCGAATAATCTGCCCTTCTTTGCACATAAGACTATCGAATGCATTATAAGCATTTATGTTACGTTCTGTACAGAGGATTTTCTGAACTTTCGGTATCACGTACGTATTTTTGCAAATGATACTACTATTAATATTTAGGAAAGAGGTATGTCTGTTTCTGAATTCGAGCTCTTCGTGGGGACTTATTTCTGTACTTAATTCAGTTTTGTTAATTCATCCCATAACAAAAAATTAAAGAGTTTATGCAATGTAATGCTCATAAAATTGCAGATTTGTATGAAATGTCAATATTTTAAACTTGTTTAATTCCAATAAACGGTTTGTAGTGAATACTGCAATAAAATGCATTTATTTTCAGTTCTTCTTTTGTGTCGGCAGCTTTTTTGGCCCTGATGATACTGAATGGCAGAAAGTAATTTCTCGTGATATAACTAGTAAGAACAACTTTCTATTTATATTATTCTCTTTATATTTATATTTATATTATATTATTCTTATTTTATCAATCTTTCTATACATGTATTAATATTACTTATTCATTGCACCAAAACATTTCTCTCCTTTCTGATCAATTAAAGGTAATTTATTAATTTTCCAATAAATCGTTTTATATCTTGTATGCTATAGAAATTAGAAATATAGTCAAGTCTTGATGTGTAAATGTATATTTATTTTCCATTCTGCATTTTCGTTGTCCTTTTCTAATCTTTATATTGGTGTTATTTTGTTTTGAAATTATAATTTTTCAGAGAGGAAAGAAACGAATAATGAGTTTAAAAATAATTTAATGCGTAATTTTCGTGCTTGTACATGTTGATGCTAAATAAAAGGAACAGTCTCTAAATGTATAAATAAATAAAAATCTACATGGTATTGTAATGCAATCAAAACTTGAAAGTGTGTCATTCTTAGGACAGGTCGACTGATGGGGGAACTTCTGAAACGGAGCTAAAATTTTATTCACTTATGTATCTGTTTTACTTTGTTTTAAAATAACGGCAACTAATTTTAACCATTTTAGAAAACAAAACTTCCCCTCTTAATGTGTGCGCAACGTACCATTATTTTTATTTGTTGTGAGGAGTATTCCCCCTTTTGAAATCATTGAATCACCTGTAAATTGTGATTTGGGAAGGATATTATCTCAAAATATTTGCAAATGCTTAAGACATCCACTATTCATTCAGTGCATCTATAAAGTCTTGAAATACCATGACTCAAAAAGCTCAAAATTGACGAGGAAGGTCTTAACCTTGAAATTCAAATTTTTGTGATAAAAAAAATATACCGGATGATTAAAAAATATCTGGTTAAAGTATAAAACCAGGTAGAGGAATCGAATAAACATATTTTCTAATGGAATGTGTGTGCGGAAATAGCTTTTTGAGGTAGTGTAGGGTGGTGTTGAGAGGTAGGTAAAAAGCTTTTTGCTGACATAACTTTGCATTCTCAATGCAAATTTCGAGGGGTATGTGTCGTTACTTGAATGCGGAACCTCTGAGATACATTTTATCTCTGGAGGCTACTGCAAAAATAGAGAAGCTACTCTAAGGAAGGTGACTGAGGCTCAGTTTTACCTTAATTCTAATTAAACATATTTTAATATACATTACTTAAATACTCTCATATTCAGTTAAATTAACTCATTGAGTCTTAAACTCTTAAATTAAATATTTACTTGAATCAATAGTAATCTCAGTCCTAAAAGAAACGCGAATACTGCAGAATGAACTGACTCCGTCTCCCCGCAGTCTTTACTAAAGCTCTTCCCCCCTCAACGCTTCCGAACTTTTCGCCTCTCGGTTCTTCGGTCAGTGACTCTTTATCAAGGCTCTTAGCAAACGCTATAACCATTGAATCTGTTTGACCTTTCCCGAAGCAGTTGTAGCGATTTTAGCTGTAGCAATTTTTATTGGTAGCGTGATTGAAAATAAGGTAAGTGTTAAATTTCACAAATTGAATTTTAAGGTAAGTTCAACTGCTTATCATAACAAAGTAGTTTGCTTAGCAAAGTAGTCCTTTTCCAAAAGGAAACGATAATCACTTGAGTTCAAACAGAGGTAGCGGAGAAAAAGTCCGGCTACGCTTCCTTGAGGGTTTCTTTTTCCGCTCTTGACAGAGCTTAGTAGTGACTCGGGACGAGCCGTAAAATACACAAGAGAGAAAGGGGCTCTCTAAAGCTTACTAGCGACTCGGGAAGAGCCGTAAAATACAAGAGAAAGGCTCTCTCTTCTCTACGCAACGACTGCGTATCCTTCAGACTAAAAAAACTCTCTAATTATTTTCACTCACTGTTTTTATGTCCAGGTTTTCTGGGCGTGTCTTGTGCGTCTGCTGCAGTGATTCGCTAAACGTCTTTTTCGGAGCATCTCTCCATTGGTCAACAGGCGCTGATTGTTCTCAGATACTGTCTTGACAGCCTGAGAAACTGAAATTTTCCGTGGGAAAATTCAGAATGTCTTTTTGGGAGGTCTATCTAAATTATTTCGAGAAACAGGCAGTTGGCGACAGTCTGTCGCATACACACAATGGACACTCCACAACCCGTGAGAACTTGTACGAAAGTTTTCTCCTTTCGTAAAAACAATATGCTTTCCGCACTTTGTTGGGGGTCACACTCGACCTCAAGAATTCGTAAGTGTCATCAGGGTGGTCATCTGGCGCCCATTTGAAGTCTCCTTTACCCAGACTTCGTGGGAGCCCGTGGGAAAATAGCTGACGACGTTACACAGTCTTGGACTCGTTTCTCCCTCTGATATTGATACTCTGCATCCATTTCACGCTGACGCGTGCCGGGTTGCCTGCCCCCTTATCTTTCTTCTATCTGTGTTAAGTCACTCCGAGCATCACCATCGAGATAGATGACGATGGTGACGCTCCGGGCAGCTTGCGACCCGCGCTGTGAATAACAACAGGTCTGACCTTTATACTCCGTGCAACAGCTAAACGCTCTTTGTCTGTCATGGAGGACTGTCTTATCGATTTCATAGCCCATCGGCTCTCTTTTCCTCTTCTTTAGCGCATGCTTTTCTGAACCATTTTATATTTAATAACGATGATGTGGAGGTTTTTGCATTTATTTGAAAAGGTACTCCGTAACATAACGCCTTGGTCCTCATGCTCACAGTTCCAAGTACCTCCTTTGATCAGTTGCTCTGTTTTCGTTTGCAGCTCCATAGATTAAAGCGACCGCATTTTCATTGACACGCAGCGGGACAAATGGAATGAAATGAGAATTGTAGTTTAGTTATGAAAGCAGACGAATAATTCAAAAAAATATATCTTGTTATATAAATAAGATACATAGTGATTATGTATCTTATGTACATTCATATACTTGTCTATAAATATACAAAAATATATTTATTATTAACTATTGGTAACTATAAAAATATTTGTAAAAAACAATAATTTGAATATTATGTTTTTCATTAATTTAAAATTTTATTTAAAAAAAATATGATTTTCTTTCACGGTCATACTTTTTATCCGTGCGAATACTTTGCAATAAATTCGGATAATTTATTATTAAAATGTCGTGAAATTTCTCTCATGAATTGGTCAAATTATATTTTACGCTTAATACAGATTTTAAAATTTTAATATTGAACTGCGTTTTTTCAATTGTCCATATTTTATTGATACTAGAAAAAACACGTTCTGTTGCTGCATTTGTTTCTGGAAGGGAAAGTGCATGTTTTACAGTTTTCAAAATAGTTTCATAAAGAATATTATTCTGTTTAAAATGAAGGAATAACTCCATCCATTTTTTGTCTGTTTTCACATTTGCAGACAACCAACATTTAATTTTTTCATCAGTAACTTATCTTTTTACCAATGACACCTCACCAAAAAGATCCTTTTTTGCAAATATTATTTTTTGGAAAATGGTTACCAATATATTAAAAGATTTTTCCACATATTCCCATAAAATCTCCTTTTCTAATGTCACCCAATGAAAATACAGTCAAATACCGAAAATCCGCCATCCTGAAATCCGCGTTGCCTCTCAAAATATAAACATTTAGTTTATAGGTTCCGGAACTGCAACATGGAGTACGAAACAGGAGTTAAAAGAGAAGGGCTAGCTCATAGAGCTTTTCCCCCTGAAACAGGCAGTGGGGAGTGATGACGTAGCTATGATGACACTGAGCGTGGAGATGCAATTGACAACATAGAAATTAGTGTTTTTAATTTGAAGAACCAGCTTTTAAAATGAGCTGTGTGTGAAAGATAGCTATAATTTAGAAGAGACAATGTTACTGCAGTATGCATTTTACACTGAACATTAAAAAATTTAATAGTACTTACTCAATTTTAAAATAACAGATAAAATGCGCTACTCTTAGCATAAAGTTTTTTTTTTTTTTTTTTTTTTTAAATTTGCAGGGATTTTTTTCCTTTAAATGCCTGTTTATTTCTAATCATTTCTTTAGCTGCATGTTAACTAAGAGAACTGTACTACTGCTTCTAAGATAACTATAATAACAGCTATTTAAAATTAATCAAGAAACAACCTTAAATTGTCATAGTTTTCAAAATTTCTGCTAATCTAAGTTTAAGTTTCAGCCTAATTGTAAATTTTACATTGGCATATTTTCTCCTGATTCAATATAATAACATATATTTTTTAAAATAATTTTGTAACTTAACATAAATATTACATTTAAATAAATGCATGAAAGATTGTTATCCTAATTTAGACAAAACAACTTTACTCACAATACCTAAAAAAATTATTTAATTTTTCAAAAGTGGGGGTTAAGGAGGCAGGTTTTCTTATGCCAATTACTTTAATGTTATATTATTATATTTTATCTGGATTGCTAAGCTAGCACAAAATCGAATCAATAATAACACAGGATACAATAAAAATAACTTTAACTTTACAAAATTAGTTCTCATTTGAAATATGCTTTACGCTATTAACTTCTAAAATGTCATCTAGAAATATTTCAAATCAAAACATATTATGTATGGTTATTTGTACAGTCACAATGCAACTACAAGTTGTTGAGGCCCACCAGCGGCCGAGTGGTAAGTCGCTGAACACTGGTAGTTCGATCCGAGGTTCGAATCCCGCGAACAGGCTGGCTGCATGGGTGTTTTCGTGCTTTTCCCCATGTGTAACGTGTATATGAGCCAATTTTCCTTAGAAAGTCCTCCGCGAAGGCATCCCTCCCCTTAGGCAGATAGCCCTCGTGTGCTTTGCCATAATTAAATACACCAACACACCAACAAGTTGTTGAAATATTATTCATTGGCTACCACATTCGAAGCAATCCACTTTTTTGCCTTTTAAGTTGCTTTTCTTTGGGAAAAAACATATGCATTTCTATTTAAGAAACATATTCTACATAGCTCTTATGACAATGCAACATGAAATATTTTCACTTGTCCACCTTATTTTTTCCTAGCAATGCGTCAATCTGCAACGTTGTAAAAATATGATTTAGACGTTTTTCCAAATTCTCTGATCTGTGTTGTTTTTTCCTAAATTTCGCTGTTTGGGATTTTAATTTCTGAAATTCCATTACAAATTTCTTTGCAGATTTCGTCCACCTTCTTTGTCGCTGAACAAACATTCATTTTATAAAATTTTTCTTTTCTCTATTTTTTCAATATTTTATTACAATTTTCTAAGGATATTATTTTGTTCTTCAAATTATCAATACATTCTTGTTTATCTTTACACTTAGGTCATTCAGGGCTATTGTCACTTAGGGCATTGTCACTTGTGAATTTTATTTCAAAATCATTCACATTTGATTTATTATTGTCAGCTTGAATTTCGTTCTCGGCCTCAAAGTAAATTTTCTTTGGGCTTAATTCGTGTAGTCTTTCAAAAGCACTCTGCATTAGTTTTCTTTTCAAATGTCTCTTATTTCTTGGTGTTATTTAATTTACTGCACATGATAAATTTACTTTCGGCACAGCGTTGCATTTCAACAGTTTCTATTGCGGCAATCCAAGCGAGCGATTTCTCATGTGATCTTCATAATCACTGCACAGAAAATGTTCGCCACAAATTCTTGCTTTTTTCACATTAATAAAATCCTGTCTTCGACATTTATCTATCCATTCTTTCGACAAAAGCAAATTGTCCTTTGGGAAAGCATGAAATACAATATCTCTTCCTTTCGTATTTCTATAAGTGTTACGACACGTTGCTGCAGCACAAGAAGCCATATTACATAAAGGATACTTTAAATATAGAATTTAAAATGAAAACTGACTAAAACTATATATATAGATATACACAAATTATTAGATATTTGCATTATTAGAAAACAAATATGTATGACTAAAATTAATTTGAGATATGCGAACTCCAGAAAATTGTCTCACAACGCAAGTGAATGAAACTACAGTTTTAAATGTGGAAAATCAGAGCAGGTGCAACACAGACACGCCAGATTACTTCACCCCCTCCATAAGGCTCACGTTGGCGAGGAGTCAAACAAAGGAATGACCTAGCCTTTCTATTTATCCCTGAGTACGAAATATCAAAGAAAAAATACTTACTGGATAATTTTTGGAATTATATATTTACAATTTGGAAATGGAATGGAATTATATATTTGGAATATATACCCATAAAATTATTCGCAAGGCTTTGGAATGCAACACCACAATGACCTTGACAAAGTATGCAAAGAAGGATATTATTTCAGAGAAGTGTAGGAAGAAATTGGAGAGAGGGGTGTGTCTAAAGCGGTGAAAGTAATGACTGCGCGGCATTGACTGGTGTTGTTAGGGTAAAACATATTTTTTTTTAATTCTGTGATCTCAGTTTTCGTTTACTTTTTGTAGTAGGTTTCAGGAATAAAGAAATCTTTTTGATGATTTCTTTTCTTATATCTTCTTGATGTTTTCTTTTTTGAATTATTTTTTGATGAACTGCTCGTGCTTCATATTGTTACTGAAACTAACCATTTTGTAGATGAGTATATAAACCAACACCTTGCAAACGAAAAATCAAGAACAAAATTGTGGCATTCAACCCGTTCAGAAGAAATATATGTTTTTTTAGGCATACTGATTTCACAAGGTATAACACTGAAACCTGATATAGTACAAAGTCCGTGATCCGGTTGTCCATTATCCGGAATAATCTATAATCCGGACCTCAAAGCTACAAACTTTTTTTTTGTATGCCTTACGCGTTTAATGTATAACGGACGGTATAAGCTAGTCTAAAATTATCTTTACTGATTCTAAGGCATTTCAGTTAATGTTGCAGATTAACTGAAATGCCTGTTCCTTAATCTTCTAATTGGATCCGGCTTATTATTTTTTGCAGACTGTTAGAACACTAAAAAAAAATTAAGCTTGAACTTTCGATTATGTCAAAAAGAGTTTCCAATTCTGGAGCTGCCGAAGGATCTACAAAGCGAAAACACGTTTCGATATCCATCAAACAAAAAGTGGAATTGCTGCAAAAAATGGATAAAGGCATATTTGTCTCAAAATTATGCGAGGAGTATGACATTAGAAAGTCAACTCTATATGACATAAGAAAAATGAACTTTTTGAATTTTTTGTAGATTCTGACACCTCACTTGCAATGAATAACAGAAAAAGGGTTCGTTATGCTAAAAATGATGATCATGACAAAGTGATGATTGAATGGGTCAGACAGCGTTGCAGCGAGGGCGTGCCATTGACGAGTCCAAATACCAAAATATTTCATGAAGAAATGAACTTAAACACTGAGTGCACATGTTCGACAGGTTGGTTAACCAAATTTAAAAATTGCCATGGTATAAGACAATTAAAAATTTCAGGTGAAAAAGCTTCAGCTGATACTGAAGCTGCTGAACAATTTGCAGATGAATTCGTTGAACTCATTACTAGTGAACAATTATCTCCAAAACAAATTTACAACGCTGATGACAACGCAGCGTCTTTTCTGGCAATATGTACCGCGAAATACCTTGGCAACCTCTACAGGAAACGCTGCAACTAGTGTCAAAGATTTCAAAACGAGACTAACAATTTTAGCGTTCGCAAATGCTGCAGGAACGCACAAGTGCAAACTTTTCGTAATCGGATGGATTGGGTTATTCAATTATGGCAAAACACACGAGGGCTATCTGCCTGAAGGGAGGGATGCCTTCGTGGAGGACTTTCTAAGTCAAACTGGCTCGTACACACGTTACACATGGGGAAAACCACAAAAACGCCCATGTAGCCAGCCCGTTCGCGGGATTCAGACCTCGACCGAACTACCAGTGTTCAGCGTCTTTACCGCTCGGCCGCTATTTCGTAATCGGAAAACATTTTCCCCGTTATATATAGTGGAAATAAAAAGAGCATGGATGACACAAGCGTTGATGAATGATTGGTTTGAAAATCATTTTATACCCAAGGCTTGGCGACATTTGAATTCGGTTGGTTTACCTGATGACTTAAAAATAGTCCTGATTGTTGACAATTGTTCGGCGCATACTTCACTTAAAGTTTTAGTGAAAGATAATGTGTTCGTTTTATTTTTCCCTCCAAATTGTACGTCTATCATTCAGCCTATGGATATGGGAATAGTGCACGTGCTGAAATGCAAATATATAGTAGCATTTTAAAAATATATGTTAAATTTCTTGAACAATGGCAAGCCTATTCAAGACGTTTAGAAATTTTTTAGCATAAAATCTGCTGTCGGAAGATCGTAGGAGGATGTGTCTCCAGATACGTTAAAAAATGCTTTGCATAATTTATGGCCAGCTACCATATTTCATGGTGAGGACGATGAAGATGATATTGCGAATTTGAAGGTTTTCGGACATCGCAAACTAAAGGTGAAATTTTCCAGTTATTGGATTTTGTAAAGAAATGTGGAGAAATGGTAATAAATGAACATGATATAACAGAAGTTTTTCATTGCGACGACAATGCCCCAATCATCAATCAATAACTGAACGGCGAAATCTGTAGTATGGTTCTAGATCCACTGCTACCGATAGTGAAGAAAGTGACAGAGAAGTTACTGAAAACGAGAAAATTTTGATTGATAAGTTAGTCGGAATTCTCGAAACAGCAGTTACAGGACTTCAACAATGTGACTCAAGAGATTATGTCTATCTACAGAATTAATGAGAAAGTATTAGCACAAAAAACGAAGCAACTTAAAAAACTTACATTGAAAGAAATGTTTAATAAAGTAAACAAATAAATATTAAGCTTTTTTTTTTTTGTAAATTTTGATACCCTTTAAATCATAATTGCTCTTTATTTCATAAATTACAGTTTCATAGTTTTAATTGTATAATTTCTGCATGCCATCTTACCAAATTTAAATTGATGATCTATAATCCGGAGAAACCCCTAATCCGGAATCGGCAAAGTCCCGACGAGTCCGGATTACGGACTTTGTACTGTATTACACTTTACTGGTTTAAAAATGAATTGATCGAAACTCCATTTTAGGGATCTTTTTTTATTATAAAAACATCATTTTTATTATACTTTTACTCAAAACATTAAATTTTGTGCATTCATTTTTTTCTCTTATTCTTTATTTTGTGAAAGGAAACAGTTTTTAGAAAGTAAAACTTGCACTTATATAATCCCTAATACATCGTATAACTATGCGCGTCTGTGTGAAAAACCGTGGCACTGGGAAATGAATCTTGTACGATTTCCGCGGCAGTTTAGGGGTTAACGAGAGACTACGGAAATTCTAGTTACTGAAGTCTTGTTCAATTAAAGTAGTACAAGGTTAATATTTAGTAATAGATAGAAGTTTTGCAAAGTATGGAGAAAGTTAAGAAAATGTTGTTGAATGGAATATGATAGCTTGCCTCAAATCTGAAAGCTGCTAGCCCTCGCGTGCTTTACCCGTAATCAAATTATGCCTCAGTACTGAACAAGGAAATTTGTCACCATAGTTAAAAAGGGGGGAAAAAACTGTAAACTATATTAAAATTTTTAAAAAATCGTTCAAAAAAATTGGATTGCTTTTTGAAATTGTGTAAAAACAGAATTGGGGGCATTCTGTATTCTAATCGCTTCATTGACTAAATTAATTGTTCTTTTTTAGACTCTGTTACTGAATCTTATACTGCTTAATGAATGTAGTTAAATTGTTTTGTAATTTCTAATTATTTTATGTCAGATCCTTATCCACCTTTTTTTTTCTTTCCAAATTTAGCACCTATTAATCCTACATATGTTCTTGGACCGAATCAAACTGAGCATGTCAAGTATTTTCCTATGGAGACTGGTCTAATAGCACCTGGCATTATGTTTTTGGGTAAGTGTATGTGTACTTAAAAGTACTTAATGTTTTAGAGGAAAACACAGTTAAATCTTAACTAAAGAAACCACCCATGTTGCTATATACGAATTTTCGCTTATTTAATGTGAAGTAAAATACTTATTATATTAGGCAAACATTTCATGTAGTAAATAGAACACATGTCTATCCATTACATATATACATTTACATCATTTGGTCAGTATTAAACAGTGACATAGATGGGGGGGAGCTTATTTTCTGGGTGGCAATTTTTGAGTGAATTATTTTATTTTTGTTAGTCAGGTGGATCATCAAAGTAGGTGAAGAACAATAAGGTTTTAAATTGCCAGATGGAATTGAATTGAGAAGAAAAAGAGTTTTCACTTTAGTTAAGGTAATAGCTACATATTTTGTTATACCATTTTTTATTCCATCGAAACTTTTTAATGCAAATTACGAATATAAACTAAATTATGATCATAGTTGACATTAATAAGGAAGAATTCCTCGTTAAGAAAGAACTATTTCAGAGTTTTATTTCCGTTACTATTTAAGAAAATGAAACAGGAATAGGGATGGGCAGTCCTTTTGAATTTTTGCAGTTTATTCTAAAATACAATCTCCAGAACAAATTTCCAAATCTTGAAATATTAGGGTGATCTTCCCTTTCTATTGCTGTAAATGCTCCTAGCTGTGAGAAGCGTTTTCTAAATAAAAATAATTAGAAATACAAATGTATATTTTGGATATAAGAAATCCTTTACAGTCTACATAACACCAAGAACAACCAAATAGATCACTACAATGTCCCTGATGGTTTTGCTAATGAAAAACATTTGATTTTAAAATATTGAAATTAAAGTTTTTCTTTAAAATTAAACATAGAGTTTTATTTCCATGCATGCCATTTTGATATTTTTTGTAGTTTTTTCTTTGTATATCAAGAGGACATCAAATTTAGGGACGTTCTGGGTGACAAAAGTTCTAGCTATGCTACTGGTTGTATAGCTTGACTGTGGTATTTATTGAACTGTGAAGCTTTATTATGTCTAGTCAACTTCCTATGTTAAACAGTATGAAATGTTTTTTATAAAAAAGTGGAATAGATATCAGGCAGTCATTTGAATCTGTTCATTTCTGTTTTATTGGAAAGCATACCAACAAATAAATAAATAAAACCACTATTACCTTATTTTATTTCTACTTTTAAAGGGAAAATACTATATAATAAATAAATCTATTTGTTATAATAAAAAATATGTTTTGTTATAATAATAATAACTGTTTAAACTGCAGATCATTTGTTTTAAAATTTCATCCTAAATGTATTGATGCGACAAAGTGATTCAAACTCGGGAATTTGTCATTATAGGCGATCAAGGCGTGATGACTGCAGATTGTGGTTTAAAAATTGCCTATTTAAGCAGCATAGAACAACAAGGCAGCTATTTTGGATTTTCTAAAGAGAACGTTGATGAACTGATTAAAAGTGCTTCTGAAGTGAAAATTGATATGTTATTTACTTCACAATGGCCAGAGGGGATAAAAATTCATGCCAAAGAATCTGTATGTAGTATTTTTATATTTATTGTATGTATGGTAATTAAATAGCCACACAATTATTTGCTTCTAGAGTGCAGTTAAATTACAGTATGTTTTTTTTATTAACTTTTATTTGATTGATTTTATTTTCTGAACATGTAATAATCAGTTTTAGCATATACTGATTACTACATGTTTAGGGCTCTTAATTAGCTGGTTGACTTTTTCCTCTTTCAATGACATGTATATTTAAACTTGCTGTTAAATTATTTGTGTTTTAAATTCTTTTGTTCAACATATTAATGCAAAAGTGATAAAAGAATGTAAAGTAAACCTTGCTTCACCTAACTTCATTTAACCGGAATCCTACTTAATCAGAATGGGGAGGAGTATAACGATGATTCACTGATTGTGGAAAGTAGTCATTTGCAACTCCTGAAATAATTTCTTTCCATTGTTTCTTAATAAATGTCTGTCTGTGATCTTGATCCAGGAGACAGCTACAAGCCCCCCTACCATTCGTTGATATCTGTTACCCAAGTGCCAGTTAATTAAGGGTTGACAATATTATGCAATTATGGTGCTGCTGCCTCAATTCTGTGCATGCAAGGACACTACCTTAATGTACATATATAGCTGGATATATAGCCTTCTCTGAGCAATTGATAAAAGTAACATCATGGATAAAACTCACTATTTAGATGCCTTTTATTGAAAATAAGTAATAGGTACTAGGTAATTTTCAGACACACAAGTCAGTTCCTGAAATACTTCAAGAACTGGGTTCCATAGCATCAAAAGTATGGAGAGAGTACATAGATAGTGTAAAATGAAAGAGTAATTGGGCAAATTACTTGGGATAAGCAGCCTTGAATAATCATGATATTCAAAGTCTTAGCCAAATCGTACATAGCCGCTACACCAAACCTTAGTTCGGATGACCACCTGATATAATGAGGTGCCAGTCCAACAATCAGTAAGCATATTGTGCAACACTTGCTTCACTGGATTGCACTTCAGAAGCTGAAGACTCACCAGAGTAATACTTCTAACTACACGCCACTGCATACAATGTCTTGCATGGGCATGTCTTGCAAAAGCGAAACTGTTGACGATTGGAAATGAGTAGCACGGAGTTATGAGTCTTGATCCTGAGTGCATCAGGATGATAACCAGCTAAAAAATTGGCACAAGCCCCGTGGAATCATGTATTCAGCATGCCAGATTGGAAATGTAAAGGGTCATGATGGCTCAGTTATGATGTGTGGTATTTTTTCTTTGGCAGTGTTTGGGAACTCCGGTATTTATATCAAGGACCCTCATTACTTGCATTTACCTAGACTCTCACTATCTCACTTAGATATTTTCATGCTTTTCTACCATCTGGTTGAAAATATAATGTAGCAGCAGAACACCTGTTGATGTCACAGATTCTAGTTTACTACCACTTGGTTCACGGGGTATTTCATAGAATTCTTCCTGATGCAGAGTCTGATTTAAATCCCATTAAACACATTTGAGGTACACTGGAAGAGGAGAGGCTTGCATATCATCCACCGCTAACATTCTTATCAGATTTATAAGAAAATTTGAAGACGTTTGACATTTCATACCTCTGGAGCACTTCTGTAGACTTGTTGAATCCATGCCTTGTTATGTGGAATCCATTTTCAAAGCGAAAGAAGGCGGCAGCTCATTACTGATCACATATCCCTAATTAATTGGCTCTTCATAGTGTATGTTAAGTATTCAATGTATCGCTATTTATCTTCCGAAGTTGGTGAAATTTTTGTTCCAGTTTTATTGCTCCATGAGCATTGATTTTTTAATCCCTATTTGATATTTTCTTAATTGGAAATTCTTGTAAATAATTTTCTACACTTTTGCTGTGTTGTTTTGGTATTATTGCATTCTTTATTTTCTTTCGTTTCAAAGAATAAAAAAGTTATTTTCTCATATTGCCATTGACGAAAATTAAATCGTTTTGCTCTTTGTCTCTGCTATTTCATGCATCTGATATTTGCCACCTTCTTGTGTTTTTCTCCATTTGGTTTAATGTGCCATCAGAAAATGAACGGTTTTTATAAGTTACATCTAAAATGTATGAAATTTTTAATTATCTCCATTTTTTTTTGTTTAAGTACAAATGTCAGAATATGACCTCCAAATTTATACAATTAAATAGAATCATAAATCTTTTCACCTTTCTAAAATTACACATGAGTTCAAATTGTCACTTCTTCATCACATAATAAGAAACACGGGTAATCATTTGTCATGAATTACATCATTTTCATTTGAAAATTGATGATTGTTTTATTTTTAATTTTTTATCTCTTAATCATAAATCTTGATATAAAGCTGAAACTAACTGCTTATGAATGGTGTAAAAAAGTTTGTTGCCTCTATAGTCCCAAAAACTCATTCCTCAGTCATCTAGTCCCATCCATTCTGGTAATCTTATTAATACTGATCCCATAGTTAATGTACTTAATGTTAATCTTTCAGATGATCGGATGAAGGTTTCAAAATATAACTTCAAGCTTTCTCTAATATGTTAACCTTCAGCAACCCCAAATCATTGCTACTGTTAAAAAAGTTTTTAAATTCAGTAATATTTGGACATGTAACAGTTAAAGTTGCAGTCCACTCCCTACTAACCCAATGTTAATTTCATTCATTTAAAATCTAAATCAAAATCAAAATAAGGTCATGTATGGAATTCATTCTAATCCAAAAATTATTTCCATTGTTGATAAGGTTGACGTATTGTTGTTATGGACAAACACATTGATAGAGTCGTGAAACTTATAAGTGAGAGCCTATACTGCTCAATCATTAAAGATCCTTCAGCTTTTGAGCTCTCGAAAGTTCAAGCAGCTGTTAAACCTTCTCATATATTCCCAACTCGGTTTTAAAATGAGTTTTTGCTATTTCACCTTTTGCTAACTGTGTTAGGTTTTATACCCTTCACAAAGTTCAGAAAATCTGAATTCCTTTTCGCCCTTTAATCTAGGATGAGCATTATGTGTTTTAGCCAAACATTTGGTTTCAAATTTTTCCGATTATTTTCTAATAATATTTAAACTAAAAGAATTTTTTGAAGTTGTGGATAAATTTAAGTTTATTTCTTCTTATCGTGTAGTTATGTTTTTGACGTTAGAAAAATTCTATTTTCAATTTTAATTCTTGATGAATTTATAGCACATCTTGTGAATGTGGTTTGAGAAATATCGGGGGGACTAAAACAGCGTTAAGATTTTGCATCAAGAAACATAATCTTATGTTCGAAAAAGAGAAATAAACAAATCTTTGATAATCATAGTTGGACATGTAATCACAGTTTTGACTTTAGTTCTGTGAAAATTATCTCTGTAACTTCATCTCTTAATTAGATTTCCATGAAACTATTCATGTTCATAAAATTTATCCTATTTAGTTAATGACATTAGTTGCAGTCCATTTCTTCCTAACACTTTAGCTTTTTATGTTTCAGTTGGTCATGTTTTATTAGTATCTTCATTAATAAGTTCTGTTACGTTCGTTTTCGCTTTGCTCCACTTATTTCGTTCGATGTAAAATGGTTGTGCTTCTTCTGTTTTTTGCTCCTGAAGAAGAGAGACACGTGTCCGATTGCCCTTGAAGTCGATAGAATTTTATTCAAAACCTGTGTGGAATTAAATATGACTTTTTTTGTGGAATTTTAAATTCGTTCAAAAACTGCTCGAGAAAAGTAGTAATTTTATGTCGATGTATTTAATTAGCAGCATAAATAATTAGACTTCATTTTCTGATGGCTCAATAATGTAATTATCTACTAACTGTGAAAGGGATTATAACAATTTAATTTTACATGCTGTTTCAAGACTTGATATAAAAAAAAAGTGCAATTTAAAATTGTTCATGTACTTAAAGCAAGGTTTTATGTCTCAGTCCTTTGGTTAGACATTTGCATGCCTCCTTTCTTGATGTTTCTAATTTTTTTGCCTTTCTTTTGCATAGAAAAATGAATCATCAGCCATCAATTTTGAATCAAAACTGGTTGGAAATTTGGTAAAAGGAGTGAAACCTCGTTACCATTTTGCTGGCTTTAGAAGCTTAGATTATGAGACTCTCGCAAAAAAGTAAGCTCCTAAAAGTACATTCACTTTTGTTCAAAGTTTAATTAATTATTTATTTATTGAGTTTAAAAGGGTTTTCTGAATTTTTTAGTAATATTTTTGCTTTATGTACCACTTTTGGCATACTTATTTCATTTCAAAATAATGGAAGATTAGGACCCAAGAGGGGTTATTTTAGTAAGTCTTCAATGCAATGTTAATACAGCATAACAGTTTTCCTTTTAAGACTTTCCATTAAATAGACACATTAGAGAAGCTGTAAAGTAGGCATATTCATATAAATTATGTTTAATACAAACTATTTATTTATTTATATCAATTACTTAAAAACATTGTAGCAAACTAATCGGTTTTTTATTTCGTTTTCCCCAACTATTAAATAGCTTTTCTTAGATTGATTAAAGGAGCATGATTTTAATAGCATTCTAAAGCTAAACTCATAATATAGTAAAAATGATCTTAATTGAAATGTTAAGACATTGTAAATATTCTCCATTATGGAAAAATTCCATTTAACTAAGCTGTAATAAAAATATACAAAGTACATTACATAGACATTATTATTATGTAGTTTACTTCTCCTTTATTATTTCCAAACCCAAAACTTGCAAATATGCCAAACATTGTAACAAATTGTTTAATTTTTTTTTAATATCTTCAGAAATCAAACTGGGTCTTCTGGATACTAGTTGCACATTGAGTTCACGAGCATTTCTTTAAAACTTTAGCCTCAGAAATTACATCAGACACATCTAAGTATTTCTCACTTAGGCAAAATTTTGTAGCAGTTTTAAATTTTCTGATTGTATCTTGAAAAATCTTTAAACTGCAGTGTGGCATTTTCCCAACTTCCTTCTATTATTTCTAGTTTTTTAAAATTCTGAATAACAGACCAGGTATTTAATGTGGAGGTGTTAATTTATGCGTTTTGGTCTATATTAATGCCAACCTCAACCTTGCATTTACGAAATGCAGTTTCATTCTTGCTGTTTAATATGCCTTTAAGATCTGATCTCTTCCTACATTAATACATAGCATTAATTTCACTTCTTTGACAGAAGTTCTGCTTTCTTTCACACATTTTATGAGTTTTTGTGGATGTCTTCATAATATAATGTAATTGTTGCATCTAGAACTAAAGAAGCTGTCACAATTTGTGATATTAACAAGGAACACAGTACATTTGACAGTGTATTTTTGCACAGTTAATGATATCTTGGTTCATTGGTTGAGAAAGGTTAATGGTGTTTAGAGGACCAACAGAATTTGGAAAATTCACTGCAGTAAGTGAGATGCATCCAATAACAACAAACATGCTGATTTTGCTTATTCATTCTTCTTTTTTAAAGTCCTTAATTTGTCCATAATATGCAACATCATTTGAGCCCTTATGTAGGATCTCTGTTCAAAATTGAGTTTCTATATATCTATGTTTTTTGAAGTAGTGAAGGTATTCTCTTTCAAGATAATAAAATTATGATTGAAAATTACAATCACTCAGTACCATCATTCCAAAATTTCCCAGACTTTTTTTCTGAACTTAAATAACCTGCTTTCTGTTCAATATTTTCTTGAATCTGGAAAATTATGAAATTGTGTTCTTTTGCTCTTCTCTGCTATTAGTTTTCTTCAGAATCTAAAATTAGTCATATTTCCTTCTTTCTTTTGGTTGTGGGTTTTTATATTTAGAGTAGGGAATGGATGCAATAATGCTTCATATTGACATCATTATTGCTTTTTATATATTCTACCTAAATTTTAGAAAAATGTATATATCTCTTTAAATACAAAATTCCCATTGGTTTCAGTGTGGCAATAATTAAAGCATGGCTGACAGATTTAAGATAATGTATTCTATAAGTGTTTTAGAAAAATACTGAACTTTTCTAATAATTGATATAAAAAATTACATTCTATTCCATGTTCTTATTAAAATAATATGGTGAAGATATAACTGGTTTGAATTCACTTCTGTGCAGTTGCCATTGTGTGCGTAATTGGAGCATTGTCTTATGATCAATTACTAGCTACTCCTCTTATGTCTCTGCAAATCAACTAACTCAAAATAAAGCTTCTAAACTTTATTTTGAAATGAAGTGAGAAAGCTGCTTAGTGACCTGAAATAAAATTTTGTATTTAAACAGAACATATATTTGCTGTCATGTTTAAAGCAACTGACAGTTAGTGCAAAAGTCCTGCAGCCTCTGTTTGTACACATACATAATCCCATCTTACCACATTTTGAAGAGCAGTACAAGTTTCAAACATAATAAATAGTGTGCCATTTTGAAAAAGAAATTCAGAACATTTTACAAGTATAAAAATATGATCATTTGAAAGTAATTAAAATTTTTTAAAGGTGAAAAATCATTTCCAAAAAGAATGTTTCTTGAAAGCACAAGGGGCCAACAAAACTTGGGATCATTTGGTTGTAGTATATCTGTTTCAACTTGTGCATCTTGAAGATAAAATGAGTTTATGGTGTGTTTGATGGTGTTCAGAGTCATATGTGGAGACAATTATGTATTATAAATCTTTTATTAAAAGTATGTTTTATTCCCAATCTAAGCGCAGAGTATAATGAAGGAATGTCTTGTTTCCAAGTTTCCTTGAAATGTAGATGTCATTTCTTACACTGCATTAGTCATTCCAAAATTACTAATATTTTGGTAGATTATTATAAAAGAAAGACCTAGGGAAACTATCATGTGAAATGACTTCATTATTATTCCTATGAGCTGGAAGCTTTATTTCTATAATTATGAGAGATTGATAAGTAAGCTGTAGTTCTGATGCTGCCGAGTATGGTGTAGTTCTTTTGTTATTGTAGTTCACTTGCACTTCAGGTTGTAAAATGGAGCCTGAAAAAAATGCCATTGGAGCTAAGTTTCCATTAATATACAAAATCCTTTCAATAAAAAAGGATGAAGTGTCCATAGTGGGCATAAGATTATAAAGAACGGATTGCGGATCAATGGGGTAGTCTTGTAGAGTGATAGAAATCTATTTGATAGTGAAAGCAGAAATCTGTTTAACAATGCTGCAATATTTAATGCCAGTGAAAGGAGGTTAAAACTACTGTAATGTTTAAAGAATAAAGCTTCCTGCTTTCGTCATAATTTTTTTTTATATTGTTGGATTTTATATTGTTTTTTTATATTGTTAGCTCGTGGAATGGAATGCCTAATATATACTCATGCTTGAAAATGCTATGTATTTAACACCTAATATATACTTCATGTCATTGCTTTATTCACTGGCATTTTCAGAACAAGCAAATTCATTTTTGAAGGTCCTGCAACATCTGTTTTAAACATATATATACCCATCTTAACACACTTTGAAGAGCAGTAGGAGTTTTAAATATAATAGTGTGTCATTTAAAACACATTGTAGAAAAAGGAATTGATAACTTTTTACAAGCTTAAATATGACCATTTCAAAGTAATTTTTATTTTTTAAAGATGAAACATCAAATTTGTCAAAATAGTATTTCTTGAAAACACAAGTTGCCAACAAAATTTGAGATCATTTAGCACACATCTCTAGTACATTTGTTTAATCTTGTGCTTCTTGCAGATAAAATGGGTCCATAGTGGATGTGATGATCATTTGGTAGTTAAGAGCCGTATGGAAAGACTATTGCATACTGTAAATCTTTCTTTAATTGAAAATTATATTGAGACTGTCATTTCTCATACTGTCATTTCTCACACTGTTATTCCAAATTGTTCCAAGGGCATATGGCCCTTAAAACAATTTGGAATAAATGGGAAAACAAAAACGTGAAAAAAATCCTTATTATATGATTCATGTTCATCCACCTGATTTCGTGAATAAATGCATGTGTGTTTATGCTCATGATTGCAATGTGGTGATCAAGGAAACAGTCAGATATCATTTGCACTGCATAAGGAAGGTGTAAGCTGAACAAGTTGGTATACTCCACACATTACGTGCAGTCAAAAATGAACAAGGGACATCTTGTTTTTTCGTTGCTGTCTCTGCACATCATATCCATATTTATTCTTTTGCTCATGAGTGACAAAAAGTGGTCCAGTGTGATGTCTCCAAGCATACCAGACATTGATTGGCAACACCTGATTATGTTCCTTACACCTCTGGACTAACTCTGCACCCACAGAAGATCATGCTTTGTGCCTAGTGGACTAGTCATTAAATAATGCATTAAAAGCTATTGACACCAGGCCACGCCATCACTGAGGGCCTATACTTTCAGTATTTGCTATGGAGCAACATGCATCACAGCAGCAAGAGTCAGAGTTGGTTAATTGGAAGTTTGTTGTACCTACATGACATTGGAATGGCAAGGTCGACCAGGGATACTATTCTGTGATTTGGCTGGGAGGTACTATGCTCGCCTGACCTAGTGCCCATAAATTACCACCTCTTCCATTCCCTGGACAATCATCTTCGTGGGAAATCTCTTTGATGATGAAACAGACATGCACCACACAATCACAGACTTCTTTGTATTCAAGACTTCCAAGTTTTACTGCCAGGGCATTGCATAACTGTTGGTAAAGGGTGTCAGATGCTGATGGAGATTGCTTTGAGACCTAATAATGAGTATCATGCACTGCTTGTTTCTGATGTTCACGAATGGCAGGAACATTTTGGTGGTCCTATTTTATTGTGATGAATATGTCTCATATCATAAAGTTATATGAACGTGTATCATATCACGAAGTAGATTTACCCAAAATGTAATGTTGTTGTTAAATTGAGTGGATGAATAAATAATAAATAAAAACACGTATACGATAATGCTAAACACACAAAAAAAGAAATAAAAAGCAAACAGTAATGTTTGCATAAATTGTAACGATATGTAATAAACTATTGCTATTTTATGTGATATCGTACAATACATTATAAGGGAGATTACCATTTTATTTGACATTTGTAAATAGAGCATCATATAAGTTGTGATGAATTTACATAAGGTATTAAAAAATCAAAAGCATTGTCTAATGAAGTAATGATTTGTGAAAATCCTGCAATTGTAATACATTGCCTTTGTGATTTAATTCATTCCTGGCCGTAATTAGAATGCATTATTTCTTAAAATAAGGTGTAACTATCAGTTTAAATTTGGCTTTCATTAAGGTATCACCATGGCAGTGCTATGTTACGAAATGATTGTTTTACCCTGGGTGAGAAAATTTGAAAGCTTTTATTTTTTTAAATTTTATGTTTAGTTTCAAAATTTGAAAGCATAATTTGAGGTTGTTTCAAAGAAGTGTGTATTAGCACATGGACTAAAAAAATAAAATTTCTCAGTATTTATCGTACTTTTGCATATGTAATAAAAGTTTTTTTTAAAATAAATATTATGACCTTTGGTATGTTTTATACTGAGCAAGCTTCTGTAGCAGATGACTTGAGTGCGAGCAATGAAAGCATCTTTTAACAACTGATTTTTTTTCTTTTATGTATTCTGGTAAGATATTTGGATGTATTACTTGGAAATTCTTTCAGAATTCTTATACTTTGGAAAGTTTAGAAATCTGTTTCAAAGCATTTGTTTGCAAGCTTCATTCAAATGTAATTTTTGCTGTACTTTATCTTTTTAAAGGAGCTTTGTTCCGATAGAATCGCCAGGTTCTCGTCCCACAAAATTTATTGGGTTAGCTCCCATTGGAAATGAAGAGCAATTGAAGGTAAGTAATTATTTCAAAACTTTGTAATTTTACTTTAAGTGTGGGAATGAGCTCAGAATGCCACTGAATTACAAATTGTTCATGAATATTTTCAGTCATTTATTATTTATTGCATTAATTTAATGATGTATGTATTTCTTTACTATTTTCAAAGCAAAAATGTACTGCAACACTAAACTATACTTAAAAATATATTATACTCTAAAAATTATACTTAAAAAAAAAAGGAATATTTTTTGTACTTTGAAATAAAATTATGCAAATTTATTCTTTTATCTTTAATAATTTTTAGATATAATTAAACTGACATTTTTTATATTTTATGTTTCATAATTTTTAGATACAATTGAAATCTTAAATCTTATGCAATGCATGTGCATTGTACATATTTTATATAATCTATCTGTTATTAACAAACTAAACTATTTAAAAGCAGTAGATGCGTATCTTAAAAATATAAATTTTTTACTTTTAGTTTGATTGATTTAAGTAAAAATGCATTTAATTCATGTCTAAAAAAACATTAAATACTTTTATAGAATTACACATTTTTCTCTCTTTAAATATATGGAAGATATATAATGTTCCCATGTTAGACTAAATGTACACGCATGTGATATTGTATAGAATGCTTCACTATTCAACTTGAGCCATTTCTATCGTTAACCCGTACTGATAAACCATATTAAACTTTAAAAGTGGCCATAAGGGCGATCTTTAAAATATGAACCCTTTCAGGTTTTTTTTATTTTCAGGAGCAGGTGATTCATTTATGCATCCCATTCCTGTGGAAGTTTTATTTGCTATAATTTTTCATATCAGACATGCCTTGCTTTTACACCAAATTGATGGAGTTACCATACTTGTAAGGCAAAAATGACCTAAATAAATACTTATGCAATACACTGCATATCAATCAAGATTTTTATGCCATTCCTGCTACTTGAAGCAACTGTGAGAACCTAAGGCACTATCCTTGTAAGGTAAGAAAGGCTGGGTTGAAAGGGCTGGTCGCCCTGGCTAGTGGAGTGGCTAGTGTGAATGTGAATTCACGCTTGGCACTTGGCTTTGGTGTTTCTCGACTCCCTATTAAGCAGGAGGAGAGTGTCTGGGTGTTGCTATGCGATCAAGCCTTGCAGCTTAAGATATTCTAGAGAGCACCTGTTGGGCTAAGTCTCTCTTAAGCTTTGCATGCCATAGTAATACATTGCATATGACTTTCATACAAAGTTGCAAATGGAAATAGTGGTAAATTGCTCATTATTAAAAACTACCCATGAAATAAAATCAAAAGACATGACAAAGTATGTAGAAGCAGATCATAAACACATGAACACTAATGATTAATTAAATAACTTTTTAATAGTCTAAGATGTTTTTAGTTACAATATGAAAAAAGAAGCAATTCCAGTGGCTTTAGTAATGAAATTAAATTTGGAGAAAAATGTTAGTGTAATTACAGCACATTGTGTTGAATCACATTATTGAATAATACTATGGGAGCACTAGTGTTTTGCTACCGTAGGCAAACCTCAAAATTGCCGCCCCCATACTTTAAAAACTTCAAATTAAAAAGAAAACAGATTTATAAAAGTGATATCCAGAAAAATACGATCTAATTGAATTAAGACAATAACACTCATTCAATATTTATGAAATTCTTTTTATTAAAAACACACAAACTTTGGAATTAGTACAAACGATACTTTTAAAGGAAAGAATAAAGACTATTAGTACAGTATTCAAAGTTAAAACCTAAATTAAAATAATCTCTTTCGAACCTTTTTTTTTTTCTACAAAACATGACTAACTTGTTTTGCTAATTTATTACTCAGTTCATGTTCAATGGCCAACATTGCTAACCCATTAAGACGATTTTGTAGACATTGTTATTAAGTATTTTTTTATTTTTAGTTTAGGAAAAGGTCTGTTGCTGGAAGCAACAGTTATGGTCGGGTTTGGCAAAATTTTTAAAGCAATGCTTAAATTTGGCCCAATGGTTAAGGGAGGTAATAAGTTTAAGAACGTTAGCTGGACTTTCTTTCTTTTTTAAAGTGAAGAAACAAGGTCCATTTCGTCATACGATTCTAAAGCATTAAGATCGGAGGTATCACCATGTGTTAAGACGTTTTCCAGATCTTTACAATGTACTAACACTTCATTTTTACGCATTAAGTTTGTGCACAGGGTATAAAAAGTCAAAAGAATGCTTGTGACTATTGAGGTTGAATCTCAGCTCCAGTGCACTGATCGCCTAATCTACAGTAAAGAGAAATGAAATTCTATTTTATATTTTTCTCTTGAATCTTGTATAGGTTGTTCTACACTTTCATCAATATGGAAGTCAACAGTTCATTGTTGGTGATGCCCATTAACAGCTGAATGGTAAAGCTTTTAGAAAAGTTTTAGCTAGTCTAAAGTTCAGTTTCTTGTACTGAGTTGCTAGCAGCATGTGATTTTTATGGTTTTCCTTGTGTATAGTGTAAACACTTGTCAATCTCACTTAGCTTTGTTTGGTTTATTTAATTATAGCAAAGCATTCGAGGGCTATCTACCTAAGGGGAGGTAATCCTTTGTGGAGGACTTTCCAATTGAAACTGGCTGGTATACATGTTACAAATGGGAAAAAACACTAAGACATCCATGCATCTATCCCGTTCGCTGAGATTCGAACCCCAAACCGATATACCTGTGTTCAGCGACTTCACCGCTCGGCCGCTGGTGGCCCAATTTCACCCAGGAAGCCCTCTCTGAGTGTCTGTTATGCATTGGTTATAGCCAAAAACATCGTGGAGGAAACAACTCAAAGCGAAAACATTGTGGTACAAAACAATCGTGGGAGATAAAAGAAAGCAAAGAGAAAACATCGCAGTTCTAAAACATCCTGGTACAAAATATCATGGTTGAAAGTTAAGCGGTTAAAAAACTTCGCAGTTTAAAAACGTTGTTGAAAACATCGTGGTAAAAAGTAAAGTACCTACAAATCATCGCAAGAAGATAACATCGCACATATGAGTTTTCAGGTTTAAAAAATTGTAATTGCATATTCCCATAATGATTTGGGAGCGCAAGAAGGATAGAGGGATATTTTTACTTCTACATGTCGTATTTTTGAATGAACTAAAAGATTTTTGCTGAAAAGTAAGAAGGAAATTTAAACATTTAAAAACTGATAATGAGTAGATTTACATAGTTAATTAAGAAATATCATTGATAAATTAATCTTCATTTATAAATTTGTACTGATAATTTTTCATGACAAGTGCGGTCTAATGCTTAGAAAAAGGAAGATAAATAACTACATGAGGTTAATTTAAAATGCTATTAAGTGTTATAAGTTGCATTAATTTTCTACTCATTTTCAAATTTTAAATGCTGAAGTTTTCTTCTTACTTCTTCAACAAAAATCTTTTAGTTCATTCAAAAATATGAAATGTAGAAGTAAAAATACCCGTTTCCTTCTTGGGCTTCCAAATCATTATGCGAATATGCAATTAAACTTTTAAAACTTGAAAACTCATCTGTGCAATAATGTCATCATGTGATGATTTGTAGATACTTTTTTTTCTACCACGATGTTTTTGATGATGATGATGATGATTTTAAACTGCGAAGCTTTTTAACTGCTTTATTTTCCACCACGATATTTTGTACCACGGTGTTTTAGAACAGCGATGTTTTCTCTGCATTCGTCGCCGATGTTTTTGGCAGACACCATGCATATTGGTCTTAGTTCTGTGTCTTCGTTAACGAAATGATATTAATTGCTAAAAAAGTGTACCAAGTGAAGTAGCTGTCTTAGGTAAAAGATATTAAATGCTCATGTAGCAGAGCTTCCATTTGTTCCAATTTATGCAGTTTATAAAAGAGACATGAGTTCAATCTGAAATTTTGGTTTCCGTTGTTTTATTTCTACCATTTCATTTTAATATCGAATTTTATTTTGATGGGAAAACACGTGGGTGGGAAACGGTGTTGTGAGTGCTTAAATATAGGAGAATTCTCATGCAAATTTAGCTAATCATAGATTAAGTGAATGATTGCAGTGAAAAGAAAATATTACTGTTTTCCAATTGTTTATTATAACTATTTCAATTTCACACTGAACAACATCCATCACAAAAAGAGTAATTTCTAGGCTGTGTAGGATTTGTCTTCTGGTGTGGAATATGCAGTCGCTTATTCGACATAAACTGGCAGACAGAACATAGGATAAGCAAATATGCCAAGTAATAGCGAGATATTACGAAAAAGCCAAATAATATTGAGGGTGATGTTAAGAAAAAACGTCAGAGTATGTTGTAATTTTATACATTACGAGCTCTGTAATCATATTTACAACAAAACAATAAATGTCAACTGAAAAATTAACTTACAATCACAAAATTGTCTGAAGTTAAATTTAGTCCTGTTATGATTGAAAACATTTTTGATGGTAATTTCTGCTTTCTTAATGAGTGCCGTTTCTTCATTGCCAAATCTCATCATCTTTGTAGCATCATTTTTTTAATTCCTGTAGCTTTTTCTTTTTGCTCAATATATTTAATTGCAGTTTCTAGAGTCGTGACTCCGTAATGTGAAATTCTGCAAGACGTAACAGTTGGTGCTTGATGTTCAGCTGCGTTTTCATCACAACGAACAAGAGCAGTGGCGTAGCAAGGGTGGGGTAAGGGGGACATCTGTCCTCTGGCACAGCATCCAGGGGGTGCAAAATCGATGTTATGAAATTTTAAAATGAAGTGTTTTTGATTCTTGGTGCACAGAAAGAGGCAGAAATTCTTCACTTGTACCCGGATGCTGAAAACTCTAGGTACTGAACAAGAGCTACAGTTTCTTCATCAATTATTCCATATTGATCATTGTCATTCATCCAACTTTCAATTTCTTGCAAAGGTGCATCTTCACATCCAGGAATACATTGCACTAAAGGTAGAATGGTTTCTTTGGTTTTTCCGTTTTCATACATACGCCTAGCAGCTTCTATGATTTGGCAATTGTTGTAGCCTATACGTCAGCCCAGGCCCATGCAACCCAATAAGCAACAACCTTTACATTGATGCCTTGCAGTTTTTCAATTATATCTTGTCATTCTTCAGTTTCTTCTATCACTGTGGACAGTAGCTTTCTGCAATAGTTCCTTTCTATTGTTTCCAAAACACCTGGGTCCAGAGGCTGGCATATGGCGATTATATTGGGTGAGGGCAGAAACATTGCTTTAATGTCACCATCTTAAAAACTAATATATATAATAATAGCATTACTAATAGCTGAATAGATGAAAACCAAAGGTAGTAACATACTGAATTTCAAAATAAGATGTTTTCACTCTCAAAGGTGCTCTTCTGAAAATATTTGGTTGTTATGCACAGCCTAGTGGAAACATAAGGAAATATATCACCTAGACTTTAACTTTTATGTTAAAATAAAACTTAGTTTTACCTCAGAATATGGTATTTAATTCTTTCTTACAAAACCTTTAAACACAACAAATATATATGCAGGGTGTATATGGAACACCTCCAAAATTCTGTATATTCATTATTTAGCAGCAAAACAGCTTTCCTGTGTTTTTTTCTTGTATGTATTGGCAACATCATTATTATGTTCGATGAAAAATTCAGCCATGAGAGAGTTGATGGTCTTTAAGCTTAAATAAAATAATTAGATTAAAAGATGGAGTAATTTAACTAAATACAAATTTACATGCAACATAACAGACTTAAAAAGCCGGTCTTGGAAAATTTCACTGCTTATCCATGTGACTTTCTGACTAAAATATTTAATGGGAAGAGCGTTTTTTGAAAGTGCTTTAAAGACCAAGATTTTGGGACTTTCCAATCATTACAAAGTCCATTTTAAAGTTAGTTCTAGCATTAGTGCATGCTAAAATTGTCAGCCTTTCTTTACTACGCTTATAGCCAGGAGCTGCCGCTTCAATTATAACTTCTTGACTCCATTTCATCAAAATTCAATGATAGTTTTTAATCACAAACATTTAGTTGAGAGATACTTTAGCTTGTTTTCTGTCAGTCAAGTCCACTGACACTTTCTGTGAAATCTGTGTTTCTCTTTATTGAAATCATTATGAAACTGTAAAACCTTTTGCTGTAAAATAGGCCCTGAAATAGGCCCACCTTTGTCCCTGCACTATATAAATCAAACATGCAAAGCATCACTTTCTTTTTCATAGTCACATTTCTCCTTTTAATGAACATTCGGTAACTCTTGATGCCCATAATTTTTCTGTTCCTATTCCTTTCCTTTTCAAGTGTCCTACTGGTATTTTTCAAATGCCAAAGTAATTGGCTACCTTTTGTCATTGTCTTGATTGCCATTGTCTTCTGCCTGTCTCTTGATTACCTGAAGTTTTTGTTCATCAATACAACCTTCTTTCTTTTCATCACCATTCTTTCTGTACTTGTTTAATTTCAACTTTTAAACACCACAACAGTGTTTATCAAATTGGACATCACACAGTACAATGCACAAACAGTAATAGACGATAAGCTCATCTGCATACAATGATAAACTGCACTGCACTGCACTGAATGACAGACAAATGAGTCATAGTGTAGACGAGCATGCCAAGCAATACAGTTGGGAGCAACAACAAAAACACTATGTTCACAACTTGCAGTTCTTGTTGCCAACCGATGCAATTTTTTTCTCCCGATTGTATGTCAGATAAGCGAGATTCTGCTGTAGATGCAAACTAGTTTTCTATTAGAAAGGACACTATGATGGCATGTGCATTATGTAATTATTTGATACATTATTTTTGTTTACAGAAAATTTGTATTTTGAAAGCTGCATTGAATACGTGTACTAGAGTTACCAGATTATCAAATCATTATATGATCTGAAAGGCTGCATGAAATCAGGAAAACAAAATTATCAAAGTTTTTATAAAAGTAAGCTATATGTAATATTATAAAGCAGTATTTAGTAAAAGCAGTTTGTAAAGCAAGTTACGAGAAAGAATGCATGCAACAAAGGTCTATTCTGGAATGTTCAATATTTTTGAACAAAATACAGATAATTCTTCTCATTTAGAAATGTATAGTGTTAGAGACGGTGCCAGCAAAGTCTTTGTAGCTACGTAGCTGAAAAATTTTGAGAAATAATGTTATTTTTTGACTCTGCAGAATTCTGTAATGTTGTTTTCTTGAATCCTGCAAATAACTAATATATAGAATAATAGTATAACTAATAGCTGAATAGATGAAAACCAAAGGTAGTAACATAATGAATTTCAAAATAAGATGCTTTCACTCTCAAAAGTGCTTTTCTGAAAATATTTGGTTATTATGCACAAGTGGTTATTTAGTGGAAGCATAAGGAACTATATCACATAGACTTTTATGTTAAAATAAAACTTAATTTTACCTCAGAATATGATATTTAATGATCTTTCTTACAAAACCTTTAAACACAACAAATTTATTTGCAGAGTGTTTGTGGAACACCTCCAAAATTCTGTATGTTCATTCACTTGTTCAAAGTAAGGATTATACCTTGTGCGAAAATGGAAACTTGGATAATATGCATGAGTATGAATCACTTCTGGTAGTGAAGCATTCTTCCGTGTGCACACATATACAGGAATATAAATACTACTTTGATATTTGTAACTATCCCAGGAATAGAGAGTCTGGCATGTAATGAGGTAGAGAAGCCCATGACTCATGCTGCATTTTCAGTAGAAGAGATATAAAGTCTAGAACATAGAAAGGTTTTTAAGGAAAGAGCAAAAATGAAAGTAGTCATGAAGATATAGGTGATAAATCATCTTAGCAATTACTTTTTTCCAGGATATCGTAGCCAAAATGTTCAGTGATTTGCATGTTTGGTAATGGTTGTTTTACTGAAGAACTTAGCATTAATTCTTTGAAAAATTCCTTCATATTATCAATTTCTAAATTTCTGGTGGAATAACGTTCTGGAGGAGAGACAAGGAGCGATTAGTTTGTTCATTAGTATTTTACTTTCCAGACTCTGAAGCTTGTTCAAGTTTCTGTCACAGGTTAAACACATCACTGAAAGTATATTGCTTAGAATAGACTTGATGACAGTAAGAAAGATTTTACATCTGATATGATCTGTTATAACATAATGCATAAAGAATATGCTGCAAAGGCCAGTAGTTAACCAAAAGTAGATTTTTTAATCACATCATTCTGTTGCCTTTTGCTGTAAGCTCCTGAATAGCTAAACCTAAAAATGTAACTGTTCTTCTATAAACATAAACGCCGGTTAAGGATTTATTAATAGAGCACAGGAACAGTTACGAAGAAAACGCACATCAGAACAGAACATACACTAAAACTAAACACCTAAGATTTACAATTAACACTTAAAATTAAAAGTTAGTAATTAAGGACACATACAATGACCTATCCTCAATGTAGCTGGAGGTTGACTGACTCCACTAGTCGCTCTCTTCTCCATGAAATGGCATTTGATAAAATAGTTTGGTTGCAGTCAAAGTATTTAATGGTAGTAATTTTGTCAGCACAAATCTTTCCTGGAAGAAGTTGGTATCCAAAAGAGTATTTAAAATTAGTAATTTTGTTTGCATCAACCATGCATAGGAGTTGGTATATACTTAACTTATTTGTAATATAAATGGGAACCGAACTTTCTTAAAAATATTTTTTGAAGGGGGCCTTTCTGAAAGAGGGTAGTGCCATATGCTATGTCATAATCATTTACATACTTTTACTATGTATTTCTTACCCTTTGTTTTATCAGAAAAATTTTGTTACTAAAGGCTTAGTCATATATTTTACTTATATGAATAATAATGATGGACTTTTTAAGTAGTTAATCTGATTTTTCTTCTTAGTTAGTTTTCTACTTAGTTGTTAAGTTATTTATGTGTCTGTAAACTCTGTATGGACTATGTGCATTTATTGTCCTGTATATAATTAAGCATTTTATATTTTTATCCTCTAGAACTTCTATGCTTTTAAAATGAAGTCATCTGTTCAAGATTCTACAGGTGAAGGATCATCCACTGGGACTAAAAGAGCATTACCATACCAAGTAAATATTAAGATTAATCTGCATATAAGTAGTATGCATTATGTTGCAATCAATGACATGATACTGATTGAAAATTGCTTAACTAGAGCTCGTAGGGCATTAGTATAATATATTTGCCACAGTTACAGCCTTTATCCTTCAGGGAAGTCTTTCCATGTTCTGAAAGTATTTTCTTTAATTCTTTCTGCAATATGGCAAATACATTTTGTGACAGTTTGATCTCGCTCTAACTTACCCCAGATATATTTGGTTAGGATGATTATAATTTTATAATATAATAATTTAATTTTATAACCCCGCGAAACAGACCGCTAATTCAAGCGTCACCGCATGAAAAGAAAAATTAATATCCACACTGCTGTCAACATGTTAATGAGGATAATTATAGAAATAAAAAGTACATAAAGAATTGTTTAAAAGAGGAATAAAAAGAATCATTCTATATGGTGCTCCTATGTGATGGAACAGGGAGGAAAAGACGGGAGTCAAAAGTATACAGATCCAAAGAGTGGCTTTGCTGTTTATCATTGATTGCTACAAGACAGTGTCGGCTGTAAGCATATAAGTTTTGGTGGGAGTCATACCCCTTGATTTAAAGGCATATTTAGAAGTTCAAACTTATTTTACACAGAATTTATGGAAGTTTAAATATAAGTGATATGGGTATTGGTATAAAAGAAACTATTGTCATCTCACAAGAACAGAAAGTTTTAAATGGAATAAAGATAGCTCACAAGGTTGTGGCTTAGAAATGTTTATTGACGTCTCGGTGATTACAATGCGGAGAAATATGAAGATAAAGTTTTAGATTAAATGAAATGTGTACATTCTTTGAGATTAACTTGTCAGCTTTCAAAGACTCTTTAATATGGGTGGACACCTGAATAAGAAAAGGCAATTTGGGAGATTGACCTGCCTCAATTTATACCGATTCCCAAAGTGTACTGCAGGCATTAAGAGTGGATTTTGAGAAACATGGATGTAGCCTTTTGGCAATAGATGGCACTGACCCATTGCACCTGTTTTCTGATGTCAGAATAATGGGTTGCTACCTTTGGCAGGATTCTCGCCAAGGTTAAAATAAAACTTTTTGCCAAAGAGAGTTGACACTAATAACCGGGGTAACCATAGCAACACCGTATTAGGATTTAAATAACACAATCAGTTAAGCTAAGAAAACCACCTGGAATACTTCAGAATGGAAAATTTAATTGCTTCATAGGGGGTCTATAGGCTTTTTTTCAAAGCAGAAAGGATATACATTCAGTGATCATCTTTCACTTATGCAATGTTAAGTGCTGTAATGAATTAATACTTTCTATTCGTTCATTGCCTTCTGTTGCGGCAAAGCCAGCGAACTATTAAAAATAACGTTACCCTTTTGTGAATGGCATCACTTACGTTTTTGTATTCATAAATGTTTTTTTGCTTGTTCTATATTTTATTTTTATGTTAGGAAATAAATAAGTATAAAATACTATCTCCTAATATCTGGTGCCAAAAAAATCATTTACAAAACAGGACCTTAAACTTATACTTCCTACTGTTGAATTATTCTTGCTGAATTATTTTACTTCCAACATTAAAATTTAGTTTTTTTTCCCCCCTGTTCTACTACTCGGGCAATGGCGCCAACCGGCGAAGCTGTAGACAAAATGACACAACTGAAACAAAAGTGAAAAGACGTGCGAAGTAATGTTTCTCGCTTTTCCACTGAAATTGATACTTTGAACAATCATATCTCAATTGAGAAAGGTGAATATATTTGTAATCGCTCAACAACTGCTTTAAATGATATGAAACTAATAGATAATGAAATTCACAACTTCCTTTCTGACGATGAATATGAAAGGGATAATTTGCAGTGTGAAAACTACATGATACTGGTGAATCCGCAATTTTCAAAGCACGAAAAATTATTCACAACAAATTATCGCCAACTGCAAATAATGTTACTGCTTCGAATATCAATTCAATGATTTAGCGATGACATTTGGCGACCCTTTTACTACAGCGCCTATGTCGCAATCATATACAGTTAAATTGCCAACAGTTAAACTACAATCATTTACAGGAGAAATTGAACAGTGGCAATGTTTTTGGGAATGGTTTAAATCTTGTATAAATGCCAATCCACATCTTTCTGTTATTGATAAACATGTTTTCCTCAGAGGTTATTTAGATGGTGAAGCTAAACGCCTTGTTGATGGAATTAGTGTAATAGGAGACACCTATGAAACAACAAAAAAAATTGTTGGAGGAAAGATACGGAAATAAAGATCGTTAGAACATTTAAATGTTATTCAACACCCATCTCCTACGCATCTAAATGAGCTTTACATAGAATGTAACAGAAGAATTCAAGCTTTAACTGCTCTGGGTGAAAATATTGAAGCATACGGTAGAATCCTAGTGGCAAAAATTATTCGTGCATTCTCCAATGATATTTATTGCCGCTCGATTATCTATGCCAAGCGTGAAAAAATAAACGAAGGTGATACAGTCAAAAGTCGTTAATTCAGACTCGTCGGGACTTTGGGAATTCCAGATTATCGATTTTTCCGGATTATAGATTATCAGTTTAAATCTCGTAAGATGGCATGCAGAAATTACAAAATAAAAAATATGAAACCGTAATTTATGAAATAAAGAACAATTATGATCTAAAGGGTATCAAAATTTACAAAAAGAAAAAGCTTAATATTTATTTGTTTACTTTACATTTCTTTCAATGTAAGTTGTTTAAGTTGCTTCATTTCATGTGACAATACTTTCTCTTTAATTCTATTAAACAGACATAATTTCTTGTTTAGTTACAAAGTTCCACTGTTCAAGTCCTATAATTGCTGTGTCGAGAATACCGACTAATTTGTCAATCGAAATGTTTTCGTTTTCAATAACCTCTCTCTCACTTTCTTCACTATCGGAAGAGAATTATAATGACGAGGAACTTGATTTAAATCATATCAGAGTACATCAAGATGAAATACTACATTTAGTAAGGAATTCTAAGCCAAATAGAATAAAAACATCTGCCCTGAAGATAAGGATAGTGCTGACAGATCAACTTCCAATTCATTGCGCGTTGCGGCGTTTCTACCCCCCTACCGCAGAGCAGCGTGAAATTGATAAACAGATTTCGGATTTCAAAACATACTTTCGCTTTTTAGATCCTTTACATATTATTAAATATATATCGGAAATTCTATTTGACAAAATCGAAAGTTCAAGCTTACTTTTATAAAATTGCTCTAACAGTCTGCAAAAAATAATAAGCAGGATCCAATTCGAAGATTAAGGAACAACGCAATCTGCAACATTAACTGAATTAGATAATTTTAGCTTGGCTTATACCGTCCGTTATACATTAAACGCGCATGCGTAAACGTATTATGCTCTTGCTCACATGCATATTGACAGCCGTAAAAGTCTTACGCGCACGCGTAAACGCGACACATGCGCAGAAAGTTTATAGCTTTGAGGGCCGGATTATGGGTGTCCGAATTAATGACTTTTGACTGTATTACTAGATTGATACAGTTCTTGGCAGAAGAAGTGGAAGGTATAGTTCAGCACAAAGAATTAAAGGTATGTCTTTTTCTGATCACACCGTAAAGTGCACTGTAGAAAATTTTAATATCCATTCCAAAACAGTAAACAAACGTAAGAAAATTTCACCAGTTTGTGCATCTTGTGATACTACAGGACATTGGCTTCAGTATTGTGAAACTGTTACAGACTATGATACTTGTGTTCAGAAACTTAAAACTTCAAATCACTGCTTTCTGTGTACTAACCGTGGTCATAGAGTTTCAAACTGCCCAAGAAAAAATACTGCATGATGCACTAAATGCAAGAAAAGGCATCATGTTTCTATTTGTCCTCCTGTTGAAAACAATCAACTGCAGATAACTAAAAGTGCTGTAAATCACATAACCTTTCCTAAAACAATTTTCACACATTTGCAAACTGCTCATGTGTACGTTACCATCCCCACAGGCATTACTAAATTAACACGCTGCATTTTAGATGGTGGTAGCCAAGCAAGTTTTGTTCACACAAACCTCATTGAAAAACTTAAGCTTAACGTTGTCAGTTCAAGCATTTGAATCTTTTACTTCACAAGAACAACATAGATGTGTTCAACTGTCACTTTCAAGTTTATGGAGCAACCAAGCATTTTCGATCTCTGCATTTGAAAGCTCCAATTCCTACATCCTACTGCTCCACCAGAAATAGTTCACTTTGCTCAGAAGAAAAGATTGAGAATTGCTGATCCACCAGATGACTCTTCACTACCCATAGAAATACTTATTGGTGGTGATCATTATTGGCAAATTGTTTCCACAGAAGCTCCAATCAAGCTTTCAGAATCTTTTGCTATGATACTGTCAGTGTTTGGATGGGTTCTTAGTGGATTAAGAGTAAATACTACAATCGCTGAGAAGACTTCTGTCCATCAAGTTTATGTGCAAGTTAAAACTGATTGTTTAAATGATCAGGTACATCGCTTCTGGGAATTAGACTCCATAGGGATACAAGATGCGCAGAAACGGAGAATGTCTACTCGCAATGAAGAAATTTTATCAGAATTTCCCAAAACTTACAACACTGAAGACAATTGAAGAATTGTGTCTAGAAAACCATTGGTTTCACCTTTGCCTACAAATAAAATTATAGTGGAAAACATATTTTATTCTCTTCAAAAAAGACTTGCATCTAGTGATGTGTTAAAGACACAATATGACAAGTGCATACTGAATTACATTGAACAAAAGCATGTTGAAGTTTGTTCCATAGATGAATCCAATGAGAAGCCAGTATATTATCTTCCTCATCATGCTGTAAGAAAGAAAACGCAATCTGAAACCAAGTGGAGAGTTGTGTTTGACGCTTCCTCGCATGCTCCACAGAAATTGTTTCCACAGAATGATTTCACTGAACGATACCTTGGAAGCTGGCCCGAATCTTCTTCCTGAAACTATTGGTTGTCTACTAAGATTTTGATTGAATGAATTCTCTGTTACATGTGATGGTAAGCAAGCTTTCTTACAGTTGTCACAACATAAAAAAAATAGGGACGTCGCAAAATTTTTGTGGTACAAATTAAATTCTGATTCATTTCAACCTACTACTTTTACAGATGAAATAACTGTTTACAGATTTACTAGTTTACCATTTGGCCTTACTTGCAGTCCGTTTTTACTCTGTGCTGCCACACGAGAATTGGCTGCAAACCATATCGCAGAATTTCCAATTGCTGCACCAATGATAGATAAACATGTCTATATGGATGACTTTCTTGCTAGTATGGAAACTGAATCACGCATTATAATGCTATATCACGAGATCAAGAATTTAATGGCTCTAATGAAATTGCCTATGGAAAAATGGGCTACAAATTCTTTGAAACTCAAAGATGTACTACAAACACATGAAGAATCTCACAAAACAGAAACAACCGTCTTAGGTATTGGCTGGAATACAACTTCTGATACTTTGAAGCATGCATTCAAGACTTCCCTCTGTGTTTCTACAGACAAACCACTTGAGATGGTTACTCCGCTGCATTGCTAGTCTTTATGATCCCTTAGGACTTTTTTCACCGTTTAGTATTCTTGGGAAAATCGTATTCCAAGATACATGGATTCTTGGAAAGAAATGGGATGAATTACTATCTGCTAATTAATCAATTTTATGGTATGCAGCTGTGAAAGTACTTGATGACATTTGCTCCCTTCAAATTCCTCGATGCATAGGCATTTCATCACATGTTCCTTTTGCTATTCATGTGTTTTGTGACGCGTCTGAACATGCCTATGGTTTAATGGTTTAATTCTGTACATTGTTACCTTTAAAGGTGACCAATCGAATGTGAATTTAGTGTGTAGTCGCAACAAACTAGCACCTATAAAGTTACCTTACCTCGTTTGGAGCTCTTGGCAGCTCTAATGGGAGCACAGTTGTTGCAATATTTCTGTGCTGAAACGAACATCTGTTCGTCAAATGCAACATTGTGAAGTGATTCTCAAGTTGTCTTAGGTAGGATACGCAGTGACCCCAACTAATGGAAAACTTTTGTTAGCAACAGAGTAACAGAAATTATTTCCTATACTAATCCTTCATAATGGAGACATTGCCCTGGCAAAGATAATCCAGCTGACAAACTTTCTCGAGGTGTTTCATCATCAACACTAAAAACCTGGAAATTTGGTGGAATGGCGCTCCATGGTTAGTCAAATCTCCAGAATATTGGCCTCATTCTGATACTATTTCTAAAGGTTACAGTCATAACTTAGAAGCGGCCCACCAGCGGCCGAGCGGTAAAGACGCTGAACACTGGTAGTTCGGTCTGAGGTTCGAATCCCGCGAACGGGCTGGCTGCATGGGCGTTTTCGTGGTTTTCCCCATGTGTAACGTGTATACGAGCCAGTTTCCCTTAGAAAGTCCTCCACGAAAGGCATCCCTCCCCTTAGGCAGATAGCCCTCGTGTGCTTTGCCATAACTGAATAATCCAATCCAATCCATCCATAACTTAGAAGCAAAGAAAGAAAATGTTCAGACCCTTCACATTGTATCTACTCAACCAATCATTAAGGTTGGAAACTACAGTTCTTACTTTCGATTGTTACGCATAACATCCTGAATTCTTCGTTTTATTCACAACTGTACAAAACAGGAAAAGTTAGTGGGTGAGTTATATGCCACAGAACTGAATCAGGCTCGTATTTATTGGATACAGACCGTTCAGAAAGTATCATTTCCTTCGGAATATGAAGCTTTGTTGACAGGAAAATCACTCCCTAAGAAATCAAGGATAAAACAACTTAACCCTTTTTTTCAAGAACAATGTTACACTTCTTGGTGGTCGACTACAGTTTTCTGATTTATTTCATGCTGGGAAACATCCCATATTATTGGAAGGTTCTCAGTATTTTACAAGCCTACTGATACACCAAACACGTTTACGAATGCATCATGTCAATGTTCGGATTGTACTTTCTCAGCTTTGTTCAGAATATTGGATATGAAGAGCAAGGCAAGCCATTAAAAAGTTGATAAAGACTTGCCTTCCATGTAAAGTACTGAAATAAAAGAGAAGTGAACAGATAGAAGCTCCATTACCAGCTGAGCAAATTCAAAAGTCATCTCCTTTTGAAACTTCCGGAATTGATTTTGCTGGACCACTCTATGTAAAAAATAATCACTCCGTTACAAAAGCTTACATTGTCATCTTTACATGTGCTACAACTCGAGTTATCCACTTAGAATTAGTGTTCGATCTGCGTACTGACGTCTTCTTACTTGCATTACAACGTTTTGTCTCTAGACGTTCACTTCCTCATACAGTGTACACTGATAATGCCACAACTTTCTGTGCTGCGGACAAAGAGCTGAAATTATTCTGGGATACTATATCCTCTGCCAAGGCACAACAGTTTTATGCCCACCACAACATCAAATGGAAATTCATCGCCCCACGAGCGGCTTGGTGGGGAGGATGGTGGGAAAGAATGATAGGCTCAATTAAGCGAGCCTTCGGAAAACATTAGGTAAGGCTCTTTTGGATGACGCTGGTTTGATCACCGTATTATGTGATATTGAAGCCATTCTCAACAGTAGACTGATCGTCCATGAATACGGAATAAAAGATGACTCTGAGGAAGCTTTAACACCCTCTCACTCCCTCATAGGAAAGAAATTAACTACTATTCCTTCCAGCCCCACAAATCCTGAAACAAATTTAAATCGTATGTGGAAGAATCGTCAGCATTTGATGGACTCATTTTGGAAAAGATGGCAAAAGGAATATTTGATGGACTTGCGTACATTTCATCAAGTGCAGAATCCATCTGAAACAAATAAAATCCGGAAAGAGGACATTGTCCTACTCCAAGAAGATGTTAGACCTCGCCACACCTGGAAAAAGGCCTGTGTTGAGGAGCTAATTCTTGGCCATGACAAGAAAGTCCGTATTTGTGTTCTGCGCACCAATGGACGTACCATTACCCGACCTGTGCAGCTAGTCATCCCGCTCGACGTTGACCGGGGGGGGGGGAGGATGTTGTGGCAAAGCCAGCAAACTGTTAAAAATAACATTACCCTTTTGTGAATGGCATCACGTACGTTTTTGTATTCATAAATGTTTTTTGCTTATTCTATACTTTATTTTTATGTTAGGAAATAAATAAGTGTAAAATACGATCTCCTAATAGCCTTCTGCAGATTTAATAAATTTCATTTCCAATATTTGAGAATGCTGATTCGCTTTTTGATAAGATTGTAAACTCTAGGATAACAATTATTATTAATCAGAGCTATCTTTCTTTCTTCCCCCCTTTTTTGTGCCCTTGTGTTGCACTGGTAATATTTTTATTCTTGTCTTATTTAGGAATTTTGATTTGCCTATTCTGTATTGGACATTATAAAATTTTTACCACATTAAAAAGTAGTAGGAGCTGTAAAATAAAAATATAATTCAGTTGTTTTATAGCTAATTTTTTTGTATGATAACTTAAGACGACCACCTCTTAAAATGACCAGTTTTTTTGAAACAATACATAAAGCATTGCTTTTAAACAATCGTCTTCATAGAAAACCAAATCTATTAGATATGTTGAAGATTGTCTTAGAAAGGCTGTAATCAATTCTGTAAATTTCTTCAATTTAAATGATATTCGGCATAACTAGAACCATACCTGCCAACTTTTACGAATTTTTCGTAATTTTTACGAAAATGCGTTTGTCTTTACGATTTTACGATCGTAATCCATTTTTTACGATTTCTTTCCTTTTTCAAGTGTTTTTAGTGATTTTTGTCGAAATTTTAGAATATTTTGCCAATTCCGCGATTTTCCCCAATTGCATCGTGTTTTACCGCCAACTACCGACTACTTCGAATCCAGTAACCTGCGGTTTCTCCCAACTCGCCACTTAACCAGCCAGTCCAATGCGCTGAACTTGTTTCTCCCACTTTTTTCTTTGTGGGCGCCAGATTATTTTTTTCGCGTTCGCTTCAGCAGCAAGGGAATTACTCAGCTCGGACTCAGCGAGTGTGGATTGTTGCATTCTTTTTTTTTTCACGTGCTAAGAATTTTCTTAAAATGTCGTCGTTACGAAATGAGTTCAAAAAATCCGTATTCTCAATATTTTCGGCCTGCCTACAAAGCCGAATTTCCAACAATTAAAGAATCCTTCAAAGAAAATAACTATGCATTTTGCAACGTGTGCGTGTGTGACTTCATAATGAGTCACGGTGGAAGAAGCGACATTGTGAAGCATGTTAAGTCTAAAAAGCATAAAGTTAATGCTTCGGCTTCGACAACGTCAAAGAAAGTGGATGATTTTTTTTAAATTCGGCTACGAGTTCGGATGCCGATGTCATTTTGGCAGAGTGTTTGTTTACTGCATTCCTCATCGAACACAACGTGCCGCTAAGCGCTGCCGATCACGCCGGTGAACTTTTCAGACAGATGTTTCCTGACTCTAAGATTGCTCAGAAATATGCTTGTGCTCGCACGAAAACATCTTCTATTGTGAACGAAATTGCTTGCGATGCGCAAAGTAAAACGATAGCTGCACTCCAGAATCAAAGAATCTCTAAGGCATTTTCGGTGTCAATCGATGGCAGCAACGTCTTCTTTCTTCGAATTTGAACAAAGCATATTGTAGTTTTGTGTTAAGTACCATTAAGATTTTTGAAAGTATAAATACCCTTCTACAATCAGCTTTGCCAAAATCTGTCCTGCGTATCCAAATTCTTAATGATCTTTTGAAAGAACTTTATACTAAGTTTGTAAAACCGTCCGTTGTGAAAAACAGTGTGTTGATTCGGTTGCCTATTATAGTTTGGCAAATCAAAAGGATGGCAATGATCTTATAATTGGAAATCAAACCAGGGAACTTGTAAATTCTTTGCAATAATTTTTTTGTGTAACATTAAGTTCTTGTTTTATGTTTCCTAATAAATTTTTTAGTTACTACTTAATTGAGATTTACTAATGTAAGTATAATTTTCTTTTTTCTATTTGTATAAATTATTTTTTTAATATCAAAGCATGATATTAATTCTTCGTGTTCTTCTGAATTTTGGAGAAATCTTCTGAATTTTTATCTTTAGATGTTGGCAGGTATGCTAGAACATTTGCAGCCCGGGGCGGACTCTGAATGTGTTAGCCTAGGCAGTCTGTGAATTTGTCTCGTCTTGGTATAAACAGATGACTGAATGTAAAAACGACAAAGAGAAAAATACATTAAAAAATCAACCTTTAATTCTGAAAAAAAATTTTAATTTCATCATTTTAAAATTTAACAAATATTTGTTTGCAAAGCCACCTATTACAGAGTACTATGCTGATAGTACAGAACTATTTCTTAAATACAAAATTAATCATTTGTAGTTCTATAATGATTTTTATTTAAAAAAACACTTATCACAACTGGAAACACAATTGTGGGAAAAAAAAAAATTCTCAGCAGTAAAAAATTACATTATCTGCAAAACTGTGTTTTAGAACAAATAGTAAAACATCAATAGGACCCATATTTCATATTCCTGTTTTGCTTTTTTTAGTAGTAATAACGGAAATAAAATTTTGAAACACTTCTCTCTAGCTCCTCAACTGAGCTCAGCTTATATTCCTGTTACGCACTGCAGTGGGTGCAAATAAAAGCAGCTCGTATTACAAATTTACGTCTGACAGATATAGCTCGTATTTGGAAAGGAAGAATTGCTTTTGCTTAATCTCGCTACCCCCCTGTAGGTTTAATGCACCGAGATCACAATTTAGTTGATATTCGTAATTTTCAAGTTGTGAATGAATAACAATGGTGTAAGAGTGTGTAGCTGTTGAAATCTCGCAGTGATTCCTTTGGATACTAATCTACAGAAAAATTTATTTTTCTTCTTAAATTAATTTCATAAAGTAGTTCAGAATCATATTGTTCTTTATTTGCTTGAAAGATTCACAGGACTAACCTCCATCAAATATTATTTCATGTGAGATTGGTGCCTCAAAATTATGTTTTCTGTGGCAAACTAGTCCCCTCTAGCTACACTACTGTGTCTGACATCACAAAAAAGAAATGAAGATGAAATTTTCGTATATAATTAAAAGCCTTAATTAACTTTATAAGAAAAATACAAAGAAAATGGAACCAAATTATCTGAATAAAAATGTGTGTCTAAATTATAAGACATATGACTACATTGTAAATTTAAGTTCTGATTTCTGCATTTCAGCTCTTTATTAGCACTTGGAAGTAGGTCTTACAATTATTACTCAAATGGAAAAATTAAAGCTCTGTTCTTTTTAAAATAGGAAACTAAGCCACATACTGTAATACCTATGATAAGGAACTCGCTGACCAATTATCTATCGATATGCAATATACTTCAACTTATGCACCATAAAGAATATAAGGAGCAGTGTTGCAAATCATGCATTAACTTCAAATGTTTACCAGTATTAAAACTATTTATTGTTGAGATCCATTAGCGGCCCACGGTAATATTGCTGAAAACAGCTAGATCAACTCCATTTCACATCCCGGCGAATGAGCTGTCTGTACGGGAGTTTTTCGTGGTTCTTTTCCCAAGAAAAGATGTATACTTTTATAACATGTAAAAATACAACCAGGATCTCTTGAAGTGAGGCTTGTAACATTAGCAAATTAGGTTTTATGGATGAAAAAAAGTATTAAAAAAGGCATGACATATTGTTTCGTATATGATACTTTTTGGAAGTATAAATGAGATCATATATTTTCGATTTCATAAAGATTCCGAAGATTTATATAATACCTTCTTTATTTAATGAATCGGTAACTGAAACTGGAAATGGTACTTGCATAAGGATGCCGATAATCAGTTTCAAGGAGAAACTGAGCTTCAGTTTGTGCACGTTACCTCTTGCTGTGGCACCGTTATGAAGGCATACCAATTTGATTGCATCCTTGCCTCATGATAAAGTTCATTGAATTACCTTAAAAAAAATGATAGTTCAGCATTCTAACCATTATGTAACTAAAGACTGTTCCCGTCACTGGGGGAACTTTAAATATATTTCTTCGAAAATTCATTCTTCAAAAAAATAGCGAGCTATTTTTTTACATTTTTAAAAGTTTATTGAGGTCATTATGTTTTAATTGAAAATGATTCATGCAGGTTTAATCTTCTTAAATAAAATGAATTTTAAAATAAATCTTTCATGCAGTAGTAAAAAACATGTAGAACTATGAGACGTAAGTTTTCACATTTTTTCATAGTACACACCTTAAAATATATTAGTTTAATGATAAATAAAAAATACTGTACTCAGGAAAAAAATCTGAAAACTAACAGCCTTATGAGTAGCTGAAAGATTAAACCGCTGAATACTGGAGTTCGATCCCAGGCTAACGGTTAGCTGCAGGGTTGGTTTTCCCCTTATGTTAGGTAAAGACGAGCCACTTTTCCTTAAAGGCATCTCTCTTGCATGCTTTTCTATATCTGTATAACCTAACCAGAAAACTAGCAACAAAAGAGAATAAAGTATGAAATCTCCTTATACAAATATCTCATTCTTTTATAATCGTTTAGAAGTACCATACAAAATATTCTGCAACAATGAAATTATCAGAATGTATTCTTTTTTAATACTAACAAAAGTGATGGTTGAAAAGGATACGGCATTTCGAAAAGGAGCACTTTTGAAAGTAACTCTGCCTAAAAAAGCAGATAACTTTTAATCCAGTTTTCAATCGAAAACTTGATTTTGTGCAGGACCTCCACAAAAGTCAATAAACGTATGCAACCACCTGGTGGGCCCCCAACAAATGTTCGTTTACTCATTCCTTTCCCCCTTTTGAAAATTTGTCTCCATGTGACTAATTTTTATTTCAAAAATTAAATCTATCTGCTGAAGGAGTTTTTATTTTGATAATGAAAAGATTCAAAAAACTGAAACGTGTGTTTAGAAAAGAAAGGTATCTGCGAGAATCATCCCATTCGTTATCTAATTACAAACTTCCATGCAAGAGGTTTTTATTTCAAATAATATTCATCAATATCAGTTCTCAATATTGATGCTTTCCTTGTTAATTGTTCTGGGTTAATTTCTGTGTTATGTGCTTTTCCATGTTAATTGCTCAATTTTTACTCAAAGTGATCTCATTAAATATAATGGCTTCAAGGAATTTTCGACTTACTTATAAATCGTTTTCTATTTTTCACCACAATCTTTTCGATGACATAAAGAACTTAAACATATTTCAAAAGCAGTTTGTGTTTTTAACTTAAAATTACGGGCCTATTAATCTCTTTAAGCTTTATTTCAACTATTAAAAAGAACTATTTTATACCAGATTGTATCAAACGAAACAGCATCATCTAGTGTGTCCACCTTGGTTTAGCATGCAGTGCAATTCCTGCCATCGGTTATTATCAATAGAAAGCTCATTTAGAAAGACTTATCCTTAGTTTCAAAGTGCACCTCTTTTCCTGGATATCTTCGCCCGGATGTAGTAATGATGCCTTATCTTCAAAACTATTAATAAATTTGAATCCATAACCCACGATTGGCTGAGTAGGTGAAATCATGGGACACTGGTAGTTTAACTGAAGTTCGAATTCCAGCGAAAGGGTTGTGTTTTCGTGTAATGTGAACATAAGTGTGCTTTCTTTAGAAAACTGTGCATAAAGGATTTCTTTTTTCCACAAATCCAGAGTTTCTTAAACTGTGGGTCACGGGACCTGCAATCGGGGGTCGTCAAAAATTTAGCAATTTTGGTATTTCTTTAACTTATTATAATAATTTTACAATTACCAAATATTTTTAAATAATGTACCTGAAAATACATAAAGTTAAGACAATACAGACAAAGAAAAAACGAAAATGTCTCGAAGCATTTTTTTATATAATAGAAACTTTCATTTTACTTCAAAAATTAAAGTCAATGACCTAAAACTGCAATAGTATATACCAAGGGAAAAAACTGATAGTTTCACTCACGCGTGTGTCGGGTTTGCACAATACTTATGGGGTCCCACAAAATGTTCGCAAATATTAGGGGTTCCACATGCCCAAAAAGTTTAAGAAACCCTGCATTAATCAAAATGTCACATGCTTTCCCATATTCGACTAAAGAAATAAATTTCCATATCATTGTCACATTAATTCATTCCGGCCCCAATGAAAGTGCTACTTTCACCTTGGCTTATCATCTTTCAGTATCAAGGCCATTCAAATTGAAGCTCAATTCATTACTTGCACATTATCTAAGTAACACATTCATTCATATTGCCTCTCAAAAGTATGCATTAGTATCAGTAGCATAGCTAGAAGTCTTGGGCCCCTATGCAAAATCTTTTCTTGAGCCCACACACCAAGGTTTAGATACTAAAAAAAAAAAAAAAAAAAAAAAAAAAAGGTTTTAGATTTTAACAGTTATCCAGAGGTGTTTTTGTATGCTCTTGCGCTGGGCGCGCAGTCTGCTTGCTGTGTCACACTCTTGCTGTCCGAACTTTCTTTTTTTGCCTTTTTTACTCGTAGCTTTATTATTAAACATTGTTTTCTTTGCATTTACGCCACATACAGTTCAACACCAAAATCATAAAATTTTTAAAAGCTGAATAGCAGTACATGTTTAGAACCCCTGATGCAGCATTAAGTGTTGCTGTACATTTTTATATTCGTTTCAGTTTTTTCCCACTTCATTATATCAATATTCAGTTTTCTCAACAAGATGGCTACCTTTTTTTTTTTTTTTAATGTGTGTGTGTGTCTTTTCATTATTAACTTTTTATGTGTTTCGTTTATTAATTAAGTAGGTATCACATTAATTTCAATTACGTAAAATTCAGTTCAACGACAAAATCACGATATACAGTCAAAAAAGTCTCTAATCCGGACGTCCATAATCCGGAATGATCTATAATCCAGACCTCATAGCTACAAACTTTCTGCGCACGCATCAGCGCATGCACATAATACCTTTATTCGTGCGCGTTTAATGTATAACGGACGGTATAAGCTAAGTTAAATTATCTAATTATCTATTTCAGTTAATGTTGCAGATTGTGTTGTTCCTTAATCTTCTAATTGGATCTGGTTTATTCTTTTTTGCAGACTGTTAGAGCAATTTTATAAAAGTAAGCTTGAACTTTCGATTATGTCAAAAAGAATTTCCGATTCTGGAGCTACCAAAGGATCTACAAAGCGAAAGCATGTTTTGATGTCCATCAAACAAAAAGTGGAATTGCTGCAAAAAAATGGATAAAGGCATATCCTTTGATTCTCTAACCATTCCGAAATATGTTTATCAATTTCACGCTGCTCTGCGTTGGGGGGGATGACACGGAGCGCAATGAAATGGAAGTTGATCTGTCAGCACTATCCTTATCTTCAGAGCAGATGTTTTTATTTTATTCGGCTTATAATTCCTTACTAAATGTAGTATTTCCTCTCGATGTACTCAGTCTTTGATATGAATCAATCAATTAATATTTATACATCGATTAATAACAATGATGATGCTTTTTTCATGCCTTGAAACACTTTCAAATCTAACCATCAAATTTCAAACGTTTTAGGATACATTCTGTATCAAATTCAAATTTTCTAGTGAATATATTTTGGCAGAGCATTCTATACCTCTTTTAGCGATTTTATCCAGTTTAATAATTCTCTGGTAATATAATAAATAATAACTATAAATTTCACATTTAAAAAATTAACCTCAATGTCGTCAGATCACAGTCTTGATTGACTTACTCTACACAATATTGCTTCATTTTTTTAAAACAGTTTAAACAACTAATTCATCGAAATTCACAAATACCTCAAATGTTCATTGTCTTATTCCATTGTCTTGAAACTCTTTCAGAAATAACAGACCACTACTCAAAAATCTGCATTTTGTTTTGCTTATTATGTGCTTCACCCTTAGGCACACTACATGAAAAGGGAGATATGCCTCGTGAAGGTCTTTTTGGGGGGAACTGGCTTGTATCCATGTTACACGTGAGGCAAACCATGAAAACGCCCATGCAGCCAGCCCGTTCACCGGGACTCGAACCCTGGACCGAACTACCAGTGTTTAGCGGCTTTTACCACTCAGTTGCTGGTGGGCAAAGAATATGCATTAAATAACAAAGATTTTTCATTCATAATTTTGTATTATGTTTAGTCATCATTAAAACAAGTTGCTAAATAAAATTTTAAGAAAGAGAGACAGAACTTTATTTTTTCATTTAGAACCCAAAGTGATTATTTTTCAGTTATATAAAAATAAAATGATAACATGTGGATAACAAAACATGTATTTTATTTAAAACATTTTGGTATTTGTAACATAAATTAAAAGTAGCAAATCAAGGGTATCGAAAGACGTACAATTTTAAAGTTACCGCAAAATCGCTGTTGCAAGTTATCGAAAAATAATCGAGATGTGGTTTTTGCGGAAAATTGCACTAAACTATAGAAATTTCTATTTTTCATTCTACAATGAATATTTGTTTTATGCTAAAGTGTCCCGCTTTTCAATTTATATGGAACTGTCCTGTGTGGAAATACTATGAAAGCACTTTAAAGGAAGCTCTGGATGTAAACAAAAGATCTAGAAAACAAAGCCTGGGAGCAGTGCTTCACTCGTAGCACTTGGCCTCTCCTTTCATTCTTACCTGCATTTGGTACCTATGTGGCATTTAGAGATAAGCAAAAACGCTTTCCCTTACCGTAAAAGCTGCTTTGTTTGACCTTTTCTCCTCTTTCTAAAGGAGTAATAGATTGACAACTGATATACTTTTTACAGCTGTGTAAAGTATCTAAACGATAGAGAGGAAAGTATTTTTTTGCATGAATTGAGAACTGACCTACAGAAAGCGCTTTTATACAATTCTTTTCATTTGCGGCATACTCTAAGAGAAGCAAACAATAAAATTATACTTGAGACAAACCTATTATAATTTTGTGTAATTTTTTTTTATAATTTTTGTGTAATTTTTATATTTATCTAATTTTTATTCATTATTCGTTCAAGGATTACAGTTTATCTCCATCTTTTTTCCTTCCTCCTTTCAACGTTTTTTTTTGTGTAATGTGGTTGTATGGTTAAATTAACTTTAAATTATTAAATTCCATCCACTGCTGAGCATACAGAATGAAAATAACCTAGGATTTGAACTCTGAAATCCTTTTCCACTTTTATATACTCCCTTCATCATCGAACTTCAACCAGCAGGTTTCGTAGCAGTCCTTACAAGTGCTTATAATTCCTTATATTTGAAAATAAAATATAAAGGCCCTTATAGGTGCTTACTTTTTCTTTAAAGGCCTTTTTTTTTTTTTTTTTTGTTTTTAGTGCTTATTTTTTGCTTTAGTGCTTTTTTTAATGAACACGCATTTTTCCTCCGTACCAAAGCCGAAACTAAATAAACAACTTTTCTTCCTTATATGGAACGTCAGATGGTGAATCATACTCCCAGAAATAGCTTTTACCCCTTTCTCTGCATTAACGTAACCTATGGTGTGCGCGAGAGTACAGACAGGTGCACGTCGTTCTATTGGTCAAAGAATTGCGAAAACCGTAGAAAATTCCGGTAGATTCGGTATTCCTTTCCTCCCACCCAAATACTACACACGTTTGAATTTCTATCAAGATTTTAATAATTTGCATTCTCATTCCACGTGGTCAGTTCATTTTCGTGTTTATTATGATCGTTATGCTTATATTATGAGCATATGTATGAATGTTTATAATATAGTTGCAGTAGGTGCTGAAGTGTAGATAAACTTCCAAAAATGGGCGTATTTTTACACAGATTAGCTTTCTAAGGAATAATATTCGGAATGGCTTAAATAAAAAGAAAGTATCGAATAGTCAAAATATACATATATATTTTTTAATCCCAATACATTATACAGTGCGGAGGTTGGGAGGTTCTCCCCTTCTCCGCAAAATCACTTATAGTAAAGCAGCGGACTTTTTTTTTTGTCACTGTCCAATCTGGATTGAATAGGACTAAAAGTTTTACGGTCTACCCAACCCAATCAAAGAACGATTCTATTTGGGAAATTTAGCGCAGTCTGTTCAAAATTAGAATAAAAAAACACCCCAGATTAGTAAGTCTCTTTCTTTTCCTTTATTTAGTTCTTTATTCTCCAAATAACGGCAGCTGTTGATTCCGTTTGCGTAATATCACGTATGGAAGAATTACGTATTGTGCAATAACGTTTGCGGTATTTTGCAGAGATAATTAATTTTGATGTTCAGTCTGAGATTTATTTATGAACACTTAAAAGAGTTTTACTGTGCTTTCTAAGCAGAATATTTCTCAGTTCCGTTGGTCTATTTTTATATGATGCACATATTGAAATGTCAAAATCATTTATTTAGCTGAGAAATCTAAAGAACTGCTCCCCCCTCCTCTTTTTCCAGTAACGCTCGACTATACGGAATATTTGGCAATTTCCGAGTATGCGGGTTAGTTAACACGGGAAGACGCATGCTGTATTATGTAACACAAGAACCCACATGGGGTGTCAACACACCCCAAGCAGTTAAATGACGTACGAATTAAACATATTATTACAATTACGTAAAAGAATGCATTCTATATTAATTGCAACATTTATTGTATAAAATAGCTTAAAATAATGCTAATTTTAAAATTAATAACAAATAGATAATTTTTTTTTTTTTTTTTTTTTCAGATGTCTAGGAATCATTGATTTCTATGAGAAATGTTTGTTTTTTACTTTTGAATGCAATTATCCAAACAAGTTATATAATTAATATTGAAATCAATTAGGTCCAAGAAGCATTGAATATTTTGTAATATATACATGAAGCATTTATTTCACAGTGCTCTTGGCATATGTTTTGTACACCTCACACATATAGTTTGTGATTTTCTGTCTTTTTCTTTTTTAAGCACATGTAAAATCTCCTGTATTATATATTTTTTCTTTTTTTTTGTGATTCATCAAATCATTTTCTGTAAGAAATTGGCCAATTCATTACTGTTATACCAATTGTCTGTGGTAAAGTTTCTTTCAGATTTGTATAATGGAGCTAGGATGAGCTTTGCTATTTCACTAGAGCTGCTGACTTTCTTGTACGGCCTATCTGGCTGCTGATATGCGTAAGTTTCCATGTTCAAAGCATAAAAGGTTCTAGAATCAACAATAGCAAATATCTTTATACCATATCTTGCAGGTTTCTTAGGTATATATTGCCAAGAGGAGCATCGTCCTCGAAAAGTTTATAGCTTTTCTTTCAATGTAACATATTCCCCTCGCTGATATAATTTCTGTCAATTCTTGACAAAATTTTCAAATAAATCTCTTATTGGAGCTAATCTTTATCCTTTCCTATAAAATAGTCAGTTTGATCACAAGGAATGTCTTCTGAAGAGTTGCACTCTTCTTCTGATTCAGACTCATGATCACTAAATATAACTTCATTATTTGAATCTTCTAATTCTTCTTCTATAGAATCTTCATCTGACGAAACCCCTTCTAATAATTTTTGAAGTCTTTTCATTTCTTAATCATATGTCAAATGAGGAAAAGACTGAACGGTGCGACTTGCACACGCCATGGCCCACACTAAAAAATAGTAACACAAAAGCGCGCGTGGGGTGTCAGGACATCCCAAACTATTATTTAAATAACAATAAATGGCACGTCTTCCCGGGTTAAGCTTTTACTGTTAAAGGATGGCTGCATGAAGCAATTTCCCGTCTCCTGATTTCAAAAATGTTCCTCTTTTTTACTTAAATTACTTTACTTGGAATATATGTTAAGGGAAAACTGTTATGTAATGAAAATTTAGAAAAAATGTTCAGAGTTTTGATTTAAGTTAAACTATTTAAATATTAATATGAGTGGAAAAATAAATTGTATTTATTATTAGGTGCCAAACGAATACAATTAATATGGCTTATTATTATTTATTTTGTATATTTTAAACTGAAATTTCATCATTAAATCTTGTAATATAGTTTAGTTCTGCATAGATTTTTTTCCTCTCATTGTAAACTAATTCTGTAAGTTGAACTGTCATTTTAAATTTAAAAAAAAAAAAAAAAAATGTTTTCCATGGTTGAGGTAATGGTTTATTCTCTTAATAAATATTGCATTGCTCATATTTTAAATTGCAAGTCTAATTTTTCTTTTAAGGTTATGCAGTTTTGTATAATGTAATTAGACAGGTGCTTATTTTTTTTCTTAAAATGTGCTTGAAAAGTGCTTATATTTGCTTATTTTTTTAACTAAAATGTGGCTATGAACCCTGACCAGCGATCGCTGTTTGGAGGCCCTCGAGTGTGCATCTGCCGCTGTGGACCACTTTGGACTTTTGAGCGGATATGATAGTCTTAATACCTGTTTATTTCAATTTTAACTGAATAATTCCCCGGAATACGTGATGTATGACTCCAGAAAAGGCGTGACTGATGCTTATCTGGGCAAGTGTTATGCACTAAATAATTTTTATTGCGTTGTTAAAAGTATTGGAGAGCTTGTCGCCTAATGACCTGATGGTCAGTGGCATGTTTTTAATAATTAAAACAGTTCTCAAGACCCATTCGCAGCCAAATCTTAAAATAACTGGAAATTGATAAATTGACCATTGTTCAAATCCCCAAAGAAGTTCCTGCATGGGAGTTTTTGTAATTTTCCCCACACATAATGTGGATACGAGCCAGTTCCACTTAGAAAGCATCTCAAGAAGACATTCCTTTCTTTAGCCAAACAGCTTTCGTATGCTTTGCCGTAACCAAAATAATCCTGTTCAAAGCAATGTTTAAAAGCTACAAACAGAACAAGAAACAGTTTCAATTAAAGATGCCAGGGTTTTAATTGGAATAACATTAATGAAGTTTAAAAAGTTAGTTTTAGAAAAAACTATAACAAATTGCTCCTTTTAGCTTTTTGTTATTATGTCACCTTATATTTTATACAGTCAAAAGTCTATAATTCGGACACCCATAATCCGGAATGATCTATAATGCGGACCTCAAAGCTACAAACTTTCTGTACATGCGTCGCGTTGATGCATGCACGTAAGACCTTTACGGCTGCGAATATGCATGTGCGCATGTGCAAAATATGGTTACGAATGCGCGTTTAATGTATAACGGACGGTATAAGCTAAGCTAAAATTATATAATTCAGTTAATGTTGCAGATTGCGTTGTTCCTTAATCTTCGAATTGGATCCGGCTTATTATTTTTTGCAGACTGTTAGGTTTGCAAAGTATTGAATATAATTGATGTATGGGCACATTTTGTGTTGTAGAAGTAACATTTTGATGAACGAAACACGTCATGAGAATCTGTAAATTTTACTTCTTTTCCTAAAATAAAAATATTAACCATTTTAATGCAGAAAAATTAAATATTACTTCAAAATGAAAATTGACTATCTGCAGAAATGGAGTTGTGGCGCCCTATATTTTTCAATATAGGTACTAATCGAAAAAACGCTAAAAAAACAAAAGTGATATTCGGCAAATATTTATTAATTAATAACATGATAAAGTATGCTATTTTTTTTAATTCAGTAGAATTTCGAGGATATATGTAGCAGCAGACTTTTTCAGTACGGCACTGCATTTTTTTAATGAAATTTGTTTATGTTGAACGAATAGGCAGACATTTGTCAACAAACCGCCTTAAAACATTACTCATCTTTTCGCAATAAAACATTATTGTGGAAAGAAATTATGAAAAAATGGCAAAGATGGGAAAATGATTACACCAGAAGAAAAGTTTTTTTGGTTTCTCTCCAAAGTAAGACACAAGACTTTTCAGTGATTAAAGAATAAAATATGCATTAACAGGTCATGCCAATGTCCAAAATATTTGAATAGATTTCATAAAAAGAATATAAAATATAAATGTGGTTGGGATACACAATATGCAGATTTCAAACATTAATAATGGGAATGCATACACACAGTTTCTGTAAGGGAAGAATATTTTTAAAATGTTTCAAGAGAAAATGAGAAGTATTTATTTATAAATGAAAAACTAGAGTAGGAATTCTAAACATCTTGAATAACTACTATAGATTAATAATGATATAAAGTAGTTTAATTAACTAAAAACTTTTGATGGAACAGTTTGCTTTAATAGGTTAAGTTAGGTTACACATAACCATGTTGTGTAAATAATCAAAAGTGGCATTTAAAAAAAAATTCTTATTGGTAAATTTGTCCAGCTGCTTATGTGTGTGTAAACTCTGCATGGACTATCTATAATTATTGTCCTTTATATAACTATGCATTTTATCTTTTTGTCCTGTAGAATATAAATCCTCTTAAAAGATTCAAGCCTCTGGAAGGAACATCACCAACTGAAAGGAAACCAGTCCAGGTAAATATTAAGAAACTTGTAATCAATAATTTTTTCATAAGCTGATTCTGTATAGAGGTAGTCGGCCTTATGTTGCAATTAATGGTTTGATACTCACTGAAAATTGCTTAACTGAAGCTGGTTTGGGATTAGTATAATATAAGTTTGCTATTTGCCATGATCACAGCCTACCAATTGCATTGGTATCGAAAATTTTTACCAGTAAAAAGGGCAATGAAAAATACGCATATAAACAAATGAAGTTGACAAAACTAGGTAAGACATAATTTGGCAAATAATTAGTAAAAGTGATATTGTGTGCGATGCATATGATCTGCATATCACCATAGTGGAGTACTGTTTAGGAATGATGCAACAGGACACTGATCCAGCCAATGTCTTGCCTGAATTGTCAGAGTTCCTTTGATCTCTGTGGTGATGAGTGCCTTTTATCTGATGACACAGCAGTACTGAATTTTGTCATTTGTATTATCTTTAAGTCTCAGATGCTGGCTGTATTTCAGTGGACAGCTTCTCAGGTAGTGTTCAGCAGCATATGCTACTACAGATACATTGATCAATATCACTCAAGCCACGATTATGGAAATAGACACACTATATCATATCATAGGCCATGACGCATAATATATTGTGTCCACTATGAGGTGGTCTATTAGACAGGGAAACCTTATGGTGGATATCATCCTAAGAAGACCATTAAAGAACATTTTTCTTCATGTATGGCACAAAATGCTCAGTTGTTTCAAGATTCATCATGAAATTACAGCAATATATTGAGCAAATTCAATATCATGACCGTAACCACGAAAATGCCGCCAAATAGGACAGTGACACACAGATTTGACTGACACTAAACTTGCACTTCAAGATGATGAAAAAATTAACAGCAGTTACAGTGTGACTGTCTTAGAAATTGCACGGTCGTCTGAGTACATCTTCATCCTTAACCCGTTTGTGACGGGCACTTCTGTTACCGAAGTGTTCTCTTGGGACAGCATGTTAACTGGATGCGTTGTCCTGTGGGGACGGGCAATTTATGCTGCTAAGAAAAAATTTCGTATAAATGAAATTTGTCATCCAATTTTTCCAATTTTGGGTACATTATAAGCAGAACATTCAGGTAGTCGTCAGAATTAATTTTAAGCCTTTATTATTATATTTTCTTTAAAAAATTTATAAAATACTCATTCTAGAATAATATAATTTTCCCCTTATCCCACAAATAAATATATATAGAAAAATATCCATACAATTGCAGATTTTATTTAACACAACACACAATTAAAATTAAAAAATATTAAAACTGTCTTTCTTAAAAATTCAGCGAGCAAACAACGAAAAGTAAGCAGTGTTTGAAAATGAGACAGTGTATGATATTCTTTGAAAGATGGGTGTACGCAAAGTCCAGCATTGCATTAGTCACAGGAATATAATATCTGTGGCTATTTTACTCAGCAAATTTAACTCATTTAGCATTTGTATATGTTCTACGGTCAGACAGTGCTTTCGTTTTGTCATTTAAAAAAAAAAAAAAAAACCTTTGGCTAAGCGATACGAAATATTCATCTCAATGCCGGAAAACTTAAAGAGTAATAAAAAAGTCTCTAATGATAGAACATCTACTCCACTATAACTGATAAAAATATAAAATAAAGAAAAATTAATAAATTTAATTTAAAATATTCCAGAGCATCGAGAACATTTGTTTATATAAAAAGATGCAGTAAAAGCCATTACATTACTTAGCACTAACGAATTAGCGCTTGTGTATATTCTATGTTTAGATACTACTTTCGTTTGCCATTAAAAAAAATTACTGACGATTAAAAAATTCATCTCAAAGCACAAAAAAATCTAAGAGTAATAAAAAAGAGGGAAAATATATGAGTAATAAAAAATCTCTAATGATAGAACGTCTATCCCACTATATCGCAAAAATAAAAATAAAAAGTACCTCAATGCAGCGAAAGCACGGGCATTTGTTTATATCAAATGACGCAGTTAAAGAGACATTACATTGCTCAACAACCACCCACGAATCTCACTCTCATTACGAAACAGTATGGAAAGGAAAATATATGAGTAATAAAAAATCTCTAATGATAGAACGTCTATCCCACTATATCGCAAAAATAAAAATAAAAAGTACCTCAATGCAGCGAAAGCACGGGCATTTGTTTATATCAAATGACGCAGTTAAAGAGACATTACATTGCTCAACAACCACCCACGAATCTCACTCTCATTACGAAACAGTATACCAAAAATAAAAATCATTGCATAGGAATGAAGGTAAACATACTTAACTTTCGATATATTTTCCCATAACAGGCATACAGCTACATCTAGCGGCAACAAAAAATATTAATTAAATGTTCTATTTAAAAAGTCAAATGTGGTACTCCCGTCCTTTAGATTGAATTAATGGCAATTCAAATATGACACATCCGGCCATGAGGTAATGTTCGCTGCTGATGCACATATGACATGCCCGTACTAAACAGGTTAAAGTTGCATCCTTAAAGAGTGGGCCTTTTGTGAATGAAGGTGAAGTGAATAAGGGGGTTGCATACATTCATTTCTATTCCAGCTTATTTCTGCAATGGGGAGATCCTGAAATATTGGCAAATGTGGATGGTGATAGTGATAGGCTTTTAGTTTTGTACAAGATAAACATTCATGATGTATTCTTGTGGCAGCTAGCACTTTCTTAGCTAGTCTATATATTGTTTGAGATTATGATTCTGTGTTTAATTTTATTAGTATGTCATAATTTGTAGTATATTATTAACTGTGTGCCTAATCAGTAGAAAATTCATTGTAAAACCGTTTTTAAAGGAAATATAGTTAAACCCATTAAAATTAGACAAAATTCAAATGAAATTTGTGAAAAACTCTTTTAACTTCAAGTGGGTTTGCCATGGGTGAAACAATTTGTGTAATCCTTTTTTAATACGATTTTAATTTTTAAACATTTAGGAATAAGTGTTGTGGAAAAATAAAGGTTGTTTTATTTATTTGCAGGTTTTTCATAAAACTGTGATTTATTGAAATTTTAAGTGTAAATAGTGTACTTGTAAAATTAGAATACTGTAATTCTTTTCTTTGTTTACCATTGATGTAAGCACTGAATTGATTCTTCTTTTATAGCTTAATAGTGTATGAATGTGCTATGAGGAATTACATTTGACTTTTATTAAAAGCATGCTTTCAAAATTTTATATTTCTTTATTAGCAATTTTGTAATGATGCTTCCTGAACACTAGAATACTGCAAATAACATTAATAAATCAGTAGTTTCAGTTGTTGAGAAACTGCATTACTAATAGTTTCAAAATATGAACTTGGACCTCAGATGGAAAGCTGGTGTAAACTTGGTGTTGCATTGTTTTAATCGCTTTTGTTATATTGGTTGTTGAGTAATCTGAAACCTTTTTGTGCAATTCTTTTGCATGAAATTCATAGAAGCGATGAAAAGATTTTGAATATTTTCTGTTTTTGTAATATATTTTTTATGTATACTTTATTTGTATGGTGTATTAAGGTTAATGACATATTTAAATATTTTTTTATCTCAACAAGTGTGAATTAATTTTGAAATACTTAACAATATGCTTTTGAAGTGCCTTATATGGGAAAGTTGCTAGCTTGTTTTGATTTCTAGCAATCGCAATGATGTGCTGAAAATCTCGTAATTTTTCTGATATGATATTTAAAATTGGATTTTTAATTGCATTACTTTTTGTATACACTGGTGTGCAAAAATTAAGGACGAGACGGTTTTTTCAATATAACTTTGTACAAAAGCTTTCCAAATCAACACATTTAATACCGTAAGATCCCCAATACGTAAGGACATGAGTAATGTAAGCAACACTTACTAAAAGAGGAATCAGAGGGATAAAAAGAAGCTTTATTAAAAAAGTAGCATGGAGCGCAATGCGACTGAAGGCCGAAACATCCCTGTGATGGGTGTCCAGCAAGAAACATCAGGTCTTTAATAGGGGATATGATCTCCCCTGACTGCTAGGCAGGTTTCACAGCGTCTGCCCATGCTGAGAGTGAGGATGTCAGTGAGTTGTTGAGGCATTGCTGCCCATTCATCTTGCAGCGCCAATCGAAGCTCCGGAATCGTTACTGGTGGTAAGGTACGTCTGCCTAGAAAATCCCATACATGCTCGATGGGATTGAGATCCGGTGATCGTGCCGGCCAATCCATACATTCAATTATCCTCACTCTCTAAGAGCTGTTCGGCAGCTACTGTGCAATGACATGGTGCATTGTCGTCCATGAAAAGGAACTGCGGACCCATAGTGCCTCTAAAAAGATGCACATATGGAAGAAGAATCTCGTTACAATAACAGGTCCCTTTGACTGAACCTGCGTCGAAGATGTGAAGGTCTGTGCGACTACCAAGCATGATGCCTCCCCAAACGAGAACACCGCCACCTCCATACCTGTAACTTTCAATGATGTTCGAGGGATGATTGCGGCTTCCCCGCTCTCTCCAGATGAGTATGCGATGAGAATCGCTACTCCGACTGAATCTGCTCTCATCTGTAAAGAGTACTCGTCCCCATTCATTGTCTCTCTAATTCCGGTGTTCCCGGCACCACAGAGAACGCCTTCTCCGATGGGCAGGCGTTAGAGGTACACACCATACAGGGTGTCGTGCAAACAGACAACCACCGTGCAGTCTTCTGGCCACTGCAAAACGCGATATCGGTTGTCCAGTCGCCTGTGTCATGTGTCTAGCGATTTCTCCCGCTGTCTGCCGCCTGTTTCTTCTGGCCTGTAAGGCAATGTATCGGTCATCTGCGGGTGTGGTTCCTCGTGGACGACCACTACTAAACCCCCGAATAGCTGTTCCTGTAGTTTCAAATTGTCTCCAAAGTCGTGAAACGATGCTATGAGCAATTCCAATCTCTGCAGCCAGACTTGTCACACTGCGGACTTCCTCCAACTTCCCAATGATTTGACCTCGGGTGAAAGCATCCAGATGTCGTCTAACAGATTGATTATTTGCCATTTCTTGCTGAGGCAGCAACTCGGTGTGATTTTAACTGCTATACGGCGTGCAATCTCTTTGCCAGAAATACTGATCTTACACCGACAACATGCTTTATACTACTCAGACACTCCTCCATTACGTCTACCTGCATATCTGCGCATGTGCTACTGTACATCACCTTACGTAATCTCCTGATTTGTCTTTCTGTCCACTCTGCCTCTTTTCAGCTGATATGCTAATTTTTCGACTTCGTCCTTAATTTTTGCACACCAGTGTATTTCAAGAATGATCATGCATGGGGGCAAAAATTGTATTTAATTTCATCATTCATATCACAATATGTATCAAAAGAAGCATGATTATTCTCAAAAGCTTTACAACTTTCTGTACAATATAAGTGATTTGACAGAATTCAAAGAAATTTTGCTATTAGAAATAACATTAGAAATAACAATTCTGCTATTAGAAATAATATTAATAACCTTGTCATTTTTCCATTTCATCCTTTTGTCAGTTATAAACTTACATGCATTCTTCAGAAGTTCAAGTCATTTTCTTGCCTATCAATAAAATCCATGGTTTGACTCATAAAGATTCCATTTCTAACTTTAATTCTTGGGGAATTTATATCGTGTTAGCTTGGTTTGAGATACAGCAACCAAACTAAAAGAGCATGAAAGTATCATATCAAAGAACACAAATTTTATATCTGATAAGGCGAAATTAACAAATCTTTGGTAGCTAATCATTGTTAGAAATTTGATCGTAATTTTCACTTTGGGTCCACAAAATCATCCAGAAAGCTTCTTCATTTGGTGAATAGGATTTTCTTGAAACTTTCTGCATTCACAAAGATTCATCTTATTGAGATTATGACATTAGGTCCAATCCAGTCCTTCTTAACGCTCTTAAAATTTTATTAACGGAATTTCGCTAATATTTCCCCTGATAGATGGTGCTAGTTTCTCATTTGCTTTAGTGTGGAGTACAAATATGACCGTTGTGCCTACTGCTTTTCAGTCTAAAAAAGGAAGTGCTAAAGTGCACCAGATCTAAGGAGTTTCAAGAACTTATTAAGGAGCAAAATGCAGCATGCAAGCATTTTCAGTGCACTCAAAATCTTGCAGATAAACAGATACTCAATCGTCTGAACAATGCAGTCAAGTTCCATACTAAAAAACAAGCACATCTCGACTAGACGAACTACCTTAACTCACCTTCGACTGATGACAGCTCACTGTGGAGGGCTATACGGAAGTATACGAAATGCCACAATAAAATTCCGCCCCTTAAGGAGCCACAAAGGGTCTGCTGTACCAATACTGAGAAAGCAGAACTGTTAGCCGAGCATCTGGAATAACTGAGTGAAAAGGGAATTTCCCTGCTAGTTCGCAGTTAAAGAAAAAAGTAAGAATAATAAAAAATAGTCCTATCAAATGCGGTGCTCCTTCTGTCGACTTCGCACAGCCATTACATAATCGTCTGTCTGCAGCAGCCGTCTCCAACAGAAATGTTTAATAAAGTAAACAAATAAATATTAAGCTTTTTTTTTTTGTAAATTTTGATACTCTTTATATCATAATTGCTCTTTATTTCATAAATTATGGTTTCATATTTTTAGTTGTATAATTTCTGCATGCCATCTTACAAGATTTAAATTTTTGATCTATAATCCGGAAAACCCTCTAATCCGATCTAAAAAGCCAGCTGGTTTCAAAGACTTGATACTCAAAGGCAGTCAACTAATTTGATTCACTAATTAGGTCTAGAAATATTCAATGCAGTCTTAGCAAACATTGTTGTTCTGTCTTGATTCAGTACTTTTATGTTGCAGTCTGTCGAGTAATGCAGTTCAAAATCAATGTCACATAATTTTTCTCTTGTGTAATTTTAAAATTTTTATCCAATTAGAACAGACATTAGCTTTATTCTTGACTGATATATTCTCTTTGCAGAAGCAACTGGTACCTTAGCTGTCACAAGTGTAATATTTTCTCCATGTTTTAAAAATTCCAGATATGGAATAGCATTGTATGCTCTCTGTCCCGCTTCATAAAAATGATATAACTGATATGTTATGTGTAGCATTTTCTTCTTTTCACTATTGAATAAGTGAATTCTAATCCTAATAATATTGTAAAATGTATCTGTGTATCGCCGATGAGTGACAGTTCTCCTCAAAATAACTTGTAGAGACATTTTTTTGGAAGCAGGAGAATTGAAAAATTAGCAAATGATCAGAAGGTTGCGTGTTCAGATCATGTCTCAGTCACCATTTTATGGTGCATGGTGGTTATGGCTTGGTGTATATGCTTAAAAGACATGACTCCGTTTCATTAAACATAACTTTTATTCACACACACGATAATTTTAAACACAACTATCATAACATAACAAAATAACATAACAGAAAATTACTAAACTAAAATTCATACATCTTACGCTTGAGCTTAGGGCGAAGTGGGCGAGTTCACTGCCGCGCTAGCAGTTTTTACAAACACAACATGACATGGTCAAGTGGCGCATGCAACCGAACATCAGACTGCCACAAACTTCTAGTTTCATAGATCTGATAACACTTTCTTCCATTGCAGATTGTACTCTTAAGACTCCTGCATTAATATTGTCTCTAATCATAAAGGAATTAAAAATTTCTAATAGATCGTAAAATCATCTTAGTTTCCAGAACCATTCTGTTTGTTGATGCCATGTCATGGTTCTTCGCTGTGGCAATGAAATCTGCAATTTTACATTAAATATATTTTTTAAGGATCCATATATGCCCAAGGACTTTGTCAACATTCCTTTTTGAGCTGGCCTCTAAGTTCTGTTTCCAAATTTTCTGTACAGTTTCATTATTTGTCTTCCACTTTCTCATACTGAAGTTGGATATCTTCAGTATATTTTAGATATTCTTGCCTTTTTTGTAGCTGCTTTTTCATTTGATTCACTAATTAGGTCATTGATATGTAAGCATTCATCCAAAAAACTAAAGATCTTCGAATTTTTAATTTTTTTATATTTCTCTCTCTATATATCTTCAATGCGAGTGATAGGCATTTCCCAGCCCAGTGCAATCTCTGTGAATCCTAAATTTTGCTGCTTGTCATCTCTATAAATTCAAAAAATATCAATGCCCTTAAATTCTGTTGCCAAGTGTCATCCCTAAATTTTAAAACTTTGCTGCCCCTAAATACTACCGCACTAGTTGCAATGGCTTTGGCACTGGCCCTTTGTATCTTGATACTCGCTTCTAGGATAAAAGGGTTGGAATTTGGACCAAAAATAACTCTGGTCATGCTATAAAGTTTCATTTCGCAGACTAAAAAACTTTACTACATTTCGATTTTCTGCATTTAAAGCAATCTGCAGAAAGCCCTGCTTTATATCAGCTGTGTAAGCTACTTGTGATACTGAAATTTAATATGGAATTTGCAGTATTTCTATTCTCTCTATTGGCCGAGCAGTTAAGTCCCCTGAATACTAGAAGTTCGACCCTGGATAGATACTGAGCGAAAGGGATGGCTGCATGGTTAATTTGGATTTCCTCATGTGTAAGGAGAATTGAAGGCCAGTTTCGCTTAGAAAGACCTTTCCGAAAGCATCCTTCTTCTTGGGCAGATAGTCCTTTCATGCTTTGCCGTATTTGAATAATCAGTATTTCAGGGCAAATTTTGAAATTGAGCAATCATATAATGATACATAGCCTTTAGTATGAGAAGAAGCATCATAGTCAAATCGCAATTTAATGGAATCTTGATCTTCCTTTATTACCTGATGCAGCAAAAAATATGGTTTGAGTCTCAAAATAAGCTTCTTCTGCAATTCTTTCCTTTGAATGCGTGTATAAGATTTCTTTGTACTGATCGCAAAATGAAAGAAGTTCCCTTTGGAATAGTTTTATCAGCTGTTTTCATATTTCCTAATTCATTCGGAGGAAAAATGCATCTGATGTATACTATCTGCAAATTTTATAGTTCAGCAAAATTATTGAAAGGTTGGCTCCTCAATAATATTACATTTATTTTGAAAAGTGTATTTAATTGCTCCGGAGTCTAATTTCCTAAAATTCGTAATGGCATGTTAGCATCGTAAATAGGATTTGAATGATTTGCTACTTTTTAATATCGCAATTGAATTCTGAAGAATTTTGCTTCTTCAATGTATCATTGCCATTAATTATGCAACCAAAAAATGCGTGTGAAGCTATCAAATTCGTTTCAAATAACAATCTGATCCTACTAAAACAGGTATCTTAGGATCTGCTTATCTTGAAAGTTTCTATCTGTTAACCTCAGTTTATTTTCAAAACTGTAACTTTTAATTTCATTTCCATTGAAGCTTGTCTGATAATTTCTTTCTCAAGAGCCTCGATGGCGAGTTGTCCATTATGAGAATTTCGCAGATTAACTTTGTACTTCTTTCTTTTTTAACTGATTGGGGAAAAAAATCCCCCCCCTTGAAAAAAAAAAGCTTATATTTTTCTCACCCGTAATCAATAGCCTAAGTTGCTCTGCTTTAAGTTTCTTTAAAATGAAAGATTTCTGACTTGCATTGTAAAAAAAATAGTATTCTCTACGTTAAGATATTCAGATTATTTATGACACTTGCTGTAGCAATCTGTAGTAACACTGCATTGCGTGTTGTAGGCATACTGTTTGATAAATCTTTTTCTTCAAACTTTGATAACAAAATATTAGAATTTTTTAGGAGTGAGCTATCGCTACAAATTAATTCATGATGTTTGTGATTACAACCAATGCATTTTACGTCTGATTTGTAATTATGAGCTAAGTAATTTTTCTTTAGACAAGTGAAGCATCTTACTCCTTTTTTACTCCTAATGTTTGTACTGAGTTTTCTGATTTGCGTTTTGGGTTCTTACAAAATATACGGAATTCAGCAATCACACTTAAGGCTGTAGTAAAAGTTTTTATCGTATTCGTGAATGCTGTTTTCCTACAATGAAAAATTGCGCATATTTAATTTGCCAGACGCTCAACTCGATGTTCGTCCTCTGCTTTGTTTCGAAATAGAAACGTTCGTTCTCTGTTTTTTATTTCGGGTTTCAAATGTTATATATATATAAAATTCTGATAAACCCCACCCTATATCCTACCTATAATTTTTGTTAAATTGTAAATCAGTACTATAAGAAAACAGTTTAACTGGGATGGGAAATAACAAACTAAGTAAGAATTGAGTTGTAGTCCTAGTTATTTGAGATTCCTGATTTCGATTTTACAAGCATCATGCTATTCACAAAGCTCTTTAATTTATTTGCAAAACGCAGGTGGTTTAAATTAAGATCATTAGTAAATCCTCGAACTATAATTCCTTTATGGCTGCATCTTTCTTTCAACAATTTAGTGAATCATAGTTTTCTCCAAAATAAGTCCTTGTATAGTTATGGGTGTCAGTCCTTTCAGCATAGACTTAAGCTTGTTAAATTTTTCTATTTTATTAAGTGATGCATTCTTATGAATTGAACTTTCAAACGGAGGCCAAAATTCTTGAAATGTTTCTAACATGGCATCGAATTGTTCAATAACTAATTTCAGTAGCTGTGTATTGTATTTCTTTTCAAGACTCGTTTAAAGGATTACCAGTGAACTTCTTCCGGAGTTCAAACCCAGAAATTAATTTTTTGGCATTTTTAAGTTTACATTAAATTATTATTTTTTCGCATTTCTTAACAGATGGTTTAATTTTATACTTCGAATTGGGAACACGATCTCTATAAAATTGGTTACTTTCTTTTTCGGTCTCAAGTCTGTTTAAGTCATGTGTTCGACTTTTCAATTTAGAATTGTGTGCTGTGGGGAAGTATGCATCTCGTCCCTTAGCTCAAAAATACGTGTTAGTATGTTTGAGCTAATCATCTGACTTCAGTATATAAAAAAAGAGATGTATGTACACTGAGGGAGGGGGGAAGGTCAGTTCTATATCTCCCATTCTACTGAGTCAATTAACGAAATTCAACTTGCGTTTTTTATGTCTCGAAAGCGCAGCTTAGGATATGTATTAGATTTATATATAGCATTGTTCTAATATAGGTATTTTGACACAAAATCGGACTTTTTCTGAAATAACATGCCAATGATTTTCCATATTTCGACTCTACGACTCAAATTACGCTAAACTACTAAGTGTAAAAAACGCACGAGTAGTTTTTAAAAAATTAGCTCTCAAAATTTTAGCTACTCAATGTTAATTGAGTTTGGTACATATTCATAAATCTCTCTTTTTTTAATTAAACTTATTTGATTCTTCTTTTCGTATTTCGAAATTTAGGTTCATTCCAAATAAAATTCATCCATTTTTTATGATTTATTTTTAAAATTTCTATTTTTAAAGAATTTTTATAAATTTTTCGAAAACAATTTGGAATTATAATCTATAAAATTTTTACCATTGTCTTAAAGTAGACGTATTTCTAAGCATACCTGCAATAAAGATTACAGTTTTTATTCAAAATTTCCGAAGATATACGCGAATTTATATATTGGTGCGTTTTCAAATTTCGCATATTTGTTGAAAGCGATAAAACATCAAATGTATTTAGACACTTTGCTAAAATTATTTGGAAGTAGAAACGATGTGACTTGTTTTCCACTCATGCGCAATGTAAAAAGGTAGGAACGAGGTGCCTTTTTTTCCCGCTGCGGCATAATGGAAGGGAAAGGAAAAGGAAAATTGGTTGATACATATTAAGAAGCTCACCAAGTGAATTATTCTTGGCGAAAACTGAAAAAAATTGTGATAAAATAAATTTTTGAATTTCTCCGTAAATTTCGCACCAAATTTTACAAAATTTAATATCTAGGCATAATTTGAATCGTAGAATCGAAATATGGAAAAAAAAATTGATGTGTTAATTCAAAAGAAATCCGATTTGTGTCAAAATACCTATGTTAGAACAATGCTCGTAAGTCGGGTTTTCGAGGCATGAAAAACGCAATTTGAATTTTGTCAATCGGCCCAGTAGAACGGAAGATATAGTCCCAACATTTTTTTAAATTCGCCCCCCCCCGCAGTGTACACTTTCCGTGTCCTGACATAGTACTTTGGAATAAACGATTATTTAGTGCTGAGATTTTATGAAATTAATGACTATTGTGATGTCATCAAGAACAGTCTTATAATGAATAATGGGGGATAATCTTTTATCAAGCAGCGTATACTAGAATAATTTTTGGAAATATTTTTTTTAATAAACTTTGCAACACCAATAATTATGCCACTCATGGTCTGTGCTTCATCGGAACAGATATCAACGCATGGTATTCTATTTTCTTCAAGAAAAGGTATTTCTAATTCAGTCGTACGTGTTGGTAGAGATTCACGTAACAGAAGATGCTCCAATAATGGGATATCTTGCAGATTGCTTAAGGATGACTATTAATATCGCGATTCCAGCTACATTCATTTGTAATGAAAATTTGCGTGATTTTAGATGAAAAATAAGTTCTGTCTCTGATGTGCTTACCTACTGTGTCATTTGAAAATGGGACCTTAGCTATTTCTTTTGCGTTTTATCATCTCCATAACGGAATATTTAATAAGATTTTTTCGCAGCTGAGTAGAGTTCACTGTCCTAAACTATCTGATAGCTGACTAAGTGAGAAGCGTGAGTTGCTTTTTCGTTCACCGTTTTTTTTTTTTTATTTGAACCATAAGCTTTTTTAATATTAAAAGTTCACTTTCGAATGAACTCAGCATTTTTTTTTTTTTTTCTTTAACCCTCCCCTTATTGGCGGACACTTAGCCGACTTAGGCTTGCCTCTACTAAGGCCGGAAGAGGTAGCCACTTTATTGTGAAAGCACCTACTAGGTGGGTTACCGTTACCTCCTGTGAAGGAATGGACAATTACAGCCATGCCTTCTAAGGAATTGGAACACGGGCCCTTCAGTGTCGCAATAGGCTTCTTCCCTAACCACGATATCATGTGGGCGGCTTTTTCTTTAAACTCATCATGGACAGATTCCAAATGACGACGCGTTTTAGCTGGAGCAATTTGGGAAAAGTTTGCTGCATATGAGGATACTGTTCATAAATCCTAAAGACATAACTTTCATCATACTTCCTAATTTGTTTTAGTGGCTGCTCTAGGTTGATTACTTGTAGAAGCTTGCTTAGCTTCTTTTTGGGCGATTTCATTTGTACCACTCTATTTATTACCATAATTATCTTTAGCAAAAGAGCTAGTTATCGAGTCTGAAGCAGAATGCCGGTTCTTTTTAAGTCACCTCTCCATGGTGCAAGAAAATATTAGAAGAATTTTAACACAAAAAAATACAGTGACAGCTATATTTTAAGACCGAATAAAGTTTAAATGATTACTTGCATTAATAATATTGTTAACAGCGGAATATAAAACACGAACAAACTATTAATACAATTAATTTCTAGGTGCGTGAACTTCTAAGGCAGCAAATCTCGGAACGTCTCCTTCAACATTGGAAAACGTGGGGCACATTTTAATAATTTACGTGGGTGATTCACCAAGCAAACTTTTACATCGGCTGCAGATCACCTGATAGGATATTTCCTTTGGAAAGTGCTCACGATAGAATGTAGCCGCAATTTTGATTTATCTTGTATCTGAGTGTGTAATCGTCGAAAAATAAATGTTTATTACTCTGATTGGATTTGCTTATAATTTACATTATGGCCCCAAAGATGTATTTTTTACTTCTAATCTTATGGAAGATTATGTGTGATGTGATGTTATACGAAATAATAAAGTTTGTTAATAAGCAAAAACTTTCAATTAATTTATGTTTTATAAGAGACATCTTTGATGGTTAATTAAATGTGATGACTTCATGATGTGTCATCTGACTCCATGTGTTTTTCGCTGTTTTAAACTTTCTAATAAAAACGCTGTCTTGTAAATAAACTACAAATTTTTTGTTACACTATTAAAGTGCTTTTGAGCTTATCACAGTTATATTTTAGTAGTATAACCAGTTTGAAATAAGTATTTATAAATTATCTTTAAATAGCAATGATAGGCATGAGAATGCAATTTCAAAGCAATTAGTTCTTCAGTGTTACTTAAATATGGGCGAATAAAGTGACGGTAGTAAAGTTGAATTTTAGTATGTTATAACATTAATGAATAATACTTTGATGGTAAGCATGATGTAGTTTTTTAGAAAATCCTTCAGAGAATAGATAACCAGAAGAAAATAATAGATTGACTTCTGTATAAATTTATGAAACTTCTAAAATTATTTTCTGTACTAAATAAGAAAAGTAAGTTATTTCATGAAACATGAATAGAATTGATTTATAACAGAAATATGGATTTTGCCAGAAATTCAAAAAATTAGATTCCGTGAAGACATTTAAAATTACTGAGTCTTTTATCCTGCGGACATTTAAGTACCTACCTCGCAATACCTCATGCTTATTATAAAGAACTTGATTAAACGTATGAAGCAAACAATGTAATATAGATTTTTTATATTAATAAGCAGAATTTTTTAAGTTACATCGTAGAATTCTAAGGGAAAGATAGATCGGTATAAGGTCATATAATGCGAATAAGTTCCTTCATAACCTTCTTTGTGATATACATAGAAATGCGTACTATAATTCTGAGGAAATATCATGGAACAGAAAACGTATGTCTTGTTATAATTTAAGTAATTATAATATTTCATAAATTTTATTCATATTACTTTCAGCACCATTATTCTTACAATAAAGTTAACTGAGATCTTTTCAAACTCAGTTTGATTAAAATAAATGAAATAATCCAAATTAATTAATATAAAAATTTAAAAAAAATAAAATTTGGTAAGAACATCATTACAATTTTTAAAAAATCAAAGCATTCCTATGGTAGATCAAGAATATTTTTATTAACTTATTTTTATTATTAACATTCTTTCTTCTTAAATTAATTATCCAATCAGCTAATTAATGAACGTGAAAATCATTCTCTTTTAAACAGAGTTAATTTGTTAATAACGAAAGAATTAAAACAGACTAACTTTTGATTCTCAAAATATTATTTCATTAACACTATATAATGATCATTAGCATACATCATAAAAATTATTTGATTTTACTTATCGATAAAAATATGATAATTAATTTAATACAAAACTGATTTTAAGTAATTTAAAATTACGTAAATAAAATCTGTCAAATTTTCATTTTCAAAAAATCCTTCAAATAATCATAATTTCACCATGCTATATGATATTACTTTATGTATATTATCCATAAAAAAGTTGAAAAATATCATTTAAATAATAAGAAATACCACTTTATCCAGTATTATCTTATCTCCAATATAGACAGATAGATATTTACAATAAAAAAAGACCATACCTAGGGAAATCTAACAAAAAAGATAACAGGAGCAATGCCGAAGGGAAAAGGAAATAAATTACTTTCCATATTTAAAACAACATACCCATGAAGCTTAAATTTTTATTTATTTGTTTGTTTATTTTGATGCAGCAATTCTTTCTGGACATCCAATAGTAGAACAACAAAGCATGGTATCACTTCAAATTTAAAAAACATCTAAAATATTGTTGAGAGTATTATCGATGCTCATAGCATCAGAAAGCGATTTTTGGGCGAGGACTGAGTCGTTTCCGGTTTCAAATTTCGGGCACGCTACATCTGTTCACGTGAAACAATCACACATGCATTTGTTTCACGTGAACAACTGTTTTGGACAATTTTTCTGCCTGGTTTACTATTGAAAGAAAGACGTGCGATTTTTTCCTTCCTTTAAAAAAAAATTGCAAGTTGTTAGTTTTCAACCAATCAGCTATCAACTTGTTTGTAATAGAGAACGAATTTTTCCTGTGATAATCCGTGACCTTCCTGAATTTAGTTCGTGTTCTTCCAGTTGTCCGTGGTTAACCCCAATGTGATCTGTGGTGATTGTGACAAAGCAGAAAAATTGTTCCAAACGGTTGTTCTTCCGAAACAATCAGATGTGTGATAACAGCCTAACTCCATGCATAAATATTTTTTATAGTTTGCTGTGCGATGTGTATTCTAGAATTTTCTGCGCTGATGAACCGTGTGCACGATTATTGGTGTGTATCATGACTGTTTATGTGTATATATTCAAAGCCGTGCCTACATATTTTTTCACCTGCGCCAAAGAGGTAAATGGTCGTCCCTATATACAATGTAAGGTGTCTGGCCATTTGTGAGGGGGGAGAAGGAAAAAGCATATGTATGTAAGAAAACTAAAGAATTAACTAAAGATTAAATTAGCAACGTAAATTAATTTCCCTTCTCTATTCTAAAAATAGGCCCACCAACGCCCGAGCGGTAAAGTCGCTGAACACTGGTAGTTCGGTCTGAGGTTCGAATCCCGTGAACGGGCTGGCTGCATGGGTGTTTTCGTGGTTTTCCCCATGTGTAACGTGTATATGAGCCAGTTTCCCTTACAAAGTCCTCCACGAAGGCATCCCTCCCCTTGGGCAGATAGTCCTAGTGTGCTTTGCCATAATTAAATACACACGCACTTGCTATTCTAAAAATAGTAACGTCTATTTGCATTGCGTCATTTCGAGAAAAATCCATGTCGTATGACTCTTATGTAGTTCTGGTGATGTAAATTGAACTAAAGCAGCCAATAATAATTTTACAGCAATATTAATTATCCAATCAAAATGCTTTGAGAACCAAAACTCACTCACTCTGACTTAAGATTTCATGCTGAACAGTACGCACTTTCTGCGCTTTGCCTTAGCTGGACTGCAGTCTGCCTGCTTCTTCTTTTTTTGCGGCAAATCTATCAAAAATGTAAGCCCTTTAGAACAGTGTGTAGCCGTAACATGTTGCTGAATATAAAACTGAAGATTTAATCTCCCTTCGCCTCCAATTTCCTAGTTATTATGGATGAACACTTCTATGCCATTAAAATTCCTGCTCCTGAATATATTACATATATATTCTTTTTCCTTTACTTGTGTGTAACAAAAAAATGTGTAAATCAGAATTCTAACTGAAATTTGCAATAGCCTTTTATCTCTTCAGTTTGATTTGGGTATTTCCCATTTCTATTCTAAAAATAGTAGTTGTTTATAATAAACTTTTCTGGACTGCTTTATTTCAAAATTAATCCATATCTGACTTTTACATAACTCTGACAAGAAAAAACTTACCCATAAACCTTCTACCATAGTAATTTTAGTTTTAGCAGTTATCCAATCAAAATATATTGAAAATGAAACTAACCTACTTTGAATTAAGATTTCGTCCTGAACACGTCGCACTTGCTCCTCTGCTGCTTCTCTTCTTACTGCAAACATCTAAAAAAATGTAAATGTTTTGAAACAGACACAATTATTGTGTCAAGTTATTTGTTACCTCAAATGTCACTTCAAATACGAATGAATACAGTCAAAAGTCGTTACTTTGGACACCCATAATCCGGAATGATCTATAATCCGGACCTCAAAGCTAAACACTTTCTGCGCATGTGCCGCGTTGACACATGCGCATAGGCGTTTACGCGTGCGCATAAGACTTTTACGACTGCGCATATGCGTGTGCGCAAGTGCAGAATACGTTTTCGCGTGTGCGTTTTATTTATAACGGACGGTGTAAGCTAAAATTATCTAATTATCTATTTCAGTTAATGTCGATGATTGCGTTGTCCCTTAATCTTCGAATTGGATCTGGCTTATTATTTTTTACAGACCGTAAGCAATTTTATAAAAGTAAACTTGAACTTTCAATTATGTCAAATAGAATTTCCGATGCTGGAGCTCCCAAAGGATCTACAAAACGAAAGTATGTTTCTATGTCCATCAAACAAAAAGTGGAATTGCTGCAAAAAATGGATAAAGACATGAAGAAGGTGACAGAGAGGTTAGTGAAAACGAAAAAATTTCGATTGACAAGTTAGTCGGCACAGCAATTACGGGACTTGAACAGCGGAACTTTGTAACTGAACAAGAAATTATGTCTGTTTATAGAATTAAAGAGAAAGTATTATCACATAAAACGAAGCAATCTAAACAACTTACATTGAAAGAAATGTTTAAAGTAAACAAATAAATATTAAGCTTTTTTGTAAATTTTGATACTCTTTAGATCATAATTGTTCTTTATTTCATAAATTACTGTTTCATATTTTTAATTTTAGAATTTCTGCATGCCATCTTACGAGATTTAAACTGATGATCTATAATCCGGAAAAATCGATAATTCGGAATCGCCGAAGTCCCGACGAGTCCGGATTAACGACTTTTGACTGTATTAAATCTATCATGTCTGCAAGCTTTTCAAGTATGAGGCGTCAACTACCTTCAACTTTTCTTTATATATATGTAAGTTAAAAAATATGTAAAGCAAATTTCTAATTTAATTTTGTAATAATCTTTGAATTATCGGTTTTAATTTGAATATATCCCCTCTCCATCCTTTTCATGACACTGTAAGCGCAGATAATTGAATTGAAATTGAAATTACGAGTATCAAAACTTTCATAAGCAATTTGGGGACTGCAAATTAAAACCGTTTTCCTTCTCAGATCGGCCTCCCTCCTAAAATACATCACTTTTTTCGCGTATGCTTCTCTTGCTAACAATCCTGATGCTTTTGCTCTCGTCACATTTATATTTTGAAAACGTAATGATACCGATAAAAAATATTTGACTAACTATTTGACTAAATAAAAGGAGAGTATTCTAATCCAACCGTGATTACAAATTTCATCCTTCTATTATGCATCTACACAATGCCAACTTTTCTACATATTTATTGCATACACCCACACATATCCCCAAAACACAACTATATCAGTAAATTTTTATATTCATTAAAGATAATTATTTCAAAACATACCATATCTCTTATTATAATATTTAATCATTGCTTTATATATTTAAAAAAAAAAAGACTTAAAATAATTTACGGCTTTAAAATGAAACTCTTTAAAAAATTATCCTTTCCATAAATGGCAGTTAACATTGAAATATACTGCTGGTCATTAAAGTTGCTACGTCACGAAGGAAAGCAAATCGCAGAATCTTATTTACTGTGGAAATACAATATAATGCGAGGAAAACATTATAAAATTTTCAGATTGTTTGGGGTGCGTGCATGGCAACAACAACGGCTGTAATGCGGCTAAACGTCGAATCGAACTGAGCTAAAAGGCAATTCGACGCTGTGGATTTTATTAATGCTACCGGATTTCTAAAAAGCACTATGGATTTCAGGAAAAAAAACTTCGTAATATTTGTGAATTAGCTATTAAGGAAAATCATTATGTGGATGCTATGTTTCAAAGACTCTTCGCTGAAACTCAGATTAAGGAAATGGAAGCCAAACGTAAGGACGTATTAGGTAAGTGCGAAACTTTTAGGGCGCGTAATAGTTCTATTGAAAATTCTGTTGTTGTAAATTCAGATGTTAAGAATGTTATTGTGTTTTAGGTAAAATATCTAACGATAGTGATAAGAATACTAATAATGTATTGAAATGCTAGTAAACTCAGTACTTCTAATGAATTACTCTTCTCTGATGTTGTTAAAAATAGTAAAGCATTAGAAAAATCTAGTAAACTTAAACGTAATTCTAAAAAAACGTTGCCCAAGATAAAACCATGTGCTCGAATGGATTTACTTCCTCTAGGAAGACTACCAGGCCACGTAAAATGTTAAAAAACAATGTTCATATTGCAATCTGGAATAAATTTGCTACCCTTAACTGTAGTAAAAATAACGCTGAAGAGGGCTATTGAAAATGTTGATAATCTGGATACAAATATTGATAGTGCTAATGCTGCATATAAGGATAAACTACCACAACTACGTGTGATTCCGATTATGGTTATTTCCCCAATTAAATTTAGTAACTTTGATAAGAAACTTGTAATGAACTGAATGTTTTCTTCACAGGGAGAATTTCTGGTAATTTCTTAAAATTATTACCACTTACTGGGTCATCATCGTGAGATACCTAGATACCAATAGTATACAATACAATATTACTTACTACATGCTAAACGTAGGTTTAACACGTTACCTTCGATGGTTACCCTCTGAGTGCCCCAAGGAGAAAATTAAAGATGAGTTAATTGCAGAAGACCTTAATGTTATTAAAGTGAACCAAATGTTCAGATTTAAAACTCGTGTTCCACTACCTCTATTTCAAAGGCAATTAGCTAATGTTGAAGGCACTGATAAAATCTATGATATCAGTAATTTACTACGTTTTGATGTTAAAATAGAACCATACAAATTCGAAAGTGGTGTTGCTCAATTCCATAATTGCCAACATTTCTATCATTCATCGGAGGAGTGCAGATTTGCTCCGAGGTGTATTTATTAGATGTTCATTGCTGCATGTCCGAATTTTGCTTTGGACTGTGAAGCAAAATTCATTGAAACACCGGCGCGTTGTAACTGTGGCGGTGACCACGCAGCCAACTTGACTTTTTGCAGGTCGTTAGTGAAGTAAACAAAATCTTTAGTGAATTTTCTCTTTTTTGATGCAATTAAAATAATCGCGAATTGATTTGATAAAATTCGTGCTGCACCTCCTCCCATAGATAAAATTTTTGTCTTCTTTAACGTATTAGAAGGTATTTTTAGTCGGAAATTTATCTAGTATAAATGGAAACTAGCCTTTTTGCATTTTCGATTCCTTTTGAACCATCTATCGACATGTATAATTTAAATTTTGTGCTGGAACTTTGACTACTTTGAGCTATTAGTTTATGATGTTATTTGTGTTTATTATGTTAAAATTATATATTATGTGCCTTATATTTTCGTAAATGCATTTGCTCGTATTTTTCTCATGTTAATCACGTGTCGCCAGCTCGATATTTTTACGTACTTCTCAATATACATGATTACCTTATGGACTTGTGACTTTTATGAAATTTTCTCTTTTTTTATGGACTTTTGCTTAAACATTAGAACTTTAAATTTTGTATTTATTTTGATACATTGAGAAATAATTTATTTTTCGGTGGAGGTAAGGTCGTTGCACTTAGGTACTCCTGTGATGCACCATTCTACTCAGAACAAGGAAACGGGTTAGACCAAGGGAGATCTGTCCGTTAAGCACTGATAAGAGGTGAACAATAAACAGAGTGGTAACGGTCATATGCCAGGTGCGTTATAAACGAATTTAAGTCTTTATGGCCAGAACTTAAACTCGTACACGGTAAGCCACGCCACTATCAGAACCAAGGCTCAGTTGAACAAGTCAATCAAGATATTGAAAATGTGTTTGCCACATGGATGTCCGATAATGAAAATGTAAAATGATCAGAAAGGTCTACCATTTGTACAGTTTATGAAGTTCAGGCCCTCCCCCATAAGGAAAACTCCGCTAAGTTTTCCATCGAGTCTAGGTTTAGGTTAACTAGTACATCGTGTTTACACATAACAGAATTACACGTCATTATTGTTTATTCATGTCATTTCTTCTTTAGAGTGGGAAGAAGATTTGAAAAGTTATGGATGTCGTTAAAATTAAAATGTCGAAAACTCATAGAGAAGATTCAAAACATAGTTCAAATCAAAAGTTTCAAGTTTCACTGCTGTTGCCAAATTAGATATTTAAAAAAAAAAGAAAAAGAAAAGAAAAGAAAACTAAGCATCGCAGCGCCGTCTTGTGCGGACAAGATACAAATAGTTAACGCCTGACGCACAAATAGTTAATTCTTGACGAAATAATCTTCAAGTTGACAGATTTCTAGTACCTGCAATAGTTACAAATTGTACTAAGAAAAGAAAGCCGTGGTAAGGTTTATCACAGTGTGTTACTGTCCGTCTTGTAGCTCTGTTTCTTTGAATGGAGTTCCTACATAGAATACTAATTTGTTTGCCAGAGGAATAAAAAGAATTTTTTTTAATGTGGGTTGAGAGAACTAAAATTTAATTTCCTTTATGGTTCCTGCATGTGGCTTTCAGAGTATATACAATTTTAAAATATATTAAGAGCATTTTTCGAAGATAAATGTAATTTTTATAATGTGCTGCCTACATTACCAAGATTTTCATAATGACGAATTAAACAGAATGAAATATATTTTTGAAACTTGGATATTATTACACATTTTGAAACAGAAAAATCAATAAGTAATTTAATACCTATAATAAATCTACTATGATGTATAAAAATATGAATAATTCGGATATTTTTTCTGGAGATATTTTTTTTTGGGGGGGCAATTCTTTTGGCATTCGCTACGCATATTTAAAATTGAATATTATAATTCAGTCTTCTTCCACAGTTTGTAAATTTAATGTTCACAGAAGTCCTTAAAGACTTACAATCCATTTTAAAAGCACAGATCATTACAAGCATAACTTTATTAGACACAAAAAACTATTGTTAATAGCTGTGATAGCCATAGTGTTATTTATTCAAAATACCAGGACTACTATTTCGTCTAATCGCTTTGGCGAACAAGTGGAGTCCTGAGTAGAACAGTGAGTTCACTTTAAACTATGTCCGATGAAATTGTAGAAGATATGACAAAGATTGAAAGGGTGTAATTACCCTTTATTCTTCACATTTCAGTAAGAGCTACACTCGAATACTTTACAAAGTTTAGAAACACTAAGATTGGCCTTTTTATATCTTTACGTACGTAGTACGCAGAATGCCGGAAAACTACAATACGTCTTCAATATCAAGAGGACTAAATTTCTGGCCTTAAAGGCGGACATCAACTGACTGAAAAGATAGCGTGAAATAAGGTGGCGAGAAATCTCTCTCTCTCTGACCCTTCTTGGCTAAAAGCCACAACTAAATACTTAATAGTTTGCAAGCTCAATTGCATACTATAACTAACCCCGTTTATTCTGGCCGGAAGTAGAAAATAAGAGAGGACAGTAAAGTTTGAAAATAAAATAAACGTTAGTAAAACTTAAAATCTTTACAAAAATAGTTACTTAAAATGTATTTAATGAAAAATGCATAAGTACTTCTTTTGTCTCTTATTAACGTGTAGAGACCATTAGGCATTTTATTCTGTAGCAGGAGACGTGAAAATGTGCAGTGCCCTCGCCGGGACTCAAACTCTGGACCTTCCAATTGCTAGCAAGTACTTTCCAGTTACTTTCCAGTTGCGCGGTAAAGAGGGAGAAAAACCTTACATTCTGTCCCATTTAAAGGGCGATTGGAGAGGCCGGGACCCAGATGAAAAACCCTAGTGGTTGGTGACAAATTGTCGTCCACCATATTTTTAAGTCGTTTAGTTCCAGTACCACTTGTAGAGGGACCTTTTAGAATTTCTTTAAACGTGGGAAAACGAGCTATGCCCTTCATCGACATTCGAACTCCAGACCTTCCGATTGCTAACCGGACGTGCTTTCCAGTTATACTACAATATATATATATATATATATAGCCTGTTAAAGAATAAATATTGATGTAATTAACATCTGTGGCGATTATCATTTCTCTAGTTATCTCACATTGCTTCTCCCGGGTGTCGAATTATACCTTGTAATTTGAACGATTCATCGTAATCTGCCGTATGAAAAGTTTGGATGGAAAGAAATGCGTACGCAGCCAGCATAAAAGTAGTTAAAAGCACACGCAGCCAGCTGAAAGGTATTTATGCCAAGCTGTTTCTTCGAATGAGTGGAAGGTACTCAGTTCCCTCGCTGTTACTTATTTGAGACTGTGTTTGCGATTATATTTCCTGCTTTGCACGCTCCTAAAAGACTGGACGTAAAACGGCCTTACTGACGTGTGATGCTCATTGCGCTACAATTATTTCTGTTTTCTGGACCGTTGTTCACTTCAACCACACTAGCCATGGATCGGTTCCTGAATTTCCTGAGTGCTGAAATCACAAGCCTGGAGATAGTAAAAGATGAAAGAGACTAACGGATGGCCCGAAATCTGACGTTTTTTAAACACTTTAAAGACTTAGTTGACCAAGAATTTTAACGAACAAATGCTGACTCAACTGGGTATCTCCAAGAAAATGGCTACCTCTTTCATCTGTAAAACCATGTTGACGTCCTTTCTTTTCCAGCTAGTAAAGCAAATACTAGACATGCTCAAACCGGAAAAATTCCGATGAAGGCATCACTAAATACCATGGAGGTAGGAAAGGGAGGAGGTGCCATTCCGCGCTAGAAGTGAAGCACTGCTTTGAAGCTTGGGTCACCAGACGGGTGTTTTTTGTTTACATTCATTAGCTCGCTTGACAAAATTCTGATAGTATTTCGACACACGGCAGTTCCATAGAAATCGAAAAAGACACACTCTCGCATGAAAGAAACATTCATAGTGTAATGGATAATAGCAATTTGTATAGTTTACTGACATTTACGCAAAAATCACATCTTGGTTATTTTCCGATAACTAACAACAGCGATTTTGATTATGAATTTGTTTTATAAATTCTAAGCTGTTGCACTACAAAAATATAGATTTTAAGAAAATTGCTAAAAGAGATCTTCCAAAATTTATTTTCTAGAAGATTTGAAAAGTTTGAAACTTGATGGCTAAATGTAAATATAAAATTATGTATGTTAAAATATTTGTAATTAGGCTCATAAGTCAGATTAAGTTTTTATGAAATAGAGTAACACATGCAAGGGCTATCTGCCTAAAGAGAGAGATGCCATCGTGGAGGAATTTTGAAGAAAAACTGACCTTTGAGTGGGTATTAAAAATAATACTTATAATTTTCATTCAAATTATATTCATGTATATTTTTTATGTAAAACTTTCGGGTGTATGCTAAATTAGTGTAAATTACTTTACACGAAAAATATAGTGAATGCACAGAAATTAAAGATTTGCACATGCCGGAAATGATAAATAGGAAATATGTATGGGTATTTATGCATGTGCTTGCAAAAAGCGTGTATCTGCCTTTGACAAAATACTTAAATATTCATTAAATTATTTATAAATGTATTTGAAATGAAGAATTTATTCACTTATAAACAACTGTGAAAGTACTGTGAAGAAATCTAATGATTAAATGTATCTAATTTATAATGATTATAAATGTTATCTAAATATATAATAACCTTAATATTGAATTGTAAACATAAATTGAAATCCTGTTTACAAATACGTTATAAAACTATTTAAGCAAGAATTGTTCGTATTGGAAAGCAGTCTGTTAAAAGGTATTGTAAAGCAAATGCTATGAGATGCGCACTTAAGAACGTAATAAAGAGTTTTGGAATATGTATTGTTGAAATGAAGGGTAAAAAAAAAATCTGATAAGTATAATTAAAAGAATTATTCCCTTTACATTTTATAACTCAGTTACAAGTTTTAAATAATACTTAAAAAAAAAAAAAAAAAACTTATTTTATTCCCTTTCAGAAATGGTCAGAGAAAGTCAAATACTATTTAATGCCTATTTAATTTTCTCTAATTTAAAATGAACCGAATTGAGCATTAATTATAAATTGACTTACATTTTTCGATTTAAAAGAAGCCAAAAAATCATGTCATATTTAAAAAAGTATTTTAGGAAGAAGCTCTATAAATAGAAAAGAAATAATGCATAATTTTAATATTAATAATACAATAAACTTTGATCTTAATTTTTGTACCTTAACCGAATAAAATCGAATTACCTTAATTTTTTTTTTCTAATATAATTAACGAAAACTTGTGAAAATATTTCATTCAAATTAAACCATTCTCAGAAAACTGTCCTGTGAAAAGTATAGCACTTAATTCCGTTCAGAATGAAATGTTGTTTAAAAATATGTTGTTTTCACATACTTAGGACTCTGAAGTGTTGTAGAAAAAGAAAATGTATACATTTATATGTATATTTGCGACGTAATTACAAAATATTTACACCCGAACGCGTCTAATCCCATAGAACTCAATGGTAAATGACCCAATGTTTTGGTCACCACGTAGGGATTGCCGGTGCTTCAGAGCAGGGTACGGAGAAACTTGTTTAGGGCGACTCCTTCTTACTTCCTACCTCCATGCTAAATACAAAGTCCTGGATGAACGTTCGGACTCGGATAGCAGCCCTAAAGATGACGTCACGAGATGAACACGCAAACCCATCAGAAAACCAACCTCGCTGCAAGCTACTGAGAAACCTGATTCGTTGAGAAATAGTACGAGACCGTTATTTTGGACACTACGCCATCTAATGGCGCTGAGCAGTCATTAAACTTAGCACGTCAAACTAATTAATGGTAGAAAATCTCCTCCTATTATGTTAAGGGATTCCAGAAACAACTGGAACTAAATCCGTGCTTTGCTAAATAGGCACAACTTTTTACTTCACGACTGTTATGGCCAACAGATAAGGGATGGCATTAAAATATAAGCCGAATTGCCTACTACTGACAATGACAATGTGCTCAACGACGAAGGTATCTTCTCTCATTGCTGTGAACTTCCCAAAAGAAAAATTATCAAAGCCGTGATTAGGAGTTAACCGCCTCTATGAAGAGTGACGATATAGCTGAGGAACTAACTTCAAAGTGGTACAATGTTATCAGAGTAAACCAGCTGACAATACGGGGAAATAGTAAAAAATAAAGTTCCCGCTTTTCATCGTCACTTTCGCCCGTGCATAATTCAGTAAGGCAATCTTATGAAAAATTCGTTCTCGTAACGATACAATGGACGTGCAGGATCCTTACAGTGTTATCGCTGTCAAGGGTTTCTTTACTCCCAAACATATTGTCATCACAAACCGCGCTGTATCAAGTGTGGTGAGACTCGCGAATCTTTTAATTGTGTTAAAGATAAAAGTGAACCCCCAAAATGTGCAGATTGCCAGCAAGTGGGTCACACTGCCCACTTAAGAGGTTGCAACAATTCCCGAAGCAGAAAGTCGCCCCTCCACCAAAAACTTGTTTCGACACACTTCTGACAAACCAGTTCTACTCGCAAGCCCTTACCGGTGCTTTAATTCTTAAGTATATCAACATAGTCCAAGCAAGTCCTTATTGAAATGAAAATGTTTATTTCAGTATATAGAGAATCCAACCAACCTCTCCTTTTTAAACGTATCAGTGCTGAAAATAATACTGTACCTCAAGACCCCTTTTGCAAAGCAAGCTATTAATGGATAATTACATCAATTCCTGTACTCCGATCCGCTTAACAGTCTGGAATGAAAACGGACTTCAGAGCAGACTTCACGAGCTGCAAAATTTTTTCACCGAATACGACACTGATATTATTATTATTACTGAATGTTATGCTCAGCCTTGTTACAATCGATCATTTGTAAATCCCAAATTATCGGTCGTAGCGGGATCGTACAAGTCATCCCGGGGGCGTAATGGCAAACCGCACATTGAGTTAATCATTGTTAACGAATGTCTCTTACTGCGCATGCTCAATGGTTTACCGTTGGCGTGGGAGGAAATCCTGGCGACAAAGGGGGGCATAAGCAACCCTACACACCTGTTCGTCATGTAAGTCTTATCGACTGTTTACAACTATAATAGTACGAAAATTTGTTTGCAATGTATTTGCGTCTGTTTAATTTCAATTTGGTTTAGTTTGTTCATAAATATTATATTTAATATCAGTTATTTATAATGATTTCTTTGACATGAATTCAGTAATTTAAACTGAATTTATTCCTACATTTGTTATAAGTATATACGATTTGTTACAAGTATATACGATTAGATTGTATGGTAAATACTCAATTGCTTTTATTCCTGAGAAGTATAATCAACAAACATTCAGCTAATGTACTTTAAAAGCCTTAAAATTTCGCGTCAAGCAACATGAGGCATATGTTAGAAAAAAAGGAAACACAGAAGTCTTCTGTCGCCCAACATTGTTGGTCCGAAAATCACAGTTTCAATTTTTCTGCTGCCAAAATTATTCAAAAAACATCTTCCATTGGAGAACTGGATTTTCTAGAGGCATTTCACATTCAAAAAAATCTTTCTGTTCTAGTTAACGATCCTAATTCCATCTTCTTTGCCTTCGGCCTTTAAAGAAATTATGTTTTAGTTCTAGTTTCATCAACAGATGGCGCCACTGGCTTATTTTCTGTCCAGGCTTTCTTATCTTGTCTGATCATTATATCCTATCTTGTTCATTTGCGCTTTTGCAGCTGAGGATGGTGGTTCGGTAAAACCATTGAAACTAGTCCTGTGAAAATTTGAAAATATAACGCTGATTTTTGGTATTTGACTTCTGAATTAGTAATGTATCTTATAATGTTTCCTGTTTTGTAATACTTCTTAAACGAAAATTTTCATAGTTTACAATCTATATTTACACTCTAAGTAATGAATCAACTTACAATCTGACAAAGGTTTAACCTAAGTTTTAAAACCCCAAACTGTTTACGCCCAGATAAGAGAATATCAACCATATACCGTAGTTATGTTCTTTTAAAATTGCGGCAAATTCTGTTCTGGGCATGCGCAGTATGCGAAAGTCTTTTAATAGTGATGAACTGAATGTGCGGTCTGCCATTACGCATCCCGGAGGTGGTGTCATGCTTAATGGGAAGCGAAACTTCCAGTCTTGTCTTGTCTTATCGAGAAAAGCACGGACATCCTACTTACAAGGATTTACACTTTAGTGCTTTTTACAATCCCCCACTAAATAGATTGTGTGAGAAAATTTTATAATCTTATCTTCCTCTGGACACTCCTACTATTGTAGCTGGAGATCTCAATGGCATGCATGTAGCCTAACTGCCGACGGAGTAATCCAAACGGGATAGGCCCAGTCACTCTGTAGTGATTCATACTCCGAACGAATATACACATCGATCAGATAGGCTAGAGCATTCGGACATTTTGAATATTGCTTTGTCTTGCTACTACCATCCCTATCACATTAGATATTGCGCATGAAATGTCCTCTGACTATCTTCCTACTATTGTAGTCCTCGGAGTTTCAAAAACTGTTTACTCTATTAGATCTATTATCGACTGGAGGCTTTTTGATAATTTATGAAAGATTGCCCACTAAAGGACACTCCTAGGATTACCTAAATGGCTGAACTCTTCCGATGCACGAAATCTCACTAGACTGGCCACTTCCTCTGAAGTTTTGGATTTAATAAAAAATAGCAAAGAAAAGCACCAAGTATTGACGGTATTTCGAATAGTGCCGTAAGAAATCTTACGAAAAATACTGTGTATAATCTCACTAGCAAATTTAACCCACGCCTATCCAGCTGATATTTTTCCAAGCAATGGAAAACCCCCAAAATCATCATGATCCCAAAACCGGGGAAAAAAACCACACCCATCCAAATGGATACAGGCGAATCACTCTCCTGCCTCGGTTAGAGAAAGTTTACGAAAGGATAAAAAATTTTGATTGACAAATTAGTTGGTAGACACAGCAATTATAGGACTTGAACAGCAGAACTTTGTAACTGAACAAGAAATTATGTCTGTTTATAGAATTAAAGAGAAAGTATTATCACATAAAACGAAGCAACATAAACAACTTACATTGAAAGAAATGTTTAATAAAGTAAACAAATAAATATTAAGCTTTTTCTTTTTGTAAATTTTGATACCCTTTAGATCATAATTGTTCTTTATTTCATAAATTACGGTTTCATATTTTTAATTTTATAATTTCTGCATGCCATCTTACCAGGTTTAAACTGATGATCTATAATCTGGAAAAATCGATAATCCGGAATCGCCGAAGTCCGACGAGTCCGGATTAACGACTTTTGACTGTATACATTCTTTAAATAACTTATTGTATTTATCCTTTGTATTTATTGTATTTATCCATGCAACTCCAAAGTTCCCGTGGTATGTCAATATTGTGTGTAATGCAAATTATGCACCATTAATATGTCACTATTACGAATGCTGCAATGTAAACAAATTCTCGAACGTGGCGGTAGTGTGCCTCGTGAGGGTGCACTTCCATAGATGGGTAGTGCAGTGGGGCGATATCACTTTTGCCCATGGCGATGTTTTGGTGCCCCCTGTACTTGTTTCTGTCTGAACCATTCGGCTTTAGAGAACATCTCTGTACCACCAAACAGTTCGTTCGTGTCGTTGAATTTGCTGGTGTTGTTTTGCACTCCAAATTAAATGTTGCTATCCTCATGTTACATGTGGCGAAAGCATTTGACCGCATCTAAGGTGAGGGATTAATATCAAAGCTTATTGATTTTAACTTTGAAGAAGAACTTATCCTGCGTATTCTATCTTTCATCTCAAATGGAACTTTCGAAACTTCGGTTGGAGATGCATTCTGCGTTACAAAATACACTCATGTCCATAAATTAAGCATAATGCAAAATCAGGCAAAGGAAGAATTAGAAGGAAAACAAATTTGACTTATTTGTAAAGCTTATTTATTAAACAAAAGGTAAAGAGCAAAAAAAGATGCAATATGTTTGATATTATTAAAAAAAATTAGCAATTTTTTCTCCCTGGAGCAAATTAAAAAAAAAAAAATATATATATATTTCAAAAAAAAAATATTACATGATTGGTATGATTGTTAATACACTGTATGTCTCCCAGACGATGCAATACAGTCCGTAGAACGCCTAGGCATGCTGAGTTTCAAATTATCGATCTGATCTTGGGGGATATTACACCGCTCAAAAAGCAATGCTCTCCGAAGTTCCGGTAGACATGTAGGAGGAGGTTGACGGGCTGCAACTCGTCGGCGAAGCATGTCCCACACGTGCTCTACTGGATTCAAGTCCGGTGAGAATGCTGGCCAGTCCATACGGGTGATATCCTCCGATTGAAGGCATTCGCTTACGATGTTTGCACGGTGACGACGGGCGTTGTCATCCATAAACAGAAATTCTGCGTCCATGGCGCCCCGAAACAAACGTACATGTTGTTTCAGAATGACGTCTCGATAGATTTGGCTTGTCATGGTTCCAATCTAAACATGCAGGTCAGTTCTGGAACCCAGAATAATTCTACCCCAAACGAGCACTCCTGCACCATCGTAACGGTGTCGTTCAGTGATGTTTTCTTGGTGGTAACGGGAACCTGGAGCTCTCCATATGAAAGTCCGGCGAGAATCAGACTGCAAGCTAAACCTGTACTTGTCGGAAAACATCACACAAGCCCACTGTTGTGGTGTCCACAATGCATGCTCTCTACTCCATGCTAACCGCAGGCGACAGTGAGTTGCAGTAAGTGGAATGCATCTGACAGGTCTACGAGCATGTAAACCAATCTGCCCTAAGCGTCTGTACACGGTCTGCCTTGAAATTGCCGTATCAGTGGCTGAAGAGAGCTGACGAGACAGGTCTGAGGCTGTGCTCCGCCTGTTTCTTTTGGCAGTAACTGCCAAATACCGGTCTTCATTCGGCGTTGTAACTCTGGGGTGACCTGTGCTGTAACATCTGCTCACATTACCATCATCTTGGAATCGTTGCCAAAGCCTGGAGATGACACTCTGGGCAATTACAAATTCGTCTGATACTTCCAGTTGGGTACGCCCACATTCCAGACGGCCGATAATTCTACCACGTAAAAAATGATCCAAATGCGTCCTTTGTGTCATAACTATTCGGTTATTGCACTGAAATGGTTATAAAGCGCCTGCAAACAATTTTACTTCTTTGCCTGTATTCCTTATATATCACTCTCTTACACTCTCGTCATTGTGACGTATCATCGGTGTCATCTGGTTACTTCCTGAAATTTGCGTATGATTCTTGAAGATGTGTGTAGTGATTTTACAGGTGATATGTTTATTTTAGAGTTCGATTTCTGCGTGACTCCGAATTATGCTTAATTTATGGACATGAATGTACATACAAAGTGGTGTAATTCAAAGCTCAGTAACTGGGCCTGTACTTTATCTGTTTAATGTGACTGATTTTCCGAAAATACATCTCAATAACACCTCGATCCTTTCTTATTACGCTGATGAGACTGTTTTTCCGTAAATAGACATCATGCGATCAAGAAACTCCAAGACAATATTCCTTCTCTCGAACAGTGGTGCAAATACTGGAAAATTCGTATTAATACACAGAAATCTTAATTACTGATTATTAGAAGAAGCGAAATGTTGCTATTAAAAAAAATTTATATCTATTTGATGTACCAGTTCCAGTTGTTTCCCAGGCAAAGTATTTTAGTATCATCATAAATGACACAATTGACGTGGAGTAACGTATTGTGCATGTCAGAGATAAAGCTCCTTTAAAGTAAGGAAATGCCAACTCCCAGTTATTGGGAAATACTCAGTTGGACCTGGCGAAGAAGTGACTTATTTAGCTTTTCACTATTAGACATATCATGACGTATACGTCTCCTGCCTGGGCCGTCGTTGCTGCCTTGGACATTAAAAAACTTCAAGTGGTAAAATAGATTTCTATGTATCATCACGAATGCACACTGTTTTGTACGCAACAGTTTACTACACGAAGATCTTAAAATGGATCCTTTGGATAAATTCCTACGAGCTACAAATAACAAGTTTTTCCAAAACGCAATATTTTTTGAACATATGAACTATTTCAATTAGGATAGATATCTACGAGTTAATATTGCCTACCTTCTTAGCGAAAAGCATGACTTCCCCATTTAACGGATTTGTGTATATATTTTTGCATCTGCAAATCCATCATGCAAAATTATGATCTATCGTGCAGGCTCGAGGGAGTGCAAACTCAAGAACAGCGTGGGTGGTGGCAGAGGGACGTGATCAATTGTCACATCTGCGAAAGGAGACATCTCATACGTTCAGTGAAATTCCACCGTTAAAGGCTGGAAAATACATAATATAACAAATATAAAATACAAAAATAGAGTAATAAGTAATTAAGAAAGACGCAGACAATTGTTAATAAAGTTATGAAATATTTACAATGTGTATAGTCATGTAACAAATGCTATAAATTATACAAAGCGGCAGAGTCCGTAGTCACCCACCTAAGTGCAGTTTAGTGTGATCGTTGGACGTTACCGTACTGGCAATCGTCCGATGAATGTGTCTCGGATGTCAGACATTTGGCCGTGGCCAAATCTTCTGTAATAATAGAACCCGATGCGTTACGTGTAGCAAAGGACATTTCACATACGCGTTCCCGTTACCTAAGGACGACAAACCAACTCGTTGACAGTGTCATGAAAGTCAGGTTGTTTCTTTCAAAGGCCGCGTGTTATTCATAAACCGCGCAATAAGGACTTCAAGAATTCGTTAGCCGCAGACAAGGCCATCGAAACAGTAAAGGATATTCCTAGATATACGAAAGAAACTCAGCAAAGCACTGTGCAGAGTGTTTCCGCCCAACAGCAAGTGATGGATGCAATCGTAGGAAAGGATTTTAACAATTTTCTGTGGAAAATTATTGAAAGTTCTGTAAAGTTTAGGAATGTGAACTCACTTATCCAAAAACTGAAGCTGTCACTTTCTGTGCTATAATTTATTCGGAGAGGAGGCTTTGTAATCGTATCTCTCTCCTAAACGATGTCACGATGTTTGAATAGTCACGTGGTGCACTTTCTTTACCCAGCAATGTCTCCTATTGGTCAGTACAATAGGAATTTCGCAATTTGGAAGTTCCTCATTTCTTTCTTCGCACGGAGAAAGGATTAAAATTTCCCTGAGATTGTTTTAAACGTGATGTGCCCATGAGGCTTTAAATCGAAATTGCTTGGCCAGTTAAGCATAATCAACTGACTATCGAACCGGCGGAGAGAATGGCAAACTGTAATGGACTGAAGGAAGCAAGGTCAAGATGACCAAGCAAAGAATACTCGACTTTAAATCTTTTTAGCATTGCTAGTATTACATTTTTACAACGTTTCTTGATTAATGTCAGGGTGTCATTTGCAATTTTACTTTAGTTATGTTAGTTTACTAATTTTTGTTACCTAAATAGATCATGTTGAATAATGGTTTAGTTGTTAGCAGATTCTGTTTTATTTCACAGACCTTCTGATTAAATGGATTCATAAGGGAGTGAAGTTGTTTCTTGCTGCCACGTATCTACAGATTTGAAAACTTTTTTGAATTGCGAGAATGAATTTCTGCGATGGACGGTTAAAAAAATTGACGTAACATCGGTTCTGGTATATATGTGTTATATAATTTTCGAAGGAGCTACCTTAAACATATGTCCGATAATCAATGTAATGTACTCATGTTCTTATGCCATTGTATAGTTAATTAATACTAATTCCGTTTTGTAGCATAATGGACATTTAATACAACTTTTATAACAAAATTCATTCAGTGTTAAGGAACATTTCTTATAGGAAAGTAATATTAATGCATTATAAAATATATTAACTTAAGTAACATTTATACATAATAATTTCTCATAAGTTTATCAAGAAAAGAAATAAATAAATCAGTGATATATCTTCCGGGCATATTCTTTTTGTAGGACTTTTTTTCCTCGTGGATCTTATCCGTGTACCATGCATAATAACGTCGAAAGTTTTGATATAATATTTAACGAAATACACTCATGTCCATAAATTAAGGATAATTCGGAGTCACGCGGAAATCGAACTCTAAAATAAATATATCACCTGTAAAATCACTACACACATCTTCAAGAATCATATGCAAATTTCAGGAAGTAACCAGATTACACCGACGGTACGTCACAATGACGAGAGTGTCAGAAAGTGATATATAAGAAATACTGGCAAAGAAGTAAAATTCTTCGAAGGCGCTTTATAAGCATTTCAGTGAAATAACCGAATAGTTATGACACAAAGGACGTATTTAGAGGATTTTTTACGTGGTAGAATTATCGGCCGTCTGGAATGTGGGCGTACCCGACTGGAAGTATCAGACGAACTTGTAATTGCCCAGAGTGTCATCTCCAGGCTTTGGCAACAATTCCAAGATGACGGTAATGTCAGTAGACGTTACAGCACAGGTCGCCCCAGAGTTACAACGCCGAATGAGGACCGGTATTTGGCAGTTACTGCCAAAAGAAACAGGCGGAACACAGCCTCTGACCTGTCTCGTCAGCTCTCTTCAGCCACTGGTACGACAATTTCAAGGCAGACCGTGTACACGCACTTAGGGCAGATTGGTCTATATGCTCGTAGACCTGTCAGATGCGTTCCACTTACTGCAACTCACTGTCGCCTGCGGTTAGCTTGGAGTAGAGAGCATGCATTGTGCACACCGCAACAGTGGGCTTGTGTGATGTTTTTCGACGAGTCCAGGTTTAGCCTGCAGTTTGATTCTCACCGGACTTTCATATGGAGAGCTCCAGGTACCCGTTACCACCAAGAAAACATCATTGAACGACACCGTTACGGTGGTGCAGGAGTGCTCGTTTGGGGTGGAATTATTCTGGGTTCCAGAACTGACCTGCATGTTCAAATTGGAACCATGACAAGCCAAATCTATCGGGACGTCATTCTGGAACAACATGTACGTTTGTTTCGGGGCGCCATCGGCGCACAATTTGTGTTTGTGGATGACAACGCCCGTCCTCACCGTGCAAACATCATAAGCGAATGCCTTCAATCGGAGGATATCACCCGTATGGATTGGCCAGCATTCTCCAGTAGAGCACGTGTGGGACATGCTTGGCTGACGATCTTACGCTTTAAATGATAAATAACGTAAATCAGTTATCCAAAGTACTCCACATTACATGGGATAGTCGGGACTGTATTGTCAATAAATAAAAACTGATTAGAAAAAAAAATAATAATTGTGAAATTCCCGTGAACTTTTTATCAGTGTAGATAATGACATAAATCAATTAATGTACAAATAATTTTTATAGCATTTTTTTAAGTTGCTGTAGATAATCTACTGCCCAATATTTACATTACAGTACAGAGTCCAAGATCCAGAATCGTCGGGACTTCCGGAATTTTAGATAATCAGTTTAAATCTATTGAGATGATGTGGAAATTATTAAAAAAGTGTTCTTAATTAATATTTCTTTAAGAATAAAGTATTTTACTTAAAGTTTTTTTTTTTTTTTTTTTTTTTTTGAATCGCCATCTTAGGAAATTAAAATGGCATTCGGAGCCGAAATGTTTATATTATCAGGATTGAAATCATACTACAGATATTCACTGTTCCGTTAACTGATTGATCATTCAGGCATTATCATCGTACTGTAAGATTTCAGTTGTGTAACCTTTCATTTAGCATTTCTTCTCGTATTCCATTAATAGGAAATTTCGCTTTTGTGATATCCGAAAAGCTTCCGATTCGTGGCCTTTATCATCATCCTGATCATGAAGTTTGGTTGCTGGCTATTAATATATGCAAAACATTAAAAATATGTATATTTGTAGACACGTCCTGTCATGGTCTTGGAATGCCCCACGCATCAGATTTTATAATAAAATATTTTAAGAATTCTTAGGTGGTCTTACAACATCGGTTCTTAAAAACCTGTTTAATGTCTTCATTTCAGTGTGCGCTAATTTCCGATATCCATTGACTGATTGACGGATGTGCATTTTTGGGTAAGGAGTAAAACAGGAACGTTATCATTTAACAGTAATAGACAGAACAAATTAATAAGCTGTTCATGTCAGAAAATTGCAGTTAGCAATTTGCTATGTTAACTGAACTCAGGTGCCTCGGAATCTAATTCTTTCTCTCTTCGCATCAGCTATTCCAACAAAAAAAAGCCTGTGTAAGTGACATTCTACTCCAAATAAGTATGTCCCGGGTCTTTATTTAATGTTTAAGTCCAACAGAAAAATGCTACCCCCCCCCCAGCTACTCAAGGGCTGGAAGTGCGGTCATGGCGAACATCAATACAACGTCCACCAAGATATCATTTACCACAGTATAATTTCCTAGATAGCGTGTGCTTGAAAGTAACACAGAGTAATATTACTTAGTCGAGTGAATTATCGCTTTTACAGCATACCTGCTTTTTCTGCATTATTATATTGTCTAGTCTTAGACTATGTAAAGAAAAAAAATTTCTAGTGGTCCTGAAGTCCAGTTTTAGGACTTGGTAGACTTTGTATTGTAGTTGTAAAAGTCTGTATTTATTTGCGAATAATTTTAAATTTCAAATCAGAATTATTCGCAAATAAATGTATTGCGTAATTTAGTACATTATATGCATACAAATAAATATGTATATATTTTAGTTGTACACTATGGATACACTGCACATTTCGGTTTAGAAAAAAAAAAAATAATAATAATAATCGCATATCACATGACTTTACGTTTATAGGGAACAAATAGTGTAATTTACAAGTTTTGATTGTTTTGGGAAATATCTGGCCCGACGAAACGGAAAATAAAAGCGTGAATAAAAAAGAAAATGCTCATAAAAATTTCAAATAATTTCAGATGTATATCTGTTTTCGGTTTCATTAGTAGATTCATTTTAAGTTTCTAAAATAAAACATTAATTTTTATTTAGTGGCATAACTAGTCCTATTAACGACCGAGGAGTCCATTTGCCGCCTCTTTGAATGCACACGAAAAAATCAAATCTATAAAATGCTGAAACGACATATAAAGAAATAAGAGAAATAAATAAAAGCTCTCTGTTAATTTTTGAAATAAAACTTAAATTCCAGCGTTTTAAACTGTTATTCTGCTTGTTTTTCTGCTAACAAAATCGTGGATGACACTCTAGAAGTCTGTTTTATTACTCCAGTTGCTATTCTGAAGACAGTAGCGTATTTATTAAAAGCTTTTAGTGCATATTTTTTATAAAGGATATTTGTTTGTAATTCGCTGCTTGACAGTAAATGAATGAATATGGATAGATAAATAGATATACAGAAGCTAATGAGTTATCTGAATGATTAATAAAACACTCATCATTCAAATATTAAAAAGTATTCCATAAGTTAAAAAAGGATAATTATAATAAATAGCATGCTGATATGAGCATCTTCGCATGGTCTGTGCAATAACTAAAACTTGGCTGCTGTCTGTGAAAAAACTGTGTTTTTCCCTGTCTGTGCATTTAAATTCTAGATCAAAATTTTCAGTCTGATTATCCTATGATTGGTTTCGTCCTTTGTCTTTTTTTTTTTTTTTTTTTACTTCCAAATGAGCCTTTTAGTCTAATTAATTATTCATACATTTATTCATACTTTGAGAATCATGTATTATTTATTTTACTGTCTAAGATTTTTCTTTAGGTTAGAGCTATTTTAAAATAATCGAGTAATTTATTACGATTTTTAGAACTCTGTTTATCAATTTTCTTCGCAATAGTCATGACATGAAATTGAGATAATGAATGTAATTTGTATTAAAAGGTTTAATCTGTTGTCAAGATTAGACATAACAAGGGAAAAGAGTAGAAATCCTAAAATATCAATAGTAGAGCTGATATTTTAGGATTAATGGATGTTAAGACTATTTTTATCCAGTATGCTAAACGCTTTGATTTACAGAATTGCTTGTCTTTAATGAGCAAATGCTGAAACGGTGTTCGTACCTGAAGGCAATAGACAGAATCTGTGTTTCATGATTAGTAAATAATTATATGTTTGATACCTCTGATCTCAGTATGATCTCTGTCTAAGCGCATTTTCTGTCAGCAAAGCCCTTCCTCCCCCCACAAAGAAACTACAAACCCTAGTGTTTAAAGGATACGTCCATAATCTTCAACATGCTGCTCTGAAGAAAAAATCTGGAAATGTAATTTTAAAGGATGAGTTCATACTGAAGATGATATTATTTTGAAGAAATCTCTCAGAAATTCCGTAATATGCTACAAAAACTGCTGCAAAAGGGATTTAAGTTTTGTTAAAAGCATTTAGTAACAACGCAAGTAATGACACATTATGTAGCAATAAATGGTACAATTGGCATTCCTTGTGCTGTTTAAGGAACTTTATTGCCTGTGGAAAATTATTAAAAAATTATTAAATATATTTGACACTGCCCTTACATAGCCCTATATGTATTTCGAAGAATTAGTAGTACCAAAACATTTTGAAAAGCACTGAAGAGATAGATATTCTTTTTTTACGACTGTTTATCTATGTTGTAAACTACGTTGTGTTGATTCCTTTTTTTGCTTTTTTTAAATTATTAAGTTGTGCTTCAAAATATTGTTGGTATCTTTCTTGTGATTTGCTTTTGTGAGGTATCCTGTTAGTATCTCAGAAACATTTCAGTGTAAAATAGTTATTATGCAGTGTTTTTACTTAATTTTGGACAACGCGATCAGTTGTTATTGGTTTTAAATTGTTAGAGTACACTGAAGACTAAAAATACATAAATTTTATATTATGGAAACTAAGGTAACTTCTAGTTCAGCAAGACTTTTGTTTGCACAAAATTTATATCTGTAATAACTTTGGTGTTAATATTGTTTGAGAAGGTAAAATTTTGTCTGAATACTATGTTAAATTCTATATATCCTGTACATTTCAAATTATTTATGAGGGATCGGTGGCAATCTTTTGGCGCCATTGCGGGGTGAGAATTGTAGTTGAATGCTGGTCAGAAACATTCCCTCGCTGGTTCCATTGAACACGGGATAGAACCTACATTACTTGGCTAGAAGCCAAAGATTTTTCCTCAAGACCAAAAGTTTACTCAAAGCTATGGGGTTAATACTTGCAGCCATTTTGAGTATTTGTGTTGGTAAGTTTGTTTATATTCTTGCTAAAGGATGATCATGGATCTTAAGTCAATCATCTAAAAATCTAAAAGTAGGAAATAACAATTCTGTTTGGTAGAATTGTTTTTAAAAGAGCCCCTTTACCACCCCCCAAACACTAAAGCTATTAATATAATTTAAATTACTGTGTAATATCTACTTGTTTATCTTTTAGTGTAACAGCTGAAGTACTTGTAGGTACCACATAGGAGAAGGGTTAAAAGAGCCCTTTATGAAAACTATTTAAAACTCACAATGCGTCAACTTGACGCTAACAAACTACGCTTCGCTCAAGCGGTAACTCAAATAACAAGAACTAAACTAAAAACTTAAAGATATTAACAAACTGTAGAATTACTCTACAGGGCTCAGATAATCGTGTTACCTGAAACCGCTTCAAATTCTAGTGGCAGCCAAGTAATAGCTGTTACCCCACGTTAACCAGCAATAAATGCAGAATCAGAAGCTCACGCTACCAAGGTACAGTGCTTACCCACACTCGCTAACTTTCCCTTTTAAAACTCGCTATTTAAACCTTTTTCCCTCAAGGTGGAATTTGCATTCCTTCACGCACGCTACCAAATTGAAATATTCTGGCGTTGACAATTAGAGGAGTGAAGGCTTATAGGAAAGATAGTATAACTTAACTGGCTATTCAAAATAAATTCCTACAACTGTGTTGGTACAAATATAATGCCTGCTTTTTAGCAGCAGTTGTATAAATCTTCAAGGCAGAATTAAAATTGAATTTCTCAAGCATATCACCGAAGTTTGTAGTCATCATAGTATCCATGTTCTTGAGTAGAATTATTGTAGCCGTTGTTGATACTGAAAGCATTGCTTTGACTTGATAGTTATTGTTGTGATGAAAGTATTTGGAAAGGTTTACATACTTCAAGCATTTCATTTATACTGAGCCATTTGTTTCAAAAAATAATAGAAGTTTATATTTTATGAAAAGCATTGCTATACGTAGATGAATTACTTTGAGGTTAAAAGACTGATTATGCATTTTTCTGCATTAATAAATTAAAGATGTTTATAAATATTCTTCTAGAAGTATGTGAATGAAAACTTTTATCTTATTTATGTTGTAATGATTTTATGTTCTTAAATTCTAGTACTTTTTCGACATGGGACCTAGTACCAGCACTGAGAAACGCCCAGGAAGTGCTCTTAGCAAATATGGGGAGTCTTCGAAAAGCCAAGCTAATGAAGGTATAATGTTCATGGAATTTGTAGCTAATTACGAATTAATTTTTGTTTGAGTGTACATTTTGATAGTAAGCAAAAGTGGGTGTACGTATTAAGAACGCACTATGTATTAAGAAATTTGTATTAATCCTATGCCAAATCACAAATTGCTATATAAATCTGAATAAAAAGGTGAGAGAGAATGAATTATTGCATCATGTCATGTCTGTTGGAAAATGAAAGCGAAAACATTAATGATTTAATCTCATTATTGCTTTCATAAACCAGAACTATACAAGCTGTTTATGATTAAACAAATGTACTTACATACAGTGGGAACTCCTTTTATTTCAGTATAATACCAGATGAAAACAAAGAGGTTTTAACTCTTGCTGTTGACACTTTTTGATCAATGTTGCGTCATCCAGAAGAGTTTATTTCTTGGGGGGGGGCATAATACGTACGAATGAAGCAGTACAAAACAAAAGAAAATTTCATTGAATCAACATAAGCACCATTTTGTCCTACAATTTTTTGCCGGCTCTCCGGAAATTAAGAAATTCCTTATTTATAATAAAAAAAAAAATTTAAAAAAATTATGTTATACAGTTTTCTTTGGTAGCATAAACTAAGTCCAACTGTAATAGACTCGGAGCGAATTATCGCTTTGTCTGTGAATAATTTTAAAGTCTTAAGAAAGTTTTAAAGGAAACCTTTTTAATAAATCAGAACTGGCGCGCAGATGCACGTCTCGTCGTGCTTGATAACTCAGGCAACCACTTTGGGCGATGTAACTTAAAATAATAAGCAATTTCAAGATTTGAAACTTACTAGTAGTCAAAGGCTACACAATTGATTTAACGTGAAGTTGGCTAAACAATTTCTCACCGGCGTAACAATTTAAATGCCGTAACTGTATTGAAAAGCTAAATAGTACAAGCTTATCTGAGCTAGCGAAACCTACTAACGTGGAGGCAGAAATACGATCTGTCTTTATAATCCAACAACGTCACCTTAAATACTTTGAAACTCAATTTGCATTCTGGTAGAGGAACAGAAGGGAGAAGTGACAGGAAAATTATCATAAAATAGCTGGAATAACTTTAAAGTTTGATTTGTAAGGAAGGCATTGAGGTACTTTTGTTTCAGTTGCACAGTCCAGGTCCTTTCAGAGAATTTTGAAGTGACCTAATCAGATGAAAATCCGGTTACAGCCGAAGACATCGCGGCAAAAACACCGCAGACGAAAACGTCGCAGAGAAAACAACGCAAGGCGAAAACATCGTGCTACAAAACATCGCAGTTCTAAAACATCGTGGTACAAAATATCGTCGTCGAAAATAAAGCGGTTCAAAAACTTCGCAGTTTAAAAACATAGCCGTCGAAAATATTGTGGTAAAAAATAATCTACAAATCATCGCATGACGATAACATCGCAGACATGCTTTTTTCAGGCTTTAATAATTGTAAATGGATATTCCCATGAAGATTTGTGAGCGCAAGTTGGAAAAAAGGATAATTTTTGCTTTCATGTTTTTTATTCAATAATAATTTTTGCTGATAAAGTAAGAAGGAAACTTAAGCATAGAAAATTCATGCAACTTATAGCACTTAATAGAATGTTAAACCGACACACTGGTTAAATATCTAAGGTCATTAATAAATCATTTTTATAAAGTTTTTACTGGTAAAAATTTTCATGAAAAGTATAATCTAAAAAAGATTAGAAAAAGGAAGGTAACTGCATGACGTTAAATTGCTAAATTATGAGATTATATTCTTCACTTTTGTTTTAATCTAATACTCTTACAGTGAAACTTATTTCTTGTTTGGTTTCAGTTTATTTTTGCAGCTTGCAGTCAGTTACTTGAATGTCGATTTGCTAGTTATGACGAAAGTCAGCTATATAATATTTCGGCAGTGTTTGGATTTATTAGATTATGCCAAAGCACACTACGGCTATCTGCTTAAGGGGTGGGGGAGTACATTCTCAGGAACTGTTTCATATGCACATTATACTTCAGGAAAATCACGAAAATCTTCACGCAGCTCTTTTTGTTTGTTTTTTAGAAATAATGTATACTTGCAGTGAACATTCTTGGTGACTATCTCCCTAAGACGAACAATGTTTTTGAGAACAATAAAAATATGTTTTAATCATTACGCAAGTTCACCACATCCACACAAGAATATATGGAGTTTTGAGTGGTCGCTTTAAATTGGATTGCTTACATTTACTTTTAGATTTAGGCTGCCCAGACGGTATGAGGAGCCGGGCTGCGATACCAAAGGTCCCGGGCTCGAATTTCGGGGAAGGCAGGGTTGTAACTGTCCATCATAGGAGGCAAAGGTGGCCCACTTATTTGGTGCCTCCATAATAAAGTAGAAGGCAGTGTTGTAACTGTTCGTTATAGGAGGCAAAGGTGGCCCACTTATTTGGTGCCTCCATAATAAAGTAAGCCTTAATAGTGACCAAGCCGAAGTCGGCTGAGGGCCCGCCGTTGGTAAAAAAAAATTTTAGATTTAGACTAGACATTTCTTATTAAGCACTTAAAATTATTTTATTTAATTTTTCATATAAATTTTATTCGAAAATTTGGTAGTTAGTTATTGAACTTACAGTGACCAACTTCCTAAGAGAATTTTTAATTTTTTTCTTCTGTGTTTCTTAATTTTCAGAATATTTTAATTTATGTACTCCAAAAATTCTATAGCGAAATTAAAATTAATATTTCTGAGTGATATTCTATTTTGTGGTGATTCGTTGTCGTCGGAATTCTTTGCCTAACAACTTTGAAGCGACTAATTTTTCTTGTAAATTTTTAATTAAAGATAAAATTTAATGAAATAAAAACTTAATCAAATTTCCCTTAAATTTTATAAAGGATAAAAACTGCATATACTTTACATTGACTTTTATTTTCAGTGACTGAAACATTTCAGATACACTTTTTTTTTTTACTTAAATGACAATTTGTTTGGAATAAGAAAATGTAACTTTTTTATGTTTTATAAACATATGATTTTGAATATCAACCATAAATAAATTTTACAATCCAAGTTCTCTTTGTACATGATTATGTTTTAATTAAAATAATCAGAAAAAATATTTTTCCATAAAATGAAAGTATTTAGTGTTCTACGTATTCAACTAAAAGTATCTAACACATTTTGCAAAAAGATATCTTTAAAGAAGGCATGTTTTCCATCATTTATGTTTCAAATCAAACACAAATATCTTTTTCATCTTTGTACTTTATGGAGTTAGCCATTTCTTATACTTTGATATGCGTTCTCTTTAATATATGTGCAAGGCAAGTATGTTGGTTGTGATTCATACCATATATTAATACTTGTATGTACTGGAATCACATGCTTTTTTTGGAGCACTGGTTTGCTCAGACCTCCCTCTTTTTTGTTCATTTAATTGTTGCAACATGTTTAATTTTTATATAGTTTCGATGGTGTGGGACTCTGAGAAGTTGTATATAGTCCTTATTTATTTTAAATATTGTCCTCATTCATCTTTGTAGTCTTTATTATATTATACATTGTCCTTATTTATTTTAGTAATAACCGTGGTTTCTTACTGATCCTGTGACTCAATTATTTTAATGCTTGTTATATGTTAGTGCATATTCCCCACTGAAAATATATTATAAAAGTCTATTAATATACGTCTTCATATTAAACATCATTTGGATGTAAAAAGCACAATTAATTCAAATAGACTCATGAATCTATGAATTTTTTATGAGCAAAAATTTATAATTTTACGTGTCATATAGTGCAGAATATCAAAAACAAGGATGTACAAGTTGTCAAAGTATAAAATTTTTAAATGAAAGGAAAAATACTTTTTTTTTTTTTTTGAGGAGTTAAGTACATTTAACTAATATTACCCATATAAAAATGGTTAACTCTATGAAGTTATAAACTTATATGCAACATTTTTTCCCTTTTGTTTCATGCAGATGCAATAATAAACACTGTTGTAGAGTTTTTAATGGCTGGGAAAAGAGATAAAGAAGCCTTTTTTTCCTCCCTGTGAAGTGAAAGTTGAAGAAAATATTTAATCTTGAGGTAAAGAAATCCGACAAGCAATTAGTACATTTGTTATTTACAGTGATGTACATGGATAAACCAAATTCTACATTTACCAAATAACGCACCTCTCATTGATTTAGTTAATTCACAATATATCTTTGTTTATTATTATGAACTGTGAAATTGTTTATTATTAAAAACTGTGTGATCTGTAAAAACTACAGTTAATTACAGATGAAGAAAAACTATAAGATTTGTAAAATTATTAAAAAAAGATACTTTTGTTTGATTTAAAATGTAAAATATGGAAATTGACATGCCTTCTTTCAAGATGTCTTTTTCTAATAGTTTAATGCATAGAAGCACTAAATACTTTCAATTTATTAAAAGAATATTCTTTCTGGTGAATTTAATTAAAAAATAATCATGCAACGAAGCAAACCCGGATTTTAAAATTTAGTTATGATTGATATTCAAAATCATATGTTTCTAAAGCATTTAAAATGATACATAAAAATGTTACATTTTCTTATTCCAAACAGTTTGTCATTTAAATACAAAAAAATTGTACTTGAAACATTTCAGTCACTGAAAATAAAAGTCAATGTAAAATATGTGCAGTTTTTATCCTTAAAAATTATATAAGGGAAATTTGATTAAATTTTATTTCATTAAATTTTATCTTTAATTAAAAATTTACAAGAAAAATTAGTCGCTTCAAAGTTGCTAGGCAAAGAATTCCGACGACAAAGAATCGCCACAAAATAGAATCTCACTCAGAAATTCAGAAATATTAATTTTAATTTCGTTACAGATTTCTGGAGTGCATAAATTAAAAACCGCGGTAAGAAAAACATTTAAAATTGTCTTAGGAAGTTGGTCACTGTAAATTCAATAAGTAACTACGAAACTTAAATAAAAATTAGTCGCTTCAAAGTTGCTAGGCAAAGAAATCCGACGACAAAGAATCGCCACAAAATAGAATCTCACTCAGAAATTCAGAAATATTAATTTTAATTTCGTTACAGATTTCTGGAGTGCATAAATTAAAAACCGCGGTAAGAAAAACATTTAAAATTGTCTTAGGAAGTTGGTCACTGTAAATTCAATAAGTAACTACGAAACTTAAATAAAAATTAGTCCCTTCAAAGTTGCTAGGCAAAGAAATCCGACGACAAAGAATCACCACAAAATAGAATCTCACTCAGAAATTCAGAAATATTAATTTTAATTTCGTTACAGATTTCTGGAGTGCATAAATTAAAAACCGCGGTAAGAAAAACATTTAAAATTGTCTTAGGAAGTTGGTCACTGTAAATTCAATAAGTAACTACGAAACTTTCGAATAAAATGTATATGAAAAATTAAGTAATACATTTAAAGTGCTAGAAGATTTTCGTGATTTTTCTGAAGTATAATGTGCATATGAACCAGTTCCTTAGAATGTACCCCACAAAGGAATCCCACCCCTTAAGCAGATAGCCGTAGTGTGCTATGGCATAATCTAATAAATCCAAACACTGCTGAAATATTATATAGCTGACTTTCGTCATAACTAGCAAATCGACATTCAAGTAACTGACTGCAAGTTGCAAGAATAAAACTGAAACCAAACAAGAAATAAGTTTCACTGTAAGAGTATTAGATTAAAACAAAAGTGAAGAATATAATCTCATAATTTAGCAATTTAACGTCATGCAGTTATTTACCTTCCTTTTTCTAATCTTTTTTAGATTATACTTTTGATGAAAATTTTTACCAGTAAAAACTTTATAAAAAATGATTTATTAATGACCTTAGATATTTAACCAGTGTGTCGGTTTAACATAATATTAAGTGCTATAAGTTGCATGAATTTTCTATGCTTAAGTTTCCTTCTTACTTTATCAGCAAAAATTATTATTGAATAAAAAATATGAAAGCAAAAATTATCCTTCTTTCCAACTTGCGCTCACAAATCATCATGGGAATATCCATTTACAATTATTAAAGCCTGAAAAAAGCATGTCTGCGATGTTATCGTTATGCGATGATTTGTAGATTATTTTTTACCACAATATTTTCGACGGCTATGTTTTTAAACTGTGAAGTTTTTGAACCGCTTTATTTTCGAGAACGATATTTTTGTACCACGATGTTTTTAGAACTGCGAAGTTTTCTCCCACGATGTTTTTTGTAGCACGACATTTTTGCCTTGTGTTGTTTTCTCCGCGACGTTTTCGTCCGCAGTGTTTTTGCCGCGATGTTCTCGTCGGCTCAGGCAAACTCGAAGAGTTTCGCAAAAATGGGTACCTGCGTGAAGTCGCGCTATCCCGGCGTAATGCTTCCGACTTTCGAATTTTTGTAGTTTCGAACAGTTTATGGTACATGTCGATGCAAATGAAAGTTCAGAGCCGTGATAAAAACTGGGAGAGTACGTAAAAGAGTCCAATGGAAACACCCCTGCAGTGCAGGCCGTGACGAAGGTAAGTGCGCATGATAAGCAAATGGCATGGAGAAGAAAACAAAAAATGCCTAAAGCTTACTGAATATAAGAGTCCTCATGTGTGTAGTTAACATAGTAATAGTAATTAGCATAAAATAACATTGAATATAAAGCATAGTGGGAAGTAAAAAATAAAATATATACAATATATACAGGTCAGACATTTATAGCAAAGACAGCAACACCAGAAAACAATCAGTATGAGAAAGTGTATGGATATATTTAAATTGTGACAATTAGGTGAATGCATAAGTTACAAAGATAACTACTGATCGAGGTACCTGAGGACTAAGCGGTCGTTTTCTATTTCTTTGAGTGTTGTAGTCGTAGTAGGCACTGGAATAGTGCTGTTGTTGACGTTAGGTATATTTTTTAGAATTTTTCAGAAAGGAGAGCGCAATAAGCATATATCGTTAGAATCTCAAGCTCATGGTGAACTGCCGTGTTTCTGATGAAACATCGACAGTTCGCCGTATATATTTTGCAGTGTTTGAAGCTTCTTAACATTAGTTATACTAGCTTATCCCCAAACAGGACAGGCATATGAGAGTATGGGATGCAAAAGGCTCTTGTAAATGAGCAATTTGTTATCAATAGAGAGAACGTCTGACACCGAAAATCCAAAGGGGCAAGGTCTAGTGAATTATGGTAGGGATGGCACAAAATATCCTAGCTGTACTCAGTAAGTCTTTGATATTCATCAAAATGTGGGGATGAGCATTTTAATGATGGAAGACAGCATTCAATGAATGGTCAGTTCTGGGCTGTTTGCGTCCATTTTTGCTTTTAAAACTGCCATTTGGGAACAGTATTTTTTGGAATTTATTGTATGATTTGGCGACAATAATTCATAATGTGTTGTTCCTTTGTAGTCCCACTATGCACAAAGCATTACTTTTTTTGGGATGCAGCCCCTCTCTTAGAATTACTAAAGGTTTTTTTTTTTTTTTTTTTTTTTGGTCTTACTGCAGGATTTTTTTCGTGTAATATTCCTGTATAGTATCCACTTCTCATGTGCAGTAATGGGCTGTTTCAAAAAGAAACTTTTTGATTTCTTTTCAACAAAGAATCATATGCCGAAACTCGAACAAGCGTAATTGGCTATGTCTCAGTCTCAGGTTCCCATACATAATAACAGCTTTCATAGTCAATCTTTTACATAATAACAGATTTAATAGCCAATCTTCTACATAATAACAGCTTTCATAGCCAATCTTCTACATAATAACAGCTTTCATAGCCAATCTTCTTCAAATGATCATGTGCTGTACGTTTTTAATATTTATTCTTTTTGATAGTTCGTGAATTATATAATGTGGATTTTCAGCGTTAGCTTCTTTTTATAGACCTTTGCTTGCAAAGGATGTTGTCCAGAGTGAGCCTCATCTTCGAAGCTGAAATTAGACCTTACTTCTCGAACTACCTTTTAACTATGTCACTGGAAGCAGCACTGTCCATATATAGCACAAATATGTAAGTGTCCCGAATATCTAAGAGTAGTTCTCGCTTGATACTCCGACAGTAGTCAGCCATCGTACATCCCATCAACCTTGGTATCATGCCTCCATAACCTTCAAATCTGGGTGGAATCGCTCACCCTGCTCATCACTGACTGCAACAAGATTTTTCAGGAAGTTATCAAGATGGCTATGTAAAAAATGAAATTTGATGCTCATGTTGCAACCAAGGATTTTGAAGCTTTCCAAAGATTTCTGGACCGTTTTACTCGTTTATTTCCAAGAAAGTCTGACAACGGAGAACAGTTTTTGAATGCCAACCAAGCACTCTTTTGAAGTTCTGTCATTGTTTCGAAGAAATGTTCATCTTTAAGGAGTACCGAATCTGTGGACCATCAAACACATCAGCCTTTATCTTTTCAAATAACTGGCTAGGAAATGCCGAAATGAAACAATCTCCTTCAATTGGCAAAGCTTTAACAAATTGCATCATGAGACTCAGTTTTATATGCAGAGGTGATGTTCTTTCTGTCGGCTGTTCAATTTAAAATAGGCATGCGTGACAAAAGTATTTACGTTGGTCCATTGACTAAGAATTGTAAAATTGCCACATAAATAACAAAACAAAAAGCGGCTGTTTAAACACTAACGATGCGATGTAGCAGAGGCAGACAAGGGAAGGCTTCAGTTCATATAGAACTAAAAAGTAAACACCGCTAACCTTACATACAAACAAGAACTTGAACTCTATGTCGGAATGCGCTTCACTATATCAAAGCGACACACAACGTCTCACTACAGTATCTCAAGCTTAACTGAACTAATCTAGATAAGTATGCACCTATCGCTGGTCTCCTACGGCGTCATTCACCCGTCGCCAATCGGAGAGTTTGCAGCCAATAGGAGTGCAATAGTACTTCATATGATCCACGCTAGATGCCTCGGAGAGTGGTCATATTCACATAAGGTGAAGAGAAAAAACTTGACATAGTAGAAGAAAACTTAACTACAATTTTGAAATTAGCATGCCTATTTAACTGGAAAACAATTCAAAAATCGAACTTAACATAAATTGTGTTACTTACTTTTCCCTAGTATAAAAATAATGAAATTGAAAAGTACGCCGTTACAAAGGTCATCATACATAAATACTAGCTAACGGCAGCAGTACTAGTTGCTCGTATAGTTTCGGTCGTAATTAATCGTATTAAAGTTACCTTTTCTAAATTTATTTTGTAAATGCTGTTATACCATGTACTTCATATGAAAATTCCTGACTGTGATATAAAGGATACAGCTCTTGCATGGTATAATTCAGTTTAACGTCCTATGATATGTTGTTGGCCTAAAATTGCCATTAGGCTTAGGCACAAGATGATGAGGACTAGACTAATTAGAGTTGCTGGATGGCAGATACCATAATCTAAATTCTTGTACTGAACTCCCCCCTCCCGATAGGTAACTTTATAACTGGCTAACTTTATAACAGGATTTAATCTTTTAGAGGAAACAGGCTGTCTTGTTGCCTCAATTTTATGTACCATGTTGTGTTTAACCATAACATGAGAAGGGTAACAGCGAAGTTAGTATATCAGAATACTTTAATTTCAGGCTTACGAATTTAAGATTACCGACTATCAAAACTATCTGTACAGTATAATTTTTAGCTGTGAAGTCTTTGGCTGAAAATGTAGTGCAAGGATCTCTTAAGCAGAAATACTTTAAATCAGTCAGTAAGCCACAATGGAGCTGGAAATTTGTTCCAGTTATGTATTTATTTAATTTACTGCTAAAATAAATGGCCACTGAAATGTATACAAATTTAAGAGACCAATTTTGGTAAACAGTACAAATAGTTCTCGGCCCTGTAGCCAAACGGTTAAAAACTGCTGAATGCTGGTAGTTTGTCCTAGGTTCGAACTCAGACAGACGGGCTGGCAGCAAGGTTAGTTTTCATTGTTTGTCCCGCGTGTAATGTGAATACGAGACAGTTGTCCTTAAAAAAGTTCTCCACAAGTGTATTTATTTCCCTCTAGACAGATAGCTTCGAGTGCTCTGCCATATTAAATAACTAAACTCGACAGTTATCCATGCACGTCGTCGTCATTAGTGTAGAAAATCATAATTTTTGAAATAATTACCAACTCGCTACTTTGCTATGTGTGTATATATCTATCTATCTATCTTCTTGTTCTTCGCCTCTTCTCGTCGTCGAGATGACATCCTTCCTAACGGAGCCTGTGGTGCCTAACAAATTAATATCATCCCGATGAAAAAAAGAAGCTACTGGCAGACACATGCTTACTGATTCAAGCGTTGCAGGTTACATACTGTTAAATTACATGAAATATTACATGGTGCACAAGTTTCATGCTTTAGACGATTACATTCATTATTCTCAGTAGTAAATTCTAGCGTTGCAGATTACACACAATTATGTTATGTACAGCATTAGATGGTGCACAAATTCGTGCTTCTTTAGGCTTTTTTATTATCCACAATGATTTTTTATGCTACGCTGTGCGTGTAACATATTACAACATTTAATGTTTGAAGGGAGTATACATATATATATATGTATGTATTAAAAATAAAAATATAAAAAAAGTAAGAAGAAGAAAAAAATTATAAAAGTAGAGCTTGATTAAATAATATATTAAAGGTAAATAACAATAAGGATAGTGAGAAAACAAATATCAGACGTTGAGAGGTAAGTCTTCAAATAAATTCACTAAAGTTTAATAGTCAACTAGTAGTATCTATAATGCGCCAAGTCATGTGTCTACGATTGTTGCATCATTGATGTTTATCCCAATTATTGTACAATTTATGGATTCTAGTATTTATTTGTTCATTATATGTTAAATCTCTATCTATAACTAGCAACTAGCGAGCATTGTGCTGTTGTGACACCGTGCAGTAATGATCACGGCAGTGCATGAGTGTCTGCCAGCTTTGCTAGTATAATTCTGTTTTTTTAGAGTGGCACTGAACCAGGCTGACCAGTTTGCATCAGCTGGCTTATTGAGGTGGGATTTTTTAGTGTCCGAACATTCAAACGTATTATGTTCCGGATCTCGCAACTAGCCACAGTCGCATAGATCTCTTTCACTAATATGAAAAATAGGTTAGAAAAGAACCATATCCAGTGAGGAACCACGTTATCCAACTCGTGTTTCCCAGCAAACTCGTCAATACCATTTTGAAGGTTCTTCTTCCAGTTAAAGCTTGCCATTGCTGCATCAAAGATTGTCATGTCGAGGCTTTGAGGTGCGAAACTAGGACTTGTGTCATATATATATATATATTACAGGTCTTTTTTAGTTTGTTATCCTATCTTAAATTATATATATATATACATACATACATATATACAAAGTAGTAAGACAACATGAATTAGAGAGACCTTAGTGGTCAAGAATTTTACGCATTGAGCTGCAAAATTTTTAAAAAAATTTTAGAAGTAAGATGAATGTTTAAAAGCTTATGCTAAAAAAATACGTTTGACTCTATAGTTCCTTAGCAAAAATGTAAAATCATGCAACAACTAGAAACAACAATAAAGTAGGAAAAGCTAAATGTTAAAATTACATATATATATATATATATATATACACTGACTACCAATAAGTATTTGGACACCTATGCAAATGACGATATCTGCGGTCCTAAGGTATTTCACGAACTCAGCCGGTATATATCGTGTGGGAAACAGCATCGGCTTTAGTCGCATGCAAGATGCCTCGCAGTTCGGAGCTCTCTGATTTCAGACAGGTATAATTATAGGGTATCACAAATGTGGCCGATCCTTAAGGGACATAACTAGCGATCTGAAGTACCCAAAATCGACAGTGGCCTATGTAATTAAGAAGTGGAAGGTGAGCGGTGATTGTCGGAATGTGCCCCGAGTCGGCAGACCAACGAAACTGGGAGATAGAGATCGACGAGTGCTGTCCAGAGAAATTCGGAAGAACTCAATCGATGGCCCTCATCCGCGAGAAGTTTCAACAGGCATCCGGGAGTATTGTTTCAATGAATACCATCCGTAAGGAAACACATCTGCTTGGTTTTCATTGTCGTGCTACTGCCCATAAGCCTTTGATCACAAAGTCCAACCGCGCTGCTCGGTTAATGTGGTGCAAAGCACATCGAAATTGGACCGTAGATCAGTGGAAACGGGTTCTTTGGAGTGACGAATCAAGGTTCACCCTTTACCGTTCGGATGGCAGGATCTGGGTCTGGCGTCTACCTGGAGAACGTCTCCTGCCAGAATGTATTGTGCCAACAGTCAAGTTCGGCGAAGGTGGAATTATGGTCTGGGGGTGTTTCTCCTGGTATGGGCTGGGACCCTTGGTCCCCATTCATGGTAAGCTCAACTCCGATGCCTACTGCACTATTTTGGATAAAAATGTGCTTTCTACGTTGTGGCAGTTTTACGGGTTGGACCCCTGTTACTTTCAGGACGACAATGCCAGTTGTCATGTTTCGACGTTAACCAAGGCTTGGTATGGTGCCAATGGAGTTCATCGAATGGACTGGCCTGCCCAGAGTCCAGACCTGAACCCTATCGAGAACCTCTGGGACGAGTTGTATCGCCGAATTCAGGGGTGCAGTACCCTTGCAAAATCGGTGAAGGAACTTCTATGTCTTCTCCAAGCCGAGTGGAAGAAAATACCACTAGCTTTCATACAAAGGCTTGTGGAAAGTATGCCCCGGAGGGTCCACGCTGTAATTACCTCTCGTGGAGGCTCTACCAACTACTGATTTTGAATAAAATTAGTTTTTCTTTTCTATCACAGGTGTCCATATACTTATTGGTAGTCAGTGTATATGTAATGAAACTGTGGTTCAGTGACACGACGTGAATGGTTTGACTAAGAATGCGCCACAAACTTGCATTAAAATTTTCCGTGAAACTGGATTTTTTTCCTATGATTCACTGTGAACACAGAATAACAAACCCGTAAACATTTCTTCATAATTAGAACTAGTCGAAAAATGTAATCACAGAACACTTTCGGAGGCATTGAAATAAGAACGCTGAGACGTAGATGCGTAGAAATGCTGATTGCAGAAAGACGTCTGGCCGAAAGGAAAGCACAAGCAAAAGTGACCCATCAGTTCATAGAAAAAAGGGAGGGAGTCAAAAGTTTCAGTTTTAGTTTTGGTTTACAATTTGGTGATTGGTCAAGTGGCGTCTGCATTAAGGGTTACGTAAGATCGCATGATTAATTTGAATGACGTAGTTTAGACTTACAGGGCTATTTTTAGGACAGAGCGATGAAGTTTTAAAATGAAATAAAAAATAAAATAGATTATAGTGAATTAAATTTAGAAGTTTGCTTTCATATCCTATCTATATCTATATATATATGTAATATATCAAGCAAGGTAGTTATTACGATACTGAATGACCAATTTGGTCTAGATAACATTTTGCGCAATATGCTGCAAAATAAGGAAATTAGAAATTGTAGTAAGCTCGCCTAAAAGTTACCAGGAGCTGTTGCTCCAAAAAGTTCAACACGTTTTAAAAAAATTATACATATGAAAATCAAACCATGTAACAGGTAAAACATAAAAAAAAAAAAAAATATCAGATAAAAAAGTAAGCGGAAAATGGTAAATTAGCCGAACTCTACTTCCAAACTGGCTTTTCAAGGGAAATTTTTTGGTTTGAACGTCGAATCAAGCTAACCTCATTACGCGTTTCGCCGAAATAGACAATTGAAACTTTTTCGCTACAAAATTTTTTAATTTAGACAAAGTGTCTTGGAAATTTTAATAGTCTCAATTCTCTGTTCCAATTTCCCGACGCGTCCGCACAAAATGACACATTAAGGTGTTAAAATATGTAAAAACTATTACGATGCATCTAAAATCTAGACTAAAATAAAAATAAAAATTAAAATTAAAATTAAAAATAAAAACAAAAATAAATAGCGGTCTGCTATTAGTCCTAAATATACAAAAACATACGGGCTGGACCTGCAAGCTTAAAGATTTATAATTTTATATTTTAGTAATCTGTAATTAGAATAAAAGAAAATTAAGATGAAAACTAACAAAGTGGGTCTTGCTAAGACCAAGAAAAAGTTGTAACAAAAGAAACATAAAAAACTGACCTGTGGCGATGCAGAGCTGTCCCTCTTAAAACTAAGTAGAAAAATAGTTGTAATTCCCTTCTGTGTACTTCAGTCGTGTGACGTATGTAGGGGGGAGCGATGTTCTGTGGGCATCAGCCAATACGAAAAGACTGTCCGTTAGCTGCACATCGTCTCTAATTATCGAAGGGGGTCGGAAAACTCGGAAAAACGTGAAAAGATTTCAAAATGGCGTCTGACATGTAGTTGGAAGAAAAAATTGTGACTGAAAGTGAAAATGAAAATGAAAATGGCTAATTCAGCTAAAACTACAAAACTTGGCCACAAAAGCAAAAGTAAAAGGAAAAAACAGTCACTTGTTAAAAAAGTCGTAATTCTTCAAGCTAGCGGGCGATCAAGCTACTATGAAAAACGAAAAGGCCCGATTTGTTAATAAAAGCAGTAAAATTGGCCGTAATAGAAATTTAAAACTATTTAAACAATAGTATTTAAAAGTAAAGTGCTAAAATTTTGGAGGAAAGAGAATGAATAAACAAGAATTATCTGTACATTTTTACAATAGATTCTCTGAATCAGTCATCCATCTTAAACCGTCCTTCGGGCTTTAGGCATAAAATATCATTATCTAATTCAAAAAATCTAAAAATAGGTAAGGCTAATGCCAGCTTTTTTTAGGGTATTTTTAATTATTTTATGAGGAATTAGGTTACTTTTCAAAATAGTTACGAAGTATAGTATTTCTTCTTGTAAGTGTTTCGCAGTATTGCAGATTCTTTTTATTCTGAGTAGCTGTGAATAAATTGTGTTAAGTATGACTCTTTTGGAAATATTTGAATTCCAGTTAGTTAATTTTAGTGTGGAAAAATTAAATTCTCTTCTTTTGTCGTAAACTTTAATAAAATTGTAATCTATAATATGTAAATCAAGGTAGACTACATTATGCTGTTCTGTATTTGTTTTATTTAGTTTTAAGCATGTAGGGTAGATATTAGCTACTTCTATTTTGTTGTAGCTATTAAATGCAATGACATCATCAATATATCTATAGATGTGTTGGTAAAATATACGTTCTTCTGTACTGAGTGAACGGACATAGGTCAATTCTTTTGTAAAAAGGAATAATTCACAGACAGAGCTTGAAAAATTACCGCCCATTGGGATTCCCTGTACTTGTTTAAAGATGCTATTGTCAAATTGAATAAAATTATTGAAGAGCACGCTGGAGAGGAATAGTTGCCATTTTTCGTTGCTGAGAATGATAGAAATTTGCGGAAATAAATCTGGAAGAGCTAGTAAACTTGTAAAATTTTCTTCAAGTGGTAGAGAAGAATAGAGGTTTTCAAAGTCGTAGCATTGGATATGGTCTATTTTAAGTGAATTCACAGTCTTAAGAACTAGTTCGTTACTAGAGATCATCCAGTTGCAATGCAGACCCTCAAAATCATAGTTATTAATTAGGTCACGTATCATACGAAGTTTTTGTGCAAAGAGATAATCTATTTCTTTGAGATAACTTTTGGTACTATTAGCTATAAACCTGAATTTTATTGGAGACTTATGAAATTTAGGTAAGGCATAGAGATTGGCAAACCTGTTGTTATATTTCTGGGGTTGTATTTTTAGCCTTTTATGAAGTGCGTTAAATTTATTGAGAAGAATCTTAGTACTGGTAGTGATTTTTTGGTAAGTGCAGGTGTTATTTAACTCTTTATGCAGAAGGTTGAAGTAGAATTGTTGTCAAATAACAGTAAAATTGTTGCTAGCTTTGTCAATCTTCGTGATGATAAAGTTATCTTGCAATTTTTGAATTAGATCCTCTAGACGTTTTTATTGTGTAAAGAGTTGAAAAAAGGTGACTTGAACAGCAAACATTGAAATTCTTTAATTAGTGCAGCTTTCCATTCAAGAAAAGTTGTAGTGGGTAAATTGGATCTATTACTAGCTAAAATAATAAATTTATCAAGATCATTATTGAATTGTTTGAGGCAAACGTGTTTATTAATACCGAAAGTAGGACGAAATTTGGTGCCAAGTTGCAAAAGGGTTCGTAATTCTACATCTTCAATGATATTAAGATCTCCAGTAATAACATGTTGGTGGAAAGGATCGACATATTTTTTGTAGACAGTCAATTGGCAATTACATTTGCTATTATCTTGTATAACGTGGTGGTTGATAATTAGTTGACCTAAGGTTTTTTCAAATTTAAAACAGGGTTTAATTTGAAGTGGTTGGTCAGGAAGTAAGTGCTGAAATTTTTTAAATATACTAGGTATTTTTAACTTATCGTAAGAAGGGTGTTTGAACTGAATAGTACAAAAAAGTTTTTTGTGAAAAAAATTACTGTTCTTTAGTTTAAAATTGCAGAAGTCTATAATCAGATCCTTGACAATTTTGAAGCATTGAGAAGGTTGATTTACTGTTTTTATCAGATTCCATAAGGTAGTATTCTTAAAGGTATGAAGAAGTTTTATGGCATTTTTTTGCGAATTCTTTATGTTCAAGGTAGGAATTAAGATTGTGAATAATTAATTTCAGATCTTGTGTTGAAAAAAAAAAAATTTTTTTTTTTGTTTTTGTTATCACCTCCTCTAGATCCTCTGGTAGTAGTATTGCTAAAAAATCTGAATTGTCCATATATAGAGATTTTTTGCTGTCTATTGGTAATATTACTAAGATATGCATTTAGTCCGTAAGGATAAAGTGACTTTTTTTGAAGTATGTAAATCCTCTGGTAGTAGTATTGCTAAAAAATCTGAATTTTCCATATATAGAGATTTCTTGCTGTCTATTGGTGGTATTACTAAGATATGCATTTAGTCCGTAAGGATAAAGTGACTTTTTTTGAAGTATGTAAATCGATTCCTTAAACAGTCTAAGTTTGGTGTTTGGAACAATATCAGGAACGTTTATTTCTATGTTATTAAAATTATGTAAATTATAATGTTGAAGAGTTGCTGTAAGCTGATAATCTTTGGTGCTATTATTGTTTTTATTTTTAAATTTTTTGATATGAGATCTATGGTTATTAATTCTGAGGTTGAGAGGGTTTTTTGTTTGACCTATATACGTGAGAGAACATTCTTTACAGGTAATTTGGTAGATGCAATTGTAAGTCTTTCAAAGTGATTATGTTTTACTTGAAGTAGAAGGAGGAGGAGTAGCATTAGCCTTACAGGTTTTTCAAAGCTGGTTGCTTCACTTAATTATTTCTATGTTATTTATCTGAGCCAGTGATTGAAAGTAAAGAGGGAGCTAGCCTGCTTTACAGTATTTTTTGGGAGGAAGACTAACCTATCATGAAAGGGGAACTGTAAACAGTTTCCGGCAACTTATAAGCTAAAGCTTAAAAACCTAAAAAACTAAATACATCAGAACTTACTGAAACTTTTTGCGCTTATAGCTGCGAAAAAGAAATAATATATCAAGCAAGGTAGTTATTACGATACTGAATGACGAATTTGGTCTAGATAACATTTTGCGCAATATGCTGCAAAATAAGGAAATATTTTTAAATCAATTGATTAAATTAAATTCTAATCTTATTGCTTAATAATGTGTTGGCGATTCTCTAAATTGCATCTCTGTTCCTAAATTTTGACGAAATCTTTTCTTTATTCTAAGTTATATTAATCTGTTGGCGCCCGCCAAATCGCCAAACTCATAAATCTCTCATATTACATAAAATCCTTAAGAATACCCCTGATGAGAAGAGAGCATCACCTCGTGATTTCAATATCGCTGATTGGATGATCACCATGACGCACACATATCTATAAATAGGGATTCTCCTTGAGGTACAGCAGGAACTCTTGTGAGATGGATGCTAAAATAAACGTATCACGTTATATTCCAAAATTTGTCTCATTTCTGTTTCCCCGGCTGCACAACACAAATAATGTATGAGATTCTACATTTCATATATGTAATGAGATGAAAATTGAATAGAAAACCGGTATAAAGCTAACAGCAACAATACTGGCTGCGTGAGCTCGTATAGTTAGGTCACAGCTGATCACAATACAGTTGCAGTGGATTGCGATTTCTAATAACAGACCACTCGGTTTATTTCTATTGAACTTATATTTAAAACTTGAATTAGCTAAAGCTGAAAATAATGCATTTAAAATGTGATTTAAAAGTGGCATAGTAAAAAATGTTTTTCCTCCTAAGTAATTATGGGAAAAATAAATTAGGCTACGTGGAAGAATAACCAAAACACTTTCTTATAAAACTGATGTGTTCTTCCATTGATGGCTTAAAGAGGTTAAGTTCTTGAGGAGCATGTAAACTGAAGAAGCCAGAGACCAAAGATTGTGCAGTAGAATGGAATCCTTTTTTTTTTTTTTTTTTTTTTTTTAATTTAATTTTTTCAGGTACCTAGAATTTACTTTGTCTAGAAATGCTATTCATACTGTTACTTGCAGCCATGAAGAATAACAATTGAGCACTTTTTTTACATGTGTGCTTGCAATAGTTTGGGCAACTTCCTGTATATATAAGAATAATATATTGCTATTAAATATGTAAAGCATGTTGAATTCTTCGTAATGAAAATGTGAATAAAAGTCTCCCTCATATTTTATGTGCTGTCGTATGTTATAAGACATATCAAAATTGGCAGCTCAAAAGTTTTGAAAAATCATTCTATTTTTAATACTGATTTCGTTTTACATAGATGATGTATTTTTACATTTATGTTGTACGTTTTTCTTTTTGTTACAATTTCAAATTTTAATTTTGTTTTATTTAACAGAGGTGAACCCCTCTGGATGTTGGTTCTGCTTACAAAATGACGTAGCGGATAAGCATCTCGTCATTAATGTAGGAGAAAATGTAAGTATATTGTAATAGAGAATAAATTTCTTATTAATTTTTGAAAAATATATTTAGTTTATTATTAGGATGTTTCCACATATTAAGTTACTAACTCACGTATCCCTATGTTTGTATTGTACTTCTGACCATCCTCAGCAATAAAAGGGACTTGTATGAATTTTTGCGTTCATGTCTGAATATGTTGTGTTCTGATTTTCATCTTTGTCATAAACTGTATATTATTAGTTTTCAATAAGGCTCTCACTCTTTTTATGTTAACAATATTTTAAATTGCGTATGTCTTCTCTTTTTAGGTTTATTTGGCTCTTGCTAAAGGCTGCCTTGTTACAGATCATGTAATTATTGTGCCAATAAGTCACATTCCATCATTAGTTTCTCTGCCCAAACAGGTTGAAGATGAGATGGAAAAGTATAAGCATGCTCTTGCGAACTTTTTCTTTGATCAACAAAAAGCAGTGATTTTCTTTGAAAGATATGTTCCTACTATGCATTCAAGTCTTCAGGTTAAATTTTACTTAATTTTCAAGTATTTTATGATTTAAGTACTTTAATGTGCAGTAAAGTGTTCTTTTTTTCACAAGCAGCTGTAAGAATACCGCTTTAAAATATTTTTTATTGTACTTTCTTTATAAATATTTGGTTCATTATCGCTAAGAAATTGCATTAGTATCTTTGCAATTTTGTGTCTGAAATAATGCGACTTTCACTGCGGTTTCATAGTTACTGTTTAGAGATAAGCTATATCTAGTGTGAGAGTGTGTTTAATAATTATGTCTCCAGTTCTGTGCAGTAATTCTTCAATGAAGTCGTTTTGTTTACAATGCTAATATCCTGTGCCTGCGAATTATGTTGACTTCTAAAAAGATTAATTAAGAAAGAAATAACATCTTGGAATTTCAGCAGCAGTGTAACCTACTTTTCTGTTATGATTCTGTATGTAGTTGAAGTGAGATGCACCATATTGCATAGAATGTCATTCATCAGTCAGCCAATTATCTATAGATACGAAATCTTAGTATTACTTAGCTGCTAACGGGATTCTTTATTTTCATCACCTTATTTGTTTGTGCAATTGATTATAGCAAAGCACACGAGAGCTGTGTCCTTGAAGGAAGATATACCTTTTCAAGTAACATTTTTCTTGGAAACCGGGGACTTACTTCTGGGTAAAACTACGGAAATAACTATGCACCTAGCTCATCTGCTGAATTTAGTGCGTGGGATGAATTACTGTTGTTCAACAATCTGATCTATTCAGTCACTGGTAGGCTTATCTTCCGTATAACTTTCACTGAAAATTTTTTAACTGGATATAGCATCTTACAGCAAGATGCTTTGTTGTCCAAAAATGATTTAGCTATTTTTATCACGGTAGTGAATGAAGAAACCAGTTTTCTCTCCAGTATGGAGATATTTTGACTTCAACGAACAGCATTTATTTTGACTTCAGTTATATGCAATTTGGATTTCAGAAATAATCCATAATCATGTCACCAAAAACAACGCTCTGTAAATTTAATGTCACATAAATAACTTTCCGTTTGGGGGAATGTCAATCTGTTGTAGATGAACTGTGAATTATGAAAATATGTTGTCGGATTCCATTGCTTGTAAGATTATATATACTATGTACACTGCGGAAAAAAAAAGGACAGTTCTGTATCTCCCGTTCTACTGGGCCGATTGAGGGAATTCAACTTGCGTTTTTCATGTCTCGAAAACGCGACTTAGGATATGTATTAGATTTAGCATTGTTCTAATATAGGTATTTTAACACAAAATCGGACTTTTTCTGAAATGACATGCCAATTTTTTCCATATTTCGATTCTATGACTCAAATTATAACAAACTGCCGAGTTTTGTAAAAATCGCAAGAGTAGTTTTTAAAAAAATAGCTCTCTAAAGTTTAGCTCCTCCATGTTAACAGAATTTGATTATATATTTATTAATACCTATTTATTTATTAAACTTATTTTATTCTTCCTTTCCTATTTCGAAATTTATGTTCATTCCAAATAAAATTCGCCCATTTTTTATGATTTATTTTTTAAATTTGTATAAATTTTTCGAAAAAATTTTGAATTAATATAACCAATAAAATTCTTAACATCATTTTAAAGTAGATGTATTTTTAAGCATACCTTCAAAAAATTAGAGTTTTTTATTCAAAACTTCCTAAGATATAATGAATTTACATGTTGGCGCGTTTTGAAATTTGACATATTTTTTATATGTGATAACGATAAATATGGTTTACGCACTTTGTTCAAATTATTTAAAAGTATGAACGAAGACTTTTTCTCCGCTCGTGTACAATGAAAGGAAAGGGAAATAGGTTGCTATAATTTAAGAAGTTCGCCAAGTGAATTATTCTTGGCGCAAACGAAAAAATGCGCTAAGGTAAATTTCTCACCAAAATTTACAGAATTTAATATCTAGGCAGAACATGAGTCCTAGAATCGAAATATGGAAAAAAAAAAAACTGGCATGTCATTTCAGAAAAAGTCAAATTTTCTGTCAAAATACCTATATTAGAACAATGCTGTATAAATCTAATATATATCCAAAGTCACGCTTTCGAGACATGAAAATTGCAATTTGAATTTAGTCAATCGGCCGAGAGGAAGGAGAGATATAGAACTGTCCCTCTTTTTTTTTTCTGCAGTGTGCATGTGTAGAGTGGCTATGAGCCAATTTTCCTTAGAAAGTCCTCCACAGAGGCGTCCCTGTCTTTAGGCAGATAGCCCTCGTGTGCTTTGTCATTATCAAATAAACCAAACTAATACTTAAAGGTGTATTTAATTTTTGTATGTCTATTTTAAAATTTTAAAGATAAATTTCTGCACTATGTTTTTCGTAATTTCTGCATAGGTCAGACTGAAGTATTTATTACACCTATTTGATCATGAAGTTTTCAAAATGTAATTAAAACATTTATGAAAAGAATTCTGCAGTAAACTGAAGTAGTTATTCTTAGTATATGATCTGAGCGGTAAATAAGATTGAAATAGAAAATTTGATCTAATCGTTTATTTCTTTAGCTAAACATTGGTTACATAAATGATTTTGGAAACTGCTTAAAAATGAACATCGCAAAATGTGTATGTTTGAGTGGGCGTGTGTTTATAAGAGAGAAATAAAATGATGAGCAACTGCATAAAAAGCAGTAGAAAGAAATTTAAAAGAGCTTTACAGTTATAGACAGTTTAGCTGAAAAATAAAAATAGCAGTGAAGCAGCAATATGAAAACACCAAATTAAAGTTTACTGGAATGTCTTTCTCTAAATCCAATGGTTTTTAAAAACTGATGAAACTTGTTAGTGGAATAGATCTTAAGTAAGAATTCTCTGAAATTATATGTAAATTTCTTTTGACATTACTGTGAATAAACCTTAGAAAGGTATTGAAATCGCTTTAAAGTGAATTTTGCTCTAATTTTGTGGAATAATGGGCGCACCAGCGGCCGAGCGGTAAAGTCGCTGAGCACTGGTAGTTCGGTCCGAGGTTCGAAACCCGCGAACGGGGTGGCTGCATGGGTGTTTTCGTGGTTTTCCCCGTGTGTAACGTGTATACAAGCCATTTTCCCTTAAAAAGTCCTCCACGAAGGCATCCCTCCCCTTAGGCAGATAGCCCTAGTGTGCTTTGCCGTAATTAAATGCACCTACACCTTGTGGAATAATGACTGTCACATGTGCAGAAGAAGAAGTGGATAGCTTGATATTTAGCTTTCATGTGCTTCTTTTACATATGTTAAGAAAAAACTCAATGGGGATTTGAAGTTTTTATTGCCAGATCAATAACGCTTATAGTTTGTGGAGGAATGGGAGGGAGACTAGATCTGGGACTTGAAGTTTTTATTGCCGGATTTATGATCTGTAGAGGGTAATTACTTTTTGTACTCTGTTTCAAATATTTTGATAATTTGGGTATATTTTGTTTAAAAGTCTGGTAATTTTTAAGCAACATTTTGTAATGATATGTAAAAATTACCTTTAAACAATTTCATACTGTTATGATTATTAGAGTTAGTGAATATTTTGCATGTAAACGTTACAAGGGAGATATTTCAATCATGAATGTTTAGTTTTTTAGAAAAAGTAATTAGCTGCTGAAATGCTTTTGCTAAGTTTAAGAAATTATTGAAAAAAACTATGGTTGACGATACAACAAAATCTGTCCGCATTCCAAATTTTTAATGTGCTGTTCCGCGAGCCAGTAATTAATCGATTCTCAGAACGAAAATATAAAATAAGAGGTAAAGTTAACAGGCAATAGATATACATTCTGCTTGTATGCACAGTAATTAGCTAATATGAAAGGCTAAATAATGAAGAATATTAATCTTTGAATCCAAAATGAAGGAAATTCTTAAAATTATAATACTGCCAAAATGCTTCATATTACAATCAAGTCAACATGATTCAAGTAATATACATTTTATGTAACAGTAAGTACACTGCTGGCCATTAAAAATCCACCATGAAGGCGGCATGCAGCAAACATCAGATTTGCATGTTAGGTACTACAAGCTGGTATATGCAAATAATTACCTGCTCATGCTCACAAAGCAGGTGTGAATAAGGTCATCTACACTATTTATAAATAGTACAGTTATATTATAATTACTAAATTTTTTTAGTACTCTTCCTGTATTTTCTAAAAGTGACAGAATTCCTGCCGTTGTAAACGCCTTTGAATTTCTTCAGCTCAGAAACTTTTTTTATTAAAAAATTCATTTACTGGGACTGCAAACACTCAGAAACACTTAAAACTATTTGCTGGGCACAAAATGATTTCATGATGCTTCGGTGCAAAATATAAAGCCCTTGTTATGTAAAGTAAGCAGCTAATGCGTCAGCGGCGAATTTCTGGGTCTATAATGTATTTTTATTGGTTCTGAATTTCTGAAATTGAAGCGTTTTTAAACCCATGATACAAATTGTCAAAAAAGCTGCGTATAATTACGCAATCTTTATATGAAGGATTAGGGACATGAGAAAAGCATTCCTTACTTCTCTTTGTAGATACATAATATCCATTTCTAGGGAAGAAACGTCTATCTTAATTTTATTAAATATATCGGTTAGGCGATCAAATTTGGACCAGTATCATTATAATCATTATTATTTTGTGACATTTCTCTAATAATACTGCACATAATTCCAGTCTGTTATAGTTTTAATTGGTATATAAAGATGTATTTCTGTGTTGAACTTTTCCCTGGGTTAAGTTGGCGACATTTATCTCTTGTCGATACTAGTATATGCAAGCTTTCAGTCATTTAAGTCTGGCTAATACATAAGCGCTGGAAACTTACAAATCTTTTGTTGTTGGCTTAAACAGTCCCGGATCTAGCGGGGGGCAAGCCGGGGTTCTTGCCCCGGGCGGCAATTCTCGTGGGCGGCAAATTCAAATATAATGCTGTATCGTATTTGATATGTTGTTCGCTAAAACAGCTCTCTAATTTTAGTACAATGTTAATAGTTTTAAGGCCGAGTTTGAAAACCTCTTTTAAGAAGATTTATAATTAAATACTAAGAACCCTTTTAAAGGAACATGAGTTAAAATAAAGTACAGTCGATTACAACTATAAATATAAGATCAGCAAGACGCAAATAGAGTGACTCCAGGCGTCACTGATAGAATCAGACTGACCCTATCAGTAACGTCTGAAGTCCCTCTATCGTTTTCTGTCTGGCAGAGAAAGAGAATGAGAAATAGGGCGATAGCTTATTGAAGGAGTCGACCATAGCAACGTCTGCTGGGAAATGGAGAGGCATTGTAACTATTTTCTAAGATCTAATCCAAAAAAACTAACCTTGGGCCATCCCGGACAAATGAAATAATTCAAATTAATAGTCGTCGAGTATATACAAGACACCATCATTATGTTTTCAAGATGAAACAAGGCATTTAGATTTCTTTGCAACCAGTCGGCAACATAGGCTCACCTTTGCTTTGACTCGGAACAGTGGAGCGTATTTTGGATTTTAAAGTTAGATTTATTATTTTTATGGTTATTTTTTAGTTTTCAAGTCTCTTCTGTACTCATTCGTTTTTTTTTTTTTCCCCCTTTAAATATGCTTGCTTTTAATAGCCCGCACTATATTTAGCGAGACGCGACCATTTATTTAGGACTGTTCAGTGTCTAACTAAGAACCCTTTTAAAGGAACATGAGTTAAAATAAAGTACAGTCGATTACAACTATAAATATAAGATCAGCAAGACGCAAATAGAGTGACTCCAGGCGTCACTGATAGAATCAGACTGACCCTATCAGTAACGTCTGAAGTCCCTCTATCGTTTTCTGTCTGGCAGAGAAAGAGAATGAGAAATAGGGCGATAGCTTATTGAAGGAGTCGACCATAGCAACGTCTGCTGGGAAATGGAGAGGCATTGTAACTATTTTCTAAGATCTAATCCAAAAAAACTAACCTTGGGCCATCCCGGACAAATGAAATAATTCAAATTAATAGTCGTCGAGTATATACAAGACACCATCATTATGTTTTCAAGATGAAACAAGGCATTTAGATTTCTTTGCAACCAGTCGGCAACATAGGCTCACCTTTGCTTTGACTCGGAACAGTGGAGCGTATTTTGGATTTTAAAGTTAGATTTATTATTTTTATGGTTATTTTTTAGTTTTCAAGTCTCTTCTGTACTCATTCGTTTTTTTTTTTTTCCCCCTTTAAATATGCTTGCTTTTAATAGCCCGCACTATATTTAGCGAGACGCGACCATTTATTTAGGACTGTTCAGTGTAATTACGTCAATTCTTAATTATTCTTATTAAGGCAATTCATAGTGAATTTCATTTAGATTAAAAGAAACCATTTGCGCGCTGAGAGGGAGAAAAGCAGAATATACACTGCTGGCCACCGTAAATGCAACACTTTGAAGGAAGCATGCAAATAACATGAAATGTACGGCAAGTGTTCTTCTTGTGGTTTTTTTTCAGAGGAAAAAAAAAAAAAAAACGATCAATTATGCCTTGTAGTAAACAACGATCATCGTTTGATCAAGTATCCGAGTTCGACAGAGGAAGGATAGTGGCCTACCGAGAGTGTGGATTACCTTTCAGGGAAATCGGTAGTCGTGTTGGACGAAACCAAGCAACTGTAATGCGGATTTGTGACCGTTGGATGCAGGAGGGTACGACGGACCGACGTGTTCGATCGCGTCCACCTCACTGAACCACTTCACGTGATGACAGGAACATTGTGCGCATGGCAGTGACGGATCGCTCAGTCACATCACGAACCATAGCACAGCACATTCAGTCTGTAACACATCAACCAGTGTCTGCGCGTACCATTCGACGCCGTTTACAGCAGAGTGGTCTGTCCGCAATATGTCCATTGCTTCGTCTACCCTTGACGCAGAACCACAGACGTCTCCGCCGCCAATGGTGAGATGAAAGAAGGATGTGGACGGCAGAATGGAATGAAATTGTCTTTACTGACCAGTCACGCTTCTGTCTGCAACACCACGATGGTCGATTCGAGTCTGGAGACACCGTGGAGAGAGGATGCTGAATAGCTGCGTTATGCACCGCCACACTGGTCCTACACCAGGTATTATGGTATTATTGGATATCACTCTCGCACTCCTCTAATACGCATTGCCAGTACTTTAAACAGCCAGCGCTACGAGCCAGTTGTCCTTCCTTACCTTCAGGGCTTGCCCACAGCCATATTTCAACAGGATAATGCGCGACCACACGTGGCACGCATTGTCCAAGGGTTCTTCGTCAATCGCCAGATTGAATTGCTTCCCTGGCCGGCTCGCTGTCCGGATCTTTCGCCGACAAAAAACATGTGGGCCATGGTTGCTGAACGATTGACCCAGATTACATCCCAAGCTGCCACACCATATCAACTTTGGCAACGTGTGGAAGCTGCTTGGTCTGCTGTACCCCAAGAACACATCCAAAGTCTCTTTGAATCAATGCCGAGGCGTGTGGCAGCGGTGATCCCCAACAATGGCGGCTACTCTGGCTACTGATTCTGGAAGGCTACTGACTCTGGCTACTGATACTTCACAGAAATCTATAAATTTAATCATTTGATACTTGGTCAACATGTTATCAACTAAATGAATTTTGTTGTGATATCTCTTGTCTTTCTTGGTGTTGCAATTTGGGTGGCCAGCAGTGTAGAAAACGAGCCAAAGATAAAGCTGAAACAGAGAAAACAAATTTCATTTAAGATGAAAAAATAACTTTACGGAAGAAGGAAATCGTCAGACCCTGCCGCAATTCTGATTATGCTGAGATTCTAGAGGGTATTAATATTTCTTGCAATTTGCACGACCAAACATGACTGCCTATATCATCCCCAAACAATCTACAAGTCAGCATTTGAAAGAACAACCTTCTTCATGGACGTCGAACGAATAGCTGGAGGACATGAAACCATGATTTATAAAGATGTTTTCATTTAGATGGGGGCGGGGAGCAGAAAGACGAAAAAATAAAAATTTTGATTTTTGGGACCCATGCAGTTAGCTGGTTATAGAAAAAAATAAAAGATTACCAACTATCTTTCTTAAGCAGTCAGTCAGTATTATTAGCCAGTAAACATCCAGAAACGTAAACCTCAGTCCCACTGAACGTCATGGCAGACATTTGACATGTAATACAGAACATTCATTAGTAAATAATGAAAAGCTTAGGAGATCTTGGTTTACATGTTCTAACAAGAAGAATGAAATTTTCGTACACTCTGCAAGATTTATCAGAAAAATGGTGCTGGCGCTACACCATACTACAGGATTCATTAATTGGAAAAAAGTTTTAGGAAAATTAACTGAGCACGAAGCGTCTGGAATCCACAGAGGTGCATCATTAAGTGAAAAATTCGAGTACAACAAATGAAATCGTGACAAGGTATCGATCACGACACTGAGTGACTCATTCACACAGAGAAAGAAAAATTCAGAGAAATTCTATATAGTCATGGATGCGGTACTGTGTCTTTCAACAAACTGTCGTCCTTTTCTTGGGTCTGATGATATCCCAAGTAGCCTGTTCACAAAGTGTCTTCGACCAAGCGAAGGAAATTTTCTGAATTTAATCTCTTCGCTTGTCAAACATAATTCAACTCTTAAGTAACGGTCAAAGCACCAAATAAAGGTAAAGGAATCATGTTTATCCAAAGATAATTCAAAATGAAGTTATTAACTTAAAGGTAAAACAGTCTGAAGTAGCATTTTAAACGATATTAAAGAAGCCAAATACTACACAATAATGCTCGATTGCACTCCATATGTGTCTCATACAGAAAAAAATGAACCAGGTGATTCAATACGTAAAAACGTGTGGTGATGTGTGTGAGATAAAGGAAAATTTAAATGATTTCATAGAAGTTGGTGGAAAGATAGGAGAATGTATTTCAGAATGCATTGTAGAAAATTAATGCCTTAATTGACACTTGATGGCTTAGCCATTGGAAAATGTCGGTGTCAGTCTTAGGACAACGGGTCTAATACGACTGGCAATTCTAAAACGGTACAAAATAGGATTACAGAAATGAATAAGCTGGAGGAATTTGTGCCATGTTTGGATCACTCTTCGTATCTTGTCGGTGCGCATTCTGCTCCTTCGTGCCCGAAAGCTGTTAATCTGTTTGGAACTACTCAGAAAATACTTCGCTTTTTTGTCAGATGCACTACTCGATGGTATATTATGAAAAAATGTACAAAATACAACTTAAAAGAAAGCAGTCAGATGAGATGGTTAGGAAAATATATAGCTGTAAAATTCCTTCTAATGAATTTTATTTACTTACTTTTAAATATTTTATACTTCTAATGAAGTATAAAATATTTAAAAGAAATTAAAGCTATTTCTCTTGATGCGGAATCAAAGCACAAGGTAGGACATCTGGTACATGCTGTGAAAAATTTTGAATTTACTATCAACCTGAAAATTCGAGCTAATATTTTTCCAGAATTCAATCGAGTAAATATCGAAATTCAAAAGGAATTCCTCTTTTGCATTCTATGTAGTTAATGAAAGAACTGACCAAAACTAAGGAATTATAAAAAATGAGAGGAAATCCTATGGAATATTGGATACAAGAGTCTAAAACAGTAGCCGAAAAAATTGCAGTTGAGTCTATTCTGACAAAGAAAGAATTCCAAAGCACAAAAGCAATCTGATGAACATTTTGAGGATGAATTACGAGCACTTTAACCTGTTCAGATCGAAGTTTCAGCAAATTAAAACATTAAAAAATATCTACAATCATCGGTGAGCCAGGAGCGTTTATCAAGTCTCGCAATTCTGGCAACCGAAAATCAAACCGCAGATCAAATTATGACGATTCCATGCACTTATTTGCAGAACAAAAGGCTTACAGGGTAAAATTTTAATTTTCGTTACTAATTCCGTGATATTTTAATAACGTTAAGGCAGGTAAGAACTTAAAATTACTTATGAAATAGGAAGTATGAAAACAAGACAGGAAGCACGAATACTGTGAGTGACAGCCCATATTTTGTATAATCTTTTCAGAATTTTTCCTTTCCGCAATATCCCACATTTTGTATGCAATTGGTGGCTGAGAAATAAAAGCCGCTGAGCACTAGTAGTTCGGTCCGAGGGTCAAGTATATGTGAATTTGCTGACTATATGAGCATTTCCGTGAATTTCCCCGTGTGTAATATACGTAAGAGCTAGTTTCCCTTACAAATTTTTTTTCACGGGGCATTCCTCCTTTTCCCTGCAGTGCCTAATGGCGAAACACATAGTAAATAATCAGAGAAATGTCCTCAGCAGTGGCCGAGTTATTAAGACCACTGAATACTGGTAAGTTCGACCTTGCCTGGGTTCAAACCCAGGCAAACGGGCTGGCTGCATGGTTTGTTTTCGTAGATTCCCTCATGTGTAACGTGAATACGAGCCAGTTTCCTTTATAACATTCCTCACGAAAGCACCTCTCCTCTAAGCAGATAGCCCTCTTGCCTTTGCCATATTTATATAATCTAACCCAATGTAATTTAACCAGTATGCAATAACACGGAATAGTGAGAAGCTTAGGAGATGCCCCTTCCCCCTAATACGGAAAAACGAATGGTTTTGAGGACTGGAGGGTTAGAAGCACTTCAGGATTAGAGTTAGGATTAGGATTGAATCCGAAAATAAGCTCACCAGAAAGGCGGTTCTCATAGGGAGGGGACGATTTTCTAACTATGTAACTTTGGTACGTGTTTTTCCTTTATAACAAAACAAAACAAACAAAAAAAGGCACGTAAGGAATTTAGTATAAAGTGGAGCTTAGGTTTTTACTTGAATTGAAACCCTACCTATTTCTGTATATATTAAACAAATTAAAACTTGTTAGAGAAACTTAAAGGATGATGGGTGAGGGTGGAATTTTAGCTTTTGCCCCACATCAGAAAAAACAAAAATCCGGTGCTGGGCTTAAAGGTCTATTGCCGGGAAATATCCATGATCCTAGAAAATTCCCTGGACACGACCTTGTTTACGGTCAAATGCTGAAACATCTTGGCGAAAATGCGAAAACGTCATTGCTTTATATTTTTAATACATCTTGGCGCACAGGCAAGCTACCCAAAATTTGGAAGACCTCAACTATGATACCTATTCTGAAGACAAGAAAAGATGCTACCAACTGCAAAAGTTTTATACCCATTTTGCTAACCAGCATCCTTTCTAAAATGATGGACAGAATCATTCATACCAGATTGAAGAAGTAGCTTACTGAGAATAAGGCCGTGCATTTTTACATTCTCTGACGAATATTGCTCGTATAGCTGCCTTCAGTCACCCCCTGAAGTTTTGCCCACCTGTTCTGTCTCATCATCGAACGCTGCCCAGGATGTACACATGGGACGACCAAATTATACCAGCAAGGGAAAGGAGAACCCGAGGGCAACTTTCAAGGGAAAGAATACTGTGAGAAGAAAGCTGACTTTTAGTTTCATTTTGGCACAAAATAAAATTTCTGGATGATAAACACACTGCTTTATTGTACGGAAAGTTTTATAATTAATATTTCGGTTATAGCGGCGATAAGATTGGCACACATCAGAAATCGAGACACGACTGAAGTTCATTGAGCATTTTACATGTACAGAATAGGAGCAACCAGCGGCCGAACGTTTAAGTCGCTTAACACTGGTAGATCGGTCTGAGTTTCGCATCATGTTGTGAGACTTTCACTGTGTAAATCTCAATTACTGTAGAAAGTGACGAGTCTTAAGAACTAGATAGCTAATAATCGCTAAAGTTCGGGTGACAAAAAACAACAAGTTAGAAGGGTAACTAACCCTTTATTATTCTAATAAGATTTAAGAAAACTCCGCCTGGGAGTGTACAAAAAAAGCCGACAGTTGGGCTTGAACTTAAGAGACTAAGAAATAAACTAAAACTAAGATTAACTAATGAAATATAGCCGAAGCTATCAAGATTCAAATCGAGTTGGGCCCCTTAACTTATTTGACTACGAAGCTTAGCAAGGGCCTGAATACGGCCGAGCATAATAACAGCTTTGAGAGAGAGAGTGGCCAAAAAGGCAGAAGCGCTTAAATCAGAAACTCTGATTCTCTCTCCTTCTGTAAGTAACTTCGTGGTTTAAATACCGCTCCTCCTCATTAAATATTCAGCAAGATTCCAAAACTACGTTCTGGCCGGAAGTAGTAAGTTGAAGTTAAGAATTTGACAGGAAAGGAACTTTAACTTAAAATTTAACTGTTAATAAAATTAACATAATCCTTACATAGTGAATGGGCTGGTTGCATGGGCGTTTTCGTGTTTTTATTCATGTATAACGTGTATACAAGCTAGTTTCTCTTAGGAAGTCCTCCACGAAGGCATCCCTTTCCCTAGGCAGATAGCCCTCAAGAGCTTTGCCGTAATCAAACCACTTACAGAATAATTTATATCACAGACACCAACATGGTGAATCATTATTTGCTATTTTTTTTTTTTTTTTTTTTTTTTTTCTCTTTTTGTCTCTATGCGAATCTGAGTTCGTGGCAAATGAGTCGCGCGAAGATGCTTATATATATATGTTACGGTGAAACACCGAAATCTGGATAATGTCGACTTTCACCGGTGAATGTCAACTTTCACGTAGTCGCTTGGTGTATGTCCGAAATATTTTCCAAATACTCTTATTTTTGACTTACACCGGTGAATGTCGACATTCACCATGTACTAATGGTGAATGTCGACATTCACCATGTACTAATGGTGAATGTTGAACATATAAGAATATTATATTTCCTTCTCCGTAATTCATTCGCGAAAAAACGCCCTTGAGACTCAGAATAAAAACTTCAGAATATGAGAACTTAAAACACACAGTACATTCAAAATGAGAAAGGAAAATTATAGAAGTTATAAACTTACCAAATTATGTGATTCAAATCTTATTTATTGCAACAACTTAAACTTAAACTGTTGTGACACTTTGAATTGCACAAGAGGCCCTTTCTTTTACAACTGCATTTATTTGTGGAACACTTCCTTTTGGAATGGCAGCGTGTACATACTGTGGGTAAAAAAAGTATTTGCACACCTACATTTTTGTTTGCAAATCATAAAAAGAAGCATTAAGAAATAAAAAAATTGGTATTGCCAAATCAGAATAAGTTTAATCATCCAAAACAAACAGGAAAATTACAATAATATAAATAACAATGCTTTTTTTGTAACAAAATTAAAATATCTCATATCAAAAAAGTATATGCATACCTGCATGAATACATAAGCAATAAAATATATAAGCAAATTTCAAATAACTAATATTTAGTATGCATGCCTTTAGCATCTATTACTGCTTGTAATCTTGCTGGCATTGATTTAATTAAATTTTCTGTAACAGTAGGGTCAGTATTCGACCACTCTTCAATAAGGGCTTGTTTAAGGGCAGATTTGCCTGAAATCTTCCTTTTTCTTATTTTTAAATCCAAAGAATTCCACAAATTTTCCAAAGGATTTAAGTCTGGTTGGTGATTGTGGTGGAGTGGCAAGTGTTCTGGGTACATTATAAAGCAACCACATACGTGTTATACCGGCAGTGTGCTTAGGATTATTGTCTTGCTGAAAATAGTACGAATTCCTGATACCCAATTTTATTGCACTTTGTGGCAAATTATCTCGCAGCACATCTATATAGGTTCGAGCTGTCATATTCCCATCAATGAAACAAATTACCAACTCCTTTGCTAGCCATGCACCCTAAAATCATAACAGAACCTCCTCCATGTTTAACTGTATTTAACACGTTTTTGGTATGAAAAGCAGTACAAGGTTTTCTCCAAACTACTTTCCTGCCGTCTAATTTAAAGATATTGAACTTACTCTCGTCGGAGAATATGACATTTTTCCAGAAATCAATTGGCTTATTGATATATTCCTTAGCGAATTCAAGTCTCTTCAGTCTGTTTCGTTCAGTTATGAGAGGTTTTTTTCCTTGGTGATCTCCCATAAATGTGTGCATCGTGCAGGACATTTCGAACACTTTGAGCACAGATTTGAACTCCAGATGTTGAAGCGACATCATTGGCTAAAGTGATTGCACTAACAAATGGATTTTTTTATGCTTCTCTTATGATTTTTCGCTTCATTCGCAATGAAAGTTTCTTTGGGCGTCCAGAGCGCAAGTTATTTGATGTAGATCCTCTTTCTTTATAACATACCAAATAGTAGAGAAGCAAACATTTACTTTTTTACCTATTTCTTGATAACTTAGGCCATTTTCACGTAGAGAAAAAATATTTTTCTCGCAATGAAATCGGCAATTCAGATTTCTTAGGTGCCATTACAATTTGAATCGGCAATCAACTGATAACGTTTCGACAACAGCTCCTTTTATAGCCGTCTTACGTATGTTATTTACTGCGGGATGACTGTCAAATAATCGCATAAAAATGCAAATAAATGCAAATTTGCTAAAGTTGAGTTGAGTGTGCAAATACTTTTTTTGACATACGCTATTTTAATATTGTTGCAAAAAATGTTTTTTTATTAATATTATTGTATTTTTTGTAATTAATTTAAATGAATAGGCTTATTCTATTTTTTAAATGCCAATTTTTGTACTTCTTAATGCATTTTCTTATAAATTGTGAATAAAAATGTATGTGTGCAAATACTTTTTGTACCAACTGTATACTTCTCTTTTTTCGACCTACACCAGAGCATATCTGTGATTGTCGACATACACCGGTGAGGGTCCGAATGTACAAGAATGTAAAGAAATATTCGATCTTTTACCGACGTATTTGGTGAATGTTGACATTCTCCAATTTCGGTCTTTTACGGTAACATGTATATTGTATATATATTGTAATATTACTAACTGAATATCAAGCACTGTGAATTGGATGATTTTTGAGAAATCGAACTACCTCATATATATATATATATCTTCGTTTAGATTCTCCCACCCCATGTTCTTTAGAATTTAATGCAAATTTAATGAAACTAATACAAATCAAATAATTTAATCAGTTGGAACAATCGATGAAAAATCGGATATTTTTAGATTCGTAAGATTCATTTCTTTTATTATCTGACACTGCGGACAAGATTTTGCTGTTACCGGTATCCCTGAAATAAAATAAAAGTTATGGTAAATGTTACACTCCATTTATTTGATTTAAAACTAGACCTGTTAAATTAAAAACGGTATGTGTCTTTTTAATAACTTACCTCACAATTAATTTAGCAAAATGTAGATAAAACATATTTAGCATTTCAAATAATGTAAAATATTATAGTTATCTCTATTCGTAAAATTGTTTAAAAGCTTTAGAAATGCTTAAATGGCTTAAAAAATAAACGGAAGAAACGGAATCATAATTATGATGATAAAACTGAAGCCGTAGATGGGCAAGTGGGCGAAGTCCCTTTAATGCATTTATAAAATGAACTTTGCCGGTTTCATAGATTTTTTCATTAATCATTATGTATAGTATTTTCTTCCTTCTTATCATGTGCCTTTGTTGTGCAAACGGAAGCACGTTCGGCTACTAGTTAGGAAGTCCGGAGTTTGAACCCTCATGAGGTTCTTCCACAGTTTTCACGTTTCTTGATCCGAAATAAAAACATAATGACTCTAGAATGTATTATCAAAGATTTTAACTGGCATTATAATTTCATTTTTTTATTTTAGTTCGGAATAATGACGTTTTGTTAAAAATGTAGCAAGTAACTTAAAATGAATGTTTTTTCTGCTGGTTAACCTTCCGTTTAACAATACATGAATATTTACTGAGTCTTTCACTGAGTGACGTGATCAAGTAAAATTAAACTTTCTCATCGTCCTTGTATTACAGGACCTTTTGTTTCATAACCAAAATGGCGGCAAACCAGCCAAAGGCTGAGCTGGAGGAAACTATGAGAAATATATCAATGCAAAACGCACGCGCAATAAAGCTTAAAAAACGGCAGTTTGAATTTTTTGTGCAATGAAATCGCTTAAATTCTTACCCATTTAATCCAAAAGCCCTCTTGTGAGAGTAATGGTAGGAGGAGAGATGTACAAGACTCGGAGATTCCATTTCTAGAAGTGTTTACTATCAAATATGAGAGAGTCGGCGGATAACCTTCTGTGCTCTGCCATGCTTGGATACTATCATATTAACTGCTAGCCAAACCTATTTCGCTTTGTACCCCAAAAGCACGTAGTGAAGAAGGAGAACGTTCCTTATAAACTTGAAGCTTGCGCTTATAACATTATAGCTCATCTGGCAGATTGCTTATGCCATCGTGGAATCTGTCTGCCTGGGTGAGACTGAATGTTGTGTGTATAGCATTGTGAAGTATGTGTTTGTGTTAGCAGAACATATTGCTGTGTTTGAATTCAGCATGCAGTTATCATTTTATGTATGATTACACCAAATTCCTAGCACTAAATTTCGTTGAAAACACTTTTAGATATCTGGGTAAAATATTTTGTCTTATATTAGCTCCAAGCTGAAAAATTTGATTTTTCAGGTTGCGCCAATTGAAAATATCCGAGGTTACGGAGTTAAAAGTGCTTTGTTTGAAGTTGCTGCTGAAAACCACGTCCATGTAGAGGAGATATCTCGTCACTCATCTATAAAAGAGGTACATTTCGTTCTGTATACAGATATTACTTTAATATATTGTATTTATTATTATGCAACTAATCATCAACTTTTTTGTTATGTTTAGGAAGTTCCCTTCAGGATAAATTTCTCTTATCTCGCTGTATGAAACAATTGCAAGCTTATCAACATTGCTAAATTAAATTAATCAATCAATATTTGCTAAGTAAAAATGCTGGAATAATTATAATTCATTCTGTAATCAGTATAAGTTACAAGGTGTCTCATAAATTTAAGCGCATTAAAAAAATCATCTAAAATCAGCAAACTGGAATATAAGAGTGCAGTTTGCACCTAAAGGGTTCACACGGGAACGTTACTCTTATTATTATTGTGTAACATACATTTTAATTAAAGTTTTCGCCGGAAGATGACCCTGTACGATTAATATCGTAAAACTGTACAAATGAAATTTTAAAGAGAGGTTATTTCTTTATTAAAATAAAATGAGTGTTTCTACGATGGAAAGCTATTTTATAAAGTAGAATTATAATATGCTTGCAAATGGAAATTGATAAAGCACGATATTGTTGTCGATATTGTTGTCTGCGACATTAGACAACATGTAAAAGTTGTCTAATGTCGCAGGAAAAAGGGGGAAAATTCAAGATAGAGTTTTCAAGGTAGGATTTTGAATTCTGTTAATTTTAGAGTAACAGTATATGCAAAGTTTATAACACAGAACACACATGAATCAAAATATGAAATGCTATCATTATTTAATTTTAAGCCCTTGTACTCAAAATGCAGGCTTTATCAAAATTTAAATAAAATTATTTAGTCAAATATATAATAGTGCTGCGTGCGTACCGGTTCATTAGGAATTGAATGCACAAGTCCGATGAAAAATGAACAAAATTTATTATTATCACAACAAAATAAAACAAAATGCTTAAATTTCCTCAGATATTCATTCAGTATTACAATATCTCACAGTAGTTTTCTTTTAACTACTAAAACTTTCAACAGAACTCAAAATCAAAAGAGCTAGAGAAAGCTAATCCGCTACAGCAGTGTTTCTCATCCTTTTAGTATTCACGGCCCAATTTTCAATCATAATTTTCATCGCTCCCCCTCCACACCGCATGCAATAAAATGTATACAGTAATAATGTATTTTGACTATTTTGGCGCTAAACCTACACTACAACCTTAATTTTAAACTTTATAAATTACCAAGAATACGGAAATTTATTGACATTTTGCAACACCGATCCTCAGCATTGAAAAAACAAGAATCCTATGCCTTTTTATTGCTCTTGCGTCCCGCCATGTCGGGCATTCTCACGGTTTCGCGAGAAGTTTCGATTTGTCTGGAATTTGTCTGGTCAGCTTAAAAGTTAAGTTTGGAGCATGCGCAGATGTGAACAAATGTTTTCTCGTAGGGAGAAGGAGAAAGTTCTATGACGCCAATTTCAATTCCAGGCAATCTCATTCGGGTCGATCCTTCTATCGATATTGAATCTATTCTGAATGTGTATGTTATATATATTTTCGTGCAATTGCAATTCACCGTATTAAATATTCACGGCAGCAGACTTATGCAGAATCATGGATAAATTTTTAAGCGGGCGTAAGCGAGCATTTTTTTAAGCAGACAAGCGGGCGTAAGCGAGCATTTTTTTAAGCGGGCGTAAGCGAGCATTTTTAAGAGGGCGTAAGCGAGAGACGATAAACGAGCGTGGTTCCAAAAATAAAATCAAGAAAATATTCTCAAGAATACTTAAATTTTGGGTTCACTGGTACTGAAGTAAATGAAGAAGAAAGACCCCTGTGTATCATTTGCTCAAAAATGTTGGCGGCAGACGGCATGAAACCTAATAAACTTAAACGACATTTGGAAACGCTTCATAGTGAGTACGTAAACAAACACAGAGAATTCTTCGAATTAAAATTAAAATCATATGAAAAGAAAATATCATTGTTTAAAAAAACTTTGTCTGTGAATGAAAAAGCTTTAATTGCCTCTTACAAAGTTTCATATAAAATAGCCAGATGTAAAAAGCCTCACACCATTGGTGAAGAGCTTATTTTGCCAGCCACAATTGAAATTGTAGAAATTATGTTTGGAGATAATTTTGCAAAACAATTGCAGTCTATACCTCTTTCAAATGATACTGTTGCCCGTCGAATTGCTGATATAGCTGAAGATGTAGTAGAGTGTCAGCTTTTGTCGAAGTTACGTGACAAATTGTTTTCAATACAACTCGATGAGGCAACAGATAGTAATAAAGATGCTCATTTCATTGCATCTGTTAGATTTTGTGATGATTTGTCAGTAGTAGAAGAATTACTTTTCTGCAAACCAATACAACTCAAAGCAACAGCACTCGCATTATTTGCTATCTTAAATGATTTTATGAACGAGGCAAACATAGAATGGAAAAATTGCGTCGGAATATGCACCGATGGTGCTCGTTCTATGTCCGGAAGATTCCAAAGTATTCAAGCACTTGTGAAACAAAAATCGCCACAGTGCGTCTGGACACATTGCATGATCCACAGAGAAGCTTTGGCTTCCAAGGAAATGAGTCCTGGTTTGAATATTGTGTTAACTACTGTTGTAACCTTAGTAAATTATATAAAAATGAGACCCCTGAAATCAAGAATCTTTTCTGCACTTTGTAAAGACATGGGTGCAGTACATGAATGAAGAGAATTAAGAGAAGAAATCGCCGTTTTCCTAGAAGAGGAAAACAGACCGGAAGCTGAGAATTTTCGCGATAGTTTATTTGTGATGAAATTGAGCTACATGGTCGACATATTCGAGAAATTAAATAACTTAATCTTCAACTGCAAGGAGCAAATATATAAAGTTAATGCTTTTGTAGGAAATTGGAATTGTGGAGTAGAAATTTAAAGCAAGAAAACTTAACAATGTTTGCAAATTTGAATGATTGTATTAAAACTTACAAGGCTGAAGAACAACATGTAAAAGTTGTTTTTGTAACCATTGAAAATCATTTAGCAATGCTAGCAAAGAATTTTAAAAAGTACTTTCTTGCTGACGACAAACTGATATCAAGTTACAAGTGGGTGAAGGATTCCATTTCAAAATACTCCCGAAGGACTCTCAATTGAAGAGGAAGAAACCTTCATAGACTTCACGGCAAGCGGCGAAACCAAAAGACAATTTAGTAATAAATCACTCTTTGAATTTTGGGCAGGAGTGGATGATTAGTTTTCTGCACTAAAAACAAGGGCATTTCGCATTCTACTACCATTTTCAACATCTTACCTTTGTGAAACTGGATTTTCTGCGGTGGCTTCTTTGAAGACAAAATATAGATCTCAGCTAAATATAGAAAAAGAACTGAGAGTGTCTATTTCTAATATTAAACCCTCCTTCGAAAAACTTTGCTCTGCGAGACAGGCCCAAGGAAGTCACTGATAATTATTAAATTTGTTTTTAATTTAGTAAGTTGTTTTAATTTAATAAGTTAATTATTAAATATGTCGAAATGTATTTTGTTTTGTATGTGTGTGTGTGTTCTTTCCTTTCAGTCACTTAATCAATTTTTTTAAATAACATTTTCTCTTGGATATGCTCGCGCCGAGCAGTTTTCTAAACAAACTCTTAAGACAACAACTAACTAAATTAAGTCGTTCTCCTCCTTTTTATAAGCTTTATAAATTTCGCGTGATTGTTCTAGCAATTTCTCGAAATCAAAAAGAGATATTTATTTATTAAATGTTAAATGCAAGCGCTGTTGTATTTTTTAATTTTCCGGCTTAGCTTTCTTTTAATATTCGTCACGTGCTACACTGCATGGGGAATAAAACAATTTTATTTATAATTCTACTAACATTAACTAATTAAATACCAAATTCATAACAACAGGAATGCAAGTAACTACAACTTACCTTACGCAAAGTTATAGGCCTCTATTTAAGTACTTTTGGGACTGGACAACTTCCTGTAAAGCAGTAATCTAAGCGAATAACTTAAGACTGAATTTTTATAGTTCTCTGAAAACGTACTTAATGTGTTAACAGGTTCTTTTGCGAACATGCTTTATAATTATCTTGTAATTCTACTTCATCATAGTTCCTTAATGGCGATTTTATATCTGACGTAGTCTCGACCTTTGTTGAAAGCCTGTATGTTGCACCTGAAATTTCCATCTCTAGAAAATCTTCGAATAAAATTTCAAGATTTTATTTCTTTCAAAACATTTTTCACTGTTCGGAAGCTACTTGTTCCTCTTGAGCTTCAACAGGCTTGGTCGTTTGATGGTATTTTTCAACAGTATTCTGTTCTTTAATCTTTTTGAAGATAATATTATGCCTGCTTTTGAAATTTTCTAGCCATCGTTCTTATCTTTGAATTCATTATTTATTTAACCAGACTTTTTTGGAAAAATCCTCAACATTCCACTGTAACTTTAGTGGAATAACTGTAAGTCTTTGACTGTGGTATTGTTCAAACCATTTCTCATTCTTTCCACATCTGGATATGGCCCACCAGCGGCCGAGCGGTAAAGACGCTGAACTCTGGTAGTTTGGTCGGAGGTTCGAATCCCGCGAACGGGCTGGCTGCATGGGCGTTTTCGTGGTTTACGTCGTGTGTAACATGTATACGAGCCAGTTTCCCTTAGAAAGTCCACGATGGCATCCCTCCCCTTAGGCAGATAGCCCTCGTGTGCTTTGCCATAATTAAATAATCCAATCCAATCCACATCTAGATATTCTGATTTTCGAGCTTTGTTTGCTTGTTTGCATCTTGGTTTCTCTCTATAATTTGCCCATTTTTTGTTATGGTTACAAGAAAAAATAACCTCAGCTCTTCTCTCGTGGATCATCTTTATTACTAAAGATGTCGGAAAATATTATAGTATTTTTGTAGTTGGAAAGTTACAGGGTTTGAATGTCCAAAGAATCATTCCACCAGCATCATACATGGGAAATACGAGCGCATAAATCCTTCAAGCCGCTAAGGACTACCTAGTATTTACAACAGTAGACAGCATATTTTAACCGCTTACTTGTCGCTTTGACATTGGAATAAAAAATTCAAACTGGCAAGGACTTCAAAGAAAATACTTCAGTTAGCTATGAGAAAATATGTTAATTTGATACTGAAAATGTAGGCGATAATTTTATCAGCACAATCAAGAGATTTAAAGTAAACAGAATCGAGGTATTCAGGTTTGACTTGTACCTTAATTTTTTCCATTTTATTTGTAGTGTGATCTTGACAGTGCAATTTTTCAAGGAAAATTTGAACTAAAATACGTATATTCTTTTGCCAAAAGAATCCGAAATGTCTTTTAGTTGCAATCATGTTCTGATATCTCTGTTTTATAATGTTATATGATGGTTTGAAAAATGTTTGAATGAAATGTTTGTCTCGTATGAAAAAAATTAATTAAATCTTAACTAAATTATTCTGTATTGAACGATAAAATCAGTAAAGCTTAGATGAATCATTTTCTTAAATTTCTTTTCACTAAGCATGTAATTGAGCTGTGTTTTTTACAAAGTAAATATGTTTTTACAAAGTAAATATGTTTGAAGTGTTTGACTTATTGTTCTTGCTTTTCGATTTGCGACCGCTGGCAAACAGTATCGAAATACCGGCGCACGTCGAAGCTTTATTCCATATCAAAATTACGATGAAGCAAAGTTTCCATAGCATATTCATTATACACTGCTGGCCGTTAACATTTTAAAACCAGAAAGGAATAATCTGACAAAAGTCAAAATCACGTAAAAGGAAGAAGTCGGGATATGCAAATGATTAGTATTTCAGCATGTAGGGATTTATATTTATTTTAAATAACCAATTTTATTTAATTTCTTTGCTATAAGCCTTCATTCTTTGAATTGTCAATGCCAGAATATTTAAATTTAGTAGTGCGCGTGAAGGAATGCAAATTCTACCTTGAAGAAAGAGGTTAAAAACCGAGGTTCAGTAAGAAAGTGGGACAGTTAGACTATTGCGGTCACCTCTGCTGCTTCTGCTCCCAGAGTTATTGCTGGTTCGCGTGGCTTAATTGCATTTACTTGCTGCCACTAGTTTTCGATGGGAGTTTTAAGAAACAGGAATTATTCCGAGTCCTGTGGTTTAGTTCAGCGACTTGTACATACCTTCAAATCTTAGATTAAATCTTTTGATTTCAGTTACCGCCCAAGCAGAGGCGTAGTTTGTTAGCGTCGAGTTGACGCATTGTAAATTTTACTGAGTTAATAAAGGGTACTCTTAACCCTTCTTTCTTACAGTTACTTCTCTTATAGTTTTCACACAGGAGTTACTTTAATGGACGCTATAAGCACATTTACACGACGCAGGAGGGAGAAACGACATCTGAAGCACTGCACAAAAGAAAAGTTGCGTAGTGGATTTCTCATTCGGAAAGTGGTGTGTAAGGTTTTAGTTTGCTCAAAGTATCATGTTATGCCTCGAATAAGAAGAGGAAATACTTACCAGCAAACTCCAAACTTCGACAGAGGCAGGATCGTTGCCTATCGAAAGTGTAGATTATCGTTCCATGATATCGCCGGTTGCACCGGTCGACATCCAACCACTGTTATGCGAATATGGAATCAATGGATTTCTGATGGTCATACTGAACGGAATGTTGGATCTCAACGCCCTTCCATGACTAACGCCATAGAAAATAAACATATTGTAAGTTTAGCCTTGTATAAATTGTACAACCACATCACGGACTATCAGTCAGGAAATTGGCGTGTGTGTAGCACGCCCAGTATCAGCTCGTACGATGAGTCAACGTTTGCCATTTGCAGCACCGTGGACTATCAGCAGGGTGACCATTACTTCGGCTTCCCTTGACAATGCAGAATAAAGGTGTGCGAAACTACAAAACTGGGTGCGGGAGTGGCACTGCATCGCTTTTTCAAACGATTCTCGGTTCTATGTGCAGTATTCTGATGGCTGTATAAGTGTCTGGAGTGTCCAAGGAGACCACACGTCACCGCTTGCATTCGATATCGGCATAGGAAGCCTGCACCTGGTGTGATGCTTTGTGCAGCCATTGGGTACACGACATGCACAGCTCTAGTTCGGATCGACGGTAATTTAAATGTTTCTTACATCTTACATCCAGTGGTTGTGCCCTATCTTTGAGGCCCCCAAATGCCATGTTATAACAAGATAATGCAAGACTACACGTTGCACGCAGTGCTCTGACCTTCCTCGATACATAGGGTATCCGACTGCTGCCCTGGCCTGCACGGTCTCCAGATCTGTCACCCATTGAAAACATCTGGTCATGGGTTGCTAAAAGACTGACCCACCACCCCTTTCCAGCTAATATGGTTGTTGAAGTGTGGCATAGACTTGAAGCAGCATGGAATGAATTGTCCATTTTTGCCATCCAAACCCAGTTTGACTCCATGCCTAATCATTAGGCATGCCCTTACGGGCTAATGGGGTAAGGGCCGTTTTAGGTGCCAGGGAGGCAGCTGTTTCTACTAATTTCGCACTCCTGTAAACCTCCAAAATGCTAACAAATTTAATCATTGTGTCTTCATGCCATGCTGTTTACGTGCAATAAATATATTTTTTGTATTTGCTTTCCTTCATGGTGTTGCAATTTTAATGGCCAGCAGTGTAACAGGAAGCTAGCTCAATTTCTTAGGGAGCTAGATTTTTAATGTGTTGTCCAATTTCGGATTAGAAACTAGATCAAAGAATTTAAGTGAGAATAATTTTTTCTCTTTCAAGCAAAAAAGAAATGCATCTTGCTTTCCTTGCATCGATTCTGGTTTTCATTGAAATGGCTTTAAAAATGGGAGACTCCCATTTCTTAAAATCTGTTAATGCCATTCAACAAATTTTGCTAATAAAATATTAGTCCCTGGAAAAAAATAATAATCGCATTTACTTGTGAGTAGTTAATTTGTTAATTTTGAACGCAGACCGGCCCACCTGACAAGCGAAGCTCGTCTTATGACTCAAAGGGCTGCGCCCACATCAATTGTGCCACATCTTGTGAACAATAATAATTACCTACGAAGTTTAGTCAATGTGCTTAATTAGGGAAAATAAATTGAAATCCTAAACTCTAGCGCAAATGTAATGTCCTGCGATATAAAATGCATGAAATTACGTGCATTAGTTGTATTAGAAATGAAATTTGGTAAAAGTTATAAAAATATAATAAGGATTACTGTTATTTATAAAATACTTAAATTATTTGTTATGTCAGACAAATTATATTACACACAAACACCTTAAGGCGACAGAAAACTGCAAAAAAATTACATTACAAATGCAATATTATTGCATTTCTAACTAGCAGCAAATTGCAAAAATCAAATACGCTCTTATTACATTTTTAACATATTATTAATTTTGGCAGGAAGAGCTTCTGTGGCATTTGGAGTTATAAAGGGGTTTTTTGAATTTTTACATTTGCAGAGATTCGAGTTACAATTACTAGTACAATTTCGATACTGAAATCCTTGACTACCTTAATCCTTACGAGCACATTCTCTTAGACGTATTTCAATACCTAGAACTTTGGTTTAAAATGCCATGTTTTGTATCTAGTTTACATAAGTTTTCTTTTTCCTTAGAAATTAAAACAGCTTACCGTCTGTCACCTTACCTCTGGTATTTCTTATCCAAACAATTTTTCATTTGCAACTGGAAATTTTAACCTTGAAAGCCGTAACATTTCTTCTGTTTGCTTATTTAATATTGTTTAGCAATTGGTCATTTTTACTTTAGAAAATATGTGGTTCTCCTTATGCTTGCCCTACACTCTTATTTCTGTTTTTGATTGGACTTGCAACATTTTATTTCTTGCAGTCTTCATTCGAATCGCTTAGTTTTTCTAGTTCCATTTCCATACTGTCATCTTTCATTGCAACTGTATCCTCATCGTCTGTTGAGATTACTGCCTGACACTGGACATCATTATTAGACTGATTTCTTAATACAGGAAAATTTTTTTCATTTGTAGTTCCTGACAAAGTATCAACTCGCAAGTAAAGTCTGAAGCCTACTTTAGCTTTATAGCCAAATATAGGGGCTTCAGATGTATTGTGATCTATTTTTCAGAAATCAAATAAATTTTATTCCGTCTAACCACTTTGTATTGTTTGTTTCAAGCAAAGAGATTATTTTTTTCAGTGCATTGGTTTGCTTTTTCAGCTGAGTCTTGTGACTGTGTTGGTTTTTCCGAGAACAATTTTGAGTTCATTCAACATTCCAAAAACTTCTCCAGTAATTTTATTTGCAAATTCTCGGCTACTGCCACTTTGCACAGTGGCGTAGCGAGGGGGGTGCAAGGGGGTGCATGATGCCCCGGGCGCAGCTTATAGAGGGGCGCCAAACGGTCTCCAAACAAGATTTTCCGGAAAATTTCAGCTTTTACTTTGATTGATTTCTAGAAAATATATTTAAAATTAATAACTATTTTAATATAATTAATTTTTTATTTTCTTGATTTGTCTGATAAAATGTGTAATAAAATGCTTGCAGTACATCATCCAAAACGTTCTTTCTGACCACTTTATTTCTAAAAAGTAGAGATATATATTTAAACGAAATGCTTGTATATCTCCCGCTTTTTATTTTAAAACGATAACACGACCTTGTTATCGTTTTAAAATAAAAACACGACGTCCAAAATCTGATTCCATAATCTGGAAATGACATTTTGGGAAATTCGTAACGCTTCCGCAACAATGGATTGCATTTGTCTCTCCTGTAAACGACTAATGGCCTTCCTGGCTACCAATTCAACTAAGTCATCTTGCTGAGACATCGTATATTCACTGCTACGAAGCACTCAACACATGTGAATTGTTTTTAATCTTCTATTACAAAAGGAATACTGCAGGTCGCTTTTTACTCCTTATCTAAAACGCATAGTTTTCGACGTCACAGACTAAATTTGCATATTCCAAACTTTGTAAACGTTATAATTTTCCTTTATAATCTCTTCTATTTTCTTTTGTTCAAAAAGGTTATCGATTATATGGTCATTTCATACCGAACCCACAATATCCCCTAATTGTTTTGAGCAGTGAATGTGACTATATGACGTTACTCCGCAGTAGAAAAGAAACGGAACCTAAGACTACTACAGAATATAGAGAAAATGTTTTTCCAAACCTAAGAGTCGCACTTCAAATACTACTTACTATTTCATTATCAAATGCTAGCTATGAACGTTCGTTCAGCAAATTAAAAGAAATTTTCACATATTTATAATCAACGATGGAACAAGATCCTTTAAGTCATCTAGCATTTTTAAGTGAGGAAAGAGAAAAATTTGAAAGGATCGACTTTGATGAAGTAAATGATAAATTTGCTTCATCCAAGGTAAGAAAAATGTATACAAAATAATTAATTTTATTCATGTATTATATTAATATTAATAAATATAAGAGTCCGATCAAGTCGAGGTGCACGTGATTGAAGCGAGATGAGGACAAATTAAAATTTTTAAGTTGGCTGGTGGTGTGTCTGACAACTTTAGATCTTTGGCACTCCAAGCACGAACGTGTCCGGTTGGCTATGTCCTTTTGCATGCTAGGCCATACAAAATGTTGAGATATCAGTTTCCTCGAAACCTTGATGCCAGGATGTGGCAGACGACATAACTGACTAAAAATGGCATGGCGAAATCCGGAGAGAGCATAAGGTCGAAATCTTGAATCCTGAACATCACAATAAAGTGATTTTCCAGGTGACAGCTGCATGGGTTGCAAGTTGAGATTGGTGGAAGATTTTCTTTTCAAGAGGGTTTGTAGATCTGAATCCCGGTGTTGTTCATCCGCAAGGGCAGCAAAGTTTATTGGCGAAGGAACGGCTAGTTCTTCAATACGAGACAAGATGTCTGTACAATACTCTGCGAACCCGCAATATAACGGATATCTGTTGAAAATTGCCCTGTGAAGTCTAGGTGTCTCATTTGACGAGGAGAAGCTTTATCCGAACGCTGTTGAAAAGCATAGGTTAAGGTTCTGTGAACTGTGAAGATCATACTAGCATATGTCTCTCTAGCATATGCCGAAAATATTTGACAACTTCATAAATTTCTAATAATTCGCGATCGTAAGTGCTATATCTGGTTTGTGCTGGTGAGAGTTTTTTAGAAAATGATGATGATATGATAAGTAGTTTCCATAATTCTTGATCTTTCTGTTTTAAAACTGCTCCTATACCTGCTGTTGATGCGTCAACGTGTAGAGATATTAGTTTATTTTTTGGAAGCAGAAGAGATGAAAAATATGCAACGCCTCCGCCGGGAATCGAACCGCGGACCTCTGGAGTACTGGCCCAGCCTGCAGAACCACTACACCACGAAGGCACGCTAGGAAAGCGGGAGAAATACATTATATGCTCCCCTTTTTAAAGGCCGCCCCAGTCCAGGATTTAGAGACCCAGTCGCTAAATCCTGGGTGTGGAGAATCCTCATTCCACACCCCTTTTACTTCGGGCGCCACTGTACAGACATTAGGATATTTGGAAGCAAGAGAGATTGAAAAATTAGCAACCGCCTTCACCGGGAATCCAACCGCGGACCTCTGGAGTACCGGCCCAGAGTGCAGATCCACTACACCACAAGGCACGCTAGGAAAACGGGTGAAATACCTTATAAACGTAGAGTGATAATGGTTTAAATGCGGAAGGATATTGCAAATTTGTTGCCGAAATTAAATCATTTTTGGATTTTCGGAACGCTTCGTGAGATTCTGTGGTCCAGGTTATAACACGTTTATCATTTTGCTTGATTCCAACAAAAAAAGAATTTAGAGGTGTTTGTATGGTTGCTGCCTGAGGTAAGAAACGTCGATAAAAATTGAGCATAGCAAGAAATCATCTTAAGTCCTTCACTGTGTAGATGGTTTGGGCATATCGCGGATAGCGGTGACTCTATCTGGAAGGGGTTGAACGCCATCAGAGGAAATTTCATGACCAAGAAAGGATACACTTGGTTGGCCGAAAACGCATTTGGAAACATTTAAGACTGACACTGTACCTTTGAAAACGTTAAAAAAAGTGTTCTCAAATGTGATAGGTGTTCTTGTTCTGAAGAGGAGGCGATTAAGACGTCATCAAAATAAGGTACACAAAAGTCGAGGCCGTTTAACACCTGATTCATGAAGCGTAGGAACGTTTGAGCAGCATTGCATAAGCCGAAAGTCATGACCGGAAACTCAAATAGTCCAAAAGGCGTAATAACCGCAGTTTTTGGAATATCAACTCAGTTAACGGGCACTTGGTGATACGCCCGCTCAAGATCAATGGTTGTAAAAATAGCTTTTCACTCTAAAACTTGCATACAATCTTGAATGTGAGGGACTGGGTAACGATCAGGAATTGTAGCTGCATTTAACCAGCGATAATCGCCACTTACCATTTCGTTTCCGAACTAGATGGAGCGGACTAGCGCATGAACTTTTTGAAGGAAGGCAAATTCCCTGTTCCATCATGTATTGAAATTCTTCTTTGGCGGCTTTAAGCTTGTACGGAGGTAAGCGTCTTGATTTAACGGCAATCGGAGGTTGGTAGTTTCAATATAATGTAATACTTCGTGCTTGGGTTTGGAAATACCCATAACTGGGTGCGTGTTTGTAGGGAATTCTCTGAGAAGTTGATGCCATGGGGAGTTACCCGAAATCAGTTTAATGCTCAAATCTTGACTATTGCGAATTACTTCCGGATAAGTTAAGTTGGTTGTGGAATCTATCAAACGGCGATTCTTAAGATCGACAAGCAAAGAAAATTTTTGAAAAAAGTCAGCGCCATTAATAGGGCATGAAACAGTAGCAATAATGAATGGCCATTGGAAGTTGCGGTGCAATCCTGAATCAACAGATATCAGGCGTTCACCAAAAGTTTGAATAGGAGTTCCATTTGCTACATAAAGTTGTAACTTGGTAAGGCGCTTTTGTTCGTGAAAATGTGGTGGAACGACAGAGACATCAGCCCCAGTGTCTACAAGAAACCTTAAGCCCGCTTTCGATGACAAAAAGGCGTGCAAAATTCCAGCCGCTGTCGTTCCCAGCTTCGAGCAACGGCCCTTCTCGTTTCCCTGGTTGACACGGTGGGTGGCATTTGTTTGCCTTGTTTCCAAATTTGCGGTGGTAAAAACCGGAGGAGGACTTTTATAACGTTTCCTCAGTTGGCTACGGCGTGTATTTCGACCACGTGATGTGGAACGGTTGCGCTGAAAAGGTTCAGCTTGGATGACTACTAACTGAGCAACCTGTTTAGACAAATCATTAATATAAGCTTGTAACGCCACAATACCTGGACCAGGAGCCTGCACTGCGTGTATTTGCGCTGGAATGGCCAGCTCGTGAATTTTATCAGCGATTTCGGGAAGATTTTTAAGTGGCTCGCTACTGGCCGCTAAAAAGGTTTGCATGTTAGATGGGAGTCTATTCATCCATAATATTTTAAGAATGTTATCCGTTAGGTTACCGGCGGCTAAGTCTGACATTTTAGACAGCAAGTGAGAAGGCCTCATATCACCCAACCGTAAATCGTGTAACAGCTGCTCGATTTTAACTGTCTCGGATTCTTCATAAACAGAAATTAATTTTTTTTTAAAAAATTTGTATTTGTCCGTCGCCGGTGGATTCAAAATTATTTCACGAGCTGATTGCAGTACCTCTGATTCTAACGCGGTGATCGCTGTATAAAATTGAGTTTCGTCGGCAGTAATGTGACTCAACTGCGCATCCAATTGAATGAACCATAACGATGGGCCTCAGCGAGAATAAAGGCGGTGTGTTACGTAATGCCGTCAATAAACTTCGGAAGATATCCACGAGACAGTTTTATGAATAACTTTGTTGAATGAACACGAGACTTTTAATGTTTTAATGACGCGAGTTTTATGTATCCTTTTTTTTTTTTTTTTGTGGATGGCATCAGTTTTCGGCGTTGCCATGCACGTTCTAATCCATGTTTGCTTAGTGATAGAAGTGTTCTATGAATTTAATGTTGATATGGACCTGAATTGAGTTATATATTGTATTTGTGTTCTGTTTATTGAATAATATCCTAGTTCCTGCTTTACTGTGAAACTGTGAAAATGCTGATGTCGAGTATTAATAAAAGAGTTTATTCGTCAGGAAGCATGTGCAGAATTCAAGTAGATAAGATTTATTTCTTTTTCTATAAATATTGAAATTGTAAACATATATTCTAATAGTAGACTCACTGTGTCTAATTATTATTAAGGTTTATATACGTATATATTAAGAACCTGTGAAAAACAACCGTTGACGGGTAGTCTCGGCGTAGTTCTGATAATTTTTTGATAAATAGTTTCCGTTACAAGTGGCGTCCACGACAGGACGCAGTGAGGTTTTTGTTAGAATTATTTTGTTGAATTGTATTTTGTGAAGTAAAGCTGGTTTCATTCATCGTTTTATTATGAATCCTTTAACTGCAAAACGCGAAGGATTGCGTTCTTCCTTTACCAAGACTGTTAATGTTTTGAAAAATGAAATTGGTAAGGATGATTTTTCAGCAGGTATAATTAAAGATAAATTTACAAAGTTGCAAATGTTACAGAAAGATATTGAGGAACTTAACGAGAAGATTTTGAATTTTATAATTTCGACTGATGTAACGCCTGAAAAAGTTAACGATGAAATGGAAAGTTGGGATATTTATAAGGATGAATTTATTACCATTTCTCGTTTAGTTAGTGAGAAATTAGGTGCCTTAGGACAGATAAATTTAGAAACTAGGTCGCAAGGTAGTGTTTCTAGTAATTCACCTCGTAATACTAGATCGTTAAAGCTCCCGAAAATAGAGCTTAAGAAGTTCGATGGAGAATTATTGAACTGGCTTCCGTTTTGGTCTCAGTTCGGAAAAATACACGAGGACCCTGATTTGCACGAAAGTGACAAATTTCAGTATCTTGTGCAAAGCATGAAACAAGGGACGCGCGCTAGAGACTTTATTGACAGTTACCCAATGTCTGCGAAAAATTATTCAAAAGCTATTAGTGTTCTTAAGGAACGTTTTGGGAATCATGATTTATTAATTGAGGTATACGTGAGAGAGCTTGTAAAGTTGATTGTAACGAATGTTAAGACAGGCAGTAGTGAAAAATTACCATTGCCGCAATTATTTGATAAGATTGAAGCACAACTAAGAGCTCTCGAATCCTTAGATATTAAAACGGAAAGCAATGCTTGTTGGTTATATCCCATGGTAGAATCATGCCTCTCGGAGGAAGTCCACAGAGCCTGGCTAAGAAGTCCGCTTTTTGGAGAAGTAAAGGAAAGTCAGAATATTTCTGGCCTAACTAATTTGATGAAATTTTTAAGATGCGAAGTGGAAGGGGAGGAAAGACTTAAGTTAGCGCGGAGTGGATTTGGAATTTTTGAGCAAAAAGACAAGTATTGTAATAAATCGAAAAGGGAATTAAAAAACAAATTTAAATCTAAACAGTTAACGAGTGTCTCTACGGTGGCAGGTTTCCTTACAACGAAAGATAATAACTGTATTTTTTGCGATAAACTACATGATAGTAAGGACTGTTACGAAGCACGCTCTCTGTCATTAGATGAGAAAAAGAATAAAATTAGGCTTAAGAGGTGTTCCCTAAAGTGCCTTTCGCCTGGACATGTTGCTAAGTCGTGTGAACAGTTTGCACGTTGCTATGTGTGTGGTAAGGCTGATACAGTTTCTCTCTGCCCAGATCTGCAGACACAGAAAACGCAGGAAAAGGTAACAGAGCCAGACACTTTTCAGGCAACTACAGCGGGACAGATGTGTCCCACGGAGGTAGCTCTCATGACAATTAAAGTCAATGTGTTAGGAAATTCAGGCACGAGAGAAGTACGAGCGCTTCTCGATTGCGAATCACAAAAATCGTACATTTTGAAGTCTACAGTACAGGAATTAGGACTAACTCCCATCGCCGAGGAAACTGTAGCTCGCACGCTTTTTGGAGGGGTTAAAATTGAACCGAATGTACATAAAAAGTATCGGATCAAGCTACGCTCTCTAAATCCGTATATGAGGAAAGAAATGGAATTTTTATTTTTGGATCAGGAAGCTATATGGGGAAATATAGCACGCGTACCTAAGGGCCCTATTTTAAAAGAGCTTAAGTGTAAAAGGATATGGCTTTCAGACATAGGAACAGGTTGCCCGAAGATAGAGAAGCTAATCGGCAGTGACATTTACGATTCAATTCTTACAGGGAAAGTAAAACAGCTTGATGGAGGTTTGACTGCAATTGACACTACATTAGGATGGACTGTTTGTGGTCCACTTAAGGAGCATTCCGAACCACAAAGTAGTGGTATATCTATTCTGAATGTAAGTCTGACGTTTCGGGACCTAAACGTATCCGATCTTTGGAACTTAGAGACAATAGGAATTTCAGATTCCAGCAGTAATTCTACAAAGAACGCGGAAGAAGATATTGCTTGGGAACAATTTTTAGGCTCCTTGGGTAAAAATGAAGAGGGAAGATACTGTGTTGGTCTACCCTGGTTAGAACATAATATAAATTTACCATCCAACCGGGATATTGCGGAAAAAAGGCTTCTCAACACAACACAAAGACTTAAATCTTTGAATATATTTGAAGAGTATGATTAGGTTTTTAGGGAATGGCTTGCTGAAGGCGTGATAGAGGAAGTTTCGCTGTGCGATCTTAAGTCTAAAGGACATTATCTGCCGCATCATCCTGTTATTAAACCGGATAGTCTTATCACAAAGGTACGGCCGGTATTTGACGCATCATGTAAATCTAAACGAGCACCTTCTCTTAATGATTGTTTGGTAAAGGGACCGAATTTGATCGAAGAAATACCTGCCTTATTATTAAGATTCAGAGAGAAACGCATAGGAGTTATGGCTGATATAAGACGCGCATTCTTACAAATTGAGCTTAGAAAAGAGGATAGAGATTTTTTAAGATTCCTTTGGTGGAAAAAGGATGGTCTCATAAAGGTGTATCGTCACACAAGGGTAGTTTTTGGTGTTAGATCCAGCCCGTATCTTTTAGGTGCTGTCATTTCTGTCCATTTGTCTCGAGTGTCTTCGAAGCAAAATCACGTAGCAGAAAAGCTTCGAAATTCTTTTTATGTCGATAATTGTGTCACGTCTCTTGACACAGTGGAAGAGTTGAAGGATTTTATGGATAAATCAATTGACATTTTGGCAGAAGCTAAGATGGACCTACGGATGTGGACATTCGGTCCTATAAACGACGTTAATAAAATTTCGAGGAATGATAATTCAGAATCTCTTTCTAAGAATCAGATTTCAGTCTTGGGTATTCTATGGGATAGAACGGATGATAGCCTTTCTGTTCATATTAAGCCTGTGCGAAATCTAGACAACCTGTCAAAAAGAGAGATTTTGTCATTAACACAGGGGATTTTCGATCCGCTAGGGTTCTTAGCTCCTGTATTATTACCGGCTAAGTTGTTGATTCAAGAAGTTTGGTCTATTAAAGCAGATTGGGATTCTCCACTGTCAGAAGAGGTCAAACAAAAATTTTTGAAATGGTACTGTGAATTACAGATCTTATCAGATTTGAAAATATCCCGCAGAACAGGATATGGAAACAAACAAACTTGGACTTTGCATGTTTTTTGTCACTCGAGCCAGAAAGCTTACGCGACCGTAATTTTCTTACGCTGCGAAAACAATGGTGACACATGTGTAAATTTTCTGATCGCAAAATCTCGTGTTGCACCTTTAAAAAAGATGACAATACCACGTCTTGAACTTTTAGCTTGTGTTTTAGGAGTACGTCTAGCGAAGTATGTTGTAGAGTCATTATCCTTAGACGAAATTGAAAAACATTACTGGTCTGATTCCACCACAGCTCTGTCATGGATCAAGCGCAATGATCAATGGGGAACTTTTGTAGGAAATCGTGTCAAAGAGATTTGTGCACTTTCAGAGGAAAATCAGTGGTCTTACGTGCCAAGCCAGTTAAATCCAGCTGATATACCATCTCGTGGTTGTACCCCTCATCAAATTCTAAAGAATTCATGGTGGGAGGGTCCTAACTGGTTAAAGAATCCGAAGGATAGTTAGCCACGCCTTGAAATAAACCCAATGAGGCATTAATTTCTTCCGAAATCAGAAAGAAAACTGTAGTATTAAACGTTAGCGTGAGTACTGATACATCTAAGTGGTATGAAAAATATTCTAAATTTTCAGCAATTGTAAGAATTTTAGCATGGGTTCTAAGATTTATTAGACGCTGTCAGGCAAAATCTGTAAATAGAGCAAAATTCTTGTCTGCAGCCGAGTTAAAAGATTCAAAAAACACTTTGAGTCTACTAGTTCAACGTGAAAGTTTTTCTCAGACTGGAGATGTAATAAATGGTCTTTCAGTCGTCAGAGATGAAATAGGACTGATAAGAGTGAAAACAAAGATTCTCGCAAGAGATGATGAATTTGGATTTAAATATCCAATTCTACTTCCGTCAAAGCATCATATTGTGCAAAGTCTAGTGCTCGAATACCATAAAAAGAATTCTCATGCCGGTGTTCAAATGCTCATGTCAATGATTAGAGAAGAATATTGGATTATTTCAGCTAGACAAACAATTAAATCAATAATCAAGAAATGCATTACCTGCAAGAGATTCACAACAAAGTCACCTTCAACCATACCTATTCATTTGCCTTTAGACAGAGTACGGGACGCTCGAACTTTCGAAGTCACCGGAATTGACTTGTGTGGTCCCCTTATTCTTAGGAAAAGAACTAAAGCCTGGGTGGTGCTGTTTACATGTGCAGTCTACAGAGCAATACATTTGGAGATTGTGACATCCTTAAGTGCTGATTGCTGTGCACTCGCGTTGAGAAGATTCATCGCTCGACGAGGCCGTCTGACATTTATCTATAGTGACAACGGCACGAACTTTATCTGTGTCTCTGGTGCATTGAAACAAATTGAGTGGCAAAAGATAGCTGCTCTTGAAACTCTAAATCCAATTAACTGGAAATTCATTCCCCCAACCGCAGCATGGTGGGGCGGTTGGTGGGAGAGACTAAATCGCATAGTGAAAAATCTACTTGTTCGAGTTCTTGGTAAGTCGTCGGTTACGTATGAGGAACTGCTCACAGTTCTTTGCGACGCAGAAGCCACCGTTAACAACCGCCCGTTACCATACATCTCCAACGATGCAGATGAGTTGAGGCCTCTAACACCATCCAACTTTCTCCAAGATGTAAAAGAGATTGGAACGGCTGATCATGATCATTTGGATAGGAACAAACTGGTAAAGAGAGAATGTTATTGCCAAGAACTGCGTGAACAATTCAGGCGACGTTTCCGGAAAGAATACATAAAAACTCCACTTGGTCATCTCGTTCGTCCAGTCCAAAAAATTTGCCCTCTAGAAGTTAATTCTTCTGGGGATCCCATTATACCAGATCAACATACTACTAATGACCTACCAGCAACATCACAGAATGACATTCCAATTCAGCAGGATGTTACGTAATGCCGTCAATAAACTTCGGAAGATATCCACGAGACAGTTTTATGAATAACTTTGTTGAATGAACACGAGACTTTTAATGTTTTAATGACGCGAGTTTTATGTATCCTTTTTTTTTTTTTTGTGGATGGCATCAGTTTTCGGCGTTGCCATGCACGTTCTAATCCATGTTTGCTTAGTGATAGAAGTGTTCTATGAATTTAATGTTGATATGGACCTGAATTGAGTTATATATTGTATTTGTGTTCTGTTTATTGAATAATATCCTAGTTCCTGCTTTACTGTGAAACTGTGAAAATGCTGATGTCGAGTATTAATAAAAGAGTTTATTCGTCAGGAAGCATGTGCAGAATTCAAGTAGATAAGATTTATTTCTTTTTCTATAAATATTGAAATTGTAAACATATATTCTAATAGTAGACTCACTGTGTCTAATTATTATTAAGGTTTATATACGTATATATTAAGAACCTGTGCAGAACAACCGTTGACGGGTAGTCTCGGCGTAGTTCTGATATTTTTTGATAATATTTTCGTTACACGGTGGCTTAACTGCCACTCGCTGCAATTGCGAAGCAGCATCGTTGTCAAATACTTTAGATCAATGAAATATGCACAATAATATGTGTGTATGTGTAATTATGGCAAAGCCTCGAGGGCTATCTGCCTAAAGGGAGGGATGCCTTCGTGGAGGACTTTCTAAGGGAAACTGGCTCGTATACTCGTTACACATGGGGAAAACCACGAAAACGCCCATGCAGCCAGCCTGTTCGCGGGATTTGAACCTCGGACCGAACTACCAGTGTTCAGCGACTTTACCGCTCAGCCGCTGGTGGGCTGCACAATAATAATATGTATAGAAAAATAATCAATATGTATATAGTGACACAGTTTCTTGGTACTTGAAATCAGAAAAATTGGAGGCTCAAATGCAGCAGACGATACATATATCCGCTGAAATTATGACAGAAATATGTTGATTAATCGGAATGCGGCACAACGCTTGAAATGACAGGTAAAATGTCTTACTTGCATCTCATCACACTGGATAACTTACCGCTGCTCAGAATTTAGACATATAAACTCCGTATTCGTGCAACATTGAAGGTTGCTATTCGTAATAAATACGTGTCACCAATTATGGTAGAACAATTTTGGAGACAGATCGTTAAATAATTATAACAGTTGAATGGAATAAATATTATTTTTGTTTTGGGTTGCTATGGGTTACCAGACTGGCAGAGTTGAGTTGTAGTAGGCAAGTTGCCACATATCTATTTATCTATAATGTATCTTAAACTTTTAATTGTTTAAAACTGTGCTTTTTAAAAACACTTATATGTAAAATAAATAACGCCTTTTTAACTAATATCATTGTATGTCTGATTTTTCCGCCGACACAGATGCATTTCCGAATCCAAGGCTAGTGTAGTGCAGTTAGGTAGTGACTATTCTTAATATATTTTTGAGTATTTTATGGCAGATTCAGCATTTTATTATTATTTGCATTATTTTCTTATAACGAATATATTCTGTACATTATATTACTGAAATGTTTTTGTGGGGGGGGGCGCCAAAAAGGTATTTTGCCCCAGGCGCCAGATATACTTGCTACGCCACTGACTTTGCAAGAGGCACAATGCTCCAAATATTGTGAACACATGCAGCATGTGAATGAATAGATGAGCAACTTCGTCAGCTCGTTTTGTTTTCTTAATTGAATAAATTTCGTTAAGCCGTCTGGATAAACCACAATAAACTTAATGGCGAGCTTGTGGATCAGTCGAAATTGTCGAATTCGAAGTGTTTGTTGGCGGCTCAAAAAATGCAGGCACCTTTATTTAAAATAAGCATTCAACTGATTTTGTCTACCTGTTACCAACAGGCAAAACCCAGACTCTTGCACTTGCAACAGTTATCATACTTTTGCGCAATAATATGGCCACTGATGCGGGAAAACATAACGCACGTGTAATGGCAAATCTCAAACTGAACATGTCGATAATTATTACATTTACCGTTGATTGTTGGAAATTTTTAATAACAACAAGTTAATGTGATAAATTCTATTAAATTATTTATTTAACCATTTTATTGTGTCTTTATTAATATTATTTCAGTTATTATTAATAAAATTACCAGTTGTTATTAATAAAAACGGTTTGATCTCTTTGTTCGTAACACACACATATCATTATTTTGCTTGAAACATTTCAGTATGTTCAAGATTTGGAATTGATTTCTTCTACTATCCTGGCATTTCTGTTTGATGAGATTGTATAGATACTGAAGGAATGTGAAATATTTATATTAAGAATACAACTGTTTGCTTCAATTTCCCTTTTATCATGTCTTAAGATTTATTTTTACATTTTAGGTAATCCAACCAAACCAACCATACTTTTATTTGGAAGTTCGAGTTGACAAGATACCTATCTTTAAGGCTGTGAGTAAAGAACGAATTCCTGTAAAGTTTCCGAGGTATGCCAAAGAAATTTTTCTATTTGTAGAATTTATTTATTTAAAAACGTTTTATATTACTGCTTAGTATGGTGTTTCACAAAAGCTACACTCAAAAGCTGTGCGAGGTCCGCGTTATGGGTAGGGAGGGGGAACATCTCCCATCCACACTACTGGAACAGCACTTGTGTTCATGCGACTGTGTATGGGCGTGCTTTGTCGTGAACCGAAGAAATGTTTGAGGAAAGGTCAACCTGCCTCGTCTCGTCTTCTGAGTCGCCCGTTAAGGCGTTTTAAAAAGTTGGTGATATGCTTTTCCTGTAATAATCGTACTAGGGTACATAAGTTCTGTCAGCAACTACTACGAGTATTTATAATCCCAACAGTTAATCCAAATATAATTCAAAAGTAGCAATAAGCGTCTAATTCAGTAATGTTCATTATAGCTTTTCGAGTTTTCTTTCGTCTACATCCACGCTTTCGATTTTTCCTTTGTCTGCATTATATTAAAGTGAACCTGTCTTTTGTTTCTTGTTATGATTTTATCACGAAAAGTGATTTCATCTGTATTGTAACATTCCGCTGCGTACGTTTGCACAATAGTGAACCACTAAAAGCAGACGCATGCATAATGACAAATCTCGAACTAAACGTGTTGAAAATTATTACATTTACCTTTCATTGTTGCAAATCATTATTAACAAATTTATTCTAATAAATTATTTATTTATTAGAATACATTCATTTCTTTTTATTATGATTAATCATTACCACTTGTTATTAATAAGAACCGATTAATCGCATATTTCACAACGTATTTTTGCGAATTTTAGATATATGTAAATAAATTTAGTGACATTGTATGTAAAACTTTAGTATCTCTTGTATAATGTAGCGTAAAACCCTCAAGACAGTGAGGGGCAAATCCACTTAATATTGAGATAAATAGCTATCTGGCTATGGAGAGATAGCACGCACCTAGCGATGGTTTTGCCGACTAATTTTTGTCAACAAGTTTGGCGATAATTCCCCAAAAGTCGTCAATCTTGGTGACCATTTGGCGACATTTTTGTCAGACGCCTGTGCAACTATAACTTGTCCTATCACTATATAACTGTAACCATATCTGACCCTAGTAACTGTAACTGTGGATGCCTTTTGGAAATTTATCGGTGGCTGGGGGAAAAACTGTATAAGACTGAACAAAGCATTGGTTCTCAGTTTTAATTCAGAGTATTTAGAAATCATTCTGTGAGCTTATACACTGAGACTTTGTAAATTATGTTGTGTTTAACATTCTTAGTAGTTTGAAGTGTAACTACTGTTTGTGTTCTGACATGCTGAGAAGAGCTGTAGTAGTACTTTTGTGAAATATTCCAGAACTTCAAAATGTTTTTTTTGGGGGGGGGAATAAATATTATGAAATTATCATCGGTTTTGTGTGCAATTAAATCCATTACAAAACTGTACTCACGTAACAATATATGGCATATATAAATCATTATTTTGCTTGAAAATTTTCGATATGCTCAACATTTCGGATTGATTTCTTTTGTAGTCCTGTCATTCCTTTTAATGACTTCGTACAGAATATTATGCTACGGCAAATTTATAAAGCTCCTTCGTTTGTTACGAACGATGATATTCATAATGCAGCCAAAATTCTCCCTACGAAACGCCGTACTCCACAGCCTCCCTGTTTCTCATCCGGGAATTGCATCGTCAAAAAAGAGACCCAGAGCTATTCTAAAGAACGCATATAATGCGCTTCCTTTTCCTAAAAGGCGTTGCTATGGAGACGAGGCGCCTCGAAGGTTTCAATACACTTGTTCGCTTCCCTCCACCGCCTGAGTGAATTCGCTGATCTTTCAGCTTCCCTCAGGCAAAGAATCTTCTTTGCCTCAGGGTCACTCTCTCTTTGTCCCGTAATCGGGCAATCTTATTTCTTTCAACCGTAAGCGGTTGTTAACTGACTTTAAGCACGCTTTTGTTCTTAAAAGAGTTCTAGTGCATTGATTATTATTTTTATTTAATTTTAACTTAATCTCACTGTGAGAATTAATACTATTTTTGATTAGTTGACATAATACTTAAAGCTAAAGTAATCACTTTGTATTTATAAAAGTTTCTCCTCAGAGGCATTGCTGGCCGTGTCTCTTTAAATCAAACTCGCCTAACGAGTTCCCGCTCCTCCTTCCCTCCCAGACCCGAAGCACTTGTGACATGAAATTTTTCGTGAGTGTTTCCGCTCTCGTGTTGTTAACACCACATGATCATTGATCAAGGAAACGTCGATGCTTGTCAAAATTCCTGATCCAACCCCCTCAAAATTGATTCTGGCCCTTTTTCGACACAAAAAAAATTACTAAATTAAGTCCTTCAGTGTTTTTACTTTTTTTCACTGTGGAAGGCAGTTACTCTTTTGTTAAATTTAACATTTGGTACTAAATTTTACCTCTTTGCGGAACCCTCTTTTTGGCGATAAAAATAATTCTTTGATGATGTGTGGGATAAAAGCAATAAGCCTAAGTGCCTCGTAATAGAACCTGTCCATGGTCCTTGGAATCATGGAGGCATGTATCTGATAACATGAACTGTGCAGATGTGTTATCTCGGGGTCTCTGGTAAGCACTTGCTTAGCAGAGTAAAAAGTGGAGTGGTATAAGGGAACTCTCTGGCTAAGAGAAAGCCGTGAATTTTGGCCTACCAATATTTTGTCTGTTAGCCGAACGAAGCTGACTTGGAAAAAATGACGGTAAAACTCAGTTATTTTAACTTTTCAGAGGATACCACTCCTAGGTATGCAGAACATTGTCATGCTGGAACTCAAATGCTTCAATCTATTTTAAGAGAAAGATTCTGGATACTGAAACAACGTAAAACTGTGTGTAATGTGTTAAAAGTTTGTGTGATATGTAAACGATATAAAGCGAAATCGATGTCTTGTGAAGTGACTCCTCTTCTTGAAGATCGGGTGGGAGATTATAGGGCTTTTGAAATTCTGGGAGTAGATTTAGCTGGCCAGTTGTTTTTGAACAATGGTAAAAAGGTTTGGATAGCACTGCTCACATGCATTGTGTACAAGGCTATCCATCATATATCTAATTTTTTTTTTTTTTTTTTTTTTTACAGGACGCTGATGGTACACCCAGAAGTACTTGAGTTACCAAGGCTCGTCATTGATTGGAGAAGATGTGGTTATACCATAATTGAAGAAGTATCATGGGTGGAACAGTTCCGAAGTGAATTTAGAAGATATGCTCCATAAAAAGAGGAGGCTTTAAATGTGCAGGATTTCACCACCATTTAAAATGTCATGTATTCACATATATGTCATGCATTCACTTCTTTTCTAACTTGGTGTTTTTGTACTTTTCTTCATTTCATTTTTAATACATAAAGTGTTTGCGCTTCATTGTCGTGAATATAAATTGTTTAGCTGTTTGTGCTTCATTGTCATCTGAATATACATTGTTTAGCTATTTGTACTTTATTGGCATCTGAATATAAATTGTTTCCAAATTACTTTAGTAGCTTGTTTTTGTTATAGTACTATAGTAATAGAGCACAAATAAAATTTATATATGCTCACTTCTAAAAGTTAAGCACGGAGAGGAAAATGCTAATTTCCGGAAGCCAATCAGAGTTGAAGAGGATGCAATTCGCTGCAGAGGTAGATGGAAGTATGCGAATATGTTAGGTAACAGCCAATCGTGCTTTCATGTCAAGAAATATGCAAAAAAGGCAGTCTTATAAGAAACCAACTTTATGAAGGGTTACAGAAGTTGATTGTAAGTGCTGATAGAATGTGTTTAAAACTTTCGTACAATTTGTTTTCAAGACATACGGGTTTCTATGACTTCCAGAAGACGAATGGAAGATTCTGAGCGCTGGCGTGCTGTGTAGCACATTGAAGCAGGACAGTCGATCACAGATGTTGCTCTTTTCTTCGGCGTTCATCATTCTGTAATTTCACGTTTATGGAAACAATTCCAAACTACACAGACAGTTGTCCGAAGGCCCGTAGCTGGTTGCTCCAGGGCTACAACCCCCACGGAAGATCGATATATTGCTATTGTAGCCAAGCGGAATCGCAGAGCGACCACCACACGTGTGACATCTATGGTTACAGCGTCCATTGGTAAAGCGATATCTGCAGCTACTGTACGCCGAAGATTACATATGAGTGGACTGTACGCCCGGGTACCTCAAGTTTGTGTTCCTCTATCCGTCCAATCACATGTCAATTGGAAAGTGTCTGACTGGGACAATGTCATGTTTACTGATGAGTCAAAATTTGCTCTGGAGCCAGATGACAAGCATATAAGAATATGGCGTGAACAACGAACACGCAATCAGTCCTAAAACATCACCGAACATCACGCATTCCGAGGCGGAAGCATTATGGTGTGGGCAGGGATTTCATTAGGATACCGCGCCCACCAGCGGCCGAGCCGTAACGTCGCTGAACACTGGTAGTTCGGTTCGAATCCCGTAAACGGGCTGGCTGCATAGTTTTCATGGTTTTTCCCATGTGTAACGTGTATACGAGCCAGTTTCCCTTAAAAAGTCCTCCACGAAGGCATCCCTCCCTTAAGGCAGTAGCCCTCGAATGCTTTGCCGTAATCTAATAAACCAAACCATTATGATACCGCACCGACCTGCACATCTTTAAACGGGGTTCTTTGACAGCTGTCCGGAATCGAGATGAAGTCCTAGAAGCCATTGTGAGATTGTACGTTGCAGCAGGCCTTACGTTTATTTTAATGGACGATAACGCACATCCCCATAGAGCTCACATCGTCGATGATTACCTGGAGAGTGAAGGGATTGCGCGTATGACGTGGCCAGCACATTCACCCGACCTTAACCACCCATTGAAAATCTTTGGGATGCTCTCGGCCGTGCTGCATCTTCCCGTCTCTCACCTCCAGCCACTCTTATTGAGCTAGAAACTGCTCTACAAGAATGGCGATTGCTTAATTCTGCGGTGGTTGACCACCTAATTGAAACCATGGTCACAAGGTGTAAACTTTGTATACAGATGAGGGGGGATCACATACCCTATTCATGTCCTTTTTTTCATTTTATGCTGTTTATTTTCACTTTATACATAAATCTGTTTGTCTCCAGTATGCCATTATCTGACAACTTACAAAAATTTAATATTGTTTTCATTTCTGTATATAATTGATTTTATTTTATGCATAAATATAGTATATGCTACTTTCCTGCCGAATTTTGTGTCAATCAAAGCAGTATTTATTGATTGTTTTGTATTTCACATCTTCGTGCTTAACTTTTCGAAGTGAGGGTATATATGCATTTTGAGTATATCATGGTGACGAAGAGGCAGTGCACCAAACTAATAAAATGTTGGTACACTTTGAAAAAAGGAGGGGATCAGTTCTAAATCTTCGCCCTAATTGCCGATCGTCAAAATTTAGCATGCATGATTCTTATCTTGAAAGGATATTTATGTTTTAACATACTTTTTTTACTCATTGTCGGATATTTTAAAGTAACATGCCAAATCCCCCTCTTCCACAGATTGATTTGACAGATATAAATAAGTCAAGCGCCAAGTTTTTTTTTGAAATCGTGCGAATAATAAAAGTTGGCTCAAATTTTGAGCTTTCAACAACAAAAGAAAAATTGCAGTGCCAATTTCTGATTTAAATTAACCCTGGACATCATTATAACATTCATTCTTCAATAAATAGTAAATACTGTAAAGAAAGCAATAGTGTTCAATCGCTGAAATTGTGCTAAAATAAAATTAAAGCTAAGTAATGTTGTTTTACGTGTACTGTACACATGCTAAAGGTCTCTTGTATTTTTTGTGTGTGCGTATTTACTGCATGTTAATAGCAAGTTTTATTTTTTGGGGGAGAGAGTAATTATGTTGAGTCTGGCTACTTTAAATATTTCTCTGACATCTGAATTACCTTTAATTCAGGTACTTAAAGAAACAGTCTCAATCCCTTTGTAATCTTTAATAAATTTCTGCAGAGCCCAGTCATAAATCGTAATACTGGTCAAGTTGTTTTGTAAACCAATAAGTGCATCATAATGGTGGTGTCACATGCCAGTTTCAGCAAATGAGTTATTTCAGAATCAAAATATAACGCACAGAACATTCTGCACAACATGTATACAGAGAATAAGGTCAGCGCCACTTCAACTAGGGTAGCAATAATGCTTATTCTAGTATAGTTACTTCTGTTTCATCGTAACAAGCGTGTGCATTGCAAGAACAATGCAACAGTATATTTAACTGTTTTACTCCACTAAGGTTAAGAGTAGTATTTGAATAGTTATTATGGAGAGATTTTATTATTTTAGGATAAAAATATTTTTTACCCATAGATAAATGGTTGAATTTGAGTAAATGGGTAGCAAACGAGCGATCTTCAAAAAGGATCTAGAAACCAGGAGAATCTAAGATGTGGGGAAAAAATATGACGAGTCAGTTCTCCGATTTGGAACAACCTCTTTACTTAATCTGCAGTAATGTTTTGGCTATGGAGCATATGAAACTATCAAAATTAAAACGGGGACTTGAATCTAGGCATCCTTTGCTTCTCAATAAAACAAAAGAATGTTTCCAATGACTGTTAAAAGAATATTTTGAGAAATTTAATGATTGTTGGCAAAAAATATTTATTCGTGTCTTACAAAGTTTTATATCTCATTTCTAAAAAATAAAAAGTCATGCACCATTGGAAAACATCTTGTAGTTCGGCTAATTACTACACAATGCAGTGGTAACACTCATTAACTAACTAAATATATTTTGTGAGGAATGTGATCTTTCTATTGTAACTTGTGACTCAACCTCAATAAGACTTTAAGCGACTTATCGCTAAATCTTGACTTTTTATTATAAACTAAAATAGATGAATAGCAGGCATACCTGGTGCTTACAAATCAGCCAACATTTATGGCGAGAACTCAAAGCATACCTCAAGATACATACACACACCCATAAAAAAAATTGAGGGAGGAATGTAGTAAACAACTAACACTAGAACATAACATTACACAACAGGAATATCTATCCTGAGCGAAATACAATGCTCCGAGGTCTTGCTCCTGAAATAAGTCATGAGTGAATTCTTCGAAATATTTATCTCCCCTTTTATCCTGATATCTATTTGTCAATGTACACATTTTGCAATTTCTGTTGGAAAGATTACAAAACAGAAGTCTCTAAAATGTAAGAGAAATTCCCCTAGACTCCGATGCAATACGGCAAGAAAATGTAGAAGTCGTTTTAGAAACAGCAAGAATAGGTATTATGAATTTTCAGCTTAAAAGTATATGTGCAATGAAAGCAAGAATTTAGAAAGTATCATTTTTTTAAACAAAGTTTTATCTGTTCTTATACATGACTTGAATGCCATGATAATAAATATTTTTGCTTGGATTACAATAAATAAAACACTATTCTGCTCGGGCAGTGCAAATAAATAAATATATTTATTTCTATTCTTTCATAATTTGGGTAGGTTTTTTTTTTTTTTTTTTTTTTTTGCCAGACTTATAATTTTATATATAAATCTTAAAATTCCACTTTTCATTCATCGGTTGTTTGTCTGAATTTTATAAAAAGGAAAGATGTCAAGTGAAGCATATCAAAACACCACCTGTAGAATATAACAGCAAAAATTATAAACAACTTTTGTTCCATTACCATTTTATTCAACTTAATATAACAGAATTATATAACACAAAAGAGTATAATTTTCTCAGTAAAAATGTATAATTTTTATTTCAAATACAGTTAGAATCTGAATGAAAATAATATAAGAATCGGTTAATTAAATATATATATATATATGCATGAATGTAAAATATACTTACAATGAATGAAGAGCATGACTATTTACAAAGAATTCTTGTGTTTTATATGGACTAGCAAAGGGAAACAAACAAAAAAAATTAAAAAGAAATAACAGATCTATCACTTTTGACATTTTAATTTATGAAACAAAATGTAAAATTGCGAATTTCCTGTTGTTTGTATACAATATTTTATAATCAGTATTTTTTATCGCTTTAGAACTAACTCTAAATTATTTATAATTCAACAGAAGTGTCTGTGCTATATGTTAAGTATTTTCTACAAATAATGCTGAATTCAACAAGCATCAAACAATGTTACTAATCACTTGGGTCAGACATTCAAATGTACTCACTAAAAGCAGCTAAATTATTGATTTCCATTGTCATTTCTTAATTATATAACATTCATGTAATATATCCAATGAAATTATATTCAGTGCGTTAAACCTGCATAAAAACACTGTCAATGTGATTCAGTAGCATACGTACACACAGATAAGCAATAACTACCATCAGTTGGAGTTTGTGCAAATATAATAACTCATGATGTAAATTCTGAATGACGGATTACAGAATAGGTTGTGAAATTTTAAGAACTGAGAAACAGATTGGCAATTAATACAGTGATATATACAGTCAACAAAGTAACTATACATTCAGAGATATACACATAAATTGTCTAATATATTTCCAAAAAGGTTAAAATCAACTGTGCGAATGATTATTAAGGAACTGAGAGATTTTCAATGAACTGTAGGCAATCACGTGTAAAAGGGCTTCTAAAATTCTGTTAAATGTGAAGTTTATTTAAACTAGAATATTTATTGAATATATTAAACACTAAAGAATTGGATGTGATTTGTTTACATTATTGTAAAAAGAACGTTTATTGATTATAATCTACTTTCAAAGCACTAACACGATAAGATCTAGCATCTTAGCTTACTTTATGCTTATCTAAATCAATTATCTAAAAAATTAAATGAAATCATATACACCATATGTTTATAAACTAGGTAGTAAGTATAATACTAAAAAGACCAATTTTGGTCAAAATCTTTTGCACAATATTATACATGACTAAGCTACAGCAGGAACCTTAATTTTTTAAAAATTTATAAACTGATACAATATTGCGTTTAAACATTTTTATTCCCTACCCACAACACCCATAGAAAAGCAAAACAGTTACATTGTTATGCTATGCATGCTTTTTACATAACATGATTATAAAGATTTATTTATCAATAGCAATTACAATGCTGTTCAAATTCCCTTGATCAATGGCTAGTTTACATGAATGACAAACTGTCATTCTAATAAAGTTATGAGCAAATGCTAGTATGCTCATAAAAACTACTCAATGGATACCTGTCTCAAATTTTTATTTTTGTAATTTTCTACATTAAAAAAAAATTGCTGCATGCTTTCTGATTTTACAAACAGAGATTGACTGTTAAATGATGGATATTTTTAAAAAGTAGAACTAGCACTCACTGGAATTGTTACCACTGTATCTACCGCAAATAATTATTTAGCAGCAAGTTTTCTATTTAATTTAAAAGGAACTAAATTTATCATTCTAATATTTATGTATTCCATTTGCAAATTCACAGTTATGTTGGATATTAAATGAGAAAGAAATATCAAGCAATTGAAATTTCCTGAAATCAGTTCTCAATATCTCCTAATTAAAATGGCATTTAATACTACATGCTCTGCTGTTCACATGAATTTCAAAGTAAAGTTTGCTGTTCTTAATAGTAGGCTGACTGAGTTTAATGTTGAATACTGTCATTTATTAGCACATCATTTATTATGAGAAAGCACTTATGCCCACTTAAGTCATTTAATGATTTTTGTTTTATTGTATTCATAGATGCATGACATAACTTTTCAGCACTCTTTTGGTTACATAATAGCAGCCACAAGTAGCCCATGAATTGGACTTGCTCAATTTAAGGCAATTATTTAAAAGAATTGTATGTTACAACTTTTTCAGATTATGCAAAATTCGATAAGTTCTGAATTTGAAATAAAAATTTAGCAAAGATATATTTTACATTAAACAACTTTATTCATAAATAAGCAAAACGGTCAACCAGTAATTCTAAGTTACAAAATTCTGAAAAAGAATACATTTTATATCATTTAATTCAGAAAGATACATATTTGATAAGTTTTAAGTAATATTCATTGAGGTATTTAAGAATCCAAAATTACAAGCATTTACATACCTTAATATCATACTAATATACAAACCCAACACTTACAAAATTAAATAAGACACAAAGAAAACAAATAACACAAATTTAAACCATATATACAATATGGAAATTGAACAAAAAATATGCTTGCATGTTATCCATATAAATTTGTATAAAATCATATTACATTTTGCTCATATATATCATTTCATGTTCTAAAGCAATGAATTACTAGAAAATGCTACATATTAAACAAAATATTTAAATGCGTACAAGCTGTATTATTGTAATACTAAAAATCTGAGTATAATAACTTAAAATAACTTTGCATGGGATTATGTTATAAATAACATTAAGGTAAAAACTGAACAAAATGCACATAAAATCTTATGAGTACAAACTGTTTCCAGTCACACTTTTGCCCTTGGAAAGTACTGAAGAATACAAGATATTCAACCCCAAAGGGGACATGAAAAATAACATTAATAAATTAAAAGTCATTATTAACAAACCATTTATACAACAATTTGATAATACCTATAGGTACACTTCTCTTTCTATGTACATATACCCAAAGAAAGGATTAATAGAAAATAAGCTGAATTCTAGTAAATTTTTGTGGCCAAAATTAAGGGTAGGGCTAAGAAAAAGGAAATTTAATTTGTATATATAAAAATGTATTATATTCATAATAATCTTGTGTGAAGGACTTTGATAAAAGGGAGAGTTCAGAAGATTACATGGGATGCATGAAAGGTGGCTACAGAATTTGTTTCTTTTAACAGTGATTCTAAGCATGTTTTTTTTCTATAACAAGGTTTTTCTCCACAGAGATTTTATTTTATTTAAGTTTCAGCTCAGGAGAGAAAACAGATAGTTTTTGAAAATACAAACATTAGCTTTTTACACAGTCCATAGCTAAAAGACCATTAGAAAAACTGCAAAATGTTCCATCCTCTTAAAGTATAATGTTCAGCGAGATATAAGCAATTAACACTTCAGGACTAACTACACCACTGCTAGTTCCTGTACATTTTTTTCCAAATCATGCATTCCTTTACAGTTTTGTGTTATTAAATACCATAACTTTCAATAGCATGTACTTTCCTTTACTCTAATGCTAGATTTTGATACAGTCACTACCAGAACACACGTAGCTTTGTCTGATTATTTTTATATCCCATGGACACAACACTGGGGATTATATTCCCTAGTTTGGAAAAGATCTTCCTTTTCTTTCTAGTGTTTACTTTTACTCATAGTACTTATACAGTTCCAGTTGTCACTTCTTATTATGGATCATTAAAAATGTGTACAAGTGATGCAAATTTCAGGATTTCAATCATATCAATTATGCAAGAAACTTCACAATAACTTTTTTCATATAACCATCAAATGCTGTTGGTATGTATATACAGTATCAAGCATATAAAAAGAGCAAATCAATGCCAAGATTGATTTTACGATTCTTCCTAACTCGACAGTGAAACTTTGGTTAAAACATCAATTAAACAAAGCTCAACTGCCCAGGCAAATGACCACCCATGGCAAGGCACATAGGGGATATCTGCCTAAGGAGAGGGAGGCCTTCATGGAGAACTTTCTAAAAATAAACTAGCTTATATCTACATTACAAGCTGCACTTGGTGTGAATTCATAAACTATTAAAGCTTACACTAAACTGTCATAAAACAAGATGAGTATATATGAATATCCATTAAAATAGATTTTTCTGCATGGACTGTAAAATACATGCTTAAGAGTTTAGAATGCACAAGCAATGAAAGTGGTTGATTTTCTTAATGCATGAAAAAAGAAAGTGGATTATTTTCTTAGCTTATTTGTCTGTTTACATTTTTCTATGTAATGAAGGTAGAAAATATTCAATTAATTTTTAAAAATACCTATTAACTAATATGATTTTAAATTATTTCCTACAATTAAAAATATCCAAACTGAAAACTAGGACTGCTGATATTTAATAAGTAGGTTTAAAACATGTTGTTTCATCATATATTTAATTTATTACAGCATAATTTTTCTAATAGGATGTTCTGCTGTATGAAGACCCAATAAAAAGTTAAATTTTACATTTTTACAATCATTCTCATAAAATTTTCAATATTATTTAAAGGAACTCTGTAAAAGAAAATATATACATATGATAAAAGAAAATAAAGCCACCTTTTATGAACAAAGTTGAGAAGCTAACCGATGATGAAAACAACAGACAAGTATATAAATTATAATATCAGATGTAAATTTAAAGCATATAAAATGAGATACAAATGATGCATTTTAAATTCATAAAATTATTTGAAAGTTCACAAGCCATAATCTGAATCTGCTTGTCTCAGTAAACCTAAAATTTATATTTAAAATCATGAAAGCTTTATTACAAGCAACTTCAAACCACAAGCACTATAGCTATTTATTTTGCTTCACAATTCAGGATATCTTTCTTACCTTTTTAATTTTACTCAATTTTGTTCAAACTAGATGACATTTATCTGAACAGATCAGACAGTGACATATTTGATTAGGTTAATCATTTTTTTTTATTTATTCTTTTTATAATTTTTTAAAACATTATAATTTCCCTATATTCTGTATAAGGAAAAATATTTTTTTTTACATATTTATAACTATTATTACTAACAGAGACAATGAATGAAAACAAAATCATGATCATGAACTAGAAAAGTAGTAGTTTAGAGAGTAAGATTTCAAGTCACTACTTCTGTTCTTAGTTAGAAGTCTTTCTTTTAATTATTTAAATAAATTACACAGCAGATTTTCAATTATCTACATAGCTTCACTTTTTTCCCTAGGCCATGTAAAAAAATATTATTTAACTAAACAATGTTTTTCAATTCTTTTTAGAAGCTGGTTAATTTAGATAAATCATGTCACATGTAGACTGCCTGAAACTTTTGAGAAATGCATAGTCTGTAAACATAAATGAAAATTAACTGCATACTGCTACAGTCTTTACAATTTGATGCCTATTTTGAAATAATGCAGGGATCTAATCCTTAAATTGCACTATATTTTTTTATATTTTGACACTAATTACATAAATCAAATTTTAGTTTTAAAATCACTTCTGAAGCCAGCTATTATTAACTCACAGATCATCCCTTAGATATCTGTGGCCCATTTGCTGACCATACTGCAAAGTTTCACTTGTTTACTTTGTGAACCAGTGCTTACTCATACGGGGAGCTCATTTTTGAAAGTAAATTTAACAAATGTGATGCCATTATGTCAAATGCACCTTCACTTAAGGAATTTTTGCCTTATTATATGCAGTTTAGACTTTCCTTTAGCATAACATGCAGTATGTGGAATTATCATTTGCATTAGGTATTTAAAATAATAGGAGGAACAGATTATCAAATGAATTGCAGCTCTAGTTTGTCTGGATAGTTGCAGTTCTACTGTACTTCCTCAAATGAAACTATTTAGTTTGAAAACTTAAAGATAACTATATACATTAATCATAATATGTATACAGAAATTACTTCAAATATGTTCAGTACAACAGCTGCATTCCCAAAGCTGTCATAAATACCAGAAATAACACTAATATTTTTGCACAGCTTATCAGTTTAAGGAATGAAAAATTAAACAGGCATAACTCTCATTACTTTTCAGCTATAAACAAAATTTGCACATATTCTTAATGTTATAATGCAAAATGATATACAATATTACACAATTAAGCTAATTTTTAAACATAAGAAAAAGATGTTGACTACACATACAAAAAATATACAATCTTAATTAAAACATTTACCAAAAGCTGTGACTTCTGATATTCTGAGAAGAATTTTCACTGCTTCCTAACCCTCTGAGTAACAAGCTTATATTTTTTTAGATTTGCTCACAAAGAACTGCATTTAATGAGCATTTCCCAGTTAAATTTGTATACTTATTTTACTCTTAGTTTTCATAATCTACTAATTTTCTAGTCTAGTATGATATCTAGATAATAAAGCAAAATAAGAAAGGAAATTATTTTTATTGGAAAGGTAATATTTGTTTTTCATATGTTATCATGCTGAGGATGACAGTGAAACATCAAATGTCATAAAAATAAAACTGACCATGGGACTTAAAGAGTATTAAACACATTTGTTAGCTCTGGAAGAATTTTAAAATCCTGTTAGTTGTCAAGTAGTATTAAATGCTCTGAAATGTTCAACAGAGCCATGAAATGACAGCCACTCCATTCTTCTAAATTAACTTTTCTACAGCACACAGACAACTATTGCTTGATTATATGTGCATTATTTTCTATCAAGAGAAATTCATCGCCAGCAGTGACCAAATACTCTAATAGTTACACAGAAATTCCAGATCTCAGATTTGAAGTTATAAGCATTTAAAGAACAAGTCTGGACAGCAATTTCATAGGAGGCTAATTCACAATTTCTCCCCCTTTGTTTCTGAGAATATGTCTTACCTTTGGCTTCCTATGCAGAACACCTCAAACTCAAGCTAACTTGATCATACAACAGAACCTTTATTAATCAGTCCTCCATCAACTAAGCTGTCTGTTAATAAAGTTGACAACCAATTCAAAGGCACCACCCAGGAAATGTAATAATATTAGAAACAGTGCAGCAAACTAAGAGGAAAAAAAAAGAGATGTATATTGAGAATGTTCTTATTGATCTATCTTTTTGACCTTTCTGAACACTGACAGGTCAAATTAACCTCCTACTCTGCATTATGGTAAAAGTTTTATTAACATGTGTTAAAGAGGAGAACAATGCTGACTGATAATGAATTAATATATATGTATTAAAGGATAAAATTATATAATGCTGTCACTCAAGATGTTATTTAAACATGGATAAATGCAGAAAATGGTAAACAAATTTTGAATGACAAAAAACAGATTTGACGTATAAATCTGGAGAACAATAAAAACTGCAGCCATGAGAGTAATGCTGAGGATGATGGTGAAACGGACAAAATGAAAACTAGCAATGCAGAAACATTGGTTTTGCTTCATTTTGACAACGACAAATCATGCAGGGATTATCATCCTATGAAGCGTGATGATTTTGCAGATGACATCAATGGTACACTGGCCCACATTTGCATTACATACACATGAGAAAAACCATAAAAACTTTCATGCAACTAACTCATTCACTAGTTTTACCACTTGAGCACTGAAGCCTTCAGCAAAAAACAACATTCTAATGCTTCTCATATGGATCTTTTGTTGACCAAATAATGATATGATTATGCGGCAGTTGATAAAGTTATGGGACTGCAGGAAGAAAAAGGTAACAGGATTTTTCAAAACAGTAACTAATAATAATATGCATATACAAATTTGACAAAATTTCAAAATTTGCATAAATTTTCATATTTATAGTTCATCAAAAGTTTACAACTTTTCTATTAGTATGCATGAATATTTGTTTCACAAAATAAAACCTTAGGGACAACCAGTTTAATTAATGAAGACACATTTTTGTTGAGTAATAAAAGAGTTTGTTACAGTGTTAATTGTAATACTCATGCAGTTATTTTTAGACTTTAAACAATTTCAGAAAAATCCTGTCAAAAGAAAAATTTGCACGATTTAAAATTTAGCCCCTACAAGCTTATGCTTTCGATTGACTGAGGTGGTTACGGTTCCTCACATAGGAAAGTTGAGGTTTGACAGTTTCTGGTATGTTTCCATATAAAGGACTTCAGAATTAGAGCCTCTTTCACTGAATTCCAAAAGCTAACAGGTATCTTAAGAAGTGGGAGAACTTCCTCCAGGAAATGTTTTTTCCAGATTTGAATAAACAAAATAAAGAACCATTGCAAATTGCATTTTTTTCTCAAAACACACAGTTTATCTTGAGAAAAAAATCTTTCATTTAATATTTGCTTGAGTTTATATATTTACATAAGTGCAGTTATTTAATCTCTTTGCTTTGGTCATGAGAAATTAATTTCAAAATTCTATACAATACGATATGAGACACAAAACTGTCAGGACTTCAGCTATTTTGGATGTAATGAAGCATTTTTGATTTAATGGAACCAAATTTTACAAAAAAAGCTCAAGGTAAACATTTCTCTCAATACAAGTTGTTTAAGGAATTTTGTTTTTGCGCTTATACTTCGTGTTTAATTAATAAAGAGAAAATTTCTTGTTCAGTCACAAAATTCCATTGCTGAAATCCTGTAATCATTACGTCATAAATTATGACCAAATAGTCAATTAAAATGTTTCATTTCCAACATACAAAGTTTGCAATTTGTTAACTGATTGTTGATTGGGTCATTATCATTGCAAAGAAGACTTTCATTTTCATTTAGCATTCCTTCACATTTTCAGTTTATCTAAAATTTGATTATTCTTTTCCACTAAAGCCACATCACTTTTTTTTCCCATTTCCTCAGTGTCAGGTGGCACCAGTTTGGTCTGGTTTCATTCCTCCACACTTTTCTGCTAATGAAAATTTTTTTAAAAATGAAATGTATATTTTCAGGATTTTCTAAGAAATGAAATAAAATAAACTACTATCCTATTCTATCTGGAAAGATGTATTTCGCACAAAGAGAGATTATGTTTCAGTAACCACATCATGAAATTTAAATGTGATCAAAAGTTGAAATTTCTGCTTACTTGTATAGATTTTGCCTTTTGTTAATAATTGGGGCATTGTCATATCCATTTATCATTTCTGTCAATTACGTAAATGATGTAGAGTTTTGCAGCAGGAGTGAAACAGACATCTTTCACTAAAATTTTGATTCTCGTAAGATTATAGTTATCACAATAGAGAACAAAATAAGTTGGATTATGCCAAAAGAACATAATTCACTGTGCTGAGTCTAAGAATTTAATCATAATTAAATTATTTCTCTCATTTTACTGCTCTGTAAACAAAATGAAACCAGTTCCTGCAACATCCCACTACAAACAAGCACTAGACTCCAGGCTTCACTTACTGTGCACAAAGCCAGATAAGCTGAAAAGTTTTGCACTCTTATGAATAATGATTGGAGAGACAAAAATAATGTAATTTGCTAGTCTGAGTGTGTTTAAATGCAGAAAAAATGCACGATGATTCAAATTATCACTAATAATGATGCTTCTGAGTAAAAGAAATCTCAACTAATTTGGTCAAAAACTGATTTACAGCACACATGCTTTTCTTAAGTGTCATATTCTTCATTCATACATAGATGAGAAAAGAAAAACTTTCAATTACGAGAAAAAAGTGAGGAAGATAATAGATCATTCCAGTTCTCAGATAACTGGATTTCAGACTTTGTACCATATCATTCATTTTTACATCATGAATTATGAAAATACAGATTTTGTGCAAACGCTTTTAGCTATAAAGTAATAAGTTATACACCTGTACTCATAAATTTCCCAATTTAGTTTAATTAATGTTAAAAACAACAGAAAATTAAAATGCCAAAATACCTATGTTAAGTGTTTTGGGAGAAATTTTCAAAAAAGCTTTTAGTAATGATATACAGAGAATATGAACATATGTTAACCTTTTATTTACATCTAAAATTTTAAACTTCACTGCGCTACCAGACTAGCTGCATTATAATAAGTTATTTAGGCAGGATATCTCATCAGGTATAAATTTTCAAAGCAAAAATAATAATAATTGCACACAGTATAAAAAAACTTGTAACAATAATCTGAAGCATAGATTTAAAGAATTTTTAATTCTAACTTTAAATATAATTAAATAACTGTTTTCACAGCCAACTTGTCCAGCAGGTAGACAACACAATTCACAGAGAAATAAATACTGAAGTCCCTTTTAAGTTAAATAATTTGAGATGTAGACCTCAATTTTCGAAATCGTCCATCTTCACGTCAAGGGACAGTTTTCACAGGAAAGACTTGCTTAGGGAGAAATGAAAATCACTGGAAAAGAAAACATTTTCTTTCTTATATGCTATCATCTTAGTATCATATCAATGAGCAAAAGCAATGATTTTCTTTAATTTTGAAATATATATATATAATAATTTGGAATATTTGGAGTATACATACCGGGTGTCCCAAAAATGACTGATGAATTTTGTAAATCAATAAAAAAAGACGGAATGTGAGATATGTATCGTTTGCAGCCTTATGCTTAAGAAATCAGGAAAGTTTATCCCACCAAATTTCAAATTTAGTTAACATTTTCATCCACAAGTGGCGCTGAAAACTATGAAAAAATAAAAACCGGTATGAAAATTTTGCAAGGACTGTTGCAAAAAACTAAACAAACACATTTTCAATGTAACCCCCATTTGCTGCAACAACGTGGTGCAGTCTCAGGCAAAAATTTCCATACATCCGTTCAAACATCTCACTTGGAATTGTCTCACATGCAGTACAGATGTGCTGCTTCAGCTCCACAACTGTTTGTGGAGTTTGGCGGTATACCACATCATTCAGGTACCCCCAAAGAAAATGGTCGCAGGGTGTCAAGTCTGGCGAATAAGGAGGCCATGCCATGCCACTTCCTGTATGCATGTCGTAATGCAAGGCAATTACCGTATTTGACGGCATATAAGATGCACTTTTTTTCCTAAATTTGGTCTCAAAAAAGTTACCTGCGTCTTATATGTGAAGAACACAGGTTAACTTTCAATACTGAATGCTATTTTTAGCCCGGATAAAGGACTAGACACACATAACTTTTTCTACATTTGCCATAATTATTTTGCGCATGCATGAATATCTGTCGCCAAAAAGCGCCAAAGTTTGAAGCTGATGTCGAAGTTCGAAACAGGTTCGATGGTCACATTACGTCTATGGAGCCTTTCTTTCTTTACATAGACTTTCTTTGACTTGGCCGACACACGTGTTGGTATCGGTGCTACTCTGGATAAACGTGTCGGTATCGGTGCTTAAAACTATCTGTTTTTAAAAAATACCCTGGAAAATATGACTACAGGAAACAAAGAGATTAAGATATACAATTCAGTATAAACTAGGAGTGTTAAACTACGCCAAAGTGCAGAGAAACAGAGCAGCAGAAAGGCATTTCGGTGCCCCACCTACCGAAAAAATTATATGTACTTGGCGACTGCAGGAAGATCAACTGAAAACTGCTAAAAAACAAAAACATAACCTTCGATGCCCAGCTCCATCTTGGCCTGAACTTGAAAATGCCTTAAAAATGTGGGTGATAGATAAAGAGGAAATCTGGGATAAGTGTTTCAACTAAAATGATAATCAATGAGGCCAAAGGATTTGCAGAAAAACATGGAAATCAGAACTTTTCAGAGTCTGAGGGCTGGTGCTACAGGTTCATGAAAAGGGAAGGCTTATTAATGCGCATAAAAACAACTACTGCACAGAAATTGGCAGCAGATTATGAAGAAAAAATACTAACATTTCATAGGTTTGTTATAAATGCACGCAAGAAAACTTCTTTTCAGCTCGGTCAAATAGGTAATATGGATGAAATTCCACTCACTGTACCATCTAACAAGACTGTGAGTATTAAAGGGTCTAAATCAATAACCATAAAAACCACAGGTCATGAAAAAACCTGATATATGGTAGTTCTAACATGTTGTGCTGATGGCACAAAACTACCACCGTTTTTCATATTCAAAGGAAAAATTCATTCAAAATAAAAACTTCTAACGAGTGTAATTGTTCATGTTCATCCGAAAGGCTGGATGGACAAAGCTGGAATGAAACTGTGGTTACAGAACGTATGGGCGAGCGACCTGGTGGACTTTTAAAAATATGGGTGGTAATTGCACTGAATGATTGTTTATTTGACTTTTACGAAACGCGAGAACTAAAAGAACATTTTAAGTTATTGTGGTACCACGCTCTCGCGAAGACTATTGAAACTTTTTTCCTTGTGTGTGGCCTTCTAAATAAGGGTGCATCTTATATGCTGTCAAATATGATACCCTCTCACTGAAATGTTCGTTCAAGAAATCAAATACTGCGGACGTCCGATGTGGGTGAGCACCATCTTGCATGAACCAGGAGGCATTCGAACGGTCCTCCAAAGCAGTATGAATCACCACATATTCTTCCAGAATCCCAAGATATCATACAGCATTTATCGGTTGCTCAAAAAAAATGGCCATATTATTCCTTTGGAGGAAACTACAGCCCATACCATTATCTTTGGTGAATGCTGGGATGAAGGTTTAGCAATATGAGGATTTTCTCTTCCCCAAATTCGCGAGTTCTGCTTGTTGACATAGCCATCGACGTGAAAATACGCTTCATCTGAGAACCATATTTTGCCAACATCGAGTTCACCATCATCCACAAGTTGCAGAATGGTGTTTGCGAAATTATAGTGTGCATCGATGGCATTTGGACTGAGGGGTTGGTGAGTCTGGATTTTGTACGGGAACATGTGAAGGCTGTCGCGCATGAGACGGTGAGTGCTCATTCTTCGGAGTCCAGTACAATATGCAACACGGCATATGGAAGTCCAGGGCTGCTATTGGATAACCTGCTGTACGGCTTCTGCGTTCGATTCTGTAACTGCAAGGCGTGGCTGGCCTACATTTCTAATATGGTCATCATTCGCACTCCCTGTTCACTCGAATTTTTGGAATAGAGTCCTTATCGCATTGTCTGATGGTCCTGTTCTCACATGAAATTTTCTTTGGAAACTGCGCCTTGTTTGAACAAAACTCTGTTTCAGGCAGATCTACTGTTCAACAGAAAAAAACCCCACTACGCTATCAGCTTGACAACGAACTACGGAATGGTGAGCTGAAATACTTCATTTTAACTATACCTGTTACAGATCACCTGCAGTGCCACCTGCGGGTGAAAATGTTAACTAAATTTGAAATTTGGTGGGATAAAATTCCATGATTTCTTAAGCATAAGGCTGCAAACGATACATCTATTGCATATTTTTTTTTATTGATTTACAAAATCCATCAGTCATTTTTGGGACACCTGGTATATATAAACTTAAAGCATTAGAAGTAAAATGGAGTTCTTTGTGTATATATATATATATATATGTGTGTATACACTCTGATATATATATTCAGAGATGCTTAGTTTGTGCTCTTACTGTTTCAGAATACACAACAAATTCAGTATATATGTATGGAAAAAATTTAGCAAAATATACAGTACCTAATAATAACAATGCTTGTTATTAAGCCATTTTATTATGCCCTATTCTGTTTTAACATGTTGAATGTTAACCATAAGATAACTCATTACTGCCATTCTGCTGGCACATACCCATCACAAATTAACTCATTTTGTGAAAAACCTTTTTGGTGCCAACAATGGGCTAACATATCAGGAATGCATGGGAATTTCATGAACTGGCATCTGTTAAAGGTTCATCAACAACAAGAAGATAACATAAAAAAGATTTATTTATATTTTATGCAAGGTTTTTGAAATATAAAAAATGTAACTAAACATCATAAATTTTAATTATGGTATATTTTAAAACATTGTTCCATACATGAAGGAGGCCCCTCTTTCCATACTAAGAAAAAATATTAATTTTCTTGACGTCTCTTTTAAGCATGCAAACATAGCAGACCCTTGTTGACAACACTTTTCTTCTGTGGAGGTTACACTCCTAATGTGATAAAATGCACTTGTTTTGGTTCTTTATAACTTTTTGGTATTTTATTCACAATTAAAGATGAAATGAATATCAGATTTATTGTGGTAGACCTATAAAGGGATAAAAGGAGCACATGATACACTGATAGCAAAAAGTTCAAAGCATCTTTTTACCATTATCTGGCATGGTGATGCATTTCCAGCAAAGAAGTTCAAGCTTCTTCAATCAGTTTCATGATCAGAAACAAATTCCAGATGTATCACAGCCACCTTACTTACCATATTTCTCACTCTATAGCCTTGTTGTCCTTTCTTATTAAGACTGTTTTACAAAGTCAATGGTTTTTAGACAATTCAAGATATCCAAAACGACACAATGGTCCATTTATGATCAATATATGAGGCATTTTATCCATGTTTCCACAAATATTTAGAATACAGCCTGACTATGAGTTTTAATAGATATTGGTTCAGAGATGATCAGATAATATATTTTTTTTAATATTTAAAAGAGGCTTGGCCTACAACCCCTTTCCACTAATTTAATGAATGCAGAAGTACACTGATAGCATTATTCAATAGATATAACAAATAAATTAATGCATTATAACCATCTACCTGTGTTCAATTGCAGCTTTCCATTTTTTCTTCATGAGAGTTATCTCTCATCTTCCTAATAAATTATCTTTCCATTCAATAGATAGAACCTGATTCATTTTTCTATTACACAAAATCAAATTTTTGAAATTCTTTTATGTACAACCACAACTTTACTTATCCAGCATTAAGGCTAGAAAATTAATTTACTGAATTTAGCCTTATGTAGATAGATTATCCATACATTATTTTGAACATGAATAAATGTCAACAAAAAGATACTGCACATGTCATATGTCTGACATGTCTAATGCACAGATATATCAAATGAAATTCCATTCTAAAAGATCATGAATGCATATTCTTGTTTTCAAGCTGAAAGTTTCATTTTTGATTAACAGATTCTTCTTGTCTCCCAATTAGGAGAGAAGGATGGTTTTATTTCTATTGACCTACATAGCATGGACACTTTTTGCTGTTTCTTTTGGGTGATGAACTAATGTTGTGAAGCGATTTCAATGGAAAAATTCTCTGGAGAAGTGAGACATTAACTTATGATTAAGATAAAGTCAATGACTTGCAATCACTGGCAATAATGGCAAGACTAATTTCTTCCTTGAACAAACACGTAGTTTTGATGCTCATACATGCCCTAAATTACCATTAAAGACAGTTAACACATCCCATTTATCTCTTTTGATAGAGAGAATCTGCTTCCCAGAGTTAAACTGCTCTCAAATCGTATAAACTAGACTCGGAGGAAATGGTAAACAGTGTGCTTACTCACTGAAACAGTAGCAGGCACCCCTGATACTTTTCTATATCCCCCTTACATCAATTTATAAAAAAAAATATTAACAATGCTTCCAAAATATCCAAAGATTCATAGGAAGCAAAGCAAAGTATTCCCCCTTCCCAATATCCTAACCATGCTCAACCTAATGACCTTTAAAAGAATTTAAAGGAGAGATTAGAAACTGCAATAGAAAAGTCGAAGAGATTCGTAGATACCCACATAACATTAAATCCCATATGCCAAGCAAACACAGAGCAGAAAAGTGTTTAAAAATACTAGGTTTATACTGCAACTACTAACTTTCTAATTCTAGGGGGAGAAGGGAATAAGAATACAGAACACAGCAAATGTTTCGCAGACACTCTTACTGCCATCAGTAATAGCAGCAGTATCCATAAGCATTAATATTCTGCCATTGCATTTAGAAAAAACTACCTACATTATACTCCACAACTCGGAAGGCTTAACAGTGCGCTTTAACATTTTGGAACAAAATTAACTTTGTGACCACGAATCAATTACACCATTTAACCACTGCGCAGCATTCGGGTACTTGGAAATGGAACTTTTTTTATTTTCCCGAGCAGTGCTCAGGCAACATTTCTTTCTAGCCTAATACACTGATTTGTTTGAATTTTTTGCTTGTTTAGTGTGTAATGTTTCTGTTCATAATTCTGTTTGTTTTGTTTCTGTTTTGTTTAGTGTGTAATGTTAGTTTGGGTTTATATAATTAATTTCTTCATAAAAATGTTTAGGCCCACCAGTGGCCGAGCAGTAATGTCTCTGAACACTGGTAGTTCGGCCCGAGGTTCAAATCCCGTGAACGCGCTAGCTGCATGGGCGTTTTCGTGGTTTTCCCCATGTGTAACGTATATACGAACCAGTTTCCCTTAGAAAGTCCTCTATGAAGCTGTCCCTCCCTTAAGGCAGATAGCCCTCGAGTGCTTTGCTGTAATCTAATAAAACCAAAAAAAACCATAAAAATGTTTATCAAAAATATGCTTATTTTTTGTCATAATATGACGGAAAAAAGAAACTGTAAGTGGTTAAAATAGGTTCAATTTTAATAATTGATAAATGAAGCAATAACAGAGTTATTTTTATGCTTGGTGCAAAGCTCCACAATTTTGTCAATCACATGGGGTGAGAATTCGGCTGTGACAGCGTTTTTACACTTTTACGTTACACATTTTAAAATTAATGCTACACAATGAATTTCACCTTTTTATCTTCTAGAGAAACATCTTCATTGCTACAAGTATTTTTTCATTTTGCAATATATGCATTCTGAGGCAATATTGGCTCTGGTTAAATAATTTTTCACCTTGGCACAATTTCAATTTTTTTTTTAAATGCTGTAAATCACTTGACCATGTTTGTTTACTTTTCAGATTGTTAAGTACTCGATTGCAGTTAAGTTCTTTCATGTGACTTGAGCTTCAAAATAAATTCTAATAATTTCTTAAATATCAAAACATGCATCTGTTGTAAAATCAAAATTAAACTCAAAGCTAAATTAATACAAACACCTTTCATTATAAATGATGATGATAAATTCCATTAAGTTTCCGTTTCCACATTTAGTGAGAAACTTTTTATTTGAATTTGGATGTTGTCATAGAGATTTCCCTGATGCTAAAACTTTTTACAACTCATGTCTAGGTTTAAGATTTAATAACTTATTCCTATGTGTATTAACTTACCACCAAAGTAGTTGAATAGCTGCATCATAATTCTCATCAGATAAAGCAAACCCAGCAATTATTTTCTTTGCCTGCTAGCTCTAATTTCATTAAAATTATCATGACTATTTAGATTAGCAGTTGTCATTTAATCTAATTAGTGTAATTACATTCATCCTTTTACCAGCACAAAATTATTTTTATTTTTCAGTTTTTATAAACTGTTATTTTTTCTTGATAGTCTTGGGCAGTTTGAATTTCAGAACCTAAATCTTTAACTTCTCCTATCATGTTTTCTATATCTGAATTTGATTTCGAGTTCTTTATGTTTAAGCAGGTCAAAGTAACTCTTAATTCATAATACCATACTCTTCAGAAACTTAGTTCCTATTTTATCTAGTATCAGTTTCTAAGCTACACACAGTTTCTTTCTCAAATTTATTATTAATAAACCTACCATTATTTCACACTGGAATATATTTACCTTTTTTTAACTTGCTTGGTAAGCAATCCATGTGACCTAAATCATATTAACTTGATTCTATCACTAAACATGACAGACGCTCCAAGCTATAATATGTGTAATGGGTGGGTTAATGCAGACTTTTAGACCCAAGCAAGGTTCTTGTCATTATTCCAGTAAATATACGGCAGATTTGTAGACAGGACATTCATTAAACAGGAACACAAACACATAGCACACACCTTTCTTGCAAGTAATATACACTGCTACCCATTAAAATTGCAACACCAAGAAGGAATGATCTGATGAATGTAAAAATCACATGAAAGGAAGAGAGTTTGGGATATACAAACAATTAGTATTTCAGCACATTTAGATGATACAGGAGGGAGAAACAACATCTGAAGCACTGCATAAAAGAAAAGTTGTGTAGTGGATTACTCATTCGGAAACTGGTTTGTAAGGTTGGAGTTCGCTCAGAATATTATGTTATGCCTCGAATAAGAAGAGGAAATGCTTACCAGCAAGTTTCGAAATTTGATAGAGGCAGCATCGCTGCCTATCGAAAGTCTAGATTATCATTCCGTGATATCGCTGGTCACACTGGTAGACATCCCATTATCGTGAATATGGAATCAATGGATTGCTGAGGGTCATACTGAACGTCATGCAGAATCTCAACGCCCTCCCATGATTAACGCCTGAGAGGACACACATATTGTGACATCAGCCCTGCAAAACCAGACGACCACATCGTGGATGATTAGTCAGGAAATGGGCATGTTTGCAGTACGCCCAGTATCAGCTTGTAAGGCACGTAAATGCTTGCAGCAGCATGGACTATCAGCATAATGATCATTACTTTGGCTTCTCATGACAATGCAGCATAAAGAGAAACGGCAACTCTGGTACACCAGACGACAAAGCTGTACAGGAGCGGCACAAAGTCACCTTTTCAAACGAGTCCTGGTTCTATGTGCAGTATTCTGATGAGCGTATACGTGTTTGGACTGTCCAAGGAGACCACACATCACCGCTTGCATTTGATATCGGCATAGGGCCCTGCACCTGGTATGATGGTTTTGGGCAGGCATTGGGTACATGACGTGCACAGCTCTATCATGTTTTCTATATCTGAATTTGATACCATAGTTATCTAGTTCGGATCAATGGTAATTTGAATGCAGATGGGTACATTTCTGACATCTTACGTCCAGTGGTTGTGCCCTATCTTCGAAGCCTCCAAATGCCATGTTCACACAAGATAAAGCAAGACCACACGTTGCATGCCGTGGTCTGACCTTCCTTAATACATAGGGTATTCTATTGCTGCACTGGCCTGCACGGTCTCCAGATCTGTCGCCCACTGAAGACATCTGGTCAGTTGCTGAAAGTTGGTAAGGGCTGCTTTAGCTGCCAGGGGTGGTAGCTGTTTCTACTAATTCTGCCTCCCCCTGTAAACCTCAAAACTGCTTACAAATTTAATTATTTTGTCTTCATGCCATACTGTTTACGTACTTTTTTTTCTTTTTTTTTGGTATTTGCTTTTCTTCATGGTATTGCTATTTACTGCATGGTATTTATTTGCATGGTATTGCTATTTTCTTCATGGTAATAGGCCAGCAATGTAGATTACAATGATAATCCAAATCCAACCTCTTGCCTTATGTCACTCAGTTTAACACTTGCTTTACTTCTCTCTCATGCACCTCTTTACATATGCACACATTTACATTGATGTCAATGTATGAAACATACCTATGAACATTATGGGCATAAGTGCTACTTTATATAGGATACGCTCAAAAAAGTGTCTTACCATAAAATGTATGAATTTTAAAAGCAAATTGATTACTCTTTGACAGAATGGAGGATAAGGATGGATCTTCATAAGGATGTCTGCACATTTGTGCAGATCAGTTTCTTACTCGCAGAAAGCAACCTCTGCAAAAACATGCACACCTTTATGTTGAAGCAGCACAACGGAAGCAAGGTTATAGTTCATTACAGTTTACAGGGTTAATTGTTTAGTTTAGAAAAGTAAATGAAAATTCGTTTGCATAGCAAACCCCTCGCATATAGGTGCCTGCACTTTTATGAAGGTCTCCTTTCCCAAGTAATAACGTGATCTGACTAAAGGATGTGAACATCTTTTAGTCATAGAAATTTAATGAAGGTTTATGTATTTTTTAAACACTAGCTGACTTGCATGAATGTATGAGCAACTTTACGAAACTATCCCTTTTATAAACTCTATTTTGGAGGTTGTGGGCAACTGCAAAATGTCATGCCTTACAACAACTGTTCACTTCACATTGATCCTCCCTAAAAGTTCTCTGAAACCTATTTTCAAGATTTCCTCATTAGAAATTAAGAAAAGCCAAAAACAAAATTAACATTGAGACAAAATAATTAGTGTCACAACATAAAATAATAATCTCACTTTTCATGTTGCTTGTGATATACTGCTAGGAGCAGGAACTGAAATTGCCGGTTGAGGTAATGTCAGAAGGACATCAGCTTGTCCGTTAGTCAAATTATGATTCAAGATCTTCACAGCAGAAAATTTGGCTCTTTGATAACTTCTGAGAACACTGAATCCTAATAACCTGTAAACAGAGATAAATGGAATTTAATAAAAGCACATTTTATTTTGCAACTATTTTAACAAGTAAATTAATTACATGTAAATTAGTCATTCTTATTCATTTATCATGGTTCTAGAAATAACTATCTAAAATTATAATATATATATATATATATATATATATATATATATATATATATATATATATATATATATATATATATATAATTATATTTAACAACGTATATTAAAAGCATTTTAAGAAATAGCAGAGCATTATAACAGAAATCTATGAAAAGCTAATTCTCAACTGTACAGAGTTGTATCTGTAGCTCACAGATGGACAGCCTGCTGCTGTATGGCATGGTGGAATTTTAATAGCGGCACAAGAGACTTAATGGAAAATTAATAATGTCTCTTCAGAAACTTTGTCAAAATCCATAAAAGCCCTACTCATACACTACTGAATACAACAGTGTCAGAAAGAGACAGTGTTCAACATCATTAAAACTGCATTGCAAGACAACATGTCATGGAATGAGCTTAATGGTTACATTTGCCTTGTTCGGGCACTGCGTTTTGCATGGCTGTAGATTCTTGAGCAAGACCATGTGATATTCTGGCTGTCTGGCTCTGTTGATTTTACACTGCCAATCAAGCCATTAAGCTTTTTTTAATATGTTTTTAGTAATGTTTTGTAATGTTTTTAGATTTTGGAGTCATTTCAAAAACTTTATTTTGGCTATGGAGTAACCTTTCGACATCAAAAAGAAAATACAAAGAGAATATTGCAGGTCTTCTGGGAAGAATAATTATTTATGCATCAAAATGCTTCGAAGCCTGTTTGATATGTGGAATTTGTGTAGCAGTATGAAAAAATTGACCCTGGACTACATTTAAAACAACTGCTTAGAGAATTCAACAGCAAATATCCTGTTGGATCACACTTGTTAACAGAATTTAACAATAAAAAAAAAGGAATCTTCAGCCTGTTAACCTTTTGAGGCCGGGGCTTTGGTAGCAGTAAAAGCTACCAAAGGACGGGGAATCTTGAACCGAATGCTTTCCCCCCTTTAAGAAAACACCTCCTATTTCAACAAAGATTCTTGTGTGTAGTTTAATGGATTCTCAGAGGGGTGCATCTATGTAGTAAAACGAAGACCTTTGAAAGAGATAAGTGGTTAAAACCCAAGGAACGTCAAATTTGACATTTCACTCCACTTTTCAGCCTGGAAAATGGGGGAAAAAGACATGGCCTCTAAAGTGGACAACCCCATCTTTTCAAAGAGAGGACTCTATGGCCACTATAATGGCCATCCTGTCTTCAAAAAGTTAATAATCCTTCAAACATCAAAAATACAGTTGATAAAATAGCTATGTCCAGAAATACCGTCACATGTTGCACAGATGACACAAGCTATGATATTGGCTCTAGACTACAATATTGCAAATGCTTTTCATTAACTTTGAATTAAAGTCGCATACATCACTTTTTTATCCAAATAGTTGCAATTTTCCAGAAAAGGTTGGCCACCCCTGCTATGGTTACTTCCAATTTACTAGTATGGTCTTCTGGAAACAGTTATCAATGCTAAAAATTTTATAATTGTGAAATTTGTAAGTACTGCTCTACATAACAAATGCTATGTTGATGGCCTTATGCTAAATATGATCACAATATTCCACATCTGATGTTAAGGCTCTCAAATGATGAAAACAGGAGGTTTCATGTAAATTACTCTTATAATTTTCCACGTTACTTACACAGTTTTCTTCTAACTCAAGGAATCACCTGTTTAATTCAAAGGTTCAACCCATGCATTACCTCATTGAAGGCTTGCTCTGCAGCAGCTACTGTAGTAAAAGCTCTTTACCCAATTTCGCTAAACTAAAACTGCAAAAACCTATCGCTGCTACAGAGCAATGATGGTCGATTTTTGTTCATTTGATTATGGGAAAACCTTGTTCAAATTACTGGTTTACATTTATTTAAACTTAAACTAGAATAAAAGTAACAACAAAATCACAGGCGACACATGCCCCTGAAACACATTCATAGAATATAATAGTGAAGTTAAAAAGTACAAAGAAAGTGTGACAATGTGATTATGGATTTAATAAACCCAATACCTCCTTAAGGGAGGGGATTCTACTCTGATGGATTTCTTTGGTAAACTGGCTTCATAATTATATTCACATTAAACTTAGAAAATATTGCCCATTTATCATAAACTATCTATGTTCAGTGATCTCATTCACTTGAACACTGGCAGGTCAAGAACAAAATAACAAATGAATTTGTGTCATTTTATGGATAGACAAACTGTGTTACAAGTTACTTCTAAAATCATATCTATAGTGATTCAAGATTTTGTATACTCTCTCCAGACACAGGTAAACAAGATTTTAAAATTTCTTCATTGCTCTTAGGGTTTTGTAGTGATACATAAGTATTAATATTAATTTATAATTAGCAACAGAGTTTACTTTCCAGAAGAAAAAGTTGAATAGCCTTTTGTAGGCTACAGCTAATTTTTTATTGAAAAATATAAATATGCAAACTGCAATTACAGTCTACAAAAACTTCATTTCACAATACACTAATTAAAGAGCATACCTTTCTAAAGTCAATTATACCACTTAAGAGTTACTGGAAATGCTGAAGCTTATTCTGCATCAGCACCTTCTCCAGTAATTATCATGTTAAGAGTCCTTTTTTTCTATTACTGATTCTACTGAATCAGCTTTTGCTAGTTGTAAAATGTTCACTTTTTTGGGCTGAATATTATTAAAACGGCTTCTCTTCTTTTTCCTGATCATCCCTTAATTTTTTTTTTTTTTGAATTTTCCTTTCACTAAAGCATTTTATTTACTGTGGGTCCAGAATGATTTTTTGAAAAATAAATAAAACTTTTAAGTTTAAAAATATAAGTGAACCAAGAAAAAACAGTATGCTTAAATACAGAGATCTAAATACACCCATTATAGTATTTTATTTCTAAAGCAATCCTAAACATGATTCAAATGCATGCTTGTTATTCAAACAGTACTGTTCTGTTATCGGAACCGGATTCAGAAATGTACGAATGTATACATACACACATGTGTTCATATTTACAATTTATGCATGCATGCATACATACATACATTTCTTTATCTAGTCCTGATAACCGAACAATACCATTCAAACCAGCATTTCATTGTTTTTACAGTGTTTTGAAGGGAAGCACAACTTCTATTGTTCCGTCATATCTTGAAACAGCACATAGTACAGTTGTTGCCCTTCTCTTTCCTAAAGATCATGCATCTGCCACTCACAAATGTAAGGTAAATGGAAATGGTTGGCAGATGAAGTAGTGTAACTACACTAAGTAGCTTATAGTACACTTTACATAATCCTATTATTTCTTGGCTTTTATATCAAAACAATGTATTTTGAATTAAAAAGTACCATAAAATGAAAAGTAATTTAAAAAGTAAAAAAAGAGCTGAAGAAAAAATAAATGAATATGTAAAACGATTTTTATGCATAAATTTTCTTTCCATATAAAATTAAATGATGAAAGACAAAAACATTTCACCAATTTACACTTTTTAGTTTAACACAAATGAAACCAAGAGTTGAAGTTCTGACATGCCTCCCTTCGTCCATCCTTCAAAATTTTATAGAAAATATAGATATTTAAAAATCAGTTTATTTCATCTAAATATTGTTCTTGCTAAATTAAAACATTTACATTCAAATGTAAAATTGCTGATTTAAGAGATTATAATGACCTTACCGTAAGCAAATATACACAGCTAATATTGCAGATCCTGCAGCTAAAGTACGAATTCCCACATTTTCAAATTCTTTTATTAGAAAACATGCTAAAGCTACAGCACTAAACATCAGAGCAACAATTCCAGCAGTCTTTGCCCAATGAGCAAATGTGAAACCATGAGGAAGCCAAACACAGCTTTGTCGTAATTTGTACTGAAAACATATCCAAAGTTACTCTTTAAAGTACAGAGCAAATGAATGCAATGCATACACAGATAATAAAAAAGGGTGAGGAAGCCAAAAGAGAAAATATAACGAAATTACACACAGAGCCTTATAAAATTTGTTACGATTTCTTAAAACAAAAAATTTACAATTTTATTACAAGTTTGAGTAATTTTACCAACTTAATAACATACTGTTACATAAACAACATATATTTATATAAATGTCATCTAAACAAAATTCACATACATGAAAAACAATGCACCTGAGAGAATGTGACCTAAATGTTTCTTTATGAAGCTAAATTATTCTGTAGGCAAAATAATTTTATGCACTTCTGCAGAATCTTTTTGCTTTATGAAGTCAATAGATTAATTATTACTCTTAAAGTGCTTTGATGTGCACTTATATTTTACAAAAAATTAAGATTCTTCTAAACAGTAGTTAATTTTATACTTTTTTTTTTTTTTTTTTTTTTTTTGTCATGAAACAGCAAAAACTAAGTCTCTGATTCTTTTCATCAAAGTGTACTTTAGAGACAGAAAATAGGATATAGACTTTCTTCCAAATTTAAGGAATTTACATAAATATAAGGAAAAAATATTCATACATCTTCTGAACTTTGACATACAGAGAAGAATGTTATAATAAAAATGATTTAATCCAGATACATAATACAGAGTGCTATATGCTTAAGAAGCTATACAATGCTTAACTTGTATAGCTTCTTAAACATATACTGTAGCATATACTATTAAGACAGCAATGCTTAACTACTATAATTAGAAAAGATTTAAAAATTATGATTAAGTATGTTTTTAATAAATACTCACAGGTTCATTGCATACTTTGCACTTTGCAGCATCTGGTTGGCTAGAAGACTAAAAAATATATATATACTATATATAATGTGTTTTATTTAATTGAAATAAAAAAACTCAAAATATTTCAAATGCTTACTTCTATTAACCACTGCTTTAAACAATCATGATGCACAACTGAAACATCCCCCCTACACCTGCAAGGTTGAATCAAGGGTCCTGAGTCTTCCCTTTCAGGATCATAACATATCCAACATTCTGGGAGTTTCTCAAATGACTTGGTGGTATCTAATTACAATAAATAAAATTAACATATTACATTTAGAGCTCAAAGAAAGTGTAAATCTGCTTGCATCACTGCAGCATAATTTTAAAAAACTGCATATAAAGCCAAACGTGCCACTATGCTTACAGCAATCCTAGTGAATGATAACTTAAGCTTTACTTCAACCTAATTACATTTTTTTTTTTCAATAGGCTGTCTGTGGCTTTGTCAACATATTTAAGTAAAAAAATCTACTTCTCACACTCAACAGCTTGAAATATGCTCTAAACAAATACTCCTTTCACATATTTGCGCTGCAATGCCATTACAAATTAATAATCATTGGTTAAAGTGGAATTCCATCAATTATATCCAAGTTACTAAAACCCTCGATGATCTTAAAATATGCACACACAAAAAATATTTTGTAAACCTGCCATCTGATTTAGAAACTAGAAAAATAATGAAAATATTAATTATATTTTATTCAATAAGCTTATTGGGAATACAGACCTATATTCAAATAACTTGCCATTTGTTTTGAAATTAAAATATTTTTGTAGATTATAAAATAAAACTATATATTTTTGTAGATTATAAATTTTTGGATATAGAAGAATAACTAGCCATATTACTTAACATTGCTTGACTATACAATATATTGCTATGAAAGTGGCATACAGATACAGATGATTTCAATTCAAGGACTACTTTCTGCTTTCCCAACATAACTAAGGAAAAATTTGAAATGAATATTTTGCTTCAATTTAAAAATGTGCCAAAATTTACTCAATTTTCCCATTTAGAGATTTTAAAGAAGCAAATCATATTAGTCGCATAAATTTTGTTTCCGCTTCAACGAATGAAGTAACATTAATGTAGGATGGTATCTTCAGTGATGGATAGATGGTATTCAATGGCATTCAACAGAACTGTTTGAAAAGAGACAAGATGAGGAGGGGTGCAAGATGAGGATACAGGTAACAGACACTGCATAAAGATGAGATGATGACTTTTCTTTGATACAATACTTGTCACCTAGTACATATCATTTTCATCCTGTTTCATATATGTAAATCATTATTAAAACTTAGTTATTCATTTGGATTTAGTTTGTTTCTCAAGACCACCAGCAGGTAAGCCTTATAATACGAATTTAATTCCATGAACTCGTTGACGTCGTTAGTCTACTTCAAGAACACTAGCTGAAAATCAAAATACTGTTGAGATTATATTTCCTTCTATTTATTTCCAGCTTAGTCCCAGTGGAGTAGCGAGCATAACTGGTGCGAGACAGAAAGAAACTCAAAATACAATGCATCACTTTTACATTTACTTTGGATACGCCAACCGTGGAAGTCTGGGTCATAGGAAAATGATAAAGACTGTTCTGATTCCAAGATTAATATTTATTTACATTTTTTGAATATCGAATTACACAGGCAGAAAATAAATCAATCATTGTTCTTTTTCTTCCCGAAGGAGTTATGTTGCCACACTGCCAAAAAGAAAATCGCACGCGAGGAGTTTCAATGATGGTGCTTCATTAATGCAAATGATGTCACCACACCAACACTAAAACAGAAATATTAATATGTGGCTTGGAAAGGATAATCTGACTTTAGCAAAACACATTTAAGCTATTTCCTTATCTCCTTAGGTTATTTAGTAGAATACTTTAAAAGTGTATCTGGCCAATATTTATATTAAGCATGAAAAACAAGCAAGGAAACGAAACAAACCTCACCAACCAACCTGAGCAATGCTGAACCACAAGAAATAGAAGTTAAGGCCAATTACCAGTGCTTAGTGGTTTAATATCCCTTCAGCTATTAAATGAGTAAAATTACTTCTATTAAATCATTTCAATAACACCTTTTTTAAACATTTACTAATAGGACTCTGACTGTTTCAAAATTTTTAAATCATCAATAAGTTAAAACTAAGCAAGATAGCTAACAAACAGATATATATACAATTCCAACATTTATGCATTAATTGCATACAGCAGAAGTATTGCAATATAACCAACTTTTTATTTAGAATAAAACATGAAAACTGTTCCTTCAAAATTACACGTCTAAAAAAACAATTATATGATATATTACAGTTTTAAATAAACATTAAAAAACGGTTATAAACAATAGTTACTATCTAAACTGTACTTCAAATATTACAATAATTATAATTTATCATTCTTGAGACAGATAAAATTGGAATCACCAGCCTACTGCATCAAATTTTAACTATATCCAGAAAATAAATTCAGTTTTTAGCCACTTAACACATGAAGACTAGAACTGCAACAGTGGTCATTTCGATCATTAAACTTTTTTTTATCATTTAAGAAATGAAGAAATTCTTTTTAGTGATCAACTTTACAGAAAAACGAGATTCAATAATAGCTTTAAAAATTTTGAAATAATTAAAAATCGATTAATTGGCTGTAGAATATCACATGTTAATTAACCAGTTATTACGACTTTTTGTTATAACTTCTTTCTATATTTCTCATGAAAACGCAAATTAATTATTTGAGTATTTAACCTGAGGTTTTTCGAGTCAGAGGATGTTTCTGACACTGTGTGGTATGTGGTTAGTTTCTGCCAGCTCTAGTAGTGTAATTATCTTGGCTTTGGGTCACTTGCCACGGATACTTTAACTTGATGTGCTGGTAAATTATTGAGCCAGCTTTTAGCTTATTATTTAATTGTGGTCTTGGACTACTGATCAATGTTTAATTTGAATTGACTGTTCTTATTTATTTGCATTGCCACAAGCTGTGGTCATTGCAATAACACCAAGTCATGTCTTTAAGTTCAAAGTTCTGTTTAAATGATAACTTGCTTAAATGTCTGCTAGGGTTATAGGACTAAAGTAGCAGTACTAGACCAAGTATAACCTTACATGGTTAACAAACATATGCATGTATTTATTCTTACAGAGAACAAGTTTAAACTGAAGCTGCAATATGCATTTCAAAACACATTTCATTAGGTATCGCAAATCAAAATGCGGAAGAAAAAAGGAAAAGACATGATATTCTTTAAGAAGTAAACAAAATATATTTTTTAATTAAAAAATTCTTCTTCGATAAAAATATATCTTTTGATTAAAAATACACACATCCATTTATCTATTATGCATGTTTCATGTCTATACCAAGTGCATTTTTAAATCACTTTTTAAAATACCTAACCGATGCTTCCAATTAATAATAAATGAATGATTACACTAGAATGATGTATTTATTTAAAGCAGAATACTATGAAACACATTAACAGCTTTTCTTTTTAAAAAAATATATTTAGTTTAAATATTTTAAAACCAGAAACAGAAAATATAACTGGTGGGAAGTAACAAAGCAGTAAATGCAAATTGAAAGTATTTCATAACCGTCTGTACGTCAGTATAGTGTTTAAGAATGTGATGTATATTTTCTACATACAGATAGTTAACTTGCATTTTAAATACGTCCGATTTCTGTTCATGCATTTTTGCTCACAGTACAAATGGTATGGCAACTAACTTGAAGTATCAGTTTCCATGTTTCTGGACTATGTCCTAGCTCTTTCTAAACAACTTTTAAATTTTGTAGCAAGCTTTACAACTACATTTTGGACTGTGGTAATTTTACATTAGGTAACCTTTTTTTGCAAATAATGGCCGATTTATCGCAGCTAAGCTAAAAGATGTTTTCATCATACATACTTTAACATTTCACCGAACGCATCCACATTTTATTTATTATTGTTTTAAAATGCTATTTTTTAAAGACATATCCCATGTTTATTACTTTTTGATGTGAACATAAAGCTGTCAGAATAAAAATATTTGTCTAATGTTTCCTTGATACAAAGTCAATGTTGTAAACTCTGCATATGAAGGGCGGCTTCATAACATTTGTTAGACATTATTTCTTTTTTAGAAAATATGCTTATTTCCACAGATTTTAAATTTTCTGCATTTATGCATTCAGAATTAACAAAATATATTTTGTTTACTTCTTAAAGAATATCATGTCTTTTCCTTCTTTCCTCTGCATTTTGATTTGCGATACCTAATGAAATGTGTTTTGAAATGCATATTGCAGCTTCAGTTTAATTATTCAGAAAAAGATTTGCAAATTTTGTAACATGATGATTTCTTTTCACAGATCTTACTTTTACTTTAAGTAATTTGCATTAATTTTCTGCTCCAATTTGTACAAGATCCTTTTACACTGTAAAGCATAATGTGGTAAATGTTTCGTCTACACAGATCTTCCTTAAGAAACTATAAAGAGATTTTTATACGTACAAGAAACAATTTACTGCATATTTTCTAACAAGCTGCTTGCAGCTATATGAATAGATGTTTAATATAAAAACATTTAATTTTTTTTCACTATTAAAATGGTTATTCATGAAAATTAACTTTTGTAAGTTCATAGCAATATACCGATATGGTAGTCAATTTTGACTGCAGCTGTGGTTCTTAAACATGCTTCTAAACTTGAGTCAAAAACATATATCTTTTTTAAATGTCATAATTAAAGAAACATCAAGAGTTTTTCTTGAAAACTAAAATACATCAGAAGTTAAAAAGATGCAAACTTTGCAAGTAGTCAGTTTGACCACTAATATTAAAAAGGTGCCTGCGAACTTTGCCAGTGGTCAACTTTATCATTATTACAGTTCTAGGTTTACAAGATACTATGCAACATCTTCATACAGTCAACTCCCAATATACTGGGGTAATACCAGGGAAGGTATCGCTGGTTAATTTACAACCTTGGTTAATATGAAGGTGGTTACGAACAAGAATAGCCCACATTACAAAGAACAGAAAAATATTACATAATTTCAACAATCCAGTATTCCTTATTCCATACTCAATTCCGAATGTAAACAAACAAGACAAGGTTTTCAGAAAATTCAGCATGGTTAATTTCATGACAGGTTTATATATCTCTTTTTAACTCATGTGTACATGAAAATAAATTCTACAACAAATATATATTATAACTTACTTGAAAAAAGTTAAATTGTATCTTCATTGAAATTAGTCTTTCCACACATCAGTTCGTTTTTCTATTATCTCCAATTTTTCACGTACGATAAATCGCTGTTTTGGGGTGAATATCCCACAGTCCTTTAATATCAATTCTGAGTTTATAATGTTAATTAATTTTTAAATTATGTGCCATATATTAAGAATTTTCAGGCATTGCATTCCAACTCACAGCTATTTGTTTACATTTTGCATAACAAGCCAGCACGTTTACATTGTTGGTGAATGTGGTCAGGTTCTTGAAAATAACATGCAAAAGTATTTTTCTGGCACGGAAAGTGGAAAAAAAAGAGGGGGGATCTAAGGTGCAGAAATTTAGCTTAAACAAATCCAAATTGGATTTCTAGTGTACCAACAATTTAACTATATTACCAAGCAGTTTAATCTAGCAAATAAGCTCATTTATTGCATAACCAATATTAAAAATGATAATTACATCATTATAAAATAGATGATCAATGGCTTTGCATATTTTCATGATTGAGCAATTTACTTTTAAAGAAAGATTTAAATGTTTTTATATTCCAGATTACATAATAATTCAAGTTCATACTGTTGTGGAGAAAAACAACTCCCAAACATTACAATATGACGTATCACTGGTGTAATCTTGTGCATTTCTTCTTTTTTTTGGGGGGGGGGAGGTATTCTCCATAAGCAAAGTTGTTTTATACCGAATGGTCTACAATAGTAATTTTTTCCACTGCTGTACAATAACTAAACATTTCTTTTTGATAGATATCAGATAATCCACAACCCAATTGAGGCATTTCCCATTAATCCGCATTTGACTGTATATTCCGCAAAATTAAACTTATAATTAAATTCACACAAAAAAGTGTATAATTAACTGTAATATTAATTTAATAGATTACAAATGCAAACACAATATGACTTACCACTCTTTAAAATTGCTACTTCTTTAGCCGATGATACCAATGCCTCAGCTTCTCCACCATAATGTGTCTGCTTCTTTATTTCTAACTTTCGCAACAACTTTTGTGGATTCAAAATCCATAATTGCTCTGGCCTAATATTTCAAACAAAACAAAAATGAATAAAATAAACTGTTACATAAAAATGCACAAGTGAAAAGAGACTTATTTATAAACTCCAATATGTTAAAAACAGAACTCACCTTATACAGTTCCAAAGCACACAAGGAAACCATAATGCTACGCCCATTTCTACAACTCTAAACACTATATTATAGCAATTCCTGCTTATGACAGGAACTCTGAAAAATAGAGATGTTTATGAAATGCAGGTATGTTACATATGAAGTAAATGATTAAACACAATTAATTTTTTCCTACATTTATGCTTTTTTGGTCTTAAAATTTACCAAAAAAAATGCATATTAAATCTTACTCAACATAGTCAGAATGATACTGCTTTCTCACTGCAATGAAGTATTGGAGACCATAGATATAAATTCATAAACTTACATTTTTAAATGCAATGAATTTTATAATAAGAGTATTTTATTATTTACCCTTACTGTAAAATACTGTCAGCATAAAAATTCTGAGTTCTAGAAGTTTCAATACAATTCAGAGAAAAATTCTAATAGATAAATAATATTTTTTCACCTGCAGTGACGTATAAAAATCTTAAAATTTGCACAACATAAAAGCTTACGAACAATCAGTTTGACAATAACAACTAGTTAGTTTGGCTACCATTAGCCTAGCAATATACCTGCTGCCATTTGGGCTCCATTTGGAGCCAGTTGCTTTATTTACTAACCACTTTGGTACTGACTATGCAAGCCACTTTAATGCTATACCATGTGACTTAGCTTTTTTCTAGGATTCTTCTCTTTTTCTTACTTTTCTCCTGAAATTGATTACATGCAACTGGGTCATTAAAAATTGCATCCACACAGATTATTTAAAAAGTAATTTCTACAGCTCTCCTGTACACAATCCAGGCATGAACATGAGTTGGTACTTACACAATAAACCAGTCTTCTAAAGACATTTCAAATGCTAGTTATATTAGTGAAATTTTATCAGATGCATATAAGCAGGGATTCCCAACCAGGGGTGCAAGGTAGCGTTCTACGCACTGCGAGATAATATTTCCATTTTTTTTAAATAAGTTAAATAATTTTTGAAAAATTACATGCATGACACTGGTGGGAGTGAGAACATTTCTTGTGCATACATTGATAAGATATCTGCCGTGTAAATTTAACTCGCATTTTGCAACATAATATAGCCTAGTTAACCGAGTGCATTCAGTATTGATTCTGTGTTCCTGCCCTACTTATTTCTCATCTATCTTTAATAAATGAATATACTTTTGTCATATTATTTACCTACTATTATTTTTCTTCTAATCAACTTGATCCATACTTTTAGCAATATTAATATTCATGATGTCAGAGGAAAAAAATTGAATAATAATTATGTGAAGTTTGGTCTCAGTTGCACCAAAACAACTGACTATGTACCAATCCCTCCCTCAACGCATACTTGTGGCACCATCTTTTTAAATGCAAATCTGAAGCTGTCTAAACTGCTGAAATATTTCAACAACTGTTATGGTGGTGCTGGTTTTGCAGGCTGTAAGTTGAATCATTGAAAGTTAAGAGAGTCGAATTTGGCTCTCAAGCAACCATTACAAAATTAGATTTTATACCAACTGAAAAACTAGTGCTGATGGCTTCATACCCTATGACATATAAAGAAGACAAATGCAAGAAGCCTCATACAATTTCAGGAGAGTTGATAAAATTATATACATTAGAAACGACAACTGTTCTGAAAGAGGAAGCCTCAAACAAGCTTTCAAGTGCTGTTATCCAATAATGTTATTCAAAGCCAAATTAGTGATGAGAGTTTGGAAATTTTGGATCAAGTAGTAACTGATATTAGAACTAGTCCCTTAAAAATCTCTCTCTAGTTTGACGAAATAACTAATGTTGCAAAACTGCAGTCAACTCACTGCATTGGAGGGATGATGTCGGGATGGAAGATTTCCTGTTCTGTTAAGGCATGAAAACAACCACAAAAGGAAAAGAAAGCTTCCATTATGTAAACGGCTTCTTTGTCTGTATGACTTGGATATCCAAATTATTGCTTCTAAGTATACTGAGGGTGCCTTTGCAACGTTACGAAGTAAACTGGGATTTCTTTTTTGCACTGATGAAACAAGAGAATTCTCACTAACGAGAAAATAAAAACTACCGTTTTCTTCATCAACATCCTTTGGCATCAAAAGCATTACTTACAGAGATGAAAAAAATCTTTGACACTTCAGTGTTGATCTTCAATTAGATTGGAGGTTATGCTCCGAAGCACTGCTTCTTTAAGTTCTTTGGTGAAGAATTTAGAAGAAAACATTTGGTGTTGATTTCCAAAATGAAAGTCTACTAGCTCTCACATAGGAATGCTTTAACACACTCTTCCGAACTGCCTGAAATTTTTCTAAAGGAATGAGACTACCATCTGGTTGGAGAAACAGAATTAGAAGAATAAGCATGAATTCAACCACATGTTAGCCTCTTTGAGTGTATTTTTCACTTGTATGACATTAATGCATCTACCCAAGGGAAAAGTTACAACTTTGGTGTTGATGAGTTGGAAAAGAGCATCTTTCTAATTTTCCTTCACCTTGAACAAATAAGAGGTTGATAATAAGTCTCCAATTCCAAGTGTATGTGAAGAAATCCAAGTGTATGTGAAGATTATGTTCCCATATTCTTTCAATTTCGGTATGTTAGATGATGATAAACTGAAGGAAGATCTTTTAGAATTGCACTCAAACAGCAGTCATGAAATGCAGTTTGAAAGCAATACAATAGTATGGAACAATACTGGTGTTCAGCACTGAATATGCTCCCAAAACTTCGAGAAAAGGCACTAACTGTACTTATCCTATTACTGACAACATACTTATACATGTCTGGATTTAGTGCTCTTCTGCCAATCAAAACAAAATTAAAAAATCACTTGGATACACAAGGAGATACGCAAATTGTTACTAGCAACCAAGGGTGTTGATACAAAAAACTCTTACGCAATAACCAGGAAAAAAAAAAAAAAACAATTAAATGTATGAAAATACTAATTTTTGAAATATTTTTAGTTCTGTGTTTCATTTTTGCTTATTATTAAATCTGATTATACAACTTTGTTTTTTCGAAAGCTGCTTTAAGTGATATCAGAACATAAAAAAATTCTCGGGGTTATACAACTCTGTTTTCGAAAAGCTGCTTTACGTGACATCAGAACATAAAAAATTTCTCAGGGTAGAGGAAAAAGGTTATGAACTCATGCATTTAAGAATGGTGCAGAAAATTCCAATGTGTGAAGTGTGTGATGAAAGATATTAGACACCTAGCCATTGTGAATTCATTCAGCAAGTTGACAATTGTATTAGAGCAAAATATGATTTCAAAAGCTTTATTTGGAACTTCCTCAAATTTCTAAATTTGTTATTATATCATTTTAGAAAGGCTTGGTTAACACAAATTTTACGCTAGATGAAGTCAAAAACGTTGATCAAAATTCACAAAACCACAGGAGCTTTGACATTTTTTAGTCTAAGGAGGAATCATTTTTGGACAAGCTGATAAGTGGTAACAAAACTGGGTGAAGTTTGCAAATATTAAAACAAATAAAGTCTTTCTAATGGATGCACAAAAATTTAAATGATGTTTTTCAAACAAAAAGTTATCGAGAATGGTTTTGGGACCGGAAATAAGTACACCCCTAAATTCATGGAACCTGAAGCCACTAGAACTAACTTGCAAAATATCAGAAAAACTTTTGAGTAGTTTGCAACAATCCACATCAAGGATATACTAAATACATAAATACTTTTTTAATCAACTGAATTAAGAAAGCTAGGAATCAGAGTTTGAACATATCTTCATATAAGGAATTCCAAAGCATTCTTGGCTCTTGTCCAAGGGCGTATGCATGAGTCACCAGCATTTTATTCTTGCACACTGTGGGCTGAAGGTTTAAATCTTTGTACTTTTCCCCTTCCGCCTTTTCTTTTCCAAAGCACAACAAGTTTCAGCAATTTCTAAATAGCATCTCAAGGAATACTTTTTCCTTTACATGATGTATTTGCACAGATACAGTTATAAAAACATTATAAAGTCAAAATTATCCCCAACGACTAAAATGTATCCCCCTAAAAAATATTAAAAATTTAAGAATTTATTTTACACTAAAGCGAAAAATTAAGCTTCATTAGTTCAGATTTTGAAGATGGAAGAAATTATATTTCACGGGATACGGACAGGGACTGGCTATTCAGTTTTAATGAAAAGTTTGCAATTTATCTTATAAAAATAAAATAACAAACTTTAATTAAATATGTTTAAAAAATAAATAATTACAATGAATTAATAAAACAAAAAATCTTGAATTAAAATATATTTAAATATTTTAAAAATAAGGAAGAACACAAAATACAGAAAATAAGTAGCACAATTTACGCTAGTTTCCCCTCAACTGATATTTTAGGTTTTAAGAACAAAATATGATTTTTCAAAAATGTTTTGTAAAAAAGGTTCAAGATTCTCTTTTAAATTTTTCCCATTTTAAGGAGGTCGTCATTAAATCTATACAATGATGTACAGTCAAAGATGTTCTTGTAGAGATATTGTTCATCAGGCTCAAAGCTCAGTTTCATCACTTTTAATGGCAATAGCGTCTATACAAACTTTAGCTTTCTTTACACTAGTATTTCATTATGTAGTTTTCCAGTTAAAGTGAACAAAATTCCCAAAATAATTTTTCATGTTTTTATATTAATTGTAATACTATTCGAAATATGATTGTGAGGTTTATATTTTTCTTTGGGTAAATAACAAAAAAGCAAAAAGAACAATGGGTTTCAAAATACGAACTAATTTTGACAAAGGGTCCCATCTGACCCAGGACAACCCACCAATGGATATATACACTGCGGTCACAGAATGCAAAGAAGCTGCTTGCCCGTATTAAAGAGTAATTATGTTATCACATGCAGAGTTTTTAATTTTTTATATTTCAATTAATTTTAATGAAAGATAACTTTTAAGACGTAAAATGAACTACTGTCAGTATACACATTTTGTTAGCTTTCAAAATGCAAACTGTTATTTATGACTTACACGAAATATCTGCTTCTAACCTCATACACAGAAAATCCAATGGAAAGAAAACCCTTTTCTTTCAAGTTCAATACAGTCTTCTTCATAAAATAATACAAAAGTCTCCTCACAGTATTTATCTAATTTGAATAATATAAAAACATGTTCCTTATTGATTAGTATAACTATTTTGAGCAGCTCATTTTAAATGCATAATTTTATGCTCTGTACCTTTATTTTCTTAGATAAATTCAGAAACCAAAAGGCCTATCATTCAAAACTTTTAACAGTAAATTATTCCTTCAGAAGATTACAGTGTAATCAAAATCTTTTTTCAAAAATACAATCATGAACTTATGCTAATAAATTTACTGAACAATTATTGTGTTTCACTACGATTCATAAAAGTTTTAAAAATTAAATTATTTCCTATAATGCTTGTTTTTCGTATATCCATGTGACTGCAGAAAAATACCTTTCACAAAGCATTATAAACTTTTTCACATACATTTCAAATGCATGCACAATTGCAGTGGGCAAGAGAAAACATGTTAGAAATCCAATGGTAAAAGAAAACAGTATTAAAAAAATGTTTTACAAATATTATGCTAACGTAATTGCACGATGTTCTTTTAAAGCCTATAAACTAGTTCAGCTTCAGAATTAATACAGAATCCGAGATGTTGTATTTGTATTCAACATAACAAAATTAGAAAAGAAATGATTTTGTATACTTTTAAGTTGCCCCGAGTAATTCAACGATATTCAACTCATGTAAATATACCTATATATACATACATCTTTACTAAGAAAACATTTCTTGAGAAATTTTAAACATATGCATGAGCTTAAGATACCAGTCTTGATCTTCACCATGAAAAACAACTAGGTTTTTTTTTTATGTATATTATTATTAGTTTAGCCACATGTTTTACATAGATAACTCTTGTTAGATGTATTTATCAATAATTATTTAGAACAGTGGTCTCAAACTAAACTAACTGCATGTGCAACCTGGAAGCAGCTGATAGTAGATATTTTTTACAGAATTTGAAATAACTAATTAAATTTCAAACTAATTTCAATTTCCATTTGCTAAAGATTTATCAAAACATACATAAGCAATAATTATAATGCTTATTTTCTATCTATAAGAAATTTCTGTTGGTTACATTTTATAATTCAAATATACTAACCACTAAATATTAAATTTTTGGAGTGACATTTATTTCTATAATTGTAATATGTTGAATTAACTATTAAATAATTTACTTTTAACACAAACTTAAAACAAACAAGGCATGAAAACGCACCACATTTTTAGAGAAAAGTTCCACAGTGAAACAAAATTTAAGAAAAAATAATGACAACCTTTCTCATGCAGAAAAATAAAAGTGCTCGTATGTAAGTAATTATACATTTTTCTACTTTCTATTACAGCTTTATACTTGATGGCTTTTCAATTCTGATAATGTTTGTAACCTTGGAGAAGAATTACTGGAAACTCTTTTTATGGATTGCAGATATCTATTGGTCAATGGAACCCTTTTGTTAGACTTGATAATTTTCTATAGTGGAAAATACTGCCTCCAGATAAGTTTACTCCAAAACAATGCAGTTACTCTTATTCAAAAAACTGTAACTGCAGAAATTTATCTTTTTTTGGGGGGAGGAGTACAAATAACAGATCTGTATCTTCAAATCTTTACATAAGGTTTGTGCCTGGTTCAGTGCCTTCACGGAATACTCGATACCAATGAATGAGAAAAGTTTCATAGTTTTCCTCTTCGAGGTACAGCATCTCATAATTTGTAATATACTACAGCAGAAAGTGTGAAGGCATCTTGACAAGTAATAATGTAAAAAAACTTTTATAAAATTCGCAATTGTAACCTAATAAAATTTAATCATATACTCAAAATTTCAAAATTCACAAAAAATACTTGTAGAAAACATCAATGAAATATGCATTAATTTTTCAGCATGCCACATTCCTGAAACTGCTGGTAGAACATCTTTGGATGTTACAGCCTGCCGAGTGCATCATTTCAAATGGCTTGAATTCTCAGAAACTTTAACAGAACCACCTTGATAAGAAAGAACAACTGGGTTAGAAAGCGAGAAATCTGGCAAACAGTGTAGTTGTGGCACAGCCAAGACCTGTTTTTGTGTGACTTTTTGTCCAACATGCAGAGCTTGAAACCCTGAAAGGCTGAAAAACACATTTTAACTACAATAGAAACAACATGGCCCCAGACAATGCCACATTATACATTTTTTGTTTCCATACAGAGTAATCTAAAACGCACTAACAGCCAAATTTACTTACTTTACGTTTTACATTAGTGATGAATTTCCCAGAAAATTTTTCAACAGAAAAGTATGCATTTGAAATACTAACTACATAATGACATTTCTGTACCTCTTGTCACACACATGTGTACTTTTACATCTAACAAACCAAAATTTACCTATTAATTTCAGTGGGCTTCTATAATGCCTTCCGTAGAAGATTTCTCAATTTGGGACATTATTTAAGCATGCGAACGTATACAGATAATATATACAATAAGATAAAGGCATCTCTTACTTATCCTTCCAAAAGTCACCAAGACTGTCAGAAAATATAAAAACAACTGTGAAAAGTAGTAATACTGCTTGGGAAATTAGTCCAATTCTTGACTGCTGTAGCTGTGATGTATCTGTAGCTGATGAAGAGCCTTGAATAAATTCTCCCCGCACCTGACATGAAAGATATGAATACAGAACATTTCATAAAATAAAAAGTTTATAGGTTCTAGTATATCTCCAAGCTCAATACCCAAGCCTCTTAAATACTTTTCAGAAAACAAAATTTAAATAATCATGATAAATTTACAAAATATAAGCAGCAGAAATTCATAAAATTATATATCATAAAATACATACAATCAAGGTATTATATAAAGCACAGAAGAGGACTATGAACAGTCAAAACAGAAAACAATCTACTTAATTCTGAAATAAATTTACAATGCTAACAGAATTATCTCAAAAATGAAATTATAAAGATATTTTTACCTTAAAGTAAACTTCCACACCATAAATAAGGAAAAAGATTACGACCACCAACATCAAAAGTGCATAGCAACCATGGAAGACATTTATAAAAAGGCTCTAAAAAATAAAACACTCGGTTTAAAACACATTCAAAATTTATAGCAGCATTATACAAAAACTAATAATTGACATTTTATAATGACCGGATTTAATAACCTTTGTGTTGCTTAATTTTCAAAAAGGTTTCATACTCTATTAACACCTTAAGCAGAAATGACAGGTCTCACACAAACACATTTTCTATACCAAACTAGACTTTGACAGGTGAAGCCCACTACATATTTAAATGTTTTAAAACTATACTTTACATCTAACTCCTAAAAATATTGTATTTATATTCTACTGCTATATTTACTATCTAAAATTCTCTCATTGCAAATAACAGTAACATGTAAGCAAATCATTTGAAAGTAAATAAATTATCTGATACAGGATCAAAATGCTAGCTTAATGTGTAAATATTTGTAAAGCCTGTATCACATCTACAAGCTATCCTCAACAATGTGTCAACAGAAAGCTGAGAAAATTTTTGTTTTCAGGATATCTGATTGGTTAACTTAAGCAAAAACCTGTTCTTTGGAGGAATCATACGAGAAACAAAGCTTCAAGCAAAGCATTTTCAGTTCAATTTAAAAATATCCTGTATAGCTAGCCAGGACACTGGTTCCAGCAAAATATTAAAAAATGGACAAACTCATTCTTGGAAACGTTTTTTGCAGCCTAATGCATCTTTAGATAAGATAATCCCATAAACTGAACACATTTCTGAATCTTCTACTGCTGTGTGCTTTTTTGTAAAGTGACATCCTAATATATGCAACCTTGCATGGAATATTATAATACACAAATTACAAGAGAACCCAATAAATAAATGAATCTTAACTATGATACCCCTTCCAAAAAAGTACTGCTATGTTGCATTACATTCTTACTACACAAGGAGTGTAATGAACTAAGAATTAGCAAGTAAACATACGTGTATCTACTTATCACTCCTAAAAGCCAGTTGGCATTTAAAACAGAAAAGCTGAAGAGCATTTGTATACAGATCACATAAAAATTATTTCAATATACCAAGATTATTTAATAAATTAAAATTCAGTATACTTACTCTCTCCATATCAGACGGATCAGAAAACTGAAGTAGTAATAACTCAGCCAGCAGCAGTGAATAAGTAATGATATTGAACAATATGAAACCCAAGAGTGATTTGCTTAGAAAACCTGGCTTATCATATGTTAAGTCTCTGAGATGAAATACCTATAAAAAAGTCAATCAGTTTAATACACGGAAAACAAAAGTTACTTTTAAGAAATATACAATGTAAATGTGATTACAGAATTAAGCCTATAAAACTTCCATAAAGTTGCCTCTGAAATGATGAAAAATACATTTTTACCTTAAATTATACATATGCATTATTTATACTATAACACTGAGGCTCACCTCTGCCCAAAAGCAAACTATGAGTGAAGAACCAGATAGAAGTATCGGATAATATGCACTCATAAGACTGGATGCCCACAACATAGCTTCATGCTCCTAAGGAAATTAAAAATGTAATTAGTGGCATAATTCAAAAGGAACTTTAATGAACAGTGACTAAAATAAATATGCTGTAATGTTAATTTTATTGCTATTTCATACTGATGTTCAAAATTTACACAATGCCAGCATGCCAAGTAAAACATAAAATTAGTAACACAACAACCTTGAGTTTAACGTGGATTTAAGTCAAGATCTCAATCGATTTTGAGGGCAAGAGGCACAAGTCCCTCTTCATCAGGAGCAAAGAAATCTGAAAGACTGGAAAGCAGTGGCCATAGCAGTCATATTTATATTCCACAGTAAAGCGAATGAGAATGTAGCATCTATCGCCAAAAAATATTAATGAAATTCAAAATAAAAGTTAATAAAATTTTAAAAGTGTTAGGAAGGACTGGATTAGACTTAAGGCTCGTCTACACGAAGCGATTTTCTCGGCCGAATTTCTCGTAGAGCAACAATTTTAAGGATCTGCGCATGCGCCAAAAACCAGTCATGTTCTCTGTTGCGATTTCAGAACTGGTGTTCACTGCTCACTAGTGTATGATAAAAGCGGAGTCTCTAGCCGATAAGATTGCTTTGAGTGATCACGTGCTTTTCTCCTCATTTGGAATAATAAACATGGCTGCATTTTGTTGGAGCGAAACTCAACTAATAGATTTCTATAGAGAAAATGTTGTGTTGTGGGACACGAGTAATGTAAATTTTAAAAAATAAAAAATTAAGGGATTCTCTTATTTTGGTGAGGTTTGTCTTCCCATTACTGAAAAATTATTTTAACTCCCACAAGAAAAGTTCCAAAAACTATTAATGATGCCATGCCATGGGTACTAAATGAAAATATTCAGAAACTACTTGAAACTGTGGTTGCACTTATTGAAAAAAATTCAAAAAGCAAAATCTCCAGTCGAGAATAAAGTAGTGCAGGAGACTCAATTGACTTCACTGAAAATGGGAGTTAACCAGGTGACGAAGTACATAGCTTTTCCGACACCTCCTACAAGAGCGATCATAGCCTAGTCGTAAAGAGCAGACTAGTTTTTCTCCGTGCATCGAGATCGTCGGTTCGATCCCCCACCTTAATTTTGGACTTTCTATGCCTGGAAGAACTTTTTAATTTAGTTTCTCCATCACTAAATTCAAACTGCATGACTTAAAAGTCACATTTTATTTTTTCGCCTATGGGTGTGGTGTTTATTGAATTTTAACGTCTTTCTTTTTATTTTTCGAATGGCCGTTGGCACATGTTTTAGATCTACTGGTCAAAAGAAAGTCACAAACTCGGTTTTCTGCTAATTGAGTTTTGCGAAAGCAAATTACAGCCCAATCTAATACAATATTGCCAAACTTTATTCGCTGATTAACTGATAGAGTCATATGATCATAGTTTTCAGACTGTATTAGTTATTCAATTATGCTGATATTAGTTTTTTAATGTTCAATAAATATACTACTTAAGACTTTGCACCTTTATGATATTTTTGCACTGAAATTGCACTGTTGTTTTGTAATGTAGTAATCCCTTATTCTTTATTACTACTTTTTACTCATATTGGTTTGATATTCATGACATTATTGTCTGTCTATTCATTAATAAAGGTTTTGATTAAGTTAGTAGCACAACAGTTACTTATTTTTTCTGAAACATGGTTATTTTATTATTTCAAGATTTAAATGCACAAATAGGAATGCCAGAAAGTGAAATTTAAAAATAAATAAATGAAATAAAAAAGGTATAATCTGTGTACTCAGTACACAAAGGCAATGCATATTTTTTTTTTTTTTTTTTTTTTTTTTTTTTAATTTTCAAACTAAATTTAGCAAAAAATCAAAATCACGCGGCATCATCCGTAAATACTTTCCGAATTGTACCGTGTCTTCAATACGCACCTCCCGGAGCAGGGTATTACGAAGGCACTATGAATTTCTTGTCGTTTCACCCAATTTCTGGTCCAAACGCATTTTTCCTCCTTCTGTAGCACTAGCTAAGTTCAAAATTGTAGCTGTATCTATAGTAGCAATTTAAAATAGTCATCCATTATTTTGACTTTTTGACAACACCGTAAGCTTTTTTTACAAATCGTAGACAGTGTGATACTGTAGAGGGCAGGAACACTTCCTTTCATAGTGATTGGCTGAGTGAATTCCTGTACTAACGAGAAAACCGTTCCGTGTGGACAGGCGAGCTATCTCAGATATTGTCGGCCAAGAAAATCGCTACGTGTAGACGGGCCTTTAAAGTCATCAACTAAAGTTAAATCTTTCTGAATGTGAAAAGCCTCAAAAAAATCCAATTCAGCAACTCAAGAAGCTTTTTGAATGATTTTTGCAGATCCAAAGTCAAAGTTAAGATTAAATTTCCAACAATAATTAGCTATCAAAGTTTTGCTAAAAGGTCATAAAGCTGAAATTAACATATCTCCGATAGCTAATGCCCTTACCTTTAGAACTGCCCTCATAAGTTTAAATCTATATTTGTTTTAGGAAAGGAAACTATACGTGTCCTCTCTCTCTCTATATATATATATGTGTGATATTTCGGCAGTCGTGATGAAGCTTGGCATCAAAGTTCAGGCATTTCGTTTGCAGAGAGGTAAATAGGAAGAGACTAGATGATTTAGCTTTTAATCACACATTTTTATTTAATCCAATTAGCAGACCATTTTCCTTTTATATGAAACTCTAAATTACATAGCCATAGTGATTTTAACTAAGTATGATTGAATTTAAACTTTATGCGTCGTTACTATTTCTAACAAAGGTACGAAAGATGGACAGAGCAGCGCAGTCTTGTAGCAGCGATATTAGGATGCAGTCTGACTAAAAAATGGCGCATACTTCAGTATTTATAGTAGCGGTTACGTAACAGGCTAGGATATTCTAGAAGGTACTGGTCTAGGGGGAAGATTCTAAATTGCAGAAAATTAATTAAAGGTTGCTGGTTCGCAAAGAGCACAGCCATCCTCTTTTTTATATTTTACACACACACACACACACATATATATATATATATATATATATGGGTTTGTGTGTGTGTGTGTTATGTACATGTTTGTGTACATATATGTATGTGTATATTTATTAACTAGAGAGAACATCTCCTTGGAAAAAGCACATCGAGCACACAGAGATCATCTCAGAAAAAAAAACCACTGCAACAATAGAAGTTACTGCTAGTTAGATTCATTTTTGTAAAAACTTTTAATTATATTAATTATTGTTTATTTCATGGAAAATGGCTGGCACCTTTCCCAATATATTCATACTTTAATTCAAATAAATTATTTATCTCATGTCCTTTTCATTTTCAAGCATATTAGAACATCTAAAACAGGGCTGTCATTTATTTACTTTCCATTGACATGGGGAAACAGGCGATTGATTACCCTGATATAAATAACTGATGGCAGCAGTAAAGCCTTAATATTCAAATGAAAGAAACCAAACTGGTGTTTGCATTCAATTCATATTAAGCAGTGCCTAATGTTACCTGAAGTTTAAAATCATGGTTTATCATCAGCAGAGAAATAAATTACTGCTATAATTATTTTTTTACATTTATTTAGATTTAAAAAAAAAAAAAAAAAATTCCATTCTTTTATCTGGAATTAAAGCACACGTTTTCAAATATTTGGTTAAATTAGATATGCATGAAATCTACCTATGAGATAAATTAACGATAAACCTTTCATTGAACTAATGGGATGAAAATATTAAATACTTACTGGAGAAGAAAAATAGTACCCTCTCAATGCAGTTGCCATACATATTAAAATATATAGAATTTTCTGTGTTGTCACATTAAATGCCCTGAACACAGAACGTGGTTTCATTCGAGTGAACTCTGATTTCACACATAATACCTACAATAAAGGAACATATTTTCAAAACTTCAGTAAACAATTACAAAAACTAAACATTAAAAATGGCTAGAAAATATTAAAATGCTTACCAACTGTATAAATGACACGCCACAGATAATATAGAACACACTGGAAAAAGCAATGTAGTAATTTAAATTCGGATCTCTGCACGTTCCTCCGCTGTACTGAACCTATGAAAAAAATGTTACCCATGATAAACAAAAAGACCAAACTTCTCTTTCTTAGAAGGTCGAAATTTGCATACATATTTGCAAAGGAATGAGAAATGTAACACAAATTATTGACAGACTTAAGTTAGCAAAAGGAAGAAAAGGAAAAAGTAAAAATGCAATTAAAGTTCAATAACAACATATAATTATGGATGAAGAAGCATATAAATCAGAGCCAAGTCAGGATATACACTGGTATGCAAAACTTAAGCAACAGCAGGGTTTTTTGCCATAACTCCACGAGAAATCAACTGAGAGATATGAAATGCAGAAATGAAGGAGAGTACTATGTACATAAAGGATGACGAAAGCTGAAAAAGGAATACAATGCATATGTTATGGAATCAATGAAAAACAAGCTTTATTAAACGCATAGTATCGTGACTCATGCTTGTCTATCCAAGAGGAAGAACAACAAGCAGATGTTTCTTAATATGGGATATGCCCTTCCCTCACTGCAATCGTTGCTTCACAACACCTCCGCACACTCAGAACCAGCCAGTGCAACATTTCTTGCGGTAGAAGTGCCCATTCCCCAATCAGCATCTGTTTGAGTTGTTGGGTGTTCTGCGGAGGACGTAAGCGTGCTGCATTGCATCTTCCCAAAGCATTCCACACACGTTCGATGGGATTTAAATCTGGGGAGTATGCTGGGCAATCCATTTGAGTGATATCTTCACTTTCCAGTAGCTCCTCCACAGCAAGAGTCCGATGTGGCCGTGCATTGTCATCCATAAAAATTAAGTCTGGGGCAATGGCACCTCGGAACAGACGCACATGCGGAAGGAGTAGCTACTCACAATAGTAATCCCCGGTTACAGACCCTCTGTCGAAAACGTGGAGCTCAGTTCGCATGTTCAGCATAATGCCTCCTCAGACAAGAACTCCAGGACCACCGTTATGGTGTCTTTCCTTGATATTACTGGGATAAAACCGGGTGTCGACCTCTCTCCAAATCAAAATGCGTTGAGAATCGCTTCTGGTACTGAACCGACTCTCATCCGTATAGAGGACACGACTCCATTGATCAGTTGTCCAGTTTTTGTGCTCTCTGCACTACTGTAAACGGTGGCGTTGGTGGCCAACTTTCAACGGGAGACAGCGTTCAGGATGGTGGGTGAATAGGCCCCTTTTGTGAAGGCATCTGGCCACAGTAAACCACGACACTTGTCGCCCCGTTGCTGTACAGAGTTGCTGAGCAATGGTGCTTGCTGACTGTGTCGGCCTCTTTTTGCCTGCAAGACAATATATCAGTCATTCCCTGCAGTTGTCGTCCTCGGGCGGCCACCACCATCCTTTCTAACAACTGTACCTGTACAACGCTTTCCAAGCGTGCAAAACGACAATTTTATTGATTCCGAACTCTGCAGCTACACTGGTGACAGTACGCCCCTCCTCCAGCTTTCTGATCATTTTTCCATGTGTGAAGTCGTCCAGGTGATTTCTTCTAGCCATATTTCATGAACTGACTCACTGGCACTTGCAACAAATATGTTGAATTGCGTCTCCATCCTTCCTTTTATTCTACTGTTGAGCTACGTGCGTCGACATCACGCGTTTTGTGTACGCTCACGTTGCCTCTGATGTTTCATTCCTGATATTTGCATACGCATGACGTTTCTACTGACTTACGTGTTCATTGTACTGATCTCCAGACCTCCTTTTCTGCAATTTCATGGTTATCTGCTAAATTTTTACACACCAGTTTACAAAGCACAGGAAGGAAAGTCACTCTTTTTTTGCATAAAAGGCACTGATTAATAATGCTGAATGTGCAAGTGCAGGGATACAATGCAACAACTACTGTTTTTCCCCCATAATCTCTTCTTAACACTTTCATAATACAATTTTAGCAAAAATATATGAAGGAAGAGTTACTCGATACTATTTTATAATAGCACCAATAATTAATCATATGTCTACTACGTAGATATTCATTATGCCCATCCTGGGAAGTTTTTTAAAAGATTCCAACTTCTTTCTGATTATTCTGCACCACATGATTTCAACACTCATTAGAACTATTGTGTTTCAGGTGTACTTTTGAGCATACACGAGAAAATGCAATCCCGCATGCACATGTCACATGCAAGTATCAGTACACATGAATAATACGGCCACTCACAAGCCAGCAGTTGTTTGAATGTGACCTGCTTGCAGGAAATCTCAATTTAGTAGGGAGAAGGAATTTATGGTACACCTGCCTTCTTTCGCTGAATATTAGATTCTCTACTTCTAGGCTTAATAAACAAGGAAGAGAAATTTTTTTTTGTTATTTTAATTTTATTTACATATTTATTCACTTATTGTTTTGTGGTCTGAAAGTCATATTAGATCATTCTGGATACTGGATTCTGGATCTGAATCAGCTCTTATTGACAAGAAAAAGGGAGGTTCAAACTACAGATGTACCTCTGTGCAAAAGAATTACAACCAATGTTAATAGTTAACATGCATATTACCAAACCACTACAGATATACAAAATTCATCACAAATTGCCAAAAGCCTTCAAAATCTTAATTGCCAGAGTGCACAGGCATCTTTGGACATTAAAATCGGTAGAGACCCTAAAATGATGCGAGGAGCTGAGAAATATGCAGAAGTGTGAGTTACTTGTTTAAAAAAAAAGTTATGTCAAACCCTATTAAAAATCAGAATTTTATTATAAAATCAGATTCATTTAAGTGTATGCTTTGTAAAACTTTTCATCCATTGTATAAATGCTCGTTATTTTTACAAATGAAAGGCTATGGAAAGATTCAATGTTTAAAAAAAAAAAAAAAAAACTATTTAAACTGTTTAAATTTTTCACATAAATTTTTGTACTTCTAAATACACCTGTAGTTTCCCTACTGGCAAATACGATTCTTTTTTTCACGACCACAGAAAGAACCACATTCTTGGGTTTCAACCTATTAGTCATCATCATGACCCAACAATATTTTTGGTGCATGAAATTCCAGCAGATTTAAAGAAAATTAAAGGATGATTTCATAACCACATAAGTTTTCACATCGAAATGAGTATAAAAATAAAACTTCTTTTGGCAGCTGCCATAGTTTGGGATGTGGACCCTCTCCAAAAAAATGGCTGTTAAGATGCCAGTTAGTGGCTTGCTGGAAATGTGACAAATATTAAATTTAAGACAAGGACCCTTATCAGCCAGAGCAGACTTTGTTCCAGCTATTAAAAGTTATAAAGTTTTATTAAAAATGTAGATAATTTTAAATTGCCTGAGTGTATATATTTAACAGACCCAGATTTTGACAAGCCAGGAAATATCAACATAATACTGGGTGCTGTTTCAAATTAGTGAAAATGCATAAGATATGAAATTTCTTCTTCCAAGTTCAAAATAATATTGAGAATTAATATCCCAGTCTAAAAGCTTAGAAGCATGCATTAGTAAATTTCTGAACACTAAAGCAGCCAACGAACCTCTCCAAAGCCCAGATGAAGAACTTTATAAATTGCACTATCAGAAAACACATAGGAGGGATAAGAGTAAATGCTTTATAGTATAAATGCCATTTCAAGAAGTACTTCGTCAATTAGATTATTTGAAAAACAAAGCTAACAAACATCTTAATGAAACAATTTACAGGTTAAACAGAGACTCAAACATAAAAAACTTTATACAGATTTTTATCAATGATTATGAAAGCTTAAATCACATGGAAGAAAATCCTTCACCTGTTACTTTTTATCTTTCTCATCATGAAATTTACAACTCAGAAAAGTCGGAGATAAAAATGTGCATTTTTTAAAAAAATGTCAGCCCCTACTAATCTGAGCTTTTGTCTGAGAGGTTGAAGAAGATATTTTTAATTGTCCCATTTCAAAAATGTAAAACAGCACTAACTGCAGACATGATACAGGAACTCTTAAGTCAACCCCTTAAAGGCCACGGGCATGCCTTGCTCAGCAGATATATTAACTGCCCCGAGCGTATGTATGTGTATATATATATATATACACCCTTCCAAAATGCTATCACTTGCTTTGTGCTGCCGCCAGTAAAATCATTCGCAAAGCTTTGGAATGTAACACCACAATAATCTTGACAGAGTATGCAAAGGAAGATACTATTTCAGAGAAGAAGGGATGTTTCTGAAACTGTGAAACTAACAACTGCACGATTATTGGTTGTGTTTTTGTTTAAGTAAAACGTATTGTTTTTATTCTGTGTCTTCCGTTTTCATCTACTGTTTGTAGTAGGTGCTTTTTTTACGAATATGTCTGACGGTGACGACTAATGACTGCACAGTTACTGCTTGTGTTTCTGTTTGGGTAAATACACTTTTTTTAATTCTGTGTCTTCCATTTTTGTTTACTGTTCATAGTAGGTGGTTTTTCTACGAATATGTATGACAGTGAAATAGATTATTACTTTCCATCATCTTCGGACACCTCAGAATGTAATATTACGTCAGATGAAGAGGATTACAACTATTCTCCGAAAGATGCTTGACGTTGGATACGACTTGATATAAAAAAAACTTGCCTATGCTGCCTCAACGCTTTCCATTTAGGTATACTGATTTTACAAGGTATAACACTGAAACCTGATATTACAAATACTTTACTGGTCTAAAAATAAATTGATCAAAACTCCATTTTGGGGGATTTTTTTTTATTATACAAACATAATTTTCATTATACTTTTAATCTAAACATTGAATTTTGTATTTTAATTTTTCCTTTTATTCTTTATTTTGTGAAAAAAAAAAAAACAGTTTTTAGACAGCAAAACTTGCATTTATTCCTCCCCCTTACCTACTGCATAACCACACGCACCTGTGTAAAAAACGGTGGCATTGTGGAGTGAATCTTGTATGCTTTCTGCGGCAGTTAAAGGGTTAAAGGGAAATTTCATTTTGGTTTCAGTGAACTGACAAAAACTCTTGGCATAATTTGGTTGCCAGAATAAGGTACTTTTTACTTTGCAAGACCCTTCATGAAAAGAGAAGTTCTTCCAGTCTTTGCCCGGCTGTATGATCCTACTGCTTTTATTGCGACAATCATCTGTAAAACAAAAGTCAAACTTCAGAAACTTTGGTCTCTAAAATTGAAGTGGGATGATGAATTACCCGAACCATTTGCCAGTAAATGGAATAATTTTGTTTCAAGTTTACAGGACTTGGCAAACATTAAAACAGGAAGATATCTTTTGCATTCTACAGATGATAAAATCGCTGTCGCAGGTTTGTCTGATGCTTGACCATGGAGGAGCTAGTGGAGGCTTACATAACACCCAATCAAGATAGCTCTTGTTTAAAGACCATATGAGTACCCTGTTTATAGCTTTCACTTTATATCTTCTACTTGCTAATCTTGTTAAGAGAGTTCTAACTTACTTAAATTTAGACACTGAAAAGGTAACGTTATATTTGGATACCACTGGCATGGATAAATCCCCCCCCCACAATAACTCAAATTTTTTGCCAGAAATTACAAAAATTCAGGCATTAACAGAGAATTTCCGAGTGCAGAAGCATCCATTCTGAGAAGAAACCTGCAGATTTAGTTTCCCATGGAGTCAAGCCTAATGGACTACTATCGAGACAAAATCTCATTTTGCCTTGAATAGATAGAATTTGGATTGTGAAATAAAACAACTGCTTTTATTTCTTAATCAGCTAATTTTATTATTTTGTGGTTACAGTCCAAAAAATTAACAAAATATTAACTTGCCCTTAATGAAATTTATTTATAAGCAGATTTATAATAAGTGCCAAATATGTATGACTGGGTTATCTGGAAAGTTCTGTATTTTTACTATAAGTACAAATAAAGCAGTTAAAAAAATGTGAAAATTTCCTTAAATCACATATGCACCCCTATAGCTATTTGCCATCTATCATCATCTTCTATGGCTTTTTGCCATCTCTCAAGGACTTGGAAAATTCCTTTTTTTTTTTTAAATTTTTTATTTGTAAATAAGTTACTGAGGTGCTATTTGAAAATCTCCAAAGAAGTCAACTCCAGGCTGTTCAGAGAATTCTGAATAGACCTGACAAGATGAAAATCTGAGGGAGCAAGACCTGGTAAATATGAGGAGTGATGCAAAACATTCCAGCCATACTCTAGATGTTTTCATCTGACATTCCTCGAAATGTGGGACTGAACAGTCACAATTCAAAACCACACCTTGATGAATGGCCAGTTCTGGGTACAGCTTTAATTTCTGCTTTGAAAATTGCCATTTGGGAACATTATTTTTCCAAATTTATTGTCTGATTTGGTGGCAACAATTCCATTATAGTCCTGGGTGCTCAACCTTAATTTCCTTTGAAAAGTGCTATTTGAGAACAATATTTTTCCAAATTTATTATCTGATTTGGTGGCAACAATTCCTTTACAGTCCCACCAAACACGAAGCATTACTTTTTCAGGTTACAGTCTCCCTTTCGATGTCACCAAAGGAGGTTCTTTGGGTTATCTCATAGTTTTTTCCTTGCAGCATAATTATACAGAACCCACATCTAATCTCCAGCAATGTGCCATTTCAAAAAAAGGGACTTCTTTATTTCTTTTGATGAACTATCACATGCCAAGACTCGAACAAGCATATTCTGCTCTGTTAAAGTGTGGAATACCCATAGCAGCTTACAAATCTAATCTTCAAATGATCATATACTAAACTTTTTGAAATATTTAATCCACCTGACAGTTCTTGAATTGTATAACTAGGATTTTCACTGACAACTTCTTTTAATATGCCCCTATTTACAAAGGATGGCCGTCTAGAGCAGGCATTATCTTCGAGGCTGAAATTTCCTCGTTTAAACTTTTCAAACTGTTTCTTTAATAAATCATTTTGTCCTGCATTGCACAAATTTTATGAGCAGTTCAATTAGCATTTTTTCTTGTTTTTTTAAATAAAAAAGTACAATATGAAGAAAATGAACTTTTCAGTTCCCCATTCTTAGCACAGCACTGAAACAAAAATTGTGCCACAACATTCAAGAATACTGCAACATGAGCAGGAAAGACCTGTAATAACCGGCAGCAGGTTGCACTGATTATTCCAATGCAAGGATTTTTTTTTTATGAAAGGCAATTTTAACATAATTAATAGTTCAGAAATCTGCTCTGAAAAAATGCATGCACTAACTGCCCTTGAAATATCTACCTTATTGTCAAAAAAACAAACCACGTAACTTTCATTTATTTTTTTAATTAAATTTTTTCATTTGTTTAGTATTTTTTCTAAAATTAATTTAATTTTTCATTTTTGAATTTAGTTTATAAATTTGTCTTAATATATAATCTTTAACTCTAGGATATTGTGCTATTAAATGAAACTTTATGTGATAAAACACAGGTACTTTTGTTACATATCTGTGTTAATTCCTCCCCCCTCCCAAATTTTCATACACTTGCAATTACTGAAGTATAAAGTTTTCTTTTTTTTTAGTTAAGTTTTGTTTGATTTATGTTGTTTCAAATGATCTACCATAATAAAAGAAACAAAATAAATTCAGGTAAGAATGCTTGCTTTCCTTACAGTTTTAAATTAAAATAAGATTTATTACTATAATACTGCAGCTTCAGATTTATTTCACACATAATGTTCTAAGTCAAAACTTCATGATTATGTTGATTATTAGAATTGAATGAAAATGTTTATTGAAAAGTTAGCATTTGATCTAAAATAAATTATTTAAATTATATTTTATTAAATGATGTATTTTGATATAGCTATTTAAAAAAATGAAAATTGTAAATGTGCAGAAATGCTTGTATAAAATCAAGAAATTGCTGATATTTTTTGTGTTTCTTCAATTATGAATTAAAAAAAAAATAAAAGTATTAGTGTCTGGTGTGATGAGTCAGCGCCCTGCTGAGTTGTAGTAAACAGGATGTCTAGTCCACCAGACTATCAGAGAGACAGATTTGGATTGAAATCATAATGGTACATTTGTTTGAATTAATACTATTTGTTTATGAATGTAACAGAAGTAAATTTTAATATGCTAAGAAATGATTTGTTTTCTACTATTCTATTAATTATGAAATGTAAATAATTAACCAAACAATTTTCTTCATAGTATTTCACTAGGCATTAATATTGCAGCATGAGATTCCAAAAAATAAAACATTTCAGGCATTTTCATTCAGTACATGTTGATGATATGTAAAATCATGTTGTTGAACAGAATATTACGTTTGCACAGGAAAGTTATTTTAATGATATAACATCTGCATGAATCAAACATTTTTAAGAATGTTTACAGTTTCTAAGCTAACCTAAAATTTTCACATTTAGAAAATTTATGTATCACATAGCATTAGTTTCCCAAGGCATAGAAATTAGTAGCAATAGAAAAGGTAGTAAAATATTTTCAGTTAATGGAAGGGGATAATATAAATGAGATTGTCCTGATAGTTTCAGTAGGAAAAGAAACTATGATTTCAGATTTTGAGAAAAATAAGAAAACTGAATTTTTGGATAGCAAAGATGAAATTCTCTACATTTAAGAATTCTAATGAAACTGATGAATGTAAATCCTATAAATTCATGTACTGCAACAGAACTAGAATGAACTATTTGTACTAAATATGTGGAAAATGCATACTTTAAGTACTGTTTATTTCCTAAAAATATTCTGCATATATTCTTTACAAGGGGCAAAAAAATTAAAAGTAAAAAAATAGCTAAAAAGCTGTATTTATTATTTTTTATTTGAAAATTAAATTGAATAACTAGTTTTCAAGAATGGCGTAAGACTAGAATTACATTCAGCTCTGGTAATTTGAGTTTTAATGATAGTTTGCTATAACAAATATGATTTTTTTGTGTAAGTATAATAATTTAACATTTTTTCTAGAGAATGAAGCCAAGAATGCTTTGGATAATACTACAGTCAAAAGTCGTTAATCCGGACCTCAAAGCTACAAACTTTCTGCGCATGCGCGTAATACCTTTATGCATGCGGATATGCGTGTACGCATGCACATAATATGTTCACGCATGCGCGTTTAATAAGTACAGTATAAGATAAGCTAAAATTATCTAATTATCTATTTCAGTTAATGTTGCAGATTGTGTTGTTCCTTACTCTTCGAATTGGATCGGACTTATTATTTTTTGCAGACTGCTAGATCAATTTTATAAAAGTAAGTTGGAACTTTCGATTGTGTCAAATAGAATTTTCAATGCTGGATCTACAACGGGAAAGCATGTTTTGATGTCCATCAAACAAAAAGTGGAATTGTTGCAAAAAATAGATAAAGGCTCCTTTGTTTCTCTAACCATTCCATAATCTGTTTATCAATTTCACGCTGCTCTGAGCGAGGGGGGGACGTTGTGGCGCAATGAACTGGAAGTTGATCTGTCAGCACTACTCTTATCTTCAGGGCAGATGTTTTTATTTTATTCGGCTTATAATTCCTTACTAAATGTAGTACAGTCAAAAGTCGTTAATTCGGACACCCATAATCCGGAATGATCTATAATCCGGACCTCAAAGCTAAAAACTTTCTGAGCATGCGCCGCATTGACACATGCGCATAGCCGTTTACGCGTGCGCGTAAGACCTTTACGACTGCGCATATGCGTGTGCAGAATACGTTTTCGCACGCGCATTTTATTTATAACGGACAGTATACGCTAAAATTATCTAATTATCCATTTCAGTTAATGTTGATGATTGCGTTGTTCCTTAATCTTCGAATAGGATCTGGCTTATTATTCTTTGCAGACTGTTAGAGCAATTTCATAAAAGTAAGCTTGAACTTTCGATTATGTCAAATAGAATTTCCGATATATATTTACTAATATGTTTACTTTCGCTTTGCATATATTTACTAATATGCAAAGCGAAAGTATGTTTCGAAATCCGAAATCTGTTTATCAATTTCACGCTGCTCTGCCGGGGGTGGAGGGAGGGAACGTCGCAGCGCGCAATGAACTGGAAGTTGATCTGTCAGCGCTATCCTTATCTTCAGGGCAGATGTTTTTATTTTATTTGGCTTATAATTCCTTACTAAATGTAGTATTTCATCTTGATGTACTCCGTCTTTGATATGATTTAAATCAAGTTCCTTGTCAGTATAATTCGCTTCCGATAGTGAAGAAAGTGACAGAGAGGTTATTGAAAATGAAAACATTTCGTTTGACAAATTAGTCGGTATTCTCGACACAGCAATTATAGGACTTGACCAGCGGAACTTTGTAACTAAACAAGAAATTATGTCTGTTTAATAGAATTAAAGAGAAAGTATTGTCACATGAAATGAAGCAACTTAAACAACTTACATTGAAAGAAATGTTTAATAAAGTAAATAAATATTAAGCTTTTTCTTTTTGTAAATTTTGATACCCTTTAGATCATAATTGTTCTTAATTTCATAAATTACGTTTCATATTTTTAATTTTGTAATTTCTGCATGCCATCTTACCAGATTTAAACTGATGATCTACAATCCGGAAAAATCGATAATCCAGAATCGACGAAGTCCTGACGAGTCCGGATTAACGACTTTTGACTGCATTTCATCTCGATGTACTCCGTCTTTGATATGAATGATATAAATCAAATTCCTCGTCATTATAAATACCATGAATACAAATCAAATAGTTTTCTGGTTGCAATTTTCTAATTTCGACTATGCGTAATGTATGCTTTACACATGCCCACGTTGAAAGAAATGTTTTTTTTTTTTTTTTTGTAAATTTTGATACCCTTTAGATCATAATTGCTCTTTATTTCATAAATTACAGTTTCATATTTTTAATTTTATAATTTCTGCATGCCATCTTACCAGATTTAAACTGATCATCTTTAATCTGGAAAAATCGCCAAAGTCTCGACAAGTCTGGATTAAAGACTTTTCACTGTATTATGTACAGCCATGAAGTCGTGTTGGATACATTACAATGTAATTTTCTATTCTGCATTACATCAGTTAACCTTAATACCCTGTTACAGATAAATTTTAGTATTCCTATAACAGTAAATTTGTGAAAACTATAAGAAAAATGCAAAATATTAGTTAAAATGATAAAGGTGGAGTCTAATTGAATTTAATAAGTTGGAAATATTGTCTGTCTTTCTACGAGTTAAAAAATAACTTCAAATAAGATTTCTTTTTTCAAATTTTTATGTTACAGGGCTCGTACACATTTCTGCACAAGGAAATAAAGTACTTTTAAGGACTTTTAAGGACCATTAATGAAAAAAATTAAGGACCTATGAGCAAATGGGAACTGAATAAATTTAATTAAAAATATTATATCTATGCCTGAACATGAGTAGGATGCATTATTAATAACCATAACTTGATTAACATAATTATTAATATTTTGAGAATAAAATTAATTTTATGAAATTTATCAAGTAGCATTAAATATTTTACACTCATAATAACTGGACATATCTGAAAGAAGATAAGTGACATTTTAGTTACGTTTTACTAAGAGTTAGCTTTTTTTTTTTTTTTTTTTAATGTCTCGTTTTGTGACATACTTGCTCAGTCTAGAGGTTTAGTAAATAGTAAGTAGAGTTTATGTCAAGCAGCATAAGTTAAAATGAGCATTAAAATCATAATCAGCATGATTCATAACAAAAGACTGGCTGTTGTCACCGCTCCTGCTCGTCTATAGAGAGACCTGCTAATCAGAACAAACCTGAAAGGCCTGTTGTAGGCACAGTTAGCAAGTTTTGAAAGTTAGCTGACCTCTGTCTGACGATGTTAGTGTCGTAGCTTCATAGAGTTTCAGGGGTTGTAACTCAGTTAATATACCTTAAGGTTCTATTAAGCCACTAAAGCATTAGAGGTGATAAGTTGTTTTGCATTAAGTCTCACTAGATGCAAAGAATAAGTTTCACATGAATTTTTATATTTTTGTGTTTTACCTTGTGACCACGGTAAAGGTTTAACACGTTGAGCCCGGCGCCGAATTGGCTGTCATTTCTGTTTAGCTGGCAGCGATCAGCCGGTGGCAATATTGCGATCAAGCGGTGCAATATTGCCGACTTAAATTATTCATAAATGATACAAAAAGGAAGGAGACGCACACATAAAGTCTGAAAAGTATTGTTCAAAATGTTATGATGACAATTCAAAACTATTTGGATGCAAGATAGCCAAAAATGTTACCATAATAGTTTTTTCGTATTGTAATATGCGTAAAGCTAAGTCGTATTTTTGTTTAGAATGTTTCAATAAATTTCATTAAAACTACATTTGATCACATTTCATTAAGACTATACTTATTTTTTAACTTTAATACTGTCGGTCCAGTGGACCGATGCCAGCCAAACGAAAATTCCAGTGCAGGTTACCAGGGGCTCAGTATGTTAACGAAAGGCGATAACTTGCTTTAATATAGAGAGATAATTTTTAAGAGAATGCATTTAGTTATAATTAAATTAGGTATTAGATAACCTTAGTCATTATGGATTTACATAGCCACTATTCAATTAAATTTATTTTTTAATAATATTTGTTAAAAAAACCCTATTAATATCACAATCTCATAAAATTTCACAGTTTAAAATACACCCAATTTATGACAATTGATTTTTATACAATATTAGGATAATTACACATTATGAGCTAAAAAACATAAAACTCAACAAAATAATTATGCGTCTTTTTAATTTGAAGGGTTGCCCAGACATTTTGGCTAATTTATATCGATTTCCTTCTCCTTAAGCATGTTTTCTAACAATTAGAAATTTGTCTCAATATGTAAAACAATGTTCTCATTAGTTTCTGCGTGTTTTATCTCCTAACTGCCAACCTCTCCACAATGAGGGTTTACTTGATCTGATAAAAGTTAAATAGTCCGAATCCCCTCCCCCACAACAGATGTGAAACAAATTATCACTATGTCTGAAAGTAACTATAAATCAGATAATAAATTTAAATAAAGGTTTAAATAAGCTTCTTATTAAAAAAGAACTTGGAACATATAGACCTGTTCTTATGCTAACAAAATCAATTACAGTTTGTGGTGATATAATCAAAATAGAAGAGTCAAATTCAAACTAAAAATATGGACTAGTGGTCAAAGACTATACAATTTAATTTCAATTTAATCTGGTTCAGTAACTCTATTGTCATAATAAACTCAAATGTCAGCAGCAGTAATGGAAAGACTAATAATTATAAATTATCAGAGAAGACAGAACTAATGCAGGGAGCAAGTGGAGGTCAGAAACACACTACTCTTACACTCCAAAAAACCTCAGTTTACAAACTGTCTAAGTGATTTGCATTCTAGTAAGGAAATAGAAATCGGAAATTATAGTACAGGCTGAAACTGAAAACTACTGGGTAATTTACATAATTTTTTAATAATAAATAAACTTTAAATAGTTACTAATTCTTAAATGCAAGCAACACAAAAATACCTTACACATAAAAAACATTTTTATTACTTACATCGTTTATGAAAACAAAATAAAAAATACAAAAAAAAGGGGGGCACTTTAATCGGTTTTCATACAAATATTATGAAGAGTGGCAGACTTTGCTTTCATTAAGAAAGAAACTTCATAATTTTGTTCATAGCAATTGCCACGTAGGCCTGCTTTCGCTAATAAAAGTTTTTCTAATGTGTCATCACTAATATTAGGTCTAAATTTAGTCCTCGTTTTCGCAACAACACTGAAAATCCTCTCACACTCCGCATTACTATGGGGAACTATCAAGATGGCCAACATAATTCTAGACAGTTAACTACATTTTAAAATTCCATCAGCACCTTTCAGTTTTCCAATTAAACTCCACTGGGTGTCAATCCTAGCTGATTTTATAACTTCATCCAAGTTTTCTAATTGTAGACTGCAATATATCAGTGGCAACATCAATATCATCATCTTTCATGATTAAATGAAGTAATACAGGAAATCTGTTCAAAAAGTACCTTATATCAGAAAAAGATGCATTTGCTAGAGCAGAAACATCAGCAACTTCATCGTTGACTGGAAATTTATGTAGTATGTAATCACATACTCGACAGAAGTAACTTCTAACATGAAGATAAAACTTATTTTTGTTTTCAAGCCTACCATTACCAAGTGCTAAGCAATAATCCAGAGGGACTGCATTTTGTTTTAAAGATTTAATAATTAGCTGTGCTATATTAAAGCCTGTCGAATGTCTTTCTAAAGTGGGGACAGAAAGTAAACTGCACTCAATTTCTGAAGACTCTGGATTAAAAAAAGAAACAAAAATTGGTTACAGTTTTGAATCTATATTATTGTTTCTATCCATAGAGAGGCAGAACGGAGTTATTTTAATGCAATTAATAACTCAAGATTTATTTTTCAAACGCATTTCTTTAACAATTGTACCTGTTTTGTCCTTGCTTGTGAGCATTTCTTAGCGATTTCACTATCGGGAAACATTTTTCTAAATAAAGCTGCAGCGTGATCCAATGCATGGAACGGCAGGTTGTGCTTCAGTAAAAAGGCAGAGAACAGACATTCTGCATTAATAACTTTTCGGTCCTTTGTTTCCGAAGAAAAATCCAATTTTTCGTTTTTTTTTTTTTTTTTTTTTTTTTTTTTCAAAACAACACATGTTGTCCTTGTGTTTTTGTGTATGCACGTGTTTGAGAACATCCGCCCTTCCACCATGCGAAATCGAAAAATCGCAATGACAGACGGTATACGTCGCATATACATTACATTTCCTTGAGGAAATAATGGAAGGAAAGTCAACTGTGTACAATTTTTGAAACGTACATGAGTATTTCACCTTTCTCACAGACATAACAAAAGATGATAATTTCTACTATTTCCTAAAGACACGTGTACTCACACAACTCAGGACAAGATGAATGAAATAACTAAAGTACATCCAAATAACAGCCTTGAGCTTGCTATGTGCTCATTGGTTATATATGTCAGATGACACGTAATGGAGCTCGATGCCCATTGGAGAACTGGAGAACGACGTTTCTGGATACGTATGCTCTCACTCACAAAGTAGAAATTCTTATCTGATTCGCAAGGTTTTGTTTTAGATATAATCTAGAGAAAATTCAGTTGCTTTCAGACGTCCAAAATCACTTTTTTTTTTCTTTTGTTCATATAACGAAGTATTAAGCCAAGTTCCATAAAAATCGTGAGAAATTTTAAGAATAAGAAAAAGTCGGGAGAAATATATTGTAAATCGGGTTGGCGGAAGAGCGGTCGAAAATCGGGAGAGTTGGCAACTCTGTTTGATGAATTATTTTCTTTCTTTTTACATATTTAGTTTCTTTTTTCAACATGTTTTCTTTACACTTTAAATTTTAGGGATTTAATTAGACTTCTGCTATTCTAAAAGACTAAATAAATTTAGAATGTATGGAAAACGCTGCTAATTTTATTTCTTTAGTAATACTAACATTCAGAAGAAATATGAAATACATAGGTAAGGTCCAGTCACAGAGCTGCTGTGGCATAATTTCTAGAATTTAGCACACTGAGCAACATAATCTAGAAATGGCAAAAACTTTTAGAAATTAGAGCAGGCATTGGAAGCAGAATTTAGAAAGGCACCAAGCAGCAGAATTTAGATCCACAGAGACTGTGTCAGGTGGCAAAATGCCTAGTGCCAGCTCTGTATATGATGCATTAAGACATATTAGATGAATCTTTTGAATTGTCAGTTTTCAATTTCTTTATTAATAAAAAAATTCCTTTCTATAATGCCTTTCCATATGATAAGTTTAGAAGTACTTTTGATATTGTTAGTCTCTAAAATGTAAGAAACTGTGTGTTACTACCATGGAGACATTTTTCATTTTATCACATTTTTTTGGAATCTTTTAGAATCGTGGATCTATAAATTTGCCTTAAAATCTTTCTAAACTTTTCATGCTTCAATGTCTAAAATCCTAAAGAAAAATTACCCCTACCAATTCTGTAACAGCAAAAAGCCAGAAATGTTTTTTAAAAAAAATCGGAGCAAAAAAGTGTGAAATTAGTTTTATAGAGAAAACTGATGCATTTTCTGAGAATTCTGATCATTCTGAGCAATGGAAAAAATTCTTACCATGAAAAAATTAAAAAGACATTTTAAATTAATTACATAGCTATAGCTTTTGCTAAAGACAGTTTTGTAAACTGTGCTTTATAGCATTATTCCTTTCTTATTTTTCAGATTAAAAAAATTGCATAATATGTGGCCAAAATGGAACTTTATAACATGGCAGTGAAAAATAAAAATGCTTTATTTTAATGTTATTTCTTAAATATAATTCCAATATTTACCATTATTTTAATGAAATTTATCAAGGTTAGAATGTTCTAAAAAAATCGTCAAAAAATTCCAGATCTCGGAATTAAAAATTTTCTATAGAAAACGATCTTAAAATTGCCAAAATGTTGATAATCACCAAATTTGGAACCGTTTAATAAAAGAATTCACATCCCCAAAAGCGGAAAGTTTTTTGAGAGCTCTTCATTACAAAAAATGAAATAATTTTGAAATGCTTATGTTTCACTTCTTGCTCAGAAACTTGAGTATCCCACCATTATTTATATTACAAATAGAAACAAATTACAACTCATGAACCCATTCAAAAAATAGCCATATTTGTCAGAGAATCGTCAAAAATATTCCTGCAAAATGCTAATTTACACCCAAAATGTCAGTCGTAAAAACAGACAGAAATTTCAGATGATTAAAATTAAGGACCTTCTGCCAATTTTGGCCAAAATTAAGGATTTTTAAGACCAAAAATCTATTCCAAAAAACTTAAGGACTTTTGAGGACTCTTAAGGACAGTGCGAACCCTTTGTTATTTGTTTATTTTCATTGTAATCTAATTTGTCATTTCTATTATTCTGAGCTTATAGCCCTCGTTACCACCCTCTTTATTTATCATAATTACTCACATATTCCATCCCCCTTTTCACTAATATATATTATGTATTTCAAAGGACTTATCAATTTCAGCAATACTCTTTTTACCTAAACATATACTTTGGTATTTGTGTGTACGTTATACGTTATTACCGTAAGTCAGTTTCTAAATAATATGCTAAAAAATTAAGAAGAGGGGAAATATACAAATAAATTGTGGTATTTAGTGGTATTTAAGTCTGTTTCTAATACTTATACTAGAATGCAAAAATTACCAAATACTATTAGCTTATATTCTATTTTAAACTGAAAAGCTCCTTTGCACCCAAATTGTTAGACTCTCAGAACTGGTACTTTGACATCACTTCTATTCCTCATAAACAGTTCAGCTGCATGGAGTTGTCTCAGTTTCTGCCAAGTCTAATGTAAAACATGATTAGCTTCTTTTAAATATATCCTTCTTATTCCACTAGGTAGATTTCTTTCGTAATTTGCCTTAATTGAGTCATCCTGCTAATTAAGAATTTATTAAAGTTAATAAGTTCAGCTATAATTTGGTAATTACTATCAGAAATAAAAATTTATAATTTTTACTGACATTGTTTCACTTAAATTATTGTGTGTTTAATTCCTTTTAAATATAGTAAGCAAATGCATTATTAATCTGCGGGCTGTTTTTTTAGAAAATTTGTTAATGATTTATACCCTATTAATATTGCTAAAATTTTTGTGATTTTTACATAAATGAGCTTTTTAAAGTAGCTGCATCAAATGGTAGAGGAAGAAACTTCATGTGGATCATAAATTAATATTACATGAGAATTTTTCACTTATTTAAAAAAGAAAATATTTAAGACATAATTGAATTTTTTCATTGGATTATTTGCAAAGTTTACAGCAAATATTTCCTGCAAGTGAAATGACAATTTTTATTTTGCAAGGACAGGAAATCTACATAGTGAAAGTAGTAACCCTATTTTGAGATGTTAAAAAAGGAAGATGAGAAAGTTTTGAACTTGAATTGATTTTTGAAGGAAGACTTCAAGCATTTAGTCTTGCTGTTATTCTACAGGGCATTTTTACAATAATTTATAATTTTATTGCTATTCAACTTTCTGTTTGTTTTCTTATTTTGCTGAGAATGCTCAATGTAGACATAAAATATTTTATATTGAAAACTGATACGCCATTGTTATCTTAAGTATATATTGTTAGTAGATCATAATTTTAGATTTATCTGATTTTTTAAAGCAGAATGCTATGTACATAGGGAGAAAATTTGGATTGATTTATTTAATTATGGCAAAACAATCAAGGGCTATTTGCCTAAGTGGAGTGATACCTTTGCGGAGGACTTTCAGGGTTCGTTTAGCCACATTTTAGTTAAAAAAATAAGCACCTATAAGCACTTTTCAAACACATTTTAAGAAAAAAAAAAAGCACCTATCTAATTACATTATACACAACTGCATAACCTTAAAAGAAAAATTAAGACTTGCAACTTAAAATATGAGAAATTCAGTATTTATTAAGAGACAATGAGCATTACCATGGAAAAGAAATACATTCTTTTTTCTTTTTAAATTTTAAATAACAGTTCAATTTACAGAACTAGTTTACAATGAGAGAAAAGAAAACTATACAGAACTAAATTATATTACAAGATTTAATGATGAAATTTCAGTTCAAAAAACAGAAAATAAATAATAATAAGCCATATTTATTATATTCGCTTGGCACCTTAAAATAAATACAATTTATTTTTCCACTTATATTAATATTTAAATAATTTAACTTAAATCATAATTCTGAACATTTTCTAAATTTTCATTGTATAACAAAAAAGAGGAACTTTTCTGAAATCAGAAAACCGGAAATTGCTTTAGCAATAAAAGCTTAACTAACCGGCATACTCGGAAATTGCCGAACATCTGAAAATTCTGAATAGCCGAGCATAACTAAGTGGAAGGTTGCGGGGGTAGATTGTAGCCGTTTTTTAGATTTTCCGCTAAATAATGCTTTTGACATTTCAATATGTGCATCATATAAAAAATAGTCCAATGGAACTGAAAAATAATCTGCTTAGGAAGCACAGCAAAACTCTTTTATCTCTGCGAAATATCACAAACGTTACTATGCAATACATGCGCTTTAATTCTTCCGCATGTGATATTATATTATGCAATCGCAATCAACAGCTGCCAGTATTTGGAGAATAAATAACTAAATTAAAGGAAAATGCCCCTTTAATTTAACGTCTGCTTCATCTGGGGTTTTCACTGTCAAGTACCCATATGGCATATTTATCATTGAGCAGGACACACTGTGCTTAGCACGATATCCCTGCCATTAAAGAGATTTACCAATCTGGGGTGTTTTTCATTTTAATTTTGAACAGACTGTGTTCAATTCCCAAAATAGAATCATTCTTCGCTTGGGTTGGTAGGCCACAGAGCTTATAGTCCTATTCAACCCAGATTGAAAAGTGACAACAACAACAAAAAAAAAAAAGTCTGTTGCTTCCTTTGCTGCGAACTGTAACGGTTTCAATATTTGAGGTTTTGTGGAGAAAGGGGAAAATCCCCAACTTCCGTACTGTATAATGCATTGCCCCGCCCCCCAAAAAGAAATTATTTTGACTATTCGATTACTGTCACTTTATTTATGCCTTTCCGAATATTATTCCTTATACAACTATTCTGTGTTGAAACACACTTACCCATTTTTGAAGTTTATCTATACTTCAGCAGTTACTGCAAATATATTATAAATGTTTACATATCCTCATAATACAAGCATACCGATCATAATAAACGCGAATATAAACTGACCACGCAGAGCGAGAATGTAAATTATTAAAATCTTGATATAAATTCAAACATGTGTAGAACGTGTGGGTGCAAAAGAATACGGAATGTAGCGGAATTTTCTACCGCTTTTGCAATTCTTAGACCAATAGAACGACGTGCACCTGTCTGTACTCGTGTGCACCAAAGGTTATGTTAATGCAGAGAAAGGGCAAAAAGCTATTTCTGGGAGTATGATTCACCATCTGACGTTCCATATAAGGAAGAAAAGTTGTTTATTTAATTTCGGCTTTGGTACGGGGAAAAAATGAAACAAAAAAAAAAAAAAAAAAAAGAGCAGTAAAAGCAAAAAATAAGCACTAAAAAACCCCCCCCCAAAAAAAAACACCAAAAAAAGTCTTTTAGAGAAAAAGTACACACCTATAAGGGTTTTTATATTTTATTTTCAAATATAAGGACTTATAAGCACTTGTAAGGACCACTATGAACCCTGACTTTTTAAGGGAAACTGGCTTGCATGCGTGGGGAAAACTCACAAAAATGATCATGCAGCAAGCCTGTTCACCAGGATTTGAACCCCGGACAAAACTACCAGTGTTCAGCAACTTTATCACTTGGCCATCCATAGACATACAAGGGGAGAACAACGGTTCAAAACAGAAGGATTTCTAAAGAGGTAAGTATTTTATCAAAGATGGTACTGGCTTCTTTAATTTTATTGATTGTTTGCTCTTGGATCAAATTCCTAGTATGCTGCCATTTTTAAAATGCCCATAGTCTTCTGCACATTAGCTTGATGAAAAATTAATTACCAATGAGCTTACAAATCAACGAGTTCATGACTTTTCAGTGGGGGTTACGAACAATGAAAGTACCAGATGATGATGATGATGATGGAAGTACCACATGGAGATGTGTTATTCAGGAAAAGGGTACAAACAATAATGCTATACAATTTATTGTTTAAAATTAAGGTGAAATTGACAATGGGAAGCAAAGTTAATAATTCCCTGTAATATTAAATGTAATTAACACAATTTTATAAAAACCAGAATTATTAACTTCTATAATTAAGACACAATAACACGCCGAATAAATACTAATTCAGAAGTCAAACAACAAAAATCAGCGTTAATTTACAAAATTTTCACAGGACTAGTTTCGATGGTTTTACCGAACCATCATCTTCAGCTGCAAAACCGCAAATGAACAAGATAGGAAATAATGTTTAGATACGATAAGAAAGCCTGGACAAGAATAAGCAAGTGGCGCCATCTGTTGGCGAAACCAGAACTAAAACATAATTTCTCTAAAAGTCGAAGGCAAATTTCGATTGGAATTAGGATCGTTAACTAGAACAGAAAGATTTTTATGAATGTGAAATGCCTCTAGAAAATCCAGTTCTCCAATGGAAGATATTTTTTGAATAATTTTGGCAGCAGAAAAATTGAAAGTGTGATTTTCGGACCAACAATGTTGAGCAACAGAAGACTTCTGTGTTTCCTTTTTTCTAACATATGCCTCATGTTCTTTGACGCGAAATTTTAAGGCTCTCTTAGTTTGGCCAATGTAAATTAAACCGCACTGGCAAGGAATCCTATAAATACCCCAGGAATTCATATCCGGAATGGGGTCCTTGAGTATAGAAGTTGGAATTTTATTGATGGGAGAGTAAACAACCCGAAAGTTAAATTTCTGCAAAATATGTGCAACTTTATAGCTAATTGATGGAAAGAAGGGAATGACAACAGAATTTTTATAATCTCCTAAAATAAGAGTGTGGCTTTTAGTGTGTTGAGATGAGAATTTTTTAACTGCTTGATTAATAATGTTGGGTGAAAAGCCCCTGTCAATAGCTATTGCTTTTAAATAATTTAGTTCTTCATCAAGGGCTAGTTTGGAGGAGCAAACTTGAAGAGCACGGAAAACATAGGAATAAAATGAAGCTAACTTTTGTTTAGTCGGATGACATGATTTAAAGTGTGGTGGAAGGCAAACCGATGAAGGTTTACGGTAAACTGTAGTACTGAAGTTGGATGTGTTACGTGTGACCAGAATGTCGAGAAACGGAAGAGAATTGCAAGTCTCAAGTTCAAAAGTGAACTGAATAGCAGGATCAATAGAATTCATTGTTGAAAGAACTCTATTGAAATCATCTTTATTACCTTCAAACAGGGTCAAAGTATCATCTACGTAGCGGAACCATGCCGGGAAGTTTAAAGTTTCAAACAATTTTGATTCATAATAATGCATGTAGATATCAGCCAGGATGGGACTGAGGGGGCTTCCCATGGCTAATCCCTCAGTTTGCTTGTAATATTTATTTTGGAAAACAAAATGTGTTTGTTTCAAACAGAGTTGAGTGAGAGAAATTAGCTCATCAATTTCGATGCAAGAGAAATGAAATTCGCGAAGTCTGGTTTCTAGACATCTTAATGCACCCTCCACTGGGACATTGGTGAATAATGATTTTACATCAAAAGAAACCATGAGTAAATTACGAGGAGAAATATTTTTAACCTTTTTTACAAACTCTATTGAATTTTGTATGGTGTAAATGTTATTGTCTAATAGAGTGGAAAATCTAGAAACTAAATATTTAGCTAATGGATACGAGGCAGTACCTAAATTTGATACAATAGGGCGGAAAGGAATACCACTTTTATGAACTTCTGAATTATTAACTTCTTTCGGTAAATGTGACCCTCATAATCTTTCCTTTTTTTTTTTTTTTTTTTTTTTTTTTTTTTGTGATTCATCTGAAAATGTTTGCATCTTTTAGTGAGAGTTCTCCCCGACTGTTTATAGCACACTGCAAACATAACAAACTTTCAGTCCTCTAGGTTCAACTGTACTTCCATGTACATTTACTGTTTTTTATTTCTTTTTAAACCATGAGTTTTATATCTTAGCCACTACATGTAACATACCGAGATACTTCCAAATGTTCTTTGCTACCAATTCCTTAGTCTCATTTTATGATTCAAATATACTTACAAATTATTATCTCTTTTTACTCACATGTAAATGAACAGCAGAATTAATGTGCTTTTAATGTCTTGATTGCTTCTTGTTTCATTGGTGGAAGCAGACAGGTAACATATGGATGCTAAAGAAAAATTCCACTTTCGGATCAAAATCCAAAATTCCAGATGAATGGGAAGAAGCATTATTTGATCTCAAGCATTCTAAATCCTACTGTTTTTCAATATCAACTACATTTACATGCAAGGTAAACAAATAAATAATTTGGTATTTATTTACCCTACATTTTTCTTCAAAAAATGAAAATTAAAAAATGTTTAAACAAAGATATATAAACAAATGCTGAAGTTAAATAATTATACTAAAAATATACTTTAATTTTTTAACTAATATAAAACGTCTGGTATTGTAATTAGCTTAGTAAAAGCTGAAGTAGCTAGTAGCTTAGTAAAAGCTTTTAAGAGCTTTAATTCACTTTATAAATTAGAATATACACATTTTTGTTCATAAAAAATAAAGGTTATGTTTTTTCAATACTGCTGTCAAAGTTACTGCACAATTTAGAAAAATGACAAAATATTCTATAGTTTATACACAAGTCTTATTTTTACAGTTGTACGAAGCAATTTATAATGATGTAACTTACATTTAGGCCAAACAATCTGAGGACTAACTTAAATTTCAATATCTACCAAAAATATTATAATAAAGTTAATGGAAAAATAAAATAAAACTTACTTCACAAAAACACACACCATCATAACAATCACCATGGCCTGAACACCCATTGGTACAAGTTACATTGAAATTAGCCATTGTAGTCCACATAAGAGAAAGAGAAACAACTGAAGAAACTTCATCAGGAGGCTGAGTACAATTAGACATTATTAGTTGTCAGACTGCTATTTTCTCTCGTACTTCTTCAGTCTAACATTGAGAATTTCCTACAATACATGAAAGAAATATTATTTCAGAACATTTCAATACAAAATGCCCAAAATCCTTAAATATTCAAACCATGTTCTTATGTGTACTTAAAAATAAACAAAGACAACTGAAAAGCCTTATAACTAAAATGCAGAAAAATGCAGTATTAAATTTCTGAGCAAAAATGGCTCTATTGATCTACCTGTCAGGTGCTATATTTACACTGCACGTATTTCTATGATTTATACAAGGATTACTTTACTGTTTATTTTTATAACCTGATTACATATTGCTCATTTCATGATAATGAAGATAATTTTCAGATCATTAACTTTTTGAAAGCAAATGAACAGGAGTCCTGACCTGAACCAAACAGGGTAAATTTTACTCTAAACATTATCCATACACAAATACAGTACAAAATCCGGAACATGGATGTCCAATATCTGGAATGGTCTAACCACCAGATTTCCAGACTGTTATTTAAGAGTTCTTTTCCCTTATAAAGTTTAGGAATGGAATATAACAGTCAAAAAAAGAGAGAGTGCCAAAAAATTAGTATTCTGCCAAGTGAGATTCCTATATGCCACTTTCAAACACCCGCTAGCTAAGAGAATTGTAACACTGTCAATGAGAACACATTGACTGATGTTTTACTGGCACACGCCATGACCATCCATCCTTTCAGCTTCTGAGTGGTTGTAGTGGGTTGTGTTGTGGGTAGTATTAAGCGCTTTCATATCTGACCTGAACAATAAGTGAAGCCTCAAGAGATATTTGTTTGCAGTGGGACATACTTTCCTCTACTGGTTTAGAAGCAAGCAAGGGAGAAAGAATTAAGATTCTGAGGAAATCTGAGTTGTTTTTACACAGCAAACTAAACTCTTCCTTAACTATCTATTTTGATACAACTTACCATTTTTGCAGGCAATAACTATTGCCACTGTCTTTAAAATTATAGTTTGAAATTTCAATCATATTGAAAAGAATTTCTAAATCTGGAAGTGCTGCAGGATGCAGACAAGGAAAGCATATTTTGATGTCAACCAAGCAATAATTGGAACAGCTAAGGGGGGGGGGAGAATTTGAAAGCGTTCAGATTTTATATTATGCCCAAAGAGGTGTTTTTAAACGTTCTGCGTGTTAACTATTATTATTGTATTTACTTATTAAATATCATTACTTATTAAATTTACTTATTAAATATCATGTTCTTCACACTTAAACCATAAAATTCAATTCAACAGCAACAAAATTAATAGCCTTTCTGGGCAAATTGCCTCTTTGGGCTTAAAAAAAAAAAAAAAAAAAAAAAAAAAAAATGGATAAAGACATATCCTTTTCAAAACTATGTGAGTATTACTGGAAAAACAGAAAAAAGAACATTTTGAATTTTTTATGGATTCTAACACTCTACTCACAATGAACAGGAAAAAAAAAATAAATAAAAGTGATGATCATGACAAAGTGGTAATAGAAAGGATGAGACAGTCACAGCCACAGCATGTCATTGATGGGTCCACTGCTAATGACTCAAGACAAAATACTTCATAAGGAAATGAACTTAAAAATTGAGTGCACATATTTGACAAATAGGTTAACTAAATTTTAAAATCACCAATATTACTTTTTTTATACATGTATTTTCAGTCATCAATTCTTATCTCTTGGACACATAAAAAATCTCTGAACCAGCTTAGCTTGGTTTGGAGGCATTTAGGGAAGAGCTTCTCTAAAATGTGAAATCATTTATGGTAAATCTTAAGTAGTCTCTAATTTCTTTTTCCTTTCCTCATTTGTTTTTCGGTTGATGATTGTTATTAATCCCTTAATACAGTGTCTTCTTTGATTTGTTTTATCTCTTCTTATTTTATTATTCAATATAGTACAAAGTAAAAAATTCAGACCACCAGCCACCCCCACCCAAAAAAAATAAATAAAAAGGAAAGCCATAAAAAGCGATTCCCTCCTCCCAACTGAGATTCCTGCATGTCACTTTCACACATCTGTTGGCTAGAGAATCACACCGTTGTTAGTGACAACTCGCTGACTTCCATCATATTGATATTGGCTGCAATCACAATTTTGGCCCTTGAGTGGTTGTGGGGGCTAGCATTTTTCTATCTGACCTAAACAATAATTGAAGTTCCACATGCCATCTTACTAGATTTAAACTCATAAACTAAAATCTGAAAATTTCCCAAACTCAGAATCACCGAAATACCAGTGATTACGGGTCTCGAACTTTGTACTGTACATTAACTAAGGTTACTTAAGAAGTTTTAAGATATTCAGAGTTCATGACAGTTGATAGATATCATCATATTCCTTTAATTTACATCATACTATACATCACACGTTGCAGACTCGAAAACACTTTCAACCAGATGCCTACGAGATGGGGACACTCACAATCCTGAGAAAGCCCTGTCGCCGAGTAGGAAACTTATGTTTTATAAAAAAAGGGGAGGGGGCAAGATCCAGAGTATACCATAAAAAATTAACATTATGTTTGGGAAATAAAGCCATTTCTTATGTTACATTCTTTAGATGGCTTCCTTGTATCTATGGCATAACTCCTGGGAAAATACCAAATGTGAAAGCCATCCATTTGCCTAAGCAAAAAATGCTGCTTACTGTAGAAACTCCACTGAAGATTACTCATACTCAAATATCCATGAGATGGTCAAGGATAATCATAATCCTGTTAAAGCCATGTCACTGAATAGGAAACCCTTTCAGACATTAATGTTATATAGTTTTTAAAAAAGATAGCTACAAAAATTTTAATTATGTTTGCAGTATAAAACCCCTTCCTTTATTATGATATTTAGATGGTTCACTTATTTTAAAGTGGAGATCTGGGAAGATGGCAAACATGAAGGCTATCCATTCACTTTAACAACCTCCCCCCCAAAAAAAATTGAAAATCTTGAGACTGAAGATTATTTTTTCAACAATGTGCATATTGAGGATGACCTACGGACCAGATCGAGAATCATAAACTCAGGCTTAGACTGATCCTCCAAGTAGGCATCCTATCTTCTCGATTACAAGGAAAAATTCAATGACTGATGCAAATTTACATTAAAAAACACAATAATGGCCAAACTTGTTGTACAGTACAAAGTCCGAGATCTGGATTGATCTAAAATCTGGACCTCAGAAACACCAAAAACTTTTTTTGTAATGCTTTATGCATGCACATTTGATTTTCCCCCCCTCTTAATAAATCATAAGGAGAGTCCCGATTCTTAATTTCACTTCAGCACTGAAAAAATACCTTGTTATTGAAAAAACAATCACGAATTTGTGAATAAAGCAACTTAAAACAATCATAATTTTTAGCATAAATTTGTGTGATCAGTAATTTGGCTCTGTAGCTGCATATCTGCTTGGCATACATCTCAAACTGAAACATTCTATATAGAAACATCCTGGATTTTAACCTAATAATGTTTTATATCCCCGACACCAAACCTGGCAAATCATTATTTATTACATTTTGCTTTTATCACCTCATGTTTATCAACTCGTGACAACTTGAGTAATAACTCGCTCAACTATGTCTAAACATTTTTTTATATCAGTAATTGAATAACAAAGAATATAGTAACTTTTCATGTTGACATTACGCTTGGCGATGATTACAGAGTTAAGTTAAATGTGCTAAGAAATGTTGACAAGAAAAAATTTAACAAAAACTTCTGCAGCCCGGTGCAGATGGCCATACTGGGCTGCAGAATTTAGGGAGGAGATTTTTTTTTTTTTTTTTTTTTTTTAAATTTAGAAGCATCAAACAACAAAATTAAAGGACGGCAAATTTTTAGAATTTAGGGAAAGCACTGGGACACAAAATTTAGGGGTAGAAAAATTTAGAACTTAGGAAGGCTTAGGACCCAAAGAGACTGTATCAAGCAATAAGATATCTACTGCCGGCCCTCGATGAGTGAGATATATAACAAGCAGGCTTAGTGATGAAAACAAGACTAAAGTTAGTGGAACAATTTGTCTTTTGTCGCCAATCTCATGATACATAGCCCCTATTGTATACAGAATGTTATTAAGTTAGGCTGAAAATATACTTTACTGATTCCAAGAAATTTTAGTTAATATAGCAGATTGCACTGTTCCTTAACCGTTTGACGGGCAAGGAAGTGTCACACGTCCCACATTTTTTATCTCCCAGATGTAAGCTGCAAAATTCCATTTAAAATACATACAATTATGCCTTTTAGTTTTCTAACTGTATAACAGATGACCACACAAGTATTCTTTCATGGAAATGATGTAAAACAAAAATTCTTTGCAGGTCTAATTTTGAAGCATTTTTTTTCTCTTAATGTCTCATGCAAAGAATATTTTTAACTGAAAGTTACCTTTTCTAATAAAAATTATTATTTGAATTCATATATAATGGTTGAAATTAAAAGGTGGGGAAAATACGTCCCACAGTGCATGTAGGAAAGGCTGCTACTAGATGGCAGCACCATTCAAATATTTTAATTCAAGTATGTTCATTTCATATATAGATAATGCAAATTTATATTTTTTAATAAATTGCAGTAATGTTAAAACTTGAAAAAGATTTACTACTTTTTCCGAAAGAAATGAAAATATAAACCTGTACAGTACAAAGTCCGAAATCCAGATGTCCATTATCTGGAATGATCTAAAATTTGAACCTCAAAACCACCAACGTTTTTTCATAGGCTTTATGCATGCGCATTTGATTCTCCCCTCCATGCTTGATAAAACATCTGGAGAGTCCCGATTCCAAATTTCATCTTGACATTAAATACCTTGTTAGTGAAGAAACAATTTTAGCATAAATTTGTATGATCAGTAATTTGTCTCAGTTGCTGCATATCTGCTTGGCACTCATCTCAAACCGAAACATTCTACATAGATAAATCGTTGATCTGACAACAACCTGGTGAATCATTGGTTAATCTTTGGATTATGGTAACTTGGCGATTTTTTGGCGACCAACCCTGTTACAGCAACCTGCTAGTTTTTGTTTGGATGCCATTTTGTTTTCACGAAGTAAAGGCATTTTTTTTTTTTTTTTACTCAACAATTTTTTCCAACAATCTGCTAGCCGAATTACGCTTATGGAACTTTTATGGAACAAAAGTGCTTAATCATGACGAAGATTAGGTGCAAAATTGGGACAAAGTGCAGAATCGCCCACTGCTTGTCGCATTTTTACAAATTGCACCATGTATATTACGAATTGCACTATCATCCATGTAAACATAGTCCTATTTTCACTTAAAAAAATCCCAGAATTGCACAAAAATGGCCTTGTGCACACTCTTGACTACATCCATGTACACTGCTAAAATCCTAGCTAGTAACCTTTATCGCCTTACCAAAATGTTGCCAAACTACCTGTTACCATATTCCAATGATTAGCCAAATCATTATCTATTACACTTTCCTTTCATCACAGCATGTTTATCAAAACATGACAACTTGACTCGTGTAGCGATGCCTAAAAAATTTTTTTGATGTTAGTAATTGAATAATAAAGGAGTACCGTAACCTTTTATGTTGATATTATACTTGGCGATGATTACAGATTAAGTTAAATGCACTAAAAAATGTTGACAAGGAAAAATTTGCCAAAAATTTCTTTCCATACGCTAAAAATAGATTTTGTTGATGATACTCATAGACCTAAAAATTACATTTAGAGCTATTTGAATTCAGAATAATTGATATGTTATTCACATAAACCCAGAACCATTGCTAGGGCTCGTACGGCCGCACCGAGTCACAGAATTTAAGACCCAACTCGTATAATGATTTTCATCAGAGACTGTATCAGGCGGCCTTCAATATGGGTTAAGTGTATGAGGGAATTTATTTATTCAGAACTCTGAAAAGCCTTAAGCATGTGCAAGAAATAGACATAAGTATAATAAATAACTAAACTAATACAATTCAGGCTTAATTGTCTCAGTGTGCTATAGAAGCAAGATAAAATTTAAGGGAACAATTTGGCATTAGTCATGATGCATAGCCAAATATGTATAGTGAACAAAGCTAAATTTGATGATGATAGCCGCGAATTTTAAAGGTTTCCGGATATCGAAAAAGAAAGGTGAAATTTTCCAATTAACGGATTTTGTACAGAAATGTGGAGAAGCGGTAATAAATGAAGATGATATAAAAGAAGTTTTACATTGCAATAAAAATGCTTTTCAATCATGAATCGATTAATGAATGGCGAAATCGGTTAATCTTTGGATTATGGTAACTTGGCGATTTTTTGGCGAAAATTTGGCGACCAACACTGCTACAGCAACCTGCTAGTTTTTGTTTGGACTCCATTTTGTTTTCACGAAGTAAAGGCATTTTTTTTTTTCCAACAATCTGCTAGCCGAATTATGCTTATGCTAGAACTTTTATGGAACAAAAGTGCTTAATCATGACGAAAATTAGGTGCAAAATTGGGAGAAAGTGCAGAATCGCAAACTGCTTGCCACGTTTTTAAGAATTGCACATACACAGTAACCATGTACACGTCGACCTATTTTCACTTAAAAAAAAATCTCAGAATTGCACAAAAATGGCATTGCGCACACTCTTGACTTTATCCATGTACATAGCTAGTAACGTTTATCGCCTTACCAAAATGTCGCCAAACTACCTGTTACCATATTCCAAAGATTAGCCGCGAAATCTGTGGTATGGTTCTAGATTCAGAAAATACCGCTACTAATGTTGAAGCAAGTGACAGAGAAGTTACCGAAAATGAAAAACTTTCAATTGACAAGTTAGTCGGAATTCCCGACACAGCAATTCCAGTACCTGAACAATGTAAAGAAATTATGTCTGTCTACATAATTAAAGTGAAAGTATTAGCACAAGAAACGAAGCAACTTAAATCACTTACATTGGAAGAAACGTTTAATAAGGTAAATTAATAAATACTAAGCTTTTTTTTTTTTTTGTAAATTTTGATAACCTTTAGTACTTCATTATTTCATAAATCCTGATTGCATATTTTTAATTTTATAATTTCTACATGTCACCTTACTAGATTTAAACCGATGATCTAATATCCAAAAAATCCCAAATCCGGAATCGCTAAAGTCCTGATGAGTCCGGATTTCGGACTTTGTACTGTATTCTATTGCTGCCGTATATGCAGCATTAAAATTAGCAAATGACATTCAAAAGCAGACAGCATGTGATGAGAGAGAAATATCCCACAATCCCATTAACTCCAGTTATTTAAAAAAAAAAAAAAAAAAAAGTTAGGTTGCCAAAATTACAGATCGACAGAAAAAAGGGAACTACTCTGATATGCGCCGTCAAGTCGCCAATTTTCTCGCCAAACATTTTTGGCGAGCCATATTACTATCTAAATTTTTTGTCTACATTTCGAACTTTTAGACTAAAATGTCTGCAAAAACCACATTTTGAAACACAATTTAAGCTAAAAAATCCAAAACAAAAACAAAAAATTTAGATAGCAAAAACGTAAAGTTTCTAACCAAAAATATTTGCCAAGAATCCATGTACACAGCGATATGTTTTAACTTTAAAAAAATCTACGAATTGCACAATCTAGGCAAAAAACACGAACTACGCACACCTTGCTTTAAGAAATTAACATAACAACAATATTAATCTTTGGATTATGGTAACTTGGCAACCAACCCTGCTACAGCCCCCTACTAGTTTTTGTTTGGATGCCACTTAGTTTTCCGAAAGTAAAGGCATTTTTTTTATTTTTTTATTTTTTATACTCAACATTTTTTTCCGACAATCTGCTAGCCGAATTACACTTATGCTAGAACTTTTATGGAACAAAAGTGCTTAATCATGACGAAGATTAGGTGCGAAATTGGGAGAAAGGGCAGAATCGCAAACTGCTTTCCGTGTTTTTAAGAATTGCACATACACGGTATCCATGTACACATCGACTTATTTTCACTTAAAAAAACAACAATAACGACAGAAATTCATACTAAAAAAACAATGAACATAACATTCTACAAAATAAGAATGAGAATAAAATGCACTTACCATGAATTAATGCTTTTTCGAACAGCAGAAATACCAATTTCATACCGCCTTTAACATGCCGCCACGTAATCACTATTGTATTTATATGACAGCCAGACACACTATCCAGAAAATTCATACTATGGTTCACAAATAAATAAAATCACAAATTCCTACTTCTATCATGCACAGCCACTAAAAATAATCTCCCAGACCCTCTTTCCACACCTCCAAATACCCACTGTCCCTCAACGGGATGAACACGATATTTCCTTTTGCTGAACTTAAATTCAACAAATTCCACCATTTTATCTTTTCCCCCCTATCTTCTCAGACACAGAACATGACGCGAACCAACGAGCTCCAGCGAAAGATTTTTTAACGTCAAAAGGATTACCATACAACACACAATCATGCCAAAAGTTAGTGCAGAATACATATCGCCACATTTGGTGAAATTAGGGCGTATATCAGAGTTGTACCGAAAAAGGTTAGGTTATCCAAAATAAAATCATTATCCAACAACAAAACTGGCCAATTTGACATGTTTTTTTATACTTCACTTTATAAAGTGCCTTCGGTACTTACGTATTATCACAACCAGGTTGGCGCGATTTGCAAGTTTGAGTAAAAAAGTATGAATGGAAAGAAAATGTACATTTATTAATTACAGATAATTTTTAATACAGTTTTTATATTATTTTGTTTTAAAATATAAAATAGCAATTAAACCCTTCCGGTTTCGAATTTGAATAAGTTGCAGAATTATTTTTTCGGCGGAAATCTTTTGGCTATTGCTTTTAGCACTGATTGAAAACCGTCTTCGCCATTAACAGCTTAAGCTTAGCGCCATATAAATTCGATAAGGTATGAGTCAAGATGATGACGGGCTGTTCCTCTCTGTCTTTTGTTGCGCCATTTGGTTGAGCCCCACATGCACTGTACATGTTGTGTGTGAACGCCCGTGTTGGGATCCACAAAGTTATATTTGTGATTAACAGTTCCATGCAGAAATCCAGCATTTTCGAACTCACTTGTATTGTATCATTTCCAGCAATCCGAATAAATGATGCTTCCTTCCTTGATATTTTCGCAAATTTTTCCATGAGGGTAACGGCGCTTCTGTTAGGTACAGTAACCAAAAAAGTCTCTTTCTTTTCTCTGCAAATTCCGCCGAAAACCCATTGCTGTGGTAGTACACGCCCAGTGTTATTTTTTCTGGTTGATCTTTATATTATGGTAACTTGGCGATTTCTTGGTGAAAATTTGGCGACCAACTCTGCTACAGCAACCCTCTATTTTTTTTTTTTTTTCCGCTGCCATTTTGTCTTCACTAAGTAAAGACATGTTTCTTTTCTTTTTATTTACTGAACACTTTTTCCAACAATCTACTAGCCAAATTACACTTATACTAGAAATTTTATCTAACAAAACTGCTTAATCATGACAAATATTCACTGCAAAATTGGGGAAAAAGTGCACAATCACAAACTCCTTGCGCGTTTTTCACAATAACACATACACATAAACCATGTACACGTCAACTTATTTTTACTTAAAAAAACATCCCAGAATTGCACAAAAATGGCATTGCGCTCACTCTTCACTATATCCATGTGTACTGCGTTTTTCTCATAAATTAGAAAAATTTCACGAAAATGCATGACAATTTTCTGAATCTTTAAACCCGATAAAAAGAACATATATGAAATTACCTTATCGCGAAAAAGTATATACCCTTTCCAAATATGAACATTTCTACGTATAAAATAAATAAAATATCTAAAAACTTTTACCTCTAAATTATCTATTGTATTGTAAACGTCACTAACGAATTCATACCGCAAACATTACAAATACTTAGTGTCAAATATTTAAATTATTTCCATGCACGTTTACTTCAACTAAAACGTATACCAAATTCCTACAAACATAAAATTCACAAAATAACTATGTTAATGTTAATCTCCCCTCTATATTGCTATATTCTCTAGAACAATAAACCTCTGTAAAATGATTTTTTCAATCTAAATTTCAGTGTTATTTTCTCCCTTTATAATAATATTTTGATTTTCAAATGCTTTTTTTAGTCCAAAGGGATTTGAATCCCGAAGGACTATTAGTTTCGTTTTGGCATTTTGCGTCGGACTCATAAATGTCGGTTCACTTTTCAAACTGTTGCCACAAAATGTTAGAGTCCTGCATTATATCTGAAGAAATTAAATAATGAAAAATCTGCATAAATGTATGTATATTTCTCGTATTGTGATAAAACAACGGTACATAGAGTCATCGAATTTTGAATAACGTAATTCTCCAACGAATATGAGCATGTGGAAGACCAAATTTGAAATTTGAAATTTGTTTTATGATCGATTTCCTATTTTTTAAAACTTTGACGAATTTTTGATTAACAAACTCAAGGATTTCAAAGCGAGCAATGGCAACGTTGTGCAGAAAAAACATTTTTATCTCCAGCGTGTGAGTCTCTGTATCAGAAATTCTAAAGATATGCTCGTTTTAAAACTATTTTGCAATATTCCTGTTGCACTGGATCTTATGGTTTAAGTGCGAGGAACATGATATTTAATAAAGAAAGGTAACACACAAAATGTTAAAAAACGCCCCTTTGGACGTAATTTAAAATCTGAAACACTTCAGATTTTTTTTTTTTTTTCGTTTTCTTTTGTTATTTTTTCCGTCTATTAACACTCATTGTGGATATTCAACTTATCCCTGAATAAATAGCTATTGTTCAGATTTCAAAACAGATGAAGACCACCCCTTTTGGGAATTGGAGTGGGTGAGGGGGGTGAAGTATAAATGTATGCCTAGTCTCATTTCCCAGTAAGCTTTGGAATTCTGATAAGGTTTATGGACATCTAGACCTGTCTGGTCACCTTGTCACAGAACAAGTGCCCTTTGTTAGAGGGACAGGGGGAGATGGAGGCGGGGTGTTGTTAAGTGACGTACTGAAAAGTGAGTTCAAAGGTTGTTTTATAGTCTTTAACGATTTTGAGTTCTACGCGAAACATTTGGTTTAAACTTTTCTTTCTTTCATGCGATATTGTTCCCTAAGATGGCAGGGCGAAAGCAACTATCTTTTCGAGATAAACTGAACATTATCAATGATATTGATGAGAGAATGAAGCAGATTGATGCGGCTAAGAAACATGGACTATCGCAATCTACAGTTGCAACATTCCTATAGAAGAGAAAGCAAATCGAAGATGCTGTAACTTCAAATGAAATTAACCTAGAGCGAAAACGACTGAAAGTTGCGACAAATGAAAACACTGATGCTGCTGTTTTAAAATGGTTTCAAGAGATGAGAGCAACAAATGTCCCAATAAATGGACCTTTATTATGTGCAAAAGCACGGAAATTTGCAGTAATGCTAGGGAACGAAACTTTCAAAGCTAGCAATGGTTGGTTAATGCGTTTCCGAGATCGTCATGGAATAACTTTCCAAGAAGTTCACGGGGAGAAAAAGTCAGCCCCAATAAACGACGCAAATGAATGGCGGCAAAACAAGATGAAAGAAATCTTAGAAAAGTATGCTCCAGAAGACATTTATAATGCAGATGAAGCTGGGCTGTTTTTCCAACTCCTACCTGATTGAACATTGGCATTCAAGGGTGAAAAGTGTTATGGAGGGAAGAAATCAAAGCGAGACTGACTGTTCTTCTGTGTACAAATAGCACAGGAACGCATAGAATACAACCTCTCGTCATTGGTAAATCATTGAAGCCAAGGTGCTTTAAGAACGTGAAAAGTCTTCCCGTGGAGTATAAAGCAAATAAGAAGGCTTGGATGATGTCTAAATTTTTTTTCGAATGGTTCCAGAAGTTAGACAATGAAATGAAGAAGAGAAAGAAAAAAATCATTTTGTTGATAGATAACTGTGGTGCTCACACGTCATTTCCAAAGCTACAAAATATCAAAATCGCTTTTTTCCCTGTCAATTTTACAGCCTCTTGATATGGGCATAATTAAGTGCTTCAAAGGATATTACAGAAAACGGTTGGTGGACTCCATACTTGTAAACTTTGAAAATAAAGTAGAAGACCCTTTCAAAACTGTAAATGTCAAGGAAGCATGTGACAATATTACTGGAAGTTGGTGGGAAGTAACAGAAAAAACTATTCGGAATTGCTGGAAAAAGGCCGGTCTTTGTGTTATGGAAGATAAGAAATCTGACAATGATGAAAATTCCATAGACGATGATCTCTCAGATGATCAAGAATGTGTTTTGCACATCAAAAAATCCATATCCCAACTTGAGGAAACAAGCGGTAAAAAGTGTGGAATTAGTATAGAAGACTATTTAATGGCAGATGATGATCTTATGGTTTTCGCAGGAGTTACTGAGGAAGATATTCTCTCTGAAATTACTGATGAGATAGGAAACAATGATGAAGATGATGATGATAATACAGGTCCATCGCAGTCCTTATCGTCATCCCAGGAAGCTCTTCAATCTGTGAATTCTCTACGGACATTTTTTTTCAAGCCTTCCGTCGACAAATGAAGAACATTTTCGTGCACTAGACTCAATGCATACAGTATTGGTGAACTTAACAGTTAAAAAAAAAATATTGGATTATTTTCAATAAATAGTGTTTTCAGGTATGTGAATATTTCTGTGCTTATTTTCTGAATTTATCTTATTTATTTATTTTTTTAGTATTTAAACAAACCTTTTTAGTATTTAGTATTAACAAACTAATTTCTTCTAAATATAGACTTAAAAGTAGTATGTTATGCACCTTAAACTAATAATAATAAGAAACTCTTATTAAATGCTCAAAATATGTGAGCCCTAGATATAACAATATGCCTCTCTACAACAATATATTTATTTGGTCCCTAAAATATTGTTGTAACGAGGTTTCACTGTATTTGGTTTAAAGGATACTTATATTGCAATCTATCTTTATCTTTAAATTTCGGGTTTGCATGTAATGTCTTTAGACTAATATGGTTTTTTTTGAACGATCAAATTACAATATGCAATGTTTCATTTTTTTTTTTTTTTTTTTTTTGTAGTCAATTTAAAACAATGGCATATTTTATTGTTTTTTTCCAAGTATTTCAAAGGTGTGTAGGGAAATCCTGGTACATTTGAGATTCACTTTTTCCAGTTTTATAAGAGTTTTTATGTAATATAAATTTGTTTCTTTTTTCGGTTTTGAATCTCAAATTTACCGGGAGAATGAAACACGTTTTCAAAGCTTATTAATTGACTTTTTTTTATGAAGATTTAATTTATTTTCCTCTGATGACTTCTGAATTAAAGTTTCAATAAAGGGAGATTAATTTTTATATTTTTATTATCTTGTATTTATTTTCCCTTTTGCATTTTTAGTTTTCGAGTTTGTACTACTATGATCACTCTTATTTTGAAATGTTTTGATTTTATGTTTAACCCCTTTACAAGGATGTAATTATTAATATTGTTGAGGAATCACCTTACTTTGACTCCAATTTACTTTTAACTTAAGATGCTTTTAAGTTTATATGTGTGTGTGTGTGCAGTTATAAAACACAATAAATTGTACTTCTCTGATAAATATAATAAATATAACAGACTGAACTGGATAATAAGAATCACAACTAAACACAAGACAGCATTGCCTAAGGAAAAGAATCTATTCATGGAGGATCATTTTACAAGAAACTAGCTTTTATGCACCTTACACATGGGAAAGAACTAAGGAAACTCCTATGCAGCTAGCCTGTTTGCTGGTATTTGAACTACCAATGATCAGCAGTTTGACCATCTAACCACTGGTGGACCGACAGATTTAACAGGAGTTGAAATTTTAAAATTAGGCAAAATTTAATCATACATTTTTAATTCTCTTAACATAATCTCCATAATTTGATTTTGCTTGCTAAAATATCAGTTCACTTTTTATTTCCTTCCAAGAAGCATCCTGCTTCTTTTTTGTAAGGAAATAAGATCCTTAATACTTACAGAAACATTTAAAAGTTTCTCATTATTTGAATCCAAAGCATAATGCACATCTGCAAAGAAAACATATCTTAAATATACATCTAACATGTAGATCTAGTAATAAATTCGAATGTTATGAATGTACATGAAAGAAATAATAAATTTTAAAGCTAGAAAAGCTGAATTATGTAAAAGTTAATTAAAAATAATGAGAACTGATAAATTCGACGCTTATACCCAATGACTTCATAATATCTAATAATGCTCTGAAACCGTAATTTCTAAACAAAACACTTAATGATTTCACATAACTGGTTTAAAAATCTATCAGCCTACATAAAACAAGTTAAAATGTTTAATTCTTTGTCAGCCACCACAGTTTGATTACCGCTTAGACCCATTACGACAACAAAAAACATACTATCTCATTTACTTTTCTTTCACAGAAACAAGGAAACTACGCTGTGGTTAGGGCCCCACATTACCTTAATTGGGCCCTGCCTGTTTATTTTACGCAAGACTGTTTTATAACAAATCGTGCTGTGTATCGCAATAAAACATAAATACATGTATACCTTACAAAAAATAAAAAGGTTCGAAATGACACTATTTACCATCAGCTACAACGGTACAGTTAGAGATTTTAATTAAATAATTCAAAATTTCAGATATACACACACATCAAGTACAATAAAAATTCCACTGATTATGACGTTACTCACTTATATTAAAATGTGAATTCTGGTTCTGATTTCAAAGATATTCATAAATGAAATACAACTATTACTCATACTTTAGAGCATTACTTTGAGAGATGTACTACAAATTTTATTCAGTAGAAATCTGAATTCAACATACCTTGAAGTCTCATTTGTTTGAAATAATGAGACACCTTTAAATGTACATCCTTTTCCATAGACACAATGCAAAATGATAAAAATGTATTCAAATTAGCAAACACTGTAACATCAATATATATGTTGCATCCATTTAACAACTGCTTGGAATCATGGGATACTATGCACCTAGAACTCAAGAGTTGCACCAAATCACCAACAAAAATTTTAAAATATACTGAAGTGAAATGATGAATTCGTACTACGCAAAACGTAAGGCCTTAGCAAAACGAAGTTCTCAATCAGGTAAAAATTTCTACTAGGGGAAATTTCATAGTTTAAGAGGGGGGAATGCGGTCAGCCTTTTATTTATCTGTTAATTTATTTAACCTACCTGTTAAGGATTTAGTTTTAATTCATGAATATAAAAATATACTTTTATTCAAGTTTTGATATTCATCAACATTTTCTATACTGTTCCTTGTTTAAATTATATAAAACACATTAAAAAATAATCTAAATTTAAATAAAAATATATGAGGGAAAAAAAGGGTCGAGAACCACTGTACTAGAGGGAGGGTACACCACTATTCACATGAAATCGTCAAGGACCTTAAAATAGGAGGGGGAGCTTCTCAATCTTCTCCCTTATCTTGAAATGAAACCCTACGTAACAAGAGTCAGCCATGTTCGTAAACTCAAAACATTGCTTTACAGCAGTGAAACCTACATGTTTCTACGATGTTCTGTGCATGTATTTTCCAGTAAATATATGTTTAATTTATAATGAAATGCCTCGCTAATTGTTAAATTTTTATTTTAAAGGGATAAAGACATAGATATAATAATACTATAGATCGCGCATCTCACAGAGAAACTTGATTCCAAGCGAGAGAGTTAGCAACAGCCATCAGAGTGGCAAAAAGATACGCAAAACACAAGGGCGAGTTGTTGGAGATTTTAAATTGAACTATATGTCACAGAATAACAAAAATTTTAATTATTGAAATACCCTCTTAAATGAATGGTGTCAGTACTTATACTATACTATTTGAAAATAACGTTTAATGATATCATTGTTTCATAAGAATAAATTGAATTTAATTTTAAAAAATTTAATTTAAATACAAATTTAATTAAATATTCTTTGCGCCATTGCTGCAAGGAATGAAATTTAAATTTAAACAAATTTAAATTTAAATTTTAACAAACACGTATAAAAGTAAAAAAGTAAATTTAAAGCACAAAAAAAAAGAAAGCCAAAATAATTTTTTTTTAAATTTCAAAAAAAATGGGCAAACATATAAAAGATTTAATTCTCGAACTAATCTACAATATAATTTAAATTCAGAAGCATAAACAAATCAAGTGCAAAAACAATCCATGAAAATAAATTCAGTAATTTAGCAAATTAAAATTAATCCAAACAATTTTTTTTTAAATGCATAAGTGAATGACTGTTGAGTAGGCAGGAGACAGACTTATCAAGGGGAAGTTGCCTCCAAACCTAACTCTACAATCATTCAATTCGTGCAAAACGAATACGAATCAAGATGCTATTGAATACCTAGACCTGCAAATTATTAAACACAGTAAAATTAAATTATTTGATAAAAGAAGGAATTTCCATTTTCATACTATTAAACTAATTAATTGGAACTCTAATATCTCTAGAAAAGTAATAGAAAACACGTTTCATAGCCAAATAATCAGAATAAAAAATATATGTACTGAAATAGACAATTTAAAGGAAGAAATAATAAAGCTAATTAATGTTCAAGTTGCTAACAAAGTACCACCAAAATTTATTAATTTATATATTAAAAAGGCAGGCATTGACTTTACTTTATAATTTTTTGGCTCTTTTTGATATGATAGCATTACCTTAAACCTTAGCTGGAGGGTAATGAAGGATATAGAAGAGTAGAGAAATTATCTTGTAAATTTTTATTGTAAATAAATTTGTAAATATGTATATTTAATCAATACTGGATTCTTTCCTTTTACTAATAGAGGGCCAACTCTTTTCAAAAGTCTCAATTATAGCCCGAATTGAGTGAAGATTTTAATCTTCTTCTTCTAATTTTCCATACTTTAGCCAGTATTTAGTTAAGTTTTGATATACCAATTGAAATCAAGTTCATTAAACTTTTAATATTTTCTTCCATTAAATAAAACTTTTAATTAACTTCCTTAAGAAATTTCTGGGAATTTTATAGAGGTTTTTTAAGGACTTCGTTTCAAAAAATTTTGGAAAATTTTTAGACATTTTTAATTTTACTTAAATTTTAAAACATTTCAGTTTAACTTTAAAAACTTAAATTTTAAAACATTTCAGTTTTACTTAATTACTTTAATTATTTGCAATTTTCACACAAAAAAATTTTTCACTTAACGTTTTTTTACAATATTTACACAATTTTTTAACAGAACACACATTTCACATTACAAACAGTTTACATTTTTTAATTCACAATACCACTTAACTTTATTTTACTTCAAACACTTACATCTCTTGATTGGCTCATCTACTTAACTCCCTAATTAATTGATAATTACATACCTTTAGGATTTTTAATTTTTTCTAGATTTATTTTTATATATTTTAATATTAATGTTTGCAAAAAATTTTTAATATAACAAAGATAGCAATTGACACTCAACTTTACCTACATAAGCGCCATCTATATAATTAATTTGAAGAACACACTTACTTCTCTTTAAAAACACTTTTACAGACCCCAACACTCATATAGTAGGTAAGTTAGAATTAAAACTTACTATTTACTTGCTTTAAGTATTTTTAAAAATTTTTATGTAGTATTTAAGTATTTTCTAAATATGAAATTATATTTTTAAGTATATATCTGTTTTTAAAAATTGTAAATTAGTTCTTTTTGTTTCTTATTGGTTTATATGGATTATGTCTAGTTCTTTTTTAGTTTCTTTTTATTGATATGCATATTCGTGTCGGGGAGGTTTCTGTAGACAAAAGTTTCTAAAATACATTGGTTTCTAGATTATTTTTTAATTTTTATAAATTTTTAATTTAATTTTTTTAAGTTTAATTTAATACTTTACTTTACTTGCTTGTTTCTTAAAAGACTTCATTAGTATTTTCCTTTTAGAACTTTATTTCTTAAATGCTAATTTCTAAGGGTACCACTTTATTGGTATTTCTTTTTGGACATTCTTCACTTTTTACTTTTGGTTTTGACTTTTACCCTTGCCTGCATGGATGACGAAACACAAATTGAATGATTGGAGAGTTAGGTTTGGAGGCAACTTCTCCTTGATAAGTCTGTCTCCTGCCTACTCAACAGTCATTCACTTATGCATTTTTTAAAAAAATGTTTGGATTAATTTTAATTTGCTAAATTACTGAATTTATTTTCATGGATTGTTTTTGCACTTGATTTGCTTATGCTTCTGAATTTAAATTATATTGTAGATTACTTCGAGAATTAAATCTTTTATATGTTTCACATTTTTTTTGAAATTTTTTTAAAAATTATTTTGGCTTTCTTTTTTTAGGGGGGGGGGGCTTTAAATCTACTTTTTTACTTTTATACGTGTTTGTTAAAATTTAAATTTAAATTTGTTTAAATTTAAGTTTAATGATATCAGAATTACGTGAAATACGGCAGTTGTGATATTTGCTGTAATGTACCGGCCATGAACAGAATTCAGAAAAGATGCATTAATATTATTAGAAAATAATATATAGAATAAATTTCAGACATTTCTTAAATATCTTGTGTATTATAAGGAATATATTTGTAAGACTTAGTTTAAAATGGTTTCTTAAGTATTGTGTGTTACAGCAAACTCATATAGAGTTAGTGTTTGCGTGGTATACTGTCATACAGAAATAAAAAATGAAATCTGGAGCTAAATATAATCTTCGTAACGTAACTTAGTTACTGGTGGGGGAGTAGTGTAGTGGCCTAGTTATTGCATGCGAAATAATAATTTTTTATTTCATATATTTGTTCATGTGTTTAATTATTTAATAAAATTAACTTTAATATTTTGTTAATTTTAATATTTATATTTCTTTTATGCTGAATGGCAACAAGTGGTTCATATTTATATTTAAATTTCTTTATGATGAATGGCAACTAGTTCTGATTGATAATTGCTTGGTTTTGGTTTCCAAACGTTGCTATTTTAGTAGCGTCGCATTTCGATAGCTGGAAAATAAAAAGCAATAAGCTTAGCTATGTGTTTATAATTCGTGCTGTTCTTAATCATAAATTAATTTTAAACATTAGTAGCCAAGGCCACATATTCAAAAGATATTTTATTTTAAAGCCAAAATTAAAATTTTAATGTAGTTCTGATAGCATTTACAAAAAATATGATATATTCTAAAAAAAATCATTAGCATGGAATGAATCTTAGCAAGCATCATATGTTTTATAAAATTTTAGTACTTTTTAATTATATGGGCACCACAAAAAATATAAGCTACTTTTTATTATAAGAGCATTAATGAATCTTAAATACATTAACTACCTCCTACTCATGTTTAGGTATCTTGCAGATTGTGAAATCCATTTTTTTGTATAAAAATATGCTTTTAGTTAAATAATGTGTATATAATGAATGTAATGTAAATAATGTATAAGTCATCCATCAAATTATGTTTTGTACAGTTCTAAAAAAGGTTGCGAGTCATAACGTGAATATTTGGCTCAGTTTCAATCGTAAAATCGAGATGGTTCATTCAATCACATTATTGTCCTCTTCGGCATGTTATCACATATTTTAGCAATGTTTTTATAGTACCCATATAACAGAAAAGTACCAAAGGAAGAAATATTTAATAAGAAATATGTTGTGTATTTATTTGGTGACATGGAAGAGTAAAACATATATGCAACATTTAAAATTGCAAAATTCTGCAAATCATTACAATGTTAATAGATATTAACTAGTAAGACAAGTATAGATAACATTTGTTCACACTTTAATATCAGCAATAAGTTTTACATTCTAATTTTTCAAGCATTCAGCCAAAACAGATTTATTATTGGTGCCTTTAATACAAGGTCACGCAAAAATAAACTTGATTTAGCATATTTCTGCGAATCGTTTTAAAAACATAACACCTTTCCCCCCTCTATTGTTCAGCACTTTTCTCTCTACATCTGATTATCACTCACAAGTGTTCACAAAGTAATACAGAAAACCTTTGCTGGAAAAAATATAAACGTAACAAATAAGAAACAATGATAATATAATAACAAAACAATAATAAATAAAAAATAATAACTAAACAATGATAATATAACTATTTTATGAAAACCAGTCAAATGTATTCAACACTATTTCATGAAAACTCAGCATTAAATGAATCATTACAATTAACATAAAAAATTTTAAGGCCAAGCAAAGATGGCAAACTTCTGTAGGTAAGAGAGCCAATTTAAAATGCATGCTGGTTCTGTGGATTCAGTTACTGAAAATATTCATTTAAAAATTATAAATAACAAAAATGCATTGCAACAACTATGTATCATATCTGCTATATACTTCTTTAGTACAAGCGCTGTTTAGTAGGAAAAGATCGAAAGTTTTCCTGTACCTTTTTAAGATGCTCTGGAAAATCAAAAATGATTGGAACTGCATTCTCTTTTAGGATTTTTTTGGACATGTGGTTTTCATAAAAACAATTAGGTCTGAAATGCTTAGAGCAAATAAAAGAACGCGTAGTTGGCGAAATCCACTTATTTAATCGTTCTCTGTTAGAGAAAATGGAAACCTATAAAATAATAAGTAACTTTAAATATTATGAAAAAACACAATACACTAAATAAAATACAATACTACTATGAGAAAATACTATACAATTTGAATATAAAAATCCTGCATGCAGCAGTATAATATTTTTTATAATCAATCAATAAGTAATGTTAACATTTTTGACCCAATGTTTCAGAAAACATTTCTCTCTCCTATATTTTAGATTTTGCAATATATATCTGAAGTTTACTGAATAAGAAAACTTATGTTATTTCTAATATGTGAGTCATCTTGTTTCATGTAGTATGTATTAATAAATAAAAGGATTTCAAACAAAATTTTTAATTAAAAGCACAAAACTTTGGATAATTAATACATAAGCTTTTTAATTTATATAATTACAAATATATAAATTTAAAAAACTATGCATTAGTTATTTAAACTTATCCCCTGCATTTTAAGTTTCACAATACATATAAAGAGCTTACTCACAATAAAGAAACTTATATTATTTCTAAATATGTGAGTTACGTCGTTTCATACAATATATTTTAATAAGTAAACTGAATTCAGGCAAAATTTCAGCTCAAAAGTAAAAAAAAATTAAATAAATGGCACATATTTTTTTTAATTTATTAATTTTACCCGTGCATATCTACTTTAATACATTATTTACAATATTTAACACTTGATTAGGAATGAAGAAAATGCTTTAAAATTTCGCAAACAATTTCCATATGTTACAAAAATATTACAAATGGAAAATTCGTTCCTATTGCTTACTTATGAAAACTTATTCATATTTCCTTCCACAAATCGATTAGTACAATTAAAAGCAACGCAAGACTTCGGCATGGAAAAACCTATGGAAATTTAAGGAAAGGAAAAAACAAGAAAATTCACCATTTCAAAGACAAAAATTAAAAACAGGGATGTCTAAAGGTAATGTTTACTATAGATAAAACACAAAAAAAAAAACGTGCTTCTTGCCACTATCATGGCTGATGCCACAAAGTTTATTTGGAATCAAAATTACATGTTTGAAAGACTAGGCTTGCTCCATCTATTAGTATTACTATATGCATACTTGCCAACCTATGACACTCAAAAATCAGGAGATTTTTTTAAGAAATCAGGAGATTTTTCACAATGTTAAAAAGACTTTCTAAATGATAAAAATATTGTTTTTAATAATGAATTAACTTTAAATAGTTACTGAGTCTTAAATGCAAGCAAACCAAAAATACCTTAGACATAAAAAACATTTTTATTACTTTACATCGTTTAAAAAAAAAAAAAGGCACTTTGATCAGTTTTCATACAAATGTTATGGACAGTGGCAGATTTTGCTCTCGTTAAGAAAGAAATTTCATAATTTTGTTCATAGCAATTGCCACGTAGGCCTGCTTTCGCTAATAAAAGTTTTTCTAATGTGTCATCACTAATATTAGGTCTAAATTTAGTCCTCGTTTTCGCAACAACACTGAAAATCCTCTCACACTCCGCATTACTATGGGGAACTGTCAAGATGGCCAACATAATTCTAGAGAGTTCACTATATTTTAAAATTCCATCAGCACCTTTCAATTTCCCAATTAACCTCCACTGGGTGTCAATACTAGCTGATTTTATAACTTCATCGAAGTTTTCTAATTGTAAACTGCAAAATTGCGACTGCAGTATATCAGTAGCAACATCAATATTATCATCTTTCATGACTAAACGAAGTAACACAGGAAATCTGTTCAAAAAGTATCTTATATCAAAAAAAAGATGCATTTGCTAGAGCAGAAACATCAGCAACTTTAGCATGCAAAATCACTTCATCTTTGACTGGAAATTTATGTAGTATGTAATCACATACTCGACAGAAGTAACTTCTAACATGAAGATAAAACTTATTTTTGTCTTCTTCTGAAAGTTCTTCCACTACTTTTGCAGTTGCAGCTCCTATTACCAAATCTTCATCTTCCTTCTGATTTTCTGTTTCACCATAAATCACATCATATATAGAATTACAAGACAAAACACAAACTGGTTTTACAAACTTTGATAAAATGTCTTTAAACAGATCATAAATCATTGATTGCAAAACATGAATTAATGGAATTCTGCTTTGTAGAATTGTGTTCAGAACATCGAATGATAGCAAAATGAATTGTAAAAAAAAAGCAAAAAGCTTTGTTAAGGTCCAAAGAAAAAACCATAAATATTCGTTCTTCACAAGATAAACTTACAGTAATCGGAAAATGTTTCGTGTGTTGAGCAATTTTTTTTTTTTAATTTTGAGAGAAATTTGTATCAGCTTTACGCTTATATTTTGCAGTATTATTTTGAGAACTGCCAGTTGAATTGCTGAATGATGCAGAAATTACAAAAAATCAAAATTTTTCTCATTTCAGTATTATGCAGCTGTTGGAACTGTTTCAATTTTTCCTTTCTTTTAGAACTCCTTTCAAGATAATAATAAATATCAACAATGTGTTCATCCACATTTAATGGTAAAGAAGCTGCCCCTTTTTCAGCTGCTAAATTTAAGAGGTGACAGGTGCACCTCATAATCTGCAAATCTGAATTTGCCTTTCTTAAGATGCCTGCAACACCAGTCTTCAAGCCTACCATTACTGGTGCATTATCGGCACCAAGCGCTAAGCAATTATCCAGAGGGACTGCATTTTATTTTAAAGTTTTAATAATTAGCTGTGCTATATTAAAGCCTGTCGAATGTCCATCTAAAGTGGGGTCAGAAAGTAAACTGCACTCAATTTCTGAAGACTCTGGATTAAAAAAAGAAACAACAATTGGATACAGTTTTGAATTGGTATTATTGCTTTCATCCGTAGAGAGGCAGAACGGAGCTGTTTTAATGCAATCAATAACTGAAGATTTATTTTTCAAACCCATTTCTTTAACAACTGCACCTGTTTTGGTCCTTGCACTTGAGTATTTCTTAGCGATTTCACTATCGGGAAACATTTTTCTAAATAAAGCTGCAGCGTGATCCGATGCATTCAGTGGCAGGTTGTGCTCCAGTAAAAAGGCAGAGAACAGACATTCTGCATTAATCACTTTTTGGTCTTTTGTTTCCAAAGAAAAATTTAATTTTTCGTTTTTTCAAAACAACTCATGTTGTCCTTGTGTTTTTGTGTACGCACATGTTTGAGAACATCTGCCCTTCCACCAAGCGAAATCGAAAAATCGCAACGACAGATGGTACACATCGCAAATTTATTACATTTCCTTGAAGAAATAATGGAAGGAAAGTCAACTGTGTACGATTTTTGAAACGTGCACGAGTATTTCACCTTTCTCGCAGACATATCAAAAGACGATAATTTCTAAAACTATTTCCTAAAGGCACGTGTACTCACACAACTCAGGACAAGATAAACGAAATAGCGAAAGAACATCCAAAGAACGGCCAACGACCTTGAGCTTGCTTTGTGCTCATTGGCTAATATATGCCAGATGACACGCAGTGGAGCTCGATGCCCATTGGACAACTGGAGAACGACGTTGCTGGATACGTATGCTGTCAATCACAAAGCAGAAATTCTCATCTGATTCGCAAGGTTTCATTTTAGATATAATCTAGAGAAAATTCAGTTGCTTTCAGACGTCCAAAATCACTTTTTTTTTTTTTTTTTTTTTTTTTTTTTGTAACGAAGTATTAAGCCAAGTTCCATAAAAATCGTGAGAAATATTAAGAATAAAAAAAAGTCGGGAGAAATATATTGTAAATCGGGTTGGCGGGAGAGCGGTCGAAAATCGGGAGTCTCCCGCCTAAATCGGGAGAGTTGGCAACTCTGTATATGTATGGATAAATAATATGATACCTATAATTTACTACGTACGGGAAATTATCAAGAAATGTTTCGAAATCTAAATGCATCTGTATGACGTTAAAGCTTTTAAAAATGATGTTTCTGCATATTTCAAGGATTTGTTTAGGTTTCATTAGCTGCCAGTTGGGTGTACTTTCCATTTTTTCCTTTAAAAAGATATTTCTGATTTATTCACAATATTACGGCTACTTATTAAAGAAGCATTCCATATACAAATGTTTAAGAAATAAGAAAGAAAGTTATTTTATTTTAGTATGCTTAATAGTTCAGCTTTAAATTGTAATACACTAAAAATAAATTCACTTATTTTTACTTGGCTATAGCAGTCATTTAGTTTTAACTAGCAGTTTTGCTGGCTATAGCAGTCATATCTAAAAAAAATGGTCACAGGTTTCATTTTTTTAAAAGGAAAGTTTTAGCTGGATCCTTTTTTATCAGGATCCAATAAGACAAGTTTTCTTATAAAAACAAGACAATATGTATTTTAAATTTAGATCTCAATTCAAAACGAATTATGGTTTCAGAATTCTTTTTACAAAATTTATCTACAATTTTATATCAGCAAAAAATCTGAAAGCGTTCAGATTTTATATTATGTCCAAAGGAGCGATTTTTAACGTTTTGTGCATTACCTTTATTTATTAAATATCATGGTCTTTGCACTTAAACCATAAAATTCATTTCAACAGTAATATCACAAAATAATTTTAAAAGAGCATAGCTTTAGAATTTTCGACACACAGTCTCGCACGCTTGAGATAAAAATATTTTTTTTCGTATAGTGTTGCTATTCCTCGCTTTGAAATCTTTGAGTTTGTTAATCAAAAATTCGTTAAAGTTTTACAAAATATGAAATAGATAATAAAACAAGTTCAATTTCCATTACTTTGAGTTCTTTCATAATGCCAATTTCCAATGTTTAATTTTTACAAATAGTTTTGAATTAAAATGCATAAACACGAGGGTGTCGGGGACAATTACTCGAGTAATTTATCAATTTTACTGCAGAAATTGCTTTTCACTCAAAATTGAATTAGCGAAAAGGCTTAATAGGAATGAGTTCTTTGGTGCTCTGCATTGGTTCTTGATCCCTTCAATTCACGGAAATATTAGGCCTAGCTTGAATTGCCGGTTTGGCATCGCCTTATTACTTGAATAAAGGACGAAACACCTTCGCATTTATTTCTTAATTATTGTTCATTGAACGGGAGTTGGACTTGAAAAGTCAACTAATTTCCCTTTGAAAAGTCAACTAATTTCCGTTCAATGGCAATGATTACTTGCTTTTAATTTAATTACTTGCTTTTAATTTATTTCTTTTTACAATTGAAATTTTGTTATTCATGATTTAATTCAAGTCCCCGTTAAACATTTTCAACAATTTACATTCAAGTCACTTTAAAACAATTTTCGGAATTTAACTTACTAACTATGGATTCACTCTTTTAAGATAGTTCTACTAAAATTAATCTTAGGAGATAATATAATCAATATTTCTTTAGTAAATAAATTATTATTAACTTACCTTGCAGCAATTGCGCAAGTAGTAGAATAACTCAATTTCGCACTATGTGAATTTAAGATCATACAACATATATATATAGGTATATTTTGGATATGTCAGTCCACATGTTCAATTATTGTCGATATTTTACTTACTTTTATCGCTATAATGCTTATATTGCCTAGAAATTTGCTAAGTTTATGCGAACTGTTTTTACCACCAGAACAGTTTATCTTGATCAAATATGCTCAAATTACATTCATAACAGTTCACAAAAGTTAAAAATGATAAATAATTAGTACTTAAGTAAAGCATTGCTTTATATAATACCTTTACAGTTTATAAAAATAGTAACAATTGATTTCTTACTTTTCACAGAAATTATAAAGCGAATTGCTTAAAAGAATTCAAATTACATAGTTTAAAACCTAGCGTATATCATTGCATGTTAAGGAACAATGTTACCAGTTATAAACTGATACATTAAAATATGTTTGAAATCTTTTGATTATTATTAAGCTTTCTTTTCACATCTGGTAAAAATAAATACATGACACTGTTTTATTTTTCATTATATTTATCAAATTACATAAAAAAATCAATACTTAAGAGTAGAAAGTAATCCCAAGAATCTTTTTAGATGTTCTGTTTATACATCAATTTGCAATACAAGATCCCATACATAAAAAATTATAAAAAAAATTGTTGCTATGATAAGTCTTCCTTGCACGAGTCACAGTAGCTGCAGTAATATGGCCGTCGAGGATTCATCGTTTGAGTTGAACCCTCCCACCGTCTCTTCCAACCCAAGGATGTTAGAATAGCCTCCTATTCTAACCTCCTTGCCCCAACCTACTTGGAAATCGTTTGCGCTTCTGTGAGGGAATTTTGCTCATTTTATTTCATACCGCATAATTCCAAACCCTATCCCTCTTTTTTAATTTTTGACCTCATGGAAATATCGATTAGTTTCAGCTAGTGAACAGAAGTCGGCATACCCTAGTTCAGGGTCTCTTAAACTGTGGATCGCGACCCCCACCTGCAGCAGGGTGGTCGCCAAAATTTTTATCAGTTTTGATATCTGTTATTATAATAATTTTACAATTACCAAATATTTTTACACCATGTATCTGAAAATAGATAAAGATAAGACAATACAGACAAAGAAAAAAACGAAAATGTTTCGACGCATTCTTTTTATAATATAAACGCTCATTTTCCTTGCTTTGCACGTGAAGCTGTCATTTCGTCTGTCACTTATTTAAATTTTCACATTGTTCTATGTCTTAAAATTAGAAATTAAAGTTAATGACCTAAAACTGCAATGGTATATTACAGTACAAGTGAAAAAATTGACAGTTTCACTCACGCGTGTGTGGTGGTCACTTATGGGGTCCCACAAAATTTTTGTAAATATTTTTGTAAATAGGTCTTGGAGGTCGCGAAAAAATCTCACTGGTAAAAAGGGGTCGCGATTGAAAAAGTTTAAGAAACCCTGCCCTAGTTCACGGAGTCTGAACTAAGTTTTTATACTCCGTGCCCTAGCTACGCTACTACGGCGTGCTTTTCGGTAAATCGAGGTATATGACAGCTGATTTTTTGTTCTTGTTTAGGGAGATTTTCTTAGGAAATTTACGCGAAATCTTGAATGAATGAATACAGTGTATCTGCGTATCAAAATTAATAAATTAAAGTTTATCTAAGAAAAATATAAGTAACTTCATAATTATCAAAATACTTCATTGTTCTTGTAGAACGGTGTCTGATACACTTGGGTGCCTAGGCTGACGCCTTACCATAAATCAAACATAGTTGAAAGTTTCGAAATATTTTAGAAAGTAACTTATTTGAGATATAGCAATTTTTTAAATTAAAATTTTGAAAAGATTCACGCGCTATAAATTCAAGCCTCAAAGCTGTCTAACTGAATCTATGTTATCGGGGTAATTTTGAATTAATAGGTCTCAAGTGGTGAACAAATACATACAATAAACACAAGATGTAAATATAAATATGCATAAACAAAAACAAGAGTACACATTAACATGACCAAGTAGATATAAAAATCAGACTTCTGTGCTTACACTTGGATTGAGAATGGACATTGGCGTCTTTTATTAGTATCGTTCTTATAATAGTAATTATAAATTCTGAGTTTGGAGTTACTTATAGTATGTAAACGAATGTGAAACTGTCTGGCCAGGGGGTAGTAAAATTGAGTGGAATTATGCGCAGTTTCACTTGAATTATGCCTAATTATGTCTAGGAATTATGCCTAGTTCCGCATGAATAACATTGTTTCTAATATAGTATGGTCCGTTTGAAATTTGCCGTAGAAAACATTCTGGGCAGTTTGCAGTTTTTTTACGTTGAATTTTACATGGATATGCCCAGACTAGACAAGCGCAGCATGGGACGTAGAATAGAGCATGGAACGCAGAATGGATTTATAAATGAGTAACTTATTATCTATAGGTAGAACGCTGTTTCTGGCAATTAAGGGGTTGAGTTTTAGCTTTGCGAACCCGAAACTTCTGAATAATAGAGTGTATATGTGGGAACCATGTGAGAGAATTTGTGAGGATCATCCCAAGATAAGTGACTTACTTAGCCCAGGGCAGTGAGGTTCCATGAAACTGCAGGTTTTGTTCAACGTTTCTCTTCTTAGTGAACACTATGGCAATTGGTTTTAGAACGTTGACCTGAATTTTCCATTTCAGTAGCCAGGCCTCTAGTGCATATATGTGATTTTGAAGATGTTGTATGATGGGACTAAGAAAAGCATTTTGAGCAAGGATCGCTGCGTCGTCAAGCATACATTTGCTAGTTTAGTGTTGGGTATATCGTTCTCATAAGTATTGAAAAGTGTAGGCCCTGGTTGTGAGTCCTGGGGAACGCCAGCTGAAACCAGACGTTTAGTGGAGTAAGCGTTAGAAAGGTGAACGACACAGTGTCTACCTGTTAGGTTGGATTTAATTATCTGTGTAATGTAAGCTGGAAAGCCCAGACTGTGGATTTTGTATATTAGTGCGTCCATCCAGACACTGTCGAAAACTTTGGCTATGTCCAGGAATAAAACCCCAGTATACTTCTTGTAGTGAATTTCTTCAGAGATGTGTTCCACAACACGATAAAGTTGATAGGATGTAGACAACGACTTCCGAAATTCAAAATGTTGCAGGATCAGTATATTGTTTGCTTCCAGATGATCACGTACTCTTTTGAGAATAACAACATCCATAAGCTTACTTATGCAAGGAAGTAGACTGATGGGTCTGTACGACCCAGGTTTATTTGGTTTGAGAATAGGGGTGACTTTAGCTGTTTTCCAATCCTGTGGAAAGTATTGCCATCGAAGTATAGTGTTGGAAATGTTGGTTAGCTTGAATATTAACTTGAGTGGTAGCATTTTCCTCATCTTGTTTATTTGGTCAATACCGGGGCTTTTGTTGTTCTTTAAATTCTTAACATAGCCAATAACTTCCGATGGTAGGACTGGAACGATGCTGTTAGTGCGTGGATTTGTTATGTAATTGTTACGGAAGTCAGAGATAATTTGTTCTGTTGTTAGGTCATGCATGTTGTTTATGCAAAACTGAGATTCCAAATGCGAAGCTAAGAGTTCTGCTTTCTCAGCTTCGGTGTAATGGATCCTGTCAGGGACTTTAAGGGGCAGGATATTATTGTAATATTTCCTATACCTAAACCATGCTCTCCAGATGTAACTATCATCCGTAGAAAGAAAACTTAGATAATTAGTTCAGTTTTGTTGTGACTGAAAATTTGTTGAGATCTGACGGCATCATTTAATCTATTGAGCAGTTGCTTGTCTGCAAGAAATCTAGTGCATTGGTTATGTCTTCTTGCAGCTTCTTGTCATTTAATTAAAGTTCCATACTTCTTTTGGGCTTGGAATTTTTGATAATTTTACCGGCATTTCTGTGGGTATGTAATATTGAATCCGTAAAGTCCATAACCAAACTATCAATGTCATTCTCATTATGTACTGTTGGCAATGCTTAATGTATGCTGTTTAGAGCTTTGGCAAACTTAAGCCAGTCAGTAACAATGGCTATTTTGACTGGTGTGATATAACAGCTGATGCCCAGGAGAACTCTGACCGGATTATGGTCAGAGGAGAGCTCATCCAGCATAGAAACATTCAGTGGGTCACTGGTATTTCTGAGCAGGAAGAAATCTATAATTCCTGAAGACCCAGTACCATATCGGTTTGGAGTTTTTGGAGCTGCTATGCGTAATGCGCACCGAGTCGGCTAAATCGTAAATTACACGTTCGTTGCTGTTTGAGTTGTTTCAGTTCCACGTGCGATGTCTGGCGTTAAGGTTCCCAACTTTGATAATACGGTTTCCAAGTGTGAGTAAAGTATTCAAATCGGATCGTATGTTTGTGGGATTCCGATTTGAAGGATTATAGGTGGAAATAAATGTATATGTCAAAGAAGCGTTTGTTGTGAGTGTAACTGCGGTGGTCTCAAAGGCTAAACGCTGTGGAATTGTAATAGAATAATGAGGAATGCAGCGTTTGATAAGGACAGCTATACCCACATGGTTCTGCTGTTTGTAGTAGACCTGCAGGACCTATAAACATTGTAACTGTCTACATAAATAGGATATTAGGGGTAAGCTAATGCTCCTATATGAATATGATATCGGGGGAGTACTCATTTATAAAGTCCCGAAGTTCATTATTTTTCGGGATATTCCATTAGCATTCCATATAGTTTTGAAAATGTTTAACTGCATGCTCTCGCGTTTAGGGAAGATCCGAAATTTTTAGCAATTTTCTGTGAATGGGAAAGGCACAATTTTTATTCTGTGTCATAGTCCTGTTTGTGCTTTATGGTGGCCGTACAGGTCTCATTTGCTTTTTCAGATAGTTGAATGCTAACCTTCTAAAACCGGGCCGAAATTCTCATAATATAGCCTTCAGACCGGCGCGATCCGAAACAGTTTTGCCCCCTCTTTGACATTTTCCTAATGAGAAAAGTCGTTAGTTCCCCTCCATGGATGAAGTAAACTTTACATGTTTGTCGGACGCTTACGTCCCATAGTAGAGGGGTTGCTAGATTTGCAATTTTTTCGATGATTATTTTGCTTTCATTTAAATGAAGTTCTAAATAAATAGTGCATAAATAAATATGCAGTACTGGATGCATATCCAGTGCACACTTTATTTAGAACAAAATGTATGCAATGTTTATATTTCACTCACTATTTCTAATCAATCTCGTAAATAATTTGTGAATTTTTTAACTTTGTTTTCACTCTTCATTTATATTCGCGTATTTTCGTATTAGAAATTAGAAAGCGAGAACAAAATTTAACAAAATATAGTAAATACGGACTAGATTTGTAAGTCTGCAGGCTGGAATGCGATTGTTAATAACATATTTTCATTAATAAAATAATGGTAATGACTAATTTAATGAAATAATAATAATAATATTTATTACCATTAGATGATTAGAATGAGATTCGATAAAATTAGATTTTGAGATGAACTTACAGCAATAAATAAAGCTTTACATAACAATAACAGAGATTTAAATCTGCTTTTTTCGATAATTTTCCTATTATAATATAAAAATCAAAATCCGAGATACATTGGTTGCGTTTAATCACTTAACTTTGTAGGGTTTATATTTATTTTAACTAACATTTATTTTAAGTTTAAACTATCTTTCCTGTCAAGCCTTACTTTCCCCTGGAACTGCCAATGCCAGAGTATGTAAATTTTAGTAGAACGCGCAAGGATTCAAATTATCAGCGGAAGTATTCTGAGTTAAATAGAAAGGAAACGAGTTCGAGGTGTACTGTTCTTACTTCACGAGCGCGGAGGTAGTTAGCCAGAAATTGAAGAACCCCGCGTTTCGGCCTGTGTGCTTGCCTGGAAGAATTGTTAATCGTTCAAGTGATCTTCAAGTTTGCAGAATTAGCAGCGGTATTGTAGAACGCGGTGAGGTTAGTTACTTTTAGAGAGCCTCGTAGTTAGAGTCTTGTCTTTAGTTTCTTTTCAGGTTATTATTTTTATTTTACCGCCGAATTGGCGTAGTTTGTGAGCGTCAAGAGCACGCACTTGTAATTTATTACGTTGAATAAAAAGGGACTTAAACCCTTAGCAAGACTCTTTCATTTATCCAGTTTCAACAGTCACCTCTTGGTTGCGTGCAAGTTGGAGGCGCGCAACGCTACATTGGCGCCCGAGCACTTATCGAACTGAAATGGCCGAAAATTGGATGGAAACCGCTGGACAACACCAAGAAATGACAAGCCAATTGGAAGGATTTGGATACCTGGTCCAGACTTTGAGAGCGTCAATCAAGCCAAACGTCAATTTCGACGGAAAAAATTCGGTGGCGATATTTCTAGAAGGCCTAGAAAATCACTTTCAGCTCTACCCTGTGCCTGAAAGACAAAAAGTTGCCATCGCCACATCCGCACTAAGAGGACAGGCCGCGCTATGGTGGAAAAATATAGGCAAATTTTTATTAGGGGAATTTGGGAGCCAGACATATACATTTGAAAATTTCAAAAAATCGTTAGTAAAGGCCTTCCCCATAGTGAAAGACCGAGCAAGGCTGGAAGCCGAACTATATAGTTTCTATCAACGGGATATAGAAGAATTGACGGACTTTATTCTACGAAAAATTAAGCTGACGGATATACTGTATGGGAAGAAACCCGATGCGGAGATTATTGAAATAATCTTACCAAGATTGTTACCCGTTGTTCAAGACTACTTCGAAATTAGAAACCCAAGCACATTGCAGGAGCTCTTCGAATTGGCGGTGAAGTTTCAAAATCGCAGAATAGCGGAAAAAGCTAGAGGGGCAACGTATTCTCAAAGTACCCGAAGGAAATCTTCAAATGAGGAAACCAGAAATGGAAATCGCTCTTATGGGGGAAAGAGCTATCAAGCTAACTCATCGAAACTCGAAGGTCAAGGCCCAAAAAGAAAATTCGAAGATAAACATCCGCGTACCCAGAAGGCACAAATTGAAAGGAAAGCTTTAAACGAGTAGAGGGGCCTGTGAAAGGGAGGGTCCAGACCCCGGAAGTTTTAAAAAAAACCTCAAAAAGATATTTAAATACGATCATCGTAAAAAAACTCACAGCTACCAATTATACAAGTCCTGGTTGGCAATGTACCAGTAGAAGCCCTCATCGATACAGGAGCAGAAGGAAATTTTATGAGCGAAAATTTCTTCAAAAAGAATTTTTATAGGGTACGATTATTTAAAACCAAAAATACGGAAATTATAGCGGCGCAAGGAAAAACATGTCGCTGCATCGGGAAATTATCATTAAACTTACAGGTAAAAGAGGAAAGCCTCAAAGTATTAATTTTTGTAGTGAAGAATCTGCAAAATCCTCTTATTTTAGGTGTGGAGTTTTTAAGGGCCGCGAGGGCCAAATTGAATTTTGAAGACAGTTCCATGGTGCTGGAGATGGACCAGAGGGTGGTGGAACCTGTGGAGAAACCGCAAGTGGACCTTAGCCATCTGAATGACCATGAAAGGCAAGCAATACAGCAAGTGGTGAGTAATTTTTCTAACTTGTTTCCAGAAAAACCGGGAAATTGTCAAATAGTTACGCATAAGATACAATTAACTGCCGAAAAACCATGTAGGACTAAACCTTATCGGTACGACAAACAAAAAGACGTAATCATCGAAGAACATATTCAGGAGATTTTAAAGAATAAAATAATAACGCCCATAAATAGTGAGTACGCGAGTCCAGTCGTACTATGTAGGAAAAAGAACGAGTTTCCTCCTTCGGATAAAAGGGCTTGGAGGTTTGCTATCGATTACAGAAAACTAAATAGTATTACTAAATTTCCAGTTTACCCTTTGCCGGTTATAGAGGAAATTATTAGACAGATCAAATCGACAAGATACATGTCTACTTTGGACTTAACGTCTGGCGACTATCAAATAGCTATGAGACCCGAAGACGTACTAACGTCTGGCTACTATCAAATAGCTATGAGACCCGAAGACGTACTAACGTCTGGCTACTATCAAATAGCTATGAGACCCGAAGACATACATAAAACCGCGTTTATAACAAAATCGGGCACTTATGCATTTTTACGCATGCCCTTTGGGTTGTGTGGGGCCCCATCAACATTCCAGAGAGCTATGGACATTGTTCTAAAGCCTGTCCTAGGAAAATCAACTTTAATTTATCTAGATGATATAATTATAACGAGTAGTACGTTGGAACAACACATTAGTGATCTAGAACAAGTTTTTAAATTATTAAAAGAGGCCGGTCTTACAATTAACGCCTCAAAATGCAAGTTCGCAACTAAAGAACTTAAATATCTCGGTTATAAAATTTCGCAAAAGGGTATAGAAACGCAAGATTCAAAAATAAAAGCCATCAAGAATTTCCCACTGCCCAACACCGCCAAGAAACTTTCTTCTTTCCTTGGGTTATGTTCTTACTATCGGTCTTTCATAAAAGATTTCGCTAATATTGTTGAACCACTCTTAGTAATCAAAAGAAAGAGAGGTAAATTTACGTGGACAGCGGAAGCAAACACAGCATTTGAAAGATTAAAAGAAGCTCTCATCAATGCCCCTGTTTTAAAATTCCCGGAGGGGTACGAAAACCTGGAAATTGCAGCAGACGCGTCAGACTATGCGGTGGGTGCGGTTCTTATGCAAAATAGCCATCTTCTGGCATTTTTTAGTAAAACGTTGAATCAGACACAAAGGAATTATACAGCTACAGAAAGAGAAACATTGGCCGTATTAATGGCTGTACACAAATTTCGAGTTTATTTCGGCAAATCGCCAGTAACAGTCTTTTCGGATCATGCGGCTGTTGGTAGACTTTACTCGGGGAAAAACCTAACGCCCAGGTTAATAAGATGGGCTTTAAAACTCCAAGAATATAATATCACAATAAAATATAAACCGGGTAAGGAAAACAATGTAGCTGACGCACTTTCTCGTATAAAACCGGACGATGAAGGAAATGAACTTAAATGCGCTGTGTTCACTTCAAAAATTTTAGATTCTAGAGATACGGTTACTACTGAACTGAAAGCTGATCCTGAATTTGGAAATATCTATGCTTATTTGAAAGACCCCCGAAAGCTTTGAGCACACAGATATCGATGCGATAAGAAGTAGAGCAGAAAACTATGAAATAATAGATAATTTATTATTTTATACGAAAACAACAAACGAAAATCTTGAGTACAAACCAGTCATCCCAGCCTCGCTTCGATTAAGCATTTTGAAAGAATTACACGACGCGAAAACAGCGGGTCATTTAGGGGTCAGAAAGACTTTAAAAAGGGTACGCGAGGCGGTATATTTCCCGCAATTATACAAAATAGTAACGGCGTATGTCAGGTCCTGCAATCAATGTCAGTTAATAAATGATATTAATTACAGCCCGGCCGGGTACTTAAATAGCATTCGCGCTACATTTCCGAATGAAATTTTAGGCATAGATCTTCTTGGTCTCTTCCCCCAGAGCGAGTTAAATAAAAATCGTTTTCTTTTAGTAATAGTAGATCATTTTTCAAAATGGACAGAAATTGTTCCACTTAAACACGCGTCAGCCAAAACAGTCGCAGATGCATTCTTACACAGATACATTTTAAAATACAGATGCACCGCGTAAAGAAACCGTGGTAAAGAGCAAAACACCACCTACAACGGATCGCAGGAGAAATTATACATCAAGGAGAACGCGCCCACGGCCAGAGAGTCAGGTGCCAGCAAGGCCGCCGTTCCGGAAACTGAAACGGCAGCAGGAGGAACAAAAATACCAGGAACAACAGAAGAAATTCAAGAAGAACTCCAGGCCGGAGGACGTCAAGACCAGCCGTCCCATGGAAAAACGGAAACGACAACAGCCCGACGATTACTCCGCCAAGAGGCCAGCATGCAGAGGACGCAAAAGAAAGACTAATGTGGACAACACTCGGAGGTCAGTAAGGAGAAGATTGACGTCCATGAAACCTATAACTTGGGAACAATATTGCCAGAAAAGAATGACGGAGTTTTAAGCATCGAAAACTCAAAGATAAGTTAAAATCTTCTATAAAATTTTTTTTCTCTTTTGTTCCGAAATGTTATGCATAAGTACGAAGTTCTATGTTTTGACGAAAGTCAATATGTCTCGGTTGAGACTTAGTTTTGTTTTACTTTATTTAGCTAAGGCGAAAGTATTATTTTCTTTAAGTATAAAAGCTAAGAACAAGCATTTTCTGTTGGTCGAAAGACTAATTCTGTTATGTTAAAGCCAAAATTTGGCCGAAGATAAAAATAACTTCGTATTCTTGTATTAATAAGAATTTTAGTTTCAGTGCCGCCAGCTTGGCGAAGAATGAGTAAAGTAAAAATTTATTTCTCTTATTCATTTTATGGTAAATTGTAAAAATCATATGTATTAAAATTTTGTAAATGTACGTAAATACTTGAATGTTATGTAAAAGTAGAATTTAGTCTAGAAGCATAAAATTTTAGATGCTAAAAGTAAAATGCTCAAAAGGAATGAATTCAAAATTTAAGTATTAAACTGTAGATAAAGTCATGCTTTAGAGCGAAAGCCTGCATGTTTAAAGATGAATGAGGGGGAAGTTAGAATGAATGTGTTTTGTAGGGTTCTCCACCTACACTTGAATTTTTAAGAATGTTAAAGTAGCTCATTGAGTTGTAGAATGTCGAGTAAGGTGTGTCTATTTGGTCGTTGAATTCTAACAAATCATGGTGGTTAGGGGAAGTGTTGTAAGACTAAAACACGAATATTCCCGTTTGACACCACACATGGTGGAGAGCCAGGGTAAAGTTAAATTAATGTTTGAAAAATTGAATGAATGTGAATTAAGCAATAACTAAGGAAAACGAATCGTTTAAAAACAAAAATTTATTGTGTCAAGAAAGTGTAAATTATAATGTATTTAGAAAGATACTGATACTTATTCCTTCCAGATGCTGGAAGGAAAAGACCAAGATTGATTGATGAAGTCCAGGAAAAGTTGCTGTAAGAAGAGAGAGTTATAAGTATACACAGAAATTTAGTATACAATTTGTTACATAAGATTTTTTTTGTGTAAACGAGGTTCTCGAGAGTTAGTTCAGAATTATAAAAACTTACAACAGGTCGTTTGCAGGACCTGCTTCCAAGTTTTCCAAATTCTGGCAGCGGCAAATGTAGGGTTTATATTTATTTTAACTAACATTTATTTTAAGTTTAAACTATCTTTCCTGTCAAGCCTTACTTTCCCCTGGAACTGCCAATGCCAGAGTATGTAAATTTTAGTAGAACGCGCAAGGATTCAAATTATCAGCGGAAGTATTCTGAGTTAAATAGAAAGGAAACGAGTTCGAGGTGTGCTGTTCTTACTTCACGAGCGCGGAGGTAGTTAGCCAGAAATTGAAGAACCCCGCGTTTCGGCCTGGAAGAATTGTTAATCGTTCAAGTGATCTTCAAGTTTGCTGAATTAGCAGCGGTATTGTAGAACGCGGTGAGGTTAGTTACTTTTAGAGAGCCTCGTAGTTAGAGTCTTGTCTTTAGTTTCTTTTCAGGTTATTATTTTTATTTTACCGCCGAGTTGGCGTAGTTTGTGAGCGTCAAGAGCACGCACTTGTAATTTATTACGTTGAATAAAAAGGGACTTAAACCCTTAGCAAGATTCTGTCATTTATCCAGTTTCAACAGTCACCTCTTGGTTGCGTGCAAGTTGGAGGCGCGCAACGCTACAACTTTAACAAATATTACATTGGACTATCAGGCAAAGAAGGTATATCTTTAACGAGAATTTTTCTTTGTAAAATTGGCTTTTGTTTATGTTAGCAGAGAAAAAAATCCGTGACTTATACATGCAATCATCAAAAGAATTTTGAGAACAGTTTTAAATGTTCATGAAGAATTAATTATACATCAATTTCTTTTCATAGGTAGAAATTTCGTCTAAAACCATCGTTATATCCAAAAGTTGAAGTCTATTTCATTTTCAACTAATATTCTATTTGCACATAATATATTTTCTAATTTATTTTAGAAAGAGTAATCTTTCACGTTTTCAAAAGAATAAGGAAATATTGGGTGTTGACACAATGTAGTAAATCTGTTTTTCATATTTCTTCCAGTAATGAAAACGATTACCCTGGAATATTTTCAAAGCAAAATTAAGAAAACCGTTTACGCCAAATTTTGCATGAAGTATCTTCTCGTGTATTTTTTTATTTAAAGTGTGGAATTTTCTCTTTGAAAATATCAAAAATCATGAAGAGTAAAATTAATTCATGAGAAATAACTTTGAAATGCAATAATTCCATCGTAATATGAAATAGTGGAGAAAAGTGCAATACAGTTTATTTATTCACAAATAATCCCCCTCATATGCGTAATTTCTGTACTGTCGATTGAGAAATATAGGTTAGTAAATTAAACCGGTTATTTCAATACTTTTCCTTTATCAATATTTTTACGAGCTCTTCAGTAGAGCGGTAAAGGTGGCTGAACACTTGTAGCTCGCTTGGGTTTGAATCCCGGATAATTAGTTGGATTCACGGTTTTTGTGTAACGTAAATGCAAGCCATCTTCTCTTAGAAAGTCCTCCGCGAAGGCATAACTCCCCTTATACAGGTAATTGTTGTGTGCTTTGATGTAATTCAGTAAGCGAACAAAATTAATCCAATCAATACCGAAGAACGGGTTGATTACATGTGGAGTTTTCCACCAGGAACGTAGATGCGAGCAATTGTCTCTTAAAAAGATTTACACGAAAGCATCCATCCCCTTAAGCAGATAGCGTTCGCGTGCTTTTCCGTAATCCAATCCTAATTTTCATACATTTAATAGTAAGTTGACATACACCTTATTACAGACAAAATAACAACCTTTAACAACCTTTTTTAAAGATATTTTTTATCAACTTGTCTGAATTCCCTTTATCTCTTGAGGAGTATAAGAATTAAGACACTTGAGAGTATAAGAATTTCAGCAAATAAAACTGGCCGAAATTTTATAAAATGTAACTGATGTTTTGATTCAATTTAGAAGTAACGTGAGCTTTACTGATATTTAAATACTTTTTGGCAGATCTCATTCTAAAAGAGGATCTAAAGATAAATTGATTTTATTTAATTTACAATCAATGAAAATCATTGAAAGCAATCACTGAATGAGTGAAAATCACAAAAACTATTATGCATACAATTGTCTCTTATTTATCTCCTGATAAATCAGACAAAATTGCCTGCATAATAGAAGCACTTTGAAAGAGTTAACAGTTCTTAAGGGTTTTATGCACTCCACAAAAAATGTCAAAATAAAATCTTATTATTCATAAGTATGAAAAGGAAGTAAACGATAAAAGCGGTTTTACCTATTTTCTAGAAGGGCATTAAATCTAAAATATTAATCTATTCTTATTTGTTATAATTAAAAAATATTAAATATGGTAAGCTTAAAGAGTGTGCAAAATCGCTGACGTTTTAATCATAGCAAAAGTCAGTACTAAAAAAATTAGCATTAAAATTATGAGACAGATTGAGAAAGAGATAGCCTCTATTTAATTTTCAAGTATATTGGCGCGAGACGAAACCTGCGGTTTTTGCCAAAATGTAGCCAAACTGATAAGAAGAGGGAAATAATGCGTAGCCAGCGGCTACTCTGAGCAGCGACAATAGACCACCCAAAGATCTACAGATAGGCGATTCTCTAAAATGGGGAGGGCATGGATGGTACGACCATGGAGGTAGGAAGTAAGACCTTTCTTACCTCCATGGGTACGACAGTTGTATCAATGCCGGCGTCTGAGAAAGTCATTCTCCTGGTACAACTGCTGTACCAGCCGGCTTCGAGAGGCTAATACGCTATAAGGTTTTTACTGTAATTGCTAACTAAATAGGAAGAAACAAATGTGCTTCTTGTTAATATTGTCTTCCCTCTAGAGGTAATATATATAAAACAAATTTTAAATTTATATATATATATAAAGATAAAAATGTGTGTATTAAGATTACAATTTAAACTAACTGTAAACCTTTAATTCTCTTTCTCTGTTTTAAAAATCGTAATAACCTCTCTGGATTGCTTCATTTATAGATCAATCCATCATGCATGGCCTGTACAACACCGACGACGCAGTTTTCGGGAACTGAAACTTTTCTAACCTAACCTTAACAGCCGGCCATATTGGATGAATGCGCCACTTTCAGCTTGAACTTCAGTGCTGCTTGGTCGCTGGGATCACTTCCTATGACAATAATATCAAAAATGTAGATGTTCTTGAATAGGCACGATTGGAGTGCCAAGTGACCTGTGGCCACAAGTGTCAACTGGAAATAAAAATGGAATTAAAATCACGTCGACTGCCAAGTTTCTTACATATTACGAACTCAACGTATTAGCATTGTTGATTACCAATGCTACGCAATCAGATTTCATTCTCTTTAATATGGATCAAGTATCTACGCCAAACAACATTGTTACGCTTCTACATCTCAGTGTCCTTATATCAGTGCTTCCAAAATTGTTCTTTCATTACATATATATTGTATATATAACAAAGGAGTTTAAAAAACGTATTTAGAAAACGAAAAAATAATTTAGACATAAATTTGCGCCATGTGCTTTAAAAATAATAATTCAAAAACGCAAAACTAAAAACGAAAAAGAAAATGCGCTTAAATATTTGAAGGTTAACCTAGTATCTCCGTGAAACAAGTTAAATGAGTGTGTTGCGTGCGTACGCGTTCGTAATGGATTGAATGCACAAGTCTGATGAAAAGTTAATACAATTTCTTTTTATCACAAGAAATAACACAAAATACTGAAATGTTTCCTCACAGATATTCGTACAATATCACAATATCTCACAATAGTTATATTTTAAAGTACTAAAACGTTAAATAGAACACAATTCAAAACGAAGAGAAAGCTAATCCGATCTCAAAATAACAGCAGCTAAGCAAACAACAACAACTTAGTAATCTGGAACTGAGATATTTTCCACCGGCTTTTTAATGCTCTTTAATCATGCAAGATAACAGTCTGGTAATTTCTATTTCCTCGAGGTTTCTGGAAAGCAAAAGAGTAGCGTTATAGTTACGGCTAACCCACAATTGCATTTATTTAAGTAAATAAAAATTACGAGATATCTATTTATTAAATGCATGTGCCCCTGTATTTTTACTTTTTCGGCGTAGCATTCTCTTAAAACTCGTCAAGCGCTGCCTTGCACGGGGAATAAAACAATCTTAATTACAGTTCCACTAAAAATAGGAGAATAAATACAAAATCCGTAGCATTGCCCCCTTCCCAAGGATTGCTCGTCCCAGGCAGTACAATCCCTGGACTTGTCCCAGGCAGTACAATCCCTGGACTCCTGGAAGCTAAACTTACAACTAAGCCATCAATGCAATAATAAGCATTACATTACAATAACAGACAACATAATCAATAATTGCAATAATAACTTCAAACAAATCAAATACTAAATACAAATCAAATCAAATACAAATTTAGAAACAAAAAAGACCATGGTCTTATACTATTTACAATTATATACATTACGTACTATGGCCATAGTAGGAAGCTTACCTGTCGTAATGAACGACTTTAGACTTAGAGTTCGATGACTTACGGATCCGAACCACGACGTCGTTCAGCCTGTTTAGGATTGTGTAAGGACCATCTCAAAGTAAATGTAGTTTTGGACAGAGTCCTTTCTGTCGAGTCGGGTTCCACAACCACACCTTGTCTCCTTCGTTGAATCTATGTCCAGTAGCTCTGGTGTTGTATCGGGTCTTCATCTTCTCCGTCGCCAAGTTGACTCGCTCTCGCGCAAAAATATACATTACTTCAAACCGGGCCTGGAGATCTTGGATGTATTCCTCAGGCGATGAAGGCGCATCCGGAGGGCGACCCAACAAGAGATTACAAGGTAGACGAAGGTCAGGACCGATGAGCATCTGGGATGGAGAATTGCCGGTAGTCTGGTGTTTATCTTCGACCCTAGTAGGATCTCAGCAGCTTTCTGAGCAAGGTCTCTCAGACAAGGAGTCGCGTTTCCAGGTGATGATCGCTTCTGGTGATGGATAGTTATGTCCCTTGATTCTGAAAGCAGTTTGTTGTGTTTGAAGTCCAAGAAAAAATTGTATTTCCTTAAAAAGTCCAATCCGAGTATGTAAGGATCTGTAATATCTGCCACACATTCCATGTGATAGTAGGCGTCATTTCCAAACGTGATGTTTACGCTTAACTTCCCACCTGTGTCGATTTCATCACCAGACTCAGGAGGGTAACATAGGATGGCGTCCAAATGATTTTATCTTTAAAATGTTGATGTAAATCTTTTCGAATGATGGTAATATTAGCTCCTGTGTCAATGATCATATTTGCAAGGATATCCATCTATATGCCCATTTGATGGATAGTCCATTACTGTTGGCACTCACTGCAGAAATCTTGAGCGCTTTAAAACGGGGTTTTCACTATCGTTCCTCTCCGCGATATGATCATTAATTTATTTCCTGCATCGTTGCTGGGAAATGATCTTATTTTCCGTACCCTGGACGCCTATTCTAGGATCACTGGATCTATCTACAACTTGAGCGAACAATATTGACTCAAAAAAACCGGTATCGACAACCCATCACAACTTATCGGAGAAAGCCATTCTGTGGTCCTCAGTTGGTGGGCGGGTGAGTCCATTTTACTTTAAAACTGAAAGGGAACAAGGCTTCAAAGAGCTTTAGACCAATCACAGTAGAGACGAGTGACGAAATTTATAGCGCGCGCTGGCTGAAGTTCTAGGAATATTCTCCCATTATTTCACCAACTTACACGCTGCATTTGTAGTTTGGAAAAAATGGCACAAAACAGTATTATTACCAACACGCAGCAGAATATGCTGCTGTGTTATGTGAAGGAAAATCCCGTTTTTTAAGGGGAAAGTTAACGCAGAAATTTAGGACTAAGAAATAAAGAGTGATATGGGATACCATGAAAGCAACGGTAAATAGATAAGAGTAAATGAATTAAGCTTACTTCAAATCTTTTTAGAAATAAAGAATTTTATTAATTTAAATTTATAATATGATTAACTTGCATTACAATCTATTTGCAAACTAAGTTCTTTTTTTTTTTTTTTTTTTTTTTAATATGCTTACATTAAGCTGTTTTCACGCATTTTATTTTACAGTTAATATTAGAAGAATATTTCTTTAAGTAAGAAATTAGAAAGAAAATATTTCTTCCTTTTTTTTTATTTTATTTTTCTATAAAAATTATTTCTTTCAGGAAAAGAACTAAAATTCATTCGCTATTACAGTATGGCCGATTGCTGCTGCATTCAGCTATCACACACGCATCAAAATGTTTTATTTTAAATATTTTTTTTCTATAATTAACATGAAAGAAAATATTTTTTCAATATAAAATATATACCAAAATTATACTAATCTATCCTGTATGTGTGATTAATTCGTAGTGTAATTTTTGTGACACAAAAACTAAAACTTTTTTTTTAAATATTACATTGCTGTTATTTTAATTTCATATATATATATATATATAAACTGCTTTTTTAAAATATTCTTCCTTCTCAAAAGATTTTTTTCTGTGAAAATAATGAAAAGATAGTAATATTATTTTCACAATGCAAGTACTAAAGTAAAAATAATCAGTGTACGACGTATATAGGAAATTGAGGAACACGGGTTAAGATGAATCGCTCTTTGACAAAACGTTTCTTTGACTTTTCGCAATAATTTAAACTCGAATTTTCGTGCTTTTTTTTTTACTTAAATTAAATGATCCATTAATTAATTTAGCGCGAAAAAATATTTTCTTTACCGTTACTCAAAACGATATTCCCGTTAATAATATTGTAACTAAATGCACTTAGATAATTTTATATAAGAAAATCTTTTATATTAATTCAGATTATTTTATAAATTTATCAGTGTTTTTTAAATATACTGAAGGTGATTTTTTTCCACGATTCGCGTTGTTTCTTTAAATATATTTCTGCAGTTGAAGTCCTCGTCAAACCAGTGTTTCGACACATTAAATAGAAAATTAATAATAATCAATATCTCTTTTACAATATAAAAATGAGAACTCTGCTATGAACAGTATTTTTTTTTAAAGTTTGCAAAGAAACAATGATTTTTTAATACTAATGGATTACAAAAGTACTATTCCATGAACAAAAAAGAGAAAAAAATATTTTCATCTCTAGCGCGCGAAACTATGTATCGGAAATTCTAAAGGTATGTCTCAGTCTTATAGCATTGTTACTTTATAGCATAATACAATAATAATACAGTATAATTCTACTAATAAGCCCACCAGCAGCCGAGCGGTAGGGTCGCTGAACGCAGGTAGTTTGGTCCGAGGTTCGAATCCTACGAACGAGTTGCCTGTAGCGGCGTTTTCGTTGCTTTCCCCATATGTAATGTATATACAAGCCAGTTTCCCTGATAAACCAATTTTAAAACGTAAAAAAATTACACACACACACACACATACAAAAAAAAAAAAAAAAAAATCCGAAAGCTTTCAGATTTTATATTAACCCAAAATGCCGGTTTTTAAAATTTTTTGTGTGTTACCTTTATTTATTAAATATAAGGTTCTTCGCATTTAAACCATAAAATTCAATTCAACAGCAAAATCATATAATTTAAAAAGAGCATATCGTTAGAATTTATGATACATAGTTTAGCGCACTAGAGATGAAAATGTTTTTTTCTGTATAATGTTGTCATTGCTCGCTTTGAAATCATTCAGTTTCTTAATTAAACACTCATAAATGCTTTACAAAATATGAAATAGATAATAAAACAAATTCCAAGTTCCAAATTTTGGCCTCCAAGATGCCTATATTAGGATGGAGGCTTACGTTATTCAAAATTTCATGGCTCTAGGTACCGTTGTTTTATCACAGTGCGAGAAAAATTCATACATTTATGCAGATTCCTTATTATTTAATTTCTTTAAATATAATACAGTGCGATGATATTTAGTGGCAACGTTTTGAAAAGTGAACCACTACAAAATGGCAAAACGAAGTTAGTAGCCCTTCTGGGCTAAAACTTATTTTTAAAAGTATCACACTAGTAGTAGTACTGCTACTGGAAAAATATTATAAAGCTATTTAATAATTTTATAATTTTTTTTTTTAAATTTTTGTTTTACAGTAGTGTGAATTTCGCGTAATAATGAACGACATTCCTTTTTGTGTACAGTATTGTTCGTAAGGTATTCAACTGTTAGATTTTAAAATAAACGTAATTCTTGCTGTACATAAATCGAGTAGAAGCTTATCGGATGTCTATATGTACTTGATAAACTTCTACATTTTTAAAGCCTATAATTACAATTTATATCTACAATTTCAGGAATAGTATAAATAACCATTCTTTCACTAGAAACTGCGTTCTTGTTTTCTGAATGTGGCTCCAAATACTCTCTCAGTTCATCGCAATTTAAAATAACTATAAATTTTGGAAATCTGAAATACGCAATGAAAACATTTTTTGACAGAGCAAAAGTATCAACATATTTTCTATAAATTCGCCACCGATTCAGAGATCCACGACCGTATTCTTCGTTTAAATATGAAAAAAATCAGCGGCGAAAACATATACAAAGCCATTGAGTACGTCAACTGCACAACCCTGATTGACGACGCGAAAGCACTTTGCACGCTTTCTACAACTTCCGTACTCAGAGAATATAGGATGTCGGGCAGACCTGTTTTTCACTAGCAGTGACATCTGGCGGCCCACAACTTGCTGTCGACTCTCGTAGTGTAGAATAACCGTCCTGGGGTGCTCTGCATTTCCTTCGTACGTGGCCTTCAACTCTGCAGTTCCAGCACTTTGATTCTTGTCACTAATTTTACGTTTCATGGCATTTAATTGTCTGTTTACACTGAAGTGACAAAAGTCATGGGATGCCTCCTAATATTTTGTCGGTCATCCTTTTGCCCGGTGAAGTGCAGAAACTCGACGTGGCATGGACTCAACAAGTCGTTGGAAGTCCCCTGCAGGAATATTGAGCCATGCTGCCTCTATAGACGTCAATAATTGTGAAAGTGTCGACGGTGCAGGGTTTTGGGCACGAACTGACCTCTCGATGATGTCCCATAAATGTTCGATGGGATTCATGTCGGGCGATATAGGTGGCCAGATCATTCGCTGGAATTGTCCAGAATGTTCTTCTAACCAATCGCGAACAACTGTGGCCCGGTGACATGGCGCATTGTCATCCATAAAAATCCCATCGTTGTTTGAGTACGTGAAGTCCATGAATGGCTGTAAGTGATCTCCAAGTAGCTGTAGGTATCCATTTCCAGTTCGGTTCAGTTGCACCAGAGGATCGAGTCCATGCCATGTAAAAACAGCCCAGACCATTATGAAACCACCACCAGCTTGAACAGTGCCTTGTTAACAACTTGCATCCATGGCTTCGTGGGGTCTGCGCCACACTCGAACCCTACCATCAGTTCTTACCAACTGAAATCGTGACTCATCTGACCAAGCCACGGTTTTCCATTCGTTTAGGGACCAACCGATATGCTCACGAGCCCACGAGAGTCGCTGCAGGCGATGTCGTGCTGTCAGAAAGGCACTCGAGTCGGTCTTCTGCTGGCATAGCCCAAGGAAGACAAATTTCGCCGCACTGTCCTATCGGACACGTCGCTCGTACGTCCCACATTGATTTTTGCGGTTATTTGACGCAGTGTTGCTTGTCTGTGAACATTGAAACTCTACGCAGACGTCGCTGGTCTCGGTCGTTAAGTGCAGGTGGTCGGCCACTGCGCTGTCCATGGTGGAATGTTATGCCTGAAATTAGATACTCTCGGCACACTCTTGATACTGTGGATCTCGGAATGTTGAATTCCCTAACGGTATCCGAAATGGAATGACCCATGCGTCTAGCTCCAAGTACTATTCCGCGTTCAAAGTCTGTTAATTCTCGTCGTGCGGCCATAATCACGTCAAAGCCTCTTCACATGAATAACTTGAGCACAAATGAAAGCCCTGCCAAAGCACTTCGCATTTATACATTTTCTACGCGATACTACTGCCATCTGTATATTTGCATATTGCTATCCCATGACTTTTGTCACTTCAGTCTAAATCGTCTGTCTTATTTTCCGTGTTCTGGGGTGTTCTGCAGTTCCTTCGTATGTGGCTTTCAACACCGCAGTTCCAGCACTTTAGGATTGGTTTCTTTTCTCCCTGTCCCGTCTCAAGGAATAGGGAGATTGGCCCTGAGCACGGAACATAGGTTCCGTTTTATGTTCCGTGCCCAGTGGCGTAAATAAGGGTATGCAAAGAGTGCCGTAGCATAGGGGCCCAAAGGCTTAGTGGGCCTTTGAATGTCCTGCTGAACTACATTTATATGTTTAAACTTAAAATATGATGGATTCATATATATATATATATATATAATAGAATCCGTCTTCTTTTAAATTTCCAGGGACCATCTGTATCATATGAGACAGTTAGGGGGCTCTTGAAAGCAGACAAAAAAGGTGAATTCAGTGTTACATACACCAAAACTTCAACTGAATACAAAGCAGAAAAGCTATATGCTTTTACTTTGATTCCCTTCTAAAGAAGAGGTTTCCCCGCTCAAACGGTATAGTGGTTAGCGCCGCTGACTGCCGAAGGGCCCAGGTTCGAATCCCGGAGGTGGGAAGGCATGGATGTTTGTAAATGTATAGTGTCAGTGCGGCATGGCGGCACTCTAAGTGTGCGGCGAGCCAAAGTCCTCTCGTGTGGTTTGGTTTTGGTGGAAGGGGAGAGGGTAGGAGACTTAAAGCTTAATTATAACAATTAATTTATTTACATAAATCTTAAGATAATGGTTTAATCTCGAATAAAAGTTTTAAAAAAAGTTAAACTCATCTCTCCTCTTCCCTGCTTTCTATTCATGCTTCCTATTATTTTTACAGTTTTTCACTTTTTCTCGTTTGTCAGACTGAAATAGTTTATAACTCTGACACGCATTAATTTCAATACTAGTCTTCGTGTACATACTTTTATGATAATGAAATCTTATTCGAATATTTAAGCAGTTAATATTTGTAAATTTTATGGTTTAACTTCAGTATATAGTACATTATAAAGTTTATCCGCAAAAATGTTATGTAGATTAATTATTAAATTTTTTTCGTTATTTTAAAAGCACTTAATGTATTAAAGCTTTCCTCCCTTAAGGTGATTCGTGATTTCCTCAGCATCAAAGTGTAAGAAAATTAAAAAATGAAACGGTGTGGAGATTCAATATCGGCGATTACCATGGAAGGCCGAAGACAGCAAATCGTATTTAATCCAGCAACCTGGTAATCTGGATTCGGAAGGCAGAATACGCTCTGTCTTATAACCTAAAGACCTCATCCTAAACACACGCGAGCTAATTTGCATTCTGGCATGGAAACGGAAAGAAAAAATGACAGTAAAGGTCTAAATCATAAAAGAACTAGTTAATTAAAATAAAGGAACTCTAGGACTTACCTAAATAGGAAAAATAATATAAATTATGTATTGAAATTATATTATTATTTCTTCTCTAATTCAATAACTGATAGGTTAAAATATTTCTAGTAAAAGTTAAAAACTGCAGTACAAAATTTAGTGCAGTATAATTAGGCATTTCTGGAGAACATTAACATCATATTTTGTTTTACGAAGCAAAATTATTTGTGCGTTTATTTAAACAAAAAACATGAAGTGTAACTTAATTGACTTCTAAATTATGACTTGCTAAATTTCCGTTACATTTTTTACTTAGATTTTTGAAAGTTGTGAAAGATAAAAAGAGCGATTTCTAGTCTAAATATTGTTTCCCTTATAGACTCGCGAAGTTAACATACTGTTTGTTCATAAGTCGATTATGTCAAAGGGCGAGAGGGCTGTTTGCCTAATGGAAAGAATGATCTCTGACAGAAAATAACTCGTATTTACTTACATGGAAAAATAGAAAAAAACAATAAAAATGTTTATGCAATTAGACCATTCTCTAAGTTTCGTACCTAGGATGAACTACTACTGTTCAGTGGTCTTAATCATTTGGTCACTTGTGGGAATTTGCTGTATTGATGAGACTCCCTTAATTTTAGCTCGCACAGATGGTTGGTGATCGAATGTTAAGATTAAATAAATGATTTACAATAATGTTTAAATTGGAAATGAAAGTAAAGAAAAATGTGAAATAAATTGCTTATAATTCTAAGAAACAATACAGAATATACTGTTTTAAAATAGGCATAAAATACTGAATGATACTATTAAACTTTTCTTCTTGATTTATTAAAAGATTTACTATACTTATATGCCTTTTTATTTATAAAGTAGAACTTAAAAAAATCTTATAACATTGAGGAGAAAGCTTTAAATGGGGTCAACAGATGTGGTCAACAGGAATACAGTACTGGCAAACATTACCCATAAGAAAAGAAAAGAAAAACGCGAGAGAAGTTCTCATCATATCGCAAGCTGTATTGAAAAGAAAAATTGGGAAACAAATAACTGTATTGATCAAATATTGGAAAAATCTGTAAAAGATGAATTCCATTTCAGTTAGTTTTAAAGAGATTAAATCCAGATAACTTTAGTAAAAAATAAAAATGGTTACATACATATCTAATTTTTTTAATCTGATGTCAAATTATTAGAATAATATGACCTTTTGATTCATGACGTTATAAAAATGATCTCAAGCACTGTTAAATATTAGAATTCTGCAACATAAAATGAGTTAATTGATTGTAAGTAGTATTTGTTTGAAAACAAAGATTTTGGATGAAATTAAAATTTCTTTGTACGAAGGAAAGAAAGTATCGTAATCGCGAAAAACTTCGGTTATCATATTTCAATGGAAATATACATTTTGACTGTTCTCGAATTCATCCACCAACGGCCGAGCGGTAAAGGCGCTGAACACTGGTAGTTCTGTCCGAAGTTCGAATTCTTCGAACGGCCTGGTTGCATGGGCTTTCGTAGTTTTTCCCCTGTGTAAGGTGTATACGAGCCAGTTTCCTTTAGAGAGACCTCCACAAAAGCATCCTTTTCCTTAGGAAGATAGCCCTCGAGATTTGTCGTAATCGCATAAACCAAACCGATTTTTTTTTTTTTTTTTTTTTTTTTTTGGTTGTTGCTTATTACGTGCTCCGCCCTTAGGCACTACACGGAAAGGGAGGGATGCCCCGTGGTCTTAAACCGAATATATTTGGTTATTATTTTTCTTGCGTGACGTCTGTACGTATAGACAAAATAAAGCAGTCTTTTTTCCAAAAAGGATTGTAAAATGGATTCAAAATGGTTTTTTTCTGGACATTTGTATGTTCACATGTACGTACGTATGCATGCACATACATATATGCATCGCATAACTCAAAACCAATTAGCCGTAGAGCGTTGAAATTTTGCACATGGGCTACTATAATATCTATTTAATGAACTTCTCCTTTTCATTGCAATTGCCAGAGTACATTTACATTATATTCGCCCTCTTACCTTGCCTTTATTTTCGAAATCGTTGGTCGTAGTCATATCTTCCCATTACAGAAGTTTTTTAAATGACGAAAAATGTTTTGGCTATGTCAATTAAAAAAAAAAAAACATAATTCTCGACAAATAACGAAATTTAACTTCCCGGTTCCTATACTTACACTTGGGAAAGTTCTGTACTCGTTATGAAAAAATAAATTAGAAGAAGTTTGACTTCCGTATGACCGGAATATTTAATTCAAAATTTGCAGTTTTTGATGCCATTTTCAACTTGCATGGCAAGAATTTTTTTTTTTTTTTTTTTTTTTGGCATAGGGGCCCAAGAGTTCTAGTTACGCCACTGGCCGTGCCATGGAGTGTTCTGCAATTCCGTCGTATATGGCCTTCAGTACCTCATTTCTAACACTTTAGAGCCAGTTTGTTCTCATTCCTACGCAATATCAAAAGCATTGACTTCTCTGGATAAATCATCTAAACGAGCCATCCCTTGATCCACTGCTTCGTAGATTCGCACAGCTTTGACTGGGTAGCGATCTCTACGAGTTGCTTGCTGGGCTGCCACGAATTTCATCGCGTACACTAGAGCGCTTTTTACATCCTTGACATCCGTCATTCGCAGAGCTTTCTATGTTTTGGGATCACGGATGCCATTGATAAAGTACTGCAGGGACAGGATTTCCCTTGTTTCTTTAGGTCACTCCGTAAAGACGAGGTGAGATAGCCTTTCAACATCCATGGCGAGCTCCTGAAGTGTTTCGGTGGACTTCTGTTGACGGTTTTAATTAAAACCTGTTGTAGCCTTTCAAACATTTCTCCCCAAAGCGCAGCTCCAATGCACCGGACAGAGCTTCGAAATCCAGCTTTTAGTTTTCGGGAAGAGCCTGAAGGATATCCGCTGCGTCTGCTCTCAAAGAAGCGGCGAGATGACAGGCCTTAGCTTGGGAATCCCATCCATTAGCATCCGCTACTACAGAAAATTGTGTATTATACACTTGCCGGGAGGTCACCCCATAATATGTGGATAGCTTCAGAGAGGACCGAGCAGATATGGGTAGAAATTTTAAACCTTCAGAATTGTTTCCTGCTGTCGCTATGCACTTCTATATGGTATCAACTTCTTTGGCGACGGAAGCAGAAATCCTGTCATCAAATTGTTGTTGGACGGCAGAAACTCTTTTTCTATTTGTTCTTTTACAGAATAAACTCTTTTTTCGATTTGTCCAACTATATTTTCAACCGCGTCTATTCAGCCTTCCATAGCCTAAAATGTGTTTTATATTATGCAAGCAATTTCCTTTTCCATTTCTTCTTGACCTGCTTGAACGGCTTTCATCTCTTTTTTAACGGACTTTTGACCAGCTTACATATCTACTTGGCACGCTTTCATTTCTTTTTTAACTTAATCTTTCATGTCTTCTTTAAATGATGCTTGGTCAGCTTCCATCTTTTCTTGGAATGCAGCAAAAGCAGTTATGAGCTGTCTCAATTGTTTTTTCCATCGCTGAAGTGATTGGCATTCAATCCCACTTCTGACACTGCGTGCGTACGGGTTCGTAATAGATTGAATGCACAAGTCTGATGAAAAGTTAATAAAATTTATTCTTATCACAAGAAATAAAACAAAATGCTGAAATTTTTCCTCACAGGTATTCGAACAATATCACAATATAACACAGCAGTTATGTTTTAAACTAAAACGTTAACTAGAACACAATTCAAAGCGCAGAGAAAGCTAATATGATCTCAAAATTACAGCAGCTAAGTAAATAACAACCACTTAGTAAACAACTGAACCGATATTTTCAATCAACTGAACTTTTAAAGCTTTTTCATCGTGCACGAGAAACTTTTTGTAATTTCTATTTTCTCGAGGTTTCTGGAACACAAAAGAGTTACAGTTACAGCTAACACACAGTTTTATTTATTCAATTTAAATAAAAATTACGAGATATCTATTTATTAAATGTATTATCTGTATTTTTACTTTTTCGGCGTAACTTTCTCTAAAAACTCGTCACGCGCTGCATTGCACGGTGAAATAAAACAATTTTAATTACAGTTCCACTAAAAATAGCAAACCAAATACAAAATCCACAACAAATGAAATACAGATTTAAAAAAATACCATAATAAAAACAAAAGTTTCAACTAGGAAAGATTGGGAAAGAGTACTTATAAAATACAAAATAATAAAATGATAAAAATATTGATAATCTCTTCTGTTTAATGCTTCAAACAGAACTTGTCAAGGGAAAAGCGTTTTGAAGCTTTATTGATAGCAAGTTTATTAACTAATGAGGATAGACATGTTTCGTTCAAATGAACGAACTGAGACTTCTCTTAAACCGTTAAAGAATAATCCCCCTTTCTTTACATACTGCATAGAATTGAAAAGTCTTATTAAATTCACTTCTTCTCTCGATATGTCTTCGTCCTCTTAATTTACGAAATTTACGTTAATGTATAAAGAATTCAATTCTAAAAATTAAAAAATTTTTATCATCATCAAAAAGACCGAAAAAGGCTAAATATGAAACAATCACAATATAAAAAATATACAGGAAATGTTACAGAATTAAATTATCAATTAGTTTTCAGAAATGAAAATTTCATTGAAAGTTTTATTTAAAAAAACAACCTAAAACAAGGGCAGGCTCTATTACATGAAGTATAAGAACAAACTTTTTTGGAATTAAAATCCTGCCAAAGCAAAATTCTTGTCAAAGTAAAAATGTAAATTTTGGAGCAAATTTGCTCAAAAAGGCAAAAAAAATTATATGTAAAAAACAATGAAATTATTGAACAAACGTATCCTTCTATATATCCAAAAGTGACAGAAAGTACGAACTGCCAAAATTCCAGACGCTGAAAAGTTTGCCAAAATTCGAACGAAACTTGAGGAAGGAGTTTCTAGAAATTTGAAAAAATCTTCTACAACGAATAGAAAAGAACTTCAAATCGGAAACAAGTCCGCGCTTTCTTGTTGCTATGCTATTGGAGGCTTTCCGGTAAAAGGGGTTGTGTGTGTGGGGGGGGGGGGTATGTGACAGAGGTAACAAGTGTCTAAACATGGCGTCGTTTTTTTTTTTTTTTTGCTGTTCTAAAAGAGAAATCATCCAAAATGGCTAAAAGATAAGTCTCTTAATTCAAACTGACCCAGAAGCAGAGGAAAATGAAAAATGTTTGTTAGTAAAAGTCTTAATTCTTCATGCAGTCGAGCTATAAAAAGTCCTAAGAAAAGAAAATAAGCCCTTTGTTTTAATAACAGAAACAGAATGGCTGGTAATTCTTTAGAATACATAAAAAATGTTATTCTGATCATAACAGCCAAATTTAAAGAGAAAAGAGAAATTTAATTACATATTTACATTGAATTAGATGTAAAAGTCATCCACTAGTTACCTCCTTTTGAGGTTTAGGTAAAAAGTATCATGTCACTATAAAAAAGTAATTTAAAAAATAAAGTTAATTCCAGCTTTTTTTAATGTTTGTGAGATTATGAAATTTGGAATTTGATTTTCTAAGAGGATGTGCATAAAGTATTGTATTTATTCTTGAAGAAAGTATTATTGCATATTCTTTTTATCTTAAATATTTGGGTATTAATAGCATTAATAATAACTTTTTAGAGATGTTAGAGATGTTTTAGAGATAATTCCAGTTGGTGAGGTTTAGTGTGTGAAGCTTGAAATCTCTTCTTTTATCAGAAAATTTTAAATATTTGTAATTTAATATATGTAAATCAAGTATGTATAATTTTGCTGATAGTATTGTTAAGTTTAAGGCAGGTAGGATAGATATTTGCGTGCTCAGTTTTGTTAAAGTTATTGCTAGAAATAATGTCATCTATATAGTATCTGTAAACGTTCGAAAAATGTTTACGTCGTTCCAAATTCAGTGATAATTGAAATTTATATTCTTGTGTGAATAGAAAGAGATTACAGACGGCTGAAGAGCTACTCGAACCCATAGGTATTTCACGCAGGGTTATGCACACATGAAGAGTACATGGAACGCAAGATAAGAATAAACTAATGTATTTATAAATTTACTAAGATTGGATGAAATGGTGATAAATGATGAAAGTGAATGTATAGCTGGTAACCCCACAACTAATCTCAATCCAGATATTGTTCGTGTAATGATGAATGGTTCTTGCACTCCATTAGTCTCTCACAGGACTGTCATTTACGAGCGTATAACTGGATTGCAGTTTCTTGAACATTTTTCGAAGATCCAAACATTCTAATATTCATCCTCTAAAAGCCTTGTCGTAAGTGAACACGTCTGTTCCCTTCCATGACTTGGAGTCGTCTCCGCTTCTCTGCGAGCTGAGCTGCGCTGGCAGCAGAAGATGACGTCACATCTCATTGGCTATTCGCAAACTATTCCCCTCCCACACATATATATATGTAACAATTCAATGCTTAGGAGGAATCCGGATACGTTAACAGCTTGCGATCTTAGATGGCTGAGTGGAAAGACGAAAAGATGACGCCGACAAAAAATGAATTTTGAAGAAATCCCAATCTTTATTTTCATGCATATAAGATCATCTTAGTAGATATTTATCCAATAATAATGAATTACAATAACTTTTACATACACAGATAGAGGGACACGATGTCATTTTAGGCAAGTGGGCTTAGTAGCGGGGATATCTAGCAGTGGCGGAAGCTAGGAAAAGAATGACGTAATTTCTTGCGAGCGGTACTTATACCGAAGTAGATGCAATTGTAGACACGCTATGATTAGTTAATTTTATGTTGTTACGTAACATGGGAGGATCTCGAATTTGGGAGAAGAGATGAATTTAGGGGAAGAACACCAAATCTAGAATAGTTAATTTTGAGGTCGCTAATTATTCTTAAAGCAGCTATCATACTTTGTTATATCTTACATATTCTCCTCGTAACAGTCGGCAGGATAGGAAAGGAACCAGACTGGCAAAGGTCAGAATCGGGAAAAAAAATGTCATAATTAGTTTTCTTTAAAGTCTTGATCAGGTGTTAAAATGTCATAATTGGGAAAAATATTTGTAATGCAGAACTTGGGAAACTAAAATAAATTCATTTTGCAGAGAAACAGAGATTCTACTGTTTCTAACGGTTAATTTAAATTCACTAGCTGGATTAAAAGGTCTGAGTATTTTTGAATGAACAATTTCTGATTTCTTTTTAGTAAGAGGTTTAGCCTTATTTATTTCAAAAGTAACTTCAGAATATTGTTTTAAAATTTTGTGTTAGGGCCTGAAAAAGGAGGAGAAAGTTTGCAGGTATTAGGATATCGAAATTCTTTATACATTACTAGATCACCTATTTTAAAACTACTGGGTTTATAATGGGTATCATATCTTTCTTTATTTACATTATGGTAATCATAAGACTCTTTTTGGGCAATTTTTCTAGCTTATTACGATGTGATAATTTAATGCGTGGGAGGAATCCAGATACATTAACAGCTTGCAGTCTTACATGACTGAGTGGAAAGACGAAAAGATGACGCCGACACAAAATGCACTTTGAAGAAATCCCAATCTTTATTTTCACGCAAATAAGACTATCTTAGTAGATATTTATTCAATCATAATGAATTACAATAATTCTTATATACACAGATAGAGGGATACGACGTCATTTTAGGCAAGTGGGGTTAGCAGCGGGGATGTGTTAGCAGTGGTGGAGGCTAGGAAAAGAATGACGTAATTTCTTGCGAGCGGTATTTATTCCGAAGTAGATTCAATAGTAGAGACAAGCTATGATTGGTTAATTTTAGGTTGTTATGCAACATAGAAGGATCTCGAATTTGGGAGAACAGATGAATTTAGGGGGGAGAGCATGAAATCTGGAATAGTTAATTACATCTTACACACACACACACATATATATATTCATATTGGCTTGCTACTTTCGTATATATATATATATATATATATATCATTTTAGAAAGGAGAACAAACTAAAAAAGACCTTTGTGGTCAAGAACTTTTGCGCATTGAGCTGCAAAATTTAGAAAACAAGTTAAAAGAATATTCTTAGTGCTTTCGCTAAAAAATAGCTTAGATACTGTGGTTCCGGTGAAAAAAATATTTTACCATAAGTAAAATAAAGTGCAATGAAAAGCGTAAGCATTAAATAAGCAATATAATCACTAGAATATTTACAAATAAAATTTAAATCTAATTGTAAGTAATATGTTGATCAAGGAAAGGCAAACTTTAAACAATGGAATAAAAGTGTGATATAAAACTTAAGCAAAAATACAAAAACAAAAAGTGGTAAATGGTAAATTAGCCCAATTCGAATCTCATTACCGACTCTTCAGGGGAAATTTTATAATGATTTTCGAATCCAGCGAATTCCATATCGCGTTTCGTCGAAACAGACAATTGAAACTGTACATGAAACTGTTTTTGAATATTAACTGAAAAAATTTAGTCAAAAACTTTATTCTCAATTCTCTGTTCCATTTCCCGACGCGTCCGCTTGAAAAAACATATTCAGGTGTAAGAAAAACTATACATAATGGCCTGATTAGGCAAATGTACAAAATAAAAAAGCGATTTGCTATTAGTCAAAAATACAAGATTTTTAGGGAGGACCTACTAGCTTATAGAGTTTAAACTTTGTGAACGTAGTTAAAAAATTAAAATAAAAATAAAAAATAAAAAGCGAAGAAGACAATTAAAAGTATTGAATGGGTCTTGCTATGACCAAAAATCAATACAAGGGAAGGGAATTTTTTTAAAAAAACAGACCTGGAACGGCGACATCTTTGTGCTTGACCCATGTAACTCAAAAGGACGATTGCCTCGAGAAAAGAAAGTAGCCAACCAACTAGGCAGGATGACGTAAAAGGGAAAGAAACATCATGATGAAAGAGCCAATGAAAAGTGACTGACCGTTGGTATAAACCTGACTCAGTGTGAGGGGGTGGCAATTTGCTGAGGAATGAAGAAATTGTTCAAGATGGCGTCTTGCTCGACGAGTTTTAAGGAAGTTGGGTGTAGTGAAAGAAAAATAGCTAATTCTACAAATGTTAAATATTGGCCACAGAAAGCAAGAATAAATCAGAAAAAAATAGTAAATTGTTAATTAAAGTCGTAATTCTTCAAGCTAGAGGGCTATCAAGCTACTTGAAACGAAATGGCCCATAAAATCAATAACAGGATAGATATGGCTAGAAAAGCTTAAAATCTATTCAAGAATAGAATTAGAAGTACTGCCAAATATGAAGAGTAAAATTGAAGCTGTGAGAGGAATTAATTTTACATTTATACATTAGGTTCCCTGAATCAGCCATCCACTTCACACCGTTCCATAGAGCTTGTAAAATAAAGTATCATTATCTAACTCAAAAAATCTAAAAGCAAAAGTTAATGCCAGCTTTTTTTAATGCATTTTTAATGACTTTTGTAGGAATAAGGTTGTTCTGCAAGATAGTTACAAAGTAGAGTACTTCTTCTTGGAGGTGTTTTGTAGTATCACATATTCTTTAAATTCTAAGCAGTTGTGCGTTAATTGTATTGACTATTACCCTTTTAGAAATATTAGAATTCCAGTTAGTTAATTTAAGTGTTGGAAAGTTGAAATCTCTGTGTTTATCATAGATTTCCAAAAAATTTTAATCTAGAATATGCAAATCAAGGTAAACTATATCATTTTGCACTGTGTTAGTAGTATTAAGTTGGAGGCAAGAAGGGTAGATATTAGCTTTTTCTATTTTGTTGAAGTTGTTAAAGGCAATTACATCATCAGTATAACGAAAGATGTGTCGGTAATATTTTTGATCTTCAATATTTAGTGAACGTACAAAAGTTAATTCTTGTGTGAAAAGGAATAATTCACAGATTGCTGTTGAAATGTTGCCGCCCATAGGTATTCCCTGTATTTGGTTAAACATGTTGTTATTAAATTGAATATAATTGTTGAAAAGAACGCTTGAAAGAAAAAGTTGTCAATTTTCAGTAGATAATATTGTAGTAATCTTCGGAAATAAATTAGGAAGAGTAAGCAAGCTGCTATGAATTTCTTCAAGTGGTAAAGTAGTATAGAGGTTCTCAAAGTCGTAGCATTGGATATGTTCTATTTTAAGTGAATTTAAGGTCTTAAGACTTTGCGCATTGCTTGATATCATCCAGTTGCAATGTTGATCTTTAAAATCATAATTATTGATAACGTCTCGAATGAGAAGAAGTTTTTGCGCAAAGAGATAATCTATCTCCTTGAAATAACTTCTGGTACTGTTGGCTATGTATCTGAACTTAACAGGAGTCTTATGAAATTTTGGAAGTGCATAGAGATTAGCAAACCTGTTATTAAAATTGTTGGGACGGATTTTAAGTCTTTTATGAAGTGCATTAAATTTATTGAAAAGTATCTTAGTGCTGGTAGCGATTTTTTGATAGGTGCAAGTGCTATGCATTTCCTTATGCAGAATGTCATAATAATTTTTTTTTTCAAATGACACTGAAATTGTTACTAGCTTTGTCAATCTTTGTGATGATAAAGTTTTCTTGTAGTTTATGAATATGAGATTCTAGATGACTTTTATTGTGGATATGATTGAAACTAGGCAATTTGAAAAGCGTATGTTTAAAATCTTTAATAAGAGCTGCTTTCCATTCAAGAAATGTAGTCGTAGACAAGTTGATGCTATTACTAGCCAAACTAATAAATTTATCAAGATCATTGCTGAACTGTTTTAAACAAAAGAGTTTATTAAGACTGAAAGTCTGACGAAATTTGGTACCTAGTTGCATGAGTTCTCGCAGTTGCACATCTTCAATGATATTGAGATCTCCTGTGATAATATGTTGGTGAAACGGATCTACAAATTTATTGTAAACAGGAAGCTGGCAATTTCATATGCTATCATCTATTACATTGTGGTGGTTAATTATCCTGTTATCTAAAGTCTTTTCAAATTTAAAACAGGGTTTAACCTCAAGTCGTTGGTCAGGGAGCAATTGTTGACATTTTTTGAACATGCATGAATTCTTAACTGATCATAATAAGGGTGCTTGAATTGTACTGTACAAAACGTTTTTTGCGATAAAAATTACTATTTTTTAATTTAAAACTGCAAAAGTCTATTATTAGATCTTTGACTATTTGGTGACATTGAGATTGTTGATTAAATCTTTGAATAAGATTCCACAAGGTTACATTTTTAAAAGTATGCAGAAGGTTAATGGCATTTTTTGCGAATATGAATTAAAAAATTCATATACAAAGTGAATCTGAACAAGTGGGCAAAGCTTTAGGGGGTGACAGAAGACATCTATACGAGCAATATTCGTCATAGAACGCATGGTCGGAACGCAAGCGGTGAGAAGTTAAAAGGTAGTTTTCTACTGTCACATTTAAAGAATTAACACAAGAATGAGTCAGCTAATGAGCTTTTCAGCTAATTCAGCTTTATTCAGCTAATTCTTTAAGCTAATGAGCATCTTTTCAGAACTTAAATATGATATTTAATCACTATGTAAATTTTTATACTCCAGACTACCACAAATCGTTTCAGTTTGCAAATATTCTTAATTTATCATATTGATAGTTGATATATAAGCATATAGTGTGCTTGGTATTATTATTATTTATTACTCGCAGCCCTAAAGAATATATTGCATTGAATAACAAAAATTATTCTTTGTTTAATGTAGCATTTAGTGTTCTATTGTATGTACAGTTTTAATATTAAAACTGCACATACAATTAAAGCATTATTTGAGCTTCTTACAGAAAATTATTTACTACATTTACAATAATCCTTGGGATTCCTCTTCTGTTGATATTTTTACAGTTTTTGATACGGGTTTGGAAGCTTGAGAGGCCAAATCTTCATAATGATGAGCAAAAGAATCAGAAAGTTGCTGGTTTTCATCTAACCCGATAGCATGACATGTATAGGAGTATCTCTTTTAGGTGCTAAGTATCGTATTGAAGCATTAGTTTCGCGACTGTCTGGAGTTTAACATATGCATAATCTAGGTTAGCTCGATGAGCTCTGCTTCCTGCACAACAGCTCATATTTATTAGCTCGTGTATGTTCTTCATTAATACTTTTCCGAGTTGTGTTAACCATGTAGGTACTGAGCGTCCGTTATAGGATGTTTTAGCATGGATGAACATGCTTTCATGTGGTGTGGAATTTGTTGCTTTCCATAATAGCGACCGGATCGAATGCGAAACAGGTTGTAGAACTCCTTCCCAAAGCCGATAGCCATTTTCTTTGATTTTAGTGCCAGCTGGATGCTGGATGGTGTTCCATATGAGTCCACAATACTTCTATACTTGACCATTCTCTTGAGGATTATATGCAATTGTGCGACTTGTTGCTATACCAAGTGTAGTTAAGAAGGAATTTAATTCACGAGGCATAAATAAAGATCCTCCCTGATAATGTATGTAGGCTGGCATCCCCATAATTGAGATAATATTTTTCAGATGAGCAATAACAGTAGCAGATGACATATCAGGGTAAGGTTGTAGGGTTTATAGGGTTTATATTTATTTTAACTAACATTTATTTTAAGTTTAAACTATCTTTCCTGTCAAGCCTTACTTTCCCCTGGAACTACCAATGCCAGAATATGTAAATTTTAGTAGTACGCGCAAGGACTCAAATTATCAGCGGAAGTATTATGATTTAAATAGGAAGGAAACAAGTTCGGAGTGTGATATTCTTACTTCACGAACGCGGAGGTAGTTTGCGAGAAATTGAAGAACCCCGCGTTTCGGCCTATGTGCTTGGCGGGAAGTAGTGTTAATCGTTCAAATGAGCTTCAAGTCTGCTGAATTAGCAGCGGTGTTGTAAAACGCGGTGAGTTAGTTATTTTAGAGAGCCTCGTAGTTAGAATCTTGTCTTTAGTTTCTTTTCAGGTTATTATTTTTATTTGACCGCCAAGTAGGCGCAGTCTGTGAGCGTCAAGAGCACGCAATTGTAATTTATTACGTTGAATAAAAAGGGACTTAAACCCTTCACAAGATTCTGTATTTTATCCAGTTGTCACAGTCACCTCTTGGTTGCGTGCAAGTTGGAGGCGCGCAACGTTACAAGGTATCGCAAAAGGGAATCTTGAAAACTCGTCCAAAATAGTAAGAAGGAACCGATTCCTGCAGGCTGTAGGCAAAGAAACTTTGAAATCTAGATTTAGTCTTTCAAAAGTTGCAGTTGCTTTAATTGTCTTTTAGATCTACTGAAGCGAGGTGTTACGTTACTGCAGCGTAAACATGAATTAACAGTTCTAATTTTTTCTTGTGGAAAAGGCAAATTTTTATATCTTATCCAGTGATGCATTCGAGTTATTCCGAGATGACAAAGTTCATTAAGTAGTACATTTAGATCTATTTGAGTCTTATAGCTGCATTTATTCTTGACAAATAGTCTGCAGTTTCATTTTTATTTCCAGGAAGCTATACAGTATCTAATTTGAAACAAGTAAAATCTCACCGCTAACGCATAGTCTTCTCAATTTTAAAGTTACTGTAATGCTGTTGATAAAACATAAAGCAAACTCCAATGTAAAAGGCATCTGAAGATTACGAAAGTGCCTGCGGCGGATTATGATAGTGCTTCGAATAAGCCTATATGCAGACAGTAATACTAAAATACAATTTATCTGAGTGATGTTTGATGTTTTTGTGTTAGAGAAACAGGTCAAAGTATGCAATTATATAAAAGAACACTCTTTCAGACTATATGCTTAATAGCGTTAGTAGACACTATACTTAACAGCGTGCCACGGATATTTGATCTGTAAAAACTTCAAAGAACCTGCCAATTAAATAGTTTCTGCACTTTGGTAAAGATTCAACAGTAGAATATGATCTTCTTCAGTTTGGCGTCTTGACTTAACAATAGGTCTACAATCAGGTGTTAAATTAGAGAACTATGACACAGTGGCTAGAACAGCAATTGTTAACGAACAAATTATAAGAGGTAGTCTGTCACCTTTAAACTCTATCTCAACAGAAGAATGATCTTTTAATAAATCATGCTGATAAGAAGGTGTACATAGAGGTTTTTCATAATTAGTACCTTTACATTAATATTATACATGGGTTTGCAATTTGATAGTAACTAAATGACATCCTGTAATATCTGAGCTCAGAGAAGAGTTAGCCATAGTTATTCTACAAAAATATGGTTTTACTTGAATTTGACATCTTTTTATAAACACACTGATTTATGAAACTGAGCGAGGTGCCAGCATCATTTAGGTCATTCAGCTGAATCCTATTTAATGGGATTTACTGACTTTTTAAGACAGTGAGGAAGAATTGAAGCTGATGCTAGTATATAAACTGTTGCTATGGAATTATTAGTACTGCGTACAAGTTTGGATTTGCACAACGTTTTGGTAATGACCCTTTTTACTACATGCTTGAGGTAATTCATCCCTAGCTGGGCAAACACTCCATATATGACGGCTTCTTTCACAAAAGAAATATTTTCTGGGACGTAAAAGATTCTAGTTAAATTGATTGTCCTCGGAATCTAGGTTACTTTAGAAGTGTGTAGCGACTAATTGCTGACTACCCGAAACTGCAAGAACAAAACCAAAGAAGGGTTAAAATGCCTTTTTATTTTAACTAAAGAATATTCGCAATCGGCCCCTCTCAGGCTTACAGAAAGCGTTCACTTAGGCTTGAACTTAAGATAAAAAACAGAAACTAAACTAATGATTGCTACGTAAAACTAGTCGAAGCTGTACAGAAATAACTAACTGAATTGGCCCTTTTTTAAACCTTACCTGAAAATATTAACAGATACGTAACAATGCGCCGAAAGTAGTAAGATTGACCTTAACAACGAAGTGGCTAGAAGGCAAAACACGCTCTACTGAGAACTTCTGAGCTCTACTACGCAAGTGACCGAAACTTCCCATTAAATATTGGTTCTAACTCATTTACATAAAGCGCGATACTGAAAACTCCTTCTGGTAGGGATTTGTAGGTGGGAAACAAGGGAATAAAGAAAAGGGTTTCAAAAATAAAATAATAATTAGGAAATTAAAATAATCCCTACAAACGAATAGGACCAATTTTCATTATCGACGTTTTTGCTCTCAAACTCTTCAACAGCAGCTATCGATGCTGAGGAAGATGTTAAATATGAGGCAGAATAATAGTCAGCCAGCACGATCATAAGCTTTTTCTAATGAAACGCTGAAATTTTCTATTAATCGTTCTCGAATATGGGGATTTTTCAAACCTCGGAGGAATATATCTGTAATATATTAATTATTATATTCTTCAGCAGCAACAGAGTTAAATGCACAATTGTTTTAATATTTGTAAATATTCATTTATAGACTTACTCATTTGCTGAACTCTAGAGGCCAAACAGTGCCGGGCAAATATTTCATTTCTTTTAGTAATATACAATGAATCTGAAACATTAATTGCATTACCATACGATTTTGAATCATTTACATATTGTTAAACACTTTCAGATACGAAACCACGTAACAACCGTCATTTTCTTTCCTCAGTTGCCTCCTTCACTTGCGTGAGGAAATTTGAAAAAGTTCTTATAAAGTGTTCCGATTTGGATTCTGCTCAAACACATATGGCGTCAACATCAAATCTCTCTGGTTTCAAAAGGGCTTCCATTTTGCCGATTAATAAATCAAAAATAATAAATTAATCACCTCTATCTAATGTTTCAAAGAGAATTTGTCAAATGGTAAGGATTTAAAACATTAAACCTGGTTGATTAATGAGTGCTGAATAACATGTTCTGTAAGACTTTCTCAATTGTAACACTCTAAACCGTTGTAAATTCATTTCCTATTGGAAATAATAGTTCTCAGATAGTCTTACATTGTTGAAGTGCTTCCCCGACATGTTATCCTTACTCTCTGAATTAAAATTACAGTAAAAATAAAAAGCATCATTAAAGTAAAAATGTGAGCTAGCGCTAAAGTAAAATGTGAACTAGCGCTAAAGCAACTAAGACAAAAAATACTTTGAAATTTTAACCAAAATTTTTTAAATAAACAGAAAAATTTTAAACTTTCCTGGAACGTCCAAACACAATTTCGGAAGAAGCAAACTTTTTTAATATATGCAAATTAATTTGATAATAATAAAAACATGATTGAAACATCTTTAATAATGTTTTCAAAATATCTTAAGGTCAGAATGAATTTTAATTACTCTTAGTGTAATGCTTCAATTAGGACTCGTCAGGGTCCTAATTGAAGGTGATTAATTAATGTGTACATATATAATATGTATGTGGGGGGGGAGAGATATAAAAATATGTAAAACAAACGTCTAACTTTTATTTTCAATAGTTCAATAACTCATCATTTTGATTTGGTTATTCCCACTTTCTGCCCTAAAAATAGTAACGGCTTATAATTCGCTCTAAACTGCGCCATTTCAAGATTAATCTATGTCATATGATTCTTGCTTGATGCTAATGACGCAGGTTGATGCTTACATAACGCTTCAGTCAATAATAATTTCAAATTGACTAATTGAAACTTAGAATTAACAAAGCAAAACAAAGCTAAAAGAAAACTAATACGTTCTGAAGGGGAGTTTCATCTTGATAACGCAGCATTATTCTTCTAGCTTCTTTGCTGCCAACTCACTTTCCGATTGCTGCTCTTTCCTCCATTGGGATCAATCATTATAAAGCTGCAGAAAAGGCAGAAATGTGAGCAAGAATGGGTGGGCAGATAGTGTCCGATCCACTGTGTAATTCATATTAATAACACGCTTCTTAAGGGAAAAAAATTAATCGACCACTACGATTTTTAACTTCTATGCCTCAAGGCGCCTGACTCCTTATGTCATGTTCTTTGCTGCACACCTTCTTCACAAGCACTTATATGTGCTTGTGTGTGCGTGTGTGTATAGAAGTTGCTGCCTACTATAGCTTACTATACTATAACTTACTATATAATATAATACTACAGTATATAGTATAATACGATGTAGTATAATAATTTATACATAATTATACTATATGTAGTATTATACTACATATGGTATAATTATGTGTCTTATTATGTAGTATAATACTACATAGTATAGTATAGTACTACATATAGAAGTATAATATTACATATACATACTTTTTTGTCAATGAATGGTACAGAATAATTGACAGAAGTAAATTAACTAACAATATATTCTAGTAAACTAGTAAACAAGCAAAGCCTGCAAAAAGAAAAGAATAACATTTAAAGAAATGAGCGAAACATAATTGCAAAATCGAAACCTAATGCTGATTATATCAACAATTAGCTTATCAAATCCAAGAGACATATTTGTGATTACTAACTGCGAAGCTGAATATTATTAGCAAACGATTTCTTTCTTTTGATTTTATGAGTGTCGATATATTCAGTTTTAATTTTAACTCAAAATATTCTTATATTTATTGAAGCAAATTTAATGCACCATCGAAATGTGACATAGAAACTGTAAGTCTGTAAAGTTTTTCAGTTCCAAATCAGTTTGTTTATTTTCTTGTTAAAAATGTGAATTAAAATCTGCATATTCCCTTTCCATGTGTCGTGTGTATATCCTGTGAAAAGTATTTATCAAACGCACCACAAAGTCCCGTTAAATGTGTAGGGTTTATATTTATTTTAACTAACATTTATTTTAAGTTTAAGCTATCTTTCCTGTCAAGCCTTTACTTTCCCCTAGAATTGCCAATGCCAGAGTATGTAAATCGTAGTAGAACGCGCAGAGTATTCAAATTTTAGCAGAAGTAATTGAGTTTAAATAGAAGAGAAGCGAGATTGTAAGTGTGCTTCTTGAATCACGAGCGTGAAGGTTGCTAGGTAGAAATTTAAGAACCGCGCGTTTCGGCCTGTGTGCCTATTTCGACAGTTCGTTGAATCTTTCAAATTCTTAATCAGAAAGTTTGCTGAATCTCAGCTGTATCTTAGAGCGCGGTTAAGTTAGTTACGATTATAGAGCCTCCATGGTAGTGACTTCGTTATTTATTCATCCTGTCATTTATTTTTAGTTGCATTTTTGTCTAGTTTGTTCAACCGCCGGGTCGGCGTAGTTTGTGAGCGTCAAGTGAACGCAACTGTGATTTTTAAAGTGAAATAAAAAGGGAGTTAAACCCTTCTTAAGAGTTTGTGTAATTTCCAGTTCATAGCAGTCACTACTACTGTTGCTGACAAGTTGGGGCCTCCCAACATCATAAATGTCAAAAAACACTATTTTTCTTTCATCGATATTTATATCGATTACCATTTATCAAAAAGAGTGGAACATGGTTATAGCTGTTTTCTTTGTTGTTTTTCCCCTTCAACACGCTTTCGGCACAAGTTTAATTTGTTTCTTGAATGCTTCAGTTTTATTTCACAAATTTAAAGTAGTAGTATCTCCTAGGCTTAAATTTAATTCATTTATTAATAAAAATATGTCCAACAAGTAAACCGGTTTAGCAACTGAACTGACGCCATCGAAAATATTTCTCAGTAGTTTTTTTTTTTTTTTTTTTTTTTTTTTTTTTTTACTTTTAAAATTTCTAACTTCCTTTTCTTTTTCCCTTGAAAAGTTCCACCTTCTTCGCCCTTCTCTCTTGAAAAGTGCCAAATTCCTTTTTTTTAATCCATAGTCTTGTGAATGCTTTTCGCCTCAACAAACGTCGTAGTAGTACATAAACTTATGTTCAGCTGTATTCCTATAGCGCTATATCCCCTCATTTTTGAGCTGAATAAACATGCTTTAACATTAAAATCCAATTCCTTCGACTTCGAAGCCATTTTATCATAGTACGAGTATTAGCAAAATAACGTTTTAAAAGTTTTGAAGTAACACTTCAGACTTTATAGTAACATGGTTTCTTAACAGTCTAAACACGTGACCCCAACATAACAAAATTTGCGTAGCAGTTAGAACTTTGCCAATACTATTTTGACATGCAAATTTACGTTTTTGGTGTATATTTTGTGTAAAAGGCATATTAAATTGAAAGTTTCATTAGATTTGTGTGTTTATTGCCTCCTGTGTTCGGTATGTCCAGCTAAAATTGTCAAGCATTTCTTTTGTTAGGTAATATGATCAATCGTAGGCAATTGCCAATACTTTTTTACCCACTTTATATTTGAATCAACATTTCATCGACGCATGTACAAATATTAAATATTAATGTTATGTTTTCATTGTCTATCTCTTACCTAACTACCCTAACCTTTTGCTCAAGCGTATTAGCGACATTACAGCTTAACTGACTTCCATCGTAAATTAATAGCACAATTATGATAACCAGTTTAGAGTTTATCCTACGACTTGCAAAAGTACAGAAACTAAAATTTCATAGCTTTCATTACACTCTTTAAAATTAACAATGCTTCAACTCGACGCTAACACACTACCCCTCTTCTTGTGCGGTAACTGAAATCACATAATTAAACTAAAAATTCGAAGATATGCACGAGTCGTAGAACTAAGCTACAGGGCTCAGATAATTCCTGTTTCTTAAACCCACGTCGGAACTAGTGGCAGCAAGTAAATGCAGTTATTCCACGAAAACTCCGGGAGCAGAAGCTTGAGCAATAGAGGTAACGGAAATAGCCTAACCCTCTCTAACTTTCCTACTGAACCTCGGTTTTTCAACTCTTTCTTCACAAGGTAGAATTTGCATTCCTTTAAGCGCGCTACCAAATTTAAATATTCTGGCACTGACGATTAGGGGAATGGAGGCTTATAGGAAAGCTTAAAATTAAAACTTAACTTGTTAGTTAAAAATAAAGATAAATTCCTACATACTGAAAGCAACCCAACTCAAAGCAAATGGTTAAAATAAAAAATTTGAATTACATGTGGACCTAGCAGTCACAAAAACTCAAAAGTTCAACAGAAGCAGAATTCCGCTAACTTGCGGTAAACACAACGTATATTCGAACTAAATTAAATACAAAATAAAAATTCAACAAGCCTACTAAATCTAGATTCGCTTCTAAGTGTTTGTTAGGGGTAAGTAGAAGCAATATTGGCTAATTCCGGCTCAGATGGAATGAGTGTTTTTTTTTCCTCTCAGGTAACAACATAGTAATCCACGTTCGGAAAATCCACCGAGATTCTGAAAACAGTTTCTTTCCCTAATTAGGGCCATGCGCTGAAACTTCAACAGGAATTGCAACGGAATGTAGAAAACATACATGTCTCTTACTCCTAGAGATATAACTCCTGAACTTTGTTTCCCTTTTTGATTGACACATGTTAACTGATTTGATGGATTTCTGAAATAGGCAGAAATGTAAAGCAACTTAAGAAAAGTTTTGGGTGGGGTTAGGGGAACCGTTTTCTTCTGGCAACGAATAACATATTTTGCATTGTGAATTTAAATGCTATCTAAAATCGAGAATATTAAATATCGTGTTTTTTGCTCTTGAACCATAAAATTTAATTCAGCAGCAATATTACAAAACAATTTAAAAAGAGAATAGCTTTAGAATTTCCGACACATAGTCTCGCGCGGTGGAGATACAAATGTTTTCTTTTTCGTACAGTGTTGCCATTGCTCGCTTTGAAATAGTTGAGTTTGTTAATCAAATATTCTCTAAAGTTTGCAAAATATGAAATAGATAATAAAACAAGTTCCAAATTAGGGTTTCCAGATGCCCATATTCGGGTGGAGGATTACGTTATTCAAAATTGGATGGCTCTAGGTACCATAAATTTATCACAGTGCGAGAAACATACATATATTTATGCAGATTCTTTATTATTTAATTTCTTTAAATATAATGCAAGGCTCTAACATTTGAGGGCAACAGTTTGAAAAGTGATACGCCATTTATAGTGATTCGACACAAAATGCCAACAGGAAATTAACAGCCCTTCTGGGCTAACGCCTTTTGGGCTAGAAGCTTCGAAAAATAGTATGTATATCAAGCAGGGGCGTAGCTAGAGTTTCCAGCACCCGGGGACAACTGAAGAATTTGCGCCCCTTTCTGTATGCCAAGAATGGAAAACATTTCATTAAAAAATTTCGTGGCATCAATTTGGCGCCCCTTGGATGCTGCGCCCGGGGACAGATGTCCCCCCTTGCCCCACCCTAGCTACGCCATTGATATCAAGGTAGTTAATGTTTAGAGATGCTGCACGACAATTCTGTTCGAAATTCAAAGCGAATTTAGAAAACGATGATTGTGATTCTGACAGTGATGAACCTGTAAATGAGAAAATAATTCTGAAAGAAAAAAAAATAGACGCTCGAAGTTAAACTCTATTATGAATCTCTTGTTTTTAAAAAAGAATGGTTAGATTTATTCTGTGCATTGAGGAATATCCAGATAATCCGAAGTTAGTATGCATATCAAATCAGTTTCTATCAGTATCAACTTTTAGTCTGGAAACAAATGATCACAAATAAAAACTTTCTTAAGGCATTTCCGATGTCAAATTTAATTTCAGAATGATATAAAATGACTTATGTCTGTTTTATCAGATAATGTGGCTTGTATTTCTGTATAAAAATAGTTCTTTTTTTTTTTTTTAAAGAAAATCTAAATTGCATTGTTAATCAATAACGCATGTAAAATCAACTCCTGTAAAAGATACTTTTGTGCACAAATACATGATGTGTTGTAAAGCTGACATACTAGTAAGTCGCATTTAAACATCTATTAATTCCTGTTTTGAATTTTGAGGTTTCTTGATTTAAAAGCAAGACAATTCCTTCCTCTGTATAGTTAGCACGATTTAAATTAATAGAAAATTTATTAAAGTTTATTTTTAGAAAAATAAACAGTATTGTTTTACTTAAAGACATTTGAAAAATTAAATCAAATTGCAACTCTGCTAAATCTAAAGTTGATTATAGATACAACAGTTAAAACAAGGATTGTTTTACTCCATAAAGGTTAATTAAAGCGAATTCATTAAAAACAATTTTATTTTTGAAATGAAAGAAAGCAAACTAATTCCTTGCCCCCATATTTTTCTTTATCATTTTACTTCTTGTACCGTGTATGAGCAATTTATAAGCCATAATAAGAAATTTAGCCAGAAATGTTGACTGATATTTTCAAGGGTATCCAAATATTTACTGCTATGCTAGAAAAGGTGAAACTGCTTAATTTTCTTTAAATTAAAAATATTTAATTTATTATTTACTTACTTAATTTTAAATTCAAAATATTTAATTTATTGTTTAATTACTTTATTTTAAATTAAATTTATTTACTTAATTTTTAAAAATTTGTCCATTATCGGATTACGCCCTTTTGATCGCTTAACTGCATAGTTTTCAGATAAATATTTAAAAAAAATAAACATTAATTAAGTAAATAATGCAAAAATACTTTGAATTAACATTTTTATGCAATAAAATATTCTTTATTATTTTTTATAACAAAACTTTTAATAACTTTTATTTGCTGCAACGAAATTCAAGCACCCAAGAAGAAAACAAACCGTTTATGAATGCATTTTAAGTTAAAAGTTTTTATCTTTAGTATTTAAGCCATTTTCTTTCTTGGTTGCATGCTAATACCTTTAAAAGAGTTATCTGTGTCTCAGGTGCTCAAAACAAATTTATTTATTTTATGTCTTTCCTCTTTCATGCTTTATTTTTCAATGATATGTAATAAGGTTTGCATAAACTTCTGGATATAAACAATTTATAATTGTAAAGTGAGAAAAGGGTTTTAAATTTTGATTTTTTTAATAAATGAACCTCATTTATGAAACCCATATTATGTATATATTTTCCATTAAGCATCCACTTATTTATTGCACTAGTTGTTCTTTCTCATTATATTTTAAAATTTTTGAGGTAGGTCTTAATCCTTATAGTTACACTAAATGGAACGTTTCCTTCTACTTAAGTTATATATCAACAGTGTTTCTATACACTTTGCTTTACGGTTAAAGTGACCTCTATGTTTTAACTCCTAACAACTTACTAAAATACGTATCTCAAAAGTGTAAAAACTTTCATCGAATTGGAAGCAGAGCAATTTAAGTTCTTATACGATGTAATGCTAATGTTTTGTTTTCAGTAACATCTAAAGTCTAGTCTATCGTCTAAAGCTTAATGTGACAAATCCTTCAAAATAATTTCTTCCTACTGACGTTACAGCCAAGACCTCCGCAAGGAAATTCCAATTTCCTACCATCGGTCAAGTCTTAAGGAATAACTTCCAAGAATCGAGCAGAAGCAAAATGGTTGGCTGTCAGCGCCCTCTTGCGACAAGCTGCTGTTTCCATCCGGGGAAGTCCTTTCGAGCCGAACGACCGCCTCCTGAGTTCTCCGTGAGAAGCTTGAAATTGTATCTGTCTTCTTGGGAGTAGATAAACCTGATGGGTTAAAAGACGATTAAGTGACTGTGCAAATGATGGAGAAGCCTCTCTGGTATTGGTTTCAATGACTAGGACATTTCGAAGAGAAAATGACCTGAAACATCCACCACGGCTGCGCTCCATCACGACACTTGTGTGACCTCATTTCTCGTTATCTCCCTAGAAAAAAGTAAGTGGGTCAAAACTGATGTACCGCAGTATGAATAACAAACAGATATTTAGAGTAAGTACAGATTTTGTATCTGATAATAGCGGCGCTGTCATTCTAGGGAGTACGTTAACATTATAATAAGATATTTAAAACTTCAGAGCTCACTCGTGAGCGATAAAGTACTGTCCAGGAAACTGTATGTGGCGTTCCTGCGCATAGTGTTTAGTGATGTATTTCAGTATAGCCGCCGCGAAAGGATGTAAATTCTAGATGAACTGCAACCTTTATTTGAAAGCAGTGCCTTACTGGCTATTAACGCCGATAACCCTTCTGCTTTAGGTCCGCTTGCAAATGGGACAGAGAGGGACTCTTCTTTTAACCATTGTGCATGTATGGTAATATGGATAAGGGACATTAAATATTACGGGTAAAATTATCTGCAGGATTAATAAATGATCCGTTCTCAAGCTATGCATACAAAGAGACTTAATTAAAATATGGAAAATCTTTGGGTGAAATGTACAGATTTAGTTGCATTTATTCTTACCGAAGAATGCAATATGTTAGCAATCGAAAATTGCGTGATTTCATGGAGCTTCATTAACATAAAGAGAACATGCAGTATCGAAGCATAACTAAATTGTAGCACTTAGGATGAGAATATCTAAGATGGAAATCGCAATATTTGCATTTCTTAAATCTAGCAAATATATCATTAAAATACAGCATGCAAAAATGAAATTAGAATCTATGCATTTCCAAAAGAGTTATTATACAAAATAGAACTTCTTTTATTCCTAAATTAAAAATTTATTTGCTTTCCCAGAATGAAAAATAAGAATGTACGTAAGAAATTTTTCGAGATCAAGAATTTAGCTATTCTTGATCTAGGAAAGTATTTAAAGTTTTTTAACTGGCTGGAATGTATTTAACTTATCAGGGTATCAAAATCTATAACTAATTTTCAGCGAAATACATATATTATTTAGATCAATGCTTAATTTTTTTATCGAGCTCAGTGATCCCACTTATTCAAAATCTATGTCAATTATCAAATTTTTCGATAAAAAATTCTCAGTCCCTTTTACAGGTCAACTTAATGCAAATGTCCGATCCTTAATTAATTGGCAAATTATCATCTACATATTTAATTTAGACGAAAGTTAGGAGGAGCTTCGGCGCAGGATTTCTTATGAGACTTACGTTTTTTGGCAGAAATCGAACACAGGTTTTCAGTATTCTGACTGGCGACCACTATAATACGAGAATACGTAAGAAGAATGTCTTTAAGATTTTTTTGCAATTCCTGTTTTTAAGTAGTTTTCAACTTTTGAAAGCGTTATGAAATTATGCCACAAATTATGACATACAGTATGTGAGAAGAAGGCATTGCTAGAAAGGAAATAGATTTTATTTTATTGCAATGATCCTGCATTTTATTTCAGCTATCTGAAACAGAAACTGAAATTTTAGATACCATTCGTAATAGTATTAAAAGCTGCTTTAATCACTTAATAAAACTGCAGTTAGAAAAGAAAATGCTGTAAATAATTCTTTCGGTAACAGGCATTTTAACAGTATAGCTGAAGATATTATATCTTTGATCTTTAATTACGCTTAAATCGTTGTAAATTTGTTGACAGATTTCTTATTCCAAAAATTTAATCACACATTAATATCATTGCGTGTGTAACAGATGGAAATCTTAATAGGTTAGAGTTTGTTCTTTTTAAATTAAAGAGCAAAACAGTAAGTATTATATCAAGTAAAAACGTGAGTTGTATGAAACCCAAGTGCACACTATCTTACAGACATAAGCATAGCTATAAGACATAAGCCATGTAAGCATAGCTATATTAGACATATAATTATAGATATATAAGTATAGCAATATTAGACACATAACCATAGAAATATAAGCATAGATATATTAGAAATAAGCATAGCTATAACATAATCATAGTATAGTTATAAAATGGAGACATTATATTAACAGGAAAGTGATGTTTGTATTCAGTAACGTTAATTATGTTAAAAATAGTCTGTTAGGTTAAAAAGCTCAACAAGCCTTGTACTATCAAGAGTTTCATACAAATTAGATACATGCTGATAAATCTATTGAAATAGAAATTTAAAGTTCACAGGTTAATAGGCTTAAAATATGCTTTTTTCTTTTACTTCAAATTGTATTTGAATATTCAACTATGCAAAAAGAACCGCCTTAGTCATATTTCTGAAATGTCTGACCGGGACAATTCACTATCTCTTTCATGGAAAAGCTGACATTTTAGTCGTGTTTTGATTCGATCCTTCCCATTATAATTTTATTACCTATTTTATATTGTGAATGGTGGTCGGGAATTCTGATGTCACAACTGATAAGGTTCTATGAAAGCCGAAGTGTGGCAGATATTTAAATCACTAAGTGCTGGAAAGTTAACGACAACTATTTAGCCTTAAAATACAAAATTGCGTAACTTTGTAAACTTTGAAAATTGTTTTCAAAATCTGACATTTAGCATGGACAATTAATTAGGAATCTTAAGACATTCTGAATGTCCTGAAATGTGTTCTTTTAAATGATAAAAGCTTTTAATTCATCAAGCCAATTGAGCTTCGTTTTCTTAGTATGTAAGACAATTACCTAGAAAAGAGACTTAAAACGATCATTGCACAGTTTTTTATTTTTGATTTCTTTCTGATTAGAGTAGTCTGGTAAAATATAGGGAGAAAAATCGAAATCTGGGCACTATCTATTTAAATTGCTGCATGAAAATTGAATATTAAAGCTATCGTAATTGCTTAAATTTTTAATTGCTGAACTTATCAGGGTTTTTCCCTTATACAACAAAACCTGCCAAAATATTTTCTGCAGAAAGCCATATGCACTCAAGTTACCTATTGGCCGCAATTAAATATGCTGTTCTCTCAGCTGAACCAAATGTGCTCTTCTTATCTCTTATAAATAAGCCAGTGTTCTTGGCTTACTTAGAAGCCAGCGTTCTTGGCTTCTAAGTAAGTCACTCAGCCAATATAGCGTTTCAGTGACGCTAACTGTCGTTTCGAAGGGCTGGGGATCGAATCTCGGAAAAGGCATGGATGTTTGTGAGCATATAGTATCCGTGCGGCAAGAGGGCACTCAAAATATGTAACGAGCTGAAAGTTCTGTGGAATTTTATTAGAGGAAGAGGGATGGGAGTTCCTTAGACCGTCTAGGAGACGTTCTGTCTCAAAACGGGGGGGGGGATCTGCACAGTTACTGTGGCGAAATTATACTTGTACGACCAATGGAGAAATTCTAGTGTTCCGCTCACTTCTGCGTGTACCTGGGTTCAAAGTAAATCTTTTGACTATAATGTTCTAAAATATGTCATTTTATTGCATTTGTTTCTTTAACTAGTTTGTGGGGTTTCAATTTTTTGTCTAACAGCTAAATGTGTAGGAACCTCGTGAACAGGTAAGCAAAAAATCGCTTTAGTTCAGTACTTAAAACTCAAGAATTACCTTTATTTCTCAAAATAAGAACTTAACACTTGGCTCCTTTCTCAGAGCGTACAGAAAAGAATTCACTTGGGCTTGAACTCAAGGTAATAAGAAAAAAAAACTTAACTAATGCTTAACTAAAAAGATACAGCCGAAGCTATCAAGATTTCTAAGTAGTTGGTCCCTAAATATCAAATAAGTTGGCAAAGCTATCAAGGCCTGAAATACGGCCGAGTGTAGTAATAGCTTAGAGAGTGCGTAGCCAGACTGGAAACGCGCGCTAGTCAGAACCTCTGGCTATCTAACGAAGTCAGTGGAACTTCGACTTAAATACTGCTATTACTCATTTGCATAAAACGCGATTCTAAAAACACATTCTGGTAGGAAATTCTAAGCTGAAATTAGGAAGGATAGGAACGTAGCTTTAACTAAAGATCACTGTTAAAAACTTAGGATAAACTTAGGATACAAGTTAAACAGATATATTTCTTAATTAACATCGCAATAACAACCTTGTACTTAGCATACATATATTAAAACACTCAATCGATTTCGAGGGCAGGTAAAGGTCCCTCCTCATCAGGAGAACGAAATTACTAGAAAATGAAATCACGAAATGAAAGTTTACAAAAAATGAACGAAATTACTGGAACTTCTCCTGATGAGGAGGGACCTTTACCTGCCCCCGAAATCGATTGAGTGTTTTAATATATGTACGCTAAATACAAGGTTGTTATTGCGATTTTAATTGTTACATTGGCGTGTTTATCTTCTATTCTAGATATATTTCTCATTTTAGAAAATTTTTTTGTTATGGTCCTGATGAGCTGTGACGAAAGGCTGTTTTTTCATTTGCATTATCAAGTTGGTGCATATATCTTTCTAGACAGATTGGTTTGAACTGTGTTGTCCTGTAACGGAAAAAATTCAAATTTTATTTCTATTATCTCAAAAGCTTATTTCAAACTGTCAAGCCATATTGCATTAAGCAAAAGGCAACAATGTGATATTTCACTATAGCATGAGAATGTAGATTATAAAAATTGAGTTACGAAGATACCATATACATCTTAAAATTTATGTAAACTAAGAAGCAAAAACCAAGTGCTACACTTTAATTTCAACTATATATGTTATTTAACAGTTATCTGTGAAACCCGTACGCGAAAAAACACGTTAATAAGATGTTTATTGAATTTTACTAGATCGATGTTTCTAATAACCTAATAAGCGATCTCAGTAATTAATCTTCATGATTGGAAGATTAGCAACACGTATAGAATCCAATAATCTACATACGATGAGTACTTTTTTAACTCTATAATCATATCCGAAAGCATATCCATTTATTAACATGGGGCATTTTAGTACAAACTATGTCAGCATTTGTCCTTTGATATGTTGAATTTTTGAATGATATGTATTTGCGGCACGTGCATTTGTATAAATGTTGCAATGCATACTTAAAATAATAATGTTTACTGCCTCTTGTTCCTTATTGTTTTTACGTCTCAGTCGTACTGATTATAATTAAAAAAAGTACGTAATTCTAATGAATACCATTATTAATTCCATGTTTAGCTTCAGTCATAGTTATAGAATATAATTTATTACCTATCTTCGAAGGTTTTCTTTAATTAAGGAAAGATGATTTTATAAGAAAAATGTTTTAGTAGTTGTACAAAACACAAAGAATATTACCAAAAAAAAAAAAAAAAAAAAAAAAAAACAGCTGCCAGTTTTTAGCTATTCAGAATCGAACTGCCAACGTCTATAATCGAATCTACCCGGGCAGTGGTGGGACTGAATCACAGAAACAATAAAGTTGGTAATTGTTATTAAGGTTTGAAATATCCTTTGTATTCATATCCCTTTTTATTACTACAAAAGTAGGCTGGTTTCATAATTTTCAAGGAAAGTATTTCAAATTTGAAATCTCAGTACTCATGGAATAAAAGTATACGAATCTGCATATCTAGGAAACATAGTGATAAAAATTACTTTCCAAAACGTTGTTTTCATGTAAGTAAAAATATTTAAAATATAACGATAGCTGGCAAATCAGCGCTGTGTTACGATTTTCAATTTCAAATCTTTTCCACATATTGGGTGCTTTCCCAGGCTAAATCTCTTATTGAACTGGAACATAATTTGTCATAAAGGAATAGATTATTGATGAATAACTTGCAAAATGTATCTATTAATGCATGAGTTTCATTCGTTTGTGTTACACTTATTTTTATGACTAGCAACATATTATTGGCTTTCCCTCAGAATTTTTCATGCTTTTACAAAAGTTTTATGTAAGAATATAAACGTTTTATTTTTATGAATATGACCCAACTTAATAAGAATAAAATGAAAAGAAACAATTTAATATTTGAAAAATAAGACCAGAATTCAGGAATCTATACTGCGAGCTTAAGCTGTATTGGTAACATAGCTTCAGCTAGCAGTATTTCATGTGGCAATTAATGTGCTTATTGTGCATTAACTATATATTGCGGAGGAAGTACAACGAAGAAATTTCAAAATAATAATTTGGTTTAGAAAATTTACGTATACATAAATTATTCACGCACAGTATTTGCTGAATGCAAATGCTGTGAGAATGTGAGATTCGCAAGTCCACTAACTTCACGTTAAAAACGAAAATTCAACTGTAATAACAATTTGACTTTGTGTAAAAATATGTACGTAACGACTAACTGCTCAATAACTGAAGTAAAAAGTTTGATGATTTACTTCAAAGTGTTGATTCAAAGTTTAGTGAAATACTGTTAAAGTATAAAATTATTTGCATGAAAATTAGAGTAAATTACGTCAGTATATGGAAAGGGAACAAAAACTTTTAAAAGGTTCCAGTAATTTAGAAACACAGAATGTTAAAATTTAGCTATTTAACATAATTGGTGTTACAAGTAAACTACATTTAGCAATTAACTATTGTTCTCTGATTGTCCAAAGTTTTAAAATATGGCCAATATAGTTGTCAATAAATATTTATATTTAATATTTTTACTGAATTACCTATAGGGTTATATCATATAATTTAAACTGAAATCATTATTTTAATGAGCAGAATCAGTTATTTTTTACCTCTTATATCTGATGTTCAGGGTTAAACCATTTTTGTAAGAATCTTAATTGGAATTATATACAGGCAGGAGGTCATGAGCGTATGTGAAAGTTTACATCGATAAACACAGGTACCACTCTACAACAATTGACTGTTAGTTTCATACAATTGCGATACAAAATTATATCTTATGGAAATGCATACACATAAATGAAGATCACGGCAGTGTCTTCCATTTGAATGAAACAGACACATTTCTTCAGAAAGCGATGTAATGTTTACCATAAGCTGCTTGAAACTGTGATTCGTTAGGTTGTAAGAAATGTTCTCCTCCCTTAATACTTGCCTTCGTGTAGCAATTGGAGGCACAGTCAACTAGTATATGGAGGTCTGGAGTTCGAGTCCCGGCTAAAGCATTACTGTTTCTTCATCATTCACGGCTTCCAAAGAATTCTAAATCTCTCTGTAAAGTTGCTACATTATGGCTTGACTTCTGGATAAGACATCAAAGGTTATAACTATAGTGTATTTAAAGTCTGTCAATACGGAAGTTCGCCATATAGTCTGGTAAAGAGAGAGAGAGAGAGAGAGAGAAGGGGGTAAAATCCAAGTATATCTTATTATCTCTTAGAAAAGATATACGGGATTCTTGGTAATTTCTATCAGGATTGCCGCTTTGAGGCTAATTTATGTGGTGTATGTCTCTACAGGCTTAGGTTCTCATCCGAGAGCAGATACTGACGCGATTCGGATTCTTAAAGTGCTATATGCTGTGTAAGCTAGTGTTTCAATCAGTTTGTAAATAGCCATAAACAAAATATGAAACGACTAATTTGATTGGAGTGGAGTTGAGAAAGCTGCTAAAAAATCTGTAAAAGTTTAGCTTCTTTGGGTGCAGTAATGGTCCTTCTCCAGTGTCTTAAATATTCAATAGTAAGTACACAGTTAATTGTCAATGCAGATTCAAGAGCAAGTACATTGTTTTATTCAAAATTATAATAATGCTTAGTTAGATAGCCCTTTTGAGCTTTGAAGGGATTAAATAACCCAATCTAATCTATTTCTTCTAAAAAGTAGAAACGTTTGTCGGACGTGAAAAGAACTAGAAAGAAGTAAATGGACATTTTGACTGGGTATTGGTGCACTAGTTGATCACGAAGCTTAACGGGATTTTCTGATCTTGAACCTATCTTTTAGCCAGTGGTAAATAGAAGATTTAGAGAATAAACATAATCAAATATACACGCGTGTGTCAAAATTAAGAGAAATTGCACATTATGTTTGTTTTTACGAAAAGTATTCAACCAGAGGTACTAATTATGCCGCCGATGAATTATACAAACTTTCAGAGCTAAATACATAAGCACACACGTGCGTGTCTGCGAGGCTGTGATTGTGGAGGGGATATGAGCACACGAGATGTTTTTCGGCGATTCGTGTGCTCATACTCCTTCACGATATTTTCCGTGTTTCTTGCAAGAGTTGAGTAAATTTTGTAAGGTATCAGGTAGAATGAGTAGCCAAGAACGTATGGATGACCAAATGAGATGGGCAACTGCCGGCAGATTGGAGGCAGGCCATTCAGAAGCTCAGGGGTCTACAGAGCTCAGTGTAACTCCCAGTATCGTCAGCAATTTGAGGAAACAGTTTCATGACATTAAGTCCGTATCGAGAAGAACTGGACAAGGTTGAACAAGATCCACAACAGCGAATGATGATAGTTATTTGGCACTTTCAGCACGGCGACACAGGACTACTACAGCTTCATAGCTTTCAGTGAGCTATATGCTGCCATTGGAACCCGAGCTTCATGGTCTACAGTTGCCCGAAGCCTTCATGAGCTAGGACTGTATGCCAGAAGACCCGTTGTTTGCGTCCTGTTCACTGCAGCACACAAGAGAGCGAGTTTAGCGTCGTACAGACAGCAAGCGCCTTGGACCAAATTTAAACGCAGCATCATGCGTGTTACAGAAGAGTCGAGATTCAGCCTGGACACTAATTCTCGTACCTGTATCTGGAGAGAGCCTGGAATGCAATTCCTACCTCATCATGGAAAAGGGTCATTACAGTGGTGAAGGTATAATGGTTTGGGCAAGCAAGTGAAGGGTGGACGGCAGCACAACTCTTCATATATTTGAGAAAGGCTCTGTGCTGAAATCCTTCGTTATAATGTTAGCTTTTTTATGAAGTTTTATTAACCATTCTTGTGCTGTTAATTATATCTTATGCGTAAAATTGAAGATTAATAGTTGGCTTTATAACATTATGGATCCTTTCATTTTCCTCTGTAAGGAGGAACTTGAGTTTCATATCTGGCTCAAAGTACGTGGATAAAAAGTAATTGCAGTACAAGTTCAGTTCTTCCCGTTGATTTCTTTTAGTTTTAAAAGTAAAGCATTTGTTTAATACTTTAACCATTAGAATACGAAAATTTAAGTTTAGGAAAAGAAGGAAACACTTAAATTGAATATTCTATTTATATGAAGAAGGAAAATGTTGAAGAATTATTACGATACATTTTTTAAAAATGTTATTGTAACAAATCAAGCTTATTGCTTGTTGCTCAAGAAATTATCTTAAAAGAAATGCATTTGTTCAGGTAAGTAATTATTTGCATATATTTAAAGATTCTGAAAAGCATCGACAATTTAGTCTCCTTATTGTTTTGTCATCGAAAATTCTTCAAAACATTATAATTATTTAAAATAATATCGTATGCCCTACGCCAAAACCAAAAATCGTCATTTGTTGCTGTTTTCAACTAAATGCGGAAGGTTTTAGATATTTTATACTGTGATAAAGGAAACGATGCACAGGAAAAAATTATTACGTTCTTATATATGCGTTTCTCTTTTTTTTGGGGGGGAGGGAAAAATAAAAATATGAATTTTTTGAAATCTTTAAAAATACGTTTTCTCAAAATATCAATCCTGTGGATTAGCGAATTGGAGTCATGCCAATGATATGCACATTTATTTTTCAAATTCTATTCTTTCAAAAACAAAATAATTTTCGTTGTTCTAAGAAAAAAGCGTAAATCACTCTACTCTTGAAGTATGTTAAGTCTTAATTTATTATTTATTTGTTATAGTAATAACATTAAAACTTAGGAATTGCGGTGATTTTTCTTTTAAGAAATATAACGTGTAATATGTTTTTAAAATATTTAAAACACGCTTTTAGTAAAATAATTATCCTCTGATTTGAATAATTCATTAACTAATACTTCCATTTCAGCGTGCTTGATATTAATAAATATATTTATTAGTATAAAAGCATGCTCACCTTAAGAACTAAGCCAATCAGAGGCCTAGTGATAAACTCGCTGAACACTGGTAGTTCGACTGGGTTCGAGTCCCGAAGAATGGGCTAACTGTATGAGTGTTTCGTGCTTTTCCCTATGTATAAGATGGTTACGAGCCACTCCCACTTCGAAGGTTCTCCACGAAGGCATCCTTTCCTCGTGTTATTTGTCGTGATAAAATAAACCAAACCATTTTAGAAGCTAACAGCATATTTAGAAAGCTGTTTTTTCTTACATGTAAAATATACCTATAAGGGACTTTTGAATGAATAAAAGGATTATTTCTAAGTATGACAGAAGATGCACTTTAATACGTAAAAGCACGCTATTTACTTTGTTAATATTCTAAACATTATTTTTATGATATAAACGGGAATTTTGACAATTTTAAATAAGGTCTAAAACGCATTACCGAACTTTGGCATTAAAAGCGATTAATTTTTTAAAATCATGATGGTTTTCACTAGTCTTTCTACATGGCATCTTCTTGTTTTTTCTGAATGGCTAAAATAACATATAGTAGACACTGCTTAATGTGATGGCGGTTAATGTTAGAATTCGGATATTCTTATCGAACTGCCGAAATCACGCCCGAGTATACGAAACTATGGAAGATCTATCTGCTGCTCTGATTAACAATTTTAACAGAATTATAACATAAAAATATAAAAAATATGTTTTATGTTATAATAAATTATTATGAGAAAAGTAATATGATCAAAGTATTATTAAAATTTCTTTTATGAATACTCTGATCATGTTAACAACAAGCTGAAGTAAAATAGCCAAATAAAAGATAAAGTCGACGAATAAGTTTAAAATGCATTTACAAAATTGACTAGTTATAGAAAAATGTCGCCTACTAAGGATTTAAGTCACCAGCATCTTGGTTTCGATTTTAGTCAATTGTTTGAAATCAGGTTAAAAACAAAACTTAGTTTGGCGCAGATTTTCAAACTCTATTGGTTTTGAGAGGATCAGACACTGGTCTGTTTTTTTTTTTTTTTTTTTTTTTTTTTTTTCAGGAGCAGAAAAGTGTCTGCAGAATTGTTTTTCTTCCGCTTGAAAATATCGAAGCAAAACTAACGATGCTTTTTTGCTAATTTTAAATTTTACATTGGGAAGTTTTCTTCCAATGAGGGATACTTTCCGAGTATAAGTGGGGTAGAGCATCGATCAAATAATTTCCAGAAACTTCATGAACCGTTCATTAATGAACTTTTTAAATTAGAGGCATTATAAATTTATTAACAAACTTTTGCATTTTCCTAATTAAAATGCTGTGCTATTAAATTAGTTAAATTCCACTGCTATTTTGAAGAATATTGGTTCTCATCGTTTAATGTTATCAATTGGTAAATGCTATCAAATAACGGTGGAAAAACGTGATCACATTAATCGGCGTCTACTGTAACATATGTAATCATTCAAAAAAACTCTAATTATTATATCTTGGATTCAATGCCTTGCTGAATGCTTGGAAAATAAAATTGTTATATTATCTCGTACGCTTCTCTGCTAGTTGAATTGAATTTTAGCTTCGGCGAGCAACATTTTCTTAGTGAAAATTTAGGGCAAAGGGCAAAGCCAGTGCCTTTTTTAGGCGCTTTTAATTCGTATTTCATGTTCAACTTAACTTTCTCAAAATTTCCCGCAAATAGCGAAGGCTATTCTGTTGTAATTTCTGAGTTTTGCGTAAATAAATAGGGGTATTTACGTATTATCCTGTCGGCTGTGAAAGTTGGCTACCATCGAACCATGAAAGCTGGGGGTGAAATCTCGCTAAAGTTGCGTCAATCTTGCCTAGGGAATTGTGAAAAAACTGTTTATTTAATAAACGTTAGTATTCTACCCGCTTCCTTTTCTCAATTTTAGTTTATAAAAATTCACTCATTTGTATCTTTCCTAATATAAAGCAGAAAAATTCTCATGAATTTGAATTTTAAGTGTCAATATATTTCAGTTCACATTAATGAGGAGAAAAAAGTCCAAGTAAGTATAGAAATCTAATGAAAGAAGAAGACAAAATGAGTTAAGTGAAATACTTCAGCTGAAGAAAAGAAATATGTAATTAATTACATCTGTAAATTTACCTGTAAAGTTTTGATATTTCTAAGTGATGCCTTTCAAACTGATCGGAAAGGCATTTAAATGACAGCAGTTTTGCAATTTACTGTGGTTTAATGTTTCATTTTCTGATTTATCAACAAAAGAAATCGGGAAAACTTTAGAAATGTTAAAATTTTCATTATGAAGAAGAAAATGAGAATGCCATTAAATAAAATCCCTATTTTTTCACATTAAGAAATTTAAGCTTTTATACAGTATTAAAATTTAATGCATAAACTTTTTACACTTCAGATGGGTTGCATAAAACTAATAACAATAATTAATAATACAGGGAAAATGTGATTGAGTTAAAATGAAATCATTTTAGTAATCAATTAAGTAATAACGGTATAAGGTATATCTCCCGCTTTCCTAGCGTGCCTTCGTGGTGTAGTGGTTCTGCACACTGGGCCGGTATTCCAGAGGTCTGTGGTTCGATTCCCGGCGAAGGCGTTATTGATTTTTCATATTTCCGGCTTTTCAAAATTACCTAATGTCTCTACAAGGGACAGCTTAATTTCACCAGCCTTTTATTACTTAGAGGCAAAATTAGAAAATATAAAATGCAATTAATGCTTTACAATTTATATTGTAGATTAAATAATTACAGCAGGAAAAGCACGACTACAGGCACAATTCCATAGACATCTGCAACTGTTTTTATTAAGTTTCAGTGTCCTGTGAAAAATCTGATTAAGCTTTCCGCAACTGCTCTTATTTATTTAAAGCTGAACAAAAAATTCAGACGAAGGACATTAGGGCTATCTTGAACATCTTCCTTAGTCTCATTAGATTATTCTGTTTAATATAGCAAAACATCAGAGGTCGTCATCAGATGATAGTTAGCTCTTTTTCGGGAGAAATGTGACTCCTATTCACATTTCAAGCTGATGAAATCATGGAAATCTATGTAGCTAGCCCGTGGGTATCGGTTGATCTACCAATGCTAAGCTACCAATCCAGCTGGTCATCTGTAATACATCAGCAATAGTGATTTGGGACTCTAATACATCAAAGATGGCGGAATAATTTGTTCTCGATGGTATTTCTATTCAGATACGCAATATTGCTAATATTGTATGGTCCGACGCAATTTTATGATTATATCCATATTTATAAATGATTTTTATGTTTTCCTTCTTTAAAAAAAATTCATGTAAAATCTTTATTAAAGAAATGAGTAACAACTGATCTTACAACAACTGCTCTTCTGAAAGGATATGATTTTTCAGATTATGACAAAACACACGAGGATTATCATCCGTTCGGTTTGAGGGGACGGTGTCTTCGTAGAGAGCTCGATAAGGGAAATTGGCTCGCATTAAAGTTAAACGTGGAGAAAATAAAAAAAAAATCCCGTTAACTTAGCCCGTTCAACGGCACTTGCAATCAGATTGAACTACCGGTGTTCAGTGGCGGCATTGATGGGCACCATCATGAGAAGAAATATGAATGAAAACAAACTATCTCTTCTATAGATTTGAAATTATTTATTTACAGTTTTATACTGTCTTTGTGTGTATTATTTATTTTAATGTTTTTATTTTCACAAAACATCCCAATTTTTACAATAATTACTGAGTAAAACTAGCATTTACTGTTGAAGAATAGAGTTCTTTAAGGTTGTCTTTATTAGGAAAAAAAGTTTTAATTTAGAAGTAAATCATAAAACCCAAATTGCATGCAAGATGTCAGCAGATTCAGCTTTTTTTTTATATATAGCGTTAGGGATCCTACAGTGCATAAACGTAACTCTCATTTTCCCTTTTAAGGCCCATTACCTACAATTTACAATAATCGCAAATGATGAGGCTTTGGTAATCCATTCTGTTGTTAGATTACTAAACATAAGATGGCCGTTTCGGTGTCATGAGAGGCTCTCAGTGTTGTAGCAAGAATAATAATTGGTCTTGCGACAAATACTTAGCACTTTTACGAAATGGAGCTTTGGTATTTGAGAAAATTTAGTAGGAGATAATTATTACAATTTTCTTATTAATCAAATAACGTATATTTCCTAATTGAAGATTGCGAGCTGGATGGGCCTTTATATGTTTAAATTAATATTTTATGTAATTAATCTTTAATTCAAGAATAAGAATAATGAGGAACTGTTTCGGGCCATTACTACCCAATGTAGAAATTTTCGCTCTGCAGTAAGCTAGAGAAATTTAATATGAAACTTAATTATTTCTCCCGTCTTCTTAGCATGCCTTCGTAGTGTAATGGCTAGCACGCTCGGCGAGTATTTGAGAGGTTCGAGTTCCAGAGAGGGCGCTGCAAATTTTTCGTGTCTTCTGCTTCAAAAATACCTAATGTCTCTATAACCCTACAAATTTAAATCACCTTTTTTGAAAGCGTTTAGATTCAATGATGTTAGAAAAGTGATAAAGTTTTTATGGATTGTTGGTTTCTTCATTTAACTGAATGTGCAAACTACACTAAGGCTATTATGAATTCTCTTCAGTTAATTTATGGCACATTATTCTGTTGATATGGTCCAAATTTGTAAAGCTACACAGGACTATCGCATTAATACTTCCACGTACTCTCTACATGCACCGCGATTCCTCCCGCATTTTACCCCTAGCATTTTAACGCCAGGCTCTGGAAATTAAAAAAATATTCCCATAAATTTCCTCTTTTTCAATGTGTTTTAATGAGGAGGTCCCTCAATTTTAAAATGAATTCATCCACGTAGAGAATGTTTTCACCTTACTAACAAATACAAACCTTTGCAATATCTGCAACGATCACTCCAAATCTTTCCCTTTTAACTATTAAACTTTATGCCTTAATTCAAGAACAGACCAATCGCAGCGAAGAAATCCCGAACTGACATTCAGTCCACCATTTCGATGAGTTAGCTGCACATTCGCCTTTTTTTTTTTTTTTTTTTTTTTTTTTTTTTTTTTTTTTTTAAGTCCTAAGGTGTAATAGAGAAAACAGTAAGAACAAGCGAGATTCAAGTTACAGGGAAGTCGCAATGAAGATATCTTATTAGATATTGTAATGTCACTTTTAAGGAAATAATACTGTGATAGTTACCTGTAGCTCATCCATGACTACTTTTCCTTTGTTATGTTCCTATTGTAACCGCGTCTTTTTCAGAAGTAAAACTATTATCATGATTTTCTCTTCTCGATTTTCGGACAATGAAATTAGTAAAAAAAGAGTAAGGAAATAAGCGAGGAAATGTATACATATGCAAGGTGTAAATAAGCTGTAAACTGTAAAATATTTCTGAAAACGTGATCTTGCTATTAAAACATATCTTGTTTATGCACTTATTTCAAAATGTTCTACAGTCACGTATGTCTTCGTAATATTTTTCAAGTCTAGATAAATACCGTTCAAATCAATGACTGACACGTATTAAAGGGTGTCCCAAAATTCACGCAAGATTTGAATTTTGCGCCATTTGTGCGATAAAGTGTTGCCAGCGAAAAAAATGATAGAGTGATAGCTGACAGTTTAGAGTTATTAAAAATAGAGAGCTACACAAAAGAACACCCCTTTTTCATTGCTGAGCAATATTTTGATATAACGAAGTTTTGACAGCTACAGTTTGCAATTTTCGGAAAATTATGGTCGGAGTAATGATTTAACTTCATCAACTGTGAAGAGGTTAATTAAAAAATTTAAGGAGACTGTATGAATTAGTGATCTTAAACACTCAGGCCGTCCTTCAAGTCGTTGAACACAAAGCAGTTCGTGAGAGTGTTGCTGAGAAACCAGGAACATTAATCAGCACCTTGGTCAAGAACTGGACATTCCGAGACGCTCTCTGCAGCGTATTCTCACAAAAAATTTGCATCTTCATGGTTACAATTGACTCAAAAACACCACGCACAACGAAGAGAGTTTGTTGAATGGATTATAGAACAACAATAAGTGGATGCTGATTTTCCGAGCAAAATCATCTTCAGCGATGAGGCTCATTTTCATCTTGATGGCTTGGTTAATCGACAAAATTGACGCATTCGGGGTTCAGAAAAATCCATGAGTGATTGGTGATTATTTGATGCAGATTTTGGGCTGGAGGCTGGCCGCGCATTCTTCTTCGAAATTGCGGCTGGTCAAGCAATACCAGTTAATGGTGCTCCCTATTACGACATGATAATCCAGTTTTTTGTGTCTAAATTGCAAGATATGGATATGGACGACATGTGGTTTCATCAAGACGGTGCTACATGTCATGCAGCTTATAAAATTACTGCATGAATCATTTACTGGTCGTGTCACTTTCAGTTTTAGTGATCATAATTGGCCGCCCAGATCATAAGATTTAACGTCGTTGGACGTGTTTCTTTGGGGTTTTTTGAAGTCTAAGTTTTATACCAACAAGCCCACGACTACCCACACCTTGAAGGAGGAAACTGAGCATTGTATCAACGAAATTCAGACACTTTTATGCAAATGGTCATGGAAGATTTCAACAAAAGAGTGTGCATGTGCCAACAAAACCGTGCGGGTCATTTACCCGATATGCTATTCCATATATTACCCTATACTGTATAGATTAATATATGGAATGAATTAATAAAACATTTACAATTTCTAATTCTAAACCTGTGTCTTATATCAAAATTACTCCTTTGAATTTTGGGACATCCTATATACCTCATTATGTACCTTGGATCCCCATTCAGTCTCGACATCATGAACTGATATTTCATACACATCAGTTGATTCACTTATATACATAACGATTGATTCACAAAATGCTACAAAATGCTAAGAAATCTATAAGCTGCTTCTGTTGCAAAGCATCAGTATCACTAGAATGATTGGAAATTTAGTAAAACAAAATGAAATAGTCGGATACATTCTAATAGCATCCAGTTATAATGATTTGATGTTTTGAGATCTACATGCATTTTATACGGAGCCATGTTCTTTCCAATTAATACTAGTTGCAATCGATACGACTATAAAATTCAGCCGTTTCCACAAATACTTTTAATTAATCCTTTTTTATTGTGTCTAAAAATGCCACATTATGGGTCGTACACAATTCTTGGAAATCTATTTCGAATCTTAGATTTTAATTCTATGCTGTGAGAATGCTACTGTAATTATAAAACATTTGGAATTAATCTATAAAACACAAGACTTAAATTTATGAATTAACATTTATTACAACTCTTCCAAAACAATCTCCTTCCACTGTAATGCATTTAAGGCAACGTTTTTTGATTCTACTACTTTAAAAAGACTCGTTTTCGGGAAACCCTATCAAATATAGTCAGAGATATTTCTTTTATAGTATCAGAGATTCAAAACAGTGATCAGAGTGGAAATAAGAAAAGGTCATATGGGGGATGCCATATCATGAGGATTTTTTACCTAACATTCACGAATTTAGAACATTGACTTAATGAAATCCATCAGTTATATCTCCAAAATTTAGGCCTTTTTTAGGAATAATTTCATGCAAATATGACAAAATGGTCAAGTGATAGAGGCTTAGCCAGTTCGTAGACATTTATAATGCACACCACCATGTTGAACGGGGAAAACAATCAATATTACCTTGACTTTAACAACGTCATTTTGGGTTTGCTCAGAATTGGAAGCGTTTTTCTTTTAACTGTTGTTTAGCCCACCAGCGGCCGAGCATTAAAGTCGCTGAACACGGGTAGCTCAGACCTGGGATCAATTACATTCGAACAGGATGGCTGGAGGGGCGTTTTTGTGGTTTTCCTTATGTGTAACGTGTATACTAGACAGTTTCATTTATAAAGTCCTCAAGGAAGGCTTCCCTTCCCTTAAGCAGATAGCCTTTGCATGCTTTGTCATAATTAAATAAACCAAAATTGATTGATTGAAAAAAGCATAGTCCCTGTTTTCCATTGATAATAATGCATTTTAAGAAGCACCCGCCATAAAAACGTATCACCTAGGTCCCTTGTTATCGTCGAAAATATATCAACGTAACAGCTCTAAAAGTGAAGTACGACGACCTCATATGATCTTAAAAAACTGCCTTAGAGTCACAATTCCATGAATAGAACATGGCTTGACAGAATCCCAGTGATAGAGGGAACTTGTTTAATAATATTCGTAATTGTTAAACAACGACAGTTAAGCACCAGATCTTTGACTTGAACGAAGCATTGTTCATTATTTGAAGTATTATTAGAGCGTAGTTCATATTCGACGCGTTCTCTTCGTTCCTCAGACAATTAATACCACTCATTAACTTTTTTTGATAAAATATTGACATCAAAAACATTTTGCAATATTTCAAATGTTTTGTAGCGGAAATTCGGCTAAGAAAGCAAACATTTATGTGTGTTCTTTGCAGAATTTCCTTTCCCATTTTGGGAAATCGCCAAAGAAAAAATTCTTTATGCATTTAAAACGAATTTGTGTACAAATAATAAAATGCGGATTGTTTCCAGATGTCGATGAAAGTCCTTAATAACAAGAAAAATGTTTGCATTTGATTACTTCTCTTCCTTTCGTTTTCTCATACCAGAAATGCTCACTCTCTTCGGTTCTATTCGCTCAACAATGTAATCACTCTGTTTTCTATTATAAAATATAAATATACTACTGGATAAGACTACAATCTCATCTGCTCTAATCTTTGTTTTAAAAGCCAGTTTCGCTTAGTTTCATAAATTAAAAATGAAATTTATAATATAATCTGTCATAAATGAAACTGCTATCAGATTTTCTGGAGGAAGAACGAATGATGACATAAAACTACAAATATAAATTCCTTGATAACGTTAACTTTCTGCAAAGCGTTATTGTGCATATGACTCAAGAACATTCTGAATACTACATTATAATACATAATAATACATTCTGAATACTTAAACCAAGTAAGATTTTAAAAGCTACAACATTAGACCTTCATGGAATAATCTTAACTTTGTTTCCGTTGGAGAATAATGATGATTTCTTGCAAAGTTTGTGTAACTTGTTTATTGAATATACTGAATACACCAACAAATTAGCATGTACTATAGCACTGAACCAATAAAACGCAGTATATAAAAATATTCGTATCTAGGAAAATTGCCCCAACTGTGACCGAGAGGTTAAGATTGGTACTTAGACCTGGTTTGGATGAGATCTCAGACAAAGGAGCTGGCTGCAAGATAAGACATGGTTTTCCCCATGTGTTACATAATATAAGCCAATATCCCTAAGAAAGTCCTTCACGAAGGCATCCCTCTTCGATAGCCCTTGTGGCTTTGCCATATCTAAATAACCAATAATCTGGAACAATTTTCATTAAGATCGGAAGCTAAGTCTGAGTTAGTGCCTCTACAACACAAGTAGGAAGAAATACATAAATGCTTTATGTAGCTTGTGTAACTCTTGTTTATTTAATACTACAATGCGCCTAGAACTAACTATCAAAGGGGAAAGGAAGCAGTTGTGGCTGCTTCTGAAGACAAACTGATTCGTCTTTACTCTGCAGTTGAGCAGAACCGCGGAAAATTCATGATGCCAGATTGTTCAGCCATCGAGACTGGTTTAACTATCACAAATAATTACAAGGTTTCCCAACCTTGGATTCTCATTTTTTTCTGAAGAATAAAATGAAGGTTAATCTCTTCATCTAGAAATAGAATAAAATTTTCTGATATTCTGCTGACAAGCAGTTCAAAATTGTAAAATATAACGAGATTTGGTAATGCAGCGCTATGTGGCGATTTTCTAAATATTCAAAATGCAATTTTATGCATGCACAACTGATGGGTATGAGGCCAGAGAGCAAGAAATCAAAATTTCTGAAAATTATTTTGTTGTAAAACGTTATCTCATATCACAGTCTTGTTTCCGGGATACAAAAAGAAGACAATTTATGTGATAATAAACATTTTGTCTGTGGATTGAATATACGGTACAGGTGAGGTGCAGTAAAAAAGTTATCAAAGCAGTAATCACTTTTACACTAGCTGCATTTAGCGAAATGACTCGAATTACGAGCTTGGCAATAGAAATTACTGAAGTTTATTGAACACAAATTCAACTGGATTCTTGGACTGATCGGGGTGTAACTTGTATATCAACGTTCTTACCAGGACACTTTCAAACATTTATGTAGCTTGGTGAAGGCGTTTAGGAAGCGAGCTTCCCTAACTTTTAAAATAGATTAATCCACGCAGAGAATTGTTTTCGTCTTAACACTGTTTTCTTCGACTGATTTCCACGTCGACTGTTTTCGTTGTTCGTCGTGGGTTTTGGATGCAAGGGCTTCGATTGATAAAGCAATAATAGTGAAAAACTTCAGGGAAACGGGGATATCTGATGTTCATGACGGTTCTGAAGAGCATCGCACGGGGAAGACAGACTGAATGGTGATGAAGAGAATGACGACGGTGACCATGGTGACAACTCTCAAGCTGTAGCAGACGACACAAACATCAGTTTCAGCAGCTTTAAATGATATGAGGCCTAGGGTGTAGCAGTGGACAACAATAATATCAGACGAGATTCAAGATGCAGGAAGTACATATGAAAATATCTTATTAGATATTGGTAATATTGAGATTGCTATGTACTCGTTTTAGAATGTATAGCGCTTTGAAATAAATATCATTGTGATAGTTATCGGGAGTTTATCCATATATACGTTTCATTTGTTATGTTCTTAGTGTAACCGCGTCCTCTGGAATTAAATTATTCCCAATATTCTCCCCTCTCGATTTTATTGTGATAAAATTAGTAAAAAAAGAGAGGGGAAATACAGTGCATTTCTTAAATGCACTGCATTTCTTAGGTTAGATAGTGTAATGAACAAGGAGCGAAATAAAATGACATATTTTGCTGACACTCCTAGTTTTAAAACATGAGCACTGAAACGATAAAAATAACATATATTCATTTAACGTTGGCCAGTACCGCCCTAAAATAAATATACTATGTTATTTTTAGTTGCATAGTTTGTGCGTTTACCTTTATGTAGAAAATCGTTTGGTACGTTTTCTCCTAGGTTATATTGTTTGAATACGGCAAAGTTATAGAGGATATCAGCGTAAGAGGAAGGATACCGTCGTGGAGGACTTTCTGAGGGAAGCTGTCTTGTATTCATGTTAACATGGGGAAAATAACGAAAACCGAACATAAAGCCAACCTGTTTGCTTGGGGTCGAATCCAGTTCAAATTACCAGTATTCAGTGGTCTGAACTACTCGGCCGCTGGTGGGATATATCCTGTAACGGAAAAGATCATGTAATTTGAAAGTATTGTTTTATTGAAACAAATCACATGAAAGTTCTCAGTTTATAAAAAATTTTACAGACAAAATTTTCCAGATTTGAAATCCATATTTGTCAAAAGGTTGAATTAGAAGCACAGATTTAGGAAGATTATTTAGAAACTGGAAGAGTTTTCGAGAGGTGGTGATACTTCTGAAAAATCTTCCAGCTCTTCAACCAATTTCATATTTTTAAAACAACAAGAGTATATTAAATTCCGCCTTAAATTTGAAGTATTTTTAAAATACACATCTGATAGCTGTATATTCAACTCTTCTCTACTTGTTTTCCGATACAGAAGCAGTAGTATGAACATTATTTGCCTGAAATGTTCTTTTTCCGTACGATAACTCCAAATTGTCTTGTTTTTTCAGAAAATATAGTACGCAAAGTAGCTAATAGTTTGACGTTTCTATTAAAATTTAGCATAACCATGTGTCAGTTTTCATTGAACTGAAAAACTTAATAGCGCACTGAGTTTATTTTGATCCTAAATAATCAAACTTTCTTCTTGAATGAATTTATCTGTTAACATCGCTCAAAAAGCAAATGCAGTTTGTTGAAATACTGGTATTTTCTGTTATAATGGCATGAAAAAGTTCTCCATTATTTGCTGTTCATAATACTAAATTTACTTTTCAATTTCGAAAACAGGCTTAGGATGCAATATATGGCTCATCAAGATGCATAGATTTAAAGCATACCTACGTTTCAATTCAAAATCATACATATTGATTTAATATCTTCAAGCATTTTGAAATGTGTTTTTAGTAGAAACGTCTGGATTTCTCAAAAAATTTTTGGACCCTTTTGGAACTCATTCTATTGTACTGGAATATTTTGAAGTTGTTTTTTCTAATAATATAAATGTTGCAAATGTTTCACCATATTAAATCAAATTTGGACACAAAGTGTTTATTTTCCGTTTTTCTTTCGTCTTAAATTATAACAGAATTTTATCACCACCAGTGGCCGAGTGGTTAAGACCACTGAAAACTTGTAGTTCGACGGGGCTTGGGTTCGTTCCTAGGCGAATGGGCTTGCTGCGTGGTTGGTTTTCAGCATGTATAAAGTGAATACAAGCCAGTTTTCCCCAGAAAGTCCTCCATAAAAGTATGTTTACTATTGGGCAGACAGCCCTCGTGGCTTTGCGACATTCAAGTAACCTAACCTATAATCTCGTGATATATGATTGAGGCTTCATCGTTTTCAGATTAAATACTTATAAAAACATTTGAGAATACACTTAGATGTGTTACTTGATTCCGGGTCAATATCTGCACTTGCTGAATAATTTGTTAAATGGAAAAAAATTGGTATGTTATTTCAGAAAAAGTCACATTTTGTGTCAAAATACCTATGTTAGAACAAAGCTATATATAAATCTAATATATATCCTAAGTTGCGCTTTCTAGACATGACAAACGCAATTTGAATTTCGTCAATCGCCCAGTAGTATGAGAGATATAGAACTGTTTTTTTTTTTTTTTTTTTTTTTTTTTTTTTTTTTTGGTGTGCATGAACAAATTTAAAAATTCCTTTTTGAAGACGTGTCTCCCAAGCCCGGTTTAGAAAGCCATTCACGGATGCACCCACCCGTTTGGCAGGTGCTGGTAGGATATAAAAATTTCATCATTGGTCGTACAGGTATAGTTCCGCCGCTTTAACTGTGCATCTTCGCCTCACTTTTGATGAAGAA